>NC_088173.1:60716560-61970320 GCF_028769735.1 Zonotrichia leucophrys gambelii
ACATATATTGGCCTTGTGAACTGTTAACAATTTTCATGATATTAACAATATCTCAAGATTTTGATAAAACTACTTATAAAACGTTTCACTATGAAACTCTTATAACTGTTCAAGTCTAGCTGTTAAGTCTGCTGTTAATTCTGTATACATAGAAATTGAGTCTGTGTTCAGAATGTTGTTATAGTTCCAACTATAGGAAGAAGAAGCAAAGTGAGTGCTCTAATTTAGCTATGCCTTTTCTTGTTTTCTGTTGCTTGGAACTGCGTTTCAGAATTCAACACTAGCGTAGTCCTTAATAATCTGCTGCTGATGTTTTCCCTAATTATTTGCCCCAAGGGCATCCCACAACTATGTTAATAATGGTATTCTGTACTTGTTTTCATTGCACAGACTTAAAAAATCAGAATGGTTACCTGAAAAGATGTTAACTCCAGACATAAATTGATGAATTCCCCATATAGAAAATATTAATGCCTAGTGAGTTAAATTATCTATTGGAAGTTAGCTACCCACTTGTGGATTAAATGACTCCATAGAGATGTCCATCTTGAAACTAAGATGCTCTTCAATTATTAACCATATTATTTACTTTCTTTCAAAAGCAGCTGTGTTTATGAGTACTGAACAAATGTGTATACTTTCCTGTGCCAGACTTTTGACTTTGTTTTCAAGCACTGTACTGTGGGATTGAGTGGCAGCTTTGTTAGAAAAAGAAGTATATTAGGGTTTCTACTTAACCCTTTTAGGACTGAACAATTTCCTCCCTTTAGAAGCTGTAAAATAAATGAGCAGTTCTAACTTCGTAAACATTCTGTCTGTGTTCAGCACTGCATTTGCCCCATCTGGAGGTGCTATGCTAATGTCATTTTTTAGAATCCTGTAGCATGTGTATACATTCAGTCTTAAAAGGGTTATTTTTACAAACTGTGCACCTGTAAAGTTTCTTAGCAATAAAGGTAGAAAAACGAGCAAGTTTTTACCATAATTTTGTAGAATTAATTGCTCAGTTCCATATTTCATCAAGAAAATCCCTGCAATATGGGCAGTTTTGAGGATTAAATAAAAGTGAAATGTAAACCACATAAAAGTGTTCTTGTCAAGTGTACTCTGTGTGTGTATGTGCATAAACTGTTGGGTTTCATTTTTTCTCCAAGGCTAAAGATAAAATGCCATGTTACTGTTGCTGTGACAAACATAACTGAACATCTGTATGATGATACAAAAGTACTTGTGGTTTGAACAGGTGTTGAAACTTGCCACATTTTGTTGTTTTTTTTTCTATGTTGACCAAGCAATATGGGTTTGTTTTTTGTTTGTTTTGTTTGTTTTGGGTTTTTTTTTTTCCCCCAAATGAACAGTGAGGCCATCTATGGAACCAGAACAGCACAAAAGAAGACCAACCCTGGGAGTGAGAAGTCATCAGTACTTGTGAGGCTGTGCGCACTGGACTCCACTTAAATGGGATATGGAATGTCCACCCAAAAATCTAAATCAGTTTCGTTTTTGCTTGTATTATTGCTGAAGTTAGATAAGAAACTGTTTTTTAATAATGTGTAAAAAAAAGTTTCACTTTTTTATATAATTTATTAAATAAGAAAAAATGAACTGTGTTTAATTGTTTAACTTTAGCAACTTCATTTTTGCAACTAGTGCACTTGACTCCTTTTGATCTTCTTCTTAGTTGCAGAATGTGTGACCTTTCATTCAGTTGGTTGATAGCTAGAGCCAGAAATTCAGCAAATTAGTTTATTTCTTGTTTTGACAGAATAGTAGGGCTGTCAGGCACAGCTAGAAATGATGCACTCAGTTTGCAAGCACAAGTGACACAGTCAGTTCAAGAAAGTTTTTTAGATGGGAAGTGGACGTGGCAGAGAGAGAATATAGAATAGGAGAAGCCTGCCAGTACTAACTAGTGTTGTATTAAAGTGATTGAAGAACTAGAAGTTTACCTGTAAGAGTGAGAAGGGGTTAAAAGTGGTTCTTAAATAGGAGAGCCAAGAACAACAAAAACAACAACAAAAAAATATCACTGGCTTTAAAGAAGGATTACACATCTGCAAGGTGTTTGCCATTAAGATGCATGAAATAGAGACTCAACAGTTGCAGAACTTCTGTTTTTTGAAACAGACATAATGGACATTATTCTCAAAATTATGGTCTCAAAATTATTTCCAAGACCCTTCAGTCTTTTTTTGAAATGGTAAATTGATTCTTCTGGAACAGAGTAGAAATTAGATTTGAGGTTTTTGCAAAGACAATGGTCACTTGCTAGACTTTAATGTTGGTGTCATTGGGAGAAACTCCATGGGATGGTGCTGGTTTTAGATGAACAGCTATGGATAGAAAAAAAATCTTTTCAGCCAAGCCTTGGCAATTAGCTAAATAGGTAATCTCAGTAATAGATTGCAGTAGGATCCAGAGAAGAAGATTAAAGGAGAGTGGTGTGAGGGCTAGAGGAAATGATTCATTTAGTGTTCGCGTGTAATATTTCAGAACATTCAGAACTACTGAACTTGGTCGAGTAGTTGGCTTTTCATGGTGCACAGTTAAGATTGGAGTTGCATGCTCCAGAGCAGGGTGGAAAAAACTGAGTGTCTCTGTAAAGGATATTTATTTCTGATATCCAGTAGTACAAGCTCAGTGTTAGATAGAAGCATGAGGAGTTATAGCCCATTTACTAAAAATACTTCTGTTTTGAATATGGACTTTAATGGCTATGCTAAAGTGAGAGAAATTGAGAAGTCTTGATTCTTTGTAGGAGCAAACTTGCAAGTTAACTACTGTCTGAGAAAGATCTGATTCAATCTTTTGAATTTGACATCTTTCAGGTTCTGCATCTCCTGTATTAGAGAGGGATGGTTAAAAGTTGGATATTGTCTGTTCTGTGTGCTAGTGCCTATGTATTCTAGCCTCAGCTCTCTTATTTTTCATGTGTACTTTTCCACGTTCTTAGTTATGTTTCAGTTTTTCTCAGAGTGTGTAAATTTTGCTGCATAATTTAGGAGAGGAGTTGGTTTTAAGTAAGGTGAACTCCAACTTTTGAGACTACATGCTGCCATCTCTTGGTGCTGTTTCTACTGCTGGACTGTGGGGTGGGGAGAAAGAAATGTTTGTTTTTTAAGCTGCTTGTAGATGGAGAGAAAGGATCTACAGACCTGGCCCTAAAGATCTACAGGTTTTTAGTTGAGGGGGGCACAGTTAAGAACCATGTAAAGTTGTAAATTCTTTTAATTTAGAAACCCTTTGCTTTTTATTTATCTTTTAATTGTATTTTCTGTCATGTTGCCCCCTCATCTATGTTCATTTAAACCTTCAGTCTGCTCTGTTGTTCTATTTGCAGATCTGTTCACTGGCAAAAGTTTATTTCCACTCTGTGAATCCCAGTGGGTGTGTTCACAGGCAAGCTGGGGCCCTGTGCTGTTGCAGCTACTTCTGTGCCCAACCTCCATCTCATCTTTCTGCTTTAGCTTCTCCTGAGTGACTTGACCTGGAAGCTTTTGGCATTTCCAACTAACAGCAACTGCATTCATATGATCACTGCTATACCAGTACATTACAACATTTAGTAAATTGCCATCTGTTGGCTGTCAAAATAAGGATTTTGATACAGAAGCTGCAGACCATATGAACAGAATCCTTCCAAGTTTCATAGTTCTGTTTGGAGAATAACCTCACCACTTACATAAAAAATAGAAGCACAGATTTAGACATACTGTTTTCTGTCTTGAAATTACCTGTTTTAATAGCTAGCTGGTGACAAACAAAAGCTTCGTTCTTAAAATCTCCAAGTGAGTTTAGGCAACTTTTTTTAAATGAGACAGTTTGTTCTAGCGTTTCTTCTTGATTTTGATAATTCTAATAAAATTGTATATGATCTGTTAAAATCCAGCCAAGGTATCTGCTGTGAAATGGGATGTGATCCTGAGATCCATGTTGGTGGTGTCATGCCTATAAAATGTGACAGCAGTGCCTTCCAACTTCATTGGTCTCTGTCCAAGTATCTGTGTGATACTTCTGTATGTGCAGTGTAATTGCAAGAGTTTAGTTCAGGGGTAACTATAAATACTTCTGTATCTGCATAAGCATGCCTTGTGCAACACCATGTAGATTAACACACATACAAAAAAACCAGACACAAATAGTTGGTTTGTATCTTGTTAGCCCTATTGTACTTTGTTGCTGTTTGTTCTCCCTTAGGTGTGCTTCAAATTCCATTTTAGTTCTTTCACAGTTTTTCATTGTGGAAATTGGGAAGGGCAGTGGAGGATTCATAGTAATTGAATTTACTGCCTTAAAAAATGTAATTGGAACTTTTCCAAAAAGGTGAGCAACTTAGATTTTAACACGAAAGAAATCATTAGGTTGGGAAGTAGCATGTCTGATTTTTAGTGTCCTCGTCTTAGTCCTAAGGCAAAGTGTTTCTGTGCTTTGCCTTTGAAAGAAAGAATTTTAAATTTCTTGCACTGTTTAGCGTAGTTCTGGGCAATTCCTTGTTTGCCAGAATGAGAAAACAAGCACTTCAGTGTACAGACAGAGCAACTGCAGAGCTGCATCTTGGTGTCAGTGCAGTTTCTCACAGCACCTGCTGCTTTTAGGAGAGGGAGTGAGTGGTCCCGTTGTTACTTTACCCTGCTTTTATAGGAGCTGCAGCCTGGTCATTTCCAGCATTGTGGTGAGCGGTGATTGCTGAGGTGGCACAGGCTGGCTGGCTGCAGGAATGCACAGCAGGATCCCTTTTGAAACCATCAACAGAAAAGGTGTTAAATCTCGTATTGACCAAATAGCATAATATTCTCAGCAAGGGAGGGGTTCGGTTTAATTTTGTTCCACGTGAAAATGTCTTGTGGCTCTGCTGTGGAGATTCCTCACCAGTTACTACAAATTTCAGAAGAGAGATTAGAGAAAATTAAACTTCTTGAAGGACCTGACATGTATTAACCTTTCTTTGGGCTTTTGTATCTTCCTTTTGAGTCCTGCTGCTGCTCCATGCTGCTTTGTACAGCATTCCTGGGCTTAAGGAATCCATCTGCCTTTTGGACTGTGCTTGATGTGGTAACCTCAGGCATGAGACTGATGTTGTGTCATCTTCCCTGTTTCACACATTCAGAAAGCTTTGGACTTCTAAATCAATTTTTTGTTAAACAGCTTTACCTTGGAGATTTAATAGATATGGAAATCAAACTGAGGTCTGAAAAAGTCATTTATTCTTCATTTAATTTAGAAATAATGTTGATAAGAAAAATTCTTTACTTTGGGAGGATAAATACAATTGGTGAGTGTTTAGACTTTCAAATACAGCTCCACTTTTGACCAAGTGGTTCATTTTTCAGGTTAATAATAATTTTGTGCTATTTATTCAAAGAAAAAAAGGCCTAATCTGATTTTTATTGTTGTTCTATATTTCTGCCTTCAGATACCTTGGCTGTCATGAACCAAGTGAGTTTCATCCTAAACTTATGATCTGGGTGTCTTTATCCCCTGGATGTCTTCCAGATCTAGAGCTTGAAATAATAAATTTTTATACAATTCTATTTTTGCACAGCTTTTTACTGTCAGCTTACAGGTAAACTTGTAGAAAATAGATACTGGCTACCAAGATAAATGTGTTAAATTAGAAAACAAAGAATTTCATCTCTTCTCACTGGATTTTAGGTTGGTGAAACAATAAACTAGGCTTACTACCTGCATGGGGTTGTCTTCAAGTCAAGGAGAAAACTGAAATATGTCATGCAGCTGTAGCTTTTTAAAATGATACAAAGATCTCTGCAGCATGTTTTTTCAGCCACCTTGAGGGATACAGCTATGAAATATGATAGAACTTTGCCATTCATCTGCTGGAATCTGAAAAATCTTTATTAAGTCAGTTGCACATTATACACATTACAATCTACCAAATATTGCAATCTAACTTCTTTCTCTCACCTGTACTTGCATTTACTTGTTTAAACAAATTCTTTGCAGCTGGTCATATTAGAGTGGACACTAAAAAATGTTTACCTTGTTTTTTAATTTATTCTGTATATGTGACTGAAAACTTTCCAATTGTATAGACATGTATAGGGAGAGAGTGAGTCATACAGGTCAGGAGGATGGGCTGTTAAAAAACCACGCATGAACTCCCTCTGTTGAGTACCAGATGTAGCCTTGATGACCAGAACTTAAAAATCATTTTGTTCTAAAACCTGATGATGTAAAATGGGAAAAATTAAATAACAGACTAATGATAATTACAATTCAATGTACTGCTGGACTGTACCAGAACCAAGTTTAAAATTATTATTCTCTAGCAATTCATTGTCCTTGGTAAACTGTCAAGGGCTCAGATATAAAATATCAAATTATATACAGGATAGCTACTAAAAAAACTCAGGCATGTACCCCATCCAAGTTGAAATCATCTTGAATTTACCTAATCTTAACTAATTTGGTGTGTTTTGCCAGGGTCAGAGAGAACAAGTCTAAAAATAAAATTTTCAGAAAGGGGGAAAATGGTAAAAAAAAATGTCTGGTCAGGATAGTTACTTCAGATGCAAAGTTGGGGTGCATCTTACTGAAATAATACTTTCTCTAGAGATTTATGTTTCTCTTGTTTTTTCAATAAAGAATAGTTCATAGATGTTGATAAAGCATCAGACCAGAGAGGCTGTAAAGTCTGTCTTCCATCTTAACCATTTAGTGAGTCCAACTTCCCTGGAATGGAGCCAACTGAGGTTTAAATCCATTTTCTGAGGCAGAAAGGACTAAAATCATGATGAACCATGGTGGGTGCACTGAGGTTAAAATCTGATTCTCACCTTAAAGCAGAATTTCGGTCTTGGACAATAAGAGCTTTCTTCCTGCCAAGAAAAATATTAACTCTGACTGGCTTACCTCTATCAAAAAACTTTCAATTGGGTAGTTTAATAGGAAAGCTCCTGAAGAACTCTCACTTCACCCAATTTCCCAGCTGGAGTTGAATTGTGAAGTTATTCAAGGAATGAATTACATTCCTGAGATGGAGAAATAGGAATTATTTAGTGTGCACAAATGAAAAGTCATGTTAACTGAGGATGCTGAAGAGCCATTACCTTTAGCACTTGCAAGTCCTCAATAAGGATCTGGACGTGGCAGACCTTAAGCAAAAATGCGAGAGTGTATTTGTGTAGAAGGGGAAATGGGGACTGATGAGCTTCAAGCTGTAGCTGCTGCCTGGAAAAGCCCTGCTCTGAGATCTGTTGGATGAGGAATATGCCAGTGCTGTGCTGGGTTTCTGCTTGGTAAGGCACCTAAATCAGGTCTGGTCATCAGCTGAGCTTTTGGATGGAGACATGCAGGAATCTCAGCTTGGAGGCAGAGCTAAAAGTTCATTAGAAAAGTGAAAGAATTGTTTCCTTGTAAATGATATAAATGCTCTACTGCCTTACTACAGCACTAAACCTATTCTGCCTCCTCAAAATGATGTGAAAAATAATAATGAAAAAGCCTAAACTTTGACTGATCCAATGGACTCTCTGCCTCTGTGGCCTTCCAGCCCCACCCTCACCACAGATGGGTGTTTGGGATCACAATTAAGTCCTGATGGACACAGCCAGAGTAGGATTCTGAGCAGATGTATTTGTGACTAGTGTGGACAAACACTTGCAAACAAATACACAATTTCTTCTTGGACTTCCAGAGGAAAGGGGAGTTGTGCTTTATGGATGTAGTAGTTTACACTTGCAATAGAATCTGCAAATGTAAGCCCAAGATTGTTTGCAGAGCTGCTGTTTGGGAACAAGCAGGGTTACATGGCACTGACCTAGTCTGAGTTTGAAGTAGAAGTAGCTAATAAATGTGTAAAAGGTTTCCAGATCATCATCAGTACCTCAGGTAATGTGCACCTTTATTTACATCATTTCTTGCAAGATAGAGCTGTTCCTTTCTGAACATTTCTGCTGCAGGTGTAAACTACCTCATCCGCTCGCCCACACCAAAGACTTCAAATGTCTGCATTTTAGGCTAATTTCCTCTCCAACACAGATGCAATCTGTGTACTCAGTGGCCTCCTGCTTCATCAGGTGCTAAAAATTTTAATCTCCTCTTGCCTTGCTGCCCAAACCTTCACCCTCCTTAATGATGCGTAAGTATGTGCTGTCACTCCTTCCTTGCAATTTATTGCAGAGAGTGAAATCTGGAAAATGTATCTGTCTCCCCTTATTCTCAGTGTCTCCAGTGGGCTGCTCCTACCAGGTTATTGGTCATCGCATCTCACTTCCCCCCACAGAAAGAGCTGAAGGGTCCAAATGCAAGAAACCAAAAAGTGCAAGATGGTCCAACAATTGTGAACGGTAATTTGTCAGGGCAGACATGGAAATCCTGAAATATTAATAAAATTAACCTTTTAAATTTGATGAAGCTGAACAAAATGCATCAGGGGAAGCAATCAAAAATTGCTTTCATTTCCTGGATACGAAAAAACAGTAGTTTTGTTGGTGACCTGTGTGTGAGATACTCCCCAAGGAAAAGGGGAATTGCTGGAATTAGAGCTCAGTTGTAGGAGGTGAAAGAGGAAGATTCATGTTAAAGCTGTGAAACAAAGTAGAAGGACATCAAGCCAGATGTGAAAACTTGCAGTATTAAAAATGGAAATTAAAAAAAAGTGGGTGTAAATGTACTCGATGTTGTAAGCAAAAGCAGGTGTTCCCAAGTGTCCCTCCTTCAAAGGCCTCCCGCCTGATACCCACGATAGCTGCTCACACAGGTGGGGAGACTCACACACACAGCAAAGTGCTCAAAAGCACTTGCACAAATAACGCTCCTCTGAGAGGACCAAGGACAAATGTAAGTAAATAACAATTCCTGGCACACAAGGAGAGCCTGAAGTTGCACAGATGGCTACGTTTGAGCCCACAAGCACATGGAAATAATATCAAAGTCTTCAGTTTGTTTTATGTGTTAGTAGATTAGAAAACATTCAAACTACATTTGGAGGAAGAACAGACACAACATGAAGCACAACATGAATCAGTTATAAAGTTGCATTTTGGTAAGTTAATATTAATTTAGAAATGTTACTTTTGGTACAGTTAGGAGAATAATTGAACCCTCCAGGCACTGTATCCTAAGCAGACACATGGTTTGACAATTGTTATCTAGCAAAGCCAGGTGGTAGCACCAAGATGCACCACAGACTGCTGCTATCAGTCCTCAAAATGAGGACACTGGAGCTCTGTGGTGAAAAAGAGCTTTAGAAAAGTGAGCTGCAGGTGAGGCAGGAGAGGCAATACCTGCTTCTTTCCAGTGAAATGCTGGTTAGTTACTGGTAGCTGTTAAATGCAAACGCCACCATTTGCGGAGGGGTTTGGTTGTGGGGGTTATTTTAATAATCCTTTGCTTCATTAGATAGTTGTTTCTCTACTTACTGCAACTGGGTTTTATGGTTTGTGAAGCCTTTGTCCCTCCTGCTCTGTCTGATGGAGTGTCATGTTCCTGGAGCTGCCTCCCACCATGGCAGTGGCAGCAGAGGTGAGCTCTGTGTTGGCTGCTGGACAAGGAGTGGAGGAACAACTCCTGAATTAATTTCAGTGCCATACCTGTAGTGTTCTTTTTCCTTTTTGCATGTGGCAGGAACATCTTTTGGGACGCCAACAGGAAAAGCAGCTCCCAAGACAGTGTGTCTTGGATGACATTGCCATATTCCTTTCCAATAGCAGCAAGCCAGCCTCAGCAACACTGCCAGATGTGCCCACAGGGATATGGGCTGAGATTTGAACCAGCTGCAGAGCAAGGAGCATCTCTGGTTGCTCCACACCTGCCTTCCTGAGGATCCTGAGGATCTCAGGTGTTAGAAGGACCATAGCAGGTTTGTAGGGGTCAATGCAAAGTTCCCAGCTGGCTGGAAAGTTCTCTTGGGCACTGTTATCTGTTTAGCAAAGTTTCCCCTCTGGTTTCACCTCTGTGTGTCATTTTTCACTTGGTCAGGGATGAGGCCTCTTAGCAGTTGCTAAATATTCTCAGAACAAGGCCCTGAGCCAATGTCCATTCAATAATAATTGAAGAATTGCCTCTGACAGCAAGCAAAGTGCATGAGTATCTCCCTTCCTGTGAATTTAGGTCCTGTACACGTGACTTTTCTTCATGCCTGTTTTGTAACTCTGGTGTTTGTATGACTTTCACAGGACCTATGCAGTGATTTTTGTCTACTGTTTTAAACCAGACTTTGTGTAGAAGTTGCATTTCTTCATTGTATCAGGAAATATTTTTAAAATTTTTAATAACTGTCAAAATAGCAGGACATCAATTAACTCGTGTTTACCCCATAGGGGATGATTCCTACTTGATGTTTACTACCAGCTGATGCTAATGAATGTGCTTTGTTCTTGTCTCACTTTACAGTGGAACAACTGACATCTTGCTACCTCAAAATCAGCTTTTTGGACACAACTGGAGTGGAAGCCAAGAAAACTCTTCATGAAATAGTTATCTGTGAAGATGCAGACAAATAGCTCCTAGCAGGGATGAATTGCTATTAGGCAGCAAAACAGGAGTTTTACAATTCATGAATATTTCCTTTGCATTTTTTTCTTTAGGAGGTACCCAAGGCAGCCTAACAACCACTTCAGAAGGAAAAAATAAAAATGGCTAATTCTAGAAGTTGAGGTTTTTATACACACTGAGAGAGAAATTCTGGCATGTTAAAGGCATGCATTACTGTGCTGTACTGGGAGAAGAGCTGGGTGCATGCTGGATGGATTGTGCATAAAGGTTGAGGCTGTTTAACTGAAATTAATAATGCATATAGAAAAAATGACTGGAAAACCGTGGCCAGAGGGTGAGCAAACTGCTGACCTACATGCACATCTGAGTGAAGTGGTATTTGGTTGGTCTATGTTATATTTGAAGTGAAGAGCAAAACACTTTACAGACAAATACAACCCAACCAAAAGTCCAAACCTTCATTTTATACTCTCTACCACTCTGTCTCTGATGCTGTAATAAAAAGGCTACAGCCTCTGCTCTCATATAATCATTTCCCAAATTCAAAACCATTAGGTTTTATCTCTCTATACTTTCCTTTTGAGAATAGGCATCTTTTACCACCAGAAACCCTCAGTTTAGCTCAACATCCATTTCAGTATTGACTGATCCTGATGTTCTCTATTCCAGGCCAGAAAAGCATTGTGATGAGCCATGGTGGCTGTGCTGGGGTTGCATTGTGATGAGCCATGGTGACTGTGCTGGGGTCACTGAGATGAGCCATGGTGGCTGTGCTGGGTTGTATTTTGATGAGCCATGGTGGCTGTGCTGGGGTTCCATTGCCATGAGCCATGGTGGCTGTGCTGGGGTTGTATTTTGATGAGCCATGGTGGCTGTGCTGGGGTTGTATTTTGATGAGCCATGGTGGCTGTGCTGGGGTTGCTCCATCCTTGAGCTCAGAGGCAGGAGGAACAGGAGGGATGCAGGAGCAGGTGTGATCACAGACAGGCTTTGCCAAGAAGGGCTTGGTGGTATTGGAAAAGAGGCCATGACTCGTATAAGGAGTGTAAACCTTTGGTGGCTGGAGTTCCAAATGCACACAGCTTTTCCATTAAGAGCATGAAGGTATTTTGTCTTGGCAACAGAGAAACACCTTTCCTTTGGCCCCTCACCGAGTCCTGTATTTAGCAGTATTGTGAGGCATCAGTATTAAAGCATGCCCTAATAACAGAGGTTCAAGTGACAGTGACAAAAGTATCAAAGGAGGGTCTGGGTGTAATTAATGCTCCACTTTTGTTTTCTGAACCAGCACATCCTGCTGGTCAGAGCGCCAGTGTTCAAGAGCTGCTGTGTGAGCTCAGCCTTAGGCGTGTGGGGGGGATTGCAGAGCTGCTGTGTTGTGGGCAGGATGTATTGCTTGGAGAAATGTGCTCCAGGAGTCTGTCAGCCAGAGATGATAGGGGAAATGAAGATGAGAGTGCTTTCTGGGAAAGTAAATCTGGGAAGGGAAATAAACCTGTCAAAGAGAAAAAAATCATCTAGCAATTGGTGGTGCTGGGAAAGTAACCTAGAGATTGAGAAGCATGCAGGAGAAAAATCAGATGTCATGCAGCTGAAAGAGATAAGAGAAAGACAGACAGAGGGGGGAAAAGCCCTGGGAGTTGGGAGAAAGGGAAAGAAGATAAAAACTTCCGAGATTTTGAATGTTATGCACCTGGAAATTCATTGGTTTTCCATTTGTCTGCTACATCTGGAAACCAGTTTGATTTTAGCAGGATTCTGCTTGTAGTAGGATAGGATTTTTCTCCATAACCCCTGTAAACTACTGCTAAAATGAGAAGATTTCATAGGCTGTTTTTATTTTGGTATGCTATATTATATATCACTGAAGACACCTTTTCAGTGACATCAGCATCTGAATTAAAGGTACTGGGAGAATGTAATGATCTGTTAACAATGAAAGGGAAACATTTGGACCCAGGAATGACTTCTGCAATGCACAGACCAGGAAAAATGGCATTAAGATGCAGAAGGGCTGAAATTTCCTATGCTAGGAGACCAGGGCAGAAAAATACAAAATGACTGGATTGCTATATTGCATTTTAAAAGCTTAATTCCTAATTCTTGCTGGAATTTGGCACAAGGCTTGTGGCTTAGGGAGCTTGATCAAAAGAAATATTGTGTTGATATAACATGAAAATAGGTGCAGAGGGGGCAATGGAGGGGACAAGTGACGCACACATAGATGGGCCTTGGAGAAATGGCACATTTCAACCCTTCCCTGATTGTCTCCCAGCCACCACTCCATCAGGATCTTCCCCTGCCTTCTTCATTTCATCTCCTCCAAATTGTGCTCCCTGACAGCTTCGAGAAGGGAATCAATCAGAACCTCTGCTCCTCTCAGCTGCAGCTACTGGAGGCCGTGGGGGGCTGAGATCTGATTAAGGCATTGTTGAAAATAGCTTTTGGCTTTCATCTGAAACCACCATGCTCAGACTCAATCAGCGAGAGCAGGTGAACTGTGCATGTCCTCTTATGTCACTCAGGTGACATCACAGCAACTGCAGAAGCTGCATTTACAAAAAGGAATTTGCTTTTGAAAGAGCACACAGAGCTGCGCTATGGGCTGTCCTGCAACACATCACACAGGCAGCAATAGTCACATCCAGTATATTATTAACATGTGGAAGGTTTTCTTGCTCAAACAACAATTTTTAAACTATTGTCTATAATCGATCCAGGCTTTCAGATGGTATAAAATACTTCACAAGTATGTTTGCTGCTGTCACTGCTCCACATAAATTCCAAAGCAGCTAAGTTTGTTCCTTCAGTTTCAGCACACAGGACAGGTTTGTAGAGGGTCTCAGCATGTATCTGTAAGTAAGGTAAAATTTTCATTTTATTACTATGAATTAAATCCCATAATTTAATTTGTTGGGTACTTGAAAAGGTCAGATTGATGTCAGTGGTCTCAGCACTGTTCCAGGAGCAGTGCTGCTTTATTAAGTAGGCAGGCAAAACGTTGTTTCTATGGATTGTGCATAAATAGTGTTTAGAATTTTTTTTTAATTTCCTGTCTGTGGACAAGCTGGATGGAAAAAAAAAAATAATAGCCGAAGTTGTGTCCTAAGTTTTTAGGGTAAACCATTTCAGGCAATAACTGAGTGCAGGACATAGATCTGCGTCCTGGAACTCACAGTATATTTCTAATTTAAAATCATTCTGTAAAGAGATCAGATTTTCCTGATTAAAAACCTTGAGAGAGCTTATATTTAATATCCACATCTACATTCCACGCTGTGCTCAAATTTAATCTCTGTCTAATAACAAGGGTTTATAATGATATTGATTCAGCTAGAAGATAGAAACATCTCCAACAGGATATTTTCACAAACCAAAATAAGGGATGTAACTTCTCCATCTGAGTTCCACAGAGCAAAGGACAGGACCTGAACACCCACACTCACCTGTGTGCTGCACAGGAAAGAGGCTGGATTCCTGCTCCACAAAGCACCAATAATTACTTCGCTCAAAGCTGCTCTACTCCATGGTGAATCTGTTTACATGTAATAAACACATAAGTGTGTGTAGTTGGAGAAAAGAGCTGCTCCAAAGTTTAGAAAAACTGTTTTCTGACCAAGCCTTTCAGCCTTTGCTCATTATATCTGCCTTTTCTGCCATTCTGCACCAATGCCTTTGTTTCCATGTTGGCAGTGCAGTCCCTGAAGTTGCTGTGAATGAATTTGAAATGTGGCTGCCGTGGGCACCAGCCTGTGCCTCCAGTCCTGCCTCTTCTGTAAAACACCTCTTTGCTTTATCCCACGCATTTCTCCCTGTGCTTCCCACTGTGGAAATTTCCACATGGGCCTTTGTGGTTCATCTTAGACCCCACCACTTGCATGTGTGTGTGTACTTTCAGCACCGAAGAAAGCCATTTCTTTGTCCTTGTTCTATGGAGTTTATATAAGTGAAAAATACATTAAATTATGCTAATTTATGCTGTTGTCTGAGTGAAGAAAGCGCTCCACTCACAAAGCCAATGATATTTGCTTTCATTTTATTTTTTAAAAAGAAATTACTTTATTTAAAAGCATTAATTTCACATGGACAAGCCCATTCTCACACCCCAGAATTCCCGTGAGAGTGGCACCAAAATTATCTCAACATGTATTAGCTCAGCTAAAATAATGTGAAAAAATACCACAAATATAACAGAAAGAATTTTGCTTATGAGACATAGCTGGTGAAGTGAAGACTGCATTACATATATTTACGTTTGAGGAGAATCTATTTGCATCTTGGAAATATCTTGAGATACTCAGGACTGCATCTGAAAACTGAGCAAAGCCGTAGATGTAGAGGACACCAATTCTTGCAATGGAATTTATTACAAATAGAGCAACTTCTAAGGCTTTTCATAAAGTCCTTTATCTTCAGAGCTCTCTTCCTCCTTTGTACTCTTGAAGGGAAAGTGATTTAACACTCATACAGCGATAGCATCAATTTCCCATAAAATTCTTGCTGTGTTTACTGCCAGCTGAAGCGCTTCATTAACTCAGGACTAAGCGGCGCTCAGCTGATGCCACAGCCACGTTCCAAGAGCAGACGTTTCACCACTCGCTGCCTCCCCGGTGCAGCTCAGGGGGGTGCAGAGGCAGCCATGTGTGTGTAGGAGCATTTGGAGAGGGAAGCCCTCGTCGTCTTGCCCTCCTCCTCATCGGCAGCGTCCCCGCGTGCGGCGGGCGGCGCCTGTGGGGCGCAGCAGGCGAAGGTGGCCAGGAAGGCCATGCGGAAGCGCTTGTTCATGAAGCAGTAGATGATGGGGTTCACGCAGGCAGAGGTGTAGGACAGCAGGTGGATGAAGGAGATGGGAGCCCCCGAGAGGCGCCGGTCGGCGGAGGCCGTGTCGAAGGCGCGCCAGGCGTTGACACTGAAGATGGGAGTCCAGCAAATGAAAAACAAAACCACTATCACCATCAGCATACGGATGACAAGTTTCTTGGCCATTAAGTTGGCAGAAGAGCTGTTGCTTCTCACTCTCTCTATTTTGTTGTGGCTCATAGCAGAGAGCTGTTGCAATGGCATTTTCCTTTTCCTTTTGGTTTTGTTGAGGTAACATCCATCTCCATCCTCGTATTTGGCACTGCAGGTACTTATTCTTCTTTCTGTACATATAAAATGCTGTTTAAATAGCTGGCTAAATACCTCTGAACAGTCGGCCAAATAAAAAATGAAGAACGTAGTCTAAATCTAAATAAACAACATAATTCATAGCCGAGCAACTGTTGCGAAGAAAGCACTGGTCTGCTTCTGAGTCAGTCATGCTACCAGCTGCTCTGAACCCACTGTCTCCTGATATTCTCACATCTTACCTCTATATAAACTGATGCAAAAGTTGTAAGAATGTTACTTAGTCTGTTATATGGACAGAAAATAGTTTTCAAGGTTATATGTTTCTACTTTATTTGACAATTTTCATTGTGACATTTATTGACAAAAATGGTCCTCATCCATGGCCAGAAAAAAAGCTTGGTACTTCTATAATAAACAAATTAGAAATTTAATGTATTCTGCCCAGAATCTTTGCAAACAAGCCATAGGTAAGGTTTATTTGCAGATTAACTGTAAGAAATGTGGCTGGCAAGTTCACAACATAACTGACCATAACAATCACTTTTGCAAGTAGAAAGCTTTCCTTTTACTAGCCTCAAAATGACTGCTCGTATCTTCAGCTGTAACTTTAAAAACCCCACCCCAAACCAAATTGTTTTGTTACCTCGTGAAGATTTTCTCTGGCTGGCATCAAATTTTATTCCTCTGTAGAGTTCCAAAGAAATTAGACCATACGCAATCATCATTATAATCCCAGGAATAAGAAAGAGTGTGAGGAGCAGGAAAGTGTACCTAAGGAATCAAAAGATAATAGGGAGAGAGAATAGGAAATGGCAAAAAACCAGAAAAAGTCCTTTTTATACAACTGAGAATTGGGGAACACAGGATTTCAAGATTTTTTGAATTTTTTTCATGCCAATACAAAGTATCATTTTGACACCTCAGAATTTTGAAGCTTCCTACTTCTTCTCCTGCTTCCCTCAGAAAGGTACAGCAGGAAAAAGACTATAACGACTGAAAACTGTCTTTCATCCCACCTATGCACCCCAGAGGAGATGGGCAGTCCCACAGTAGTGAAAGGGGGCAGAAGTTCTCTCTGCCCACGAGTGGGACTCCCTGCTGTAACCAGATGAGCATCGGATGCCCTGTAGTTTTGGTCAATGCAAAAACTGCCTTGCAGAAGCTAAATGAGCACCTGCTGATCCTTAAAGGGGTTTTTGGTACATTAAAAATATTTTAATGGTTGGACTCAGTGATCTTAGAGGTCTTTTCCAACGCAAATTATTCCATTATTGTGCTTCAGAGAGATCTGATTTCCAGAGGGCCTTGGCACATGTGGGCAAAACCAGAGCAGCCACAACCTGGGTCCTCATCCCTGGAGCCATGAAGAGCACCTGAGGAGGGATTCCAGGACTGGCAATCTCTTTGGTAAAGGAAGCAGCTTTTATGTGGTTTCACATAGGCTACTCTCCTAGTCAGCCTCTCTGATGTGGTGACAAGCTGGGGAAATAATAATGTTTAAATGCATCCACGAGCCCATGCCCCTCCTGATCCCTGTGGCCTTGGTGGGAACTCAGTAACACAGCTGGGAATCTGTAAGGAGACCACAGAGAAGAGAATTTTGTTCTGTATCCTTCCTCCTCCTGCTGCCGAATACCTGAGATTACTACTGAAAGTATTAACACAAAGTTGCTCTTTGTGGATATACCACACCAAAATGGGGCAGACTTTAATCTTTTCCCCAGTTCCAGCTGACCTTCAGTGTCAAAAAAAAAAAAATCTTACACTTTGTCAGTGCCAGTCAGTGTTTAGTCAACGTGCAAGGACATCATGTCTAAGTACTACTGCTGTTTGATAGTGCTGCTGTTTACCCTGCCTGGATGTGTAGGACTGGGAGCTTGTCTCTCCCCACTTCTCTCTGCCCCTGTTCTCCATAAGCAACCAAAAGGATTCCCAAATAAGACATTTGCAGCTTCATATTCTACTTCTCTGCTACGGAGAACCTTCAAACAAATTAACAGGCCAGGCAGCACACAGAGGGGTGTATCTGCATTTCTCAACAATTAATCGAGGATTTCTCTGAGTACGTTGAAGTTTGTGTGTAAATGAGTGAAAGCAGTATTGCTGCTACAAGTGACAGATTATTTCCTGACAGTGACAGCTGGGCCTTAGCAGACCATGGTGTGAGAATCATTGCCATGTTGGGCAGTCTTTCCTATGGCAAGGGAAAAGTCATTCAAATGTCAGAATGTAAGCAGCTTAAAAATGTTGGGGTTTTCTTACATCTTAAATAAGAATGATGGAGCGTAAACATTTGCTGAAGGTTAATACTTGATTTCCCATAGGCTGATTGCTACCAGCAGATAATTGCACATTTGCTACCAGCCAGTTGCTCTTACCAGGACTGCTGAATGACATCGCTTGGCCAGAGGAGCCGGCACATATTGGCTGTGGTGTTGTTGTACTTGGTGAAAGGTACCAGCTTGCTGTAGATTGGGTATGGTGACATGATAACAAAGGACACACACCAGGTCGCAGCAATCACTCTCAGGGCATGAGATTTTGTCTGCCAGACCCTGGACTGCAGTGGTTTGCAAATGGCACTGTACCTCTCCAAAGATATGGCAACCAGGTTGAAGGTAGAGACACTTACAGAGACACCTATGCATGTAACATAAAGAAAAAGGTTATCCTCTTGTTTTAAAGGTTATGTTATGTTCAAATGGTCCTGCTAGCTTCCCATATGCATACAAAAAATTAAAAATATAGCAAACTATTTATAAGCAAAAGGATTTCTAAACAGCAGTCTGATGAAGTCAGTGAGGAATGTG
The DNA here is from genome assembly GCF_028769735.1 of Zonotrichia leucophrys gambelii. NCBI lineage: Eukaryota > Metazoa > Chordata > Aves > Passeriformes > Passerellidae > Zonotrichia > Zonotrichia leucophrys. The sequence continues at coordinate 60,734,938 of NC_088173.1, forward strand.
TGGGCAGGGGGTCTGGGTCTCAGAACTGCTCCAGACTGATATTCCTGCTCTGCGCTTCTCTTACTCCAAAGGTGCAAGAAAAAATACACACTGTCAAATGATAAAATTCTGGTAACGGGGAATGAAGACAATTTTACTCTTAATTATTCTCTTTGCTACTGCAGTTTGTTCACTAATTGCACTGAAATTCAAACAAAGCATTTGAAATCAGTTAATTACTCTCTTAACACAGATGTTCACAGTCCCTTTTTTATTGTTTTAATTTTTATGAGTGTCCTGCTTGACTTGTGATCTGATTTTTTCATTCAAGAGAGTTAAATCTATTACAACTTTTTAATTAGATGCTAATGGACTTACAAATAAGGAGAAATGAAGTGATGAAGCAGAGTCTTTGTCCTTCGAGTAGCCTTAATTTCTTCTGTTCATATTTTATAAAATATATTGTTGTTGTCTGTGTTTCTGTCATTGAGGTGCCCAAGTTCACCACGGTAAAATTATCAATATTTCTTCTTAACTTGGCCACAAATTTTTCTTTCAGTGAATGATTTTTTATTTGTCTTTATGAATATGTGTCAGACTATAAAATGCCAATATCATTACAGTTTATTTTAAAGAAATCATCTGTAATTGAAAATTTGTCCTTCTGCATCTTAAAATGAAAAATTGAGCCTATTTGATGCAATGGTTTGTCAGGTGATGCCTCTGTTACCTGGACATTTAGTGGGAAATCTTCTCTTTCTGACTCTTAAAACAGTTTCATAATGAGAAACTTTATGCTGGTTTACCTCACTGGATTTTTTAAATGAAGTAATTTACACTGTGTGCAATAAGAGGAAGATGACAATGCTTCAGTAATGTTTCAGGGTATTTTTGCCAGCAATTCATTGTAATTGTTTAAACATGGCCTTTAGTTTTATTGGTTTTATCTACAAAAAGATGTTGATTTCCCATTCGTACACTTTACTTTCACATTACATCAAAGTTCTCAAGGGCATGGGTTGAAAGGGGACCTGAGGTTTCAGTAATCAACTAAGAGTCTCCCAAAGCAGCAAAAACTTTACATAATATTCTCCTTTTTTCCTTTTCTTTATCTTCCTCTTTTTCTTCTTCTTTTGTTTTGCTTGTTTGGGGTTTTTTTTGGTTAAGAAAAAAGCAAACACAGAGGAAATATTAAAGTGAGACAAAAAATCACTTACACATACATAACAAAGACATTTTGAAACTCCTAGATCCTGGCTCCACAACCAAAAGAAGTATGGCAAGGCACACAAAAGTGATGTTTATTAAAGTCAGCCTCTAAAATCTATATCTGTGTTTTATGGTCTTCTGGGGAGCTCTGATCACACCTGGTCTGTGCGCAAAGAGTACTTGCTCCAAATTCCAGCTCTGCAAATTACACCTGCTTTGGCCTATTTCTCTTTTCTTTTTTTATGTATCACTGCTGCCCAAAAATCTGTGGGTAGAATCTGCCCTTACTGAGGGTGTACAAGCCCATCATTTCTGGTGGGTGATCTGGACACTGGTAAGAATCTTGCCAGTGATGGCTGAACAAGTGCACGTGCTGGGTTCCTCAATAAAGTTTGATCATGCAACATCTTCACATCCAGCAAAACACTTCTGTATGTCATTAAAGTTCAGTGTGTGTGTGTGCCTCTGTGTTTTGCTGGATCAGACCAAGGACACCAGAACCATGAGGATCTGCACTACAAAGTTGTTTCTTCATAATACTGGTAACTTCAATGGTGGATGGAAACAATCAGCCCCTTATAGATCTTTAAATACCTTCTCACCTGTCTCATTAGTCAGTCTTCAAAATAAGTATAAACTTCCCAGACTTACCCATGAAATAAGTGGCAGTTTTGCAAACAGCACTTCCAAAAATAAAATCTTTTAGCAGGTTGGGAATGAGGGTGAAAGGCATGCAGAAAAGGCAGAGCATCAGGTCACTGACTGCTAGTGACAGCAGAAAGGTGTTGGTGACTGTTCGCATCCGCTTGTTTCTTATCAGCACCGTAATCACCAGAGTGTTCCCCAAAATGCTGAGCAGAAATATCAAACAATACAGCAGAATCCTTATTATCTGATGCAAATCTGAAAATTGTCACAAGAAAAGATCAGTTACACACTATTCAACTCAGATTAATATTATATATTTCAACCTTTAATCACAAGGTAAAAGCCTTTCTGTATTCAGTTTTATGAATACACCAACACAAAATCAGTGAAACTGCTGAAATTCTTAAATGCATTCTGATCTACCTAAATTGCATAGCATTAATCTACAATATAAGCAATACGATGTACATTTGGAGAGTCAAATACAACTTCTTAAAGCATGTGCTTCTCATGCTGCTGAGTGTGCACCACTTACTCATCATTGGAGATCCTATTTTATGCAGAAGTAAGAAAAGATCAAGCAATCAAAAGACATTTTAATGTATGGATTTTTTTCAGCTTCAGAGTACTATGATTTCATATTAAATCACTTTCATACATGGTATCAGATCTGATCACTCCATTGTTATTGAATTGAATAAAAATCATACTACTCCAAGTTCTTAGCAGAGATGTTTGCATTTTGTGCTCCAAAGTGTTACTGTTTTAGTGTTCAGTTAAATCAGAATTTTTTCCTAGTTCAATTTTGAACTCGGAAAACCAGCACATAATAAATTTTTTGCTGCCTGTTTCTCATATTAACTTAAAAGCAAGCAGTTGATTTTGCACTCTCTCAGAGAAAATGCCTTGCATAGCTCTTTCTTTCTATAGTATCTCTACATCCAGCTAGAATTAAAACTGCCTGGAAAAAATCAATTTTGTATCCATACCTTTAGAAGGATAAGGTGCATCATCCACACAGAAAAAAGTGTCATTTTCCAAGATGATATCACAGAAGAAATCAGTAATGTTGGTGCCATTCCCAAGGAAGCTGCTGGCATCAACTATTTCCATTCTTCAGTATCCACAGGTTAGCTCTGATGAAGAAGAAGGTGGGCTTGTAACTATCTGCCCATGCTTTCAGTAAACAAATGGTGTCTGAATGAAGTCTTCAGAAGAAATGCAAGGGAGGCAGCTGTGCAAGGAAGCTGTTCTGACTCTCCAGCAGGAGCACCCAGCACACAGAGTCCTGCTCTGGCTGAACACGATTTATTCCAGAGGCACCACGGCCGTCAGGAGAGCAAAGCGTGTGCACACACACACTCAAACACACGTATGCACACTCACACTCACACACACACAGACACACAGACACATCCCCCTGGGTACTTCTTAGATCCACCCTCTTCTGTTACTGCACTACTGTTGGGATTACAAACAGGCTAGAAAAAGATTACAGCATTAACCCCTTGCAAGATTGCTTCTACTCATGTCTCTGCATTATTTCTCAGAGGAAGCCTCTTAGGTCACAGCCTGTAAATGAGACCCAATGAGTGAGGAGAGTGATAAATCTGTCTCTCAACTAACATTTAAAATGGTAAGAGTTGCTTAATAAAAGGGCAGAGAAGATAAAAACATAGTGAAGATTTTGCATTCCTTACATGGAAATGATTCTTGTCTTCATATTTTTCAGAGTAAACTGAAGATAGGGTAGACTCAGAGAAATAAAAGCAGCTGCATTTATCTCAATTGGCAAAGTGCTAGTTTCATATGAAAGTGCTGTATGTGCCTGATCCAAACCCCAGTAAGTCAATAGAAAAACTCACCAATTTCACTTAGTGGATCAAACCTTATGAAAGTATATTAGAATCGTTAGTTAATATAAGCAGAAGTCTATACATTTCCTCTGTGCAAGAACTTGCATATGACTTGACAAACTTGATAAACCTGATAAATTGCGCCACATTAGTTACACACCAGTGGAAAACATATATCTTTATGGCTTAGAAATTCTGTTTTTTTAATAAATATCATCCTCACTGGTTTTTTCACAAAGTCATGGGCTTTTACTTTCCAGTATATAGTTTGTTTATGGCCAGAAATGCAAATTAATATTAGAAATTAATCTCTGCTATAACTGAATGAAAAACTAATTTCACATTTTAAATCCCTTTTACTTAAAAGCAGAGCAATAATAGGTTCTTTGCAATAAATCTTGACCCCTCAAAGCTGATATACACAGACTGGAAAGCCTGGCTTTCTCTTCCAGTCTTGCCATAAAACTTTGCTTTATAGTACAAGTAATGGGAATAGGTATGTAGGAAACTAGATTGAAAAGTCAGATTGAAAGTTCTGATTTCTCAATTATCCTTTGTGCCTCTGGGAGTCCTGGATGCAGCTGGGCACCAGTGGCCCCCAGCACAGCATGGTCCCACTGCCCCCCTTGCTGCCAGGCTGGGAGAGCCTGGCCAGGGCTGTGATCAGCTCTGTGAAGCCGCTGCAGGTCTCCCCTATCAGTCTCAAAGATGGGAGGGACAGAGTGAAGGAGCAGCTCCCCAGGACAGCAGGAGCCCCTCACTGAGCCCCAAGCCCACTTCAGTGTCAAGACATGCTTGCTAAGCACAGGTGAAGCCAATGAGGCCGGGAGGCTCCACAGGGCCGGCTGAAGGGCAAACTGAGCCAGCAGCACCGGCCACAGCTCGCCCTGTGCTGCCAAGGGCAGGATCCCAGTGCTGGCAGACAGCAGGTGCAGCACAGGCTTGAAGGGCTGAGGGATAAGCACCGAGCCATGACCAACTCCAGAAGGTACGAATTTCAACAAAAGCAAGAGCAGAACGTGTGAGGGAGTGCTATTCTGTGCAAATCCCAGCAGCTGTGGAGTCAGTGTTTAAAACTAACTGGATCCCCTTGTTCACTTGCTCAGGACTCTGAATGTATAAAGTGCAGCTTTCCTCTACAAATTTGTCCAGAGATTTTTATCTGTTATTAGAGTCCTCATCAGTTTTCCTTTGAATACCAGGCTTACAGACTGGCTCACAATTCCAAGGGTTTAGTTCCCCTGGAGCCCTTTTTAAACATTGGCATCACATTTACACAATTTTTTTCCCCTGGCAACAACGTAGTTCTAAACAATAGATTGCACATCCTAGTTAATAATTTTACTATTTCCTTTAGAAGTTCTGGATGAATACCATCTGGTCCTGGGCTGAGCTCGATTCAGCATCTGCTAGTTAAATTGCCAGAGTAAATGAGGAAGAATTTGCTATGAACTCTTGACTCCAATTTTGGAGTGGGTTTCTGTATGAAACATACCAAGATCAAAGAGTTTTGTTTTTCTAAGCTTTCATTTTGCATAGATTTACTCAAATGTACAGCCAATAGTCCTCATGTTTGAACAGTTCTGAGTTGCCTTTATAATATCATTTCTCTCCACCACATTTAGCTAACTGCTTGACGGATCACTCTCCATGCAGATCAGTATCATCTCATTGTCTCCCTGCACGTTTCAGGAGAGACAAAAAAGGAGGCTTTAACAAAATGTTTGCTCATTGCAGATGTAATTTTATCATTTAGGGGAAACAAAAACGCGAGTGCTTGTCCTCTTGTACTCAATCATGCATTATTTGGGATGTTGAAAGTTTTAGGCAAGAACCTCTCTGGAGCTGGCTGTTTTATTAGCAACACTGATTTATTAATAAAATTCTTTTTCAATTAAGAAATAATTTAGATATCTTAACGTGACTGTGTTGATAGTTTGGACAAAAGTATACCAAAATATTTTTCCCTGTATTTGAAGGAGGCTTGCTAATCTGTGATAATAAAAGAATCTGCCTCTTCTAATTCTAGTCTTAATTCTTTTCTCCCCTGTAATGTCATATTTTCATATGCTGAACACACTGCCCTTGCAGCCAAAACAGTTGGTGTGCTCTGCCATTTCCTGCTGTCTGTATGTACCTTTTCACATCCAAAACTAAACCACATCAATTGACAGTTACCTCATTCTTTTTCCCTGAAGAATACTCTGTTCTATTCTTTCATTAATTTTACAAAGATCTTAAATAGAAAATCCACTTGTAAAATGATGACTTTGGAAAAGCATATCTGTATCTGTGTCAAATTTACAAATAGGTTTAGGTTTATCTTAGGGTAGACCTTACCAGGTCTTTTTTGTCCTAACAAGTGAAATTAAATAAGACAATTAGAAAAAACATATATGGAAAGTCATGGTCTAGTTCTGTTCAGATCATACTGATCTGAACTAAATAATATAAGGATGAAATTTACTTCTGAGCACCTTGCTGTACTGTCAGTGATTTCTGAAATCCCATTCACCAGCCATAGATGGGATCAAAGGCAAACAAGGTGCTCCTGGTGCCCCTGCAGTGCTTCTGCAAAGGTCACATATTACATGGCATGGTGCTTAATTAATCCTGGAAGACTCCACAGGTCTTCAATGATGAAATTCTTGTGTTTAGGTCATGTTATTATCAAGACACATCTCAAGGTATCTTTTAAATTGTTTGGGGGTGACCACTTTTCACTGTTTTGAAGTGCAAAGTCACACTGAATATTTGACCTGACCGGCCTGTGAGATGCACTGCAGCTGGTCCTGATGCCTTCATGGCATCCAGCTGCTCCCACCTTGCTCAGAAGGGAGGAAATGAGACCTCCCAGAAGATGGCTGTGAGTTCTGTACAGTGTCCAAGGCTCTCTGAGGAATGGGATGAATAAAGCACACTGTCTCCGTAAATCCTCAGGTCCAGTTTCATAATCATGGTAAAGTTTCTATGGGCTTCCAGGGTGCAAAAGGGATTTCTGCTCCAGAAATTTCTATGCAATTTCTGTATAACATTTAGGGAAACTGCTTCAAAGAAATATGTGTAAATCATTTGTCCAGTGTAACATAAGTTCTCATAACAATCCTTCTGACTCCCTGTGATATCACTGATGTCTGGGATGAGTCATGGTGCCCGCATTCTGCCCAAATGGTTCACCTTGCATGCTGCTACTCACGTTGGCACTTCTCAGACTGTCACAGCTCAGCTGCATCTCCTCTCCCCTCACATCTGGCCCCCTAACTATTAAAAAATGAGGGCAGAACTTACATCAATGCTCTCTGAACAACTGAAGCTGATCCTTTTCCTTTTTGTGTCTTATATTAACGGATTCATAAGTGCTTTGAGGAATGAATGCACACCCATGAAAGAGGAACACAGACATTTTTAAAGGTGTTTGTTTCTTTTGCAGGCTATACATGATATTGTACAACCCTTTTTGTCCCTTCACCCTGTGAATGTTAATTTGCTAGGAAAACACAGTTCAGGATTTAAACTAGGCATGCAAGTGAATAGCCCTGCATACCCTTATGCTGTGGGTATATTATGTGCTAGAACTCCACACCAAGTAAACTGCATCAACCCATGGCCCAGGAGACCACTTTTTCTGGGTTATATTAACACCATCAAATGTTGGTACCATTAATGTTCTCCCTTGAGCAAACCTTTGCATATTAGACCAACCTCAGTCAAAGTCAAAATCCATCACATGTTCTAAGGTACTGGTCATCTGAGACTTCTCTGAGGTACAGTCATGACATGGTTTGTAAAAAACAGATAAAAGATCACTGATTGCCACCAGAAACAACCCCAATAGGTTATAACATCAACAACAAAATGGTACAACAGCTCTTGGCAGTACTCAACTCCCTAATAAAGCTCAAGCCAGCAACAGGCTGCTAAATAAAGCCCCACCTGTCACAACTAAGAACTGTAGTGTTTAATTTTAATATTTCAGTTAGGCACATAACAAAGAGTCACAACTATTTTACCACAAGAGATTTTCATTAGCATATCTCACAGAGGTATATTAATGAAATTGGTTATGTTAACTGCAGCTGCTATGAGTTTCAATTTAAAGATGAAAAAACAAAGCAAGGATTTGGCACAGGCCACTCAGTGGGAGAGTGGAACAGTTGGGAAAAGCAAGGAAAAAGCAAGGAAGTCTTTTCAGACTGCTGCTGTCTGATACTTTGCTCTCAAAAGAAGCCACTCTATCGTCATGACGTTAAGATCAAATGGATTTCCACATTTCCACAGAATTAGATAAAGAGATGTTAGTTTCACAACACCAAGTAAGTAATTTAGAGAGTGGCTGTGCAATTAGCAGGGAGGAAATGGAGAAGGTCAGCTGATGTATTATTGGGTGAATTGGTACCAGCATGTCTGAAGCCAGGGCTTCCGTTTATGTGTCTTACTATGTACAGAGAGAAATTACTTTGTGTTCCATAGCATTTCATCTAACATCAACATTTTTAGAGGAGTATCAGTGTCTGTTGATAATAAATTCCCTTAAGGTAATACTACTGAGCTTTGTTCACTGACATGTAAGTTCCCAAGAGTCATCTAATCCTTGTTTTAAGGGAACCCAGGATATGGGAATCAAGAGAAGTATTGCCTTTATTAGACAAATACTGAAAATTACACTTACATAAAATGAAGAAATTTAATCAGCAATAGTCATTCTTTAAAGTTTCAGGTTTTTACAGGAAACATAAACTTCCTATGAGCAGTCATCTGATTTGACATAAATTTGTACAAGTCTGCACAAGAAATAGAACATACAATTTATTATATTTTGATGAATTCTCTGTTATTCAGTACCAAAGAGGGGCACATAGCCTCAGATTTTAAAGAGTAACTAACTGGCCAAACCTCTTCTTAACAATTGATATCTGAGTATGAATTTTAGTCATTTGAAACAATTCAAACATGAAATGAGGGTAAAGAGCAAAAACTTTGGAAGACATTGCAAAATGTCTCTCCAGTAGAAGACCTATCTATCATTACTACTGGTACAACATAGACAGAAACTGTACTCTATTAAACCCTGTCAGCAGAGCCCACAAGGAAACAACACTCCTTGAAAGTATCTAACAAAAGTAGGATTTTGATCTAATAAACAGAAAAGCAAAAGACTGTGGGATGTTTGGAATTTTGCTGATTTCCCATTGTCATGATTTTGCATGGAAGGGTAGACAGACAGCAAGATGACAGGTTGTCCCCTTCAAATTATGAACTCATATAATGACAGTGAGATTTTAAATTAGGCTCATGGCCTGCGTTCTGCTGTACACAATTAAGTATTTTATTGTTTGACTCTTGTTCTCTTCCTGTGATAATCTCCAGGCCAGTTTTTTCAGTTCAATGGAACTCTGCTAGCTGGCACTTTGGACTAATTATTGAACACAATAAGAGGAGGTACAGGGAGACCTTCAGGAGCAAAGACAATTTACCCCAGCTGAAGTTTTCTTTCAGGTCTTAATTTCTGGGATGTCTAGCGTTATTTGTAAATTACCTAAATGCTCTTTGCATTTTGGACTTTGGTTGGTCTAATGCCATCCAATAACTGTATGCAGAAAGTTGTCAATTATCATTTTCTGAGAAACTGGGGGAGACAGGTCAAGTCCATACTGACAAAAATTACTCCAATTTATTTCAATTATTGTGCTAACCAGTCCTGGAAGTATTTGATAGCAATTTCAAAACACTATTAAAATACTGAAACACTGAAAATAATACTTTCCAGTTTTTCAGCACAGATGAGCTGTTAAATTATGATATTGTTTGCCTTACTTGCCAGACTTTTGTCTATATAATCCTTAAGAAAATATACTCTGAGGAACAATTGCTGTAGTTAGTTTGGACTATTTGCTCATGTTTATATGGTATTACATAGTGCAGGGAGTTAATGTGACTGAAAGTATGTAAGTTTTAAATTAATTTTCATTGTTTAGTCTTTGCTTACATTACAAAACTGTTTTAAATCTGACAACAAGTCTCAACTCTCAAAAGAAGGGAGAAACAAAACTCCAAGGACAAACTCAGCTCTAAATTCTTCACACTTATTTTTGACAGAGTCAGATGCAGTCAGGCTGCTGTGGTGTGTCCAAATATCCAGGGTTTATAAATTAAGCATATCAGAAGTTGGATCTCTTGGATGTAATCCTTGTATATGGAAAAGTTACGTGCTACACTCTTGATTTTTTTTTTAATGAACATTTTGAAAATTTGCAGTATATTAACTGCAATTAACTGGGTGATTCTTTCTAATATTTTTGTGTATGCGCCTGAAGTCATTATCTCATATTTGCAATTTCATGCCATTCTGGCTTGGCCCTTTCCGGAACCAACTGCACTGGTGCTCTGTACAGAAAAAGCAAAGGAGTCACAGACCATACTCACATTCTGGCTGCTGTGTCTCTTCTTGGATACCTCACCTCTTCACAATGCTCTCCTTTCATTCTAATGCATTCATTCTGCAATCCTACAATGTGGGAAAAATGAATAAATTGAAGTAAGAAAGGTATTTCTGATGAGATAATGACAAAAGATCAGTAACATTTTGTCTTTTGTTTTTACAAGCTTTGCTGACTCGAGTTCCTGGAGCAAGTAAAAGGTTTTTAAAATACTCTAAGCAATATGCTAGTTAAATACTCCCAGTTTACACGGTCACCCACTCTGGTTTTAAACCCAGTGGTACTTAAAGCATAATCCTGCTCAAACCATAATCTAACAGTGATTTATCCCTTTAATTTCAAATTACATTTCTGTTAGAAAGTTAGAATTATCAGCTGTGATTTTATACTTTGTAAAGACAGACCTCCCCAAAGTCTTCACTTAATCCTCAGTGACTGCTCATGAAAGTTACTAGGAGACAAATAGGAATGCTCAGGCAAAAAAAAAAAAAAAAAAAAAAAAAAAATTATTTCATTAGCTGTTAAACTGAGCCAGAATATCTTTTTCACAAGACCTTATAAAGAGAAGGCTAAAAATTTAAAATTGGATTCTGTGAGAAATATTAAAATAAATTCTAAAAAATCAGATCATTATATAAATTGGTAAATAAGTTCTCATCTTCTGTTTCAAGAGGAGTAGATGGTAGGTCACATACAATATTATCCAACCTAAAATGATAGGAAACTTTTATTCCTGTAGTCTGAAGTGTTACTAAATAGCCAAGGCCTTACAAATTTAACACTGTTTGAGAAGAAACGGGCAGTACAAATTGATAGTTTTTGATGAAATCCAGCTTAATTATCAAGAAGGCAATACATTTATTTTCCCTTAATAGTACAGGGGAATGAGAAAAAACCCTAGGATTCTTCCTTGCTTACACTTTTCCCATCACCCTGACATGGTGGCTCTTTTAGTTAGTGACATGATAACAATTTCTTCTGCTCCTTCAGTGCCTCCTCATGAGTGTTTTTTTACTTATTGCTCATCCTATTTGTGCATAGTTCTCTTCTGCCTTAGGCCAACTTAGCCAAAACTGAATTTGAACATGGCACCTTAGGTCTGGAGTGTTCATGCCTTAAACAACCCAACTGAGCTGGGTTCAGTACCCCCAGCTGGTGTTATTTCCAGTTCTAAGGAGGAAATAAATGGTTGAGTCTCAAAGACTTGTGCCTCTTGGATAAGATTATGAAAGCTAGTAGAATCTATTTTATGTGTCTGTCCAATCCATATTCTTGCTGCAAACCCCACAGATACATCTGGAAACAGAAAAACAACCCTACATTTTAAAAGTAGCTTCTTTAAAAGAGTCAGTGTCATCAAGTTGTGTCAGAGGAGCTTTAAGCTGGATATCAGGAAGAGGTTCCTCACCCCGAGGGAGGCTGGGCACTGGAACAGGCTCCCCAGGGCAGTGGCACAGCACCAAACCTGGCAGAGCTCAAGGAGGCATTTGGACAACAGCCCCAGGCACAAGGTGTGACTGCTGGGGATCTGTGCAGGGTCTGGAGCTGATGATCCTGAGGTCCCTTCCAGTCAGGATATTCTATGATTCTGTGACGGTCTCATGCTGTTATCTCCTGTATGCCAATACATGTGTGGGGGCAGAACTCACCTATCACACCTTTGATCTAATATTTTATTATGCTGCTTTTGTTATTAGCCTAATTTTGCCAAAATGAGAAGCCCTTCTGCTGTTGAACAACTCCAATAAGGAATTTCAATTCCATATTTTAGGTTGAGGCTGTACATTATCCAGCAGGAATCCACCAAGCTCTGCTCTCTATGAGTGCAAGCCTCAATTCAGTTTCAGACAAAGATCAGGAAAAACATGTATTTATTTAAGCTCAGAGCACATTTTATCCCATCTACTCTGGAAAATATGTCCTTTGCTTAACAGTGGGTAGGAATGTTGGGTACAGGGGTTCTTCCTATGAAGAACAAAAGTGATCAATGATAAATTGTATTGCTATATGACTGCTTACTCATATTAATGACTGATAGTCTCAGACAGGCTGTATAGTTTTTGGTTTATCAGTTTCATACCTTGTCTCTTTACTTTTTTTTTTTTTTTTTTTTGCAACAAATGAATTTTATTTCAACCCTTCCTGAGCCCTTTAGCACATTGGCTTTTGTGAATGTTTTCTAATATTCCTTCCTGGTCTTTCTGGAAACATGCTGCAATATAGATTATAAGATTCAAGCCTGTATCCTGTAATTAACAAAATAATACAATTTTTTAGGTACTACCTCTGTCCTTTTTTTGATTTAGCAAATTTGTTGTGCATTTGAAAGATTTCTTCATTTGAAGATCAGACCTCTAAACAGAGATGCAAAACAGGAAACGTAACTGCAGTTTTATATTTAAAATTTTTGGTTTCAATGTGCAGAGCTTCATCTGAAATCAAATCATTTGGGTTTGTTTGCGCTCCCTAGAGCTGTGTATAATATTGTGGTGTCATTTTTCCTTTAAGCAGATCCCTATATTAATTTGTATGGTTTGGGTTAATGAAAGCAGGGTAGTCTGCCACTCAATGGCTCTGAATCCAGCCTCGAGCTGTGCTTCACATATGTGTGCTATTCCATCCCACTGTTCCACTCTTTTTTGGGTGAATTTTTGAGCATGTTGTTATAATGAACTTATTTCCACAGTAAAAGTTTGAACATCTAGATGTGCTTCATATATGCACAACAATTCCTGTAACAGGCAGTATTAGTAATCAATGTTTCAGACAATTTTCTGCAATAATGTATTCCTGTATATAAACAGAGAAACGGTAGAAACTTAGAAATTAGGGCTCAGATTTACATTTTGATTTAATCTCTTTTGAACGAATACAGGACAACTGCAACTGTTTCACCATAGGATTCTTTAGGCCCCCACAATGGCCCGGGATGTGTCAGAGAAGATTCTTTTCCATAGTTGGTGATGATATTTAATCAGTGCCCGGTGCTCCCTTTCAGTGATACAGAGCATTTATTTGTCCATGCAGGGAAAGGAAAGCATCATCACTGGAGAAAAAACTATGAGAATAAACTTAGGAAGGTTTGCCTGCTATCTTCTGCTCATTCAGCATTTCCTTTTTGCTGCACTTCAGCTGTCTTTCCAACAGAGAAGACATCAAGTTGAGGAAGCGGAAACCAAGGTAAAGAATATGTGAAAAATCCTTGTAATGGAAGTAAAAATCTCCCTGACTGAAACTAGGCTGTGTTTTTGAACAGTTACAGTAGCTGGTGAACCATAACCATTACAAAAACCCTTCAAGAGTTTCTAGCTCCTTTTGGTTTATTCTTCACTTTTGATTCTTCTATTTGAAAAATTATCAAACAAGGAAATTGAATAATCCTTCATATTAAAAAAGAAGAGAGAGAGAAAAGATAAAGGATTAATCAACTTTGCCATCAAATCTTAATCGGAGGAATAAAATGCACTCAAGAAGAGATCCTTGTTCTGCCAGTTGAAGTTTATGATTACCTCTTAATGATTAAGGAGAAGGCAGCTATGATCTAGACACTACATAATGTATCCAAGGTGGTCTGCTGGCTGTTGAAGACTTGCACCAGGCACTGACATGACTGTGCAGTAAATTGTATATATTCCAGGCAGTGAACAGACGTATAACAGACTACCTTAAAACATTTATTACATTTTCCACAGAAGACAAAATTCCCCTACTGCAATAAGTAGGATACAGCATCAACAAGCTATTTCAGTGGAGTAATGCTCAATATTGTGTAACAAATAAACAGAGAATGAGAGGGCTTGATATTTTTCAAAAGTAGACATTAAAACGTCACCACGCCTATGTTTTTAGATATTTTCATAGCATCATAGGAAGGTTTGGGTTGGAAGGAACCTTAAAGATCATGTAGTTCCAATCCCCCCCTCCAAGGGCAGGGATGCCACCCACTAGATCAGATTGTTCCTATTTTCAAAAAGAGCATACTTCTTGTGACAGACAGGGCCCAAGCCCTGCTTGTATTTACATCACATAGACTCGCTGGAGTCAATGGGTTTGAAAAGAACATAGAATCTCACCCTAGCACACCCACACACCAGTAAACTCTGACATGGAGATGTTAACTAAGAATCCACTGAGACAGTTCTTTTCACTGCTTTTCTTCCTGATAGACTAATTGGTTAAATTTTACAAAAATATTAAAAGAAATAGCTAAAGTAAGCTGCTATGTATGACCTGAGAAAATCTTGTTCATGAATGCTGAATCATGTATTTTTAAAAGTTTGGCTAAGTACAATAGTTGTATACATTTTCCAACATACTTGCTCTCAAGTGAATATACAATTTAAAGAAACAAAATATACATGCCATGTGTGAAGTGCATAAATACTCAATGTATCAACTGTATTTGTGATTCAGCATGTGTTTCCCTTCAGTGTGCACCTGGATGGACTCCATTTCTGCCTTAAGTCCAAGAAATCCTACATTGGCATAATTACATCTTCAGGCATGGCAAGTGCACACATGGGATTTCACCAACCAGAAGATACAGAATATTACTGCTAAACCCCATGTCACTTGACTAATAATACAACACATGAAAAATGGAGTTAATCTAATAACACTAGAAAAACTAGGGACTGTGTGCATTTTAGTTTTGAAACATAGCCAGTAACTCACAGCTCCAGCTATTACTCAGAAATGCTACAAAAAAGTACCACTAATAGATATTATCACCTGAAATACATGGTCCTCTCTGGGGAGGCTTACACTATCTAAAGCCAAGGTTTGGTAGGAAATTACCTAAAATCAAGAACTGGAGCAACATGAAACTCCTACGACTGATAATCCTTGACATCACTGGTAGTCAGTCTAGCTCTCAAGTTCAGCCACATATTAGAGAAAAGATATTACTTCTCATGGACAACATTCTGCAATAAGAGATGTTTTCTGCTCTGATAAGTGCAGATACACCATCTAAACTTCCTACATTCTTTAGATTGCATCAGTGGTACTGGGGCAAGAAAAAAAATCTCATTACTCCACAGGAACTGATTATTTTGAAGAAAATATTGAAACTTGTCAAAATACACACTGTCACTTTTTGGTCATTTGGATAAAGTTTGAAAGTCAGAAGGATGAGTCACTGAAAGATCTTCTTTTGTCATACACCTGTTATCAGCTCCAAACAATATATCATGATTCAGACTGCACTGGGAAACCAGTGGATATTATGAAGAGGAGCTTGCAGGATTGGCCCATAATAGAGATTAAAGTTTAATTTACATTTGTCTAATATAAAGAGTGAGCACACTGAACATGATGTTCTCTGAAAGTACCTGCTTGGATTAGGAATCTTTTGGAACTTGACACTTCAGTTTACAGATGAAGTTCTGATAATGCCTTGAAATGGAGAACTAGGGTAATGGATTTTAAGCCCGCATGAATTAAAATGGTTCCAAGTGGAGAAAGAAAAAATGAAATTTTGGACAGGAGTAGCTCTTTAGATGAAAATAAAACACTAACCAACTACACCAAAAATCCAATTGTCATTTCTCACAGCAACAGAATGAAAGGTGAAGGTGGGATCAGGGCAGTGTGGGTGTTGTGAATGGCATAGGCAGTGTCTTAGGAGCAGATGACTGGAAGTGCTGGGATTTTGTTTACGGCTGGGATTTTGTGATTGGGACTGTTGGGATTTTATTGACCTTGCTGGGATTTTTTTGTCTTCCCTCACCCATTATCTGTCATACAACACCACTGTCTCCTTTGGTGATACCTGCAGACAGCCTAGTTTGGTATTAGGTCAAGTACCATATTACATGGAAAAAGCCAAGCTGACAATTTTTACTTTCTGTTTCCAGATTCTCGGTGCTTTCCAGACCTGTTGTGGCAGATTAATAAAGGACACTTGGGATACCAGTATCAATAAAGTAAAGTGAAGTAACTTGACACAAGACACAGTAAACCAAGGTATAACACTGTAGAGCACTGCAGTGGAATGGAGGAGGAATACAAAGGGGAGAGAATTGGTGTTCAAGGGTGTACGACTGAGACACTGAGAAGTAAAGACCAACAACCCAAAATAGAAAAATGATGACATCTACACCAGACCTCCTAATAAAACCAACAAGCTACCTCTGGTATGTGGTACTGGACATCATAAAACCACTCTATGCTGACTGTACTGCAGTTGCTTATGTGCAATTTAAAAGTAAATCATGATGAAAAAGCTGTAATTGTCAAAAACTTATCACAGGAACCAAGTTAAATCAGTTGGATTGTACCAGGGGATAGGCTAAAGCATAAATTGGGATTTCTGCCAATGCCTGTTATTTAAGTCATATTTTCTAATAAAGACCCTGTGTTTCTCAAGCTGCTATGCAGCCCACTCCTTGTAAGGAAACAAAAAAGAAGCACACACTTAAGCATGAGATTTCTTAAATAGATATGGTAGGGATACACAAGAAGCTGTTAACAGCCCTTGGTAAGATTCTCTAGATTATCTCTTCATATCACCCTTCTTTTAAGCTTGGATTGGCATTTACAAGAAGTAACTTTTCCTACCCATACTGGAGATGTAACTGACCAAAGGGAAATGCAGTGGAGGGAAACCAGGCTGGAAACAGCCTAAAAAACCAGGGAATGAAGACTGACAGATGTGCATAGACAAAGGGTTATAAAGGGGAACTTTGGAGCAGAGGTAGTCAGTGGCAGGAAATTACTCCTCTGCAGCTGACCTTAGTTTTTTATCCTGTTTTTTTGACCTACAGGGATCAGGGTGGTTTTTGCAGACCTGCAAAGTCTTGTGCATTGCACATGAAACTCACTTGATGTATGATTTCCCCACCCGTTAACAAAGGATTAACCCTTAAAAACAATAACCTGTTGCATATTCATACACCTCATACATGATGCATAAATTCCATTCAAACACAGGATTCTGTCTGGTCATCGTCAGCTTCTTCCTCTGAATCCGAACCAGTGTTGTCATGGCTGAGCAAGGCGGGAAGAAGTTCATTTCTCCTGATAATGGGGCAATAAATTCTCTTTCTCTGAAAGATTTAGGTGTCCTGTGGCTGCTATCTCAGTGCGAGTCCTTTCTTTAAAAAAATATCTAACTTAGCATAGTTTCTATTTTAACATTTTTTTATAACCTAAAACTATATGTTACACACTACTTAAGAAAATTAATTCAGCACGACTTTCTAACACATATAATATTCATTTTAATATTTGCAAAAAGCCAATCATAAAATATGCTTTTTTTACTCCTTCCTTCCTTCCTTCCTTCCTTCCTTCCTTCCTTCCTTCCTTCCTTCCTTCCTTCCTTCCTTCCTTCCTTCCTTCCTTCCTTCCTTCCTTCCTTCCTTCCTTCCTTCCTTCCTTCCTTCCTTCCTTCCTTCCTTCCTTCCTTCCTTCCTTCCTTCCTTCCTTCCTTCCTTCCTTCCTTCCTTCCTTCCCTTCCCTTCCCTCCCTTCCCTTCCCTTCCCTTCCCTTCCCTTCCCTTCCCTTCCCTTCCCTTCCCTTCCCTTCCCTTCCCTTCCCTTCCCTTCCCTTCCCTTCCCTTCCCTTCCCTTCCCTTCCCTCTCTCTTTCTCTCAATCCTGCTCTTATATAGGAGGCCAGGACAATAAAATTTCCAGTAATTTCCAATAAAACTTTCTGATTGTTCGCGGACCCTCTGACTTTTGTCGTTCCTTTCGCACCTACAGCCCCTGGGCCCTTCCTTCCCCCTCAGGGCGGAACCCTTCCGTGCGGCGCCGGTTCCCGGCCGGGCGCAGCGGCAGGCGGGCGCCGCTGCCGCCGTTGCCGGGTAACGCGGCGGTGCGGCGGCGAAGGCGGCCCGGCCGCGCAGGGCCCGCCATGCAGGACCCGGAGCGCGGGCTGTCCCTCACCATCGCCAGGGTGGTGCAGCGCTTGCAGGGCTCCAGCCTGCACTCCCAGCTGGAGCGACAGGCCCGGGTGAGCCCTGACCTGCCGCTGTGCTCCCACGCACGCCTCCCTTCCGCGCTGCCCCTCCCGGCGCTTTGTTCCCGGCCGCCGTCCCCGGCCCGGTGTTCTCCTCACGGGCAGGGGCTCCGGGCCCCGGCTCCCCTCGTCCCCTCCCTGTTTTCCTCCTTGTCCCCTCCTCTCCCTCCTCGGCGGGGCCGGGGAGCGGCGTGTTTGGCTTCTAGAGCCGCGTTTGTTGTGTTTCCCCTTGGGACACAAGGATTTCGCAGGGAATATGAAGACTATCCGTCTGAAATTTCGCTGCTTCAAATATAGGTCCTGAAGCGAATTGCTTTTTTAATCTTTAATTTGGAGAGCTTTAAAGTCCACCCAACCTCCCCCGCTCCCCTGGTGTCCCTGAGAAAATGAGGATTTGCTGAAAGGAAGTGAAAATAAATGAAAAGAAATACGCATGGAAGTAAATTTTAGTAGCTGGGATAACAGTTGTCCTTTTTTTTTTATATTTAATAACTTATCTGCACTTGGAGACAGATTTTCATATTTCAGCTGAATTTAATTTAGGATGTTTGAGATTAAAGTTGTGTCAATTTTCATGATCATAATAACCTAGTCATGGTGCTGTAACAAATATTGTGCATTATTGAAATATTTTGGATTGGGTTTTTTAAAATCTTGTGCTTTTGTATTTGGGCTTTTTTTCCAAACACTGTTTAAAATTATACAGGTTGGGGGGGGGGGTTGGGTGTTTTTTTGTGGTTTTTTGTTTGTTGGTGGGTTTTTTTGTTTGGTTTGGTTTGGGTCGAGTTGGGTTTTTTGGGTTTTTTTTAGGATACCATGTCCATTATTTGTACATTAGTTTTGTTGCATTTTTAAATGAAACATGATTTTCCTCTTTGAATGTCCCTGTAGCAAGTGACATCACTGTCACACTGCCTGTCTTTTGTTTGTTTTGTATTTAAGTGTGCTGATTTGGTCTCTAAATGCTTTTATTAATGTGTGTCTGCCTTGCTTCTGTTGACAGGGCTTTCTAAATATTTGAATAAGCCAATGTACATGACTTGAAGGGGGCTGGAATTATGAAAGATTGTAGAGGCTGGGTTTTGCTAAATGTTGGGAAATTGAGTATCCTACAAAGCCTGACATGAGGAGTGCAGAGTCACATCTTGTCCTCAAAAGAGGGTTCTACTCTAACCACTCTGTTCCTGTTTCTAACAAACCTGAAAGCACTCCCTACCACAGGATTCTTCATCCCTGTTTCTGGCAGGGCCACATTTCACAGTCACTTCTTTCTTTGCTGGGTTTCTTGAGACAGGAGGCAGCTTGGTGTCCTCAGGACTTGGCTGGGTGTTCAGAAGGTGCCAAACTGGGTGGGTGGCTTTGCTTTGGTGGAGGGATTTTGTGCAGGTGGGCACTGAGAATGTGAGCAGTGCCCTCCCAAGGGGGGTTTGGAGTCTGAAAGGGCAGTGAGGTGCCCAAATCCCTGCTGGACACGAGAATGTCTCTGCTATGATGGCTTTGCAGAATACTGTTATACACATTTCTTGGAGAATAAAGAAAAAGTGTTTGTATAGGTCATGATCATTCTAGTCATATGAAATGCTAAGGGGAAAGAAAAGAAATACAGCCACAAATATTCAAGCTGATTCTTAGAGCTGTGTGTGATGGGTTTATAATATGTTAAATCAGAGCTGTAGTTTAGTGTAGTGATCTGAAAGTTTATAGATACATCAACAATAGGATTTCTCAATCGAATGAATTATCTCTAGGAGATTGTAGTTTAAATAAGTAGGGCCAAATGTACACTGTGTTTGCCAGGAATCTGGGTGTTCTTGGTAGAGGAGCCTTTTTTATTGACCCTGCATGCATTTATGCTCTTCCATGTGCAGAAGACTTGCTTTGTTTATAAAGCTTGGGCAGTCATGTTAGTGCTGCACCGTGCAAGGCCCCTCAGTCAGAGGCTGCTCTCCTGTTCTGCCCTGGGCAGCTGCACAGAATTCTCCAAGTTTCTGCATTTTGCTTCACTCTGTATTAAGCTGATGCTTGATGTTCTCCCATTACATGGGGTATTGCTGGAGCTGCACTGTCAAATAGGAAATCTCAGCTGTTGCTGTGCATCACTCCTGAAATCCAGGTTATTGGTAGGATGTGATGGAGTTCTTTGCCTGCTGGTTAACAATGCTCATTCTGCACCAGTTGTGATTTTGAAGGGTGGTCCCTTTTTTAGGGGGTTTTAAACTATTTTGGGAGATGCACACTCTATTTTGAGAAGTCTTTGGAATCAGTGCATCAAAGTGGAACTTGTTTTGGATATTTGTACTGCAGCTATACTTCGCAAATATTCTTCATCTCTTAGTAGAAAATGATGTGGATATTTGTTCCTCAAAAATATTTACTGTCTCTGAAAACATTACAGTTGAAATGGATCTTAATGTCCATTATAATAATCCCTGAAATTTTGAGAGAACATGTGGTCTCTCATACAGTATTTTAGCTATTAGAAAAGCTATGTTTCGTATATTTGTCTCTTATTTTTTAAGAAGGAGAACTCAGAATGAACAGTTTCATTCATTAACTCATTGATGAGTTAATAGAATTTTGGGGAAAACACAGTATCCTGACATTATTTGTGAGTGGTGAGAGAGTAGCCCTGTGGTTATGAACTGATCAAACCAGTGCTTTGCTTGGCTGTCACTGGCAGCCTGAGCTGGTGTCAAGGGCTGTGATACACAATCTCTTTGAAATAACTTTGGCATGGGCATCAAATGATTTGCTGTCAGAGCTTGACTTCTGGGGATACCAAGATAATCACATTTTTATCCCAAGGACTGAAGTAGAGGTGGTGTCGTGTAAGTGATGAATGAATAAATAAATAAATGTTAGGTTGATTTTTGTAGGTTGGTTTTTGATACATTGATATATTACTGCAGTTAAGAAGAGAGATTAATGTGGGTAAGAGTTCTAATGTGCCTATCACTTTGGAATTTCTTCTGAGCATACTTTGTAGTATGTTTGAAAGGAAAGAGTAACAGTGACAAAGAGCCAAAATATTGGGTAGTAACTTTTCAACAGGTAGAATTGCTGCTGGCGTTAGTGGGGTAGCAGAGAGGCCTCATTTTCTGGGCACAACTTCACTGTGCAAGCTTATAATCAAATTTGCTTGTTTTTGTCTTAATTTTTCTCTTCCCTTTCTGAATTGTAAATGTTTTTAAGGTAGAGATTAGAGGTGTTTAGAAAAACTAAAACATGGATATCTCAAGGACAAAATGCAGTTTTAAAACAAATTATTTTGTGAAATCTTGCTAAAATTCTGCTCTAGGGAAAGTCTGTGTCAGTGAACAGACAATAAAAATGAAACTGTTCAGAGACATGAAAAGGTGCTACCTTTTTAGCACATTTTCATTTGCAGCCAGTTCAGAAACTCCATTTTTCATGATCTTTGAAAACCTTTGAGTTAGGCTTTATTAATCAGTTCAGATTAATCAGTCTTCATTTTTGTCCCATGCAAATCTCTAATCGAGATCAGTCTAACTCAGAGTTGCCCAGAACCTCTAGTGACCAGGGCAAATGACAAAGTTTAAAAAATACCCAAAAAAACCAACCAACAGACAAAAGCTTTGGTAGTTTATTCCTAAAGAACTTTTCTAAAACAAGAGTGCCAATAAAATGAAAGGTTCTAAATGAAAGATAAAGGTTCTAAATTACGTTTTAAATGGAACAAGAAAGACTCACAGTGCAAGGAGTCCCCCCCTGCCATTTCCTCATGTTCTCAGATGTTTCTTGTAGGTGTGGCTGGAGTGGGACAAGCTGAGGGGAACTGATAACACAGCGTGATAAGGGCTGTTCCCGTGGGCTAAAAGGGGTGATGTCACTGCAAAAATCAGGCCTGATACCCATCCTACCCCACTGTAGCCATTCAGTTTGGCAGTGAGAACACATTGGTGGAGGTGCCTGAAGGTGCAGAGAGGTGGAGAGGAGATGTGCTGGTCAGAAACTCTCCAGAGGAGGGGAGTCTGCCACCCTTCTTTGAGCAGTGTGGTAGAGGCAGAAGGCTTTAAAGACAGTTGGATCCAACAGAGAGGTAAGGGTCTTAACAAAGCTGCAGCTGGGGCAAAGGAGGAGGGGGCTTCATTTGGGACTGCTAGGAACATTGGAGCTGGAGTAGTGCCTGACTCTGCTTCGAAAGAAAGTGCAGGTAAATAAGCTTAGAATCATTTATTATAATATATGGTTTGCAAAATGTCCCAGCATATTGTTTTCATGATATTTTTTGCCAGTTAAAAAAAAAAAGAAATTGATACCAATCCCAATTGATACCAATCTCAACTTGTATAAAAGATCAAATTCAGAAGGAGAATGTTTCTATGCAATGTAACATTTATTTAATAAAAATTAGCAAACAAATGTAGGCTCATGAGTCATCGTGGAAAAGTAATGGTTCGTTTTCATGGATTGCATTTGGCGAAGGATTTACTATGTTTGCTGATAGAGCTTGTGCCTTTGGTTTAAGTGGCTCAGCAGTAATATTTGCATTATAGTGAATTTTAAGTTGAATGCAGTTGAGTATGTGTTGATCAGATGATGGAGTTCAGAAGCAAAGCAAGCTTGACTGGCTGAGTAGAACTTTTTTAGTAATGTGGATTCTGGTTTTTGCCCTGTGTTTTCAGCACTAATTTTATTTTCACTAATTTTATATTCAAAACCTAGAAAATTTATTAAACATTAAAATTACATTATTAAAATATATCCTTATTTCTTGTACCACAGCATAACATTTGAAGCTGTTTACTTCCATATGAGGCTGATTGAAGCTCTCTGTATCTGCTAGATTATTTTTACTTGTATAAGAAAGTTCACAATATTTTTTCCCTTATTATAGTTCATGTAGAAATGTAGAAGGGTTGGAAAATTGTCATTGTAATCAGGGTTTCACACTTACTAAAATTTGTTTAGTTAGTCTCAGAATGATTCTTCTTTCTGTTTCAGAAATGTATAACCAAAACTAATCTTTCCCTTAAAGTTGCAGGGGTTTAAGTTTTTAGTAAGTGTTTATGTTGAAATTGTGGTGGTTGTGCTTGAAGTGGATTTTACCAAGTCAGCTTGGTCCTTATAAAGTCCAGTTATGGTAGAATGGAGTACACAAGGAATGGTGGATATTTATTAGCTTTCATTGAATTTACTTCTTCTAAAGATGGGTTATATTTGGGGATTCTGTTTTATTGTAATTTGGGAAATAATAGCAATAAAACCGAAAAACATTGTGCACTTGTGCAGAAACATACTGAACAGTAATAAATGCTTTGAGAGGGTACATGTTTATCTAAACAAAAAAGGCTTTGAAGAGAAATTATGGTTGATAGCCTGTAAAAATATTAGGATTGTGTAAAGTTATTTGCAGAACTGTTTGCAACAGGATAAAAATATGTGTTCACCTGATGCGATTCCACATTTCAGTATAGTTGGATCACTTCTCTGCAGTGTTTATTCTTGTTGAGAAAAGAAATAGTATTACACAGGAGTTATGCTGGAACACTTTGTTCTGTCAAGCCTCCTCTTAGTAGTCTGTTGCTGGCCCTCTCGTTATTTTCCTGTACTTCTTTGAGTGCTGTCATTGATGGATCATCTCTTGCATGATCAGTGCTGCTCCAGTCATGATGACTGAATGCCACTTTGAAATTTAGATGCTAATTTGTAAGTAGGTTGAGCTCTGTGTTCAGTTCCTCTGTGAATCAGTTTCCTATTTCCACCAATTTTATTATTTTACTGTTGTGCTATCCTTTTGCTTCCTTTCAGCCACAGCAGTGTTGAGTGTCTGGATCTTTTTCCATCTTGGCATCCAGGTACAGAGAGAGTACATTTAGGGTATCACTTCCCATGGTGACTGCACAGACCCCAGCAGGATACCTTGCCAAAGTCAAAGATGCACACACAAGATTGTTAGTGGTACCTTAGGCACTGGCAAATTTGACAAAATTTTAGAAGTCCCCCAGATCTGGGTGTGTACAGCTGAAGAATTGGGGGTGCCAAGAAATGCTGTAGTGATAGCTTGTTTTCTGAAGGAATGTGGAAGGGACAGATGTGCCTTGATTCACAGGAAGCTGACCAAGACTGGAGAGGACCATAGACATCCCACACCTGGACCTCAGTGCCCTACCCAGAAGATTATGCACAATGCTTGTTTTACAGGGAAAAGCTGATAGGCATTAACATTTCTTAAAAATGATTTGTTATTTCTTGCTGAAATGTTTGACTTTAAGGACTCTGATTCTATATTGCCCTGACTCAGCCTCTGAATATTTGGCTTTTTCCCTGTTTTAACTGTCACCCTTTGCTTTCATGGATTGTTCCCCTATATTGCTCACTCTCTATTACCCTGCATGTTATAGTCTCCTTATAGCAACAGATAGCATTTTTCTCATAGAACTAAGACATCCTTTCATCAAGATGTGTGTGTTGAAATTGGTAGTTCTGCCTGGGTGTTTGCTATTTATTGATCATGCAGGGAATTAATTCAGTTCATGAGTACAAATCTCATCAATGTGGGTTTTTCTCCCAGTAAATCTTAGGCAGGCATTTTTAGCTATGTAAAATTGTAGTAATGCTTTTTTATATAAATTAAATTTTGTCAACATATTTTTTTTATTCTACAGGGAATAAAATCACAGGAAAAAAATGCAAATGAGACTTAGTGTGTTAAACTGTACCAAGCAGTTTAAAACAAACCAACGCTACCTAAAATATAAATACCTAAATGTGTTTTCCAACATGGTACAACAAAGAAATAAGTTAGATCAGTTAATCCAAAGGAAAAACAAGATTATGTGGACACCTGGACTAGTAATTTTGGAATATCAGCTCTGCTAAGTCCCCTTGATTCCTCAATTTAATTCCTATAAACACCCATATGAATTCTAAAGAGGTACCATACTGTTAAGTTGCAGCAAAACAGTTCTGAAGAGAGTTCCTTTCACTTACCAAAATGAGTATTTTCCCTTGTTGTGTTATACAGAGCTGGAATATGGTCTGTGTTAGAGCTGGCTGCAGCTGCCAGCTGAGCTGTTTGCCACATTCTCAAGTATCTAATTTCTGATTTGAAAACTGATCACAAACCTAACAGTTTCTGTGGCTCTCTTGTTCTGCTTATCGGTTAGGAATGTGTTGATTGTAGTACACAAGTAAACAAGAGGGAAAGTGTAAATGGGAAGAGGCTTTTGCAACTGGACTCTGAATTGGTAAAGTGGAGACAAAAGTGCCCCCAAATTTTGGGGGGGTGGGAAGTGTTCACATTTTTATGTGAAAATTTGTCTCAGTACAGCTTTTTTTCAGTGAAGAGAAGAAAAAGGACACAGGAATGGTGTGAAACATCTAAAAATAGATATTTTGATAAGTTAATCTAAAGATTAGCCTAAGAATATTGGCTGCATCAGGGCTAGGAATAATGAAATAATATCTGGCTGAATACATGGGCATGAAGAGGTGAAGTTAACCAGTGCAGGCTGATGCAATGATGTAATCCTTGGGGAAGATTTTTCCCCAACATGCTGCCCTGTTTCCTTTTTGCCTGCCTTTCTGCTGCATCCAGGAGTCTCTGGATTTGATGTTCTGCAGCTGAGGGACAGGTTCTCTTGGGAACAGCAGTTTACAAGAAAGACCTCTCTTGTTCTTTTGGCCTGACGGAAAATGGGAAGTAGTGTGTGGACTGAACTCCTTAATGCCTTCTAATGTGATATGCTGTATCAATTTCCAGAATTTCCAGGAATCTCCAGAAAAAACCCTGTTGTTGTCAATAGGAGTATCAGATACTCCTTAGTAAGCCAAGAACTCACAGGTGTGTGAACAGCAGAGAATTAAAACACTGTTCGGATTGCACTTACATAATTTCTTGTACTGTTTCCAGTGTCAAGATAATAATCTGTTTTATAGCAGATTGTACAGGAGCTTTCTTTTCTTTGTGTGATTTATCAGCTGTAATAAGTTCTATTTGTAAGGGGATTTTTTTTTCATACCTGAAAAGTATGCCAGACCTGGCACTCCATGGACCTTGAGATTATAATTAGCCATATTTAACTCAAAAGACAAAGCGGAACATTCCCAAAGGGGTGCACAAAAACTTCCGAGGAACAGTATGGCAAAATCTGCCCTGCTTGATGTGTGTTACTTTATTTAAAGTTTCTACAGTAAACACACAAAACCACTGCCTTGCAGCAGAGAAAACCCTCAGCCTGGTAAATGTACAAAAAGGACAAAGGACATCCCATCAAAGTAGCTTCAAAAGGAATTCTTCATAAAATCCTCCTTGGGTTTTTTGTTTAAAAGGGTATTTTGTGAGCTGCCCAAGAACACACATAAAAATCTTTGTTTCCCAGATACTAGTTACCATCCTTTGCCAGCTTTTACTATTGTGCTGGATGGAATATTTGTTTGTCATTTGGCATGAGTTATGCAGCTCTCCACACCTTCTAGTCTGTGCTTATGATGACCTTTCTTTCTCAGAAGCATGCTGAGAAATAGTCTCTTTGCTAGTGCACTTAATAAACTAAGTATAAATGCCTCCCTTACCTGTAATGGCAAGGGATCTTGAAATGTAGATGTCCATTCCTCTTTTCATGTGGGGAAAATGGAAAGGTTTTCTTAAAATTCTGCATTGTGAATTCACCTAGACGAGCTTTTCCAGTGCAGAAACACCTTTTTTCCATGTATAAACTGTAAGGCAAAGTACAAGATTTTGGAGTTTTAGTTGTGTGCTGTGGACTTAGAGCATGCCATGCTGTCAGCAGTACTGTTAGGGCTGGAAGACTGCACAAGTTGGTGAAAGATTATTTTTAATTAAATAAAAATGAAAATTCTATTGCAGCAGGAAAGCTTGCTGCAATAGAATTAGCAGTTGATATGCCTACAGCATATTGTTGAGTAGTTTTTGGTAAGAGATGTCTCACATTTCTATGTAGATGATATGACCATATGCTTCTAACATATGCCTGGAGCTCTCATGGCTGTGGACACACAGATCTTCTGGTGTTATTTTCAAGTTAGCATGCAGCATTGCTTTTTTTCTCTAAACCTTTAGCTTTATTATCTGATGTTAATCAGCTATTGCCATGCATAGGAAAATATGTCTTAGAAGGCACTTCACAGAAACTTCTGAGTTTCTGCTTGTTGTCCTTTGGGACCTTTGTGATGTGTTGGTTTTCTCCTCTTGGTCTAGCTGCAGAAGAAGATGCTGTAGCAGCTGGTCCTGCTATTGCTGAAAGATGTGCAGATGTGTATGGTTGTGTCATGGTATGGTTGTAAAGCTGGTTAGGGCTGGGTAGGGCTGGTTAGTGTGTTGAGTGCATTGCAAGAGGCCGGATATATCCACTAGTCACAGCTGCAGTGGGGAGTGTTCAGTGCACAGTCAGTTTTTTGGGTTGAAAATGGCATTTCTTACCTGAAAGAGGTGAACTGTGGGAGGCTAAGTGGAAAATTATGGAATGTTTTCAGTTTTAATTCTTTCAAGTGAAGTACAGGGATTGGCTTCTAGTTTATTCCATGTGTACCTTCTGACCAATTCCTGAATGTGTATTGTCTAGCATTTGTGCTGAGTATGTGGGGATTTGCTCAGATTGTTAAACGTGTATGTTTATATGCATTCATTGCATATTCTACTCCTTTTTTCTCTCTTCTTCCCCACATAACACCTTTTAGCATTGATGACAAAGGTGAAGACATTGAGTGAGAAAAAAGTTAACTGATATTTTTGACTGCTGTTGCTCAAGGAAGGAGTTTGCTTTGGGTGTAACTTTAAGCATGTTCATTACTTAGTTTATAACTTGAATAACGCAATTTCTCTTTAGTTCTTGGTGCTTATTTATTTATTTTTCATATTAGGTTAGCCTTCACAAACCAGAAATTAAGCTGGAATCTCTAAAAGAGGATATTAAGGATTTTCTGAAGACATCAGGTTTGTAATATTTCATTGATATATTTGTGAATAGGATAGATGTATGTAAGAATATATGTGATATAAGTGATGAAAACAGTGCTTTGTGGAGCTTGGTGTCTTGTCACTGACAGTAGCCAGAAGCAGACATTCAGGGATTCCAGATTATTAAATCAGAAAAAGAAAATTTAAAAGGGAAAGTGTTGTTGGATTCCATCTGCATTTTGAAAAACATACTATGCAAAATGCTTTTATCATTTTATAAGATACTGGTGATTTTTTTGAAAGTTCTGAGTGAATAGAGAGTTCAGTCACTTCTGAAAATGGAAATTAACTTCCATGGGGATACTCTTGAAATGAAAATTTTACCTTTAGTTAAATTTCCAGTTTGCATTGAAAGTTGTAGGCTCTGTTACTATAATGTGAGGATTTTATGATAAATGATGCCAGATTTCTAATCATCGGGAACACTGTCTCTATTAATATTAATTGTTGGTTTTATAAAATGATGGCTTTAAGAAATAGAATGTAAGTTTTTTAACCAAAATTATATTGTAATTATTTGAACAACAGGTGGAAATAAGGGATATTCTGTTTCTATAGAGATTTAAACTTGGAGGTTTCCTATCTTAATTAGATTAAGGTTTCTTTGTCTCCCCTTGTCTCTCTGGTAGGTAGACATGAACTGAGACCAGACATAAAACTCCCGTGACTGCAAAGCAACCTCTGAATGATGTTCCATTAGTATTAATTCCTAAAGTTGTCTTCTGGTTGTTTTTTTATTTTAACAGGTTGGGAAAAGAAGCTTCAGAATGCTGTTTATAGTGAACTCAATGTGTGAGTTTATTAAGTATTTTCACTTAATGAGTTCTGCTCACATGATTTACTTTTGATCCATTTGTTTATAGAGGTGTATGGTATGTTACTGTAATCTGCAATATCTGTCATAGCAATGGTACCTGCTTAGCTTCTGTTTTTAAAGTGCCATTATTTCTTTTTCATCCTAGTGAAAATATTGGACTCAAGTGCATTTTAAAGAATAAATGAAATAAATATCACCACATTTTGTAGATACTTTAGTATTTTCCTTTTGGCTTTACTTCCAAAGGTACCAAGGGTCATAATATAACTATGTACATGAGGTAGTTGCTGCAAATGAGTTTTAATTGAGGTATTGGTGACAGCATTACATGTATTTTTGTATTAATTATTTTTTAAAATGTTTAAGATACTGGATCTCTAGGTTTCTCTGGTCAGTGCTCATCATGCTTGGGATATGGTTATAAATGCAGTCAAATCAGCCAAGTTTCCTTTTGATTATTGTTCAGCAAACTTTGGGTTAGACTTCTGGGAAACATAATTTTTCTTTACATTCTGGCACTGTGGAAAGGTGAATTTCATAACAGATACAGCCATGAATGCAACTATAAAATAAGAATTGTGTATGCAAATCTGTTTGTGCTAATAAGCTTGTTAGAGTTACCAGTTTAGCACAATGTATATTTAGTAGTATGAGGGACTTAATTCTGCAAAATGGTCTGTCTGTTAGCAAGGATTCATCTTCATTGTATCTTTCCAGGGAAAAAATATTTACCTGTCTCTAGGGCTCATGCATGGAAATAAGCAGCAAAATAATGAAATTTGCCCTTGAAATTAACTGTGAACACCATGGTTTCATGAGTATTGTGGAAAAGCCAAGAAACAGCATTTCTGAAATCTGTTGATATTGATTCTGTTTTACACATTGGAGCAGAATAGTGCATAACAAATTTGCAGCCAGTACAGGAATGATCTTACCTGATAAAAATGGGAAGAAATTTGGGGAGGGTTTCCCAGAAACATATGATAGGAACTGATTGAATGCATTCAAACAAATGAAAATTCAGGCTAACTATTAGGGAAGCTATGTGAAAATTTTGTTTCCTGAAAGACATTTGAGACACTTAAAATTAAGCTGAATGTAATGTTTGGCAAAAACCCATTGGAAATAACCTACACTACTGAAAGATAAATTGGTGCTTTGGTTTAGTTTCTAATTTTTATGAGTGGATATTCAGCTTTGCCTAAGTCAATACCTCACTTAAACTTCTAATTACTTTGGACATGTACATGTTCACTACTGATTTTTAAAAGGAGAACCTCAAAAAAATATTGTCTCTTAAAAATTGTGATGACTTGGAGAGGGAAAGTTACAGGCAGTCATAAAGATGACATTATGTGAAGAGAATTCACTTTTGAAATACCTCATTTGTTAATGTAATTATTTTACTTTATTTTATAAGTATGTGAAATTATAAGGGAGCATTCTTTTTAATACAAGAAGAACTCATGTTGAAATGTTACTAATTCTTGCATATTGTTATCTTATTTGTATCCATAGAATGGATGAGGAAAAAATACTTAAAAATAATACTCAGTTTTGATCAACACACACTTGTGTATTTGCTAGTGCTCTCTATATATAGAAGTTATATTTAAGTTTACAAATATGGGATTAATTAAGCAAAATAAAACATCAGAATATTTAAAGTTTGCCATATTTTCTTCTTAAGGTTTCCTTGGCCCTGTCATCCTGCAGCACCGCCTGAACATATTAAAGAACCTTTAGCCTATATGAGGAAAGCACAGGTTGGTGGTTATCAATTTTACCATTCATATCAGAGCTTTAATTAGACTATTTGAGATTTACTTTGTAGAATGTTATTGTGTTTCTAGGTTTTGTACCTTAGGAAAACCACAGATTTGTAATTGCATCAAAGTTAATAGTAATATTGGGTATGTGACATTTTACATAAATACAGAAAATGCTCAAGTAATTCTCCAGCCACGAAGGAAGTAGGATATAGTGGCAGGTAGGTGAAAAATGTAGAATAGAGTTGATGTGAGTATGTCAAAGAAGAGAATTTGGTTTCATTGAGAAGGAAAAAAGGGGTAGCTATAGGTCATTTCCTTAGGGTTACAAAAACATTTTTTTGAAGGGGCACAGGCAGTTTCATGATGAAAGATAACAGGCTGCAGAGATAGTGAGA
Source organism: Zonotrichia leucophrys gambelii (assembly GCF_028769735.1). Lineage (NCBI taxonomy): Eukaryota > Metazoa > Chordata > Aves > Passeriformes > Passerellidae > Zonotrichia > Zonotrichia leucophrys. The sequence continues at coordinate 60,765,958 of NC_088173.1, forward strand.
TCTTCAGAAAGAAGAGATATATTTAGTAGTTAAAAATGTGAAAGGAAGATGAAAAATATAGAGCTAAGGAGCTTAAGGCATATTGAAGGAGAGTAACAAAGACTGGACTGTAAAGATTAAACAAGGATTTTTGGAGTCAGGAAAAAATACTCTAGCTTGTTTATCTTTTTGCCAATATATGCCATTTGAAATAAACAAAAAAAAACCACATAAAAATGTAAAAAAACACTCCAAGTTTCAAGAATATGGTCTAACAAAAACATCTGAGATAGGGATAAAGGTGTGTTTAACTCTGCTGTGCCTAGAAATACATTGCAGTATTCTTTTACAGAATACTCAACAAATTGTGTTACCTTTACAAGCATATTGTTTATTCCCCTAAGTCTTATCTCTCTGTCCTGGGTTTCAATCTTTAGGATTTGGGGCTAAAGATTGCTTTAATCAATTTTTCTTGTGTGGTGTGAAATGTAATGCCATGATTTGCAGCCTGAAAAAAATCACTCTTACAGTTGATTAATGCAAAAACCAGAGAGATATATCTATATGCATGTTTGTCTGAAGCAGTTTCATGGGTTATTACTTTACAAAAGTGTATGTAATACTTGCAGTGTTTTTAGCTGTATGTAGAAAGGCCTGTTATTCCAGTAGTTTAAAACTGAGCAGGAGAAGTCCTGTCTCTGCTGGTTTCAAAATTTGATTCCCTATTTCAAAGAATATTAGTCATCCATGTCCTCCAGGTGGGTTAACCCTGGTAGGCAGCTCAGCCACTCACTTTTCCTCAGAGAAGCAGGAGAGAATCAAAAGGGTAAAAGTGAGAAATGGTGGTTACAAAGACAGTTGAATTGGCAAAGCAAAAGCTACACATTTCAACAAAGCAAAATAGGAATGCATTCATTACTTTCCATCATCGGGCAACTTTTGTCTCAGCTTCTTTATTTGGAACATGATGTTGTGTGGTCTGGAATATCCCATTGCTCAGTGGGGGTCAGCTGTCCTAGCTCTGTCTCCTCCCAAATTCTTGTGCACTTCCAGCCTCCCTGCCATTGGGGAAGCGTTAGAGAAGACCTTGAACTTCTCAGCAATAGCTAAAACATTTGGATTTTATCAACACCCTTTTGGTCACAAATCCAAAAGAAAGCACCAGACCAACTACTGTGAAGAAACTCAGCTCTATCCCCATCCAAACCTGTATGACGCCCTTTCAAACCCTTTATTGAAATACAGCTCTGATAAAGACTTGTGGACCCTTTCCATAGAGAAATACTGGTAAATTAGGGTAGTTGTGAAAAAATAATAAATGCACAGTTAGAGAACTAACATGATATTTTCTAAAACATGCAAGTGTTTGATTTTCAAGATGACACACATTTATCACTGTAGATAATGGGCCTGTAAGAAAACAAGCATCATCAGAGCAATTGAATCACAAATAGGTTTTGTTTTGTTACTCTTTTTGACTAAATAAACAATGTGAAAAGCTTACAAAGCCAGTGTTTCAGTGATTTAGTTTGTTTAAAATATTTGGAAATAGCTAAAATACAAGTGTACAGGTTGCTAATACCTTTTGGGAGAGAGATAAAAGTGAAAACAATTTACTTTCATAGGTATTGAAAATCTAATTAATGTTTTGACAGTAAAGACTTCGGGTTTTTTATTTGTAGGTAGATTTTTTTTTTATTTTTACTTTATTTTCATTTAGCACCACAGCAGTTGGAAAAAAATACTTTGGTGCTACCATCAAAATTTGTCCCCATATAAAAATGTCCATATTTGTCATATTCTGTTTTTATTAGATACAGTCACCATTTAAGATGCTGTTTCCATTGTTATAAGTTTGTTGACAATTTCTTTATCCTTTTCTATCTTAACAAATTTTGCTCTACTTCAGAATTCTGGAAATAAGGGTACTACTCCCAGCAAACCATCTCTGGTAGTTACTAGAATGACTTTGAGTCAGTGATTAAAGCAATATTAATATCTTTTCTTGAGTAGGTATTAAAATGTTCATAATTAACCATTTTTCTCCTCACATTGGTTCTGTTTTCTCATAGATAGCACACTGAAGTTTTTATATTGTTACTGAAGTTTTTCTTTTCCTGCCTCAAAAGAAAACCAGGTTTCTAGAGAAGGATAGAACATTAATGGTAATGAGTAGTAATGCTGTCAGTCATAGGATGATAGAATGGTTGAGGCTGGAAGGGACCTTCAAGATGTGGTTTCAGCCTTCCCTTGCAAGGATACCTCCCACTAGATGAGGTTGCTGAGAGCCCCATCCAACCTGTCCTTGAACACTTTCAGGCATGGGGTATCCACAATATCTCTGGGCAACCTGTTCAATGTCTCACCACCCTCACAATAAAGAATTTCTTCCTCCTATCTCATGTAAACCTTCCCTTTCAGTTTAAATCCATTCCCCCTTGTCCTATTGCTGCATGCCCTTGTTAATAATCCTCTCTCCCTTCAGATGTGGTCTTTAGGTGTTGGAAACCATGTGATGCTATGAAATTGTCTCCAAATTGCAGTGCTACCTTCCTCAGTTTCAGCTATTTTGCTGAATAATTGTAACCATAGCAATCCTAATAGTGTGTTTTCTTAGTGTTGAATTTCTTTGTAAGACTAGAGAAATCATCTTGTTAAATGTATTGTTCCCATCAATAAAAGGACTTTATGACCTCTCCCTCTGCCTTTTATTTCCGTCAGGAACAGTGCATTCTGTTTCTGCTCACTTCAGGTACCTGCTGTCCTGGAGAGAGGGCATGGTATCTTGCTTGGAAAGGCTGCATAACCCTCACTTTAGTTTTGTCTTTTTTGCATTTATTTTAATATCCTTACTGGGTCTTGAAAGATGAATTATGTCACAGTTTATGACTGAGTATAAGTGTTTATTACAAACATGTTGCATCCCCAGTGCAGTGAGAGGATTAATGTCTGGTATGGCCGTTTTAAGTCACACCAAGTGTGTTGACCGCCATTGCTCTTTGGAATTAGATAGTTCTTGGTTTTGCAAAGCTTCCATCTGTCTCTTCTTCTTTTGTAGCTTTCATGTCTTTAAGCATATCTCTGCTATTCTCCTCCCTATGCCCCTTCCACCTATCCTCCCTTAATTTTGATGGTATCATGAAGTGATGGTGCCAATGGTACCAAACCAAGTGGAGAAGTGGCCATGTTAGAAGGGAGAGTCACTGTGCAGAAAAACTTGGATATGCTGGAAGAGTGGGCTAACAAGAGACTTATAATGTAAAAACACAAACGTAAAGTCTGGCATGTGGGAAAGCATCCAAGAGTGCAGCACAGGCTTGGATCTACCTGTCTGGGGAGCAGCCTGAAGGAAATGAACCTGGGGGACCTGGTGGACAGCAAGCTGCATATGAGTGGACAGTGTGGTGCTGCATCAAGGAAAGGCAGCAGGATGCTGGGCTGCATCAATGTGGGCATCAGCAGCAGAAATAAAGAACTCATTGTCCCACTCTGCTTAACACTGGTCAGGTCACATCTGGAGTACTGTGTTCAGTTTTGGTCCCCACTGTACAATAAAGGATGTGGGCAGACTGGAGAGGGTCCAGAGAAGGGCCACAGAGATGTTCAGAGAACTGGGCAGCCTGACATGTGAGGAAAGGCTGAGAGAGCTGGGTTTGTTCAGCCTTGAGAACTTGAGGCTTAGGGGAGACCTTGTTCCAGTGTTTGAAGGGTGGCTACAGAGAAAAGGGAGACTTTTTTACAAGAGTCACATGGAAAAGATGAGAAGTAAGGGGTACAAGTTACTTTTGGGGGGATTCTGATTGGACAGAAGGAAGAAAATTTTTTGTATAGGAACAATTAGCCATTGGAATAATCTCCTTAGGGAGACAACATTGAACACTTAGGATTTGGCTGGACAGGAGGCTGGGCCATCTGATCTAGACCATAGTTTTACCAAAAAAAGACTTGACCTTTAACTTTGTTTTTGCTGCTACTACCTGTGTTTTCTCCATTTCCACTTTCTTATCCTATATGGCCTAGTAATCTTCATGCTCTCTCACTTCTTATTTCTCTAGAAACAAAACCTCAGTTCTTAGCAGAATAGTAAATGCTCGATACTACTACTTTGTGAGAGATGAACCCGTTTGTAGCATAATATTGTGTAACTACACCATTTGAAAGGAATTTAAATATGATAATACAGTTAAAGAAAAATATTTTACAGAGTATGATAAAAAGTATGCAATTTGGAAAACATACCTTACATTCAAAACTCGGATCTGTTTTGTTTATACAAAAGAAAGTGAAGGGATGACTTGATTGTGAGGAAAAATTTCTGGTGAAAAATAGTAAGTTTTTGATGGAAAAAGGTATGAGAGGGTCTTGTAAATGATCTTACAAGTGAAAGCTGAAATGAAACAATTATAGACAAGAATTTAATTTATTATTTTAGGTGCCCTTTCCTTCATTTGCTTCCTGTCTAATAAACTGCAGCCTCTTTTGGACCGAACTTTGAGGAGCATGGTTAAACAGTAACTAACTGTTGTAAAATTTGTGTCTAGAGCAAATTACAAGCAATAAATAGAACTAAATGAAATTAAGAGGAGTCTTTGCATTCATGTGATTGAGGTCTGGCTTGCCGTCCACAGAAAACTAAAGCATAAAACGCACCAGTGGTGCTGTAATCACGGAAGCACAGTACCAAGTCCATTGACAAGGAAGTCATTACTAATTGTTATTAGCTTCAGAGGAGTTGGCCATGGAGTAGGCACTACTGAAGCCTGATGCAATTGTCAGAAGAATCTGGTTGCTTTTTAAGCTGTCCACCGGCCACTGAGGTATTGTCTACCTCTGTTTTCTCTGGTTAGACAACTATTTCCTAAGCACTGTGTTAGAGAAACTATTTTTTAAGCATTACAGAATCCCAGGTTTCTAACTTCCCCTAATTTCTGACAACATCAAAGATACTTTTTGTGGAGAAAGACTACCAGTCTCTTCAGGCCCTAATGTGGAGAAGGTATTTGCTATGCACAGTTGATTGACCTCTTATAATTGTTTGAAAAATTTGTTAAATGTTGATCTATAAAGAACCTTGATCATTAAACATATATAAAAAGCAGTCATTGTGAAATACATGATTTTTCAAAGATATAAAATATGAACAACTAAATTTTCTGGTTCTTTTTTGTGTTGTAAAGAATGAGATCTGTTTGATCTATTGTTTCCATGTAAAGAAGCATATAAATATTCCCTTCATATGTTTGCAGATGTCAGTCAGTGACTCTTGCTATCCTTTTGTAAATATCTAACTTCAGAAAAACTGCTTGTTATTGCATAGTAAATTCAATTTTCAAGAAAAAGAAATTCCTTATAATTTATCTTTTGTGTTTATTTTAGGGAAGCTGGGAGAAGCGAATTCTGAAAAGTCTGAATAGCATGTGCACAGAACTCAATATCCCATTAGCACAGAAGGTAATGTATTGTTACTTTTCTATTTTCAAACTGACATCTTCTCTGAAATTAAGCCTCATCTTGCACACTTGTAATGTAATTTTCATTTTAGACATGGTTATCAAGAGGTGCAGGTTCAGTATCTAAATAATTGTAATGCAGAATAATTTTCAGAGATGGTGGCAATGAATGTGTCAGCTCAGCTTGGGAGAGGATGAATGCTCTAGGTAGATTTTCCTCTTTGCTGTTGCAGTAGTTATCCTCTTGAGGGAGCAGCATGTGGGAAAGCTCATTACTGTGTTCGTTGCTCATAACGGAGTATTTTGTGTGCAGACTCAACTGTATAACTTGTGCCGCCTGTGTGTGACACCAATGTGCTTTGTGTGCACAGAAGGCTGTAGCTGAACTGGTACATGAGGAGAGAGACATACTGATACATTGCTGATTTGTTTGTCATTCATTCTGGTCTGGTTTTTTCTTGTTTTGTTTTTTTTTTGTTTGTTTGTTTTTCTTTTAATTAATATAGAGGCATTAATTTTAAAGGTCATGGAACTAGGGAGTAACTTTCGCATGTTTTGTTCATTCCCCTGCTTGACCTCTGTGATAGGTGGCAGAACCTCTGTGGTTCATCATGAGCTAAAGGATGCTGCTGTATTTGGTTTTCATGGCTGCCAGGGACAGGAGTTTTATTGAGTCCAACAGCTCTGTGGAATGGGCAGTAAATCTTCAGTAACACAAAAAAAAGTACTAAATATCCTAAATTCACTTCTAAATACCTGAAACTATTTAATAGGCTTCTTTCCTTCCAGGAACTGAACTTAGCCTTTCCCAGTGTAATGTACCTTCAGGCTAGTTATCATTTGTTAGCAAACAAGTTTGTATTGCTATTTTGTAAAACACTGCATTAATGTATGGTTGAAATTAATACATATTTGAAATAAGCATGTTTTTATTCATTCTGTTAAAAAAAAAAAAAAAGATACACTTTTTTGTGTATTTCAGAGGCCTGCGAATGAACAAAAAGAATTGCTTAATAAATGGAATGAAATGGGAACTGATGAGCCAGGTAAGGTCAACTAAATTTACATGCATTAAATTTTTGTACATAGAAAGGAAGGATGCACATCTTACTTACCAGTCAAAGGTTAATCTAATCTCTTCAAGGCAAATTGATTTTGATCTTTCTTTCATTGGTGATGTGCCATTATGCCTAAATAAATACTTATTTCCTTATTATTTTGTTTCAAGGTACTGTACTAACATTGAATCATTACTGAGAGGTAATTGTGTCTTATTCCATATTCCAGTGCTTTAGAGATTTACTCAACTAGGAGACAGCTCCTCTTATTATAAACTCAGGCTAACAGAAAATATTCAGAACTGTGGATAATTAAGCTCAGATGTTTTCTTGACAAAAGATAAAAATAACTCTTTCACAGAATAATCAGTGATATTATACTTGGGGAAAATAAGGCTAACTCTTATGCTAGTTCATAGCCAAGTTCCTTGAAAAGGATTTTGCAGAGGTGCTGGTTTGTATCACTCTCTGATGGCAAACACTTTGCATGGATTTTTTAGTACTGCTCCCCAGTTTTCATTTGACAGCAGTGTGTGTAATTCAATAATCTAAGCTGTAAAAAAACACCTTGCTTTTGAAAATCATATCTTTCCTAAGTCTAAGAGTGGTTCAGTGTAAACACTTAAGAGGATTAAGTAAAAGCTTCCTGTGACTGCTGTGCTCTTCACAGAATCATAGAATGGTTTGGTCTGGAAGAGACCTTGAAGAACAGCCTCCTCTTCATTTAGCTGAGAGGTTTAAAAAAACAAGGCAATTATCAGTAGCATAATCATGACAGAATATGTGGTAGTTGTTGCCACAGATTTGTGAAGATGTTATTTTGATCTTTGCTCTAATCTGTTGTTTAAATTGCTAGATTGTGTTATAAATATGGCACATGTGTTTTTGATCTTTTGGTTTTAACATAGTGTCATTGAAATCTTACTTCAGATCTAAGTCTTTTCCGGCCTGTTTATGCACCTAAAGATTTTCTTGAGGTAAGCCTCTAAAAAACTGTACTCAGCCATTGGCTTGTATCCATTATAGTCTTTTATATGAAGTGGGGAAAATAATTGCTAAGTGTATTCCATACTGGTTGTTGTGTGTAGCAAGTGAAATTTGGCATGGTTTTTATGAATCCATGTTTGGTTTACAAAACAAAATGCTATTGTCCCTTTTTTACTTTTTAACTGCAGTTTTAAATTGAACCTGTGATAAACTTCTCCATAGCATATTCTGGGCCCAACTTTTTTTCCTTGGAGAGCAATTGTCAAGTGATTTTGTAAAGCATTTTACATTTTCAATTCCAATATATTAAGCTCATAAATCACAATATGTAAAGCTAATAGACTGTTTGATAGTTGGGTGCAGACTTGTATGCAGTTGTAATTGTAGGTCATCTAGGAAGGTTTTAAAAAATCAAACATGAAACAGGACTGTGTGGAATTTCAAGGCTTTTGTATGTAATCAAACTGAATCATTAAAAAATTGGTGACTGGAATCTTTAAAGCCTGTCAGTATTATTAATAATTTTCTATGACTCAAGCACAGAACCTGATAGTAAAACAGTACTTACTACATATCACTCCTTTTGTTCAGTTATGAAATTAATGTTGAAAATATTTTATTTATTTTGTTTTCCATCACTGTACTAACAGCCATGGTGTGTTTTTAATCTGGGATCTGTAAATAAATCCATCTATTTTTTAGCTTTATTCAGTGACCCTCATGATCACTCTCTTTTTCTTTTATGCTATTTTCTTTCCAGAGTTTGCAGTTGCTTTAAATTAACAAGTCCGACAGTGAGATTATATGATATTAGAATACTTACAGGAGTGAGAACTGTAGAGGTACACAGTTATGAGAGAATTTCATAGGAGCTGGAAATTCATGGTAGAAAGAATCTTTACAGTTCAACATGAAATAAAAACCTATACTGTGGAATAACAGTATGTAAGAGACTGTAAATTCCTTTATAGATTGCAGGTACTTACCTTCAGATGATTCCTTGTCCTTTAAATTATATTTGCTTTAAGTTTTCAATTCTGTAATTTCTTTCTCTTAAATGAAAGAAGATATTTTGATATATTATTATTTGGTAAAGAATTATTTTAGTAGCAAGTTATGTAGCATTTTTATTGGAAACCCTGTAAGATTGCCTGTGTAAAAAAATGGATAAAAATTCTTTCAGAGAAAAGTAATGCTGAAAAATATCCTGGATACTGTAGCCATCTCAAATATGTTGTTGGTATAGCTTAAATGAGGAAGTAAATTTTAGTCAAGACATTGCTATGTAGCCAGCACTTAATTGTTTATATTAAAAATTATTTCTGCTTTTTTATTGAGCTGACTTTTCAAAGTAGACTATGTTAGCTTCCTTAAAAATTTCAATACTTTTTGATTTTGAAAATGTAGAGATATAATTTGATCATTTGTGTATATATATATAAGTTGTGGGAAATTATTTTGTGCTGAATGTACTGTTTGTAATGCTGATGATGCTGAGAGGAGTTCTGAATGTAAGCAAGAAATGACAGAGCTACAATTTTTAAGGTGCTGATGAATCTTCGAAACCCAAATTATGAAAATGGAGAGCAGCCTAGTTTCAGAAATCATCTGGGACTAATTCAGGTTCCCTTAAAAGTTAAAGATATTCCAGAATTGGTAAGTATATTTTTTTCTTATAAGAGGTTTCTGTAGGAGTTTTTTTTCCTTTCTAATGAAAATGATTCTAACTAATAAAAATGAATATTAGTATCATAAATTTTTCCTTTTTAAAATGAAAATCAATCTAAATATGTAGTTAAAATACAGAGCATAAAGAAGTTCTATGAAAAAATATTTTTAATGAGAAATAAAACATAACCAGTAAAATTTCTGCCAGGAGAGAAGTTTTCATTTTATGCTACACAGGTTTAATTTGTGCCAAAAATACACTTCTGTACATGTTATTCACTTAATCATTTTTCTTCTGTATAAGAAACTTCAAATTTGTAGCACATCTCAATTCTGCAGATTCTGTACAGGATCAGTAGCCTGACAATGAGTTAGCTTCTGACTTTGTTCTCAATATAATTTTAAATCCCTTTATTGTCAGGTTGTAAATGAAAAGAAATGTTTGAGTACTAGTGTATTATATGGGAGAGTTTTTCTCAATGCTTCACTGATGAAGCTCTTGCAGATTATATGCTAGTAGAAAAACCTTCATCTGGGTTGGAAAAGAGATGGGAATTAGAGATCCTTAGCCCAGTCTTTCATTACCCACTTCACTACATCCAGGTGTAGTGACATCCACACCTGACATGCAAACTGGGACTTATGTGTAAAACTAAAGTAAGAATTGATGTGAGATTCTGTTTCAAATGTGTGCATTTAGAAGAACTTAATTTGATTCAGAAAATATTCCCAGTAAGCCTTTCAAAAGAAATCTCAAATGATTTAGAGAATTAAACTTGTTTATATGTTATGGTTCTGTTCCTTTTCAGAAAGAAGACTTTAGTGAACTAGGCTTAAATATAGGACAGCTAGGTATTGATGATTCAGCACAAGTGCCTCCTGGTAAGCTAATGCCATGCTCCAGTCATTCAAACAGAAAACTAATGAGTAGAATCCTTTGAAATTATTTTTAAAATTGTGTCTTTCTCCCACAGTAAACAATAAATTTTTGTTCTGTAGCTATGATTGTAGGGATTTTCATAGTAAAATATAGCTAATAATAGAAAACATTGCATATATGAAGAGTCAGATTTGGGGAAGTTTTAGTCATCACCTTATGTAGAGAATACATCAATATGTTTGAACATTTCAGGATCTAGAGAACCACATTATCTGTTTCCAGAAATACAGAAATTATCAGTAAATATTAATCCAGCTAACAGATAGGTGTATTTTTTATACATATATATATATATATAAACACTTAAAATAACTGTTGTCAAAATATTACAGGACATATCCATATATTAATATTCAGTAACTTAAATACCATATAATCTCTGTTGATTTTCCATGTATGAATCTGTTGCTGTAGGAAGAAGTTTGAAATGGTATTTCCACATAAAAATGGGAATCACTATAGTATCACGAGATTTTTATTTTTAAATGGAAACTTGCCTAGTTAAAAATCATGTAGTAGAGTGCTCCTTTGATATTTGTGTTTTTGAAACACAAAATCAGTTTTTGAAAAAGAATTTTTACTCTGGTGTAGGTTAACTTTTAGTGATATGAGCAATAAATAACAACTGAATGTAATGATGTGTGTTAAAAATATTAAATACATTATCAGCTGGGGTGTCTTTCATTTATTTTTTGTCATGCTTTTCTGTGTTTTTATTTTCTAGAGTTCTTTGAAAATGAACATGTACGTGTTGGGCAGAAAGGTATGGATCTGTTTTTATCTGTAATAAACTGAGTAGTTAAGAATGCATTTATTAAATTTGTATTTGCATGTACCTCTTAGAGTTTTAAGAACTTAGACTAGCACAAAGCATTATCAGTAATACCATTGTAATTTATATAGACAAGCACTAATATCATTTAGACAGGGACAGAAAAGCAAATATTTGCAGTCCATCAGGAGCTACCAGATAAAAAGCTCCACAGGTATTTTCAATGAAAACAAAATAGGAAGCACTTAGACATCTTTTTGGTGGCAACTTAACTTATTCCACTACTGAATTTCACTTTAAAATCAAAATTCTGTGGAGTCCCTTCTCTGCACACAAAGGTCTCATCATTGTAATGGGATCTATACCTTTGTGTCAGAGTAGTCTTTTTAGTAATCAGTTGCAATTGCAGAATATTGCAGTATTAGCAATTAGTATTCCATATTAGCCACTATGAAATATTCACTTACTTGTATCATTATACTGCTTTTTCTGAAAAGTTCCAGGATTGTTTTTGTAGGTTGAGAAATAACCTACAAAAGGAAGGGGAAGTTAAAAGAAATAATAATTTAATAGTTTAAGTTTGCTTATAAAAGAAGCATACAAGGAATGGTTGAAATACACCAATGTTTACTCATTACTCTTCTGATTCCTGAACATTAACATGAAAGGAAAAAATTGGCAGGATACGGTCCAAAAAGTTCTTCATCCTAATTTTTTTGTTGCAGTAACAAAACAAGGATCTTTCTTTCTTTCTTTCTTACTTCATTTGTTGGAATCTTTCTGTCCTTACGCTGTCAATTTTCTAATCCAAGAGCAACTAATTAAGTGCTGTCCACCTCTCTGTTCTTTTCCCATTCTTCCAAATAAATGATTTTTTCTGGACTTCTTGAGCCATTCATTCAACTCCACATTGTCATTCGTATTTGTTGTATACACACACACACGCACACACACACACACACATATATATATATATATATTATTGTCTATGCTGGGAGGCTCTATTCTGGAAAATGCCTTAGCTTTTCCTATATTCAAAGACCAAAAATTTTGTAAATATGTGAGTGCCTTGACCAAAAACTGAAATATCTTTTTATTCAACGGGAGTCCTGCTGCATGCTCTAACAGGTGTTAGTTATGACTTTGTTTGCCACTGAGGTATTGATTTTGCTTTTATATTAGATGTATTGCCAAGTCTGAGGATATTGTGAATATCAAATTCAATGAGATACAGAAAAGCAAGCTGTTAGACACTTCAGAAAAATTAGAGGAAATGGATTTGGAAACTTCTGAGTAGCAGTCAAACACCTATGTAATGTCTAGATAATAACACAGAAATTTCTCACCAACTCTCTCTTTTGTGAAAGACATTTTGAGTATCAGGGTACAGTTAATCACACACCCTTGGTGAGGAACATTTTTACCAGATTGCAATAGCTGAAGATGTTTGTCTTTCAAGTTTATAGATTGAAGTAGGGAACGAGGTAATCTCTTCTATGGTATATACAGTACTGTATTCAGCATGAGGCCCTTGTGACAGAGTAGCCTGAAGCTTCACAACTGTGACCCAAATAAGCAGACCTGTCAGCAGCAGAGTATTTGTTTTATGTCAATATGAAGGCAAACCAATATCTTTTTATGTCTTTATCCTCTAGAGTAAATACACCAATAATGAGAGAACATGACAGTACACTCTGAAATGGAAAATTCTGCCCCACAGTTATCTGTGAAGATACTCATATAGTTAACATGGAAAGAAGGAAGACACAAAAAAAGAATGAGTGGCAATCTCCTGTTTGAACTGAAATACCACTCATACTTAAACCAGGAATATTTTGTGGCTGTAAATGGCTGCTTGTTCTGCATGATGCCAGCTTAGTAGCTGCAACTAGCCTTGATATAGTCATGTCTACATACTCAGTCCTATTTTATGACAAAATGTAGTATAGCCTTGCTGATTAATACCAATTGCATTATTTCCCAAGGGATTACTAAAAATTGCAGTGTGGAAATGAGATCTTTTCAGTATTTGCCTATTAGCTAATGCTTACAGCATGGTAAGCCAGTTTTTAAAGTTAAACATTAAGGTATTTGATAGAAGTCTTACACTACATCAACTCTTTACCTGTTTGTTTCTTACAGTGTTAGCAGAGCAAGATAGTGCTGCAGCTCAGCAGTATGTTCGTCAGGGATGTCCAACAGCACTCCGAGCTGATCTGTGGGCTCTCATTCTTAACATTTCCAATCAGCCAGAGGTAAGCAGTGAAGGGAGAGTAAAATGTGAAGACTAGGTGAGAACATAAAAGTGCAAGCACATATTTTCTAGTGATATTTTTTGCAAAATAGAAATGCTCTACTGAGTTGTCACAGAAACTGATAAACATTTTATGATTTAAAAAGCTCTGGGCTGTGGTGAAGTTTTTGCCACTCTTCCTAATTTTTAATAGATATGTGAGCAAAATACCGTAGAACAAATTATTCAATTGATCTGACTGATTCCTGAGATTTTCCTATATGATCCTGATTTTTTTTCAAAGGGACAAGAAAAAATACTTGGGAAGGAGACTGAACTGCTCATATCTTTGCTAAGTTTTATAAAAAGCTTTTTCACGGTTGTTTAACCCTATCATCATATGCACTTACATATTTTATAAGTTTCTTTGTGTATTATGGCATATACTCTGCATAGGTACAATCAGAAAGACTGAGAGAGGAGCTGGTAAGATGTGGGTTGTTTCTATGTTCCCTTGTACTGCAACAGTTTTTCATTGTACCTTATATTTGATATAAGTCCTCAACAATAAAATTTTTGCAGTATCTGAAGCCATGCCATAGTTGTTGTATTTAATGTACCTTAAAAAGTTAAATCCCTCTTTAAGGTCTTTGCATAATTGGGGAAACGTTGATGTGAGGCTTTTATATGTACATAATAATTTACCTTGTGATAATTTTTTACACACTTAGCAAATTATACTTGTCAGCTATAGATGAAAAAGAAAAATAAACTATTTTAAGCATGTGCATTATTCTGAGGCTGAATGCAGTAGAAGTTTTCATTTAAGAGACATTCTGCCAGATCCAGAGCCTTGAGACTGAACTGAGTAGATTGTGTGCAAGGAATTAGTGGTGAGACAGTACTTTGTGATGATGCTGAAGGAACTCTAGAAAGATGAGGGCAAGTGGCTAGAAAATGGTAATGATAACAATGAGAAAAAGTGGTAAGGGCAGATAAAGTGATGCAGAGTGGGAAAATAGTCTGCTACTTTGAGATTATCGAAATAAAGGATTGAAAAACAGTGAAATACAAAATGCACTCTCAGTCCCCATAGAAAACAGAGGTTATCAAGGACAAGACACACTATGTTGAAGAAAATAATTTAAGCTGTGAGGTAACACCTTAAACTTTCAGTTTTCTTCATGCAAAACTGAAACTGTTCTAATGTAACAGCTGTCACAATCTTCTCTCTTCTCTTCCAAGACTATTTTTGCATAGCATTTTTTGTCCTGGGTTCTAAGTTAAAGTTGTTCTGTGAACTTTGAGTACAAGCATTTAAAAGGTCGATTTTCTGAATGAGTCCTAGCAGGCTGCCCTTGGATCAGGTAGAACAGCATGTGGATTACCACAGCTCTGTTATAAGCTGAATAGCCATGGTTCAGTTTAAGCACTGCATTAACTAATGTTTCTTACACAGAAGTAAGTTGTGATTACTGCCAAAATGCTAACACCCTGAGATGTTCTTCTTGCATAGCATGAATACATGGCTTTCTTTTTTGTGAAGTATAGCAAAGCAGTTTCCATATACATGTAGCTGTTTTATGATCTGCTGAATTTAATGTAGACTTTATGGATTTATCTAATATTTCTTTTCTCTACCTCTTGTGAATAGTTCCTCTGCTGGAGTTGAGTTGTCTGCCTACATTCCTTGCTGTAATATTTCTGATTTGCAATTTAGGTTCTATTACATTTATAGCTGTGTGAATCTCTAAATCACATGAAATGTGAATTTCCTTTCTTTGATGTGAAACATTATGAGGGTTTGGTATGGGCAGCACTGTGTGTGCTAGCATCTGATATTGTTGTTTGGACAATTTTATTCAGTAAAGCTCAGCCTCTGTATAAAGCTAATACACAGCCAAGCAAGGAATGATACTAACAATCTAGCATTATAATAATAAAAATGATAAACTGTGAGCTCTGGATGCAGGATTATTTAGAAATGTATAAACGCATTGCCTGACAATGAATTGTTTCTCAGTTTTCATTTGTAATGGTACACTTTAGAGGAACTGTGTTAAAAGAGCCTTTTTAGGGTTGCAAAGACAAACAGTAGAAGGTGAACGGTGTCACAGTTAATATTGTCTGTGTAAACAGTCCAATTTGCTGTATATATATTTTAATCATATGATCTTGAATCAGAGAATCACAGGTATTTCCTGTGGGATGTCTGTCTCATTGCATGAAATGGATGGCACACACTTACTGAGAATCTGTTTAATTTTTTTTCCTTCTGTTCATAGTGTTACAGAATTGTTTAGTCTCTGCATGCTGTTGAAACAGTGCTTAGGAAAGAAGTTTGTTCATTATCTGATAGGCTTTTTCTTCCCCATTTTTTGAGTTAATAGTTGGGAAATCTTAATGCTGAAAATTCCAGCATGGAAAAATCAGTGGTGCTTTACTTTGCTATAGGTATTACTAAATGTAGTTTCCAAAGTTTAAAAACTTAATAAATATGTGAGGTGGCAAGTTCATAATGGGATGTTATGTAAATCTGCCTTATCAGAAGGTTTTTGGGATTAGGATCAGTAGCCAAAGGTCCCCACTGTACCATTCAAACAGCAGAAAACAAGTAGATTTCACAGATCTCTGGCAAAAGGAGAATGAGCTTTGGGCCTTCTTCAAGAATTCACTGGGAGGATCTTCCTTTAACTCTTCTGTCTGTTTTCTCTTTTTGTAATCTGATTAGGTATTTGTTTGTCCTTGTTAGATTGAGAGGCAAGTGCAATCACATGGTAAGGGTGACTAAAAATGGGTCATGACCTGACGGCAGTTCATCAGTGAGTGTAGCTCTAGTGCCAGGGATTTCATGACAGGACACATGTGGACTGTGCTGGCACAGAGGTTGCTGAGTAATCCAAACCTTTATTTCAGAGAAGGTGAATATCCAGATTCTGTTTAAAGTAGCTTTGCTGGGTTCTGCTGAAAGATACTGTTCTCTCTAGGACAGTCCTTTCAGAGCTCTCTTATGCTCTCAAGTGGATACAATATGAATGTTTGGGATGTGGCTCTGTAAGGTCAAGAAGGCTGCTCACTGCAATCCTGAAATGTTCTTAATTTCAGTTTGGAAAGATAAGTATATTTGGAGGTATGGTATTTTTATACCACCTATAATTTTCAGAAAAGCTGCAGTCTAAATGAAAATGCAACATATTTTTGAGAGAGAAAAAGTTTACAAATCAATGTTACATGAAAATTCAGCAGACGAAGAAGAAATGTTGAATCAGATGAAGATAGTAAGATTTTTGTTTTATAACTGAAAAAATTTTAAATAACATAAGAAATGAAACACATTTTTGGACACAAACCATGATAGATGCTTCATAAATATGCAGTGCTTTTTCAGTTGAACACATGCTTCTTTTTTTGTAATTGCTCAAAATTAATTTTTTTGCTTTAAATATTCATGTCATGTCTCAAATGATGGTAATATTCTTAATTTTAGGACATCTTGTATTATGAACAGCTTAAGTCAAATGTGATTCAACACAACCTTTTAGTGGACAGCCTGATTTACAAAGTAAGTAATTCACTAAACAGTGAGTTTATGTGCTTATCACACTTCTATCTTGTTGTTGGTTTTTGTAACAAAGAAAATACTAGATGGTTTGGTTTTAAGGAGTGTAAAAATCATTAGTGTGAACTTATTATTGTGAACTTATTCCTTGTGCCTGTGTTGTCTTCTGTGTAAGACATTTGAGTTGAATTGTTAAGTCATAAAGGAATGATATCTTCATTTGAATGAGTAACTGGGTTTGTGAGAAAGAACCAACAGGGTATGACTGCTTCCATTTCAAGTTCTACTCTTTAATATAGAATACTTAATCATCAAGTTAATACAGCATTTTTTAAATTTTAAAATGTGGAGTCTAAGCTTAGCTGTAGTTCTTTGAATGAAAGTGAAACAGTGTCTTCTGTCACCACATTAAGTTTAGCCTCCATGGGAGTCTGAAGAAAGGTCTTTGGGCTTCAAAGTCTTGTATTTTTTTATTACAGGATGTGAAGCTGACAGCAAGCAACGATGATTACTATTTTGTATTTGAGGATTATTTATATCAGGTATGTAACTATTTTTTGGTTAGAAAACCTAGGAGGTATATTTCTGTAGGATTGTATCATCCTTGGAGAGAGAAC
Source organism: Zonotrichia leucophrys gambelii (assembly GCF_028769735.1). NCBI lineage: Eukaryota > Metazoa > Chordata > Aves > Passeriformes > Passerellidae > Zonotrichia > Zonotrichia leucophrys. The sequence goes on from NC_088173.1 coordinate 60,783,221, forward strand.
TGCCTTTGTAAGGCAGAGTACAATGGGACAGATACATCTGTTCACTGCATATACTTTCTCTTCTGCATAGCAATCTTGGGCACTTAAACAGATTAAGCAGGGCAAGCTTCTACAACTCCTGCTATGAAGGACCATACACAATGTCTTTCCAGTGCACTAAGCTGGAAAATACAAAGTCAGCCATATTTGTCCTCTCTCCAGCTTTGCAGTGAGTGACCCCCAACAATTAAAAGTTGTTGTGTACAGAAAAACTAAGTAATGATAAGTATATTCAGGGTTCCATTTAAAATACCCCCTTGCTTTACAGTGACCTATTGCAGTAAGCATATTGACATATTTTTAAATGAAAGACATTGATTCTAAATAAGGTAGTGACAGGTATGGTTACTTGTAGGATTGCTCCCATCACAAAACTGGCTGATTGGTGAGGGTCAGATGGCTGGAAGCAGGCTGATGTGACGCCCATTCACAAAAAGGGTGGGAAGGAGGATCCTGGTAATTATAGACCAGTCAGCCTGACCTCAGTACCAGTTATGGTTATGGAACAGTTTATATTGAGTGTTAACACACAGCACTCACAGGAGGGCCAGGGTATCAGACCCAGCCAGCAGCACAGGTTTAGGAGGGGTGGGTTGTGTTTGACCAGCCTGATATCCTTTTATGACCAGGTGACCTGGCTGGTGGATGCAGGAAAGGCTGTGGGTGTTGTGTACCTGCACTTCAGTAAGGCCTTTGACACTGTGTCCCACAGCACTCTCCTGGAAAAGCTGTAGCCCATGGCTTGGCCAGGAGCACTCTGCTGGGTTGCTGAAACTGGCTGCATGGCCAGGCCCAGAGGGTGGTGGTGAACAGTGCTGCATCCAGCTGGTGGCTGCTCAGCAGTGGTGTCCTCAGGGGTCTGTGCTGGGGCCAGCTCTGTTCAATATTTTTATTGACGACATGGATGAGGGGATGGAGTCTTTGATCAGTAAACCTGCGGATAACTGGGAGTGTGTGTTGATGTGTTGGAGGGTAGGAGAGTTCTGCAGAGAGACCTGGAACAATGGGATGGATAAGCAAAGTCCAATAAGATGAAGTTGAGTAAATCCAAGTGCTGAGTCCTGCATTTTGGCCACAAACCCCCTGCAGCATTACAGGCTGGGGATGGTGTGTTTGGACAGTCCCCAGGCAGAAAGGGCCCTGGGGGTGCTGGTGACAGCCGGCTGGACATGAGCCAGCAGGGAGCCCTGGTGGCCAAGAAGGCCAAGGGCATCCTGGCCTGTGTCAGGAACAGTGTGGCAGCAGGAGCAGGGAGGGCATCCTGCCCCTGTGCTCAGCACTGGTGAGGCCACACCTTGAGTGCTGTGCCCAGCTCTGGCCCCTCAGTTTGGGAAGGACCTTGGGACCCTCGAGCACATCCAGAGGAGGCAGCGGGGCTGGAGAGGGGCTGGGAACACAAACCCTGTGAGGAACCACTGAGGGAGCTGGGGGTGCTCAGCCTGGAGAAAAGGAGACTCAGGGGTGCCCTTATCCCTCTCTACAGCTCCCTGAAAGGTGTTTGCAGTCAGGTGGGGTTGGTCTCTTTCTCCAGGCAGCAGCTGACAGAACCAGAGGGCACAGTCTCAAGCTGCACCTAGGGAAGTTTAGGTTGGATATTAGGAAGAAAGCTTTTCATTGAAAGAGTGATAAAGTACTGGAATGGTGTGTCTGAGGAGGTAGTGGAGTCACCATCCCCGGATGTGTTTAAAAAAAGACTGGATGTGGGACTCAATGCCATGGTTTAGTTGAGGTGTTAGGGCTGGGTTGGACTTGATGGTCTTGAAGATGTCTTCCAACCAAGTTAGTCTGTGATTTTGTGAAATTCACGAACTGTCTGAATAATGTCAATGCAAACATTGATATTTGTTCACTAAATATTTACATGTAAGAGTTTTTCTTGATTTAATGGTCAAAGATGATCTTCATTATTGTTAATACTGTGTCTTCATCTTGGGATGTGAAAATCTGGTTCCTATTTCTTTTTCATTCATTATGTAGACTGCCATGACATTAATTAGTCATTAACTGATACTTGCAGTAGGCAGGGGATTACAAACTATGAAGAACTTGGAAGTAGTATATGATATAACATTTTGTTTTAAGGCCATCAGAAATAGATTTTGCTCATCATTCTCAATATATAACCCAGTTGAATGTTTTCCTTTTTTAGATCTCTACAGACTAAAAGAATAGCTGCAGAATGAAAATCATTAAAAAGACTAAACAGTCTTTAGTAGTTTGAAGAAGACTCACCAAAAATCTCTGAAAAATTATGTGGCTAGTTTTACTGCAGGGCTTTGAAGCAGCAAATATCTCAAACTTCTAATTATTTGTTGCTCTAGTTTTGATTGCCATTTTGTAGTATTCCTCAGACATTGTTCTAGAAAAAAGTTATCCATTTTCCTTGATAATTTCCTCTTCCAACCTAATTTGCAAATGCTTTACTGCCAAATTATTTTGTTCTATAGCCACTGGAAAAATTTTGTTGTATGAGTCACTGTGATATGGCATATTATTTATTGATTTAATATGATGAATGGAATTAAATATTGGCTAAATAAGATAGATAATGAAAATGTTAGTTTAAACCAGATACATTAATTCTGGGTTTGCACTGGGTTTATGGGTTTTTTTCATGACTAGTTACTGCCTCTTAAGTTTTCCAAGCCATTGAGCAGAGTGTGTCCTTTGTGTGTTGTGAAACAGATGAAATGTCCATCAAGATGAGAAAATCTGGGTTTAAAATTATGATGAGAATATTTTGTTGCATTATTGGTACCTCTTCAGTAGCATACAACTGTTTTCAGGAAAAACACTGTGAAATGGCAGAATTTATTTCCTTTAATATCTTTGCTTTCTTTTTCCCAAAGTTTACTTATTTTTATTATTTCTTCATAACTATACAGGTACTTTTAATAAAGCAATTTCTTGTTGATAAAAGCTTTGATTTTTTTTTTCTTTCCCTCAATAATTTTAATTCAGTGGTTCTCTTTTCAGTTGGATTATAAATATCCAATATTTTGGTTAATATTTCTGTATTTGAAAAGGGCCATTGTTTTCTTTAGCACTATCATTTTGTTAATGAGGAAAATAACATGGATTAATAGATTTGTAAATTCTTTATTTCAGACCAGAAGTTCAATTTGAACGATTTAGTCTTATATCCTGCAGAATGAATACGTGCAAAGAACCTTGCCCAGAGTTTTTGGGCATAGTCAGAACTTAGATTTGAGTTAGAGTCTATCACTTATAAAGATGCAGAGTCTTCATTTAAAGACTTCCAGATACTGGGACTGGACAGTGTATTCTAAAAAAGAGGGCCTCAAATGAAGGTTACATTCTTTCCCCTATGAGAAAACATAGTTTATGTCCTGTTCAGATTAGTTTCTCTTTTGTTCACCTCAGTTAACATACACATAGAATTACATTTGCCTGTGCATTGTTATTGTCAGTGATATTTTGGCAGCTATTAACATGATTGTGTATTGCAGAAAAATAATATTTAGTTTAAACTGTTTGAGATAAAGAAAGTATTATTCATTTTTAAAAGATGTTTGTATCTGAGAAATAGTTTTGAGGTTCAAAAAAGAAAAAAATGTCTCAAAATATGACCTGCTTTCCATGAAAAAAAATTTAAAACAATAATAGTCAGGTGTGTCATTTTGCTTCTTTCCTTTTGACAAATGCTGATATGTGGAAGTTGTTTGCACCAATTAGTGGAAGGAAAAATCCATTAATTTTTATTCACAATAAATTATATAGTGAAACATTTCCTCCTTTTACACCTTGACTACAGTTAAAATAAACTCTTAAAATCTTCAAGAGCAGAGTGTCCTGGGTTCAGCTAGGGTAGAGTTCATTTCTTCTCAGTAGCTGTTACAGTGCTCTGTTTTGGATTGGGAATGAGAATGGTGTTGATAACATGCTGATATTTTGGGGTATTGCTAAGTTGTGTTTATCCTAAGGACTTTTTCCTTGGCTCATGCTCTGCCAGTGAGGAGGTACACAAAAGAAACTGGGAGGGAGCATAGCCAGGACTGATGAAAGGGTATTCCACACCAAAGAATGTCATAATGCCTTGTGTAGAAACTGGGGGGAGTTACCCAGAATTGGGTGGCCAGTCTGGGTTTGGGAAGGGTCTGCCATTAGTCTTTTATTATCATTATTATTATCATTTGCCATTATTCACTTTCTAAACTGTTCTTAGCCTACAAGTTTTACTTTGATTCTCCTCCCCATTCCACCGGGGTGGAGAGGGAGAGGGAGGGGGTTGAGCGAGCTGAGAGTGATGCTTGGTTTCCAGCTGGGCTTAAACCCCGACAGAGAGGGATTCAGATGTGCAAAAGTCAGCAGTGAGTCCAAGTCTGCCTTAGGTCTGCCCTCTCGTGTACATTCTCCATAGTGCAGCCTTTCAGTGCATGAAAACACGAAGATTTTTAAATACAGTACTAATTAATACCATTTTTACAACTCCAGATGGGATGAGATTCTTTATTGTGGGTTTTTTTTTTCTATGAATGCTTTTACGGCTTAATTTTGTACTCAGTTGCTGTGAATACAGTTTTTTTCATTTATGTAAACAATAAAACCCAAATATACTTTAGAGTATACTACGTGCATTTTTGATCTTTAGGATACAAGGCAAGCATTATAATCTGTTTTTTGAAAGAGCTGAATTGCTTGCAAGCATTTTGTAAAGATCCTGGTAATGAAAGCAAATGTAATTTCTTCCAAAGCTGCACACATTTGAGAGTGTAAGTGATTAGTATGCTTATTCACTTACTAGGACATCCCCAGGTCATAGTAACTGAGTTGAAAAACAGTCCAAAAGCTGTAAAAGCAGCCAGGTACACATCCAGTCACTGATGTTGTGACAGAAGGAGATGAATACCTGCCAAGGGGGAAGGAGGATGTGGAAGAATGTGGATATAAATCTGATAACAAATGAACGTGAATGTAAAATTATAGCAAGTTCAAAGTGAGCCTGGAAATTTGAGCAGGAAAACAAACTAAGGTGGTGAAGAGCTTTCAGCCTTATTGGCTCTCTTAAATAGCATCTAACAGGTGCTAATTAAGACATTAAAATTGTTTGACATTGCTTTGATCCAGTTAATCAGCTGACTTTCTTTTCTGCAGGTGTTGCTGTGTTTTTCTCGAGATACATCTGTATTGGAGCACTTTACTTACAGTAGTGCCACCCCACCTAAATCTTACATACAAGGTAGAAAGAGTTGTTTCTAAAAAGATGATGTAGATTTTTGTTGACTGATACACTAATACTGTATATGAATTTGCTTTGTGTTCATTGCAAACACAAACCTAGTAGATTACCCTTTAAAGAATGTTAATAAAAATGTATCCAGCTGACTTCTGCATAGATTCTGACAGTTTAGAAGCTGATCACAGATTGCAATGTTGTTCTTTTACTCCACTTTCCTGTATATAGTTCTGCAGTGTTTTACCAGGAGAAATGAAACACAACTATGACAATATGGTCAAATCATGACAATACCTGTCTTCATCAGTGCTAGATGTTTAAATAGACAATATTGTCCTCTGCAACTCCAATAAATTTAGCAATTGGACGTTGTTATAGGATGTTGTCTTTGCAAAGCAGTGAGTTTTGCAAATAGTTGTAGACAGGAGCAGAACATGTTGCTAAAGAACTGTGGGCTCTGTTCAATAGTGCGGGAGAGTAGAGCATTACCAAGCATATTTAGCACTGATTTTTTTAAAAAAGCATGGCATCTTCCAGAGTATGAGCTTATTTTTGGATGTTCTTTGGCTTGAGGTCTCATTATTTTTCTTAACAATCTTTAGACTTCTTGTTTCACTCCACTTGCCTCTCTGCCAGCTTCTCATACCATTCTTCTGGATGTTTCGATGTGTCTTAGAACCTCACCTGCCTTGATTTTACCTAGAGGTTCCTATTTTTGCCTTCCTTCTTGAGTCATTCAATAATCCAATCACTTTTTTTTCCCATGCACCTTCATCTTCTACATTCTCATTGATTTCCTTGGTCCTGGTGCCTGTGTATTTAGCCAAGTATGATCCCTAAGTACTTTTTTTGCACAGGACATCTGCTGAGAGTTTTCATCTTGCTGCCTCTTATAAGTAATGGGGTTTGTTTCAATTTTTAAATTTCTTTTTTTATTGCTTTTTTTAATGTCTTTCACTGAATGGTGGAGTTTTCTTTACCTACTCCCTTAAATCAGCAAAGGGCAAAACAGCAGTGGGATCCCAGGCCTCACTTAAGACACAGAGCTGTGGCAGCCCAGAAACACAGCAGTGGAGACCATCCTGCATATTCCAGACAAATCCTGGGAATGATGTTGCTGATACCTAAATCTGTGCAGTGCAAATCCTAAAGGCTTGTACGTCCTATTTTTAGCCGATTTTCCAAGAGATGTACTTTATGCTAAAAATACTCATCCTCCCAGATTATAATTCCTGGCTGCACAACAGGCAAACTGTTGAAAGGAAAAGGAGAAAATAGTTTTTAGTTTCATGAAGCAGCTCATTTGTATAATTGGAAAATAGTGGATTTTGTTTTCTTGGGGTAGTAGGCAGGAATTTTGCAGGTTAATTTTTATTTTATTTTAGTCAGTTTATGCTATAGGAAAATATCAAGGTGCAGATTCCATTGAACGTGACAAAAGTTCCATGTGCTGAAGTCTATTGCAAATACTAAATAGAGTACACAGAATATTCTATAAATTTTCATGTAATTAATTAAATTTTTAGTTGAATGGTCTCATTTTAGAACTGAAATAATTGCAAGTTTTAATTAGTTGTAATTATGTTTAATAAAACTTTTCTATTTCTAAATAAATTGTTAAATTTTATTAATGTATTTTGGATTATTAATTTCTATAGTTAAAATATGGTTTAATAATATAATGTGTTCATTTTGTAGGGATGTTAGAAAAGTTATATGATCAGTGATTTTCTTCACTTAATTCTTTTGTATCCAGCAGATTACTTAAATATTTGTTTGTTACATCAGAACATCCATCTTCCTCTGTTGCAGACCTAACAGTGCCTTGAATATTTTTTTATCTGTAGTTGTATCTGTTTGAAGGCTTTTCCTGTCCCTAGGTCAGTCTGCCCTTATTCCCTCCTAGAGCTTCACTGTCATCCAGGTCTGCAGCAAACACCTTTAGAGCTCCTAAGACACACCCAAGATAGAATCTCAATGGAACTGAAAATTTTTAAATTTTGCTGAAATTTTGCTTTTCTTTTTTGTTGTTTGTCATCCTTCTTTATTGGTGCTGCATTTCAGTTTTATATCCGACATTGTACCTGTCCCATTGCATTGCTTGCCACACTTTAGACAATGTCAGATGGTCAGTAATGTAATTAGTTACGATTTTTGTAATTGTAACTGAAAATCTACTTTTTAATTTAAATTGTTTAAATCTTTATACCTTTTTACAGCTTAATGACATTTTATTTGTGATTTGATGGTTCACAGGAAAACTCGGAATGGAAGAATATGCTGTTTTCTATCCTCCAAATGGTATGAATGATACTCTTGCCTCCTCTAGTGGTAGTTTGGAAAGTTTTTTTTTCTCAAATACATGATATTTTCTTTTTGTATTGCAAGTTATGTTTGGCTATTACTCTGTCAAATTCATTAATTTAAAGGAGTAAGCTGGATGGAAGCTACTCCAAACCCCCATCCAGCCTGGTGTTAGTGATCACAAACAGATTTTGTCTTTGTGTGTGGGAAGGAGAAGGAAAACAACTTGTGATACAGCAGCTTGTATTGAGTCTTGTATCAGCACTTAGAGAGTTTGAATGATAAATCATGAAACTGGCAGACCTCCCAGCTTTTCAGTACTTAATAAACCACACCCTAAAGTCTTCTCCTTTCAAAATGTGTGTTGACACAACAGATCTATGTAATTTTAATATCATTGCTGTTGTTATAACTTCAGTTATTAAAATTGTTTTTTTCAGCTCTTACCTTGACCATTTCAATCCTTTATTGAATCCTTTCCCTCCATTTGTATTTCAAGCTCTTTCCTCTTGCTTTCAAGGCCTTATGTCGCCAATCTTAAATCTGTGTCTCTGGCCTTGTCTTTTATGTCTTATGTATTTCAGTGTAGTCAGTTGCAGTACACACTTTTGTTTCACTTTTTTCTGTTTGCCTCTGCAAATCCTGCAGCTTTGTAGCCATGAAGCATTGTTATTACAATCTTTTGCCAAAGCAGCCACCTGTTAGCAGTGTTATATAAAATCCAGTGAATGGGAGCTAAGATCAGCTGGGAAGGAGGAGCAAGCCTTCATGCTACCACTGCCAAGTACTGTGAATGTTCTATCTGAGTACTACATGAATTACTAGAGGTCTTGGCCTCCTTTTTTTCCTACTCCATTCTTGTCAGTGCGTGACATTTATGGGTTGTCATTTATCTGAAATTAGGTTCTGATATCAGCAAAGCCTCTGTGTATCAGCTTCATGGAAACTGAGCTTTACTTGACTGTCTAGGAACTGTAGCTTGTGTTTAAGCATGTCATTGGTTGTACTGACATAGTTGATACTGTACTTAGGTATGTACAAGATGGAGATTTGTGCAGGTGCAATAAACAAGAAAATACTTTATTCCTGATGTAGGCAAAATACAATTTGATAATGTGAGGGGGAATAATATTTATTGCATGCATAAAGAGGATTATTAAAGAACAAGAAAAGAAATATTTTTGTTTTGCAGGTGTAATTCCTTTCCATGGCTTTTCTATGTATGGTAAGTGTGATTCTCATAAGCTAAAAGCTCAGGATTGCTTTTCCTCATATTGAAGTTTGAAGCTGTATATACTTTTCTGCAACTTTTAAACTTATGTATGTGCTTTTATGGTTTTTTGTGTATGAAGATTATTGAATATCATTTTCAAAATTTCTGGCTGTTTTATGTACTCATATTACAGCTTGTTGCCATGTGGGAATTCCTTCTTTGAGAGCTAATAGCTGAGCTAAGCTACACATCCTAATCTATATGAATAGAGGCATAAAGTTTACCAACAAAGTGCTCTTTCCTTGTGTTTTACTTCTGGATAGACCAAGTTACCCATGGAAAAAGTTCTTTAAAACATAAATAATCTGAAAGGCCTGTTGCTCTCTACATTTACCTACAAGAGATGTTAAAAGATCATTACATAACATAATGCTTGCTAATTTACTTCATAGAGGAAAGCACAAATATTAACAAGATTTCTAGGAAAAAAAGTAGAAAAATCTGGGGTTACAGACATATTGCAGCTATTGCAGATGTGAGATTAGATGTTTCGGCTTTTCAGTTTTTTCTTTTGGTTTATCAAAGATGTTCGTAGCATCACAGAGCAAGCAGATTTTAAGATTATACTTAAAATGCTATATTTTGCTAATAATGAAATTTAATCATCACATGCAATCATTAAAATAATGGAATTGAAATGTGAAATGCAAATTTGAACCTGAGTCGGGAATCCAGAGTCTTTGGAGTAATGAGCACTTAAGACACAAGCTCTTCCTTGGGGACTCACTTAGAGACGTTCACTTGTTCTGTGTGAACTGCTTTTCAAAATGTTTGGATTTGACTCTGCCCTTGAGAACAGTCTCCCAAATAGAGGTGTGAGTTTTCCTCCCTCCCTGCTGTCCTTGCTCTTTGCACAGGCTCAGAATATGCTGGCTGTGAGAAGGGGGAAGGGTGGAAAGCAAGGCATCAGAAGGATGGTAATGTAGCTCAGGACTGTGGCTACAGGGGCTGGGACCAAGCAGAGCATCTGCTGTATGCTATGCTGTGCTGCTATGTGAGGAAGTGTTGGGGTCCTTAGCAAAATCCTATACCCTTTTTCCTGTTTGCATGCATTCACTGTCAGGGTGCCAGCTGTCAGAGGCTGTTCTGTGCCCCTTCAGGCCTTTATGTACATGTGCACACTGACAAGTTTTCCACCTCCATCTTCAAGCATTAAAAGCAAGAGCGTGGGTAACACCCTTTGCTTTTCTGGCCCCTATGGAAATACATGTTTCTGTGAACATCTCACCCTACCTTAGCACCCCACTTCTCATACACAGACACCATTTTTGTTATTAAGCCACATTCTCTAATACTTAGATGAGAAAATAAATTCACACACGCATATATCCGTACATATATTAAGAAATGTACATTTATCTCTGTGTGTATGTGTACATACATACACGGATAAATATATCCATATCCCTAGCTTAATATAAAATGAAGGGGAAGGTGAATGTAGAGGTAGAAACTATGAGTGTGTTATAATGTAAACTGTCAGCTAAAATGATTAAGTCTGTAAAGTGAAGCAGTCAGCATGATGACTGGACAGATAAAAAGGCTGTTCACAAAAAGGTATGACAGCTGTCTGTGGGAATGCACTGAGTGTATGGACTGTCAGTCTCAAGAAATGATGGTTATGTTTTAGCACCACATACATATAACAGATTTATCTATATGCTAGACTTTTACAAAACAAGCAAAGTTTCACAGCTGCTGTTTTACAAATGTAATCAATTATTTTGAATCAGGTCTGCTGGAAGACTTCTAAACAGTAAACTACCAGATGTCCATGGTTTACAGATCTTGTAAGAAATAAACATGGCTCCATGAGCTTGTCATACTCAGTGATGTTATTGTGGCAACCAAAAGCTGTTCTTGTAATATTTTCATTTTCACAATATCTGTCTTCAAGCAGTCTTACAAATAGGGCATCAGTTTGGAGCTGGTCACTGGCCCCATGGCAAACTGAAAGTTAGAGACAGTTTAATCAAAAACTTGCACTGTTCACATTGCCCTACACCTTAGGGGTGCTCTCCTTACAGCATATTTCTTATGGTTCAGAAGCCAGCACTGTAGTAAGCAGGTTCTAATTGGTTTAGCTTCTTGAAATATGTAGGAATAATATGTAGGATGTATCACACTCCCTTTTTTGACTTTTTACATTAAATGATAGACTGTGATGGAATACTTCTTTCTCAGTAATTGGTTTAGTACTGGCTTTGTAAATTGTGGTACTATAAATTACCTGGCTTTTCCTCATATTTCATGCGCTTAATCATTGAACTCTTTTTGCAGTTTACAGTGTTGAGTCAATTATAATTCTTTTATCCTTTCAGTTGCTCCACTTTGTTTTCTGTACCATGAACCTTCCAAATTGTATCAGATATTCCGTGAGATGTATGTGCGTTTTTTCTTCAGACTCCATTCCATCTCTTCTCATCCCTCTGTAAGTTCATTAGGAATTAAATCCACTCACTTGATATCCTGTTTGCTGCAGAGCAATAATAAATAGCATGGTTTTCTGTGTGATTGAAATGTATCCTTTTAAATATACTAAAATATTTCAGGCAAGCTTGGAAAAATTATTAGGTAATTCAGGTCTGGATATTGTTGTTTTCTATGTCAATGTTAGTCTTTGCTATCATGTACCTTATTGAAATAGTAAGTTCTCATTTGATGATGGTATGGGTCTTTTATAAGAGTCAAGATTTTTAATCCAATAGATTTCTCAGTTCAAAGAGTCACACAAATTCACCTTCATTAAAGATTTGTAAATGGACTCTGAAATATTGTCTGGGGTGAAGGGACTAAAATATATGTAGAGAGATATTGTTTCTGTTATACCAATTTAGTGTCTGTTTCTTTAACTGAAGAATCTTGGTATGACAGCACATGCTTTTTAGTACTACCAGATGAGTTTAAATAATTTGTCTGTTTGTGACCAGGATCAGCTGTCTTGAATGTACAAGAGTTGTAAATATTGGCTTGTCTTCTATTTGTGAAGAATAAAACAGAGTAGATATTTCTTTTTTCCTTCCAAAAGTGCTGAAGATTTACATTGCTTTTTGAAAATATTTCCTGGTTAAAAGAAAATCCTATCCTTGGTATACTGTTTCAAGGCTATGTATTGTGCTTTCCATCTTTAATAGCAGAGAAAGGGGTCAAACAAGAATCTATTAATTTCTATAGTAATTTTTGAAACAATTTTAAAATGTGCTTATGTTTAACAATTTTTGTAGTTTTCCCTATTGCTGTTTAGTTTTACTTATCAGAGAGATACTTTTTCTCACATCCTTTATTTTTTAGTGTAACTGAGGTCTGTTTCACCAAAGTGGAAATATTTCAAGTAGGTTACATTATAATAACCCATTAAATACTTGAAACCTGACATACAAAAACTATAAGTAACTCAGACTTGCAAAGGACTATCAGAACATATTATGTTGCTAATGCATACATGGAATTTCAGGAGCAAGGCTTTAGTGACAAGGTATTAAAATTGCTTGTGCCTTTCTCACCTGAGTTGAATACTGTATCATTAATAGTATTTTATTGCTCGAATTAAAAGTTCATGCACACTTACATGCTGCTACTGTTTTCCCAGATTTGACAGGATGTGTGTTAGTATTCATTATATGATCTTGTTTCTTTAGGGCATTGTATCATTGTGTTTGCTTTTTGAGACTCTTCTACAAACTCATCTGCCCCAGCTCTTCTATCACCTCCGAGAAATTGGAGCTCAGCCGTAAGAACTTCTTTCTGACTTGTTACAAATATTCTGAAAATGCTGTTCTGTAGTGTTTTAATTGAAGAGCTATAGGAAATTACACAAAAGTATAACCATCAATGCTCCTTTTTTCCTTAAGAGTCAGATGGAGTGCTTTGTCTACCTTGCATATCTGTGCTTTGTGCATTTCTTCTGTATACTCTGTGAAAGAGAGAGAATTGCTCTGTGAGAAATGCTCTATGCTGCATTATTCAGCTAAATTTCAGTAATTCATGTTGTATCTGATGGAACTAAGTGATGTATTTCCTAGGGGACAGAAGGCACAGAGATGTGTTAGTTGCAGCAGAAGGTACTGGAAGAGGCAAGAGAGCAAGAGTCATTCAATAATGAATTCATGGCGCCAGGCACAACAGAACCTGAAAACCTTTTTGCCTTAATTGGTATCCATCTTAATAGCATAATAGCAGAAAGGATGAAACATCAAGGGTGATAATGGCTGAAGATCACTCTAATGTGATTGTTTGATCAAAATGATTATGAGAATGATATTAGTACTTTATCAAATGAGATGCTAAATAATTTTATGGTGGCTGTTGCAAATTAAAATATTGATTATTACTGCAGCAAGAGAAAATGCTTATTCTTCCTGGAAGAGAAATGCAGAAAGATAATGAAATATTTTCAATTTATAGACAATCTGGTCATTATGGGAGGCAGAAATATAATAACCATTGTTTGTCACTTGTTTGCAGGCTACGAATTTCATTTAAATGGATGGTACGAGCATTTTCTGGTTATTTAGCTACAGACCAGCTCTTGCTTCTGTGGGACAGAATCCTGGGATACAATTCTCTAGAAATTCTTGCTGGTAATAGAATTATTTTTACAAAATATGTGAAGTATGTGTGAATGTAAGGCAAATACCATTAGCTTCAATGTATTTTGTGATGACAAGAAAATAGTTGCTCTTTGACAACCTGCAGACAGCAGGTTACATACATGTCAAAGCATATATTATCTAGAAAAATAGAATTGCATGAGTACTGCATCTTTAATAAAAAATATTTCTGGTAATTTTTTTAATGGCAATACTCAAAAATGCTAAGTGCTCTCTGAACAGAACACAGGATGTTCTCCCAGCTTCAGTGGTACTGGTAAATGAATTCATCACCTTTCACAAAGTACAAGATTCATGTTATTTATGGCAACTACCTCTACAGTACGTAAAGCAATTGAGATTCCCCCAATTTTGCTGGATTTCTTCCTTCAAAGTGGCATCTTTTAAGACACTTTGAAAGTTTTGTAGCTACATAATGCCCTCATGTTTAGGAAGGTTTAAGATGGATGTTTTAAAGAAAACATGTATCTTCAGTTGAGTCAGTTTTTAATACAAAGAGAAGAGAAAATGTTTTGGTTTCATTTGTACATGTAAGACAGCTTGTCCCTTTTAATTAAAAACTATTCATGTTAAACTCAGGCATTTTCACTCAGACTTTCCTGAAAGAATGTTGTGTTTTTCCTGTCTGTTTAAAAGAGTGGTTGAAGAAACTCAAACACGGCCATCTGTTTTATATAACTCTTCAGAATCAAAATAATTAAACTAAGTGAAAACTGGTATTTTATATCAAGATTAATTCTAATCACTACTTATCAGGTCAGAAACCTAAATATTGGACATTTTCTTTCAGTCCTGGCAGCTGCTGTGTTTGCTTTCCGAGCAGTCAACCTGATGGAGGTGACATCACTGGCTGCAGCTGAAGTAAGGATAAGTTTCACTTAGAGGAGATTGAAATAGTTTCTGATGCTTTGCCAGTAAGAGTAACTTAAGCTTCACATGGCACATGATGCATAGTGCAAATCTTTCTGCCTAAATTCTTACCTTAGATAAAAAATAAGGAAATTGTGAGCATGCAGTATATAATGCTGCTTTTCTGGAGTAAAAGCAAATAAAGCATATTTGCTATAAAAATGCACTGTTATAAAATTATTTTTTACAGTTAAGTTTTCTTTAATATATAATCTGTGTTAGTGGGATATATTGTTTTTGAAATATTGCAGAGGTTTGTACCCTTTTCCTCAGTGCATTTTAGTTGCTTCTGTTCTACAAATTACAAAAATTTTACAAAATTCCTTTGTCAGTGTGGATCTGCAGTTTCACTGTGTGTACTGCCATAGGAAATGAAGAAAATGAAGTTATTAGCATGAATATTATTACTATATATAGGCACCTGGTAATTTTTTTCTTTTTTTTTTTCAAAAATACAGTGATGGATTTTTTCCAGATTTTGAGAGTTTGTGATCACTTTATTTGGCTTTTTTAAAAACATACTTTCATGAGAAGACCTTGATTATTTGAGGCATTACATTGGACTTAGTTCACAAGTACTAGCCAAGCCACAGGATAAGGATTCTTAATTCCCAATTATTTTTAGAAACAAGTTGAAATGTTAGACTCCTTATTCACCCATGATGCAGTGTATATTTGAAGTAAGGCTAAAGGCTAAAATAAAGTTACTTGGGTACTATACATTGGGTAAACCTGTTTTTTCTTTGAAATGGTAGAATGAAAAATTATGCCATACGGTACTAACATAAACCAGTATAATTTGTTTCTACCCATGTCCACATCTGATTATTGGCAGTATTGTAGTCAGTATTTAAATATTTTCCTGACTCCTTAACTTGCTGTCAAATTTAACAAGCTTTTTTGATTTTCATCCTAGGCTGTACTTGCTGACCTTTCAACCCTGAAAGTTATGCCTCTTCTTCAAATCTTCTTGTTTGCTACTGTCACTTGATCTGTTTCAACAATAGCGGTACCACATCCCAGTCTTTCTGGAGAAGCTAAGCATCAACTATGCAATGTCTGCATAAAACCAAAATGAAACTCCCATGTATAAAATCAGTTTAGAAATAATTACCTTCGTATTTTCTGAAAATAACTTTGCACACAATTGTGTGAAGTGCATGCTAATGAATTCCACTGTAAAAGCAATGGTTATTACTTGTACATTGAGGATGACTACTTGTGCAAGTAAATAATATGAATCACTGTCTAAAATGCATGTAATACTAAATTAAATAAAGTAAATGTAATTAGTGATCTGAGTTATGTGATGTTATTGTCAGAGTTGTAAAAGCTCGTATTCTTTTCATATGAAATTACTTTTTCAAGCTCACAGCTTAGAGGGTATCATCTCCAATACTGTCAAGTGAGGAAATAAAGGTACTTTTACTTGCAAGATCATTTTTTCTTGTTTTCTGATGAAAATATGGGATCATACATCAATTTTGCTATCCCTATCCTATTTATTCTTTTCACAGAAATTTTCTCCATGTTCTTTCTCATGTTAACTGCTCCTGTTTATTCTTTTCATACACAGAGATGTAGTCACACATTGCTCATTTCTCTTTGATTAGGTATAGAGCTATCTCAGGCATCTGCTGAACTCCTCCCCAGATCAAAGGCACAAAATGTGTTCCCCTGCAGAGAAGGCCTGAGCACAGCTTCCTTCAGAACTTGTTGGAGCCAGTCTTTGCATGAGACAAAATATTGTCCTGAGAATGATGCCAAGAGTCCTTTTGCTGTGCCCCACACCCTCTCTGGGAGGGCCTTTGACAGTTTTCCAGCCTCTGTGATTCAACAGCTCAGGCTTCAGTGCAAGAGTCCTGCCCATACTGATGTGTGATGGATTGTCACTACAGTCAGGCTGGTATCATCTGCTAGCTCTCATACCTTTTTGTGAGGTCTTCCTCACAAAATTTGATTTGTTTAATACCAAAGTTGGAATCAATAATCTGATTTGATTGAATGTATCTCAACACCTGAAAAAGGCTCTAAGCCAAAACATGATAATGGATTATGTAGTTGCTGCATTTGCAATAGGACTTTTGTCTTTGTCTGGTTTATGAACATGTATGTGCTTATGTACATGTAGTTGCCATTATTTGCCATACTGAATGTAAGTCAGTGAAACATGAATCCTTCATACCTTGCTCAAAATTTGACAGGTGATCTAAGCTGTTGTCCCAGGTAGGGGTATGAACTCTTTGTCTGTGAATCTTCTTGTCTCTATCATGATAATTTACTAGAAACTTACTGAACTAGTAAATTTATAAGGCCAATTTAAAAAAAGGTTAAGTTGTGGATTTGGTGGTATCACTTCCTATATAAAGAATCAAACTGCTTAGCAGATACAATGTGTGAGAATATTTGAGGAAATTTTGCTGTGGATAACAGAAAACTGATGTTTTCTTTAATATTTGCAGGAAGTTGTTTAAACTGTTTAACCAGAGGTTTTTCTTTGACACTTGGTTTTTAAAAAGATGTGATAGCTTTTATCCTTTACAGTAAGTATTACCCTGTTTTATATATGGGAAATGAAGGCATAGAAAGATTAAGTGATTTGCTAAAGATTACAGAGTAGATTCCTAAAGGAGGTGAGCACTCTCTCTTCTCTTGAATTTCTCTTTGTATTTCTGGATACTCAGTTTGTGTATAAACCACAAGATCTTATTTCATCTTCAGATCTACATCTGAAAACGCAGCATTTTGCAGTTTCTAAAATCCGTAAATTAGGTACAAGTTTAGAAATTATAATGTTACAAAGCAGTCACAAGGATTGTGGCTCATTAAGGTCATTACAAGGTTACCGTGGCGTTATAAAGAATTAAAAGTATTTAGTAAATAGCAAGGGAGATTCCCTACAGGCCTGCTGACCCTCTAATTCCCTTTGCTTTGTGCTCATACACAGTGCAGAACCTGAACAGTACCTTAACTTTTGCCAGATTAGGATTTTTGAGCACTATCTTCTCTTTCATTTTCAATAAATTTGGAAATGCTATAAGTAGGCAGAGATAGAGACTGTTGGATTCTTGTTTGAACAAGCAGTTCTGTGACTAACAGAATATGGTCTCTTTTTATCTCCCATCTGCCTTGCATCCCCTCCATCTTCCCCACTGGGGCACTTAAACTGTGCCTGACTTGCACCAGTGCCTATCCTGATGCCTGGAAAGGAACCTTGTGCCCTGGAGCTCCTGAGGGTGCCCACACACCTTCTTGTATACAGGAATACTGAGTGTAAGTGCCTTAAAATGAGATCAGGATGAGATTAAAAACTGAACTAGATCCTCACCTTAAGCTTTTAAAATCTATTTTTAAATGTTTTTACTGAAGTGGTGTTGTTTTCACGTTCCCCTCAGTTACTCATTTAGTTCCAGCATAATACTCTGTTTCAGATTCTGGCTGATACTTGTATTTTTAATCTCCTTTGATTAAATAATACTAATTTAATTTAATATTAAAATGATTGGTTTCTATCCTGCAGCTAGATATTTCTGTTGTATACACAGGTAGTATAAATTATTGAAGTTTTAATTCTTTAACTGTAGAGATCAGTTCAAACATCTTGACATCTGAAGTCTGTCATTTGATTTCCAAATTCCTAAAACTCTTTGTTCGTTTCTGCCGTTTTAGGTACTGGCCAGATGTGATTGTAGAATCATATCTAACTTGATAATTACACTGTTTTAAACAGGCTCAGCTTAATCTCCAATGGCTCGATTCAGTCAAATTGTTTTCGTCCATTCCTCCCTATCTGAAATCAATATAAACTGACATTTCAGTACAAGAACCAGTTGTCTTCATTTTTATAGATAATGATCAAATATTTTGCTGCTTACCTTAGGATTCTGGCTATGGTCTGTCAAGGGTTTCTTGTAATGTCAAATAGACTGTTGTAAAAAATCCAAAAGTAAATAGGCTTGTCTAAAAATGTACCCAAGTTATCTTCCTTCAGTACTTCCAAAATATGTTGAAGCTCAAATCTTGATGGCTGGGTCATGGAACAACTGAATAACTAGAATGGTTTACAACTTTTAGTGGATTTTTTTGTCATAGTAACAAATTTTATTGTGAGAAATGATGAGACTATAAAGACTGTGAAACAGTTAGATATCCCAGTAAAGGGAAGAGGCTGCAAGGAGTCTCCAGTTTAAGACACGTTTCTGCTTGTTGCCACAGCAAAAAAAATATGCTGAAGCTTGCACCTATTTTACTATCTTCTCATGAATTTTATAAAATGCTTCCAACAAGACTGAAGGGATTCCTTGAAACAGAATTGCTATATGAAGATCAATTTGGGCATAGCAACAGAATGAGCTGTTAATTAACAATAAAATAAGCATTTTATAAAAGATATTGAAATTGCAAAACTGAAGGGCTGTATCTTTAGTGAGGAAGGGGAAGAGCCTTTCAACATATTTTAACAAATCAGTAAAATATTCTATCCAGTATTTTATGTGAGGAAATGGGGGAGGGAGGAGACGGATGCAGCTGGGGCAGTGGGAGCTGCTGGGCGCTTCCTTTTCCTCTTTTCCTCCAGGCCCTTTCTGTCCCTGCCTGGCAGCTTGCATGGGCTGGAGCAGCAGCTTCCATCCCTCAGCCCACACAGAAAGGGCAGTGAGCTGCAGCAGTGTTTGTGCTGCCCAGGCAGCTCCTGCAGGTTTCCTGCAGCCCCAGGAAGCTCAGCTGCTGGGCAGGGAGTGCAGCAGGGCCAGGGTGAGGTGAGGGCACGGGGGCATTTGCCAGCCTTCCTGTTGGACTGGGCAGCACTGCAGGAGAAACAGCCCCTGGGAATAATTCCCCCAACAGCAGCCATAGGAATGATAGAGGGTATCATTGTTGTGGGGGCTTTCAGAAGTGCTGAAGGACAACTCCAGCACTTGGGTTTATTCACAGCTTTAGCAATCAGTACAGAAGGCAGAAGGCACCCTTCTGGAGGTTTCAGGCTTTTAGCACTAGTGAGGGGCTGCACATCTGTGATCTGAATCACTTATTGCAGCAAATAACCACAGAATAACCCAAAATTTCTAGAACCTAAAGATTATGTGCTGCTATTTGAAATCACTGAAAGGCTGGGTTTTTTCTTCCTGTACACTTTATGCTCGGCTTTTTCAGTACCTTAACAAAATTGTTAATGCAGGGAAAATCATTTTGATCCAGCAGTTTGACAGTTGTGCTCTGCTTCAAAACAGTGTGAAAATGTCTCAGTTTAGTATTTTTTAAATTAGGCAATTAATAGTATACCTACCAAATTACGGCATTACTGGCCAATTTTGCTTTGGAGAAGCATCTCAGGATACTTGTTTTTTCTGTGGAGGACACAGTGCAGCACAAGTCTCCAGTTATTAAGGGGGATAGAATGAGTCTGTGGTTAGGACAAGATGTTTGGCTTGGGTTAATCACCGTGCTCTATAAGACTGCAACACATAAACAGTGGTACTGCTGTCTGACTGAGCTAAATACTAACCAGGGATCAGCCTTAAGATTAATACAAAGGGAGAAATATTGCTTTTTTGGCAATTTTTTTGAGTCTCTGTTTAAGCCCACGGAGGTTCGCCTGATTCTGTGTCTTGTCAGACATTGGTGGTTACAGGAAGTGAACTTGAGGTTCTCTGAAGAAAGTTGCAGAGGGGCCTGAGTGTGCCCAGATTTCAAAATCAGCATGTTGTAGATGTTGGACTACTGATATGTGCAAATAGTTATCTCTAGAGAACTGGCTTTATGGAGGACCACAGTGCTTTGCCAAATGACATTGTGTTTGGCTGAACAGTTTGAACAAATTGTTTCTTTTGGAATTATGACCAAAATAAATGGAATATTTAACAAAAGAGTTAAAGACACACTTTGTGCAAGACAAAGCATGTGACCAATTTTTGTGCTTTGCTTTAAACAAAAAAGTCTGTATCATGTTGCTAAGAGACAAGCTGGAATCTGATAGTCAACGGCAAAATATTATGTTTTATTCACATAATATGTTTTAGTGGGTATCTGATTGCTCATTTTATTCAAGCAACATCTCTGAGTGTTACATTCTATGGGTTTGTTTTTTTTTTCTGAAAAGCTCGATTGAGGATAGTTATACCCTAATAAGTCTAATTATAAATAGTAGATCAGCATAAAATATTAAAAGCAATAATATTTCATTTTCTATGTGTTCAGTACTATTTCTTATCTATTTTTTTTTTTGATAATAAGTCTAGTGTCACAACATTTTCCCTTTTCTCCCTTTTTTCCAAGTGCATCTGGGTTACAAAAACAAGCATTTCTTTGAAGCCCAATTGTGGGTCGTTAATGTTAACACCAAGTTCTAACTGTGGAAAACTGGCATAGTTACAGCTTCTGAAGGAAGTTCCAGTTGCTAGCAGCACTCACATTACTGGTGAAGTTCTCTCCATCATTTCTGACCTTAAGACATAATTAGATGTCTCATTTTAGTTTGTGATATATTCTCACTGGACTCAGTTTCTGAAAGCATTTCAGCTAGATGTGGGAAAGGGGTGTTAGGAGCATTAATGCCCCTCATTTCCATTAACACAGAGGCAGCAGAGCCCATCTGCCACCTCTGCCTCACCCAATGCACTTCCACTGTGGGGAAAGCCATCCTTGAAAGAAAAGGAAAAGGTGTTCAAATGCTGTAAACTGACCTCTTCAATACAAAAAGCAATCATTTGCTACTTGTATTTTTAACAAAGTAAACTTTCTTCTACTGACTTAATATTGCATCTTTATTCAACAATTATTTTTTTTCTTATTTTAAAAGCTTGAATAAGTTTGTTAATCATACAAAAGAGAAAATGTCTTTTTGAAATGTTTGTATAAATTTTGAAATTCAGACTTGTACCACTAGATTTTTCTATTCCAGAGCTTTATCTTCTCTCTTGTCTTTTTGCTATGTTCAACAAATATCCTTACATAGTTCTTGTCTAATCTGGACTTCCTGTATGGGAATTACGCTTTACAGTTTAGAGAAAAATAGGAAACTTTCTAATTAGGGTTGTTCTCTTCCCCTGAGAAATATGTTTCTCTTCTGTTACAAAGAAATTCTGGAAAAACTTTAAACTCGGTATCAGTCCTTTCCTGCATTAGGTGGTAATGGGGATAAGGGATGAGGATTATAGTGCAGAGTTGGTTTAGGGCAAGTATTATTTATTTAGGCAGCTAATCAATATTCAGTCTTGAAAACACACAATTAAAAGGTGAAAGTAGTAGATGTTTGGCTTTGCAACAATCTAGGTTAAAAAGGACCTAAAGAGATGTTTGCAATCTTAGAAAGCCAAATATATCGAAGATCTTCCTGTCAGTACAGTCTTGCAGAAACAGCAGGAAGTGATGCCCAGGGTGTTTTGTTGAACATCTTAGGTGACCATTCTAAATGCAGACACTGGAGAGCTCTGTGGACAAAGGGAGTGCTCCATTGCCTGCCAGGATTTCAGTTAGTAGGGAGTAGTGAAAGAGAAGCAGGGAAACTGCAGGCACCATAGGAAGTGCAGATTTCCTCAGGCCGGGTGATAACCTAAGTGTTTACTCAAAGCTGGAAAAAACCTGTCTAAGACCTTGGCCACCTTGGCTTTGGAAGAAATCACAGACACAGCAGTGTTAGGCACTGACTTGCAAGCAAATAATGGAAAACATTGCCAGAAATCTCATCCCTACTACTAGGCTTTGGATGAGGGAAGGGCCAAGGTGGGAGATTGTACCAATAAACGTCTGTGTTTTGTATACAGTAGATCTTTACACAGGATTCTAGAACATGAGACTAGGACAAAGTGAAATACTGTTTCCAGAGAAAAGACAGAAAATGTTAGGGCTAGAGTTAGGTTTAAGTTAACCTGGCAAGCTGGGCAAAGAAAAAGCCAATTATCATCTTACATGGTATCTACAATAGTAATTCATAATGTTAGCAGCTGGACAGTTTTATCTAGTTTGTCAGATTTTCCTGGTCTCTGCAAAATGATGAAATTCTGCCCCTGAGATTTGTAGGGTTTTTTCTTTTTTTTCTTTTATTTTTTTCTTTTAAGAAACTAGAGAGTTTTTTGAATATAAAGAGCATGAGTCTCTCTGATGTGTAAGGTCCATCTTTGCCCATTTAGATGAGATTTTTTTGTTTTCATTGAATAATTAATTTTGTGTTTGTATATTATTATATGTATTTGTATTTTCCTAGTTTAAAAGCTTGAGCTGTAATTTTCAGTTCTGTGTTTTCAACTCAAGGCTACTATTCTTCTTGGTAGGCAGTTCTGAACATTATTATAAAATCTCAGTTCAGTCTGTTTTATAAAGGAAAATATCACCTTCTTTTTCAGTAAAAATACATGCAATGTAAAATGTTTTAGAAGAAATGGCCCTTCATAGATATTTTTTGTTCACAAGTTCCAGACAGTTTAATAAAAAAAATATTCTGAGTTGAACTGTCTTTTTTAGTCCTCTTTTTATAGAATTTACTGTAGATCTTCCAGAAAACTGGGCACAACCCAATGAAATTAGTATGTTCTTGATGCAAATGTAAGCGATCTTTTCAGTTTTCTCTAGATGGAAGTTTTGTTCCTTCTTAGAAAACACCGTGGTGAGATTTTTAAATGACAAGTGCAGGATAAATGACTCTCTCCTGACCTCAGTCCAGGCATTTAAACAGAGATGGTTACTGCTACTGCCCAGGAAATTGTTCCAATGCAAACAGGTCAGTGCTGTGCACTCTGCTTTTGGTGGGACCATGCCATTCAAAGGCAGGGCTATTATGGAACAGAAATGTTCTTTCAAGACTCAGTGCTTTATTAAGATTTCAGTGAGGATTAATGCTAGGCATTTAAGCTTTCTATTTCCTCCATAATGTAATATATTTTGAATTTTCACTAGCCCACTTACTCACTGTGAGTTTTCAGGCTGTGAGATATGTTTAATCTAAAAAGGGGAGTTTGTAGCATTTAAGAAGTACACCACTTGTTCTTTTCAGCTTAAAACTCTCAGGACAAGGCAACCACCCTGTCTTAAGGAACAACACCCACTGCCATAGTTTATGTTTTACTGCAGTCCCTCTCCAGTAACTCCCTATAGGTGCCACATCTGCCTCAAGCCTTTATCGTTCAGAGCCATGAGCAACATACAGGGTGACCTGTAAAGTCCCTGCCAACCCAACCCATTCTGTGATTCTATGAACCTAATTTTTTGGGTCATGTAGGTAACTGTTTCTTGAGCTAGTCTCTTTATACAGATTACAGAGAGATGAAGATTGTGTAGAAGAGACCTCCTCTGAAGTGATACCAAAACTTCCAGTATTGAGTGATGACAGACACTAACTCCAGGGGAAGGGGAACACTGCTGGTGTTAGCACAGGTAATCCCAGTGGGAGCACATCTTAGGAACCAAATACTCATTCTGAGTCTCCCTTTAGTCATTTTTTTTTTCTGAAGACATTCTCTGAAATTACTACAGCATAAACATGAAAGCAGATGCTAAAACATTAGGAAAAGTTTACCCATTGCTATGGGATGTGCATTCCAAGTCCTTCATGCAGTGAGCAGTTTCTTTTATGGCTGCTTTCTGGTTATATCAGTAAGGCTTAGAAGGTATTTTGATTCCTGTGTCCCAAGAACAGGAAACAAAGAAAGGCATCAGGGGCAGTGTTAGTTGGTCATTTACTAATGGATAAGAGACAGAACATACATTGTTTTTCCTGAAAGCTGATTTGCCTCTTCTCTCCATGTTTGAAAAGCTTCAGATCTTAGATGCTTATTTTAGTAAGAAATTAACAACCTGAAGTTCCCATTGCTCTCTATTGATTCTAAAGGGGTTAAGAGTTGTCTGTCTCAGATTTAGACTTTTAGTTGAGCCTTTCCCTGTATTTCTTATTAACTACTATAAACAGTTCAGAAAGAACTGCTCAAACTCATTAAGTAGAAGATAAAAAATATGTCCTATACAAGTCATATCAGAAAACTGAAAAACTTTACTAAATACAGAACCTTTTTGTCTCATCCTAACCAAAACTGCCACAATTTCATAATGGGCAGATTAAGGAATAAAAAAAAAGTCCAGATCCAAGAAAGATCATGAAAACTTGTTCAACTACCTGCAAAGTAGTTTCAAAGAACCACAACCTGCAAAGCAAGCAGGAACAAAAATGAACTATGTGTACTCTTTCTGAAAATGTAAGCAATGGATGAAATTTTACCCTTTTAAAAAATTTATTTTAAATTTTTTGTGAGAAATGCAGCTATTTGTACCAAGTGATAACACCAAATGCCCAAGGTTGTGTTCTGACAGTAGGAAGATGGTTTGTATCCAATGACCTTGTAACTGAGGATGCAGTCTCCAATGCTTTCCCTCTATTACCCAACTCAAAACATACAAAAAGAGGCAAAGAAAAAATATCTATTGTTTGATTTTCTTAGCAGTGGTTTTCATGTGTCCTTCAGCTTTCTGGGTAATTTGAGACCAGCTTTCTCCACCTCTGCAGAATGATCTTATTTATTAGAGTCTGTGTCACTCACAGTACCTGGCAGTGCAGTGCCACAGATATAGAGAGCTCCTGTTTACAGGATGTGCAACTTGCCTGCAGAAATTCCAGGAAACAGGCAGCTTGCTGTGACCTCAGAGCAGCCATTTCAATTTACCACAAGCCATCTGACAATAGAATTCTATTTACATGATACACATGTTCACTAGGCTTTTTATTGCTCTCTGTTAGTCACAGATCATGAGAATATAATCTCCTACTCACTGAAGTTCTGACTTCTGATTGAGTGATTTCTCATTCCACTTTTCAATCAACAGCTTCTAAAAGTATCAAAACCACACTTGAAGTAAAAGCTTTTGCCAATTTCTTCTTGCTTCTTCAGAAGGTCATAAATAGTCTTTGTTCTTATCCCAAATATTATCTTAAAGGGACAAATGATTTCCATTGTAAATAATTAATCTGACAGCATTTTCTGACCATGCTCATTCAGGTAAAGAACAGCTCTATATATTATGAACTAAGCCTTTATTTAGACAAAAAAAAATTCTGAAAGTTACTACTCACATTATTTTTAATGCAACAGTTACTTTATAGGCACTGAGAAAATGAAAACTGATCCCCAGAATGCCTCTACCAGCCTCAATAAGCAGACTCCATTCCGATAGTTCCTGTTACATGTGAGTAGGAACTATTTTCTCTGAGCAAAACCATACCTAAATGTGTCCCAGGAGGCATTCTTCAATACTTGCTGCACTCACGAGAATGTGCTAAATGACTCTGTCCAAATGATATTTTTTGTGATTTTTTAAATTGTGATTTTTATTCTTTTTTTTTCACACAGTTGGTCAATATGCTTGTTATAAAATAAAAAGTAAAGTAGCCATGGGCAGTAGTGACTCTCATCACCTCCTGATTGTGCTTTTCCTTGTTTCCTGTCTAGCAGGAAGGGAGGGAATAAGAAGACACAAAGCACTGACTGTCTCTGCTTAGGTAATGGCAGATTTAGAGATTTGCTGAGATTCAGGGAAAGTGAAAGAAATATTATGTACATACTGAGTTTTTTTTTTTTTTTTTTTTTTTTTGGGTGGTAAAATGCTCTGTTCTCCATTCCCTCTAAGATAGCCTTTTTTGGCCAGTCATGTCTATAGCTCTCACTTCTGTGTTGAAATTTGTTCAATTCTCACGTTGCTTGAAGAGTGAAAAAGTCAGCAATTTATTTTTAATGTATAGATTTGTTGTGTTAATATTGCTGTTCATTAAACATCAGGAATGGTTGCACTGATCATATAAAGACCGTTTGAACTACAAATGAACCCATTATGATTTTACTGTGAATGCAAAATTACCAGAATCAAAGTCTTGTTAAAATTTAATAAGATGCTTGGACTTTTACAGTCTGGCAATCAATTTTGGCAAAACCAGATGTATGTTCTGAGTAGATCCGATGATGAACTTTGTCATATCATGATCTCCAGGATTGTCCCTTGGTAGTTTTTAACATATTTCTGATCACTTAAATCTGTAAAGTAATTCATTTCCACAACCATTTTTGTGTTGCTCCAAATGGTCTTTAGCTGTCAAAATATGTAACAACCCATCACTTTGTTGTAATTTGACAAGCCAAAATACTCAAGATAGCAAGATCCCTCCCTGCTCCTGCACCACCAGTAAGATTGTGTCCTGGCAACTGTTTGGCTCCTACTATAGATTCCAGAAATCCAAGTGCTGCCTGAAATATTTTATTCCCTCATTCTGCCATTGTTTTCCTTCAGACTCGGTATCTCCGGATGTGCCTCCAGATCTTGTGTAAACAGATTGAGTCTTTGTTTATTTTTGAAATAAACAGAATCCAACCACAATCTGCCTAGCCAACATCTTCTAACTGGAATGGCATCTCTGTTCCCATAAAGAACTCAACAATTTTTAAAAAAGCATAAGCAAATACAAGAATCAGCTGCAATGAACACTTGCTGAACACTGTGTGTGTGTTCCAAGATTTCTTTTATATTTGTCTTTACTCCATAAGTGTTAAAGAAAAAAATCTTCTGCAATGCCTGTGACAATGCTGATTGAAAAAAAAATTCTCAAACTAGGAAACGTAATAAAAAAGTTCTTTGCAGATCTGCAGCTTTTGTTTTGCCCTTAATGACTGCTCCTTCTTTCTTATTGAAAGAGATTTTGTATTTTTTGCAGCATTTTAGCCTATTACCAGGGAATTTGCTCGTTTGAGGGATATCTAGACTCATGGTCACTGATAAGATCCTAAGGGCTAATACTCCCATCAGATAAGGAAGATGTTTCACTGACGTCCATTCTCTGAGTTCAATTTCCTTACTGAACTGAGATAACAACTATGACCCATACTTTCTTAGTCCATTAACAGCTGGAACTACAGGACCACTTCAAATACTTTGTATAGGTTCCTCTTGACCTAACAAGTTTCCCTCCCCACAACATAAGCTTCAGTAATCCAGAAACAACTAAGAAGGGGTTCCTAAACGGATCCTCTCATCCTGACAAATATGTATCTTGCAAAATTCCACCTTCATTTGATATTTTATCAGCACATGAAATCTGAGAACTAGAAAGTTTTACATATTTCTAAATATAAATATTTATTTATAAATAAATATAAATAACTTCTCTAATCAAGAGAAGACATTTGAATTTTAATCTCAAGTCTATTAAAAAATGAATGTTTCTTTTCACAGCACTAATAGAATCAAATGTTTCTTGGACAACTTACAAATAATCTGAATTGCTTATCTGAATTTGAACTTATTGCCAGTTTGTACTTGCATTGTTTTTTAACAAAAAAAAAATGGTATTAATTTCTGAGCCTTCTTTCCTGTAAGATGACTTTATAGCATTTTTTCCAAGTTCGTGCTTTGTTTCTGTTTCCCCACCAGGTTTCTTTCTCAGCTGTTATTATTAGCCTGGCTCATTTTTCCTCATCAGTCTTCTCATCTACCCAGAGCATTCACAGCTTTTAGTTTGGAGAGACTGCAAATGGCACTAAAGGGCAGAAAAAAAATTGTTTTTCCTTTATTCTATTGTTCAGACCTGCTTCAGGGTTACTGTAGGGCTGGCTGAATGTATATATTGGAAAGAACTATTGGCATCAGACAGCTCTGAAGATTATTTCTCCTGCCTTTTTCTGTTCAGATAAATCAATGTGGTGATTAAGGCTAGGTGAATGATAAAATTGCTAACAGGAAAGGCAACTCAAAACAGTTAATACACATTAATAAAAGGGAAAAAAAGCTTTCTGCTCTGAAGATCAATGGAAGGATGCAGGACAGAACTCACATAAAAGCCTCTCAGGTTATCCATACAGCAAAGAACACTCAGAAAATTCGACCAAGACTGTAGGAGTCCATTAATACTCATCAGGATTCGTGACAGAAAGTAACATAAATGGCTGAACTCTTAAGGCTTCGAGACCAGTTTGCTCCCTTCAGAAAGATAAACGTAGGCACTTTTGGGAAATGCTGTTGCAACATTTTGTCAACCATGTGCGTGTGCCAGTGCCAGGCCTTCTTCGGGGAAGGTGGTTGTGGTTGGAGCAGACCTGGAAACAAAGCAACTGTAACTTTTGCTCACACTCTCAGGGTGTCCCACGCTGCTGAGCCCCATGTCCAGCATCCATGGCAGTTTCACAGGACAGAAGTGGCACAAACTCTGAGGTTCTCCTCATGTCTGGGTTCCTCTTGGCTGGCAACAGGCAGAGATTTTGGATATGCCTCTTTGTAGCCTTTAGCAGCTGATAGGGATCAGTGTCTCCATCCTGTCTCACCTCTCTAAGTCATCAGGATTTCTTCATTGCTCTTCTTCTCCAGAACAAGAGAAGTGTCTTGCAAAACTGCACACAGATGTGCTGGGTTGGGTAATTTGGATGCCAATAGCATAGTCCGAGGTAAGAACTCTTTTGCTGCTGTGTGCTTCATTCAGCAACCCCATGCCCAGAAATTACCATTCATTCTCCATTCACAGCAAATTCCAGCCCTTCTATTACAACTGTCTACATCCAGAGGTAGAGAAAGCATTCTAAATAGCAAGCATACCCCAAACCCACACAGCTCTGCTGATGGATGGGGCGGGTCACTAGTGATAAAGAACTGTGAAAAGGCTGAGATGCTCAAAGCCCTCTTTCCCTTGTTCTTTACTAGCAAGGTCAGCACAGAGCCCTATGCCTAGTTTGGCAAGGTTCGGAGAAGGAGACTTCAGCAAATTTAGCAAATTACATGTTTGCAAGTCCTTAGAGCCGAACAGGAACTGCTTGCAAAGGTGCTGAGGAAGGTGAGTAACTTCATTGTGCTGCTTCCTATCACCTTCTAAAGGCTGTGGCAATCAGATGGGATTTCCAGTTTTTGGGAAAAAGCAAATGTGACATCCATCATCAAAGCAAGGTGCAGGAAACTGCAGAGCAGTCATCCTTACCAAGTATCTCTCTCAGAGGAGATAATGAAGGAAAAGTTTCTGGCAGCCATTTCTGGGATGACAAAGGAGATGAGTCACTTCTGAAAACCAGCACAGTTCCACCAACAAAGCTGCCTTTGGTCATGAGAGAGTTGGCTCTGTGACTGAAGTGATAAGAGCAGCACATACTGATTTCAGCAAGGGTCTTTTGATGTGACATCCACAGCATCTTTGCAGTCCAGTAGGGACTGGGTAAGTAGATGAGGTGGATGGCAGTCTGAACCACTCTACTTAAAAAGTATTGGTGACCAGTCTGAAATGAAACTGGCATCTGGTTATGAGTGATGTTCCTCAGGGCTGAGTAAGGGAGTTAGACCAGAGGAACTCTAGGAGTCATACATTTTTCTCTGGTTCTGTGATGAAGCCTGCAGGGCTCTCCTTAGAATTAGGGTCCCCATATTGAAACCACAAATTATTTAGGTTTCTGTGGATTAATGGGTTAGGCTGCAGCCTTTCCTTGATTCTGAGCTCATGCAGCTGATTCAGCATGATATGAACTGGCACTGCATCGTGAAGCATTTCCAGCTAAGAAGCTTCTCACTGCAAGATCTGCTATGGTGTCCTGACCAGCAGTGACATCCCCTCAACTCCAGAACAGAGACATTGCTTGAAAACAATCCATTCCATGCTTGATAATTTGGGGACTTGAAGTTAAAAGCAGGAGGTGAGAATGAATCAATACTGAAAGAGGACTTTTATTAAGGATCATTTATTATTTTAGGCCCACATCGTTTTTATTGGAGCGTCCCCATCTCACAGCTATTCTGATGCAGAATAGGCTTTTCTTTACAGTGCTTGTGCAGTCTGGGTCTTTTGACTTCACTAACTCTCAGTTAAAACAATTCACACTTGCTCAGGAAACTTGCCTCTTTCATGTGCCCTTTATGCATTCCTCTCTCTTTGTAATATAACATTAACTAATAAATTAAATTAACAGCTGGTTTCTTTGTTTCCATCTGGGAAATTTACTCTGCTCCAGCTCCCCTCCCAAAAGTTAAACAACACTGAACAAGCTTTCTTAAGATACAGGCTTTTCATTGTTCTCTTTGCACAAGATCTGGTCAGATACTGTTGGTCTTTAAAAGCTGTTGTATTCACCAGCAGAAATGGTAACGCCATGCACAGACTTCACAATTCAATCAGAGTTCATTAGCTTTAGAACACATTTTCCAAATCTTTATATGCTATATGATTACTTTTAAGTTTTGGTATTTTTTCCCCATAAAAATATGTTTCAACTGGGATGGAGTTTGCATGCCAACTGTATTAGTAGAGAAATTGTTTCCTGCTGCATTTAATAGTACTGTAATGATTTCAGACTTAGCTTTCCAGATTTTGCTG
This sequence comes from Zonotrichia leucophrys gambelii, assembly GCF_028769735.1. Lineage (NCBI taxonomy): Eukaryota > Metazoa > Chordata > Aves > Passeriformes > Passerellidae > Zonotrichia > Zonotrichia leucophrys. The sequence continues at coordinate 60,813,862 of NC_088173.1, forward strand.
ACCCACAGAAGCAGCCTGTACAACTCCATTTCGTGCTCCTGTCTCCTGCAAGGTCTACATAGCAGGCAAAGGCTTTTCTCAAGGCTCTTTCAACCCCTCTTCTGTTATTTCTTAGGTAATTGCAATAGTTAATAGAAAATGTAATGTTTATATAGCTTTTAGCACCTGTGTTGCATTTTTTTTCTCACGTACTGTGTATCTAAGATAGTAGATTGAATCTGGTCTTTAAAGACTCTGTTATTCTCGTTAAATGGCTCTAAACAGAATGCTGTAAAGTCCTGCAGGTTTGGACAGGACAAAGCACAGGCTTTACTGCCATTCAGTGGCTTGATGGAAACATCAGCAGCAAAAGTGGGGTTTTTTGGTAAAGATTTTAAGCACAATGAAATCACGGTTGAATCTTTGTGAAGACTTAGTTCTCCTGGTTTCAGTTGTGTGAGATCAGATTTGAGACTCCTCCTTTTCTTGTTTTGTCGATGTTTTGAGAGTGTTGTAGTACACCCGAACCTGAACTTCAGGCAGCTCTCCTCAGGTGTGTGCCCTGGCAGTGCGATAAGGGCAAGTTTAACAAAGTCCAAGGTTTTGCCCTGTAGCTAAAACATCTTATTTTCACCTTGTGCCTTTCCCGGGTCCGGCCCAGCCGGTCTGGATGGGAGGGGTTCCGGGACACGCCGGGCGACGCGGGGGTGCCGGCGCTCCGCGGGTCCCGGCGCGGGCTGGTGGGGAGCCGGGCGGGACCCCGCACCCCGACAGGAGTGCCCCGGAGCCCGGCCATGCAGGCACCTGCGGCTGCCGCCGGTCCTGTCCCGTCCTCTCCGGTCCGGTCCCGTCCGGGCCGCGCTGTCCGGGCAGCGGGACCGCGGCCGCGCGCCGCTGCCGCCCCCTCCCCGGTGACGTCACCGCGCGGTGACGTGTCGCCCGGCGGCGCGGGGGCCGCCGGAAGCGGCGGGAGGCGGCGCGGGGCCGTCGCGGAGCGGAGCGGGTTGGTGCCGCCGGAGCGGCAGCGGCGCAGCGCGGAGCTCCAGCCCTGCGTTCCCTCCTTCCGTCCTTGTGTTCCTGCCTTCGCTCCGCGGCAGCGCCGGTACTGATGAGCGGGCTCCGAGGGCCGGGCGTACGGCCGGTGCCGACCTGCCTGCTCCTGCTGGGGCTGCTCCTGCCCGCCGCCGCTGGCGCGGGGTGCGAGCTCGAGGCTGCGGACGGCGGCGGCGGCCGGCGGGGAGGACGGTGCGGCGCGGCCGGCTCTGCGGCGGAGCCGGTGACAGGTAACGGCCCCCGCGCGTCCCGCCGGCGGGCGGCTCTCGGTACAGGGGTGGGACGCCGCTCTCCCGGGCGCCTCCGAGCCGCCTCCCGCCGCCGCGGGGCCGGGCGCGGTGCGGCTCTGCAGAGGGCGCCGGGCCGGTCTGCAGGGGGTCCGGCTGCGGCGGCGGCACTGCGGTACTGCCCGGCGCGGCCCTTCCCGGGAAGCAGCCCGCCGCAGGATGTGTGCAGGATCCTGTTGAATAGCGATATTGTTGAGATCCGGAGCCGCCGCTTCCGTGTCGGCTCCCGCGGTGCCGCCCGTGCCGGTGTCCGGGGCGCCGCCAGCCGCGGCGGAGCGCGCCCGCCCCGGCGCCGCACCCCGCACGGCCCGGAGCCGGCACGGGCAGCGCGCCGGTCCCGCTGTGTCGCTGCTCGGCTCCTGCAAGGCACAGTGGCCATCCCTGCCCCCAGGGGGGTTTAGTTCTCAGAGAAAGGGGAAGCATTACAGCCTTCGCTTAATTCTTTAAAGAAAAGTCACATTACCGTACTTAGGGCAGTTGGGAATGCCTGCAATTAAACCAGCGGTTCGGCTGAAACATTTGAAATAATATAATTTCGTCAGGCTTTGATTGCTCTGAATTGCTTATACGTATGCTGAATCTATGTTGTAATGAGCAGGAGGAAGCTTTACTGCCTCTAGACAGTTCACTTAGCAAAATGGGATTTGTATGTTAGGAAATTCTCGGAAACATTTAGAAGTTTGTCCAGTCTCATAATGTGCTTTTCAAAAAGCTCTGTAATTGAAAGGAAGAACTTGGAAGGTGGACGAAACAAGAAGAACCCATATCCCTTCAGAGTCAAAGTAGTGTGCGTTTCTCAGAGAAAAACTTGTAATGTTGTTTGGAATATTATTGACACCCTGAACGGAAAGTGTTGAACTTCAGCTGATGACACACACCTAGGTTTCTTCTCTGCCCAACACCTTGAGGACATGAATTTTAGTTAGAATTAATGAAACTTCAGCAGTAGTCATGACATAACTCCAAGGTAGAGATGCAAGGCTACGTGATCTAGCGGGGGACGTGACATTCCTGCAGCGTGAATTGTCCAGACTGTTGGCTTGCAGGATGAACCGAAGGAAGCTGGAACATCCGCAGTCTGTGGAGCAGCAGTTGTACCTCCCAGGGGTGTTGTGGAAGTGCTGTATCAGAACAGCTCTTTCTGCTTTTTGATTGTGATTGATCTGGTTGTAGGTGGTGTTAAGCAGTTCTTACTATGAATACTGCTGATGCTGTCTACATTTTGTGCTTAATCAATTTTGATGTGCCAGTCTGTATGGAAAAAACCAAATTTTTTTAATGTTTTATGGACTGTAAAGGTACTGAGATGCCTATCAGTGGTGTTCTCTTCCACTTTGTAGTGACTGGTGAAGAAGAAATACAATTATTTGAGAAATCTAACATGCTCTAAGGGGATTTATTGTGTTACATGACAATATCGTCTGGAAAATACATATGCTTAAAAGCCATCTTACAAACCGTTTTAAATTTTAGGAGGTTTCAACATAGTTCTGTGTTCATCCACATATAATAAATACATGTTTAAATTTGTCATGGAGGTTGTTTGCCTATCTAACTAACTCTCAAATAGTTTTAAGTTATTTTTTGCAAAGCTGGAAGAACTCTTGAGCATTTGGAAAAAAACAGATGGCTTTTTCAAGGGGTGATTTTAGTTATATTATCTATCATTTTCCTAAAAGGTGAAAGTTGCAAATATGATGCTGAGTTAGGAGAGAATATTAACACTTGTCTGGAGAACAACAGAACAAACTCTTAATTCACTAATTTGACTGGTTTGAGAAGTACAATCCAGAAGATAAAAAGTTGATGCACATAAAATGCTGTGCTAGGAAGAGGCTATGGGATGCTTAGATAGAGATGCTTGGGAAGCAGAGCTATAGGAAATAATTCAGGACTTCTAGTCACTAATTGGTCCAAATGAGAAACATGCAGCTGGCAAAAGTAGATGCCATCCTTGGATATGTTGATTGAGTTTAAAGTACAGAAGGTTTTTTTATTTTTTTCTTTTTTTTTCTTTTAATTTCCTTTTTGATTGCACTTTTGTGTCTAGGTTTGAATATTAAAGCATGTGGCTTGAGAGGTTGAGAACCTATGAATAAATTTTTTTTATTTTATTAAAATATTGGATTATTTTGATGTGGTGGAAAAAGCTGTGGTATGGATATGTAAGAAATGGTTCACGGAAGCACTGCAAGTTTTTTTAAAGCTTTTTTTTCTGGGTTTTTTTTTAACTTTCTTGTGATTGGGGTGTAGGTTAAGAGGAAGTAAATTTTTGTGGGTGTGATTTAGATTAAATATAGGCTGGAAAGTTTTTACCTATAACAGTCAAATTGTGTAGATTGTTAAACAGGTTCCCAGTATCAGAGGTTTTTATTGGCTTAGAGAGGAAGCTGGCAAAGATAATCTAGATGTTTGACAGAAAAGGGATGTGTGGTGATGAGTTTTAGGACTGAGGGAGAGCTTATGATTCTGTTTTTGCCATATTTTATCAGATATGCAGGTATTTACTTAAATGAGTATATAGATTATCATTACTGTTGTCTTTCCTATGTGTGTGCCTTTTTCACGGTATTTTTAAATGACAGCTGAATATGTAGTGTGACTTGACTGTGCCTGAAGGTATTTAGTCATGATTATGAAAATTGGACCAGCAGAACTGTGTCTCCCTTGGAGGGAGCACCATGAGGCTGTTTGCTATTCATTCCAGCTCTGCTTGTTCACTGCTTAATTTGGTAGAAGGTTTTCAGGAACTTTCTGTTCTAAGCTTGAAGATAGCACTGGGTTTCCACATTTTTATATTCACCCAATTTTAAGTTGCTTTGTAATTCTGGATTATTTTCATGTTTAAATTTAATCCATGATCATGGATTAGTTTGGCTGCCTTTGGGTGTGACAGAGATCCTGCACCTGTATTTGGCTAATGAATTTCTCTCTAATTATGTCTCACAATATTTGAGACCAGTTTTAACTACAGCACTGCATTGAAGAAATAATAGGCAACGTAATGTAACCTTTTTTTTTTTTTTTTTTTGGTAATTCAAACATTTTTCTTTTAATTACATTTTTATTCTGGAACTTAGCCATCATATTAACACTCTGAGCTCTTCAAATTAATCAGGCTTTGGCATTTGAGAAGTGAAGGTTTCTGGAAAATGTGTTTTTAGCTGCAACTCTAGAGTTGGCTTAAGCTGTTCTAGTGTGGGTGGCTGTTTAAGTGGGGCTTTTTTCTCTGGATTGACCTCAGCTGGTCATGCAGGCAGTACTGTTACCAGAAGAGAGCTGGTAGGAGTAGTCATGCTCACCCCACTGCTGGAAACCCAGCGGGAGGGAAGGAGTTTTATGCTCCTCTCTGCTCTGTACCACCTGACTTGCCCTGGTGGTGTGATGAGCACTGTCTGTGGCTTTGGCTTGCAGGAATGTGACAAGAACCACAGGCAAGAGGTAAAACTGAGTTTTTATCAGACTGTTTCCTGACTTACTTTCAGCCTAGCTCCAGTGCAAAGGAGAGGGAGGACCCTGGTGTCAGGAGAGGGGAACAAGGATGGTCTGCTTCCTGTGATGGCACCTAGTGTGAACAGAGCTGTTCGTGGTTTTATCACTAAGGTGGCTGTGAAACTCCCATCAGTGACCTTTCTGGGGCTTGAATAATGCGTTTGGAATTTGGTGGTTGTGTGTGAGACTTCATTGTATGGTGAGCTAATACAAAGAGGATGGTGAATTCGGCACGTGGTGAAATGCTTTTGCATGACTAGTTTGGCATGCACTTGTCCTAAAAGTTTGAGAGCTATGAGATTTCCATTGCTTTCTTAGTAAATTGCTAGTAGATTTCTCTAGCTATGGAGACTCAGCATTACAGGTTTGGGGTTTTTTGGTTTTGTTTTTTGCAATTCCATTTCTTCAGTTTGCCTCTAGAAAAGCTCCTTGTTTCTGGTGGGAGGACTAATTTCAAGTCCTGTCTCTAAAGGGTGTTGACTTCAAGCTACTATTTACTTTTCGATAGCATCTCAATGCTGTCATTTGTCTTTGAAATAGAATGAGTTTCTCAGTTAAATTAAGTTTTTAATTTCTTAGCATGTTTTTTGTTTTTAGTGATGAAGAATAGAAGAAATTCAGGAGAGAGCTGTGTTTTGATAGCTCAGTCAGCAGTTGCAATGTCATAACTGTGAGATACAGTTAAAAAAGCTGTGAGTGACTGGATTTGTAGACAGTTTTGAAACAAATATTAATAATTAATAAACAATTAACCAGGAAAAATCCTGGCCTTTATGTAGCTTAGTGACATTGGACTCCCACTCAGAGATTAGACAGCAAGCACTTGTAACTTCCTTTGCCCTTAGCTGAGTTTTTTTGCCTTACAGCCTTCCAGTGTTTTGATTGTAACTCTTCAGTGCTTCTGCCAGTGTGTTCTGCACCTTCTGGTGCCCTGTGAGGATGTTCCTTCACCTCTTCTGAGGATTCATTCTGAGTGTTTTGATTTAGTCAGGTTATTTAGCTGGTATTTTTTTCTTGTGTTAGAGTAGTAGTATGTAGCAGACCCTTTTTTAATACCCCCAGTGTTGCTCCCTGGAATGCTGGAGCTCTGTCATCTCTCCAGCAGCAGGATTTTGTGTTGCCCTTTCAGCTGTGAGCTTTCTGAAGACTGCTCTGCTTTTCTGAGGACCTCCTACCCGATTCTGCAAAGCTGGGCCCACGCAGCCTGGGCATGACTCATTTTCTTCTGCCTGACTCCAGGGATGCTGATCTGTCAGAGCTGCCGTGTGTTTGTCAAAAGGGGACTGTGCCCAGTGACAGGAGCAGTTATCTTGATAAGATTTCCTATGATGATACTACAACTATGAAAATCACCTAAAAATACTGGGTTTTTTTACCATTTGCATGAAGAAAGCAGTTTGATAGTCTTCTAATTGATTTTTAGGTAGTGTTCTCTAGCTTGGACATCTTTACATCTTTTTTGTGTTTAGTGTTGATTCTCAATCAATATTTAGGAAGAAGAATGCATAGTAAAGAGCTGTGATGTGAGGAAGCTAAGAAAATTACTAGTGTTTTCTTTTATTTTTTAAAAAAAATTATTAGTGCATGGTCAAAGACGCTTCAAAAGTCAAAAGTTTATTGTTTTACATAAGTGCTGACTAATTTACTGCAGAAATCCTGATATATGAGAAGACTTAATTGGGATTAGTCTGTTACAACCTGTCTGTGAAACTGGCTTTTTGAAATACAGAAACTTGAGATATTTATCTTGACCACATAGGGAATGGGTAAAAAATTAATAAACACACAGTTTGTTGTTCTAAAAGAAGCATATACCCTATTTTAGAAACCAAGGTAAGTTTCAAGTTATTACATAAGTTAGTGTTATTCTGCCTTTGGTTACTACTAAGTAGTGCCAGTTCCTATGGAAACTGCATATCTGAAAGAGGAGGGGTGAATAAAATTATAATGTGTTGTTAGAATTTAGAATCAGCACAAACAGAATGTGGTGATTGTCAGAAAATTTGCCCTTGTTCACTTGATTTCTCTGAGCAATTCAAACTTAACTGAAGGGAGTTTATTTATACCTTTCCTCCCCCTGCCCCTTTATTCTTTATCTTGCTCATTTTCCTTCAAATCCAAAAAATCCCTGGCATTTTTCAGAGACCTGGTAGAGGCAGGCGTCTTTAAATCTGTATAATGAGATGTAGAATTTTAACTAAAATTCATCTTGGAAATCGAAGATAATGTGCTTGTCAGTACAATTCAGAATTAAGAGCTCACAGCACTCAGAACTGTTGACTCATTCATTTCAACAGAATTCAAATTAAGAGGTAAGAGCCACTGACCTTTTTGATCTCATTCCTGTGGTGTCTGGCCAAGGTTTTTATATCAGGAGATTTTCTCTCCATGCAGGCAGTGTTCTGTTCCTGCAGGTGAATCTTCAGTGATTCCTGGGTGTTGAGATGGGAAGGGAACCATCACTGAGTTACTGCAGCTTGTACTGCAAACCACAAGCAGCACCACAGAAACTTGTGTAAATTGGAATTGTTGTTGAGTCAACAATTGGAATTGTTGCTGGATTGTGTTAAGCTTAACTTCTGCAGTAGCTCAGAATTTATAGCAATGCAAAGATAGCTTTGATCCTTTGCCTCTAGGCAACAGTTTCTGTTTCCTACCTTTTCTTATGCATCATAAATAATTTAAAAATTGTCAGCAGCCCAGCCTTCTGGTACTGTCTCCAGCTAAAATTTTAATACCTGATTTATTTTTTGTGTGTGCTGTGTTTCTGTAGTTAATGTTCATTTGTAAGAAATTGTCATGTTCTCAGCCTCAAGAACTGAGTTGTTTACTAAAAACAGTAGGTTACCTTAACCTATTTAAAGCTGTGTTTAAAAGCAAACAAACTTTCTGATAGAGTATTAGTTTAAGCAAGGTTGTCTTGAATAAAAATTTGCTTAAGATGTTTTGGTTTTCTAGGCTCTGTGTACTTTCTCCTTAAAAGGGGAAACTTGGTGAAAGTGGGGTCTGAATGCTCCTTCTCACTTTGTAGTTTAGAGTAAAGGAAGGGGTTAATTGTATGCAGTTATTAAACAAGTGTTAAACACATAAAGGAACAGTTTTTCTCAGTTCCATCTAGTGGCTCTGTGAACTGAATTACTTAAATTCAGTTTCCTGCAAGTTAAATATGTTATTTAGAAAAGAAATTTTCACAAAAATGTTATTTTATTTTTAATAGTAAATAACTCCTTGTTGCTTCCCTGGATATTTGTCAAGAATATCTCCTGAATGGTGTGTTTTTTGTTTTTAAAATTTGTTTTTGTTTTGATTTGTTTTGTTTGGTTGTTTTTTTTAAATTATATGTAGCCTTGACAAATGAGTGAATGGCTCAATAAGTGATTATTTTTAAGATATACTCAGTTTTCATACAGAAGTATGTTCAGTGAGCTTTGGTGGGGAAATACAAGCTTTGACTAATAACTTTTGTCAGTCTGAATTTTCTTTTGTCCGAGCCACAGGCTTTACTTGAAATGCATTCCTCCCTCCTGCCCTCACTAGATGCATTAAGTAGATGAGTCTTCTGTTTTTGTGCTTAGATCAAAGCATATAAAAAGAATATTTTCTCTGTAGTAGTCTGGAAATGACAAGCTTGATTAGTTTTTCCTCATTTTGAAGTGTTACACAGTATTTTCATTTGAAGAACAACAAACAAGAAGTACTATACTGTTAACAAATAAAAAGCATATGCAAATCAGGTGTTCTGTGATGATTTTTAAGCAAATATAAAAGGTAGTTATTCTGAGTAGGAGTCTCCCTTCTAGCATAGTTTTAATTCTAGATTGCTATATATAGAAGGTTGCAAGGTAACTTCTTGCTGTAACATTGTATGTCTATATGAAAATACTGCTGGCTTCAGTTGTTTTCATTGCTTGAAGTATTGAAAATTGTTTTGAAGTGAAAATGAAATTGCTTTTTTTTAGTGCCAAGTACTTTTTACTGTTTTGCTAAATATGAAATTTAGATTATATAATATCATATAGTTCCAAAATTTATATTGTTAAGTGTCAGGAAGGAAAAATATATTTATATCCTTTCCTACTGGTGGATTTTAGTTGCAAATGAAATGTATAGAGACAGTTCTGTTTTTCCCAGAGTGTATTTTTAGTTTTTTATTTGAAAAGCTTAACTTTGCCAGTATTTTTATGGAACCTGGCTGCCTCAGTCTCTTGTTGATACCTGGTTCATGTTCCCTGAATATATTTACTGAAACTATCTGTGCTGTAGGAGGTATTCTAGTTACTTTGGAAGCAGCACACTAAAATGTCAGTCTAAAATACAGATAAGAGCCACTGCAAAGGATTCCATTGACTTGAGTGTATGAGTGTATTCATTGGGATTGCACTCCAAGACTGCATTTAAAGTAAAGAGATGTTTTGGTTTTGGTCCTGTGAAGCTCCGCTGCTGCTGACTGGTTTTAGAGTGGCAGGGCTGGGGACCTGGAGCTGTGCTGCTGTAGGGGATGTTGGTTGGCCTTGTGGCTGCTTCACCTTGCCCTTGAAATGGGCTCTTTCTGCAGGAGGCGCTGCTCCTCCTGTGTGCTCGCTGCTTTCTCTGCCTCCCTGCCTGTTCTGGGTGCTCTCACTGCTCTCTTATCCTGTCTGCAGGTGTCTGCCTGGGGCAACTGATTGAGCTGAAAGCTGGGGTTTTTCATCAGGATCAGGTCTTTGCTTCAGTTCAGTGCACAGCTGCACAACAGCATCTTGTGAGGGGATAAAAGTGTTGGGGGAAATGCTTATTAGCCATTTTAGTGGAAGCCTACACGTGCAAAGTAAATAGCAATTGAGAAAAGTGGGTAGGGGAGACTTAACTTAAAAAAAGCAACATTTTACCCAGATGTTACCAACTGTGGATCTGAAAAATGACATTCAAAATTGACAAGGAAGTACTTTGGCTATCCATAGCACTTGGGGAAGCTTTTAGATTAGCAGTAGAGCTGTGATTTTAGTAGGGCTCCTTAAAGAGATTAGTTATTGTAGATGATAGTAACTTTGCTTGCAGAAAAATGGATGGTTGGGAATGAAACTTTTGTTTTGGGAGTTAATTTGTTTTGTGCCTGTTGAGTTATTGTAAGAGAGTTTGTATCTCAAAATTAAAATGGCTTGGCAGGCATAATTATTTACTTCTATTAAGTGAAACTGATGAAATGAGATTTTATTAATACAGGATAATAAGAACATGTCCCATTCTGATTTGGCTGTAGATGTTTGTAAGCTAAAATCCCCACCTATCAGAACTCTAAATGCATCCAGTTGACTACTTTACTTTTATAAAAGAACCCAAGTAAAACTAGTTTGTTTTGTTTATTAAGTAAGCATCCTAAGAAACTGTGCATCTGTGATGTGTTATTCTTTTGTCTCTGAAGCACTCGGAAGTTTGTTTTATGTTGCCTCATGAACAGCAGTCAAGGCTCAAACTTCTCTTGATGTTGACAAGTGGTAAGAGTTCCTTATTCCAGCAGAGTGGGAGCTCTGTGTGCAGCCTGCTCTGTGATCAGGTTTCAGAAATCACAAAACAGCTGTAACAATCCCAGGTGCTGTGTTGTCCTACTGGGAAGGAAAAGGATGCATCTTCACAGTTCTAGATGGTTACAAATGGAGCATCAGAAATGACTGGGAGCTTGGAGTGGAGTGGGGGGATGAACTGGGACTCAGTCTAAGCTGCTGTTGCTTGCACAGGTCTCTGAAAGTATTTCATGATGCTGTGTGGCAGAGTGATGAGGTCGTGGTGTTGACAGGCAAAAGAGGAGTTCAGGGAGAGAAAAGAGGAGGGAGTTTACTTTAATGAGTGCTTTTGTACCATTCAGTGTATTCTTGGGTTGATTTAACTGATTAAATGGATCTCTGATTAGCTGTTATACTTGAGATTTTTGGAAGTAATTGTGGATTGTTCTTTGGAAAAAGCCTGGGTGTTGGTCAGGAAGAAATACTACAAATTATGAATACTGAGAAATCAATTGTCTCTTGAAAGGATATGTTAAACTAGAAAATACACAGAAACACAAAGAATATTCTGAGTTAGAAGGGATCTGGAGGGATCATAGAGTCCCTGCCCCTAAGTAAATGACCCATACTGTGACTAAACCCACATCCTTGGTGTTACTAGAGCCATGCTCTAACCAGCTGAGCTAAGATACTTGAATCAAACTTGCCAGTGCTTTTATATACATATTTTTGTGTAAGATAAGCTAGTAGGAGTCCTTGGTGGTAAAGGACTTGCCCTGTGGCCATTGTTCCTCAGAAGCTAAAGGCAGCTACAGTTTAGGCCTTCAGCATGTCTTCTTCCTCATGCTGAGCAGTTCAGTTGTTGCTGGAATAATACACTGCAATTAGCTAAGCAAAGGTTGGGTGAACACTGGGCTGGAAGCAAGGAAGGCCCAGAAGGTGGAGGGAGGGCGGGATGGAAAAGCACTGTGATGGCCAAATGGGTTTCAAGTCTTAGGAGGGAGGTAGCAAGGGTGTGGTAGGCCTTTTTTGAAATAATGAGCACTATAAAGCAGGCTACTATAAGAAAACAAGTACCTATTTTCATGCTGTAAGACTCGGAGGCATTAATTGTAAAATCAGCAGAATGTTTGAAAATAGAAATATCCCTGCCCTGCTTCCCAGTTTCTAGGGTGAAATGGGAGAACATGTCTGCATGAAGAGGTACAGTTGAGCTAGAAATCTCATTACAGTGGACTGTTTTGTTAAAGAAAAATGTGTTGTTTGGGGGAAAAATTGTTGTTGCTATCACCCTGTGTACTGCATCATTTGCTGCTAGATAGTTCTTGGCAAGATTGAGTTGGGTGGACACCTTGGAGTAAGAGTGGCTATTTCATATGTTTTTGCTAATCTTCTGTGAAATTACAGGTATGATTGTGTTGTTTGAGACAAAACAATTTGACAGTATAGTTGCCATTTCCATGATTTTTCTTTTTGTGCAAATGTTTAAGGTTATTGCTAAAGTAGAAGGAATAAGGGTTAGAGTACTTAGAGGAGAATGTCATAATGTTGCAGTAAGCTGCATCATAATTTAGGTGCTTAGGTTTTGGGAGGTGTAACTAATTTGGGGTTTTCAGTTTGAGGACTAGCAAAATTTTTGCTGGCATTGACTTACTTTTAAAATTGATTTTACTGAACTGTGTTTCTGCTGTTGATTTGTATTGGTTCGCAGTCTCCTAACACTGAAATTTCTTTCCTGGCAGAAATTAGCAAAATCACAATGACTTTTTTGGTTTTGATTTTCTTACTTAGTTCATACTTAGTTTTCTGTACTCAAAAGGCTGTCAGCAGCACATTAACATTTGTATAGAAGCCAAAGAACAAGACAGCATTGCCTTGTTGTCCAAATTATTGTTTTTATTCTTTTAATAGGAATGTAATAGTTGATTGTTCATTTGAATAGATGTTCTTTATGCTTTAGTAGAAATGTCTTAAGAAGTGCTTCTTTAATTCTGATAATTTGTTGTTTGCTACTGTGTTTTTAGGTTCTGTGAAGTGTTTGAGAAGACTTCAGGCAGAGAATAAGCATACCAACTGAATATACAGAGTTTTCAGAGTTCAGTAATAGTGTCACTGCTTAAAGATCACATATCGTGGCTTGCTGTCTTTGGTCTTTTGCCTTCAGGTCTGATTGTGAGTGCAGATTTTAGGCAGCTGCAAGGTTTTAGGTGATAGTGACGATTTTGCAGGTTGGTCAACTAATTTTTGAAGATTATTCATCCAAATTAGTTCAGAAATAAGCATTTGCTCTGTAGTTACTACCAGGCCATTCTTATTTGTAGGATACTGAGGGAACATAACTAACTTCTCAGACTTTGTGGTCTCTTGTATTTTTTTATTTAGTCCACCATGTGCCCTGCCCCCAAAGGTTTATAAAGGTTATTGGAAAGTGAAGAATTGTTTCACTGCTTCTTATATGATTGTAGATACTTGAAGTGAGACTGTCTGGTCTTGTGTGTGCTCTGGAAGCTGACTGTAGAAATGTTTCTTGAATTATGTCTAGTTCAGTTTGCCTTCTTCAAAATTTTGTTGATGTACGCAACTAAAATGAAAAGTGGAAGTGAAACATTCTGCTGGTAACGAAGACTTGTTGCACGTAAAAATTAAGGGAAATATGATGTTTAAAGGAGTGAAAATTGTGTTTGCTTTTCCAGGTCTGTGCTGTAGTTAGAATAATCATAAAGGATAAGCTTAATTCTTTTAAGTTAATTGAAAATGTAGTAAGAGACTGGTTAGAAGCTGGAAAGGAGCACATATTTAACTATCAAGACAGACCTTGGCAAGTTTTGCATTCAGAATGTTGAGGAAGACTGACTTAAATATGAAATTCTTTGTTGCCTTTTGCACACAGATGAGAATTGGAAAAATCAGTGGTAAACCATTATGGAAAGCAACATGTTATGTTCTAGGATCAGCTCAGAGGCTGCCATTTATACTCCTGATTGGGTGTTTCAAAGCTCCTTTTGTTTGGCTAGGTAGTGAATTTGACCTCAGCACCTGACCACAGAACAGTTTGTATTGTGTGGAGCTAAAGCATATAAGGAATTTCCCTAAAGTATTCTGCTTAACCCCAGGTTGTTTGATACCTCATGGAGAGGATAGTTCTGAGTCTTTTCTTAGTGTTAGTATGTGAGCTGGGTGTAAGTCAGAGACATAGTAAAGGGTGAGTTGTGACATTCATGCTGGTGTCAGGTACAGATGCCAACATCAATAATGAAGTTCTCAGTGTATTGCAGTGCCAGGGCAAGGTAAATGCTGTTCTTAGAGAGAGTTTTAAGTAGCCTGTGATATTTGCATGAATAACGAGCCATTGTCTTTGATGTGTTCACCTATTTTATGAAGTAGCCTCAACTGATAGTCTTGGATATTTTGAAACTTGCTACTTCTTTGGCCTATCTCAAACTGCTGTTAAACAGAGAATACTTCAAAGTACAAGCTGAAATTAGTTTGTTAAATAGACAAAATCCCTTGATTTTACAGATTGTACTTTTCTGTTAGCAACTGAAATGGTTATGAGGTTTAATTGTAATGAAAGTAACTTCAATATTTCATTCCTAACCTAGAAGATTTTAAAGACAATAGGCATACCTAAATATCTGAATATGGATTAAATACTTCCATCAGAAGTGATACTTTATTTTTGTTATTTTTATACTTGTGTTATCATGCAAAGGGAGGCTTTCAGGCATCCTCCAGTTCTCTCTTGGTTGTTGTTCCGTTCAGAGGAAATAGGGAAATAATGATTTGCATTTGGCAGGGCAGGCAGAAAGCTTTGTTTTTGCAATGCTGGGTGAAGCCTCGTGGTGGTTACTGGTGGGGTGCAGGGTGCAGGGCAGAGGAAAGCAGCCAGACCAGTAGCAGCTGCTGCTTCTCACACTGCAAATATCCAGCAGTGAGCCTGCTTCCTTCTTGGCTTTTCTGAATGGCTGTTGCTCATGCCAAGGCTATTGTTGTTGTTATCCTGGGCTTTGAGAATGCAGCATCATTTGGGAGCTGGTGTTTCATACCATGCAAACTTCAAGATGTGGTTGGAAAAGCATATTTGCATTTACTATGCAGTTTCCTGCTTCACCTAGTCGTATTACTGTAATTTGTTGTTTAACATCGTTGAGTTTGTAGGGCCCAGAGATGTTGAAGTGCATACCCACGGTGTTACCGACCAGAATTTTTAGGCATAGGATTCATTGCAGGTCTTTTGAGGTGTCAGCATTTGGGCTCCTTCTGTAATAGATTAAATTGTTTTGTTGTGAGATAGGAAATGCTGTTTGGGCATATGGACCTTGCCGCTAAGTCTGCTCACTGTGTCAGATTTCTGTTGAGTGTGAAGATGACTCTTAGGTCAGAAACAGGTGAAAAAATACTGCTCATCTGGCTTTATATGAGAACTGTTCTAAAAGCTTTATTCTGTTTAAGGATATATGTTTATATGTAAACATAAATGTTTTTTGAGTCAGGGATTTTTGCCACATTTCTTTAATGTCTTTAAGTTTTTTGAATGCTACAGAATGAATAATTAATTTGATATTTATGTTTGCTATGCTTACTAAGTGCACTTAAGTTTTGTTTCCTCTGTTATTTAGTTTGAAAATGTTGCAGGATAAGGTTTCAGCCAACCAGTAATACTACTTAAGAAGCTGCATTTAATGTTAGTCAAGGAAAGGGAAGTGGTATTAACTCCTCCTCCTCATCTTTGATAGCCTTGTTAGCAATAACATTACTTTCAGGAGGTTTGAGATTTCCTAGTAGATGGTTTATTTACTAGAGAAGATCAATGCTTGAATTCACGTCAGCTTTTGAACTGTTTTACAAACTTTATCTGGCTTGCAGTGTAACAGAATTTTTTAGGATGAAATGTTTCCTAAAATATTTGGTAAATTCTTTTCTAAAATGTCTTATCTGTTGCATGTGTCTTGCCTTGTTTTCTTCACCCCAACATCAAATCCTGTACATATTTTATATGTTCTGCATATTTTATATGTTCTGTACATATTTTATATGTTCAAGCACCCATAACAGGCCGTCTCAACTCCTTTGGCTTCCCACTTATTTTTTGCTCCAAGCTTAGAATGGAACAGGAATACTGAAAAGGTAAAGACAGCATTTCTCTAATGCTAAACTTTTGATGCAGGAGTTGTGTAGGTTTTGTAAAATGCTGGGTGAAAGAGTACATAACTGAAAATGCCATCTAGATTCCAGAAAGAATTTCACTGCTTTACTGGATCTTTTTTGGGGGAGCATATAAGATGCACAGCTGGTTTTAGAAGCTTCTGCCTATGTTCATAAAGAGTGTCAGAAGTAAGGAGTTAGACTGCCGTCAGTCAACATGGTTCTCTTAGTAGATAAGACTGAAGCAGAGCTATGGAAAAAAGGAAGAACAATTCCACCTCTGCATTAAATGCATCAGGGAGCTTAAAGTTACACTTTGTGCTTCACAGCAGAATGTTGTGCTAAATTAGAAATTGTGATATGCTCGCCCACAGTTGTTGAGCATCGTGCAGCTGTGATTGGTTTAGTCACAGGCACAGTGCTGGGCTGCCTGCTCTGCCTTTGAAGCTACCACAGCCCCGGAGTTGCTCTGAGTGGCTCATTAGTGTTCATTTCTTTTTCCAGTCAGAGGGATGAGAGTTGTGGGCAGTGCCTTTTTTTCTGGTGGCATAGACTTGTCTTTGAAAGATATCAGAGAGATACAGAAAACCCAGAATCTTCAGGAATTTTTGGTAACATAATTTGCAGCTTGTTAGGAGGCTACAGTTGTCCTGTGTTTGAGGATCTTTCAGAAATTGTTGGGAATATCTGACAGGATTCTTCTGAGTGGCTGTTCACTTTTTTGGACTAACGTTGGAATCTGCAGGAATCTCCTGTCTGTTATCTCTGATTAATGCAAGTTGTAATAGATGAACATTTATTCCTAAGTTCTGCGCTGTAATTCTGAGCACAGCAAATGTTTTTAATGTAATTAGGGCTTCTAGAAATCTTCTGGGGAGCTCTTTATATGCAAATCTTTTAATAACGAAATATTTTTAGAAGTGATGATTTTTCTAATATAGAATTACTTACTTTGTCATGTAATTTTTAAAATTTTTTGGTTTTGTTTGGGGAAGACTCTGGCTTTGGATGCCTATCTAACATTACCTTCACTTTGGTCTTTTCCTCAGTTGAATGTCCAATGGAACTTGCTAAGCAATGAGTAAAAAAAATTCCAGAAGCAGATTTCTGTGCAGATTTTCCTTTTATATTGTTTATAAAGTAGTTTGGTTCAGATAGAGGATAAATGATGTGAGGGTGAGTACTTGAGAAATCTGTTCTTAATATATATGATGCACGGCCATTTAGATTAGTTAAGGCTGTATTACTGTCTGAATTTGTTTTAACTTTTTGTAATTTCTGCCCAATTACTGAATGCCTGTATCATTGAATATATGCAAAAAGACTGTTTTATGCAGTGTGACAGTGTAATATCTCTGACTGGGACCTTGCTTATGTGTAGTGATGCTAGTAAATAACTGAATGTTCCATAGATACGAAATACTCCATGATTAAGTGTCATAGTCAGCTTTCAGCAAAAGTTATGTCAAAGTTTTCACTCTTCCATTCTCTCCATGCTCCTGCTTGCTGCAGTATGTGACGTCCCAAATTGCTGTCAATGGTGCCCGACCAGGTTGTAGAAAGAAGAGAGTAACTAAGGAGAGACTGCCAGTCTGGCCTAATGAATGTTCCACAGGAGACAGAGACTGAACACGGGCAGAGCAAATCAGTAAAAGCTGCCAGGGGAGTGAGGGTGGGTTGGGAAAACTCTGTAACAGGAGGGTAGCAAAGATTGTCCATGCTGTTCCATTGTAAAAAAAATTGAGTTATTTTTGCATTTTTTTAGGAAAGAAACCCCCGGCCATTAATGGCATACTATCCTAAAGACATAGAGGTGACAGATTGGTTTTGTGTAGGGTTGAGGGCTTGCATATACAGTAAACAAGTCAGGAAGCTCTGAAATGTTGCTTTGATTATTCCTTGTCTCCCATTCTTTTGGTGTATTTGTTCATGTAAGTAAACAATACTTTTTAGCTGTATAAATTTTATAACTGTAGAAGAAACAATTACAAAGCAAAGCAGACATGCTAAATTAAGAAACATCTTTAATTATGTTGTTTATTTTTATAGGAGAAATATGGTGATTTTGAAATGTTTCACTCTGAGGGTGCCTGACAGGTTACATTGTATATTTTTTATTCCACTCACGGCATATTCTTGCGTACTTTTGTTACGTGCCTGGAAGTTCTTAGCTAATTCACTGACAAAGCACCTTTGTGTTTGGAGTAGGTTTACTTTTTTAAAAAACTTGGTTTAGCAGAATTTGTTTTAGTGTACGCATGAGAACAGATTGTCCAAAAGTCAGTAGCACTGAAAATATGCTGCAACAAATCCCAGAGGTTTTTCACTTTGTTGTACATAATTTAGCCTTACTTACAATTATTTGTTTTCTTCCACAGACTTGGATAACAGACAAGGAGAATGCATGTATCATATTCTTCTCCTAACCCATTTTAAAGAAATTAATTAATGAAATCAAATTTTGGATATAACTGTAGATCTTCACAGACTATCAAAATACTGGATTCAGAACCAAGTGGTCTTGGGCAGTATTTTTACTGCTTTCATAGAAGAATTAACTTGCATTTCTGCTGAGCATCTGTCACTGTCATCTCTTACTCAGAAGCATATTACTAAAATTTCACTTCCTGATAGGACAGAGAATTCAATTCCTGTGGGATAAAATTTAACTGAAACATTGGTGTCTGCTTTTGTAAGCAAAAAGCCATGTTTATTTTCCATGCTGCTGTTATGTAGAAATCCACAGTTGCTCTTTAGGGAGTTGTATTTTTTCCAGAGACTGTTCTGTCAGACAAAAACTGATGCTATTCACAAATAGGATTTTAGGCATGTTATTGTGTGATTTCCCTCCTGCACTGGTCCATGAGTAACTGATTAAAATCTTGTTTAACAGCCTAGTCATTACCGTACAAATTCAGAAAATAAATAGCTTATCTAATATCTTGAAATAACCATCTGCCTGGGGCTTGAGAAAGGGTATTGCAAGAAGTCTAGTGCACAGCAATTTAATATAATTCTTCCTAACAAAAAACAATTACTAATTGCCTTGTGTCCTGAACTGTGAAGATATATTCCAGACTGCTTGATTTTTATCTTACCCAATATAAACACGGCTTTATGTTCCATCGTGTAGATGTCATTTGGAAGAAAATTGGTGTCTTGGACATGATAATCAATAGAATTCATAATCGTAACTATATATCAAGGCATTTATGTAAAGACAGTTTGTATCTAGTTTGTATCTTTTTTTAGCTAGTAGCTTTTCAAAATACTGTCAGTTGGAGAATAACTCTTCTTTATTTTTTATAGTATGCTTTTGGTTTGTTTCCTTTCACTTTGTTATCCTTTGTATGCTTTTGGTTTGTTTTTCTTCACTTTGTTTTCTTTTTTTTTTTTTTTTTTTTTTTTTGCTTATGAAGACTTCCCCTTTCTTTCTTTGAAATTATGCTGATTCTGTTTAGAGATGAGCAGAGCAGTATGCAGTACTCAAGCAAAGAAGGCTTAATTACCTCTGCTTTTCTCTGTTTAGCAACCTTTAATAGCTGCTTATTAAGCAAACAATTTAATGGAGTTAACACCAATTAGCAATCTTTCTGGTAAGAAGTTCTCAAAAGCATTCCAGTATGTTTAATTACCTCAGGAGACTTAGTGTGCCAGTCAGCAATGGTCAGCTGTTCTGCCTCTTCCCCTCCACATCTCCCTCTGCAGCTCAGACCTGAATTTCTCTGCAGATTGTCATAGATGGTGCTTTCTGCTAACATGTTTTCCTCTGCCAACAGCAAAATTCAGTAGGAAGGAAGAAGATTGTTATGCTTGGTGTCATTTCTGCAACTGAACTTGCAGCTCTCCAGCAGGAAAAAAGGAAGTCAGTGTTTGTTTCAGGCATAAAGGGGTTGTAAGCCTCTGAGTACAAAAGAAGTGCTTCATACATTGTGTTCAATATTTCTCTGGTGCATTTGTATCCTGTCTCTGAAGATTGTCTTTTGTTTGGTTCTACATGTCTCTTCTGTTGAGTACAAGAGCTTATCAAAATGATTTTGTATGATCTACTGCTGTTTAGTTTGTCTACAGGTAAAATAGTAGCTTTAAGAAACAAAGACCTTCAAGAAACAAAGTCAGTATTTTTCAGACAGAATTGAATGCAGCTGTTTCTCTCCTAGAACATATTTATGAAATATTGTATTGATGAGGGAAGAGAAAACCCAATGTGCTCTGGTAGGCTGAGTTAAAAAGGCCCCTTATGGGGAGGGGTAATTTTCTCATCTTTGGTAAACACGTGATGTTAAATAGCAAACAATTGGAGGACGTTGTGTCAGGAATCTGTTGGCTCTGTGTGACCAAGCATTCCTGTGGATCCAAACAAGGCAAAATTTTCCTGATTTCTGCTAAAACATTTCACATATCAAATGATGAATGATATCACATTTTTGGGGGGGTAACTCTTATTAAGAAGAAACATTTTATTTATGTATTATGCATATTTATGCAGAAACCTTTGGTAACATTGCTTAGATTCTAGTGAGTTACTGTATCTCCAGTTGAATATGGAATTGTGGGGATACTATTTCCTGTAGTTTCAACACATTTCTTGTCTCTCTATTGTCCCCTAACAGAAGGGGTGAACTGAGTGTGCAAGACCACAGCCTGGTGATTATGTTCACTTTGTAAGTCCTGCTTGAGGCATGTGCAAGCTGAGTTAAATATTTGCACCCATACACAAGAACTCAAAACTGACTTATGAAATCGTCTTTCTGTTATCTTCCTGATTAGTTAATGAGGCACCAAAGGCTGCAGCTTCAGCTTGTGCTGCAGTTTGTTCTGGTGCTTTGTGCTTGTGCAGGCTGGGCCGGGCAGCTCTGGCCGGAGTTGGGACGATGCTCCCGAGAAGAGAGAGGTTGTTGAGTTACTTTGGAGGCTCAGAGGTGACAGGCAGACACAAGGCAGCAGACATGGCTGTATGTTTGACCTGATTTCCTTGTTGCTGCTTGAAGCCTCTCTGAGGTGTGGCTTCTATCAGCCACATCTTCATGTGGGTGGGTAATTTGCTACACTGCAGAAGCAGATTAATCAGACTCGTGTACAGTGTGCAGGCAGAGCAGCATGCAGATGCACTCTTAGGTTTGGATCAAGATTATAGGGATCATTGAACAAATTCTAACATTTTTTGAAGGATAAATGTACCGTGAAACTGTTGCCCAAGTTTGCTCTAAGTTGCCATCTGGCTTATTTTCAGCAAGGTAGAAAACTGTTCTCAACAGCTCCTCCTCCCTTCTAGGTCTTCCTAGGCTACTGCAGGTGTTTTTCATATGTAGGTCAATGGGCCTGTGCTCAGGTATTGTTGTATGAACTTGGCATATATTGAGGCATAGATGTGGTTTATTATGTAGCAATACATATGGGAATAAAAATAAAATATTGTGAGAACATATAAATCTTCAGATCCCATTTGTATCAAGATGTCTGTGTGAAAAATGGGGCTAAAATCCTACTTGTCTTCATTTTAATTTTCTGTAGTTGCTTGTGTTTTGTTTCCTCAAATATCTTTAATTTATGAGATCTTATTTGTGCTCATGTGTGTACTTCTTTAAATGCATGTATGGAAGTACACAATTCTAACAAATGCTGATCTAATTTGAAAAGTGCAAGTGGATGTTAAAGCATATAAAATATCTCCTTTTATGGAAGTCCTTACCCTCTTGCTCTTTTTTGGAGCCATTTCAAATAGGTCTGCAGGTAGAAAGCCCTTTCAGGTAAGAAGAACATGTGCTTGTGTTTATTAAAGGAGTTTTTTTTAAAGGGTATATGAAGTTGCATGTGCTGGAGAGTAGGCAGGAATTAGAAATTAGTTGTTACTAGTTTTTAGAATAAAGGAATACTAGCTTTTAGCATAAAAAGCTGTGAAAATTCATGTTATGGAGCTAGTTATTTAATTTGTCACCTCATTGGTCTGAATTTGTGGAATCACCTATTCTTGTTTGGCCTGGAAGGGCGCACACAAATGATGGCAAAAGGAATAATTAATTTACAGGCAATGTTTTAGTAGCATCATAGGTTGCATTTTTAGTAAAGTAGATTTTTGTATTATCTCTGCATGTATTTGCAAAATTTTGTTGCAATTTGAAAAATTGTACTCAGCTTTCAACTTTTTAAATTAAAGTTGTGGGGTTTTATGTTTTCACTTGATGGTTTCTGTGAATTTTTGGTTATCTGTACTTGGACTAGCATATACTTAATTTTTACCCCAGTCTAGCGCTCTTGCAGTTGTGTCTTTGGCTTTTAATAGTCATGTAATATTTATTTCAATTGCCAAGCTAAAAGAATTCTATTAATCAGGTTTTACTACAACACATAAACCTTTGTAAGGGATCAGTAAATCATTAACCATGTGGTCTTGTATCAAACAAGGGAATTTAAAGAACACAAGTGTTTAAGTTTGTTCGTTGTAACTTGTTGTACCCAAAATGTAAGTTTGTTTTTGTTTTTCTGTTGAAATAATTACAGTTCTTGGGGAAAAAAAAGAAGAACAGGGAAGCTGTTAGTTCAGAGATTAAATTTTGCTGTCATAATTTATATTGTCTTCTGACTTCTATATTCTCAAAACCTGCAGATTTAAAAGCCAATGAATTTTGCAATTGTTTACGCCAGTACATTTAGTAAACTTAAGCAATGTTTGTTGCATTGATTTCTCTCTGTTTGTTACTTGAGACTGATTACGTACTGTTACTTAAGTATGTTAATAATTTTACTCTGCTTCCTAGGTAAGCTACTCCTGGCAGGTGTGAGAGACAAGGTTTTGACTGATTGATTGCATTCTATCCTACCTTGAGGCAATGCCCCAGCTCAGTGTGCGGTTCCATGGAACAGCTGATGCTGTTCAGAAAAGGTTGGAATTCGTTTGGGCGTTCTGTGTAAGCCCTGAATTTGCTTCAGGGTTTGCACCTTCTGTTAGGTGTTGCTGTAGGTAGCTACAAACAAATGAGATCTGAGCTCAGTATTTTTCATATTAAGGTAGAACTTCTTTGAATTTAAGAACTGAACTCTACTGGGATGGATTTGGGTTTTTCAGGGTGTTATTCGTTGCATTAATTCTGCATATTAATTTCACTTCATATATGGAATATTTTCTACAGCTTTCCAGCCAAAATATGGATAAAGTTGAAGGTTATCTAGGGTTGCAAATAATTTTTGCAATACACTGAAAGTTTTTTCTAAGATGCTTTTGTTATGCTGCTCTTAAACAGATCAATGAAATTGATGGTTTACTATCTTGTCTCTTTTTCTACTATTTCCATACTCTTCTCTTTCCCTTCCCTCTGCTTTTGATTGCAACTTAGATAACAGCATCTTGCATCTTATTTTTGATCATGACTGCAGTTGTAGTGCAGTAACTTATGTAACACATTTTCATTAATTACTTTTTTGGCTTGTAAAAACATTTTCAAAAAAGCCTGTCTTTTCTTCCATTCTCCTTCCACACATGAAAATTGGCAACTCTTCACAAGATGTTTTAAAACTTGGTAAATGCCATAAAGCCATATAAAACTTTTTTGAATGCATTAATCGTCAGAGAATCTCAGATGTCTCTATTATTAAATCACTGACAGGAAAGGTGAGGCTTCTTACCAAAACAATGTGGAATTTTGCTGGAACTTTAGAAGACTGGCAGTGTCAGAGAGTCTTTGCTCTAGCTATGGGACAGATGTGTAGACTTTCATAATAGATCTCACTTAAAAGTATGGGTTGCCATTTATTTGGGGCTACAGATGGCCATGCAGGTAGATTTTTAGTTTTTTTTTCCTTATAAGGTTGTGCATACAAATTTCTCCTTGTGTAAAACGTAGTTCGTTAGGAACTGCAAGATACAAAGCAATTGTATACAACGTAGTGTAGCTTTACAGAGATCCTCATTCTGGAATGAACATGCCTGTTCTTGTTGAGATGAATTCTTTCTTCTGGATGGTTATTGCCCTGTTCTCAAGCTCTGGGCTTCTACAGGCATACCAATTCTTGGCACCCTGTTCTCTTAGCATGCCTTAAGTTCCACTGAAACTCGTCTCGTGTGATGGTAAAAACATACAGATTTTGCCAAGGAATTGCTTAGGAGAAGTTTATTTGTATGCATGAATGAATACAGACGTTCTTTACTATTGACACAAGATACATGTTGAAAGGAAGTAGAACTTGTGCACAGGTAATCCTCTCTGGGATTTGATCAGGACTTTCCAAGGGTTTCTTCACCTTACCTTGTTTCTTGTTCTGTTCTAATTTACTTCATGCTTTGGGATGTAAATGTGCTGTGTCAGCACCTTCCTTAGTACAGAGTGCTTCCTAGGAGAAAATAGGATGAGGACACAGTATTTCATAAATAAGGATGACATTTTTATTTGCATTTGTGAATTGGAGCCTCAGTATCAGGGGGTAGGGGAGGCAATGATGATGACACAGTTGTTTTTCTGGGATCTGCCTTTGCAAAGAGATGATAGATGCTGATTGAAAAGGGACCACTGAATGTCAAACTTGTGCTTTGACAAACTTGTAGAATGTCACCATTGCATAAGAACACATAATTTGGCCAGCTCCTAAACACTGAAGAGAAGTAAATTTATAGACTTGCTTAAAAGAAAGATTTCAAATTGAATTTCTGACATGCCTGGATGGAAGACTTTTCCTTTAATGCCTTGACACCTTCTCCTTTAAACAAATCTTAAGAATAACAAATTTAAATGTTAAAGAAGAAAATAAGGACAAATTGAAAACTTAACTGATGGTTACTAAGCTAGTAGGAAAGTGGGTCAGTAGCGTAGTCTGGTGTAGGCTGTGTGTAATGTTATCATAGGTAAAGGAAGTGAGAAAACCTGCATCTGTGATACCACTTGAAGTAAACTAGAAAAGCCTTGGTTTTCAAAGTTGAGTTCTCTTTTCATGATAGCCTCATCTTTGTCATGTATGCAAGTACTGTTGTTCTTTTGTCTCCAGTCTGTTTTCTCTAGAGAGAATTTTTGAATAGGAATGAAATTTTTCTGAGCATATTCTCCTAGTCTGAAAAGTGTTGATTTTTTTTTTTTTATAGTGTTAACTGAGTAAGTTTAAAAATATTTTAGAGACAATGTTATGGCCTTTGTTTGATATTGCTAGTAAAATTTTATTTGCATGAAGAGAACGTCAGCAAACATATTTAATGCCAGAAGAGGATTTTTTATGTTTGTCTGTTTTAATAGTAACTGTAAACTTTTCTAAATGTAACCTTATATGTGTTAATTAAAATTTCAGTAAAGAAATTTAAGTTAATGAAGGGAGAAGACTATTTTCTTTGTTTTGTAGAGCAAACAGAGAATTTAGCATTTTGTTGTGAGCAGTATGGCATAAATATGCTCCTGTTTTCTGGTATCAGCTGTATGTCAGTTGTACTCAGTATTTTTTAGAAATACAGAACAGAAGAACGCTGTCTGCCTCCTCCCAGCAGATGATTTGGCATAAAAAATACTTAAAAATTGTTACAGACAGAAAAAAAATTAAAGCGAAGATTTACAGCCTACAAGTCACTGTGTTGGTATAGAAAATATTTGTGCTGGTTGATAGATGTGACTGACATGGAATAGTTGTTTTTTGGATGTCAGCTTTTAGGGTATTGCATTTAGGGCATGAGAACAGAGATAAAGCCTGGAGTATGTATGTTCCTTACATTTGATTAAATCAAAGTGAAATTACAAGGCAGAATATTATTACCAAATACTGTTTCTCAGAGATGTGAATGAACAGCTTCATAGGTATTTTATTGCCTGTGAAAGCCATAGCCCAGCAATAGGACACCTAACAAGACAGAAACCCCAGCATATATGAAAACAATTCTGATGTATTAAAATTGGTTTTTTTCTATATGTTGTACTTGCATGTATTTCTGTGGGAAGCAGAATCACATTTCTTGTGAAATTAGCTTCCTGTGGTTTTTGAAAATGGAGTCTAATTGAATGTATTGAAGTAGAATTAATCTTTCATTATTCTGGTTTATTTTTGTTTATGTTTAATGAAGGGCAAATGGCTTTTTTAACTCTAGGAAGTTGCTTCCTTTTTGATATCGAAAATGATGGACTGCCTGTCTGTGTTGATACTTGATACATTAAGAGGAGGTAATGTAGTGGAAACACTTGTCTGTGGCAGTTTGACTCAGTGCCTGTTTTCCTGCTGCTGTCTGGAGGGGAGAGCAAACAGCACCTTCAGTAATGCAGTGCAAGGGATACAGCTCCATTTGCAGTATGTGTCCAGGAGAGTTGGAAAAACCTGGAATATTATTTTTCATGCATTAGTATTTTCAAATATGATAGACACAAATCAGTGTTAGTGTTTGAATTCTTATGTGACAAAACTTAAATATTATTATACACTTAAATATTATTTATTTAAATACAAAATTTATAAATGCCATAAAGAATGTGTAATGAATCTCAGAAGTAAAAGTATCATTGTCTGGGAAAAGCACACTGCCCTTCATTTCTTCTTGACTTTTTCCAGTGTGTGTCGGGAACATACAGTGGGGTTTAAATGAGGCCTGAAGAGTAGATTATGTATCACCTAATGTCATTGGTTACCTTTAAGGATCTTATATCGATATTCTTTTGTAATTGGTTATAACTTCAGTTGTCACAGTCTTAAATTATAAAATGTCTTTTTACTTTCTTTCTCTTTCCTTTGAGCTTTCCTTAAGTATGTCTGTTTCTTCTCTTCAGAAAGCTGTCGTCTCATCTGCCAATAATAAAAATTTTTAAAAGTCCCTAAAGAGCAAAACAGTCCTAAACACAAACTCATTTGGCTTTGTGTAGCCAAGCGTCATAGTTTGTCAGCTTTGGGACAGATTCTGTTATGCTGCTTTTTTATAGCTTTGTGTGTTTAGTTGTTAATGCATGTTCTGGCGCCAGGGTTTTGGAAAAGGGTCAAAAAAACTGGAGCTGAAATGAAGGCACAGCATAAATTAGGGCAGTGTTAGGGGCAGATGTGCACTTAGCAGACACCTTGAGCTTGCTGGTGTGTGTTTGTAGAGATGTGGTGTCTGTTTGTGATGAGCACTGACTGCTGCCCGAGTGGGCTGTGCCTGGAGATGGGGCTTCCCCAGGCTCATGGGGAGGCCTTGGATAAAGGACAAATTGTGGGCTTGCTGGCACTGGTGTTTGAAACTGTTCTGGGAGATGTTGTGGAGAGATCTTTTCGAGTTCGCTATTACTTCATCTCCTGCTGTAGTGTTGCAAAGTTCTGTTTTAGGTTTTGTAAGGCTACAAAATACACTCAAAAAAAAACTTGGAAAAACACTTGATAGTTATTAATTGCAACAGGTTGTCTAGGACACATCCTTGTCCTGCACCTCCTAGTAGTGAAAGCCAGGATCTAAACACTGAGGTGGAGTTTTCCACTCCAGTAGTGTAGATGTTGTTCCATTCCGTGTTTCAGTGCTCGGTCTGTGCTGTGCTGCTGGCGGATTCAGCTGGAGCGTGGGGTGCGTCAGTGCTGGGGCTGTGCAGGGCACCTCTGCCTCTCGAGGGTCTCCTCCTCCTCCTCCCCTGCACCTTTGCTGTCAGAAGTGTTTGTGCAGGTGCACAGAGATCAGATTCAGACAGGATCAGTTTCCCGAACCTTCCTGCAGCAGGATGGTACAAATGTGCTTGTGTTGGTACCAGGAAGGAGATGGTACAGGGACAGAAATGAACAGCAGGGGCAGGAACAATTAGAAATCCTTTTAGCATTAGTCTTTGGCTTATTCTGCCTTAGAGCATATGTGGAATTATTGTCTTGGCTCTTCCTTGCATCCCAAATATGCCCATGCTGTTGGGGAGCAGCTGACAGTGTTTGAAGCTGTACAAGTGGTGTTTGCACAAGGTGTGCTGTTCAAGCAATGGAGAGTTTCCCTTGTTGTGTGGTTCTGTACGCAGTGACTAGAGGTGGAATAGCACTACTTTAAACTTTTGTGTAAATTATATCTAACTCATTTTGATAGCAAGAGCCATGTGTTTGTAGCATGGACTTTTTGTTAAACAATCAGTCTGAGCTAAATTTAACATGATAGAACTTATTGTAGGTTTTGGAGTTGTTTAATTACTGAGTTTCTTCTTTTTCTACTCTGAGTGATTGCATTTTATGACTTTATGCACAGAGTATATGCTCAGTGTGTACTCATTGTCTAAGAACTGCCTTCTATTTTATTCACCACTCTAACACCTATGAAATACATGCTGGAAAAGTACACCATTTCCTACTGATTTTTGGGCCCAGAAATACATTTGCCAGAATGGTATCAGTCAAGATGTATCTAAGATATGTGCAGCTCTGGTTTATTCTAACATCCTGATAATTGTATATCTTACTAGCTGTGTTTGGTTTGAGCAAAAGCATAATGCTGATATGGTATCTCCCAAGATCAATGACTATTTAATTGTTTAATTTTTTTTTTCTTCTTTATAGGATTGGGTTTTTTTAAAGGCTCTTTACGTCTAATTTCCATCAAATAAGCCAAGGTGAACTGAGACACCATAAGTAGATTTGTCAGCCTGGTTTATCACTTGGTGAAATTCATCATGAGAAAAATATTTAGCAGCATATTAGTAGGAGCAAAACTGCCAGTTATGCAATCTGGAGTTGGAGTGCTAACAGCAGAGCAGTTCACGTAAGCTTCTGGAAGTAGGCTAGTCCTTAACCAGCCAACAATCTGTACTACTAAATTTTCACAAAGGCTAATAGGACTCTTTAAAGAAAATTATATTTGTACATACTTAAAATTATTGGTTTGTTGAATGGAGCTAAAAGGAAGTGTTTCATTATGGTGTTATTAAATAAAGTAAATCTATGCATTCAGTGCCTTTGTATTTCTGAAAGTATAAACATAGGCTGGCAAATTTAATACTCAAATCGTAACAGATTATATATATTAAAAAAAGAGTGCCCAGGTGCTTTATTTTAATCTTCTTTTATAGTAAATACTGTGTTACATCTTTTCAATATAGGTTTCAGTTCTATAATTTTGATATGATCTCTTAAAGTATAAATACATCTTGACAACATGTTGTTACAGGAACTGTGAGGGAACTGATGATGCTACAGATGGTGCTCACAGAGGATTAAATTTGATTCCTTGGTTGGAACAGTTAATAATATGAGTGCTAGATCAAATGGTGTAGAAGAGTGAAGTAATTCAGTAATGCCAGCAATGTCATGCTTACATGCCTGATTCATGGATATGGGATATTATTATGAATCACATGTGAAAACAAATATATCAGAGGAAACACTGACGTGATTAAAACTTTAAGTTTAAAGATGTATACCTATAGATTTAATTTTATAAGAAAATAATTAATTTTACTTTAATAAGCTCCTCTAACTTTAGAAAATTTCAATTTGTTTGTCTGAAAGTATCAGATGTTTTTTAAATTTTAAACCCGCACCTGTAAAACTTTCTAAGCCTTTTATTAAGCTTAAAAAGAAAAATAACGTGCTAAAATCCTTTTCTCCAGTGCTTCCCTCCCTTCACCTTTTTCACACTTGGAAGCTGTGAACTACCTTTTCAGTATGAAAAAATCTGTGACTTCATAATATCAACCATATTATCACAGTTGCTATATTTTGCAGACACTGTCTTCCAAAAAGGAATTTAGTGGTTCAT
The DNA here is from genome assembly GCF_028769735.1 of Zonotrichia leucophrys gambelii. Taxonomy (NCBI): domain Eukaryota; kingdom Metazoa; phylum Chordata; class Aves; order Passeriformes; family Passerellidae; genus Zonotrichia; species Zonotrichia leucophrys. The sequence goes on from NC_088173.1 coordinate 60,842,943, forward strand.
GCTCCTTCTAGGTCTTTAGCCATACTTGAATTGAAATGAATACACTCAATATTGATTATAGGCTTTCACCAGATATCTGGAGATCAGACTACCAGGTATTAATAAGGATGGAATTCTGAGCAAGAAAATGAGTTTTTAGTAAGAAAATGGTTACCAGCATATTTGCTTTTGAAATCACATGGGCATGTTATCAGATATTTGAAGGTCACCTGTGTATATCACTTTTCTTATTTCCTGACCAAATTAAGAAAGTGGCTTAAATGCTATGCTGCTGTTCCTTCTTAAGAGCTGACAAATTCTTGGGCAGATTAAAGTATATAATCAGGGATATACTGCATCTTTTCCAGCTCCCTGCTGCTAGAAAAGAGCAGTAAAGAACTAATCAGACCTAAAATACATGAAAACATAGAAGTGTGATGTTATATGTGCTTAGATGTGTGTTATGCCTTGTCACCAAGTACATATGAATACAAATCTGTAATTTTTTTCATGAGATGGATGAACGTTCTATTGACAAATTAACTCAAAATTCACTAAATCCTTTTTCTCTAAACACGTTTCTTCTAAACATATAAGGAAAATAAGACTGTCCTTTTAAATTTTGTTTGAGTGAAGGATGTGTTTATTCCAGGTGAATTCACATCATATTTAAAAGTCTGTAATTATTTTTTTTTCTTGGAACAATTTTGTAATTTTATAGTGTTGATAATCACTATAGTGTGCAGAGTACATCATACATTTCTGAAGATGCATTTAAACAGTCTTTACTACCAAATCATGAAAACGTAAATCTTTAAACTACTTTAAGTATTTCCCTTCTTGGTCTTTTACTAATAAATACGAGTACAGTGAAAGAGACTTTGCTGTTGCTGAGAGCAAGTATCAGACATCTGGCATTTCTTTTACTCTGAATATCCATCCATACGTGTTTGTAGGTTTCTATAGTAGGTATTATAGAAGTACAAGTAAAGTTAGAAGGAGGAAAAAACAGGATTTTAGGGGCTTGCGTAAGATGCATCTCCCAGTTTCCTCTGGTTCTGCTTTGTTAGGGTTGGCAGGAGTTCCTCTTCTAAATCAGTCTACTTTGACCATTGTATACAATAATTGTCGAACTTCCTCTTCCCTTCAAACTGTGTAATTGCTCAGGGAGGGTGTGGGAAGGAGATGGAAAAGCCATGAACTCATCTTCTTGATTTTTATTTAGTCAGACAGAGCAGCACTGTAATTTTAATAATTAATTTCCTATCAGTCTAAATGAAGTATTTATACTGATATTTTCATCTTGACAGAATGATACTTGGCATGATTAACATATTCAACCCCCTTTTTGCAACTTCCTTTTTAAACAAGCATTACTGATTTGGAATAGTTGCTTTTAATGCAGTTAAAGCAAAATTAATTTGCCATCAAATCTTATTCTCTAGGGAATTCCTGTCATATATTTTCCTTTGAGTTACTGTTTATCTGGGTATGAAGTTCTTAAACATTCTTCTGAGATAGTGTGTGATGTTTTGATGTCTTAATGAGCGATCAGAAAATTAAGTGCTTGCTGCTTCTTTTGAAGATTTTACCTTGGAAAGATTAGAAAAGCTTTAATATACCTGCCTTAACAATTTTGTTAATAATATTATTTGACTGAATTTCTACTTTAAATAAACTGATCTCACTGATATTCTTTTTTTTCCCAGTGCCTAGAGAATGAAGTTCAGAATTAGACAGCTTTTTTGTGGGTGTGGAGAGAGCAGAGATGAGCTAGTGATGATTTAAGAAAAAAATCAAAGCCTTGCTTGCCTCATCAAGTTTCTATGCGGGGGAAAGAATCTAATTGATCTGTATATATGAGAAGATACTGAAATAGCAGAATAAATGGACACTTTTCAGTAGTGACAAAATCAGATTTGAATCTCTCATGCGAAAATCGCTTGTTACGTATTGAAACTGTAATGATTTATTTTAAGGCTGTTTGAAATGTCATTTTTTTACTGAAGGTGTTTAGTGGATTTTGAAATAATCATGGCAATTTTCTTCCAGCTTATCTGCAAGTAGTTTGGGGGTTTTGTTGAATTTTTTTTTCCTGTTAAACTGCAGTGTTACCAGTCACTAAACATTACATGTGTATTCAGAAGCAAGCGCTCCAGATACCAGACTTAGCAGTCAGAAGTTTAATCTATGAATTTAATTGCTGCTGTTGCATGAATTTATAAAGTCACTTGAATTTGTCATACAGAGCAATGGAAAAGCCCAATGTGAAACATTTTTAAAATCTTTGGGGACAACAATGTTCCAAATTTCCTTTCCTGTTGCACCTTTTTCCCTTGCCCTTGCCCTGCTGTCATTAATCAGCATTTTCCTCTTCAGGAAGCTCATTTAAATAGCATCACTGATGTGGTTAGAAGATAAGGTATTCTATACTTTTAGTCAAAATTTTATCTGTTTTTTTTAAATGTTTTTACTGGAAAGATGTGCTGCAATGATGAACTTTTATTTAAATAATTAGAGTGAAAAATAATGTCACAAATTACTTTTGTCAAGTTAACTGTTAGATGCTGCTCAGCCTACTTGCCATATGGAGGAGTTTAATTATTAAGAGTAGGAGTGATTTGCTTTGGGAGCTTTTAATTGAAAGATTAAAAGAAGCTCACTCTGAGGCTGTCTCAAGCGTTTGAAGATTTTAGTGACAGGATGTATTATGTAAGGATTTGACATAAAAACATGTTTGCCTTTACTGTGAATAAATTTATTTTGAACATCAGGTAAAATTCTTAAAAACACTTGCTTTTCAGTATTTTCATTAATCCCTGTTCTATCTGACGCTCCAATTTGTACTCAGGTCTTCAAATTTGTTGTTCTTGTAAAGGTTTTTTGCCTTGAAAGGTGTCACTGAATTGATTAAGAAACTGCAGTACATTAACGTACATGTAAAACAGAAATGTCAGGGAATAGGAATCCCAGTTAGGTGAATATTCATTTGGCAGGGGGTTGAACATATTGTGGACACCTCCTTTGTGTCTGGAAAATGCAAAGAAATCCATGTCTGTCATGGCATACTGGAGCACAGTTATTTTAAGATGAGAGTATGTACTTAGGAAGCTGATGCTTTATAGTGCTTGCCTTTTCTGTGAGGCTTCCCTTTATCCCATATGGCTTTTTAGGAATGAGGAATCAGAAACCTGGAACAGCATGGTACACTTCTGAATTCATCAGCAAAAGACAGGCATGGGAACCCTGCAAGCTTCCATAGGACTGGCATATGTTATAATAAAAAACAAGCCTTTCTTTCTTGGTGAATGCTGAACATCCTCACAGAACAAAAACAATGTGTGGTAGTCAGGCTCTTGAAATAACTCCCAACTGCTACATTGATCTCAGTGAGCTAATGGAAAAATTTAAAGGCATTTAAATTTTAGATTTGGAAGTGTCTACCTGATTCCAGGTACCTGTGAAAAATCATGAAACTTCTGTATGTCCCTGTATTCTTGAGAAGGCTTTTTCAGACTTTGAAAAGTTCCAGACTGGAGCTGTGGACACCTGGTTGGAGTCATTCTGTCAGCTTGGCCCAGCCATAGCTGTGGTGCTCCAGTGTCTGTATGCAAAAGGTGGTGTGTGAGAGAACTGCAGGCTTTTTCCCTCTGTTGGTCTGTCAGTCCCTTTTATTCTGAAGTCTGGAACATTTGCAGCTCTTTAGGGAGAAGCAAATGCAAGGTGCATGAAAGGCTATGAGTGCATATACCTTTCTGCTTTCAAAACCCTTCTGATAGTGTAGTCCTAAATAAAGTTCAGGGGCTTTGTTGAGATGAGTGCTTGAGGATAAGGGGATATTTAATTTTCCTTACTGGCTTGTATTGACAATATCACATTTTAAGTTTAACCTCTGTTGTCTTTAGGAAATGGAATACAGAGCTGTGAATCTAAAGTTGAGGGGAATTTCAAACTGAAATGCTTTTTGTAGTCTCACTTTATTTTAGTCTCACTGAAGAAGATTAAAGTGGGGGGGAAGGAGGGGTGGGTGAAAGGGTGTGAAGTGTTATTTTCCCTTTACTTATAAAGTTTTCTTTATCTTGGGTTGGATAATTGTGCTTGGTTCATTATCAGACTGTCTTCTGTGGGAGCCTCCTGTGGACTGGTGAGGACCTCCCCTCTTGCCTTAGAGCTGGGAGGCACTTACTGCCTTAAGGCGGGAGGAAGGTTTGTTTCAAAATCCTCTGCCAAATTTTGTGAGCCACGAGTCTGACATTTAGTAGTTCAGGAGCAAATTCCTTCCTTATTATGACCAGTATTTCTGAAACTTCCTTGCTTCTGAGCAACATGGAAAACTGAAGTATAAAATAACTTGTGCCTGGAGTGATATCTTCTGTGCTTTTCCTTAAAAGAAAGCTCACATTCCATGCTGTTGGTTCACTCCCTGGGTGAATTTATCATCTGTTCTTTCCTGTGGTGATGATTTTGGACTAAGCGTATTTATGACGACACACCAGACTAGGATGGAGAAATCGGTCTAGACGTTAAATCAGGCTTGTCCTTAAAGTCCAGGAGAACGTTTGGAATCCCAGAACATCTTCAGTAATGTCAATTCGAAGTGAAAAATTATCGACTAGGCTTATGATTTGTTGTGGGGCTTCAGGGGTATATTTATGGTGTTTGCTGTGTCTTGAGGCTTTGTCTCTTGGCTTTTGTCTTAAAAACCTCCCAGACATCCAGGTAACTAACCACACTCCATGTAGTATTAATTTGAATTGGTTGTGCCATGCAATTGAGGCAAACTACTGTATGGTAGAATATTCTGCAGAACTGCAGATGATCAAATTTCCATCAGCTGTTTTTTGGATTTGGTAGGGCTCCATAGGTATGCTTGTGAAATGCTTTTCACTTATTCTTTAGGTTGTGGCTTTGTAGTTCATTGTGAGATTGTTCTCTGAGGAAGGGGATGACCAGTGTTGTCAGTCTAAATGTTTTAACTTTACCAGATGAAAATAAGCTTGAAAATAAATCTGGATTCTCTTCAGAGTGGGTTAATTTTTATTAGAGTTGACATGTGGTCCTGCTCTTTTTCTCATTCCCAAAAAGAGCAATTGGCACTCTATCGGCCCTTAAGAGAGAGATCAAGTGTTCTTGGAGCCAGCACATGGGACATTTGAAGCTCAAGCAGCCTGTTTACTTCTCTCAAGAAAAGCCATAGCTCTTTAAAGTGCCTTCATGCTTAAATATCCTAAAAAGGCATATTTAAGATAAGTACCCTGGTTAAGGGGACTGATCAGCCTTGGCTGTGAGAAAATGTACTCTGGGAAAATGTTTTTGATTTGAAAAACTGGGCTTTCAGCTGAATAAAATGAAAAAAAACCACATTTGAATGAGTGCTTGCAAACTGTGAACACGTGTATCTGAAATGTGATTCCATGTTAGAATAGAATTAAGTACAAATTAAACAAGTTGGGTTTGTTTGGATCTGTTAATGTTTTGACAACTATACTTTCTTCTAACTTAAGATACAGTATAGATCATAACTTGCAATACAGAGATTTTTCTTCTGATATGATTGTATTTTAGTAAAATAATATTTTTTGTTCATGGCCGTGAGAACTTAATAATTAGAACTTTGAGGTGATTCATTGTTATTGCAAGGGAAACCTTTCCACATGGAGCACCCTGTAGCTGCAGGAATAGGTCCTTCACTCCCTCAAATGATCGTAATTTTTTCATTGCAAGGCAAAAATCTAAATGCTGAGTGTTGTGCAAATTAAACCTTTTGTAATAAATAAAAAATGGACAAATAAAATAGATTTTTTTTAAAATTAACCCTTCCCCCTTCATATAATATCAGCTGTATTCCAAAGCTGAAAATTGTATTGTCTGTGATTGGTCCAGTTTAATATTTAGTAATCAACAATAACAAAAAGTATTTTATTAATTAAATATTTATTAATACTTAATAATCCAGTAGCTAATAAATATAGAAATCTGTCTTTGTATTAACTGTTGCTTTTAGAAATACATGAAGTAGTTCTAAAAGCAACACGTCTGTTCTTGGACAGTGTCAGTGAAGTGTTCAGGTTTTTTCTGCTGTGTTTTGTTTGTTTGTTTGTTTAATTGATGCCTGGGAACAGATAACAGGTTTCCTTTAACTCCTGTGTAGTAAAACTGAAGTATGAAGTAGGAATGCATTGACTCATGTCTAGCTGTGGAAGCCAGTCCTGTTAATTATGTGTCTGAGATTCCAGCTGTGTCATGCTTGTTATCTTTGCACTTCCTGCTTTTGTAAGCTTCTACATTCCTTTATTTTGATTTTTAATTATTTTAAAATTTGTTTTAGAAAGAAAAGCAGAATTATGCTAATCCAGCTGGTATGAAATCATAAATTAAAGAATTTATTTTTTCTGAAGACGTTTGATTCCTCTCTTTTTCTAGAAGTGCTTCCTTTACTTATAGAAGTGAGCCTTTTAATAAATTCTGTAGCAACATGAAAGCTTAATTCTTTGATAGATTAGAAGGAGCAAAATTACTTATATGCTCCCTCAATTTTTACTTGCATTGATATGATTTAAGTGTAGTGTAACAATTTATGGAACTAGTCAGTGCAGTTTTATAGTGGCTAGTACAGTGGGAATTTGTTACCTTATTTAAGTTCAATTTTGAAAAAACTATTTCTGTATCTTTCTTCACCTTCTGTTCTTTTCTGGTGTTCAGTACATCAGAATTAATGTAATAGCTGCTATTAGTGAATGCCAAGGTCTGTGTAAAGCTGCTGTGGTGATGGTTGATCATCATGTGTTGTAGAATTTTGGAGCATTTGGCATGTACTTTGTAGAAGGGAAAGAACACAGATTTAGCAGTTTGATGTGGTGCAAGCTGAACCATCAGATGTGTGCAAATCATGAGCCTTCAGTAATGAATGCAAATGAAAGAGTTCTATTTTTGTTTTGGAATCCTGCTCTACACTGACTGCAGTTTGTGATCAGAGTGTACAGGACTAATACATCGTGTACTACTATCAGCTGAATTCTCTTTGCGGTGTGCTTTCTGCTCTTGCAGTCCTTGAGTATTTTGTGTTCAGCAGTACTGCCTATTTAGAATTTGATCTGCAATGTGATTACCATTCCTTTATCTGTTTATGAAACTATGATTGTATGATATGACAATTCCTTCTCTTTTCCTCCACTGTTCTTTGTTTTGTTCAGACTTTCAGAAGGAGGGTGGGAAATGCAGTAGCTTTATTTGCCACTGCACTGGCATAAACTAAATGTGGATGATAAAAGAAAAAATGGAGATAGTAAGTTAGTGGGATGAAATAAATAAATGGAAGTCAAAACTATGTCAGTCTGTTTTTTGGGACTCCTTCCTGAATAAAAAAAAAGAGTTGATTTGCACACACAAGCCTTTCACTTTTTTTTTGTACAATTACTATTTTACAGTTAAATTTGATATCTGTGACCTGGTGATTATGTGCAATGAAGTACACATACACAATGCAGAATTCTAAACCCTTTCTTTTGCTTGGGAGCTTTGTATTCTGAAGTGAAAGTAAATAACATTTCTGTTGTGTTGTTTCTTTTTGTTCTCCTCCCTTTAGATCCCTGCAGTTCACTGAGCCCACCGTGCTTTACTGAGGAGGACCGGTTCAGCCTGGAGGCGCTCCGCATGATCCATAAGCAGATGGATGATGACAAAGATGGTGGAATCGAGGTAGATGAAAGTGATGAGGTAGGAGTGAAAAAATTTTACTTGTGCATACGTGAAGTCTTTTTTATCCTTTTGTTTTGTATAGCTGCTCTTTCAGCACTTGAGTAGTTGTTGCTGTTCTTCTTAATTCAGCCCTTTCCTCAGACACATATAGAAGGAAAGTAATTTCTGTATTTGTCTGAAGTGGGATATTACTGTCCATTGTTCTAGCCTAAAGGAAAGTTTTGCATGACTGTGTATAAAAGGTGCTACTTTTGTGATTGGTGTGAGAGGTGGGCAAAGGTGACTTAGCTTGCAGTAAGACAGTGGTGTGATCCATTGCTTGGTGTTGCAGTTTCTTCACTCAGTTTTCTTGGTTGAGGCATCACTGGCTTATCTCATTTACCTTAGATCTGTTGCAGGCACTTCATGTTATAAAACAATACCTATTACAGAGAGCAGTCCAGAAGAAAGATTTCTGGTTTGGTTTACATTTTACAGACAAGTATTAAGGACATTGTCCTTACTAATGGTAAATTAAGTCCTACAACCTAAGGAAGTTTTTGTGACTGTGCTTGAATGAGTTTGGTAGGTAGGCTCCTGGTGGTCCTGGCAAAGGACTTGCCCTTGCATTTACTCAACTTTACCATTGGGATTCTCAGAATTACTGGGTAAGAATGGAAATGTCTGTGTAGTTTGTTGTGCTTGCTTATTTTGCGTTCTGGCCATTATTAGGCACATGCTTGACAACCAAGGGGAGTGAAGATGTTCCCTAAAAATGAGGGTATTGTCATGTGGTTCTGACACCCATTCTTACTGTAGATGAATGGGAGAAGAATCTAGCCCCGTTTCATCATCCTTTTTTATAACATCTAGGGGAAGATTGTTCTCCATGAATGAGTTATGAATTATCATTGTCAAATTTATTGTGACGCTGCTTACTTTTCTGTGTGCCTATGTGCAAACAGCATCAACAGGCCCCATCCAGCCTGACTCTGAACTCTTCCAGGGATGGGGTCATCACAGCATCTCTGCACAGCCTGTTCCAGTGCCTCTTTACCCTCTAAGTAAAGAATTTGTTCCTAACATGTCATCCAAATCTCTTCTGTTTTAGTTTAAAACCACTCACCCTTGTTCTGTTGCTATCTGCCTGGGTAAATAGCTGTTCTCCCTCTATTTTATACTCCTCCTATATGTACTGAAGGTTGCAATAAGATCTTCCCGGAACCTTCTCCAGGCTGAACAGCCCAGCTCTCTCAGCCTGTCTCAAGATAGGTGCTCCAGTGCTCTGATCATCTTTGCTGGCCAGACTTGTTTCAGCAGGTCAGTGTCTTTCTTGTGCTGGAGGCAGCACTCCAGGTGGGATCTCAGAAGAGCAGAGGGGCAGAACCACTTCCCTCGACCTGCTGGCCACTCCTCTTTCAGTGTAGCCCAGGATGCAGCTTGTTGGCCTGTGAGTGCACACTGTTGGCTCATGTTCAGCTTTTCATCCACCAGCACCCCCAAGTCCTTGGTAGGGTTGCTCTCAATGACTTCTCCCAGTCTGTGTTCATGTCATGCATTGCTCCAATGCCGGTGCAACACCTTGTCCTTGGACTTCATGAGATTCTTATGGGCCCACTCCTTAGGTTTGTCCAGATCCCTCTGGATGGTATCTCTTTCTTCTTCTCGTTCAGCTGTGCTGTTCAGTTTCATGTCATCTGCAAACTTGCTGAGGTGCTCTGTCTGTGTTATTGATGAAGGTATCAAAGAACCCCTCTCCCATGAGAGAGCCATGAAGGGCACCACTGATCACTGGCTTCCACCTGGGCAGAGAAGGATTGACAGCTGTGTCCCTTCAGGCAGTTCCTTATCCATCAAATGATCCATCCTTCTAATCTCTCTCCAGTCTGGAGATGATGAGGATGTTATGTGCCACTGTGTCAAAGGCCTTTCAGTGATCTAGTTCATGACATTTGTTTGGTCTGCCCCCATCAACCACCGCAGTCACCCCACCATAGAAGGCCACCAGATCAGTCAGACACTGCCCTTAGGGAAGCCAAGCTGGATTGTCTCAGATCACTTCATTGTTTGTGCTGTAACATTGCTTCCATGAGGATCTGCTCCGTGATCTTCCAAAACACAAAGGTTTGAGGCTCAATGGTCTTTATTTTCTCAGGTCTGTGTTTCTCCTCTTTTTCAGTAGGAGTGATGTTTCCTTTCTCCTGATCACCAGGGACTTCACCTGACTGCCATGAGTTTTCAAAAATAATGCATATAGTCTGCCTTTGTTATTGCAGAATATTTGGGACAGGCACAGTTCAGTCTGCAAACTGAAACATTAGTGATGGAGTGTGAGCTTCCTGAGGAGCTTCCCAGTACTTTGATTTCTCTTGACTTGTACTGCATTTTTTATACACTGAAGCTGAGGAAGTTAAAAGACAATACTGGAACATTTATACATTGGAAACATTTTATTAGTATTCAGAAGATTTGCCCTGGTTTCCAGTGGACCATCTTTATATCTGACCTTAATTTCTTCCTCTTCCAGAGAAAACAAGAGAAACTATGCTAAAGACCTGCTTAAATGGCTGAAATTATAATGGTTGATGAGGCATGCTGTTCAGCTGGGGTAATTAGAGATGGGTGAAACTAGATGTTCAAACTACACATTGTGCATAAAATAAGATGACTTAATTGTAGCCCTTGTTTCTGCTAGTTCATTTTTAATTATTGAAGAAATATTTAATAACCCACTCTCTGCAAAGTAGCACTTTTCTACATATAATTTCCACGCAAATCAGTGATGAATATGTATTTGCATAGAGTGCTTTCTTCTAAGACATTAAATGCAAACCTGAAATTAATGAGAAATGCAGTTTAATTGCAAGTTCAGCTAGTAACCTCTGTTTTTCTTGTAGTGCTTTTACTAAATCTTTACCATTATCTTAAAAGATCTACATTTACACAACATGGTTACCTGATTACAGTAGGTCTGAATATGTACTAAATATGTCCTATTTATATTTCAGAACAAGATTTTATTTTGTTTTGTTTTGTCACAGTGGGTAATGCTGCTTATTCTGATTAAGAATGAGGACTGATAATTAAAAAACCCACTTTATTAGAAGTTAAGCTTACATGGAATAGAGGGATTTTACTTAACAGCAGGGAATGGATTTTCTGTTTTATGCTGCATGGTTTTTACTTGCAAGACTCCTGAAGAGCAGCATATTGAGTATGTGGATTAGGTGTCCGTTCTCTTTTGACTTGGCAGGAAGAATGTGACAAAGTAGAATAACTTTCTGCTGTTTTAGCTGCACCACAACAGTGTTGCAAGGATATATTTACACCAAGGAAGGAAGTTCTTGTAAATAAGTTATTTTGAGACAGGAAGGTAAAAAGAGCTAAAGATGTTGAACTATTTATTTTAAGTGTTTTAATTTGCTAATTCCAACAGTTAACTCCCTACAGTGATTCCAGAGATTTCATCTGCATGCAGTTTATTTTTCCTAATGTTTTCATGCGCTGTTTTAGGTTGTAGCTTGTTTTTCTTCTAAATGAAGGACCAAATGAACCCATTCTGTAAAGAAGGAATTTTTCTAGGATATTAAGAAATTTGAACAAAGATATTTCCTATTTTCTCAAAACGTATCTGATACTGGAAGACCTTTGGACATACTTTGTATGGACTGGAAAGAAACTTGTATTTGACTTTGATAAAGTTGATGTGAGGAAACCTGATCTAAACTTTTAGCATGGGATTTAATAGCAAAACATGAGGGATTTTGTTGAAGTCTTATTAGGAAGTTAGAGGGGCTCTAGTCTGAGTATGGAGTAGTTACTTTTCACCACAGTTCCTTTTTTCCTTATTATTTGGTGTGGTACAGCAGAGAAAAAGAAAAAGGAAGAAAAAAAACCCTCTATACTTATTATGAGGGCAGACTAATATGAATTTTTCTATCAGACTTTGCTGATATTATTACTTTATATGTCAAGGATTGTTGAAGCTGGTTTCAGGAGGTAGGCTGTAAAGGGGTAAGTGAAAGGGAGAACGTGGTGTTACTAACTGAGGTTTTAGTCATGTGTTGTGGGAGGCTATCTGCCTCAGGAAGCATCTGTTGCACCATGGGAATTTGTTTTGTTTTAATGATGAGACACAAGCAATAAAACACACTTATCATATGTTCACTATTTACATAGGTTTTTCCTGTTTCCTTCACTTGCCATAGCAGGTCCTACATAAAGTAATTTCCTCAAGGAATCTCTCTGCAGTGTTAGAATTGGTTGATGTTTTTGAAGTGTTAGTATCTTGCTGTGTGTCTGATGTCTCACCAAGCTAAAGGCACAAATGTACAGTTGTGCGTGGGATCTCTGGAGAGATCACTTCATATTTTGCTTAAGTTTTTTAAAGGAGATAACTGGAATTGTCACTTTATAAAAAAACTGCAAACTGAACAAACCCCATAGAGAATCATCAACACCCCGCCCCATGCCCTTCTCCCCAAAAAATAATTTAAAGAAAGACAAAAAGTACAGTAAGGAGAAGAGACTGCAGCATTGAAAGCATCAGAGAATGGCTTTTAGCAGGATGGTCAAAGCAGTTGGGACCTCAGAGATGATATGCTAAAGTGACTGGCTTAAAAATGTTGTCTGGAGGCAAGAATCAAATAGAATCTAACTTTTGTGGGCTAAACCAGGGAAGATGATTCTCTTCTATACAGTGATTAAAGCAGGAGAAGTAGCTACCATGGTCTGGAATGATAATACTATTATAGCACTTTGGCTGCAGTAAGTTTGATAGGGATAGGCTTCATTTTGTTCTCTGGAAATATACTCTTAGCAAGATGTTAAATGTCCTTTTAAATTCCCTTAGTATTTTGATTTTGTCATTGTCATTTATGTAATAAAAGTCCTTAAACTGGAGTTAATATTTCTGTAAACAACTTAATATTTTGGTGTCAGCTTTTTAGACAAAATTCTGCCTGTGGAAAAATATGTGCTGCAGTGGTTTAGAAATGGAGAACATTATAACTGGTTTTTTTTATGATGGCTCCTGAGTGCATTTACATCTCACTGTGCAAGACAGTCTGTTACAAACATTGGTCTTTGGAACAAGGATTTTTAGCTTCTTAACCAGTGCAGCAAATCCTTGCCCCCAAAGCTACTGGGTTACTTTGAATTCCTTAATTTGAGGAATAATAGAGGTCTTGAATAAATAGAGGTCTTTTTTGAATTGGTTTTTATTTTTTTTTTTTCATTCAACTGCTAAGGTATTTGTCTCCAGGCAGAGTGTGTTTTAGTCTCCTGAAGTTTTGTAAGCAGCTCTGAACGTGTCTCGACAATTTGTCTTTGCAGAGCAGGATAGGGAGCCAGGTCTTGTGTGAAAACATGGATGGTGTTAGTTGACAGCTGTGCCAGTGCAGAGAAGCCCTTTGCAGAGGCAACACGTGTTCTCCTGGGTACAGTTGATGGAAACCTTTCCAACGTGGCTTGGAGCAGACCTGCCTCACGCCTCGCCTCCTTGGAAGTGCTGAAGCCAACACGAAGCTGTCTGCACCTCTTTATTTAGTCCTGCTACAATAAAGTGATCCCTTGGAAATTCTGTCTTGGCTTTGCAGAGTTTACTTTGCAGTAGATAGCTACACTTTTGTTTTCAGCTGGAGTAACTTTTTTGATAGAATGTGTAGGTTATTTAAGATATACTTGATAATACTTTCCTGGCTGTGTCCTACGTTGTTCTTGTCATGTTTTATTGTTAATATTATAAAATATGTTTTATTTTACTTTATAGCATCTTTAGAAGCCATTTCTGTAGGGTAGGCAGTCATACCTGAATCATGGTATGTTGCCATTTAAAAGCACATCTGCCATCATAATTTAGTCAGTATGTGTGACACTGCAATAGCTGCAACAAATCTTGTAGCAAATTGATGTGAGGAAATGCACTAAAAGGCTGAAGTTGGAACTTTTGCTGATTTTTCCTTTGAAGGTGTAAATATGAATGAAATAACACTGTTTGAGGAATAGATGCTCAAGGGTGAGAGTAATACCTGGCCAGGAGATGTTACTAATTGTTCTTAAACTTGTCAGAGTCTATTTTAAGCTGATGAAACTGAAAATCATAAACTTGAGCCTTCACCCAGAACAAAATATAAACATCATGAGAGTGGTTCCTGCTGCTGTTAGAGAGTGTGGTTAATTTTACCTTTCCAGTGGCATTCTTGAAAGTATGCAAGTGCTTGTTTGTTCTGAGTCTTGCAGCATCGATATTTTAACTTACTTTTCTCTCTTTTTTTTCTTTCTGTTTTTTTTCCTTTTTCCTTTTTCTTTTTAACAGCATATATGTGTATGCTGTTATAGTACTTCTGGGATCAAAACTCTAGTTTCAAGTCTAGGTATGGTGTTTTTTTTAATTCTGTACTTGTTTTTGGAGTAATTGCTTTTGACCAATGATTATTTTTGTTTCATACAGAGTTTTTAGGGAACTTATCTTCTGCTTTCTTGGTTTCAACTTTGTAGTCTTAAAAGGACTTCTCCTTCCTGAGTAATTATGTTGGCTAAGATAATACTTAGATGTGTTTTTCTTAGAGCTTATTCTTTTAACCTCCCTATTTAGAGTTATTTTTCTAACCTTTTCTTTGTATACTTAATGACCAGAGCAACAAAAGAGAGATTAGCTGCCATGACAAAGAATAGAAAAATCCTCTTTTTAACTAGAGTTGTTCTGTTTTTGTCTTTCTTCAGTTTAGGTCCCAGTTCTTTTTCTTAAAGAAACACTTCCATATTAGGCCACTTTGGAAACAAAGATACAAAAGAAAGACGTTTGATGTTGTTATGTGCCTCTTCCTCAGTGAATGCACTATTCCTTGAAACTCGGTGACCTCTTTCCAGATACGTGCACTGTGACTTTAGTTGTGACCTTGTGGTGTCAGAGGACCTCTTTGAGGAAGTCATCGTGGTTCTTTTCTCGGGATCTGGGAGCAGTATGGGTAGGATAGAAGAGGAGCTTTTCACTTGGAAGAAGTTCTCACTCAGAACTCAGTAGTACATCTCAGAGATGTACTATCTCTGCCTCTGAGCAGTAACTGTGCTGGTTACTACCTGCAAGCTGCTTTCCACTTTGTGTTGACGCTCCCTTTTAAAAAGAGGGCGGTAGTTAAATCCTCCCGCGGCTGGCCCGTCCCGTCCCGGTGCGCGGGGCCCGTCCCGTCCCGGTGCGCTGGGCCCGTCCCGGTGCGCTGGGCCCGTCCCGGTGCGCTGGGCCCGTCCCGCTCCTGGCGATCCCGCGCAGCGGAGCCGCTCCCGAGCGCCTGCGGGCGGCGCCCTCTGCGGGCGGCGCGGCGGAACTGCAGGCGAAGGGAGCCGCGCTCGTCCCCGGGCCTGGCCCGGTGGGATGGGCAGAGCTGTCGCACCTTGGAGCTTTTTGTTTTCAGCTGACATCTTCCTTCAGTTCTTTACTTCTAACAGTTGAGCAGTACTGTTAACAGCTACTCAGATTTTTCTTGACAGCACCTGTAACCGACCAAAAGTTCTCACCCTTCGATATTTTACAACTTTTACTGACAACTATCAGTAAAGGTAGCGAGTTTGTACAAACAAAAGTGATCTGAGTTTTAGCTGAGAAGACTCAAAATTGGGCCAAGCCTGGAGATACAATATATTCTGTCCCTCTTCAGCAACTTGATCACCTTACAACACTTGTTTTGAAAAAAAAATGTCCCTGCCTGACATTTGGAGTCCCCAAGGACTGTGCATCATCAGTCACTGGAAAGCTGAAGAGTGAGCGCTAGCATTTACCTTAACCCCCACGTGAAAAGAGATAATCTTTACAGAAAGGGACATATAAGACATGTTTTTGCTGTATTTTTAGTATGTTATTTGCAAGTTCCTGAAAGATATTCTGGGAATGTCAGTTGACAGCAGATTCTTGCAGTCTGGAGGGAAAAGGTAAGGTGGGAAAGCATCAGTTCTTTCCTGCTGTTCCATCTGTAAGACTGTACTATAATCTGGAAAGCTTTAGGGACATTAGTGGATAAGAAAATTATTTTGTTGGTTTTCTTTTTGTTTAGCTCCTGCTCTTCAGTTTAGCCTTTAATAAACATGGAGTGGGAATGAACAAGACAATCCATCTTTCATTGCATGTTGCATGACAGTTGTAGAATTTGGCAGCTTCATGGAAGAATTGCCAATATGGGAAGTATTCTGAGTTCCCACTTGGATGATGGAATGTGCAACAGATATTTTTACATTTCCATACAGTTACAGCATACAGTCCTGTGCTTATTAAACCTTTTTACTATTGCTGATCCATGGTTTTTCAGAAGATCTGTAATTGCCTTTGCCCCAGCAGGCTGTTATTTTCAGTTCTCACATATTTCATAAGTTTTTCATATATTTCTCATGTATATGCATGCATATTTATATATCTCAATTTATGCCATTCTTATACACATGGGGAAAAGGAGTTAAAAATGCTTATGCAGCTTGTATGGGCTAAATGGAACTATTCTAGGAATCAAAAGGCTTTACAAAATTAATTTGTGACAATCAGAAAAAGTTTTGAAGTAATAAATAAAAGTAAGAGGATTTACATCCAGTCAGTGTTTTGATACTTTGGTTCTGTGGTTTATTTAAGGAGGGCAAACTAGTATGTTGTCCCAAATCCATCAGTTAGGGGAGAAACTTCAATCCATTCATAGTTTGAGATTCCCTCACATTCTAGTAAAAATATTTTAGTTGGGGAGAATTTGCATATTAAGTTAGGGGGAATTGCATATTTCTTTTCTTGTGTATTTCTGCTATTGTATACTCTGCCTTTTTATTAAGAGTTAATATTATTATTTAATGTTGACTACTTTTCAGTGTCTCCTGCAGTTTCTGAACGGTATACTCTGTAGGTTTGTTGGAAATGGAGCCTTTGTGGGATGCTCTGCACTTGAATTATTACCTGGACTGAATTTTAAGAATTGAGTTCTTTTGCAGTGCATCACTAGCATGGCTTTCTTCCTCACCTCTCTTGAAGTGGTGATGACATATGATCAGCTGTATAAAAGGCTATTTTTGGCTTGGCTGTCATGACTATCTGTAGCTGGTTTTGTTGGAGTAGCTTTATTGAACTTTATGAGCAGAGGAAAGCAAGCTATCTATTGTGGAAGGTTACTTGGTTTTCTGGTACTGCTAGTACCAGATACTTGTTTTCTGATACTGCTCCTAAGGTTTTCACCCACAGAGACTGTTCATACAGTGCTTTCAGGGACTGATACTTATGAGGTTTCCACTATTAACTAGTTGGAGGTCATTTACCAACTAGTATTCCAACTTTTCTAGGCATTTATGAGATCAAAATATTGAATGTATTTTGCAGTTCCATAGCTTTTCTTGGGTGTGTATTTGGAGAACTGTTTGTAGCGACTTGTGGAATACTGATACAGCACTGCCATCATAAAATTGTATCATAGAACCATGGAATGGTTTGGGTTGGAAGAGGCCTTAAAGATCATTTGATTCCAGCTTCCCTGTTGTAGGCAGGGACATCTTGCACTAGCTCAGATTGCTCAGAGCCCGATCCAGCCTGGCCTCGAATGCTGCCAGGGATGGGGCATTTACAGCTTCTCTGCACAACGTGTGCCAGTGCCTCACCACCCACTCTGTATGTCAGGGTTGCATGATATTCCTTTTTATAATGTTTGCTAAAAGGCTTCCTATTAATTACTGAAAATGAAGCAGCTTTATGTAATGCTTCTGTGCTTGGAGTGTAACCACTGAGGAATGATTAGCAAGCAGAAAATTGGCCCTCAGATGACTTCTGTTTTTTAATTTGATGAATAGAAGTCAAATTTTTGTTGTCTAATCAAAAGACTTTAATACTACTTGGTAAACAGCTTACTCTCATCCCTCAGGCAGTTGCATTTAACTGGTATGGCAGGATTCAGGCATTACTCATCCAGAAATGACTGGCACACTTTCAAATCTTACATGGCCTTGTTTTCAAGGAGGGGAAGTTGGTTAAATGTCATCAGAATAGAGAAGTGTACAGCGTGACTGTGTGGTGTGTTCCTGTAATCACTGTAAATCTGAGGCATACTAATGATTTTCAACTCAGTGCAGTGGCAACTGCATTGTCAGTTTTTCTAGAATTTAATAATTGTGAAAAACAAATCTTGTAAGAGGGTTTACCTTACCTTCTGTCTTTGATGCAGAAAACTCAGATCTTGCATGGGGAAGAAATGGGAAAGACTTTACCTGATTTCTGTGCAGTTTCTCTTCAGAAATCATCGTTTAGGCATTTAAGATTATGTTTTTCTCTTTTCTTCAGTTTCTAAGGGAAGATATGCAATACAAGGATGCCTCAAATAAACATAGTCACCTGCACAGAGAAGACAAGCATATCACCATTGAGGATCTGTGGAAACGCTGGAAAACATCTGAAGGTAGGTAAAAAAGTGTGGCTGAAAATGGCATCGGTATAATTCAACAATTTTTCCACCAAGTATAGAGGAGTGAATGAATGACCTCTTGAAGCATCTTCATCAGTCTGTTTTGACACTGTTATTTATAGGCACACGTAAATTTGATTAAGAACTCAGCTAGAGGTAATTTCCTCTTCATGTGCTTTGTGTATTGTAAACTAAGTAAACTAAGATAGTTTGCGTGAGGTTGTAATTTATCAAGGTGATGGTGCAAGTGCTGAATTCCAGATTAGCATGTTTTTGGTTTAATAAACCCTAAGAGTTTCTCCCAAGCTATTTAAATTTTTTTAATATAGTATTAAGTGGAAAATTCAATGCATTTTCACTTTGATTTCGATTTTATTTGAGCTGCAAAGATCTAGAATTCTTAGTCCAAAGAATTTTTGAAAAATCTTCTTTAACATGGGATACAGTAAAATGCATTGACAACCCAACACCATCAGCCCTCCCTCACTTTGATTTAAATGAGATAAGTTGAGCCAACTATTCCAAGTATCAAAGGACAGTATTTAATCAGCACAGTGTTCATTGCCAAATACGTCCCAGGATATAGTGATTAAAAAAGAGATCTGAAATGCTAGAATTGTTAGGAGAAAAATGCCTGACTTCCTCAGCCCCTTCCCCACCCCAGCCCTCATTCCAGAGGTGTTGTGCTGTCCTGGCTGTGGCCAGGCCAGGATTAATTTTCAGCAGCAGTCAGGAGGGGGCATGGCTGCAGCCAGGGTGTTATCCTACACCTGCACCCCACGTCATTGCTGGGAGCTGGAACTGGCGTGTCTCTCTGTGCCGGGGAGAGGAGATTCATTCTGGTGGAGAAATATGGGGAACGGACCCATCTGGTATTTGTTTATTGTCAGGGGCTTTCCATGTGAGTAGTTTAGTTTTCTTATACCTTTTGTCATTGTATTGTTGCTCTTGTTGTTAATTTTCTTATCTCATTGCTGTTTCCAGTAAATTGTTCCTATCTCGATTTGTGATCTTTACCCTTTGTGCCTCCAATTGGAGGGGGAGGGGAAACTGCACGTTTGTAAAAGGACTGCTAAATTTGAGAATACCTAAACCACAGCTTGTTCTAATAGTGAGCATAGAGAGATCTAAAACTTAGTATGGGTCAAACAACTGAAAGTAAGAGCAGGAGGGGAATGAATCCAGGAATATGGCATTGGTTCATTCTGCTAATGCAGGAAGTCACTTAACTGCACTCTGAGGTAATGCATGAAGTGTTTGGAATATAGTAAATTTTTGTTTTAACCAGTAACTTTTGGCCTTATCTCTTCAAATATTCCTTAAATACTTATTAACTGAAGATCCTGTTCCCTGAAAGTATTGCAACTAAATTATCAGAAAAAATTATTTCCTCAAAACTGTAGGTGTAAGTCATGAATAACTGTTAAAAATTTAGGCTTCAGTGATTCTAGAAGTATAGTTCATCTGTTGTGTATATCTTTATTCCAGTGTTCTTGAATGTAGTGAGTAAGACTCAAAAGACTTGGAGAGGAATGTCTCATCTCATTGTGTCTGCTTATAGTGGCTTTATTTGTGTATCCTGCTGAGAGAACTAAAATTGCACCAGAGGGAGACCCTTAGAATGAGACTCTAGAGCAGTGTTAACAGTGGTCTGATGACTGTTAGAAAGCATGAAGCCTCTCAGAAAATGAACTACTTTAATTTGATTTTAGGTCACATGGAATATGTTGCCATTCCTTTATATGTTTTAGGAATTCTTGATTTATTTGTTTTTTATGTGCCGCTAGTTTACAGCAATTTGACTACATTAAATAAGAGGATGGAAGGTAGTATAAATGATAGTATCAGTAATTTGAGACTTTTAAGCAATCTGCTGAGTTGTCTGTGTGAGAATTGCCAACTCTATTGCTCCTGACAGTATATACAGAAACATCTTCAGGATCTACTGCTGCGTAGTTTATGCTGAGTAGAATTTGCCTATTCTTTGCCATAAAGCTTGCTTTATGTGGATATTTGTCTTAAATATTTGTGAAATAGCTCAAAGGTGTTCTTTGTTTAACATATTGGTGGTGC
Source organism: Zonotrichia leucophrys gambelii (assembly GCF_028769735.1). NCBI lineage: Eukaryota > Metazoa > Chordata > Aves > Passeriformes > Passerellidae > Zonotrichia > Zonotrichia leucophrys. The sequence continues at coordinate 60,863,087 of NC_088173.1, forward strand.
CAGACTGATAAGATGTGAGGGAAGAAAGCAAAAAAATGTCATTGCTGTTTGATGTCTCCTTTTAGGACTAAGGAAAGTAGAGATTGCTTTTAAATAATTGATTGAAAAGGATTTTATACCCTGAATATAACACTGAGGATTGGCTGCATTCAAAGCTCTAAAAATTGCCTAATAAAAGAAGGGGCTTCAGAATACTGCTTTTTAGTATTTCTGGCACTGGGCAGGTTTTTGATGTCCCTGCCTGGTGCAGAATCCTTAAGGCATAGTCTAGGCTGGTGCAAATTAAAGGAAGTTCAAGGATGTTACAGGTTTTACCTGCATGGCAGGAGTCACATCATAGCCTGAATCAGCATCTAGCCTCTTCTTGCTGTGTTGCCACTCAGTTTAAAGGACTCCTTTGGTACAAAACAAGACTATAATTTACTTAAGTTAGAATGTGCTTTTTATGACCTTTGAATTTTTTAAAATCTAATTCTACAGACTGCTCTGTTTAGAGGAGTGACTATGAACTATCATAGCTGTTCAAAATGCAGAAAACACTTCTCTCTGAGAGTCTTCTGACTTCTGTTACTGTTCTTCAGTGTAAATGCCAGTATATGTGCTTGTTGCATGGTATTCTTTGTCTCCTCTTCTAAATAAGCAGTATTATATATGTACTGCAGAGTCTTTCAGCTATTCACAAGTAACAAACTTAATAGCTACTGTTAGGTTAATATCAAAGGTGTAGTATCTTTTCTGCAAAGGCGTTGAAGAGGTAGTAGTTTTCAGTGTGGAAAAGGGGACAGATGAACATTTGTTCCTGTGTTCATCAGTATTTATTGATGTCTGAATGGCAGTCTTTGTACAATTATCTCTGGAAGTTCTCTCACTCAGTGGCACCTGCTGTCTCTCTGTGCCCCTGTAATGGGCTGTGGTTGTGTGAATTTGCTCTCTGAAGAGCAGGGTGTAGGTATTTAGTCTCAGTAGCAAGAGGGCTGTAAAATCAGTCCAGAGCCTTCAGCTGGGTGGTTCTCTGACCTGTCTCAGAGAGTAGGGCTGGATGCTGCATCCTTAGTGATGCAGAATTGTCCCTTGGGACTTGATTTTGTAGCCAAGTAAAAACTGTTCAAGTCAAACCTGGAGCTCATGAATGCTTGGCTATTGTCAGACTAATCTGAATCCTATCAAAACCTAGTTGTAACAAACAGCCTAAAAAAAAAAAAAAGTTTTTTTTTTAGCCATTATGGCATATTTGAGCTTTAATGTATAGTATCTCCTATGGACTGCCCTATAATACAAATAAAACCTTCTTGCCTTCTATGTGTACCTTTTGTCCCCTTTATTTCTCTTTCCCTCTTATGGAAAACAGGAGGTGAACTAAAGTCTGGTACATTATTTGTTAGGGTAAAAAGCTACAAAAATGGCTCTATATTTGGATGTGTGATCACCTGTTGTATTTTGATGTACTACTGCACAAGTGTTCTTGCAGCAACTGGGACTAAACTGCATACCACAAACATGTTGTGGTTGTCTTGCTCTCTAATCATTTGCTGTCTCAGGTTTTAAATATCTGGAGGTTGGAAATGAATGCAAGCAGGGCTTGGCTAAGGATGAGTTAGTTACATAATGCTGCATACTGCTGATGTTACTGCTGAAGGTCCTAGAAACTAAGTTTTGAATCCTTTTGTGTGATATGATAAATTTAACATGATGATAAATGTAATGCAAGAAACTGATAAATAGCCTGATCTTTTAATTACTATGGGTTAATAATGAGAAACTTTCATACAGGCCCAGTTAAAGCTACTTTTGCTGTCTTCACCTTCAGGTATGTTGGTAGAAGAGTTGAAAAGAAGTAGAAAAAAACCCCAAAACTCAAACTTGTGGTTGAATATAATAGCTGATGGAGGGCTAGAGACTGAGTACTGCTCTTCTATACCCGCCTGCCCAAAGCATGTTGCTGACATCCTCTCTCTGAAGGTATCTCTTTGTAAAAAGAGTTGTGAGAGAGAAGAATGTTATAATTAGTCTGTAATGCTATATGCATTTAACTTACAGTAATTGTGGATTGCTACTCTGCTGTCTGAAGTATACTGCTTTCTTTTTTGGTGATAAACGAAGGAAAAATTACAACCTTAGCTAATTAGTGTGAGTTGGCACCTTCTAATTGGCAGTGCTGATCAAGATGAGTTTCAGCTGCCTTGCTTGCCCTTCGGTACCCTGGTCCTGGTGAATATCACACTTGCCTCGTGTCATGTTTCAATGCTGCTTGTGGAGAAGGGCCAGTTTGCTTTTCAGTACTTCATGCTGTTGCAGAACAAACATATCTGTATGTCCTGAAGTCTTAGTGGAGACAAGTCAGGTAATACTCCTGACCAACACATGGTGTATGGAAGTTAACAACAAAAAGAAGCAGTCTGAATGTTTTCACTGATTGATAGCATAGGAAGGTAAGAACAGTGTAGTTTAGAGACTGAGTCCACCTGCAAAATTTGGGGATCTGGGGGCACTGACACTGGACTTCTGTGAATGAAGAATTAGTTTACATAATAAATCTAAATTTCTTGCAAAATATGTATATGAAAAGAGATTCAGATGTAGACATCCCAGAGTAAGAGATAACAATATATATTCATAGCCTAAATGGTTGAGTGGTCAGTTAAAGGACACAACACAAATAAAGTAGTAATTGATATTATTTTTAATAAATGAGTAACAGTGTAAGAGTACAGAGAGTACAAGTTTCAGTTCTAGTTTAGGATAGACTGTGGTTACTTCTTTTTGCAGTTTCTGTACTAATGGAGGTATCTGATACAGTGACAATAATGAATAATAAAGTGCTTTTTCCAGAGTGTAACTGCTCTGTTTGGGAAAATTTCATGGATAGTCCATGAAGAAAACATCACGCCAGTCTAAGCAGTGCAACAGATGTGATTTGCTCTATGGTAAACCACTTAAATGTGTAGCTAATTTCTTTCAGGATAATATGTTTAGTCTTACCACTGGATTATAGAAACCCATAAATTTATGTAAAATTTGACAGAGTGTCTACAAAATTCTTTCATCAGTAGAAGTGAAAAGTCTCAATGGTATTTTTAACCCTTGCCCATGACTTACAAACTCAGTGAATGGTGTGGCTTCTGAAATGGAGTGTTCTGTAGTGTCAGTGATAGTCTGTAGTGTGCAGTGGCTGGTTTAGGTGGCTTTTTCTCATGTCACAACAAAACAATGCTTTTACTTTGGATCAGTCATGAACATATTTCTAGAATGCAGTTAAGGTGATACCTCTCTGGAGGATTTTACCACTCTTTTGATACTTGTAATGACCAGCCAAATGACTTTGAATCATTTGTAATTGGATTGCTTATTATTCACATAACAGTGTTAAGAGTTTTTGCAATGGGGAAACTACCTGTTTATAAGTAGAGCCCAGACATTTTGCATAAAATCTTAGAGTAATGTGGTAAATTGTAATATTGTAATATGACAAAACCAAGTCTGTGTCAAATCAATACCTGACTGTAGCTTACAGGGACAGAAGGAAATGGGGCAGCAGACTGGGGAGATTGTGTAGCCATTCACATGGACAGATTACAAGAGGTTTGTACTGAGTTTGTTTTTGAAGCTGTGAGTCTGTGAAATGTGTTCTGTCTCCACCTATCAGGAATGATAATAATCCTAAAATGTTTAAGCTTATTTTGCAGCTGTGCTAGTGTAGACAAGAGACCTAGAAGTCCTTATTTCATTTACAGTGTGAACTGAAATATGAATTTGAACTCATAAAAATTTCCATTGCCTGCAGCTTTACCTGTCAAGCTTTCAGCAGTGCTTCCTAAAGGATTATTGGCAAAAGTCACCACTGAGAATGTGTCCTATCATCTGTGCCTAGCACTGTCACATGAAGGTAGTGCTAGATAGAGAAATGTTCAAAAAACCCTCAGTTTTTCATTTGAATACATGTCTGTCCAGAAAGAGACCATCCCTGTTTCTTTCCTATGCAGACAGATTTTGCAGACTATAAATGGAGTGAACAATTTCCCTTCAGTTTTGTCAGTGTGAAGCTGCAAACTGCAGCAGCTGCTCTTTAAGGGACAGAAATGTGATTTTATTTTTTTGGTAGTATCTGTGGGTAGTATTTTCTTAGCACATCTGTAGCTATGAATGTTTATGTAGAGTGTCGCTGTTATTAAGGAAAATTGTTAATTATTCTCTACATTTTTAGTATTTTTTCATAAAGTATTTTTGCATGTTATTCCACTTTTCTTGGGCATGTTTGAGAGAGATATAATAGTTTTCCTGTTACATTTCTTCTGTCTTTTGGTGCTTTCTTTCAGTCTCCTCTCTCCTTCTCTTGTCAGCTCCCATTTTGTGGTTAGAAGGCATAAGCCTCTAAGACAATTCTTGTCAAAACAAGTTCTTAAGGCATCTCCTGGGGAAGATCTTGGTACATTGCCTCAAATGGTTACAGCACCAGCTGATGAGTGTCTAGTTCTGCAAGGGTAGCGAGGACAAAGGGGCTGGAATCACTTTAAGGAGTTGAAAGTCACAAGATGCTGTCCTGATTGAAACTAAAGCAGAAGACTCAATTGTTCTGTGAAGGTTTTAGTAAAGAAATATTTCTATTGGTTACATGCTTGTTTATTTATAGTTTGCCTAAGCTTTCACAGGGGAGCATGTAATGAAAAAGGCAAAATGCCAGAAACACCTTGGTAATGCTAATTTTTCTGGAATTATATTTGCCTAAACTCTTCTGGTTATTGTAACCTGCTTTTCTACTGCTTGTCTTCTAAGCTGTTGATTTTTTAGTAAAAACTTAAGGTAATTGAATTATTCTTTCAGTTCATAACTGGACTCAAGAGGACACTCTTCAGTGGCTCTCAGATTTTGTTGAATTGCCCCAATATGAAAAGAATTTTAGAGACAGCAATGTCAATGGAACAACACTTCCCAGGTAAATATATCTTCTGGATTAGTTTCAAATAATTCCCCATAGGTTGCTACATTAGTTTAAATGGTAGGAACAACTCTGTGAACCTGAAGTCTAGCAAGTCAAATGCAAGAAAAGAGAAGTGTCCTTGTAGTTTTGAAGAGGCGGCTGCAGGTTTTTTTCTGCCAGAATATTTCAAAATATAACTTCCCTAAAAGTTTTATTTCTTTCTGTGGCCCTTATCAAAGGTCAAACTTCCTTTTGAACATCTTCTGATTTATTGTACGGGTATATACTGCTATGTAACTCTAAAGTACCTTTCCTGGAGCATAAATACCACACCTGAGCATTACATGTATTTAGGAGTTGGTGTCACAAGTCTGTGAATATACCTTTAACTGTGCAGAATGGGTTTATTTAATGATTTTTTTCCAGAAAGATAAGGATAGTTAAATGACTTTATTTTCTTTTTTGCCACATGCTGATATGCATTTCTCTAGCATTACTGCTGTTTTCTCACTGTATTCTCACTCTTAATTGCATAGCTGTAATCTGTGTAACTGTGGGAAATGCTACTGATGTCTTTTTTGCATAGAGTAATTTTGAATATAGTTTATGGAATAGGTAACATTTTGTCTTGTCATTAACAGGATAGCAGTAAATGAACATGCTTTCATGATCTCTCACTTGAAAATAATTGATCGGAGTCACAGACAGAAGCTTCAGCTTAAAGCCTTGGATGTTGTTTTGTTTGGACCTCTCACTCGTTAGTAACTTTTTGGAGATTTTTCTTATCTCTTGATTGTAGGAATTCAACAGAGCATATTTTCCATGACACTTGATAGTGTAGATAGGACAGCTTATCTATTTTGTGGATGTGCTGATGGATTGCTTGGCATGCGTTGTGGAACTCTGCAATGAATTAAAAAAAGTTATTTAGGTGCTGTGAGCAGAACAAAGGTTCACTTCTGTGTGTAAGATCATGTAGAAATTTTAGTATAACCCCACTTGATAGAGGGTGTTGGCTTTTGTGTCACAAGAAGTGTCCTCTAAATATTTTTGACTGTTTAAATTGCATTTATGGCTAAGGTTACATTCATTTCTCAGTTAGCTTGGACAGTACAGCTGGGATGCTGAAATGAGAGGGGATGACTTTCCCCAAGAAGAAAAAATGAGATGGTGATGCAAATCCAACACCTGTGTTTTGTGAGTTTAAGTGCAGTTAAATTTAATGCAGGAGTTCCACATCTGACCCATTTTACCATATGCAGCCATGTCCATAGCTCATCACCAGTGCTCTGCATGCCTGCTTGTACACAGTTACAGCTCTGCTCTGGTGCTGTGCATGTCAGGGGCTCCTGAGCTACTCAGGCCAGATCTGAGCTGGAGTCACTTTGTGTTAGACCTTTAATGCTCACCGAAACTGTCTTTACAGAGGTGCAAGTGACTTTAAAATTTGTACTAACAAAGATGTATTATGTGAATCTTGAATTTGATAATGTGACAATCCAACTTTTAAAAAGTGCTACTGTTACCATTTTGATTTTTCCCAAGTGCATTTTTAACTTAGCATAGGGTATTTAAGAGGGTGCAGACTGGAAAGAACTTGCTCAAATCTAATTACACCTCCTACTGGCCTGATGCAGTGCAATTGTGGAACTCTATTTTAACTCTAAATAAAGGTACTGAGTATGTACTGTAAAGGGGTTTAGTAAGCTTTTCTCAGTCTAATGAATGTTTTAGTATAGATGAAGTAAATTGTATTAGAGCAGACCTAATTATGTTGTATGAAAATGCTGTGGAATACATTTGAAAAGGTAGTTGTTGGAGGTGGTTTGAGGTAAATGACCTAGAATTCTGTTTAGCATTAGGTTCTGCCACCTTTTAAGGCTGGGGAGAGCGGGGGGAAGGCCTTAATCTGTTGTCTCTATCAGTGAACTAGTTAATGATGGTGTTGTTCTCTGCACAGGTCCCCCTCACAACTGGATGAAGGATTTTATATTAACAGTTTCTATAGTTATTGGTTTTGGAGGCTGCTGGTTTGCATATACACAGAACAGAACCTCAAGAGAACATATCACAAAAATGATGAAGGACTTAGAAAGTCTCCAAACAGCAGAGCAAAGTCTTCTTGACTTGCAGGAAAGGTATAAAACCTAAAAGAAAAAAAAAGTTGTCCTTTTGTTTTGAGGTTAAACACAAATGCAGATCCTTTACAGTCTTAAGTTTTTTGCATTAACTGCCTTTGGATTTTGTTCATCTTCCCTTTGCATGGAAATTGTGATTTCAGTGGTGCTGATTTCTTGGGTAGAGATTGCTCCTGGATATTTTAGCAGGCAATACTAACTTGTGGATGAAGGTAGAGAATAGAGGCTAAGTTTTTCCTACAGATTTACATGTATGTATTGTTGTTTTCATATAATTACAGTTTATTTTAAATAGTTACATACATGGGAATGAGAACACCTTTTCTCTTTTTAAGCTTTTAAAATTGAAACAGACCTGAGCTGTTTAGTTTCTATTGCATATATAGCACTGTGAAAGCTGATAGTCTGTGGTGCACCTGTAACACAGTTGTCTAGAGAGATTTGTATTTTGATACTACACTTTTAATGATAGTTCACTTAAAAGTTTGGGTATTTTGCCTGGCATGGATATCACATTGTGTGATGTAATTGCTGCTGATTCATGAAGCTTGCAGAGTCTTTATTATCACAGAGTGGTTGAGGTTGGAAGAGACTTCTGGAGTTCATCTTGTCCAGCCCCTCCTGCTCAAGCAGGTCCATCTAGAACAGGTTGCCTAAGACCATGTGCAGGTGGCTTCTGAATATGTCCAAGGATGGAGACTCTACCACCTCTCTGGGCAACCTGTGCCAGTGTTCAGTCACTCTCATGGTGAAAGTGTTTCCTGATGTTCAGATGGAACTTCATGTGCTTTGGTTTGTGCCCATTGCCCTGTTGCTGGATGCATTTTGTTATCCTGAGGACTACAACTTTTAACAAATATGCTGTATATTTTCTCATATTTTTGTTCAATTCTGAAGGCTTGAGAAGGCACAAGAAGAGAATAGAAACGTTGCTGTTGAAAAGCAAAATCTGGAGCGCAAAATGATGGATGAGATCAATGATGCAAAACGTGAAGCTCACCGCCTCAGGGAATTGAGAGAGGGAGCTGAATGTGAGCTCAGCAGGCTCAAATATGCAGAGGAAGAGTTAGTACAGGTATCTGCCAGCTGTTAATAAATGTAGTGTTGACTTTAAATTAGTCCTATTTTTATTAGATCCTCAGTAGTGTTTAAAACAGCATTCCCCAAATGCTGGATTTGAATGGAAAAATTCTAAGAGTTCTTAATGATTGTCTCTCAGTCATGCCATTATCTAGTAAAATAATCCTGCAAATATTAGAAGCTGTAAACTTTGTATATTAGCTTATCATAATATTTTGGGATTCACTGAAAAAAAATACACAAAAGCTTTTTTTATCTTGTTATTAGAAGAGAGAGAGTAGCTTTGTTTCATCTGAGCAGCAATAAACTTGGATTTGTTGTACTAAAAAAATTATCATCTTACAAAAATATTTAAACTTTGAATTAGGAACTATATAGCATTGGAAAAAATATGGAAGGTCATATGCTAGATTTCAGAGCTGCCAGATCTGCATACCTGACAACAACCAGCACACACCAAAACTCTGTCAAGCTTTGCTATTTTGCTGTGGGCTATAAAGGTGTTTATAATTCACCTGTTAGTTCTAATGATGTTTTTGGTGACACTTTCATTTCTTCTTGATTGCTAGGTTCGTATGGCTTTAAAAAAGGCTGAGAAGGAGTTTGAGTTGAGAAGTAATTGGTCTGTTCCTGAAGCTTTGCAGAAGTGGCTTCAGTTAACGCACGAAGTTGAAGTACAATATTACAATATCAAAAGACAGCATGCAGAAATGCAATTAGCAATTGCTAAAGATGAGGTAATAAATTATTCTTCAGCTACTTAATTTTTCTGATTGTTGCTAGAGATATGAAATAGTAAACACAAAGCAGACAAGCATTTGTGTTTTTTCTCTGAATTGTTGTTTGCTACATGTCAATATTGCTAATGTTTTGTCATCTGTTAAGTATATTACTAGTTTTATGCATTTCACTTTACTTTGCTTTTTAGGCAGAAAAGATAAAAAAGAAGAGAAGCACTGTATTTGGAACACTACATGTTGCACACAGCTCCTCCCTGGATGAAGTGGACCATAAAATTCTTGAAGCAAAGTAAGAGGTTTACTGGGACAGGATGCATATTCTTTTGTGATTATTTGCTTCTGGAACAGAACTCCCGGAGAGTTACGGAATTGAGTGTCTTAGTGGTTTGCCCTTTACAAAAGCAATTTAAAAAATACTAAAATGTGAATATTTCAACAGCTGTAATGGTTCTTCTGGTGTGCTGGAATGAATGTGTTGCTTTGCTTTATCAATAAGTACGGTGTATTTAATTTTAATATGTGCCTTTTTTCAGGAAAGCACTCTCTGAGTTGACGACGTGTTTGCGGGAGCGTCTTTATCGATGGCAGCAGATTGAGAAGATTTGTGGGTTTCAAATCGCACACAATTCTGGGCTACCAAGCTTGACCTCCTCTCTCTACTCTGATCACAGCTGGGTAGTTATGCCTCGAGTTTCCATTCCTCCCTACCCAATTGCAGGGGGAGTTGATGACTTAGATGAAGACACTCCTCCAATAGTTTCACAGTTTCATGGTAAGTGATGAGCGCAGTAAAAAGAAAGGGGAAAAGTTGTGGGACATGGGATTTTCAAGTCAGGTGGGAGAAGAGTACTGAAATCAAACAGGATTAGATCAAAGTCAAAAAGACCAAAATTCTATGTAGGATTTCAAATACTATCTCCAGTGGGACTTAAATGGCAAAGTGGGTTTTGCAGTGAAGATAACATGAAGAAAAAGCCTCTCTTTTGTTTCAGTGGGGGAGTGGGGCAAATTCAGCTAAGTTTTCTTTAAGTTTTTTTAAAGTTTTTTTTTTACTTTCAGCTAAGAAAGTGGTTGTCAACCTTGGATTGCTACTTAAACAAAAGTTTTTAATGAATAATGCTGAGTTTGTTAGCTCAGATGGAAGGGATGAGGTTAGTCCAGGGTTCCTTGAGCTATGAGAAAGATCACATCCTTTGGGAGGCTGCATGCTACATAGCCTTGTGCACATTCTTTAGTGGTTGGAACAAAATCTTGTTGTTGTTCAAGAGAGGCTTTCAGACAGAATGTTTGTGTTTGGATACAGTGGGTTGGTTGTTTGAGTGTCCGTCGGAGAGGCAGAGTTCTGGAGGGAGAGAAGTCCAGCTTTGGTTAAACTATGATCAGAAGAAATACACTGGGGATTCAGACCACCCTTGCCTCATGAGTCATTGTGTCAGAACAAGAGCCTGCTTCATGGAGCTTGTGATTAACTGGACTCCAGAGGCAAATCGAAAAGATGAGCTCCCATGCAGTTATTCAAACAAGCTGTTTGAAGCTGAGGAATGAGTAGGAAGGAAAACTGTCATGTGGCTACATTTTTCTTCCAGGGCTGGGATTCTCAGAAGAAATTCAAACTGTATTTTAAAATAGCATAAGGTCGCCACTTTGCTGGCTTTACTTAGTATGCCTTGGGCACTTGTTTTTCTTCTTAATGTACCCACCTTTTTTTCTGCAGACCACAGTGAAAAGTTCATTAATCCTCTTGCAACTTACTGCAAGTTCTGATCACTTTTAAGGAATACTGTTTCTCTAGTTGTCTTCAGTACAAATACTTTGATTTAAACCCTAGCAACAAATTTATTGGAGACCCAATGAAATATGGATTCCTAGAGTTAAGCATCCAGTTCTGTATTGAGAAGGCTGTGGTCTGATTTCAAAATGAAGAGCTCCATTTATTGTCGTGATTTTCCAGATGGTCTAAAATGACAACACTTGGATATGTGTAAAAAACTTCAGACTTGTGAGTTTTTTTAGTCACTCTTCTCATTTAACTCTTGTTTAGAAGTGAAGCCAGAGAAGAAAGTGCAGTTGATTCAAAGGAATTACAATTAGAAAAGGACTCTACTGTTTGTAAGAGCATACTTAGCTGAAACTTTACTGTATGAGAAGAATATGCTAAATGATCTGTTGTTGAAACTAGTGTTGAGGAGTCAAATTATTGTAGGTTAGTTCAGTAAATACTGAATTATTTCCATTCTTTAGACAAAAATAACAAATACACATGAGGAAGGACAGAAGCATAATGGCTTATCTTGGTCATGAGGCTTCAGGCAAAATGCCCTGTGCAGGAGGTCACTTAAGAAAGGGGCTATTTCCATCACTGGATCTAAAGTGGACTGGGATATTGCCTGGCCCCAGCATCCTTTGGACTCATAAGATTGAGAAAATTTGAAGTCTGGAAGGCTTAAAAAAAAAATTTGAAGTTGAACAGGCTTCTTTTTGCCAGAGCAATTGTGTTGATAGGCTTATATGGTGTCAAGTAATAGAGCTGTTTGATCAATCTGAAGTTGAAGAACAAAAATGGATTGAGAAATAGTGTCTGACCCTGGAAAAAAGTCCTTACAGCTGGAAGGTAATAGTGAAACTTCTGTTTTTCCATTGACTCATTGGGATTCAGCTGGTTCCTTGATTTAGTGAGCTTCATTTGCACTGGAAAATTCTACATGTTCAATTGTCATAGCTGAATTCTTCATATCCCTGTGTATATACACCTACAAAGGATCAAAATGCTTGTTACTTCTCTAAAAATTCACCGATGGTGCAATCTTCGTTTTTTTTTTGTTTGTTTGGTTTTTGTTTGTTTGTTTGTTTTGGTTTTTTTGGTTTTTTTTTTTTTATGCCAGTAAGTAGGATGGTATCTGATTTACCTCGACCTGTAGCAAAATTTCCTAAAGAGATTCTTACTCTCTTATCTCAGTTCACATTTGCTCTTTGAGGATTTTTTTTTGTAATTACACAAGATAATTTTTGGGCTCCTAACATGCTTTTAGGGTCAGTAGTTTAGTAAGTAACTGCACCTTTTAGTAAGTACTGTTTAGATTTCCTGTACTAAAAGTGAGTGGACAACTTGTCATTTTCTGAGATTCCAGGAAGGGAAACTGTAGCTTATATGATGATAAACTGGCATTGCAGAAAATAAAATGTATTTTGTCAGGCTAGACATCCTTGTCTACAGAAATAACTGAAGGGATTTTTAGCGTGTTGTGGTTGCTAAAAAATTTTGAACACAGTAAAGATCTGGTGTATCTTACATAAGCAGTGTTGCATTCCATGGGACAGTTTGAGGAGGGGTGTGAAACATTCTGAGACTTGTAACAGCTAGCCTGGAAAGAGGTCTGTAGATTTTTTTCTGTATGAGTATTGCTGCCTAATAATCTTTTGAAGGAGGAATTGGATTAAGAACATTTGAGTTTATCACTTCCTGTTGGGTACTTTGCTGATGAAGTCTTGCTTGGCCGTCTCCACCCATTCTTAGTATTTTTACTTCCAGAAATTCATAGTTAGCCTGGCAACAGACAGTGTTATCTAAAAGAAAGTTCTTGATCTTAAAGTTAGGTTGAATTATGTATTTTCTGTCAAGTTGTGTAAATGAAATTGGTCTTCTCTATCTAGCCTATTTTTCAAGTAGTGTAGTGTATATCAGCTGGCTGTTTGGTTAGTCGTACCTACATTGCAAAACTTTTACATTTTTTTCTAACCTCCAAATCACCACACAAAATACAGGACATTGTGTAACATACTAATTTCAGCACTGCTGTTTTTAGTTTATGAAGGGTTGGGAGTTTCAGTAGAATCTTTCTTTTTGTTCTCAAGAGAGCACAGTGAGCCAGAGCTTTGGTGTACTTGGTCAGGGTAGTATTTGGCAGGCACAAAATCTCTGCAGTTGCATCTTGATTAGCTGCTTCATCTAACTGTAGAATGTATGAGGTGTGTCAGTCTTTGTTCCTCTGAAACTGTCAAGCAATGTTGAAGTTGTTTAAAAGTCACTGTCACCGAAGCAGATGCCTGCTACTTAGTCTTCAGAGTAGATACTGTTAACATCAATGTCACTTGGAGGGTTTTGGTTTGCTTTTTCTCTGCCTCAGGGTCCATTGTAAAAGCTCCCAGCACTCTGGCAAGAAGCAGTAGCTTGTGTAGATCAAGACGCAGTGTTGTGCCATCATCTCCACAGTCTCAGCACGCTCTGCACTCCCCTGACCCTGACATCCTCTCTGTGTCGAGCTGCCCAGCTCTCTATCGAACTGAAGAGGAGGAGGAAGCCATTTACTTCTCTGCTGATAAACAATGGTACGGAGATTAGCAAACAGCACTTGCAACTCTTGATAGGATTATTGAGACTAACAGTTTAGAATTAGAGGTTAAACCAAGCCAAAAGTTAAAGTAATCTGTAGGATAATATAAATTAATATAGTCTACGTGGAGCAGAGAGTTCTTGTCTGGTATGTGTATGTAAATAGCTAGCATGTCATGTACAGTTAAGTAATGTTACAATCCAGGGTGCACTGAACTAACCCTGATTCTCCATTACAATATGTTACTGGCTCTTACATCTGAAACTAGGATCAAAAGCAATGTCAGCTACTGGGCGAAGAGGAGATGGATGGTAACACAATTCTTACAGCATGTTGAGCGTGTACCTACTCTTGTTACATGGCCTCATAGGAAAAGGTTAAATTCCTTTTGGAAGGAGCAAATGAGCTTGTTGAAAGGTAGGGACACTTGTCCTGAAGAAACTTTTTGTATATGATAGGCTTAAATCTCCTTCTTTCATTTCATAACTTTTCTGACTTCACGTGCCAGAAAGATAGCCTTTGTTCTTTGAAGGGAAATACAAATGACTATTTCTGGGCGGATGCTGCTGCTCACAAAAGCAAGATTGCACAAACTAATTCCCTTAAGTTTAGATAATAAAATGATGTAATGCAAGTTGTAACTTAAAATGTTTAACTTAATTTTTTTTTTGTTTAATTAACTACTAAGGAAAACTGTGGGTGGTGCTTTTAGACTAATGTTATTGATTCTGAATTAATTTCCTTTTTAACTCTATGAAGACAATTGTAGTTTCATTATGTTTTCTTTTCTCTCTGCTCTGACTCAGGGAAGTACAGGAAACAGGTTCGGAATGTGACTCCTTAAATTCATCCATTGGAAGAAAACAATCTCCTCCAGCAAGTCTTGAGATGTACCAGACAATTTCTCCTCAGAAAGTATCACCAGAAGAATTCTCACTGGAGGAATCATCTACGGGAGACTCCTCTTCTCTGACTGCAGATGTTTCTAGGGGCTCTCCTGACTGTGTAGGCATGGCAGAAACTAAGAGCATGATCTTTAGTCCTGCAAGCAAAGTTTATAATGGAATCCTGGAGAAGTCTTGCAGCATGAACCAGCTTTCAACTGGGATCCCCGTCCCAAAGCCTCGTCACACCTCGTGCTCCTCGACTGGCAGTGATAGCAAACCCAGCCATGAAGCTGCTTCTGTCCCCAGGATAAGCAGCATCCCACAGGACCTCTACCAGAATGGTGAAAAAAATAAAAAGCCATCAAAAATAAAAAACCTCTTTAAGAAGAAGTGTAAGTGAGGTGGGCAGAAGAGAACCTATAGTAATATTATGAGAACTCTATTTTTTAAATCTTTAGGAATGTAATTCCATTTGAGCATCCCAGAGTGGATGCCCCAATGGAATACTCTGTAGGTCACCTATATTTAATGACTGTACTGTCAACGGTTGTGCCAGCTGTCAATGAGAAATCATTAAAACGTTCAGACAGTTTACATTCATTTCTGCCTATTTATTTCTTTATTTTTTTAGGTTGTCTTTTTCAGCTTTTTTTTTTTTTTTTTTTACTTTGATTTGTTGAGCTTTTTAAAGTTTATTCATAAACCATTTTTAAGCCACTCTGGACTCCTAAGCTTTAATGGACTAGTAAGCCTTCCTGGGCTTGCCAAAGTTTCTTGTTTACTGGAGCATCTTCCTATCTTTCCATAGAAATAGGACATTTATCTACTGGACTTTAAGGAAAATAAAAGAAGTAGAACTAAATGAATTGCACTACTATTTTACAGACTGGAACAGTCTCTGCAAGTGAAACTGAAAGACTTGTATTTGACTGAGAAGATGAATCTTTTCACTTTTAGATCTTTTGGGGTTTTTAAGTAAAATTTAGCATTTCTAATTGACTTGATTTCTGGAAATGGAAATGTCATGCTTTTATTATGGGAAGCTTTGTTAGATGCATTTATTATTAGAATGGTTCAAGTCCTGCTGTAAAGATCATTTTTTTCCCAGGACTTTCACTGTGATTTTAATTCACTGCAGGCTGTATGAGAAACAAACAAAAAAAAAAAGAAAAAAAGAAAAAAAAAAAGAAAATAGTAAATTACCAAGAGAACAGGCTCTTGATTCCTTATGCAAGATGGTTGTGAAACTTCACTGAAGACTGAAAAAATTCACCTCTCAAAATGAGGAGGGGGAATAGTAGCTTTTGTTTACAGATTGACAGACAATGGACATTTGGGTTGTGAAAGTTTGTACTGTGGTAAAGATAATAAATTGAAAACATTATTGTGCTTGGGAATGTTCCAATTCCAGCTGATGCTTGTTTCAGACATGTTTCAGAGGTCCTGTTAATTGGAAGCTGTCGTAGACTACATTGCTTATGCTTACTGCTGTGTATAAGTTATTATATTTTTTGAATTAGCTATTATTGTCTTAATGTCCTCCTTTTGTAAGATTTCATACACTTTATTTTTGTATAGTTTGAAGATTTAGCTGTTCAGAGATGTCTGAAGTAAATGGTATAATTTTATAATGCATACTGTTATACTAACTCATAATTTTAGATATAAAGGTGAGATAACATGCTTCAGATAAAAGAAATTTTTGTGAAGCTTTTTTAGGGAGAGGTGAAGTTACTGTGAGATAACAAGGAAGCCTTCTTAGGGTAGCAGTAGCTAGGTGTTCAAAACCATATTTTTTTTTTTGTAACAGTTGGAGACAAGAAATATATGGCTTAAGCAACAGTGCCTTTTATTCAGTTTGAAAATAATATACTGAGCAGGAATTTCTTCTGAGGTACATTCCAAGGAAATATCTCCTGCTGTAGTCAACAGAAGCAATTTACCCAGTGGTGACTAAACAGTCTCAGATCTTCCACAGGGGTGTTCTCATTGCCTCAGCAGCAGGTGCCACCGCCAGGGACTTGTGACTGGGGGCTCACTTCTTGCCACTATGTATGTGATGTACTGTGTGAAAGAATTATTCACAGACTGCCTACATTTTTTCTAGTAAGGAGCCTTCAAAACCTGTAGCTAATTGAAATCAAATTATATGTGTCTTTTCTATCATTTTCTATTTAGGTTTCACTGTACATACCCAATGTGTTTGTTCTCTCCTCAAGAAGTGGTGGTGATTTTAACAGGTTGACTGTGATTAGTGACATGGCTGAAAGAGAAGGGTTATAAAATGGAGTGGAGACCTTGCATTTGCAAGTACTTTACATGTCCTGGTACCTTGGTTAATTCCTTAAGAGAACAGAAATAATCCAGAGTTTTGTTGTCTAACAGAGACTGATTGTAGGCCATCTATGCAGAAAATCATGGGACAAATCAATTATTTGATAAAGTTTGGTGAAGAAAAAATTAGTGGAATAGAAAATAATGAGAACATAATATTGTTCCATTATTCTCTGAATCATCAGATTGACCAGCTGTAGCTTCAAAATAAAGCAATTGCAAGGTAGCAATGGTCTCTTTGAACAAAGATTGTGCGCTCTGTACATGGCAGACAGCAAAAAGCAGTGATGAAAAAAGACTTGTGCTGAAGAAGCTCGTCAATGCTGAGCCTTCCAGAGCTGTAGCTTAAACCCTGATGAAGTACTTGAACATCTACAAAGGGAACAATTACTTTTATGCAAGTAGGGAACTTCCTGTGCCTCCCAAACAACATGGAGAAAACTACTACCAGAAAAACCTTGGTGCACTTGAGAAGGCCATAGCAATAATTGAGTTTAAAATAAGATCTGGGGCTGAATAGTAGATCTTGGTGTGAGGTTTGAGTAACTCTGTCTCTATCATTACCAAAAAAGATGAAGTGGCATTTTGGTACTGGAGAGTAAACATTTACACATGGAGAAAAAGCTGGTACTGAGTAGTAGAAGGGCAGCACTTCTTAATTCTGATATCCAAATTGTGCAAACTCAAATGTTGAGAAGCCAGAACAGACAAATTCAGTTTTCTGTAGTAAGTGTAGCTAAAAGTGAAATAGAGGAGATACTGAGCTCTTTATTGGTTGAGAGTTAGTGCTAAGTATATTTTTAAAAAAACAATTTAACTATTTTCTGGTGAAAATACTTCTTTGTACTGTGCGAACAAATCAGATAAGATTATCATAGTGGTAGATTTTGGCTTCAGAATGGCAAACCTTTGGAGCACAGACAACTCTCAACACTCGGTGTATCACCAGCTGTCCTGTAACTTTATAGCTGCTTCTTAATAAGTGTTAGAGAACAAAAAGCTTAAATCAATACAATCAGAAGTGGTGAGTATTATATGTTGGAGGACAAACGAATTCTATGTTAATTGAGTTTCTTTTTTATTATTAGCCACTTGCATTTCTTGCCATTTAAATTTGTCCACAATGTAAGTGGCCTCCATGGCTCCTCCTCCATCTTTAAATGGTTCAAGTCATGTTGTTGAGGGATGCTGAGAGCACTGGCTCTGAGGCAGATCTTCATCGGCAGTCATCAAATCCAGTCCTAGCATTGAAGTACCTGGCACACATCTGTTATGAAATAACAGGAAACTGAATCTCACATCCAGATCTAAGAATGAGACAATGTGCCTCAGAAGGTTCTCTGTTCCATTTGCTGCCAGTGTGACTTGAACGTGCTGGCAGTCAGTGAGTGCAGCCAGCATTCCAACCACCAGGATTCAAAGGGTGTATCAGTCACTTGAGACAGTCAGCTAGTGTCATTAGAGATTGGTTTGTGGGGTTGTATTTTGTTTGTTTGTTTGTTTTGGGTGGTTTTTTGCTTTTTTTAGCTAAAATCCATGTTCTATTTTTAATTATCTGGTATTTCAGAAGATGAGGTTCTTTGCTATTTAAATGTTTTGTTAGAGTACTTTGTCAGGACTGCAGCAGCTTCTTTGTGGAAATTGCCTAGAAGACTTCTCCCTGTTTAAGGTTGCTGTTTAAGTCACTTGTAAAATGAAGTGTCAAATGTAAGGTTCTATATAAAGAAGAAAAAACAAATCCCAGTTCTTCCAAAACGAAACAAATACAAACCTTTCCACAATTCTTACTAAAGCTAAGTACACTTGATTAGCATAAAAGTTTTGGGAAAGGCATTTTGGTTACCATGGGGAATGCTTTTTACCATCTCACAGTGGGCTTGGAGATTAAACCAGCTGATTGCATTTGCATTTTTTGGTTTTTCATTTTGGTTGGTTCCCTTCCATCCCTCATCCCCACAGCTCAGTGATGGAACTTGAAATTGTTCATTGGCAGTTCCAGGCATATGTCAACTTCCCCTGCTGGTACCTAGGTAGTGGATTACCCTTTACTTCCTGAAGGGCAGTTTGCTGAAAGAGGAAAAATTCTCAATTGTCATCCAAGTAGTAATGTTAGAGTAAGAATGTGATTCCTTGTTTGGAAGCCTAGAAGATGATGAAGCCAAGAATACTTGATTTTAGTTTTCTTACGATATTTATGGATGCCAGCTGGAGTTAGGCAGTAATTTACACCTGATTAAAAGCCTAAAAAGATAACACTAATTAGAAATTAAAGCTTTCAAGATTTTGCCTTTTGCTTCCCAAAATATGGGAACATGGCTTGCACAGGAGGGAGATGAGCTGGTTAGTAATTCTTGTGTCACCAGCTTTTAGAGTTTCAGGATAGTTTCCTTCTGTTTCCATGATACATTGCTGGAGAGGGATTGCTACCTTATTTTCATAAATATTTTTTTCCCCATTCAATTACAAGCATATTTTTGAGCAATGAAGAATGTGATTTTTTTTTTTTAAAGCCAAATACAGGAATTACTAATTCTTGGACCTCTTGTCTATTTGCTTATCTCCTTGTGCAAGAGGTTAACTTGGATGAACACATTTTTCTAATCTGTTCCAGTTGCTCTTGCTATAGGGGTGTGTTAAAATCTCAAGATCACTGAATCACTGCTCCAAATTGCTTTGTAGGCGTTTTAACCTGGATGCTGCATCTTCATGATTCATGGTGAAGCCCACTATGCCTGGTTGAGTCTAAGTGCTGCCAACATTTTCTGCTAATGGCACAGATGTTGGGACAACTAATAACCAAAAATTGCCTGCAGTTTGGCTGCCTGAAAGTGTAGATGTTTAGGTGACCATTCTTTGAGGCTTCATTAGCAGTTCAAATGTGTCATTCAGGTATTCAACAGGTAGTTTTTGCTTCCAGCCCAGTACAGATGGTGTTTTTCTGACTCTCCACTTAGTCTTCTGTTACATAAACAGAATGCACCAATTCATAAAAGTGGTAACAATATGAAATGTTAAACTATTATTCCTGGGTGCTCTTGCATCTGGCATTGCTGAAGCAGATGTCAGTACTTACCAATCTACTTCAGGCATTCAGAAATAAAGTAGATTTCTGTTATCTTTTGTTTTTCTTTACAACTTTAAATCTCAAGTTTTCCAAATTCTGTGTGTGTGTTCTGTGTATTTAATGCTTTGCTGAAATTAAAGTGGGAAGGTCGATTTCTGCTTAGATGTTAAGGATTACACATTTGAGCAGGGTGAAAAGAAATGCCTCTTGTTCATTGGAGAGGATGAAAAATGTTTGGTGGCATTTAATCTCCTAAGGAACACTCACAATTTAGATTGCTGGAGATAGGAGGTACATTCAGTCTCAACACTTTCAGATCAGTAACTTTTTATCCAACATAAAAATCCCACTCTTTTCTTTACATGTACTCTCTAGGGTACATGTAAAGACAGGGTACCTTCTTATTTCTAATTTCTATTCTGTTTTTCACCCAGCATTAAATTTAGTAGTTACAGTACTAACTGGGGTGATTGCCACACCTCAGAGCAGTTTCAGAGAATATTTAGTAGCATGTCTTAATGTCAGTTTTGGTTTAATATGTGCTAAAGACATCTGAATCAAAACTTTGTCCTTCACATTCCTTTTATTTTAATTCAACTCAGTTATTTGTGAACCCTGTCCTGTTAAAAAATAAACAGGTACTGGTAGTTTATAGTTTAGAGCATTACAGGCCTTTTTCAGTTGGGAATTACTAGTAGATAAATGATAAATAGTTGCCTTTTAAGGACTTTGTCACAGTTGGATATTGTAAAAACACTACTGTACTTCAGGTGAATGAGGTGGAGCATTGGCTGGTGTGATTTGTGTATGAGTGGTAAAATTATCCTTTAATTATCCTTTGATTGTTTATTTGTGTCTTAAGTTAATGCTGCACAATTATTTTCAGACTTGAATTAATTTAAAATTAAGGTCAGTATGTCCAACAGTACAAAAGTCAGTCTTCAGTTGTCAGCCATCACTCCATTCTTACAGAAATTAATGACAATCTTAAATATTTGTACTAGCTTGTTAGCTTGTTGGGTGGTAATGGATTCTAGTAAGTCTTCAGGTGAAGGCAGAGAACTTCTGAAGTGAGCTAGGTAACCTGTGTTCTTTATCAGCTTTCAAACCCATCTCCCAGTAAGATGGAGTCTCCCCAGGGGAATGTAGATGTACTTACTGCTTGGAACTTTGTAGTTAATTATATTTGGCTCTCTAATTCTAATAACTTGCATGTGTGCTATGCTTGCTTGCTTTTCAATAGCTGACAAAATCTATAGGAGATCTTGGGAGTTTGTCTTAAAAAATTGCTGTTATAAAAAATAAAAGACTGACAAGAGAAATCTGTCAGGCTGTGAACTGAATAGAATGAACAAAGAGACCAGCTGTTGTCTAAAAGTATGGTTTAAATAATTCTTAATGAAATGAATTGGGTAGCACAGTGTCTGTTTTCACATCGCTCTCCTCCAAGCAACAAATGTAATTAGAATACCCTAGACTTCAGCAAGGCTGTTTGGGAGATGTCTTGCCCTGTTTTTATTTTTAATTTAAATAATGTTGAGTTGTAGTGAGTGTTCAGCATATTAATGCCTGACTTAAAAGATTAGCAGAATTTGAATGACTTGCATTGTTTTGTTTAATTGCTGCTTTATAAAAATGTAGATACTTGCATAAAGCCCATTGGATCTGGATATGTTTTAATTACATAGCAAGAAGAGGACCAAGACAAGTAAAAGTGTGCAAAATTTGAATCTTAAGATGTTTACTGTTCTGGGAAGAGATGTTTTCCATGCAGATTCTGCTCTTCCTCTGCTCTTGGCTTCTGTTTGTTTTCATTAGCTGAACTAAAACAAGAAAGAAAGCCCTCAGACTGACTAGTTTCTGTCTCTAATATATACACTGTACTTGCTTTTAACCTCACCTATTGCATGTTGTTAATGCTGTACACAAATGCATTTGGGGTATTTCTTTGGTGTTGTACAGCATGATGCATTTCATCCCCTTTTCTAGTTTACCTCCCATTAGCTATATATTGCTTTACAACTGGAAAAAAACCCTGAATTTGGGGGAATTTAGTCTGTTTGCATATAAAAATCTTTTTTTTTTCTTTCTTTTCTGTGAGTCTTATGAGAAATGTCCTGCTTGGAGAGTCTCAGACAGTATTTTCCTGTGTTTATTCATGTTACTTTGCTTTACTTTATAAGTGAAAATTGATTTTATTGATTTCTGATGTGTTGTTGCACTTAATGTTGAATAAATCTGACTTTCATTTTGAAAAGTGAAACTGTGTTAGTGAAAATGTTATGTAATTTTAATTGATCTTAGCCTGTTCCCTGAGTGTATAATTTTTGATTTTTTTTTTTTTAATTTTTATCTTGAGATAAGTTTTCTTGGTTCTTCTTAGGGTTCTGGCCAGTATTTCTTTTTTCATGCTGTTATTAAAGCTTGACAGCAATATTACTGTGAAAGGAAAGGTAGAGACCATTTTGTTTGGCAACTAGAGTGCTACACTCAGGTTTGTAAAAGCAGAGTCTTACTGCTTTTGCTTGAAAAATCCTTTCTGAGTTTAACATTTTTAAGATTTGGGATTTTGGGCTTGTGCTGTTTTGTTTTCTTTTCACTCTTTCTTTTCTTTTCCCTTCTGAACAAGCTGAAAAGCCTTTCCAAGTGACTGCTGGAATAATATGTAGCCTTGTGATTTTGAGCATGAGGATTGGTTTGAGAGCCTGTGGCTCTCTACCAGAAAAAAAAACAAAAAAACCCCAACCCTTGTTGTTGTTTAATATTCCTTTTAACTTGCAGCTCAGAGAAGGAAGAAGCTCAAGAAGAGCTTTTTCAATCAGCTTCTCTTGTAACTAAAAATCCCACTTCTGTGAAGGTGACAAGATCGTGGTAGGGTAAATCAGTGAGTTACAACACAGGTGAACCATGGGTTCAATATGAATCATGTTTTATCCATTAAAAATGGATATTGATAATTGAGTCTGTATATAGATTATGTTCAACTGTAGTTATCTAATACAGCCCACTTCAGAAGCAATAATTTAGTGAGTGTGTGTGTGAATTGGTCACTGGTTTCACTTCAATTTGCCCTTGGTGTTGTTGATTAAACAGTGTTAACAGTTTATCAGTGGGGAAATCATATAGGCTGGCAAAGCCTAAATCAGCATCTTCAGAGAGCTAAATTATTGGGAACCTGCTGTTAATTTCTCCTGCAAATGTTGATTGAGCTATTAAGCACAGCTTATAAGAAATGGCTTATTTTACTGCAAGACTTGGCACCCAAGCAAGTGGAACACAGAGCATTCTAATCCCAAAGGGCATTACTGAGTTTTGGTTAATTAACAGCTTCAGCAAGCTGGAATGCAGTCAGTGAAGTCAGGGTTTGATTTTTTTTTTTCCTGATGAACTGCATTTGACTACTATTGAATCAAAGTCCATTGCCTTGCACTGCCAAAACTCAGCTTTTAAACTCACAGTTTTTCCAATTTCACTGGTGGTGGAATCACTTGTGAAATTCTGTAGTCCTGCTTGCCCTAAGTGAGGTGGAGGATGTGAAATAGGGTTGAAATGGGACAGGTAATCTCCTGTAAGGTCTTTGGGCATTTAGCTGTTCCTACGCTTAGAGTGTTCCTGGTTGTTTTGGAACATTTTCAGAAAGGTCTATCATATGCTCCCTGTTACTTTGAGTGCCTTGTAAGGATGTGCTAAGTATCCACAAATATATCAATACAGAGGAAAATATTTATTTATTCAAGGAATTTATTTGTATTCAAAGAGAAGTTTAGTTGAATTTCTGTGTGCTTAATGCTGCAGTACTTGTCTGTTTCAATCCTTCCTCTTCTACTTCTGTGTTTCAAAGAGGAAGTTAACTATATAAGTTCTAAATGCCAGATTTTGTCTGTATTCTATTCTTCTTTGTCTCATCTTTCAGCCTATAGCTAGTCATATTCTGGAAGTAATTTCTGAACCTCATGCTGGATTTCCTGTTGCTCTCTTTACTACTAAACTATCCACTCTCCAGTTTTTCTCATCAGTTTTATACAGAAGATGCTTAGCAATAGAGAAATATTCCAGGGATTGTCACAATTACAGCCTGGGAGTGCAGGCATATGAATAATTGTGTGGATGAAGAAAGAGACAGGGGGCAGGGGCACAGGGGAAGAAGGGATATACCATGAATTGTTTGTACTCTGCAATAATGATTGCAGGTACAAGTTGTGTATGAGGGAAGCTCAAACACAGACTATCTAATTAATATTTGGGGCTTTTTACCCCTTCCTTGCTCCTGCTCTTAAGAAATACACCCTTTTTTAAGGTGTAGATATAAGATCCTAAGGAGGATTGTCAATGGAAATAGTGCTTTGTGTTAAAACAAAGGTAAATTCTGCTTTTTGCTCAGTCTCTACTGTGTGTAAATTTTTTGTAGCAATTTTAGATAAGATACTTTGAGAAAGATAAATAAAACATCAGAAATAACATCTGATACACCTCTGGAGATGGCATGTCATCTACCAAGAAGACTGCAAGACAGATAACTGCCCTAAATATCTACAACAAAAACTCCCAACCAACCAACCTTCCAAATTCCCCCAAACCCCATCCATGTTGTGTTTAAAGTATTTTCTTTTTTCAGATTGCTGTTGCCTAGTTGGAGCATATAACAGCCTGGATAACTGCAGTTTACATTGTCAGAGATTTTGATTAATTTCAGAAGGGACATAAGAAACACACACAGGGTTTTGATAAAGTTGGCAAAGTTAATGTATCTCCAGTACCTAACAAGCAAAGGGCTTCTGAATGTGAACTTTTCCTATCAAAGTTCCTGTCACTTTGAAGAGTCCTTGCATTCATGCATCTAGACATTGCTTGGCCACAGGTGTGCTTTAAGTCTGTAGTTTCTGCTTTGATGTATGACTTCTGATTTGTAAACAGTATAAATTCCAAAATTAATATGTAACAGTTAAAAAGATCAATTTCAAAAACCTCAATTTAGAAACTTCTCATAGAAAAGAATACATCCTTTAAAGACAAGTTTTCTAGTGTAGGCTAACTAAATACAACAATTAACTGTGGTTTGGTGATTTTTATTTCTTTCAGTCATCTGCTCAACCCATCAGTGGCAGCATTGCCTTCAACATGAAGTTATGTTTTGTAGTGAATCTGACTTTTGTCTTTGTAATGCAGTGAAAAGTTTCTGCAGTGCAATCTGTGTTCTTCAATGGCCTTGTGCAGCCTCCTAAAGCAGGTCTGGGACACCCCTGCTGCTTTCTTGTTAGCAATGTATCTCCTCATCCTACAGGCAAATCTTAGGCTTTTAATGTTTTTTCAAGGTTTTTTATTGGAGTTTTGCTTTGTTATTGTTATTATTGATTGGAGTTTTCTGCCTGGAATACTGCAGTCCAGGCAGGTGTGGCCAGAGCTACTGTGCATTGCTAGTGATCAATGGTGTGTCTGAGAGAGCTGCTGTAGCTGCTCAGTACCACTGCTAATATTAGCCAGAGACACATATACCAATTGAGGCTCTGCAGGCAGTGGAGAAAATTCTCTAATTTCTACTTAAATCATGCCAATATAAATGAAGGAAAAGCCTTCAAGGAGCTCTAGTTACTGCAGTCTCGAATCAGGTAATTTTCTTGAAAAAAAAAAGAGTTAATATTTTATTCTTCAATATCCCAAAGTAGTGTGAATGAAAGGAAACATGGTAGTTCTACTTGGAGTTCTTCAAACCATTTGTGACAGTGCTCATGACATAGCAGCCAGGAATTAAGAAACTAGAAGGAGTAATGTGTTTGTGTACTTGATAGGAACAGTGAAGGCACCTTGTTATATTTTTTAGTCTTTGTTTTCATTAAGGATGTGCACTAAAAAGTGTACAAGAACAATTAGATGATTAGTTTTGTTACTATCAACTAATTTATCCCATAGAATGCTCTAGATGTAGTTTAGATGTGAGGAAGAGACTTGGCAGCCTGATGTAGGATTTGGTATTGAGCTGCTAATCAACAACTAATGTGCTAATTTGCACATCGGGATTGGATGTGTGCTACTGATAAGGACATTTTTAGTGTGGCCAGTTGTGCAAGGAAATCATCAGTTGCTGTGGTAATAATTTCTCTTGTAAAAGCTAACTTTGCTCTTTTTGAATCATCATATTGAGAGATGTAACGTACTGTTCAGCATTAAAGAAGCTAAAGAAAAACACAAATGGGGCTCCTCCACATTTCTGACCAGACTCCTGCTGTTCAGACCCTCATTAGTAAAACTGCATGGTAATAATTTCAAAATTATTTTGAGATTCTGTATTTTAAAGATAAAGATCCTGCAGGAGTACTGTGAAAGGGAGCTCCACAAAGGCAGAAATCCCAGCTGGCATTTTCAGTTAAAGGCTATAGACTTCCCCATGCCTTGTTCCTGAGTGTGTAGCAGAGAATACAGTTCTGCTGCTCATGCTCACCATTTTATCTAGAGCTATTGAAATCAAATGTAAGGTCCCCAATAACACATATTCACTCCTTTCTCTCGATTACCTTAATATGCCCTTAACCAAAATTGTGAAGAGTGTTTGCCCCATACTACTTACTTACATCTGTAGGTAAAGGTGGTGCCTCTTGGTTGAAACCAAGCTGTTCTGAGATTTGCATGGAAATAATTCAGCCTTCCTTGGCACTAATTTGCTGCAGTTATTTTGGATTTGTATCTGC
The DNA here is from genome assembly GCF_028769735.1 of Zonotrichia leucophrys gambelii. Taxonomy (NCBI): domain Eukaryota; kingdom Metazoa; phylum Chordata; class Aves; order Passeriformes; family Passerellidae; genus Zonotrichia; species Zonotrichia leucophrys. The sequence goes on from NC_088173.1 coordinate 60,889,259, forward strand.
TGTAGTTAAGAATTCTCAAGTGTCCTATTTTCCAGGGAATCTCAGACAAACCTTTATCAAAGAGCTGTAATTGATTTTTTTGTTGCATTACAACCAAACATTAATTTTTTCTTTTGTTCCAGAGAGAGAAGGGGGTGTATGTTATCCATGTCTTTAAAAGATGCTCTCCATCTCCAAGCACTGTGTAAACTGGCATATGTTAGATTTTAAACATCAGTGGAGAAAGCAGCACTGTAATTCACACGTTTTCATTTGACAGTTAGGTCACAAATATGCTAACATTCAACTTGTTGGTTATTATTGCTGCTCCTTTTCACAAGGGAAATTAGTATTCACATTAGAGGATGACTTCTCTGCAAAGAATTACATAAACTAGGCAGGCAGCTCCATTTCTTAGCTTTTTGTGAAAAAAGCCTTTTACTTTTTACTGTATTCCCTGTCTGGGGGAAGTCAAACATTCATTTAAACAGAAAAGCTTGGAAATTAAACAAATAGTTCTCTCAATTTAGGTGCAGCCTGAGCTCTGCTGAAACATTGGCTGTTTCCTCTTTTTTCTCCAGGGTTTTGCAGTGGTGAATGACTGTTTTAGTGCCGTGTGCCCATGAAATAGCACATTCACAGTTTTCCTACTGAAGATTTGGGGAAATATGAGTGTCCTACTGGGATGCTTTTCTATATATAAGAAAAGAGGAGATTTCAGCAGTAAAGTACAACTGCTTTGATCAGTACTGTACTGTAGGGTGTGACTGAAGCAATGGAGAATTTGGAGGACAGAGAATAATAGAAATGGCAGGAATTCAAAGATCACATTGGTATTACTTTTCAGGAAAATACTGTTGAATTGTGGGTCTATAGTTGGAAGCCTCCTTGCTCCTTGAATTTTATACCTTACTGGTATGGACACCAGAAAGATTTATCAACACCTGAGGATTTTAGGTGGGTTTAAAATATTATCCTATCAATTGGAAACACTTGAATAGTGCTCCATCAACTTGCCAGCTTGATATTACAGCTCATATAACTTAGCTAGGGGGCTTCTTCCAAATAATGTGTTCCAATTAGGTTATTACTAATGTTTCTGTTGCAGTTCTGCGCCCCTTCTCTGGTTGTATGATATGGTCAGCTTCTTGCTAAGTCCTGCTGGAAGTGCAACTAAAACCTTAATCACTGAATCTTGAATTGCACTTTCTTTCCACAACACTGTAGAACTGGGTTGTAGAAATACACAGAAAATGTCTGTTGTGTATGAAAACACAAGGTACAATCTCACTGTGGAAGAATATAATTTAATATAACTTACATTCTACACTATTGCAGGTCGTTTACCTGTGTTTAGTGAAAATGGAGTGGTGTGGTGTTTTTCTCTGTTTTTTTATTGATAACACAACAGTAATGCCTTGCTCTGAGCTGGGAAGAAGTTTGCTTCATGAACCTTACACAACTTTTTACAGCCCTCTTCATCTTAAGTGGCTCTGGGAATACCTGAGAAAACTACTGGACTTTCAAAGCTGCTTTTAATGAACTGGTAGGACTTTGTTCTTTCTGTTTCAGGAGACAGATAAAGCAGTCCCTGCTGTGGGTGCCCACTGCACCCCAGGTTAGTGTTTGATCTGTCCTGGCTGCTGCTGGCTGTGCTTTGTGTGATTTGAGGGCTGTACCTGATAAGACTCAACCCTGAGCAGCTCAACCAGGTTCTATCTAGATGAAATAGCTACTGCCTAGCATGGCAATATTCACACTAGTGTGACAGGGGAAAAAAGCCCCAAACCCCAAAAGCTTCCTTAAAAGAAAATTGACATTGTCTACTTCAAGCTCTATATCAGCTAGTGTGTGTGTGGGATTTATGTGTATATATATATATATATACATACATATGTATGTATGTAGCAATAAATAGATGGCTAAGTATTTATATAATTTCCACGAATACCTTAGAGCAATGAATCTTTCAAGTGGAAAATTCAGTTGTTTTGTCTACTGTCACTTTGAAGTGAGAGATTTCTTTTGTCTTCTGGCCCTTCAAAGGTGAGTGTTGGCAAAGATGTGCCTTTAGATCTTTGCTCTAATGAATATAAATAGATAACAATGCATTTAGCTAAGCTACAGAAGCTGAAATCTAGTTCTCATTGTCACTTATTTGTTTTGTGACTTTTAATTGGACAGTTCAATTGTTTGGTAAAATAAAGGCAATAGTGACTGGCTTCTTGCGAGGGGTTGAATGAAGGTTAAGCTTCTGTTAATTAAAAGTACTATACCAGATTAAGGGATAGAACTTCTGAGAGCTAAGCATTTTTTTCTTGCAAAGAAAAGTGATGATTTTCCAAAGCCGCATTAAACTCCTCTGTCGTTCAAGATACTGTAACCTATTCAAATTTTAGAGGGTGGGGAGCGTGGGGAGGAGTGAATGAAAAGTAAAATGAAAATCCAGGAAAGAGTGTATTATAAAAAGCAGGTTTCGCCTTCCTTCATCTTAAACAGGGACTTTCATAAAGTGACATGATGGGGGAATGGAAAAGATACAAAAGTATTGAGAATGCAAAACCTAAGTGGTATGAAAATATCAAAAATACTTTCAGTAGTGCTTTCAATGTATTTCACATCTGTATTCTAGCTGTTTGAAAACCCTGTATATGTTAATGGAATGCACACAAATTGGAGAGAGGAATGTTCAAGCTTATCCCCTCATTTCTGCTCATTAGCTGACAACATTAACATTAGTATTCTGCTAGAGCATAGTCCCTGTTTCTGTATTTTGTGTTTCCATTCTGGAAAAAGTCTTGAAACTTGTCTTAATTGGAATCCAATGCTCTCAGTGAGCCCTCCTGGTTTTTCAAAAGTGTTCTGAGCTCTTACTTGGGTGAGATGTCTGCAGGTTTAACCTGCTGGTGGATTGGAGTTAGTAGATGAGAATGTCTGACAGTCTCTGATTTCTTTCTGTATGTTGAGTTTTAAACATATTGGGGGAAAGTCAGTTTCTTTTTTTTCTTTTTAAAATAATTATTTTGGTATTATTCAGTCACCAGAACATGGGTCACAGAGTCACAGAACCTTTAGAATCAGAAGGAACCACTGGGGACTGTCTAATCTAAAACCCCTCCTGAATGCAGGGTTACCTACAGCAGGTTGTTCAGGACTACATTCAGTTTGGTTTTGTGTATCTTCCCAGATGGAGATTCCACAGCATTTTTGGTGCTGGAATTGCTCCTGTTCATCTCTGCTGTGTGTCTGTACTGGGGAGTGCAGGGCTTGTCCCAGCACCTACGTTGTGTATCACCACTGGAAGTATCATCTGTTCAATATCTTTATTGATGACATGGATGAGGGCACTGAGTCTTTCACTGTAAATTTGCAGATGGCACTAAGCTGGAGGTGTGTGTTGATCTTTTGGAGGATAGGAGGGCTCTGCAGAGAGACCTGGAATGGCTGGATGGATGAGCAGAGTCCAATAAGATGACGTCCAGTAAGTTGAAGTGCTGAGTCCTTCATTTTGGCCACAAACCCCCCCTGCAGCACTACAGGTTGGGGACGGTGTGGCTGAACAGTGCCCAGGCAGAAAGGGCCCTGGGGGTGCTGGTGACAGCCGGCTGGACATGAGCCAGCAGGGAGCCCTGGTGGCCAAGAAGGCCAAAGGCATCCTGGCCTGTGTCAGGAACAGTGTGGCAGCAGGAGCAGGGAGGGCATCCTGCCCCTGTGCTCAGCACTGGTGAGGCCTCACCTTGAGTGCTGTGCCCAGCTCTGGCCCCTCAGTTTGGGAAGGACCTTGGGACACTCGAGCACATCCAGAGGAGGCAACGAGGCAGGAGAGGGGCTGGGAACACAAACCCTGTGAGAAACCACTGAGGGAGCTGGGGGTGCTCAGCCTGGAGAAAAGGAGACTCAGGGGTGCCCTTATCCCTCTCTACAGCTCCCTGAGAGGTGTTTGCAGTCAGGTGGGGTTGGTCTCTTTCTCCAGGCAGCAACTGACAGAACCAGAGGGCACATTCTCAAGCTGCACCAAGGGAACATAGTTTGGATATTAGGAAAAAAGCTTTTAATGGAAAGAGTGATAAAGTACTGGAATGGTCTGCCCAGGGAGGTGGTGGAGTCTCCATCCCTGGATGTGTTTAAAAAAGACTGGATGTGGCATTTGGTACCATGGTTTAGTTGAGGTGTTAGGGCTGGGTTGACTTGATGATCTTGAAGGTCTCTTCCAACCTTGTGATTCTGTCATTTCCCTCTGCCAGCTGGCTTGGCTCTGCCTAGTGCTCCTGGATTGTTTCAAGGGTGCAGGGTGACTCAAGTTCACCAGGATCCCCCAGCCCTTCTCTCCAGAGCTGCTTTCCTTCCATTTGCCCCAAACAGCCTGTGCTGGTGCATGGCCTTATTTCTCCCCAAATACGCGACTTTAAATTTGATTTCCCTGAACTTCATGAGGTTTCTGTTTGCTTATTTCCCCTTGACTGCTGTGGTCCCTTGGAATGGCGGCAAAGCAACATAGCCATCTGGTGTATCAGCCACTCCTCCCCACAATTTATCATCTGCAACCTTGCTGTTGGCATGCTCCATTCCATCTTTCAGTTCATTAATGAAGATGTTAAACAGTACCGGCCCCAGTATCAACCTCAGGGATACATTAGTGACTGTCCTTCAGCCAGGCTTTGTACTGCTGATCACAGCAACCATCTGAGCCTGGCAGTTCAACCAGTTTTCAATCTACTTTATTGTCCACTTATCTAGTCTGTATTTTGTTAGTGTATCTATAAGAAAGTCATGTGAGACTGGCAAAAGCCTTGATGAAACAAAGATAAACCACATCCACGACTCTCTTCTCACCCACTGAGCTCATAGATTTGTTATGGAAGGCTGTCAGGCTGTTCAGGTATGAGTATAAACTCTAAGTTCATGCTGACTCATCACCTTTTGAGGGCACTTGGAAATAGCTTCCAGGATTATTTGGTGCACCACCTTGCCAGGGTTTGACGTGAGGCCAGTTGGCCTGTAGTTTCTCATATCTGTCTCCTTGTCCTTTTGGAAGATGACACTTGCTGTCTTGCAGTTGTCAGGAACCTTCTTCAGCCCCCATGACCTTTCAAAGATCATTGATGGTGGTCTCACAATGACATTGGCTGCCTCCCTCAGCACTTGTGGGTGCATCCATCCCTTCTCTACTGACAGCATTTCCCTGCTCCAGACATTTTCACTGATTTCAAGAACCTGAGATTTCTGAAAGGCAGATCTTGGTAGGAAGGACCGCAGTGTGGGAGGCACTGAGTACCTCAGCCTAATCAATGTTGACTGCTACTATAGAGCCCACTCAGCAGCACACTGCCCCTAATCTTCCTTAAGCTGCTGGTATGCCTGTAGAAGCCTTTCATATTGCCTTTTGTGTCTCTCACTGGATTCAGCTTCAGACAGGCTTTGATGTATCTAACTCCATTACTACTCACTTGGGCAGTGTCTCTGTGTTCTTCCTGGGTCACTTGTCCCTGCTGTCATCTCTTATTTTTCCTTTTGATAGATGAGTTTTGTCAGGAACTTCCTGTTCATCTGTGCAGGAGTCCTTTCTGCACATTGGGAGAGACAAATCTTGAGATTGGAGGAGGTGACTCAACAAAAATCCAACGGCTGCCCCACTCTTTTCTCCAGAACTGTACTCCACATGGCTCCTCAAAGGGAGGAAACCAAAAGTACTCTCCTGGAGTGCAGGGTCTTGCTATTTGTCCTGTCTCCTCCTTTCTGCATCCTGAACTCCACAATTCATGATTGCCCCCAGCCTTCACACTCCCTGCACTAACTCAGGCTGGGATGGAGTTAATTTCTGTGCAGAAAATACCTGTTAAGTGCCATGTTTTGGACTGATGACCAAAGTGAAGCTCATTACACACCAATATTTTCACTACTGCTGAACAGTGCTAACACACTATTAAGGCCTTCTCTGTTTCTTACTTTGCTGCAGTGAGGAGGTTGGAGGTGGATGTGAGGCTGACTCCAACTGACCAAAAGGAGATTCCATAACATTGTTCTCAGCCATAAAACTGGCAATCAGTTTTCCAGGGGTTGCTGTTGCTCAGAACTTTAGTTGGACATTAGTTGGGCTGGTGCTAAACAATTGCTTTTGCAAACCTTTTGTTGTTCACCATTCCTTTCCCCCTCCTATCTCAACCTACACTTTTTCTCACTTTTGCTCCTCTTTCATTCATTCCCTCAGAACTCTGCAGAAGGTAGTGAGTGAGCAGCTGTATGGGGCTGAGGTGCTTGTGGGGCTTAAATCACAACAACCCTGGCTAGTTGTTCTTTCTTTGAAAGGATGAAGCCCAGCAGAGAATCGGCCCTTTTTGGCTGGCTTTTGGGGGATCACTTGTGTCAGAAAGTCATCACTAATGCACTCCTGAAACATCCTCAATTACTTCAGTTGCTTGTGCTCTGCTCTGTTATCCCTCCCAGATACTGGGGTGTTCAAAGCCTGCATGCGCAGCAGGGCCAGTGCATGGGGGACTTGTACAATTGCCTGAAGAAGTCCACAAAAACCCAATACATATCCACCCCTTGCAGGAGCTGTGTGAGTTCCCCACCATGTCCCATGGTCCCAGGTAGATCCCAGCCCTGCCAGCCGTGTGCAAGCCTACAAGTCCTGGGGTCTGCCCACTGAGCCCTGGCGCTTCAGAGAGGCACTCAGTCACCCTGGCTGCGTGTTGATAACGTAACTGATGCCACAAAAACCTATCACACCACTTATTGAACCTCAAAATGTGTCCCTCAGTGTGTTTCTGCTGTGATGGAGATGAGCTGAAAGGACGTAGCGGTGGACAATGAATGCTTGCTGCTCTCGGCTCCCAGGATCCGCTCTGCCTGTTTACTCCTGGTTCCTAGAATAGAAAATGATTTGCTCCCCAGGGAGTCAGCAATGATTGGTGCAGTATTGAAAAATGTGCTAAAGGTTGAGAGAGGAAAAAATGTTCTCTGACTTCTGGAGGGAAATGTCAAGTGAAAGAACTTGAGGCATAGGGTGTTTGCAAGAAATGTGATACTCAAAGGTCAAATGATTGGAAGAAGGTTGAGACTAGCAGATTTGAAAAGAAAGGTGAATGTATTCAAGGTTAGGAAGATAACAGAATATACAGAAATAATAGTAGGACTGGGAAATGCTAATAACACATAATCCTGCAAATGACAAGAAAAGAAAGAAAGGTCAGAAGAAACCAGTACTTTTTAAAAGTATCTATGCTTCATAAATCACATAAAAATCAACTGCTCTGTTCTGAGTAATCCTTGACTTTATTTTCTCTGTCCTAGGATGTATGTAGGTCGATGTGATCTGAAATGGAACCAGAATCATTTTGCTTTCAAGGGCTTGCTTCCCTATACTTTTCTTCAATGGCTTTCTTTCCTGCATCCCTTGGGTGTGATAATGGCATTCTGTGAATCATAATAGCAGTGCAGAGCTTAATTAATGTTTGCAAAACACTTAGATCCTCAGATGAAGTGTGCTATGTGCATTCGGTGCAACACATTATTGCCAATAAGCAGAGGCTATTTTAAATTCCAGCAACAACTGATTTTTGGTGCTTTTTTTTGTGACCAGAACAACCCCATGAGGATGGCCAGGAAGGGTCATGCCAAGGTTCACTTATCTCACAATCTCAGCTTCAGGAGTAGCAGGTGTTTAAGGAATAGATCTGCACACAAGACAGAGGCGTTATCTGGCAAACTCTCCTGGCTTCTGGAAACAAATTTTTATAGACTTTGTGATCTGAAGGTTACATCCAATACTTGCACCTGGAGGGAATTCTTGTCCCTGCCTTTCCTGCCAATGCTTGGTGAGCCAAGGGATTAACCTTGCATACCCTCTATAGGGTGTTCTCCCCTGACTGAAAGAGAGAAAATAGAGGAAGAAAATAATAAATTTAGCCTTTTTTAGTCGCAAGCAAATCTCCATCCACATCGATGACAAATGTATTTGAGTCACTAGAGTATAAATTATGTGTTATTTGGTACTTTGACTGCTCATGGAAGAGCTCAGCATATGTCCTTTCAGCCCCCAGAAAAGGATGAGTTATTGCTTTAAATTTATCAGAATCTGTAAAACCACAGATTCCCGTCTGAGGAGACATAAGTTCTTTGTTCTTGTGAGTAAGACAACTGGATGTAGAGGCATTAGTTCATAGCAATGAGATGTTAAAATCCTGGCTTTTATATAAATTAAAGATCATCAGCTCTATGTAAGGAATTACTTTGTCTTGCTATTACCTCACTTTCCCCCTCCCAGCTAACAGACAGTGTTTAATGTATCGACTGGCCGCAGGTTTTGGCCTCCAAAATAGAAATATTTAGAAATATAACATATATGTATACACACACGTGTACATATATATGAATGAACTGGAACAATTTTTATGTTCAGTTGGATTATAATTTTCTTAATTTTATGAATTGCTCAAGTAGACTAATTCTGGATTTAAAAACCTTGCTAAGGGAATTCTCTTCCATTTATATGGGGAAACATATAACTTCTATGTGAGTTGTGGAAATATTTGGAGAAGTGTATAATGAAAGGACCAATAAAAATGTAAATTATCTCAGCTGTATTTATTATATATTTCACCTGGTTCTCTGGCAATGCTGCTGATTTTGATAGCAAGCAGCCAACTAAATATTTTGTAGCATGCCTTAAAAAAAATAAATGAATAAACCCATAATATTTGCATTTAATTATCTGCCAGAGAAAGTATCTCTTCCATTTCAAATTAGTCAAGCAGACAGTATATGTTCACAAAAATCTTTCTATCTTGGACATAAATTTTACTCTAGGTGGCAGAATTGCTCTATCTGCAGCACACAAAGAACAGATTAAGAAACAAAAAATGGTTAATGATACAGATCTCCCTAGTGTGAATAATTCTTGTTTCCTAAATCAGCTGCCTTATTTTTCCAATAGTGTCAAATGTATCCGTAAGCAGGTAGAATTCATAAGCTGTGTTTTTTTTTTAAAGGAGAAAAAATAATAAAGTGTTTTCCTATATAAGAAGTGCCTGGCTCAATTAGAAGCTGCAGGATTTTTTGCAAAGTAAAATTGCTGGGAATTGCTGATACTTGCAGCGACTTTGAGGGGATGTGCAGGAGCTGCCGAGTGCCTGCAGGTTCCTGAGGCTGGGGGAAGAGCTGAGCTTTCCAGCAGGGCTATGTCAAATTCCGTGCATATGAAGGGATTAAATTGTAACACAAAACGCATGTTAAACAGGAAGATGGGACACTTTAAACACCTTTGTGAGGAAGATGTTCTCTCAGGCTGAATACTTTTGTGTAAACTGCTCTGTGCACTGTAAGAGCCTAGAAGGATTGTGCCCCTCTAATGGTTACCTAGATAAACACTTCAGCAAAGGCTCCACCCTTCTACATCCTCTAATCCTCTAATTCCAAGAATTTTGAAACATTAGATATAATTTCTTTGTTGGCCAGTGTAATATATTTAATCATAATTCCTTGTGTCCTTCTGGCACTGTTTCAGAACTTTAGGTTATAGAAGGTAAAAGGGGGCAGTGAAAGCTTTCAGGAGGAGGGAGGTTTTAATTAGACTCATTAGAAGGTCAGACATTTCAAGTCTAGGAAATATTTCTGGAGCTGTGGAGGGGGTAGAGAATTCCAAGGAAGTTCACGTTCTTCCCTCCCCAGCTTTAGTGATGCTACTCTTGTGTTTAGTACGTGTTTTCATCGTCCACATGGTTGGGCTCCCTCTCCACCCATGGTGAGTATGTTATTGCTACTCCTAAATGAAAGCTATTTAGAAAAAAATCTTCTCAGTGCTTACCATTTGTTCTGGATTTTGTAGCAGGGCTGGTGTTGTGGGAGTTAAAACACTATTTTGTAGTGCTGCTCCCAAGACTGATGTTCCCCTTCTTTGCAAGGTGGGGAGTGTTAGCTGGACACATAAATGTAAATATTGAAATATGAGGGAAAGAAAAAGTATCCTTTTTTCAAAGTTATGCTGCATTTTACCAAAAGCTTTCTATGTTTTTAGTGGTTTAAAAAGAGAGTAAGGCAGCATTGGCTTGCAAGCCTCTCCTTGAAGCTGGAGAAAGTGAATTTTCTTTCCTCCTTCTCAGAGAAAATAGAATTGTAGGCTACATGCTTGTCTTTGGTTTGTGGACTACCTTGACTTTTTTTCTTTTCTCTTATTGGCTTGTTGCAGTATTATCTGCTTTGTGTTTTGAGTGGAAAGCACCTTTTACTCATGCTGAGTACTACTTTCCTTCTTGGAGGACTCATTGAAATAAAATGGCACTGCTTTGTAAATGCAGGGAATAGAAGTCCTTTAGAAGAGTGTGAATGCAGTCCTTGCCTGAGCACAGCAGAAGCAAGAACAGAAGGTGGAAGGCTCCCATGGCTATTTATCCCTGGATATTTTGAAGTGTATTTTTTTACTTGATTTCACTTTAGTCAGCAGTTTGTGAGACTGTGTGGGTGTATGTAGAGGTATGTCAAAGTGATTGTGTGGAGAACATGGGAACACTTCTTTCTGTAAGATTATCTGGTCAAGGACCTTGTCAAATGTGACAAAAAGGAGAAAAGGGAAGTAATAACTGAAACACAGCGACAGACCTGGCAGACAAACATAATGGAACAAAAACAAGAAGCAAAGAAAAATGAATTACTGATTTGCTAACAAATGGGCACTTTAAAACTGATAAGAAACAAAAAATGGTTAATGATAGTTATATAGAAAGTTATACACCTGAGGGTCCAGGATGTTGCAAAGGGTTGTTGGTTCTGCCCACACTGGTGGGGAAATGTTGCCAGGCTTGCAAGGGTTGCAGGGTGAAGAGAGAGGCGAGAATCTTGACTTCATGATCAGAAGGCTGGATTTATTATTTTATGCTATATATTACATTATTACTATAATAATAGGAATAGAGAGAAAGTTTCAGAAGCTTGCTATGCTAAGAATAGAAAAGGAATGAATAAACAAAGGAGCTCTCTCTGATTCTGTCCCAGAGAGAGCTCGGCCTGTGGTTGGCCCGTAGTTGTACGCAAGCAACATGGGCCAATCGCAGCTGCACCTGTTGCATTCCACAGCAGCAGACAACCATTGTTTACATTCTTCTTCTGGGGCCTCAGCTTCCCAGAAGGAAAAATCCTAAAGAAAGGATTTTTCACAAAAGATGTCTGTGACAGGGAAATGTGCATGGGAAGGGAGTCAAAGGGAAACCATGGGTATGGACAAAAAGGGATACTAAAAAGGTATTGCTCACTTGTAAACAAAGCTGGTCAGTACTGACTGAGCCCTACACTGATCAGTCTGTGTGTCTGATCTGCTGATCAGATCCTGCCTTAAAGATTTGCTGTAGAATCCCTGCGTGGGGGTGCTGCAAAGACCAGGTGCCAGCTGCTGTGGTGCTGTGTGAATGGATTTGGAGCAGCTGGAGCCATGGGGAGTGTGGGCTCCTTTGGCCTGTGATGTCCCTCGCTGGGGCAGTGGCATCTGTGTGCCACCCTCGCAGCATGCAGGCGGCCTCGTCCCCACCGGTGTGACAGGAGCTCAGTGCCCACAGCTGGGGCTGGCTCAGAGCCTGCGTGTGCCCAGAGCAGCTGTGCCTGGGCGTGCTCATGGCAGAGCCACCCAGGAGGGGACCTGAGGGGGCAGGAGGGGCAGGGTGTGGGCAGAGGGGCTCTGCTGGCACTTGGGGGATGCAGGAATGTGTGTGTGTGTGCTCTCACCAGTGGTCTCCTGTCTGTACCAGCTGAAGGGGAGGAGGGCACTGGGCTGTCTGGTTTGTGTTCTGGGGAGGTGTTGAAGGCAGCACCTTGTCTGTGGCAGCCTGTGTGACCAGCCCTGTCAGCTCCTGGATGTCTGTGCAGCTTTGCCAGTGGCTGAACCTGCAACTGGAAAAGCAGCAGCCACATCCCTCGGGCTGAGCACAGACAGGAGCTGCCATGCACTGGGCTGGGCCCCAGGGACCAGGACAGAGTCCTGCCCTGGAGATGCTGGAGTTTGCATCAGTTTTGTTTGCTCCCAACACCCCTAAACAAAGCTTTTTTGGTATGAGGGGTTTTTTGCCTTTTTTTTTTTAACTGTGAGAAGCAAAAGTATGTATAAATAACTAAAAATTGTAATGTAGATGTTTCAGGAAAATATCAATACTTGAATTTATGAAAAACTCATTCAGCTTGGCTCAAAGGCTTCTAAATATTTTTAAACAGGAATGAAAGAATGCTGTGCCTATTTCTGTGCTTCATCTTTATTTATGTATAAATCCTCAAAGCTTATAAGTTTAGCATTTCTATTGACTATAAAAGCAGCATTTTATTGACTGAAACTTGTATGAATTTGCTCTCTTACTGCTTCTAAAAAAATAAATCAACCCCATTACCAAATAGAATTGAAGACTCTCTTCAATTGCTCAATTTGTTTGTAGGAAATCTGTTGTGTTTACTTTTCAAAACTTCCCCAAATTTGTGATCTATATTTTGGGGAATATTTTGACTCTCGAGGGATTTTGGCACTCAGCATGCTAACTAGTGCTGCTGCAATGCAACCATTTGTCATTAGGGAGTCTTGAAGGTCCTCAGCATTAATGCTGCTCTGCGCTGCTTGATATGACAAGACTGGTGTTTCTACAGATTACTCATACCTTGTTGTCAATGGGAAAGGTCATAAAAAACTGGATTTTTCCAATCTAACAATATTTCTTAATTTTTAGTTTCTTAAATTTAAACAAAATACTTTCTCCTTGCTATAGGAGAATTGAACTAATTCTCCTTAGATAGTAACTGCAATTCTTGTGCTGTTCTATTTTGCGAGAATAGGTTTATATTATCACCTCTCTATAAAACTGTTCAGAGGTCACCTTTTGTGACATAATTTTTCTTCTACTTGCTCTAGTCACCGTGAGGAGATTCTGTTCTCTGTGAAGCAGGAAGCTCTATGCTAATATTGTTTAATGTGCTTTCCACAGGGGTTTGCTATCAAGTAACATAAAGTGATGTTCAGGAGGTGAGGGTTACTACCTTTGTAGCTGTTCCCTATACAAGAGGAATGTCATACTCTTACATGTTTTTAATGTTAATGAAGCTATCTTACAAAAGGATTTTTACAGTGTTTTATGAAGCTATTGTACAAAGGGTTTTTGACTGTGTTTTATGAAGCTCTCATACAAAAGGTTTTTGACTTTGCATTTTCTCCCGGTGAAAGCACAAGTGAAACCTCAACACCCACCACTTTACCAAGTACTATGCACAATTTTATTTATGCGAGCTGCAAACAGTATTGGTGTCTATTCCACCCTTATTAACATAGCATTAGCTAAAAGTGTCTTAGCTTCTCTCTGAGATGTCAGTTTGTGCGCTTTGACCTTTATATCAGTGTTCCCCTCATTTTCCCCCAGCAATATCATTTCAGTCTTTCACTACTCAAACAGTGATGGAAAAGATTTGCCTGCCCTCTTGAAACCAATGTGCTGTGAGCTGCTGTGCTGCTGCAGAGCCCATCAGGGAAAAACCTGTGCAGGGGTGTTGCCACCAGATAAGCTGGCTGCCTGGTGGGGCTGCTGTGGCTTCACTGAGAAAACCTGGTGACAACCTAGTAGTAAATATTTGCTCAAGTATTTTGCCTTTTAATCAAAAGACAGAAGTCAGCTTTCAGAGGGTTTTTTTATTATTCTCAATTTGGAGCTTTTCTCTGTGGAAAACACATTTTAGCAGAAGTGCAAGCCATTTTAGGGAATGGTTGTAACACTGTATGTGTATGACCAGCAGAGAAAAGAGAGGTGTGAGAAATCTGTGATTGCATAACAAAGCAATATGATGAATTATAGGTCTGATGATTTTCAACCTACAAAGAGCCCTCACTGGCAGAAAAAATAATTTGAAGTTGAGTAGTTTTCAAAATATTATCTGAGGATGTGCAGTCTATGCTGCATCTCAAATCCTGTTATTGAAAGGGCATAATAAAATACAGTAAATGCTGAAAATGAAGTGCTGACGACTCCCTGCATTAATAGGGGTTGATCAGAATAAAGATAAATGTTTTGGAATTAAAAGGTGTTTCAATGGAGTTTGATGCATGCTGGAACATTGTTTCGGTATTAGTCATAATATTTCATCACCTTTGCAGTACCTAAAATGTGTCCCTACCTGAAGATGCCCTATATCCTTGCCCTTAAAATGTGCTGTTTATGAGACATAACTCTCCTTACATTTTGAAGAAGGTAGGGTTCTGTTCTTTTTCCTGCAGCTACTGGCAATCTGACAAGTCTTTTCTGCATTTGAGCACTCCTGAGAATCAGATAGTTGTTCTGCTGGCATTGCCTGTCCTTCTCCTAAACAGTGAAGAGGTTGCCCAGACCCTAATGCCTGATTGGCTTCTGTATTTTTGGCCTGAAGTGTTTTTCACTATCTGGAAGAAAGGGGAACAGCTTATGTGATTACATGTATTTTAAGGGACAATTTTGTTTCAAAGGGAAGTGCAAATAGGGTTTGTTAGGTTACAGGGATTTACCTTATCAATGTACAACTTTTGTAAGGAAGGTATGCTGAGAAAATGAGCTTACAGGGGCAAATAGTGAACAGAGTCTTAGGGGACTGCTGATTTATTCTTTTCCTCATAAGAGGGAGAGATGCCAAGGGATTTGTTTGGTAGTGCTAGCTCTGATTCCTTACCTGTTGAAAGAGGTCATCTAACTCAGCCTAGGCACAGTAAGGTGACAGGGTTTTGGAAGAGGAGAAATAATCTTGGAGCTAATAAAGATTCAACCTTCTTCTTCAAAATCCATGCAGATGTGTCAATTATCTATTGCCAGGGAACAATTAATACTAGAACATTATTAATGATTAGAAATGGCAAAGTTGAGATTGGATAGGTGGCACATGTTGGAAAGTGAAGGATGATGAAGGATTATTATGTCAACAGGGGATTGGAGATCCTTGAACAAAATGGATCCATTTATAGGCTGGATTTTCAGGAGTTATGGAGTTTTTGTTTAGTGGTCGGGACTTATTTGGTATTTTTTTTTAAACCTAAGCAAAGATGCTACCTGAAAACTAAGCAGCTTTAAAATTTTACTTGTCACAAGAAATTTTTCCTGACTGAGAGGAACATTTGTGTTTGCAGTCTTATTTACCAGAATTGTAATGATGCGTATTTAAAATCCAATTCAAAGGAAAACTACTTCTAAAAAATAAAATTATGGGATAGAGAACAGGGAGAAATGGCAAATTGTATGGAGGAAAAAAAGACTATTCAATTTAAAATTATGCTTAGTCTCATAAAACTCTTATCAGAGCAGACTCTCTGGCTGCAGGGAATAGTTTGCGGGGTTTTTTTCTGCAAACAGCACAAGAATGGGATTTTAAAGTTTGTTCAAAATGCTAAAACTCTCTCCATCTCATGCTGAAATAAGTTTTTTAGGGCTCTTGATGTACCTCAATAAAAATTTGCTTGTGTTTTAGTAGTTTTTTTGCTTTTCTAATGTCTGCTGAGTAATACATATGAATATCTGAAGTTCTACTTGAAGAGACCCCTATTAGTTCTTGAATCAATGTGGAAAAAATTGCCCAAACATTTCAGAATCTGATTAGAAAAATAATTTCCATGCACTTAATCTGAACAGATTCTTAAACTACAACATTTATTCATAGTACTTGTAATGGAAGGATTTTAGACAGTAAAAAACCCTGTCCTTCCCAATGTTGAGAATGGCTGAACTTGTCTCAGGCTGCTCCCTTTCTGGCAATGAGGATCTCCCTGCTTTACTGCAGATATAGGTTTGCTATTTTGTTAATTTTTCTTCTGTAGGCTTCAGGGACTTTCTCCTTTTACATTCTTCCCTGTGTGAAGGTTGCTGGAATGGGGAAGGTAAAAGCAGGGGAGATGGGGAGCAGCCTGGTGTGAGCCCCAAACAGCTCACCTGGCACAGCCTCCTCTGCTTTCTCTGGATCTGTGAGTTCCAAAGGAAGCTCCTGAGGCAGCACACGTGGCAGTCACACAGAGCAGGGGTCTCTGCTCAGTCAGGGGAACAGCTCACACCCCCTCAGTGGCTCTGGAGAGACTCCACAGGTCATATGTGAAGAGAAGAGAAAACAACAGTTATCAAGAGCAGCCTCCGTGGCTGCAGCTTGGTATTGGATTTTCATTGTCACACTTTTTTTTCCCCCAGATTTTTTTTTCTTTCTTTCAAGAGTCAAATCCTTTTAATTCTGAAAGTCATGTGGTGTTACAGGCATCATCTTCACTCTCTTGTGTGCATATCTCTCTATGTGAGAATCTGCTCACACCCATTCTCACGATTTCTAAGTTAAATCTTTGAAAATTTTGGGGACTACAAGCCTTTGTGTTCACTGCCTTAATCCCAATATGTGAAATGTTATTTCTATAACTGGGAATGCTGCTTAACCTGAAGTGCTTTGTTTTTACCAGTTATGATAACCAAACAAAGAATAATAGGGAGAGCAGAATATGTGGGTAGGAAAGGGGTCTAACATATTCTTTATCCTCTGACAAAAGCAATCATCTGTGAAGATTCCTTTCTCCTGTGTAGTATTTGGATGCCACCACTTGTGGTGAGTTTGTATCTTAGTCATACCTATTCAGTATTGAAAAATATTTTAAAGCAATTTTATCCTACTTATTAAAGTACTGCCCTGTCACATTGTGTAAAGAGTATTAATACTGTGGTGGGTACAGGGAGGGAGCAAAAAAAAAAAATCTATTTTCTGATCTACACATTGAAATCTTCCTAAAATTTGTTGATGTGGTCTTTTGGATTTTTTTTCCTTTTGCTTATTATTGGAT
Source organism: Zonotrichia leucophrys gambelii (assembly GCF_028769735.1). Taxonomy (NCBI): domain Eukaryota; kingdom Metazoa; phylum Chordata; class Aves; order Passeriformes; family Passerellidae; genus Zonotrichia; species Zonotrichia leucophrys. Next base: position 60,906,021 of record NC_088173.1, read on the forward strand.
ATACATTTTTGTGAAATTAAGCTATACTGTCTAAATTGAAAATCCTATATTTTTAAGTACTTGTGAGAAGGAAGGGAATCAACTCCTGTGCTATACTCAACCAGAATCTTGAGTACTCTCTTTATCCATGTGACACTTCAAAATTTGCTTGTTGAAAATCAGAGAAAATCAATAACTTTTGGTTTTGACTTAATTTAGTCTGTGACTCTGAATGGGGAAAAAATTTTCCTGATGGTTTTCCATAGATTCTTTCTGAGGGGTAGACAGAGCAGTATTCTGCAGCCAGTGTTCACTTTCAAATGACACTGGAGTTGCCTTATTTCACCGTGTCAAAAAAGGTCAGATACTGTCATTAGAGCTACTTTTTATTTGGAAAAACTCTTTGGGGTTCCGGACACTGTGCTTCGTTATTGTTAATTTTAAAAAAATTCACTCAGTATAGCCAATTAAAAAACCAACAGCTTATGCAAAGCATATTAAAGATAGCATTAAAGCTGCCTGTAGCAATGCTCCCCACCATTGCTGGCCTGGAGTATGTGGTGTGTGCAAGATCTTTGTGTGATGATGTTATTAATGAGTACAAGTGGGCATGACCATGATTTCCCATGCAATTTTAATTTTTAATAACATCCCAAGAAATTAAGCAAACATTCTCCTGTTCCCTGAAAATGCTGGGGTATTAAGCACAATAACATGTTAATCCATTCAAATTCTGAGTTGGCATTTTTAGGATCCTAAATTTTGATTTAAATTCCATGTCTCTAAAATATTGCTAGATCAAAAAATTGATTTTTTTTCCTTTTTTGTCTCATATAGGCATTACACATTAACACTGCACACTAACTGTGAGTTGTGTGATCAGTTCTAAATTGTTGGTTTTCATCCAACATTACACAATTACAGCTGAGTTTCATGGCTCAGCTTTCATTCCTCATGAGTAGCTGAGGCAGGTTAATGTAATAACCTGTATCACCTTAACTGTCTCATCATCATTTTCTTTAGTTTAATATTTACATATATCAAAATATCCACTTTCTATCAGGTTCTTTGCTTATGAGAAACTCAAACTAACGAAGCACAACTCTTCATAATCTGATAGAGAGAACAATGAATGTTATTGCTACAATTAGAAAGGAATTTGACACTCTGATGCATGATCACGGAAATGTTTCTCTCATGAACTCATTGGAAAGCTCGTGTCACATTAATGGGTGCCATCATTTATATGATGTATTGGGTAAACCTGGAACTACTAACACTTTAACTTTTTTTACAGGCAAAAATCTGCTTCCCTGCAAAAACGTTGTGGAATTGGTTGTGTCTATGGTACTTGAAGCCAGATCTGATGTTGAGTCTTCTTTAGACTAAATGATGTTATATCTTGCAAACATTAAGCTAATTAAATCCCAAGTAGTGGAAAAGAAATCCCATGCAATGTTTATTATTTTAAGTCAGATGTCAAGGATGCCTCCATGAGCTTTATTTAATTGTTAGAGAGTTGGTTGAGGTAGGAACAGGCTTAGGCATGAAAAGTTCATCCTTGGTCTTGAAGTTTTTAGACAGGGATTTAAATGTATATCTATCTCTATCTTTTTAAAATTGCCAATTTGTATTGTCCTCAGTGCTGTATCTTATTTTCCAAATGACTGTAAAGTGAGAATTTTTTTTACATGCACCGAGGAAAAAATAGTTGTGCTTGAATTGTCTGTGTGGCAATTTATAAAATTATGCAATTATTATTTTAAAGGCTTGGAAGTAGGGCTCAATCATGTTGGAGTGCAAATACAAAGCAATAATTAGTCCTTCTCTCAGACATCCTATGTGTTAAAAAGACCTGATGAAGGTACAAGGAGAGGAAGCAACATAGTGGTGGCAACTGCTCATGTTAATATGATTATTTATATGATAGGGTTTATTAAAGTTTTGCTGAATCAAAAGCCAAGAGAAGGCAGCAAATGTGTGTCAGGTCCTGCTCTTCTGCAGCCAGCTAGGAGAATTTTAATTCTGCTATGGTCATGAAGATGAACATTGGGATAAAACACTGAAGAGTAGAAATGTGGTGAGGGGGGAACGAGGGTGTGCCCTGGCGCTGGGCTCTCTGCGTTTGGGGCAGTTGTGTGTTCAGGCAGGAGTGCACTGTTGTTCTGCAGAGCTGCTTCCCCACCAGAGGAGACAGGGCTGGGCACACCTGGGGAGTCTGAGCCCACCAGAGCGTGGCCACAAATCTGGCACAGTGAAACCTATCTGAGCACTGAAACCAGCAGGAAAGGTGGTGTGAGCCTGCACCTGCAGGTGCTGTTGGAACAGTATCTTAACACTCTTCACAGTTTTTGGAGGCTCTCACAAACAAATCTTAGGGCACTCTAGATCCTGGCCAGCCACGTATCTTCACACAACAGCCATCATCTTACTGAAGGCCAGCAGTAACCATTTCCCCTGACCCTGGAATTTCACTGCTTTTCTTGGGAAAATAGGTTTGTATTTCACTTAAAAATGCACTGAATGCCTTCCTGTAAACCTGCTACAGAAAGGACTATTCCTGCCTCTATTTGGAGATGGCAATGCAGAGTAGAAAGTATTGATGCCCTGGAAAGGCCAAGATTTCAGTGTAAAAGCAAAACATTGTTGCCAATGAAACTGGTGTAAAACAGGCTTGGGTTTCTAGATGTTTGCAAACCTAGGGCCTGCTGGCTGCCAATGCTTCACAGAGAGTGTTGCATGTTCTGATACATGGTTTGGCAAAGGCATAAGCTTTTACTGTATATGAGGTCTCACTGGAAACCACTATCATTAGCATTGCAGGAGGGAATTATTTACATTACGTATTAATTTACATGCAATGAATATTATGCAAGATAAAGCTGTATTATGCATATAAAATTTCAATATATATGCACATGCATATGCTTGTCAGTGCAATGCTATTAATTATAGGAAAACTGTGACTGATCTGACAATCTTATGGTATTCTCAGGTATAACACTTCGTGTGTTCTATAATATGAATTGCAGTAATGTCTGTATTTCTTTTGAGACTTCTTCCCAGGGCTCTGTAAGACACTCTACAGATTTTGAACTTATACTGGCCTACTGCAAAAGATCATAATTAATTTTTAGGGAATAATTGAAATAAAGTTTGCAAAAATCTAGGCACACCTATGCTACTATGACTGTACAGCTGCAAAAAAAAAGCCCCTCATAAAATCAACAGGTAAAATTTTGAGCAATAAAGAGGCATTCATAATTCTTTTGAATGCAGTGAGTTTTGAAAATAGTCTGCAGCACAATGCAGTTGGTGGCCTAATTTTCAGGACTGTTGAAGTTAAAGCTTCTCTTCTGTTATCAAGCAAGAAACTCTATATCACTAAGATGCTCGCAGTTTCATGAAAAGGATCTTTGTGAGGAGAAAATGGTTAACTGATTTTCATCTGATCAATATGAAGCTGACCTGAAATCTCTGCTATAGCAGTTCCCATGGAGGTGATGAGCTGCTAGATGAAGAGTTTATACTGGTGTTATTTTTGCTCCTTCCCTTGTGTATTATGTCTATGTGACATAAAAGGGACTTGAATGCTTTCTTTGTTTCTTTCTCTCTGCCTAGAGGAGCTTGCAAGCTTAATGTTTGGTGCATGCCAGAGAGTCTCTGGCTCTGATAACTCTCTTCACAAGAATCCAAGTGATGTCTCCCAAAGACTGTGTGTAAGTTGATGTTGCTGCCTGAACAAAACCAGCTGAAGATTTTTTTGTCCTTGTTGCTCATGAAAGGAAGGCCTATCTTTTTGCCTATAGTTTTTGTTGAATCTGAGATTATCTCTGAAATGATCTTTATGTATCATGATTGAATAACCACATTCACAGCTTGGGGAATATGCAGAGGCAAATTCTTGTAAACAGTAGTCAGATAAAGAGAAAAGACATACCCAGATGGGCTGTGATTTCTAACACTACAGTCAAGCACAATGAACAGGCAGATCAAAAATAAGTATGGCTTGTAGCTGTTTATGGAAATACAGCTAGGAAGAAGCTGTGAGGAGCAAGGTTTAGAGATAAAAATATGTACGAACCTAACACAAAAATGTCTTGGGGACAATAGATATTCCTTGCTTCCAAAAAGGCTTTTCTTCTAGTCAAATGTTTTATGAGAAAAATCCCTCTCCTTGGAGCAGTCGCATGTTCCAATATGCCTCAGTGGAAGGAAATCTAGGAAGGGTTAAGGCAACTCCTCTAGATGGAATTGAGGCAAGATTTTGCGTCTGATGAAGAAATCAGCAAAGGAAAATGATTTCTAGAGATATGAGCTTTCCTTTTCTCTACTTTTAAGATAAAGAATGCCTATATTGTCTAGTTTCTGAGAAAAATTAGTCTGGATGTGTTGTTAAAACAGATTTTGCTAATGCTCACTGATCTTATTGATCTTTTTAGATAGCCTCACATGCTGTACAGAGTAATGCAAGAAACAGACTTCAGCAAAAGCCAAAAGAGACCATCTGAAATGATGGAAGGAGAAGTTGTACCTGGTGACTCTGTACTTTATGGAAAAAACTTTTCTGTTAATAAAGTCCTGTCCTACATGATTGCTGGCTGTAATAGCTGACTGTGTTAGTGCTTAATCAGCTGTCTCCATGGCATCTGTGAAGAGCAAAATGATGTTTTGTAGATTTGTAGGGGGGGACGTTTGTGTGTGTGTGGTGGAGGGAGCTACTATTTTTGAGCATCTCACTTTAGGTACTTGCTCAGGACAATAGCAATTTAATTCTCTGTTTGGGCAGAGGTCTCCCAGGTTTCATCAAATTCTTGATTTCCATCAATGGAAGTGTTGGAATCAGTATTTTTCTGAGTCCTGACCTGAAAAGCTTTCATAATGCCAACAAAACTGGAGTGAGTGCCTTCTGTGTGTTTTCCTGTGAATGTAAAAATGTTAGACTTCAGAAGTTTTTAAACTGGCTGGTGCTGATATTGAAGTGGATCTGGAAAACATTTAGGAAATAACTTCTCTTAATGACAAGACTGTCTGCAGCTGTGAGCTAGCACTGAGAAATTATCTGTCCTTGAGTTGCAAACTTCTCTTGCCATCTATTTATTTTATTTGTTACTCAATACTTCTGCCTTAAAGTGGCTTTAGTATCCCTCCTACTGGATGTTTTGAAGGCTGGCACACGTATAATGCCTTGAGCCTTTCAGATACACAGCAAAAAGGAATTGCAAAGGTGACTAGTTTTACTATTTGCTGGCAATCTGTATTCCTAAGGGTTAATACAAAAATAACTTTAGCTTAGCACAGTTGTCAGCCAATTTAAGGTGAGGATTTCAGAGATTAGTTCTGACAATCCTGTGGAACACACCATATGTCATCTTTTGAAAACTGAAGGCAGTATTCCTTCTGGTCTTTGTTGGGAACTTAATGAGGTTAGAGAAATGTCCTCTGTCTTTTACAAGACACAGGAGCAGAAAGCCTTGATTTGAAAAATGCTGATCAACGATGTATCTTTTGTGAGAAAACAAATTGAATTATGCTGCTGTTTTTGTTTCTGTTGTGTCTCTTAATAACAGTTTCATCACAAAATGATTTAATTGTAATTGCTTGTAAACCCCACAATTTGTGACAAGCCAGAGTGGAATCCTGTAGGGATGACTGATTGTTAGTTTTGAGTTTGCTTGCTCCATTTTAGGACATCTAGCCGTGATGGGACAGCGCAGTAGTGTGACAAAGGGGCAGGAGCTCAGCTGCAGAGCTGCTCTGGCTGGGGATCACTGGAGGAATGAGCCACAATGTTCCTCTGCCTGAAAGAAGTGACATGCCAGCATCCCTCAGGCCAATTACAGCGTGATGATGTTTTCATTGTCTCACTGCTTTGGGTATAATGAATGCTGCTGCTATGACAGAAAAGTAGTTTCTTTATTATGAGAAAAGGGACTGGAAATAAATTGTGCATCCAGCTGCCTTTCTGGCTGTGTATTTTGCTGTCTGGGTCTCTTAAATGACAACTTGAAAGTAACCTGGTTGCTGCACTATGTGCTCTGATCATTTTGGGTATGTGTATCTCCTTCACCTACCAAACAGCCAAAGATGCTTCTAAGTAAAGTTTTAAATATTATAAAATCAGTCTTTAGGGTTTGAATATTTTTCTTATGTACTTAATATTCTGTCAATTAAATTGGACTAAAATACTTGTATTTTGTATCTATGTCTAACAAGTTACAGTTGAGAAATACCTGCAGATATTTTCCTTCTTTTTTAAAGAAAAATCTCTTTTTAAACCAAAAAAAATCCACAATTTCTGCTGTTCGTTCAATCTTTTCTTCTTTAGGCAAACTTAAATTTTGAAATATAGGATTTAGGGATGATGCAAGGTTCTTTTTAATTTAAAATGAAACCAGGAAAATAAAGGAGAGCTCATCACTTGTTTTTTCTTTCCCTGTTGAAAGTATTTCAAACAACAGCAATGAGAAATATGTCATAAATGAAACCAATGTGATGTTAGACATAAAGTACTTTTCTGAGACTGTTGGATTTGGATCAAGAGATTGGATCTTCTTCTGACTTTGCTATTGATTTCCTAGGTGATGATGTTTAACTTCTCTGTATATTTGTGCAGGAGCTCTTATCTCATAAGATTTTCTTATACTTTCCATCCATATTTTTTTATTAACTGACATGTGGAGGGAGGAGAAAAGTAAATAAGGTGCAAAGGGAGACACTGACTCCTTACTTATCCAAATGCTATCACATTATGAGAAAACTTGCTTTCTGAGAGAGTAATAACCTGCAGAATACAACACTGATAAATCTAAATGGATTGAAGTCTGTGTATATTTAAGAAGAATGATCAAAAGAGGCAAGTGGCACAAAGCAGAAGAGGGATGAGAAACAGCAGTAATAATGAAGGCAATTAGTTTACTTTCTGTGAGACAACAAGATGCTTCTGCCAGCTGAACATCAAATTGCCTGGCAGCTGGGGAGGGGGCGTGAGGGGGCAGCAGCAGAGCGGTGAATTGGCACGGGTTGTCCTTTTCTCTCTGTCTCCAAGAGCTTCTGGGCCTGGGGCAGGTGGGAAAAAGACTCTCCCTCTGCAGAAGCACGGCTGGCCTGCCTTCCAGGACAGGGGGACCTGTGCTGGTGAGCTGGAACTTGCTGCAGGTGGCTCTTCTCTGGAGCTTCTCCCTGCAATGCCCTCAGTCCACATCCTGGGGATGAATTAGTACTGTCCTAACAGCCAGAATATCAGGATGCCTTTAAGTCTGATGGGATGACTTCTTGACAAGGTGAATGAGACGGGAAGGTTTGGTGAGCAGGGATGGATGTCTTCCAGAGTATGAGATTTGAATGTCTGATTTCTACATTGAAAATGTAGCTCAGGGTGATGGCTCAGTCTGCCTGTGATGTGAAACACAAAGTAAGAAAACAGTGATGTGCCTGCTGAACTGAGAAAGATAGAAGGCTAGAAATGGTGCCCCGGGGCTGTTGGCCTGTAGGAGTGGATTACTAGCAGTTGAATATCAATGGAATTTAAATTCTGTGATGAAACTGTCCTTGGAAAACTTTGTAGGAGATACATTTGGGTCTTAAAAGGCAACTAAACTAAGAAAAAGTCACCCTCTCATATTGTAGAATCTAGCCTGTGATGGAAACTCTTTTCATTGAGCAAAGCTAATACGAGGAGTTTTATTTTTTGATGATTGTAAACTATGAGGACAAGGTACATTTGGGTTTTCTTTTTAACATTATTTACCATGTCTTTGCTATGTAATCACTGATAAATTCAGAGTGCAAGGCCTTCCTAGCCTAGTTTTAGGATTTTCAAGTAAATTAAGTACACAAGACTTACGTCTGCTTAACAGAAATCTTTTCTTATGGGGAATTATTATCCAAATTAAGAGTATTTCTATGTACATTTTGTACAGAAAAAGCAGGAACAGAGAAATGAGCTTTTGCTTTCACAGCATGTATATGATTTACCAGGCACTGCATTCTTCCCCTGGGGAAAGGTAGGTCAGCTAAAGCATGCAGTGGGGATGCAAGGTGCTTTTTTATGGGGTTGCCTCTTTTTTCCCTCCTTTCTGTTACCTGAGATATTTTGTACACATATGTCAACATAGCTTTTGTTAAGACTGTTTTAGAATTAGCACTACTAAAATAAACTATTGGATTTAAAATTTCTATGTTGCTAGGATGAGTTCTCTGTTGTGGTAAAAAATTATAAATTATTTTCACAGAAAAGACTAATGCATGAAAATACTTGTTACTGTGAGAGACGACAGTTCTATGGTATTATATTTCGAAAAGCTGCCAAAAAAATACTGTATGAATAACTAGCAATGCTCTGAAATGTCTAGTGCTGTGCCTGCAAATTGCTCCTTGGCATGAAATGTGTTTTGCAGCTGTTATAAAGGTACATCAAAGCCTGGGCTGGGGGAAAATTCAAACTGGCAGGCAAAGAAAAAAGTCCTGGGTGCAAATAGTTGATCTGCCCAGAGTGAGATGAAGCCAAATATTGTTTGTTCTGCATTGTCTGACAGAAGCATTGAGCAAAAAGTACAGGCAGGCCAAATTCGCTGCTTGCATAAACAAGCTGAATGTCACTGGAGTCAGCTGTTTGCACCAACAGTGAATTTGCCTTCCAGGTTTTAAATGAATCCTACATTCTTTAATGTCAGAACATAAAACAATGCTCATTACAGGGTCTAAATTGACTAATTATGCAAGTTTCCTGTTTCTTGCTCCAGAGGTGGGAGGAGGGCTCCTTGTACTGCTGAGGAACCTTCTGCACTGGCTCGTATCACTTGGATCTGGCACAGGGAGGTTCTCTGAAGCTGTGCAGGCAGAGATGGAGATAAAGGCTCAGGGTCTTTGCTCAAATGCAAAGAGATTCCCCTGGCAAGGCCCATGGCGGGGTCAAACTGGAGAATACAAATGAGCTGTGAGGCTGCAGCAGGGGAGGTGAGGAAATGTTTTATTCCCTCTCTCTTGACTGGGTCAGACTTGGGGCCCTTGGGTGCTGCTTCTCCTTACTCGGGCACACGGCACAGCCCTCAGCTCTGCACTGTCTGTTCAGATCAGTCCTGGGATATTTGGAATGGACTGCTCTAAGGCCTGCCCTAATTCTGCTTTTCTTTAGCCCAATTGGGTTGGTGGATGGGCAGTGTTGGGAGCCTATGTGAGGTCTCAGTGAGGGGCCAGCCAGAATTTTTGTTGCTCCTTCCTTCCTTCCTGCCTTCCTTCCTTCCTCCCTCCCTCCCTCCCTTGCTCTTGCTCTGTTGTCCTGCAAACAGCAGAGGTAAAAATCCAGAGCAATCGCTTCTAAGTAGCTAATACTCTGCAGGATGCATCCTGGCACAAGGGACATGATCCTCACCACGTGTAGAAAAGTGATGGTAATTGAAATCCAGCTTATTTTTCAAATCCCTAAGTATTAATACTAACACATTAACTTAATTTACAAGCAAAGAGAATAGTTTTGCCTGATAACAATGGTGTAATATACCATCCACATCTGTTATGTTCTCCTCTGGGAGTTTCTCTCTATTTAACTCTCTCTGTAATGATCTTGCTTTCATTGTTGTTGGGTTTTGTAATTACCCATCTTACAACAAGGGCAGAAATTAGTTTGGTTTATTTTAAATTTTATTTTAATGGTTCTTTAAGTGACTTGATGTTCTGAAGGATTGATTGTTTAAAAGAAAATAATATCACAACCCTTTCCTTCCCCTAAACAATGAAACTCTTTAGTGAGGACAACTTACATTGAGAGCTTGTTTGTTTAATTTTCATCTGGCCACTTGCAGAAGAAGAATATAATTCTTGCTACTTTTTGAAGGTCAGTTTTCTATAGAATTTTTAAAATGCATAAATTTCTGTGTTTTGCACAGGCACAGTGAAACATTTTGCTTCAGAAAAATAACTCATAGTTCAAATGCTTTTGGATGACTCCACTTAATCATGTTCTTACCAACTTCCTCATGGGAACTAGATGTAACTCATGAGCTGAATTGCCTTGCTTTGCTCTGTCTTCCATGTCATCATGGCCTGCAGGAGAGAAAAGCAACAAGAATTAATATTGGAAATTCCTGTGATACTGGAACAACCTCTTTTTTTTCTTCATTAGTTTTACTCTGTTTCTTAACCTTTTATTGAATATTAGTGTACTCTGTGCTTTATAAAACATATGACAAAGATTATGCTATATGGCTCCTATAAAATACCTGACTGAAAATGCAGGATGAATGAAGCTTAGTGAAAGATCATGAGCTTAGTCCCCCATATTCACATGTTTCAGCAAGGTGAGATTTTAGGTACTGTTTGAAGGAGAAGTAATCATTGAATAACCGTGGAGTGCTAATGAGGGGAACAGCAGGTTTTGCTTTGCCTAGCAAAAAAATAAAATTAAGCTCCTGAGTGAAAATTTGGCATTGGGGCAGAAATCATCATTTTATTTGAAACTGATTCTGTATATAGTTAATATGTTTGTTCTAAGGATTTAGCATCAGTAAAAGGCATAAATTATTTGGCAGATGAGGAATGTTTACACCATTAAATAGTGAAGATTAATGTGCCAAAGCTGATTCCCATGTCAATGCTGTCCTAGAAAACCCAAAACTTACTTGTGGAACCTGGAATAGGACTTTGAGAAACAGGCAATTATCCTTTGCTTTGGGATGAATCCCCATCCAGAACCAGTGTAGAATGTGCTCATGCCACTGATATGAACTACTGATGCTTCCCTGAAGGAAGCTGTAGCTTTTTGTTTAGGAATGGCACAGAGACAAATATCTCAGCAATGCCTGAGTAAACAAGAGACTTAATAGATGGGAGTGAAAAAGCTGGTTATATGAACTTCATATTTTGGCATAGTAGCTTCCTTTACTGTCATAGAATTTCTGTTTATGAGTATATTTTAGGTCTTAAATTTTTGTCTATAAATGAAGTTAAAATTAGTTCTATACATCACATGCAGGTACTATGAGGAAAACAACTTTAAAGGCTGAAGTGATCCATTTATTAGTAAGTGTTTTGTGTTAGAAATGACTCATGGTGAACACAGTCACTAGGAAAAACTAAAGCCCTCCATTTACTAGTCTATTTCTGCACAATTCTGCTTTTGCACATTAATCACAAAGAGGCAGATCATCTACTAGTGGTTTCTAAATGGCACTTTTTATTCCATGTGTATAGACTCCCAAGCTTTCCAATAACTTCTTGAGTTTGAACTGGTTTGGCTCAGGCCCTTTAATGTGATCTACTTTCATGCCAGTAGATATAAACCTAACTGGAATGATGATACTTTGAAAACCCTGTTGTCTGTCAGTAGGTCACTTCTTGAGCTATATTTCTTGACTTTCAGACCACTGCAGTCAATATGTATTTATATAAAAATATATATTTTTTCTACAGGTTACCATTAAACAAGCTATATTTCCCAACTGTTTTTTACTGCAAAATGATATAAGAAAGAGCTTTAAACTTCTGTTATTGGAGACAAAGGCAGAACTGTTGGGAAGAGGAGAGGAGGTGACCACAGAATTTCACACAGAAATCAATTTGATAAATAATGGAAAAGTCTGGGACTTTGAGCACTATATTTTCTGAACTGGATCTTTCTGGAGGTTGTTCATTTTGCTAGGTTTTATTTTAAAAGTAATGCCATAAATTTTGGGAGAAACTGGAGGCATAGCTTCCAGATTAATGGCATTTTGTAAGGAAGGTGCATTTTTTTAATATGTGTAGTTGGATTTTGCTAAAGCAATTCAATATAAATACCTTGTAGAGCTAGGTCTTAAAGTTTCATTTCCATCTGCATTGACTGCTTTAGTAGATCTTTGGATAAATGTCTAAAGAGCTTGGAAGGCAGAATAAGCATTTGATCCACTGAAATCTTCAGCCTTCTCCCAGAAAAAGATCAAGAGCAAATACTATTTTTACTTCTGCTTTCACATGTCTGAATATTACTGGAAAGACATTTATAATAATGCTCAAGGAGAATGGGTGTTGCATCTATTATGCAAGTATTATAATGTTTCTAAACCAGATAAAAATAATGTTCTCAATAGACACTACAAAATGAACTCCAATCTAATTGCTCTCAACACTATATTAAATCACTCCCATTTGCACTTCGCTAATGATTTCAGATGTTCAAACAAGCCATTTTTAAACTGATCAAAGTCTGCTGCGGTTCTAACACTGATTCATTTCACCATCTAATCAGGTCTCCGACAAACTCCTGAGTACTCATTCCCTTGGAAGTCATTTGCAAGTGGTAATACTCAGGGTATTATGAATTGGTGCAACATCCAGCTGCTTGGTAAGAGATACAGCAAAAGGCCTGTGTTTAGTTTAGAAGAGCATAAAGGGCTCACTTGGCCAAACTCACTGGTCGTGCTATGACAATGCAGCAGACATTGCATGTACACTTGGACGTGGCTTTGCACCTCGTTCTCAATGTTTATTGTAGATATACAACTGCTACAGCATCTCAGGATAGGAGTGCCTCTGACATTCTTTAGTGATTGTCCCCACTGAAGGTTCTTCAGAGGAGGGTTGAGATGAGGCAAGCATTGCTCTGGCACTGCCCTGTCCATGTGCATGGCAGGTGTATGGAGCTGTATGAAAGTCTGGCTTTACTGGGCAGGAAGCAGTTTCTGTGTTTGTGTATTCCAGGCCTTCTAAGGCTATTGCTGACTAAAATTGCTTTGGGCTTCCACCATTTCTTGTGCCAGAACCTCACAGTTCCCATGTGTTTTTCCAAATCCTGCATTTGCATAGAATTCTCTGGAAGTTGATTCTCACCCCACCTGCAAGTTGTGCTCACACTGAGTTTTACAAAGCAGCGTCTTGGACAACAGTTTTGGATTTTGCAATGTGTGCCTAAAGGAATATTTTTGTTCCCTCATCTAAATGAAATGGCCAGTGATTGACATGGATCTTTTTTAATAGAAAGAGGGAATTAATTTGTATTCAGTAAAAACCTGTTAAATTGACCACAGTTTACTATAATTGTCAAGCAGTTGGTAACGTTTAGGTTGTGCTATGTCATTTCATGTCCTCTTCTTGGTCTTTCACTTTTCATTTCCCTCCACAGAAGGCTGTTCATATTGAGGAATACATATTGAGGAATTTGCAGTATTAAGTTGGACCAAGTTGAACAGATTAGTAATTTTCCAAGAATTTGATACTGCTGTTTTTCCAAGGAAGATTCAAGTACACTTTTATTTAAGGGTAGAAATAATTGCTTTTCATATCCATTTTTCTGTTTTTACTGACAATGCAATTTCCAGCATTTTAATGGGTCCAAAATAAAGATCTTCTTATTGTGCTTAGATGTCCTTTTTAAGTTTTTAGTAGAGACTTTACTAATGCCAGAGCTGAGCTGAGATCTGCCAAGTGGTGTTTGCTAGCCTGCCACTTCTGCTCAGGAAATACTAATCAATTGGGCTAGAGCCACTTAGGATGCTTACATGCAAAAATTATGGCTATTCTTCATCACTTGTTAATTAAACAGACAAAATTCTATCCATAGTCAAGGTCAGGCATTCTGCTAGCTAATGACTTGTATGCCTTGACTGAAACACTGCAGAATTTTTCCCCTAGTGATCTTTTTAAAATACTTAAAATTGAGATGAGATTGCTAACTAGATAATAATGGTCTTTGCACATCAAATTAAGTCCAAATATGCCACGTTGTTGGCTTTGATTTAGGAATGATTTAAAATTCAAACTTCATAAAATAGCACACCTCAAATCTGAATAACTCAGAGAACTTTGCAGATACAAATGATTCGGATAGAAATAAACTTTTGCTAGGGAGGATTTAAAATAGGAAATGCATTTAAAAAGGAAACAGAGAAGTTAAAAATAACAGCAAATGGACCTTAATGCTGTTGTAACAGTTGACAAGGTACAGAAAATGAAGAATGTACTCTTATGAAGAGTACAGAAAATTGCATGGAAAACCAGTGAAACTGTGAGGATTTTTCATACCTGTAAGTAAGGCTATTGGCCACCTTCATCCTGGCTCCCACCTGCACATGAATTTGAGAGAGTCCCCTCCCACGGGGAGTAGGCAGCAGCCAGAGCAGAGACTTCCACCCAGTCCTTGTGCAAGTTATCCTGTACAATCAGAGGGGGCACCACTCCTTGTCTGCTTTGCCTCTGGGTCTGGATCTAATGGGCAGGTTCCTGGTACTGGTAAGAATTTGCTAGACTTGCACTAAAACCAGATACAGGATTAGAGTGCAGCCTCCTCCAAGGGCCTGAGCCAGAGGAGGAAAGCTTTGTTGGGGATGTGGATGGATCCTGATCATCAGCTATGGGGCAAACCTAGGAGTTCCCATTTATGATCTGCTTTAATGGAGGTTTTAAGGCTTTAAGGCAGAGCAAAAAATGTGGAGCTGTCTGTATTTAAATTTGTCATCTGGAGAAAAATGTTTATTCTCTCCCTCAAGAGAAAAAATTCTGGAGCTTTAAATTTAGTCTTTTACCCTGCTGACAGTAGAGAGTGTCTAGAAGGCTCCTAACATTTGAAAGTTGCATTTGCCTGGCACCTTTACTCCAATGTACTCAACTGGGAGCACCAAATAGCAGATGTACATATTTTCCTTTGCATCGAAGCACTGTGAATAACTATCTTAAAAAGATAGGGTAATTTCATTAAAGAATTATTAGTGCTCAAAGAGGTAAAAGATATTTTGAGGATCTTTCAACCTAGTACTTTGACATCAAGTTCCATCTTAGCCTTTGTACAAACACTTCCTACCTAAATAATGCTAAAGGAAAGCTGATATTTAACAATAAATGTTAGGAAAGGATATCTGTGTTATAAAATTGAGAAAAAAATAATTAGTGCCAGATTTCCAACTTTACCCACAGAATTTTGGCAGGTTTCACAGTCATTTTCCATAGCTGGAGTACTTTATCAAAGAACAGAGATAAAAGATACCTGAGAAAGAGTTGATATATAGTCCAGGCTTAAATAACACTTAATTTTCAAATCTAGAAATAAAAGAACTACAGATTTGTTGTAATTGAACTGGTGATGTAACTGAAAATACAGATACAAATTCTCATGTATTTAAAATACTTTATTCCTGTTATAGGCATAGTGAAATATTGAAGCACTTGATGAACATCAGTAGGCTGTGTTTTGGGGTTTATTTAATGATTAATGCAGTGCCACACAGATAAGTGATGTGATTGCTATCTTTCCTATAGTCTGACTTTTCTAGCCATAAAATCTCAAATACTGTGAACTATATTTACACTTAAAATGAAATAAATTTGACTCTTGGCAACGGAGGGACTGCATGGATGCAGAATAGTGTACTAGCAGTAGTTCCAGTCACAAAATGGTTTTATGGACAAGCTACTCTAAGCCTATTATGAGAAGAGCTACAGCAAGTTGTTATGGTAACTGGAGCTGTACAGTAACAGGGTAGGATTAAATACTTGATTTTTTTCCCCCATGTGGACTTCTGTGAAGCATTGTTTTCCACATACAAGAAAGAAAAAAACATTTCAGAGGAAAATTAATGAAAAACAGCTCAGCTGAATGTTTGGATAAATTTGCTGTGGTACTTCCATGAAATGCCTCTACCCTCCCAAATGACAGGTCTTGTCTCCTTTTGGGCAGAGATGAATATATTTACTCCACTGAATATTTGCTCCAGTGTTTGCTTTGATTGGATGCTTTTTAATACTTTGCTGCTTTTTGCTGTTCCAGTTTTATTATTGTTGGTATGGTGATACAATTTCCATAGCTTTGCTTAGAGGGTGTTTGCATCATGAAGTTTTGTGTCTCTGGGAAATCATGTTTATGTTGCCATACTGCTGCAACAGGGGCCTGAAAGCTGGAAGGACTCAGAAAAGTTGTGGGCATGATGGATGGGGTTGTGGCTGTCCTTCTTCCAAAGCTGTGACATCCATGTGGCACTTTGGTTATTCTGAATTCCCTTTGATAAAGATATTTTTCTTTCATAGTTTAAAACCCACATGTTTAACAGGGATGTAAATGTATGTTTCTGTGATAATTTTCAGTACAAGTAATTTGTTTGACTCCTGCTTTTGTATGTGTGTAAGACTGCTTGTCACTCTCTTGCCTGTTGGATCTCTTTCATATGTATTTATGTACTATTTTTGAGGGAGATGCATTTTTTCCAGCAGTATATCACAGTGTTTGATAAGTTCCTAGTATGGTTTTATGAGAAATCTGTTTGCTTTTGTTTCATTAAGTATCTTTTAAAATTTGTTTTGCCGATTAAATATGTTGACAAACCTATAGCACTTTTGTCAGAATTCTGACTTTAGCTATCTGAACCTCTTTTAAATTTAAAATGTTTACTAATATATTGCTAGAAATGCTGAAGTTTTTAGAATTTATGTTGCTAAATAGGCTCCACAAATTGCCTTGAACCCACTGGTTACCAATCCAGTAGGATTAGAACCAATCAATTTTGTCATAAGTGGTTTTTTCCAAAGTACTTTACTCTTAACATTTGCGGTCTGCCTGAATTATAGAAGTGCTCAGAAATTAGGGCTAAACTTTACTGACCATCAGAGCAATCCTCTGGTTCTCCAGTTGTTCTCCTCTTTGCAGTTAAATCCTAGAATTATACAAAACACTACAAATCAAAGGTTGAGTCAATGTCTTTCAGAACAAAGAGAGTCTCTGTTATACTGATATTTCTTGTCATGAATTCCCCTCTTCAGATTCATAAATTTAAGTTTGTGCCACTTAAAAATTTAGGATTGAACATTAGGAAACACAAAGCAGACAGTGTATATAAAATATGCCAAGAAATAAAAAGGAATAACAGTGCAGATTGCAAGATATCATCCTGATAGAGAATGGTAAAATATGCATGGTTCAGATGACAATAACACAAATGAAATGCAACATTTTACAGAAGTGAACCACAGCTCCTGACACAGCTCTGGCACTATCACGCGACTGGTGATTATTCAAATGTCTCCATGATTAATTCAGTTTGTATTGATGCAAATAATCCTAGAGGAGACCTGGGAGAGCTAATGCATTTTGCTTCTGTGGCTTTCCATTGATAGCACAAAACAGCAAAGAGGAAAGTAATTTTCATGATATTAATAATGCGATTGCAGAATCAGGTCATTTAAAAGAATGGTGCTGACTCAGCTGTAGTAGTGCAGAGTTGAACATGGAGATTAATTCTTGAGCATGCTACATAAAAATCCACTGCTGGATATCTCATTGCACTAAAGCATATTTCCTCCTTTGTAGGAAATATTTAAAATGACAGCAGCTGATTTGATGCCTTCTTTCCTGCTGTTAGGAATTCTTTTATAACATCAGAGCTCTTTCTGCTGGAGTATTTACCTTTACACATTGAGAGGGGGCTTGCCTTTCTCCCTCCTCCTTTCCAGGGACGGAAATTGGTTCCTTCTTTTAGATAATTCCCTGAAGGTCAGTGAAAGTCTGAGGGGATCATAACTGCTGTGCATGAATAGCTGTCTCAGCCAATGAATCTTATTAAAATCAGTGATGAGAGGGAGCAAACATTTCCTTTTTTTGAAAGGACATCTTCATAGATGTCACTGGAGGCAGGCTTCTGGCTGACTCTTGCTAACTTAGGTAGTTCTAGTGGCAGACATTTGTGCTTTTATTTCGCTTTTTTTTTAATGACCAGGCCAATAAGCTCAGCAGATATGCTAAAAAGGTGATTCTTACACAAGTTCCTTAGAGAGAGGGAGAAAGACAAGAAAAATACATAACCATTGGTTTTTTTAAAGTGCAAGTTACAAATGCACCGCATAAAATTTTCCTTATACTTAAAAATGCAAAATGGAAAGGGTTTAAGTAAAAAATGCTTAAAACAAGGCTCTAGTTGTGGGTTTTTCCTCTTGTTTTGTTTGTTTGTTTGTAGTTCTTGGGGGTAGGCTAAAAGGATTAGAGAAACAATTTCTATACATTTGCAATGTATTGTTTCCACATTAGTGATATTTTTCTTGTTTTTATAGGGAAGAGGAAAAGCCTGTTTTTCTCTTGTGGAACTACAAAATTAAAAACCAGCTAAAAGTTAAACATACATTTGTCTTTCTAATATTTCTAACATTGCATTTTTCTGATCCCAGCTAATTTATGTTTAAATAATATATTACTTCCAAAGTAAATAAGAAAATAATGTAACACAATGTAGAAAAAAAAAATTTCCTGTGTAAATGGGGTAGTTCAAGATTCTTGTAGTTTGAGCTTGCTGGTGACCAGGAAAAAAATGAGAGGGGAGCGCTAGTGAAGAATATTAGGAACATCATCAAGTAATTAGAGACATGAATATTTCTGAGATTCTGTAACAACACTGGAAGTGAGAGACTTTTTTTCTCCTTAGCATCTTGGGTGGTAATTGAACTACTTGGGTCTCCCTGCTCTTGAAAGTAAAGCACATATTTTCTTGCTGAGAGTTGTTTCCACATTTTGTGGTTCAAAATAGGTCAGATATGTGCCATTGCCTCTGGCTGTGTATTGAGTCATATCACATAGCTGCAGATCCACTGTCTTCCCTGAGAAAGTTGCAGCTTGGTGTCTGGGAATACAGGCTGGGGCTGGGGGAAGGACTGATTTTTACTGAGAGTGCAGCATGGCAGTCCAGCTGCCACAAGGCCTTCTCCCACAAGTGTCATCTGAAGTTTCCTTCCAAATGCCAAGAGACTTTTTGGGTAGGATTTGGATAGGTCATGGTGATAAAGCCCTTGAGGCTGATCCAAATCATCTGACTCTTTTGTTACTCCTGCCAGGCTGGATCTGTACACTGGAGCATTGCCAGGCATGGCCCTAGCTGCCCTGCTGATGCCCAGCCCATAACAACCCCAAATGCTCTCCATCCACCCTCCCTGGCCCTGCTTGCCCCTGGGCATTCCCCGTCTGGGTGCAGGTCTCATCCCCTCCTCTCTCTGTGCTGGAAGGGGTTAACACTGCTGTGTGCCTTACTGACTGGCTCCTGCAGTCCAAGAACAGTGAAATGCAAGCCCCTGTAAAAGGCTTCTGCTCTCTTGTGCTGATGCCCAGACGATAATGATGGTCCTGCTGCCCTGAGGGCTGTCACGGGTCCCTGTGCAGCCAAGGGGAAAGGGAAGGCAAGAGCCTTGAGGAACTGCCCTCCCTTGTCTTGTTTATGAAATGAGATTTACTCAAGAACTGATCATAAATTTATGAAAAACATAGCTGAATGTCAAAATGCTACTGTGTCAGTCTGTACTAGACTTCAGCTGAACTAAATTTGGGTTCTGTACTATTGAATTCGAGATGTGTGAAATTTGGCTGAGGACAGGACAGTTGTCATCATATTTGTCTGTGCTGTAGGACTGAAAATTGGTATATTGCCTCCAAGTTTGCACAGGTGGGAGAATGATGTGGAAGAGTGAGTCATATCAATTTAAAATAGGAATGAAGGCTAAAAAGGATTGGTTTAGTGTTTGTTTTTACTCTTGGTGTGACTCCATTTTTAACCACTTTATTACTCTCTGTAGTTATTTTTTGCAAAGACATTTGTCAAGGATTAGTTTTTGTTTGGTTGCAAATACTATATGGCAGCTGGAAGCCTTTTTATGAGGCTTTCAAAAGCTGAGAAACTGGTTGTCTATGTGTGAAAAGTTCTTTGCTGGTACTCTAAACTGCTTTTCATTAGGATGTTGTATATTTAATGATTGCTAGCCCAATGGGGCATGCAGAATTTCCTGCTGCGGTCTTCTGTAAAATTTATTGAAGAAAGGCATTGGAAAATTTTGCTGGTATGCAATGATGCATGGAAAACATTTGCAGTTGTGTAAAAGTAATGGAAATCCTCTGAAACAGTTGCTAGATTAAAACCAAGCCAAACCCTTGGTGATACTAGCTGAGTTATCTGCACACAGATATTGGCAGGTAGGGTAGGTGTTAGGTTTTTATCACTGCCTTTAAGCAGCCTTTTTACATTGGTGCTTTTAGATCCAGGATTAAAATGCTTTTCTTCTGGAAGAGAAAAGTAAAATATTGTTTTCTCACTTGTTTACATGCATGTACAAAATTACCAAACAGCAATTAGAAATTGGACCATACAACCTATGAATAGAATTTCATTTTTCAATGTTTAACATGAAATTTTGAGATGTAGGATCTATCATAAATCTTGTTGCAGATTCTCTCTGTTTCTAGCAGTATGTTAATTTGTCAGAGTCTGTGTTGGGTGGTTTTTATTGTTTTATATTCTAGTGGGTTTTTTGTTGTTGTTGTTGGTTTTTTTTTTAGTTTGTTTTATTTGTTGCCATTTTGGAATACCATGGCTCTCAGAATGCAGATGTCAAAACAACCAGTGAACTGGATGCATTGGATCAAAAAGGTCTGACTGAGGAAAATATGATGTAGCTCAGGCTAGAGTGGAGCTGACACAGTCCTGAACTAAAGCTACTTAAGTGGTTTTCTGAAGTCAAAATGTTCAGGGATAAAAAGGCAATTTTTAGACCAGTGACTGGAAAGAAAGTGACTGACACAAGAGCTGTAAAAAGTAGATCCTATGTTGGCCTAAGCATTAGGTGGTATTCGAGGGGTATTTTGCAGGCCAGACTCTGCTGCTCCTGCTCTGAGCTAAACACTAGATTGTATATTAAAAATATATTCCACATTCTAATTTCTAGCCTGTTCAGTTTGTTAATGAAACTGTGGCTGTGGTTATTCTGCTGATGTATTCACTTTAGATATTAGTTGCTAATCCTGAAATTTTAAATATTTGGTGCAAGACAAACAATAGTATCAGGAGAAGCATGCTTCTGCTAACTGACCTTTCATATGTCTCCATCCTCTCAAGAGGGTCAATCCTCTTCCAGACCTACTGAAAATTTACCAGGAGTCATTACAAAGATTCATTGGGATGGCGTAGCTGACTGTGACATTATGCAACCTGGCAGTACCTAGAAGGAGCTGAGCTAAGATATGAGCAGTTTAATGCATGAAATAGTGCATTGTTCAGTTGTGTAAGGTGATATGACTCCAATCAAAATGGTTTGGGGATGGTGGCCAAACCACAGCCATATGGAATGATAAAAAGATACATGCAAGAGTTTTAGTTTAGACCTGAGGTGTATGTTGAAGTAATTTCAGCTGCAGTACAGTTTTCTCTGTGGGGAGGATGAATTCTCTGTGTGTGCTCTTGCATAATAGCATCTGAAAGAGCCTCTATCTTTCTCTGTGCTGTCCTGCCCAGCAGATGATGCAGCTTTGGAGTCTACAGCATTACAGCAGGTTTAAACATAAATCCCAGTGACTTAGGAAGTGTTATTCAGAACAGAACGATGTTTCAATTAAGTAAATACATAAATTATTTGATAGTCCATCAGTGGGCCACCAAGATGGACTGCAGGATATGTGCTCTTTGAGGGAGCTGGGCATGTGCATGGTGACCTAGAGACTAAGGAGTGATCTAGTAGGTATTTATAACTAATTCACTATGGAGAGTTATGAAAATGAGAGAGCCAAAATTCCTCAGAAGGTACAGATGATGTATCAGGAGGAAACAATCATGATTCTGCATAGGGAGGGTCAAGTTAGCCAACCCATCTTCCCAGGAGTGCAGTGAGGCACCCAGCCAGGTGACCATCTTTGGGGTGTTTCCTACTGATGACCTGACTCAGTTCTGCTGATAATCCTGCTTGGAGGGTGAGAGTGGACTGGACAGCTTCAGTGGTTTCTTGCAAGCAACCTTTCAGTGATATTGTTCCAGTTTTCTTGACCAAATTTGGCCCCCTAAGAGGTTGAAGGTATTTAAAGGCCGGCTCCATTCAGCACTCCACCAAGCACAAGTTTCAGAAGAAAGCCTTCAGACACTGTCACTTTGGTTCTTCAGGCAATTAAGTTTTATTTCAGCAAAGATTTTAAAATAACCTTCTATAGGAGCCACAGTGGGAATTGCTGCTTCAAATGGAAGTATACTTTTTTGACCTTGACTTCTCTAAAATAGGCACACAGCAGCATGTATATATTTATGCAGGGAAAAGCAATCTTACCAGATCCTACTTTGCATATGTAATTTGGTTACAGGCAAGAGAATGAGAGAACAAGCTGCTTGTGGCAAGTATAAATAAATTAATTCATTACTGCATAGCAGTTCTTGCTGTGACATTATTGGGTGTTTTTAAATCTTGTAGTATGAAGTCTTATTGTCTTGGTTTGACCAGATGGACTAATGATCTTTTGGGTCCTGTTATCTGTAGTCTAATGACACTTTAAAATATTTGGATTCTGCTCTACACCAATTTTAAATACACCATTAAAAGACACATAAAAGAGTGCTGGTTATTTTCTTGGCAGGTTTTTTTTGAGCATGATTAGTACTGTATGAATGGAAAAAAAAGTGATTCTTGATAAGTCTTTCTGAAGGTGGTAATGATGTAAAAACTAAGCAGAGAGAAAAACCACTTGCCCTGGACTACACAGTAAGTCAGGTGCTTTTTTTCTCTTCATTAATTCTGATGATAAAATGGATGTGAAATAATGCTTACACTGATCTGGAACAGCTGTTGAAGATCTTTTAACAGAGCCCAAGTAGGAATAATGTCAAACCAAAATAGCTCTATAAGTAATTAGGCACAAATTAATAAAACCACAAAAGGCAGAGGCATACTATGAACTCTGATTTAATTCCGAAGAGAAGAGAAAAAAACTAAGAAGAGTAAAAATATTCTTGATGTATATGTACAGTGACTTCTGCCTGGGAATTTAGATTCATCTCATCAGTGTAAATGCTAAATATCTAAAGAGGCAAGATCGAAGTGATTTCTGTGAGGCAGGATGGGGAAAGCAGATGCTGCTGTTCTAATTATATGGACATCTTGTCACTGAGATTTGCCAGCTGGATGTATTTATTGATCCTCAATTGGTTTTGGGTTTATTTGTGATAGTGATGACAAAAGGACTGTCTTAATAATTTTTTATAATTATCCAGCTGAAAATATTGTAACAGTTTACCAAATTTCCAGCACATAGGTGAATAAACACATCATGATGTGATGGGAGAGCAGCTGGCTCACAGGTCAGCCACAAAGGGTTACAGTAAATGGGGTGACATTAGAGTGGTGACCTGTCACTAGAGGGGCTCCACAGGGCTCCATCCTTGGCCCTGTGCTCTTTAATATCTTCATAAATGCCTTGGACACGGGAGTGAGCAACTTTGCAGATGATGCAAAGCTGGGAGGAGCCGTTGGCTCCCTCGAAGGCAGGGAGGCCTGCAGAGAGTCCTCAACAAATGAGAGAGCTGAGCAATCACCAACAAGGAAAAGTGCTGGATTCTGTACCTGGGCTGGGACAATGCTGGACGTAGGCTCAGACTGGGGAATGAGATGCTGGAAAGCAGTGCCACAGAAAGAGACTTGGGGGTCCTGATCCATGGCAAGTTGGATGTGAGTCAGCAGTGCCCTGGCAGCCAGGAGGGCCAGCCCTGTCCTGGGGGGGACCAGGCACAGCATGGCCAGCTGGGCAAGGGAGGGATTGTCCTGCTCTGCTCTGAGCTGGGGCAGCCTCACCTCCAGTCCTGTGTGTGCAGTTTTGGGCACTGCAATATAAGAAAGATAGGAAGCTCTTAGAGAGTGTCCAAAGGAGGGCAACAAGATGGTGAAGGGCCTTGAGGGGAAGGGGTATGAGGAATGGCTGAGGTCACTCGGCTTGCTCAGCCTGGGGAAGAGGAGATTGAGGGGAGACCTCACTGCAGTTACAACTTCCTTGTGAGGGCAAGAGGGGAGGCAGGCTCTGATCTCTGCTCTGGGGTCCCAGTGACAGGACCCAAGGGAGTGGCCTGAAGCTGTGTCAGGCGAGATTTAGGGCAGATATTAAGAAAAGGTTCTTCACTCAGAGAATGGTTGGGCACTGGAACAGGCTCCCCAGGGAAGCAGTCACAGCACCAAGCCTGACAGAATTCAAGAAGTGTTTGGATGATGCTCTCAGGCACATGGTGTGACTCTTGGGGATGATGCTCTGAAGGCTTGGGTGTTGAATTTAAGGATCCTTGTGGGTCCCTTCCAACTCAGCTTATTCTGTGATTCTGTGATTTCCTGCACTACAATTTATTGGCAGGAAAGCTCTGCAGAAGAAATTAGCTTATCACAACATATCACAAAAGACAGGTAGATCCCTATACATCAGGAGTAATATTTAAGCATTTGAGAAACAAGCTCTTTTTACCACTGCAGTGTTAAATTAATTAGTGAATGAAAAGCAGAGCTCATTTTGAGTGTACATGGTTTATAAGGGAGAAAGAAGTCTGTGGTTCAAGCAAATGTTAGGTAGCTAAAAGCTCAGGTAATTTCAGATTTTTTCATGTAATTCTTGACAAGTTTCTAAGTCCCAGCTCTTTATCTTTGTGATTAAAAATAAAAGGAACAATTCTTCTTTTCCTTCACAGTGCCACAGAGCACTGGTGTTTTGTTCACTCCCAAGGAAAACACGAGCAGTTGGGATGATGTGCAATGCTATGTCTGTGAGTGGTTAAACAACTGCAGTTTTCAGCAGTATCTGTTGCTGTAACTGCTTAGTTTGATGCAGTCAGCTGTAACTCCAGGGAGGGTATCAGGCCCTGGCGCTCTCTTCCAAAGCCTCAGAAGAGATCAATCCAGTCCTTAAGGTTTGTTTTCTTAGTCCAAACAGAGCCATTGGGCACATCCTTTCTTGCTGAGTGAAGGACAGAAGGGGTCTGGGCCCTGGCTGTTCTCTGTGGGGCTGATAGCCCCAGGGCAGGGCCCAGCCTGCAGGGTTAGGTTGATGTTACTGCAAGCATTCTGTTGGGAGTGGTGCTGAGAGCTGGTCCCAGAGTGCTCCAGCCTCCCTGACCAGCTCTCCCTCCTCTGTCACAGCTGTGCAGGTTGGAAGGCTAGACAGCACTAGTACGACTTCTTATGTTACATCAATCCAGAGTCTTACTGGATTAACTGCTACTAATACACATTCCCAGAGATGCAGAATTCACTTCAGCCCCTAAAATTTGATGAAATTGGCTGCAGGGAGATAATGAAATGTTTTTACATGAAATAAAATCTGCTAGAATATTCTGCATACTCAGCCCTTGGCACTGCTGTGTTAGGCGAGGCTGTTGCCTTAAACGTGCACTAGGCGGCACTTTAAGACTGGTTAAAGGAAGCAGAAACCTTAGCAACACTAATTCCACATCATCATGAGCAGAGTAAACAGTCTGGTGCAAAACAAAATATAAAAAAAACATAAGCAATTAAATATGTATTTAGCAGCAAGTGTGATTCGATTTCTGTTTTTCCCGCAGCAACTGCACTTGCTGAAAGTGGACATGCAACTGAAAATTACATTCTTGTTCTAAACAGATTGTATCTTTGTCGTCTTGTTCTTCTAAATAAATGGACTTCGCTTTTCAGCATCTAGCCAAACACAGGATCAGGTACTATATTTTTTCGTTAATCAGCCTGTGTCTCTACAGCTATCTGTGATGGTAGGTTTGTAATTTTTTTTAATTTCTTCATAGGAACTGCTGAAATGTCGGTTCTCCAACATTCTATTTTATTTCCTTCAACTGGTTTTATCTAACTTAAGCCCATACAGAACTGTAGTTCTGTTCCAGGACAGCCCTCTAGGGTGTCTCCTGAGCATGAGAAACTGGTTTTGCAGCCATTTTAATGTCCATTCCCCTGCCAGGGATATGTGTTGCCAAAGTGTTTGAATTCTGTAATGATTTATCTTGTTAAGCACATTAGAATGACATGAAAATCATAACTCCTAATTCTATCAGAATTTTCTCCTTCAGAATACTTTAGGGAAGCTTAGAAGTAATCAGATTAATTTGATGGGTACAGATAAGCTAACGGAAGCACAGCTGTGTATAGATTACTTTCCACAAAATGACAGGCCATCCTTTTGCTAAGAATTTGATTTTGTAGTATCAATAAGATGTATAAACTGTGAAATGGTAGATAAGAATGACCCATTCAGAACACAGCAACAAGAAAATGTACAGTATGCAGCTGAAATGAATTAATGTCTTGCAAAAACAGTAGGTTTATACTGGTCAGCATGTAAAATAGCCAGGCAATAAATGCAAACCTTTTTTAGAGTTTGTTGGCTGCATTGTCACTTTTTGCCTTTTTTTTTCTGCCTCTACTATGCATATAACTGCAGTTCATTGCTTCTGATACTGTTACATTTGCTTATTTTAAGAAACTGGTAGAACTGCTCAGCATTAATGAATGCACAATTTTTTTCCTTTTCTTTTTTTTTGTCAGGAATTACTATTTTGTTGAAACTGAAATACTTTGTTGAAACAATGATTAGAAAACTTTCTGAGGAAGGTGCCTAAGCATCAGGAATACTGACAAGTGCTAAAAATATGTTCATCCAAGACCAGCTGACAGCCAGGCACTGAAGATGAGTGTTGCTTTTAGTTTGGTACTTATGCTGTACCGAGGCCTCTACACGACCTCTGTATAAAGGGTTATGTAGCTGCACCTACTCCAAGTGCCATCCCAATCTGTTATGTAAAATTATTCTAAGAAAAGTCTGAGAAAGTCAGAAAACTAATGCGAACAGAGAGCTCTGCAGGCACAACCTCAGGGCAGCTTTCGACTGTAGTATCTGCCTAGTCAGATGTTTGCTCCGAGCCAGCTCCAGCCTGGAGCTTTCAGACTTGTTATTGTGCAGCTATGCCTGCAATAAACTGCCTGCCCTGCTCCTGACATGGGCATGTGGGCACGGCACAGGCAGGGATGTGTGTGGATGGGGCTGCTGGGCTGCACGTGGGGCCACAGCTCCTGCTTCCTCTGAGCACACAGGGGCATGCCTTTGTCTTTACAGTAAACAAGAAGAGTGTGTGACTGGAAATCAATAGGTTGAACTTAGCAGATGAGAAATGAGGTCTAATTGGTGATTAAACAACACGGTGTTTGGAGCAATTAGATGTCAATCCATTTACCTCTCTCCTTTCTGGAGGGAAAGCTAGGTTGAAGAGCTTGAATTTCATGGCTCTTGCTATGTCCTGAGATCCCTCACAGCATCTGGGGCTTTGAGTATCTTGGACTTGGGAGAGAGACAGAGACTGATCAGACACTTTGAGTAAGAAGGGATCCTGAAGGATGTCTGATTGTCTGAAATTAATGTCTCACTCTTACAGGCTCCCTGACCTCTGCTCTGACTGCTTCCTAGCCAGGTGAGACTGCTCTGAAATATTGTTCTGGGAACCTTTGAACAAAGATGAAGATAGATGTTTCATAGGTGATGGTAAAAGTGGTATAAATTTACAAGGTTGCTGCCTCTTTGTCAGCTTTATAATCTGCTCCTTTTCTTTGTCTGTCCATGATGAATTATGTGTTAAAGAATATCTTCCAGTAGTATTGAATAGGGATGTCTTGTGCCAGTAGATGAAGCTAAATGTTCTGTTTCAAATATAGTTATTAGTATTGCTCTGGAAGTGTTGGTCTTGGCAAACATTACCAATGGGTCTTGAGTAAATTTCCCCAGTAGGTGTTCTAGTCTGCACTGAGATGCTGTGATTATGCTGACAGCAACAATTATGCAGTTAGCTTAAAGCTAGTTTTGATGTGCCTGTGTGAACAGGAGTGATGCAGGACATGGCTCTACATACGTGCAGATATGTGTATGTATATCATATAACTGTACCATGTGGCGTAAGATTCACGAACAGCTATTATATGTTCTACCTTTTTGATGTTGTTGCTACTTCTTATTTTGTCTTGTTCTCTTTTGTTCTTAAAATTAACCTAGTTGACCCACAGAATGGTTTGCTCTCCTAAAAGGGACTTCTGCTAGCTCTGTTATCATCCTGTACAATGTGCTTGGTGATAGAAAAGATTCCATGGTGAAACAAACAATCTCCCATCTAGAAATACCTCCTTTCAGGTTTCAGCTTCTTTTTTGCTTGTTTTTCTCTTTTCCATAAAATGTTAAAAAAAGCAATTGTTATTTTCTGCTAAGAAGCTGAAGTGTGCCAGTTTTTGATTTATTTTAGTGCTTGATATTGTAAAGGCATAGTAAAGTCATATTACCCCTATAGACTTTTGGGTTTTTTTGCCTAACCAAAATAGTCCACTAAATTAACCCATAGGGCATTAACTGGAGACTTAAATTCTTTGTTTAATTCAGAGCAGGAGAATGAACCTCTAGCTCTACTTTCCTTTGCAGGTGCCCGAGTCAACAGGATAGACTCTAGTTTTTCTTTTTATTTTTTTTTTTGCCCTCCCCATTTCTGATTCAAAACTGCAAGCTAAAAAAAAAAAAAAAATCTGATAAAGAGAAATATCTGGCAAACTGGACAGCCATTTCTTTTCATCACTGGTTCTAGAGAGTATGATAATATTTTTTCAGTTTTCCTAATCCTTTTGTTAGGAAAAACAGTCTTGTATGTAATCAGAGTGGAGAAAGGATGCAAAAATGTGAAAATATTACAAAAATATCCCAGCACAGAAAACTTTCCTGGGGAGTTTTCTCATCTCTGCTGTTATATTATGAACTTATTTTTTTTTTTTCGTGAAGTTTGAAATCCTCAGTGGAAAATTACTGTAAATCAGAGTAATTCTTCCTGGGAGTTCTACTGCCAGCAAGTATAGCTTTGAGTCCATAGCTAATTAAAATGTCTCTGCTTAGGCTTTTTAACTAGAAGAATCTCCTCCATCAGCAGTTCCCAGTGATTCCGGCGCAGTGCGGAATACACGTGTTCCTACAGCACTCCAGGGCTTGTAGGTCATGATCCTTTTCTGGTATGGATGTGAATGCATTCTTGTAATGTAGCTAAAACAGATGAGGGTTCCCATCAAGTGAACACAAGTCTACATGTAACACAATGAAAGGTCCCTGCACTTTGGTTTTGTGTTTGGGAAGGTGACCAAACTGATCCCAGAACCACAGACTCTGGTAGAAGAGCCTGAGTAGAAAGGGATATCTGGAGATTGTCCAGCCCCCTATTTTCAAAAAGGGACAACTAGAGCAGGTTGCTCAGGGCTGTATTAAATCTGATCTTGAATATCTCCAAAGGCCAAGACTCCACAACCTCTCTGGGAAACCTGTTCCAATTCTTAATCTCCCTCACAGTGAAAATATGGGGTTTCTTTCTTCTTCTTCATCACTTAATGTATTTTAACTTATGGCTGGTACCACTGAGGAGAGTCTGTTTCCACCTTCTTTACTGATAGGATCAGATGTAAGCCTTCTTTTCTTCATGTTGAAGAGTCCTAGCTTTTCCTTGTGTGACGCTTAATCATCCTCACAGCCTGTAAACAGACTTGCTCCACCTGTGTCCCTGTCTCTCCTGCACTGGGGGTTCCAGGACTGCGCCCAGCACTCAGTGGTTTCACCAGTGCTGAGTGAAGGAGAAGGATCAGCTCTCTCAGCCTTCTGACAACACTCTCCCTAACACAAACCAGTGACTGCTGACTGCCTTTGCCACAAGGACACATTGCTGGTTAATTGTCAAGTTGTTCATTCCCTCCTTTGCAGTGTCTCTGCAGAGCTTCTTCCAAGCTAGCTAGACCCCATCTTGTGCTGATGGATGGGATTGTTCCTTCCTAGATACAGGGCTTCTGCTCTTCCCTCTTCATGGCCTTTCTGTTGGCTCATTTGTCCAGGCTGTTGTGGGGGCTCTGAAATGGCAACATGTGGTGTACCAGCCACTCCTCCTGTTCATGTGCACTCAGGCCCATGTTACAGGTAATTAATGAACATGTTAACCAACACTGGCTCCAGTATCAGCCCCAGGGGGACAGAGTTAGGGGTCAGTGTCACCTGGACCTTGTGCTGCAGATGACAGCCCTTTGATCCTGCCAGTTCAACCAGTTTTCAATTCACCTTGCTTACTATCCACTAATCTACTCCATATTTCATCAATATGTCTGTGAGAAAGTTATGGGAGAAAGTGTCAAAATCCTTGCTAAAGTCAATATAAAAATGTGATCATAAACGCATACTGACTATTCTCCTTTTCTTTCATATTTTTGGAAAGTACTTCCAATTTTTTTCTTCATTACTTTCTCAGAGATTGAAGTGAGGCCTATTACTTTGTCGATTCCCAGTCACATTCAGCTCCAGATGGGTTTTGTTGTATCTAACACCATCATTCCACACTTGGACTGTATCTCTGTATTCCTCCTGGGTCAAATGTCCCTTCTGCCACCTCTTATTATTATTTTGTAGTTGAGATTTTCAGGAGCTCTCTGCTACCTTTGTTTGACTTTCTGCACATTGGGGTGGACCATTCTTGAGTTTGGAGGGAAACGATCCTTGAAAAATGGTTGAAGTCTGCATAAGCATGAGGGCCTGTGTATGTAAGGCTTATTACAGCTGTCTAAAGAAGGCCACAAAATCCAGTATTTCCTCATGATATTACTGATTTTGGTTTGCCCAATGCTTCTGACTTACAAGCTGTCAGCTGGCTCATCACCCATCTGCTGTTTTCACATCAAGGGCAATTCTCCCTCCTCACAATCCTGCCCATCCAAATGGTGGATGCATCTGGATCCACCATTCCTAATAAAGTTTCCTAATAAGTCTGTGTTCACCCATTGCAGCACTTGAGTGAGCTGCCCCACATCTCTAACCAAAGGAGGTTGTAGCCCTGTAACAGACATCTAATTACTCCTGCCTGTTCCCCATGCTGCAAACTGCTGTACAGGCACTTCAGAGAAGCACCAGCTTACTGATTTCAGAGAAAACATCTGCAATCTGCTGTCCTGTTGGCACTTCATTTGTTTGCATAGATTTGAGGCATCCTCTTCAGGTCAGATTGAGGTGTTTCCTGTCCACATCACATTGCATACTTGCCAACCCCACCCATCATTTCCCTTCTGCATTGGCTGTTGCCATCTTCCTGGCCCCTTGTTCCTGGTTTGAAGCTTTCCTTTCCTTTTGCTCACCTTGTTGAGTGGATCCTGCTACTTCCAAGCGGTTCTCAGCAACCAGAGGATAGCAGGATTAGTTGCTTTTGTCACTGTGCCCTATGCCATGTTATTACTGCTGGCTACGCCCATATAAAATTTTTTTAACCCCTTTTTCACACGCTAATGTACTCCATTCCTCTCTGTAGCTCCTGCTGAAAGGATGCTTGACCCTTCCTAATATCCTGATTAGAACTAGAACAACGTTTGACCAAGAGCAGCTGTGGGATCTTGCTAGAAGCTGCTAGAGCTTGCTAGAGACTTCAGTCTCCTGTAGCTATCCTTACCTGGCAGTGGCAGGAACCTTGGTGCCCCTAAAAGTACCCAGCAGTCCCCCAGCCATCCCAGGGGCTCAGGAAGATCTAGAAGCAGGCTCCAGAAACTGCTGTGCAAGCTGCTGTGTCTGAATTCAGCACTGAAGGGGTTGGCTAGAAGCAGGTTCTAATTGCCTGTTTGAGGCATTTGTTTCTTTTCCTGCCTGTGCCTCAGGTGCCCTCACTGCAAAACAGCAAGTGGGGACATAAATGAATTGTACTTGTGCACTACCTCTGATCCAAGGCTGTAGGGTGACTGCTTCTTTTGTGTTTATTATACACAAAAGGATAGGACATGGAATGAAAGACTTCCTTTGAATTTTGTCCTCAGTTGACTAGGTTTTTTTAAAATCATTTTCTGCATGTTTCAAGTTGCTCAGAAACAGCCTACTCTGGATTGGAGAAAACCAGAAATATACCTAATATTGTAGATGGCAGGAGACTCTGCCTGCTGCTGACACTTTGTACTGTTTTGTTATCATAAGTACAATGGAGGAGCATTCTTGTTGTTAAAAGTTTTCTTTCCATCTGCTCATTCTGACTTTAAGCATAAGCCTGCTTAACACAAAGGGAAGGCATCCTATCTAACAAGGAGAGGTTCAGGAGGGATCACTGTAAACAAACTGATGGGAGAATGTAAACAGGAGCAGTGTATTCTGCTACAGATGGCTTCCCCTCCCTCTTGCCTTACAATTTTCATGCTCATAATGAAATATTTTCGTTCTTTAGAATCCTATAATGAAATGTGAGTTAGCAAGAAATGGAATTTTTGAAAATAAGGTTGAATTCTTCATCTGCTGCCCATGATAATAGATGACTGAAGAATTAGAACCTTGACTTCACATTTGACCTTGTTTTTGGGCAGAAGTTGGCTAGATCATCTTCCAACCTGACTTTTCCTATGATTTTATGAATTATAAGAGATTCTAGAGCAATATTTTCAATATAGCAGGTTGAGACTTAACTACATCAGTATAGAGTGTAGTGCCACATCTTGCCTAATTTCTAACCTTTCTGTAGTATTTCTTCCATAAGTTGTTCCTGAATGAATGAAGGCATTTTTGATGTGTCCTATTTCCATCTAGAATATTATTCTTAATATTCAATTACCTTGAAGATGGGGGGTGGGCTGTAGCACTTGTCCTGTGAGCAGTGATTGAGGGAACTGGGCTTGTTGAACTTGGAGAAGAGATGGCACAGTAGCTATGGTGACACTTAATATCAGCTTTCAGTGCCAGAGAGGTCATGAAAGAGATGGAGTCAGGTTCCAGGAATCAGTACTCAGAGTTGGCTCTGATTTGAGCGGGAGGTTGGACTAGAAATATCCTGAAATCCCTTCCAAGCCGAATTACCCTGCAATCCTCATATAACAGCCTCTATATTTGTTCAGAAGATGATTATAATTCCTCTTATGAAATATCAAATGGCAGTAATATGAATGAGTTTGATTGGGCTTGAATCATTGGGCATGATGTTTCTTCCCTTCCAGGTTATGAGAGGAGACCCTATAATCTATGCAGTGATGTCAGCAGAAGTTTGTGAAGAGAATCCAATGGAAGGAAAGTTTGGAATTGAAGAATTCAAGGAAATCAGTGATTGTTACCCCTTTTGGCCCCAAGCAGAATAGACATCTCATCTGTTGATGGTATGGTTTCTCAGTTTCGTTTTTAACTGGATATTCTGTGTCAGGCTGTGATGAGGGAAAGAGAGTGCAACTTGACTTTCAGGTTGGCGTTGCTCATGGAAGCAGTATTTAGCAGCATAGCTTTATATCTCTGATATTCCTGCATCTATGATTTTGAACATAATTCAGACTCATAGGATTTCTTTGTGACTGTGATGGGTAGTCCTGTGCTTTTTTTGCCTTCCGCTCCTCATTCCCCCAAAGATGAAATTCCACAGAATCAGAAGAAGGGTGCAAAAATGTGTACATGATATGGATGGATTGAACTGTCTCTCTGCTTTCCTTACTCCTGCTCAACATAGCTGCTCAACAGCTATTCCTCCTGTCATACCTCAACAAAACACTGAAGTTTCATTCTGTTCTTGCTGATATTGCCTTACAGATATGCACATTCAATACTTGGTCTACTGAGAAGCTGGTAGAATCACTTTCAATTGATATAATTCAGCAGCTGATATTCTTTTCAATCAATTTCTGGACTAAGTGATTCAGAGAAACCAGAGCTGCTGTTATTTGGAGAAGGATTAACATAAAGGTACAAGTTCCACTTCCTCTCCTTTGCTATGATGCATATTTTTGTTTTGTTTAAAAGGTACCTAGTATTTACCAGTGTGTGGGGTCCAAGAGAAGAGGTTGCTTTTGTGGCTAGGGAAAATACTTTGTGCTCTAGACTTTATTTCCCTGCCTCATACAAGCCCAGATGGTGAGATGAATGGCAGATCTGTAGTTCTGTCTGTTCCTATCCATGAAATGTGATCTCTGTCTTGGTGCTTTAATATCTGGATGAAGCCTGGGGTAGTGAATTTAGAGTGTGGAGTCATTTGCATATGTTTGGAGACACAACCGAGGCTTTATTATTATTGCTGTCCTTTTTCATCTTTGTTAATTATTCCTGTAGTGAAGAGAAGGAATAAAGTCTCTCTTCTGAGATTCTTCAAAAATGGGACGTCTTGGATATTAGCACCGACACCTCCTTTTGATTTAAAAGAATATTTTTAGAATTTTAATGAGTGGGTTTTGCAAACGGTAAGCAGAGAAAGTGGATTTATACCTGCAGAAATCCATATTAGATTGGACAGTATTTCTTTCAGGTGAGTTCCAGGACATCTGTATGTTGTGTCTTTGAGAGGAGCCTCTCAGTTGCCCTGAACTTCTCAGAGCCAAACTGGTTATCTTCTTCCAGAGTCTGCTGACTTTGACTTCCACTAACTAAAATCTGATATGCGATAAAAAAATATTTTAAATTAAATTTATACTTAAAAAGTGTTGCAATCTAAAGAGTTATATTTATTTGTCCACTCTTTTTAGTTCTAGGAACTGATAAAGATTGAAATATTTTTGAAGAAAGGTTTGAAATGGATGAGATGCTTAAACATCTCAACATCGTCTTTCTGTCACTCCAGAAAGTTGTCATTTATTGTACTCATTTTGAAGGGCTTTGCAGAGATTCTCTATGACTCTTTTATTTAAGCTTGGATTCATTTTTGAAATAGTACCAAGAAGTTGACTGAAAGGAGGCAAAACAAGGATTTAATGAATAACATATTGAAGTAGATTTCAGAAACTTTGTGCTATCTTACTTCCTTTCACCCCTCAAATATGTGTGTAAATATATGTATGACTCCCCCCATCTTTCCACAGGCTTGTCCAAAAATCCTTGCATTCCCACCTCCAACTTCTTATCTTTGATTGAAACAATTCCAGTTTCTTTCATCTCTCCCACATCCTCAGGAACTTTTCAACACTGGCTCTGATAGAGCCAGCTTTTCTCTCTTTTCTTTGATTCCTCTTACTTCAAAGTAACAGTAAACTTTTGATGTGAAGGAGAAAATTTCAGGAGGAAGAGAGGGATAGGAGAGAAGATGCAGACATTTAATGACATTTTCCTGGGAAGTTTCCCAGCATAATATTCCTGAAAGCTATTCCCTGAAGGTATAACTACAAAGTAAAATGTAGGTGTGATTGCAGTACACTAAGAATAAAATGAATATACTTGTATCTCTGTATCTACATATACAACAACCACAGGCACTAATAACTAAATTTCAAACTGAGGATTGAAGTACATGGCTGCCAATCTGTGACTGCCTCTCCATTGCTTCATTACTGTGCACACTGAAACTAGAATAAAGACACCCATGGATATTTCTTTCTCTGATTTCAAGTATAAACTGGAGACTTTGGCTTAATTTCTAGCTGCCAAATTAATGATAAAGGATTTGATATTCCAGTGCTTCAATACTCTGCCCATTCTGTCCTATAAACAGGAATTTGCCCTTAGGGAGACTGTAATCTTAGGGAATCAGATAGGAAAGAATCTTAGTGTGATAGCCTTCACCATATTTTTTTTGGAAATGTTCAGTATCTTCTTTGTCCCTTGGCTCTTTAAAACCAATTGCTGTACACACACAAGTGAATTTTGCACACTGCACAAAAGGACATTCCTAATCAAGACATATATTTGGATATACTCTTATCTTAAAAACTACAGTTCAGTCATAAACAATTTTGGAGACATGGTGGTATGCTTTGCTTCTCTTGTTTGGGAACCATTAGCTACAAGAGTGGATTGTAAGTAATTCTGGACTCCTCCTTTGATAGTAAAAGTTTGCAGCCATTATGGAACTTCTTTAACATTTTTGAGGAAATTTGAAGAGCATTTGAGTTGGTTGCTCTGGCTTCAAGATATTTTTGAACCTCTTCACATAGTGAATAACTCATGGAATTGCTGAATGTCAATTAGAAGTAAACATAACAATTAAAGCTAGTTAGACAGAAATCAGCTAAAAGTTCAAAACCAATACTTAGCCTACCAAATTAAACTGTAGAAAATTGCATCTGGAAAGACAGGTTAGATTGCTTTATTTTTGAACAAGATGCAGTTTCTACAAAATACTTCTCATATAGTTTACAATTCTTATTTCTAATCTTTTCCCAAGAGGCTGATTTCAAGTTTATTGTTCTGTGTTTTCTACTGCACTCATAATTTTGGATCTATTTAATTTCTTCCTCTTATCCTTTTTTTGTTTTAATGTTTGCTACAAAGATTTATTCAGGTTGGAAAATTTAATTTGTTTTGCCTTTTTTTTTTCATTACAGTCTCAAAGGGCTCCTCATCTCCTTTCACTTCTTTGTTAATTGTATTTTATTTTCACCTGTTTAAGGGTATTTCCCCAAGGAGTTGGAAGGATTAAGCTTTTGTTCAATAAGAAAGAATTCAAGTCTCAAGTTCAGATTATAACTAGTCATGTGTGTATATGTATAACAAGCTTGGGACTATGCTGAGATCCCCTGCCCTTTTTTATCTTTCAAGGGAGAATAGCTTGAGCTTGCATTTTCACAAGGTGTCTGCATCTAATGTGTTTATTTG
The DNA here is from genome assembly GCF_028769735.1 of Zonotrichia leucophrys gambelii. Classification (NCBI taxonomy): domain Eukaryota; kingdom Metazoa; phylum Chordata; class Aves; order Passeriformes; family Passerellidae; genus Zonotrichia; species Zonotrichia leucophrys. The sequence goes on from NC_088173.1 coordinate 60,942,271, forward strand.
GGGTCACATTTACTTCAAATATTAGCACTTTAAAATTCTGTGCAATTACTCAATTCAGTGCTTTAACTTCTACTGATATCGATAGTCTTTAGATACAAAACCCCATTTTAAATGTCTTTTTCAATTGAAATTGAAATATGTTGTGAAGATAAATGGAAATATTTTCCTTTGCACTTGCAGATCTTGATGCTCCTACCTGGACACAAATGTAAGAACAACAGCAATATCACTGAAATAACCCTTCGTAAAATCATCTGAAAAAATGCTAGAGCAAGTATATTTTGCCTGGATGCTAAGTTTTATTGTTTTTCAAATGCTACATATCTTATTAACTCAGAGATGCAGGCAAACGGTCCAGATAAATTACTAGGCATTTTTTAAACCTGCCTAAGAAACTCTGACTGTGCTTTGTTCTCAATACCATGGATGTAAACTGGTTGTGGTAGAACACACTATAGTATTTCAATATTTTTATATCATTATGTTAGAAAGACATGTCACTTATAAAACATTATGATTGCATAATTTAAATTTTCTTTTAGTTCCCTCTTGTGTAATTGGTTTCTGTAGGTCATAACTGAGTTTTCTTAGCAATACCTACTGCTAATATGCTGTGTGCTTAAGCCAATCAAATGATGTTAACCTCTAATTTTAGAGCTAATCCAGAAATATTTTTGCATTCCTTTCAGCAGCTATAATATGACTTTAATATACTCTGTATGGTTCCTCTGATCTATCAAACATGGATCATGCATTTCTGACAATCCTCTTTGGACCCATGCTGTGATCATAAGTGCTAGTAGATTGCAGGACACTTTTGTGGCTATTTCCTGCAAAGCAGGACTGCTTTTACAAATGCATTAAACATTAATACAGACAAATGTGAAGTTTTTTAGTGTAGAAGCTTTATTTGTCTGGACATGTATGTATTTTTTATTAATAATTTTTACCATACCACACACTTCTCTCTAGAATCTGAGCTCTGAGAATGATTCCTTGGACTCAGTAAATGTTTCATTTAAGACCAAGGGAACAAATGAAAATCGCTCAGATTTACATTTCAGTGAAAACTCATAAGTAATGCATGAACTGTGTTTCAGAACTGACTTTTACAGGGCCTTAAGTACCTTGTAACACTCATCACCTTCCATAGGGAAACTACAGAGAAGAGAAATTCTTTCCCCTTTTCCAAACTACAGAAAATCTGGAAGAATGGTGAGAGAGGCAATTATTGGTCATGAAAACTAAAAATATTTATTTTTAATTATCAGAGAATGTCCTGATTTAGTTAGTTTGTACTGACTATGGGACATCACAGAAAATACTTATATTTTTGATGTGCCAAAGTCATTGTTACTGTCAAGACTTTCAGTATGAGTTTAATATGAGTGGATAGGCCCACTACCAAGAAACCTGCTGATGGAAACAGCCACACCAGCTCAAAGCTCTTATGAAAGCTTCTTTCTAAACCTCCTCAGGTATTTTTCTTTTCTTTGTTAGGATTTGAGAATCTGACTCCAGTTTAAATTGATTGTTTTATCTGACATGAAAATGGTTTTCCTATAAGCCTACAATAATCCACTATCACTGTCTACTGGTATCCTAGAGTTATTCCTTAAGCATGACGTGCTTTTATTATAAATAAACCCTTCCCATCATATACTACTACAACTACTACTACACATTTTTTTGCATGTTAACTTAGTAGTATGTACCACAGCTGACCTTTATTATCTATATAATCCTGCTGAATAGGATAGGAACTTCAATACTTTTCATTCAAATATTACCTCTCTTGTATAACATGTACTAGGTTGCCAGTTTAAGTTCTTGTGTGCATAAATCTACTGCAAGGTTATAAAAACCTAGAAGAAATGCCAAACCCTAATCAATGAACAATGTGTGTACACAGATGCAATAGAAAGAGGAGAGAAATTAAAGATTTCAATGACAACTCTAAGCGGCTACTGTTGACATTAGAAATGCAAGGATTAAAATGATGTCTGCACTGAAATGCTAACAAGTATGATGATTTAGACAGTGTGCCCTGTTTCTAATTATTATGCATAACTTGCATATAACATAAGTAGTTGTAACCTTTGTGTGAAGAGCAAAGTCAGGAAATGTTAATCCATGGGGAAGCCATCACTTCTCTCCAACTGCCATAGAGAAACTCTAGCTGAAATGATTGCTCTTGTTCTCCAGTTCAGGGGAAAAAACATCCTTTTGATGGTTAAATACCCTCTTTTATGCAGTGTATGTATTAGTCAAATTGATTCCCATGGGAGTTCTCCAGGCTTGTACAACACTATAATTCAGTACATCTACAAAGGGAGCTGGAGGAGAGAAAATGAGAAATGTTAGAAAAAAGATCATCTGAAAACCTGGAAATAGCAATTTTATCAAAGCTGGCACAAGTTCAGACTGGAGAAACAATATGCAGGTTATCTGGAAAGATAACCTGAATGGTAGGAAAGTCAGATTTTGAATTTAAGCTTCACTTGGAGCTCTCTCCTACAGAGAGGCTAATCACATGTCGAAGGCGCAGTGCCACAGGGAGGGGCTGCTGGAGAAGGGTCTAGGGAATGCTTTTCGCAATGATTTGTCTATAATGCTTATATGTCCTGCCCTCTCAAGGTCTATTCTGGCTACTTATTGAAAGATTCTATGGCAAGCACTTCCTGACACTTTAACATGACTTACAGGCAGAAGTTTCAGTTAAACTGCCATGAGTTTTGAGTGCTAGGACAGGAAATTATTAAGGAGAGAAAAAAACATATGGCTGATTGAAAAGTGCAAACAAACTTTTAAAGTAAGTAGACATTGGTCTAATTATAATCCTCGAAGTTGTGCTTTTGCTGCTCCCAGCTTCATGGTTACCTCACTGAGTATCTGTTTTTTGCTTGATTTAGTCAGCCTCAAGTAACTGCTTTTTGCCCTGATTTTCATATTTCTGCACAAGAACTTGTAATTTGTTTTCATGCACATCAATGCATACTGTTGCTATCACAATTGATTTTTACAATTGAATTTTTTTCACTTGGATCCATCCAGAAGACTCTTGTTTTTAAGTGTTGCACTGCTTTGGCTTCTCAGTCATCTTTCTCCAACACAAACAGAGAATGGTAAAGAATGAAAAACTTAATTTATTTATTTCTGTGTTCTTCAGTATTCTCTTGAGTATCTCATGTATGTTACGTATACACTCTTCAGTCCACAGACTCTTTGCCATTGTACACTGCAGAGGTGTTAACACCTAATGGTTTGAGTTGGAAAGCACCTTAAAAATCATATTGTTCCACCCTCCCTACACTAAATACTGTTACACCAATCCTTTCAGCTAATGGGAGAATAGTAAGATTCCCTTTAACTTTTTATGCAAAAAAAAATGAAGCTATGGAGAGGTAACTTGATTTTCTGAAAACAAAATGTTAGGTTTTTCTGAAATCCTAGTTTCAAATTTGGATGTGTTCAATCATCCCACCCCCAATTTCCCAGTTTTGGGCTATGTTACATAATTCCAATGTTGTTCTGAGGAAAAATCTATCTTGAGTTTGGGCTCAGATCATTCCCAGCCTCTTACAGAAGAAGGAATAGTTTATATTTTTTAGAATCGCTTATGGCAATAACCTAGATCTTAGCAATAAACCTTATTTATATTCAAGAAGGCAAAATGTATACAGCAGCAATAACAGAGGAAAATCAATGGAAACATAAGTGAGTATCAAAGCTCTACAATACAGGTGCAAACACAGGAAAAACTGTCTCCCTTAGTCACATTAGGCATGATCTGAGCAAACAAAGGTCCCTTGAGAACTAACCTCAACCACTATAGGTACTGGATCAAGGAAGGGAAAGCTTTGATTCCTACTTGAGATTTGAGCTGGACATGGTGGCTACCAGGGCGAGCTAAATCTGCAGAATGGAAATGCTGAGCTCTGGGGAGAAAGTGTGCTTGAGGAGAAGAAACTCTTTCATGGCTCAGCTTACTTAGAGTGTATCCTGTATTTTAAAAGCATATCAGTAACTCAGGAAGTGAATCTGTAGCTGCACTAGCAAATATCAGTGCTGTGTCCTCAAACAGAACATGCTGAAAATTAGGTCTTTAAAATGCAGAAAAATAAACAAACATTGAAGAAATTCAGGATATTGTAATTTTCCATCAGGTTTCATTCCTAGCAGTTACTTTAACACTTCATAAATTGTTTTTGAAAATTTATTTTAATTATTCAATAATTATTTAACTTGACACTTTCAGGTTAAGTTGTTATGATTTTTTTTTCTTAAAACCATTTTATTATTTTTCCCCATTAAATTGAACACTAAAAAGTATGTTTAACATTTATATATACATTTTCAATCTAAAAACATGCAGATGGCTGTCTTCTTTAAAAAAGTGCTCCTGGGATGGAATTGATATGTTAAATTTTAACTTGTAGTAAATTTTTACAGTTAAGTTCTAAACCTCTGGGAAATGGTGGGGTGGGTTATCACAAAAATGCTAATACAACCCTAACTCCAGCAGTGATGTTGTAATATATACATCATTAAGTTGCCATTGTCATGGAACAGTTGGTGTACAGAATATTTACATTTATAGTACTAAGTGTATCTTACAGTGTCCCTTCAGGTAACAGCAAAATGATAGTTTCATGTAGAAAATTATGTGACATTATTCTAATATACCCATGCTGATTTAAGCTCAGAGAGGCTTAGGAGCAGGATTGTCATAATGCCTCCCTATACTAGTCTAGAAAGTATTCAGACCCTTTTAACTGTCAGTTTAATAGTACCTCAGAAAATGGTAATAATTCAGAGGAATTTTTATCCTTCTAGCTTCTACAGTAATTGTATCATACTGGGTAGGGCATTTTTTTTTTTTTTTTTTTTCTTAATAAATCTATTATTCAGAGTTGCTTTGTGTGAGGTTCAAATATGAAATACTTTCTTCAATGTGTTTTTGCTTCCTGTTTGTATATTTACCAATTTATCTATGTAGGTTTTATATTAGGTGTCATTCAGCCTTAAATGCTCAGATAATTGATTTTCTTTCTAACCCTAGCAGGAAAAGTTGCAAGGGGGAACTCGTTATATTGTTTGGAAGGAGACAATTAGAATACACTCTTTTTCTGAAGTTACTTTAAGAATGGGGAGGAAAACAGGAAAAAAGGGAAAGCCTTTGAAAGTATGACTGTGATATTTTGTCACTGAGGATGAACATTAAGGAGCAGAGATCCATTGATGAGGGCAAAGAAAGACTCAAATTTAACAAAGTCAAGAAAGGGCAACAAAAGTTTGCATGAAGACATTTGCAGCACTTGAGCCTGGTGAACTATCCTCTAGCACTTTAGGTTCACCCTGGCCAGCTTGGCCATGTTTTTTCTGCTTTGCTTTATTTCCTGAAGATGAAGACACATTCATGTTTTTGAAACTACAAGAGGATTTGCCTGAAGAGAGTAAAAAGTAAATACTATATAAGTTACTGAATGTCTTTCAGATATTTTTGAATGTAGAGAATAATTTTTGGGTCTGATTTTTGAGGGTTGGTGCCAGGACTGAACCTGCAAGACTACCCAACAGGACACGAGTGCATGTCCTGCTTGCATGATGCAAGTCAACAGACAAGCAGGAGTTATTCATAACAACTCCCCATGTGTGGGAGCCTGGAAGACAGGCTAGAAGGCTGATGTGCATGTGTCAAACACCTATAGCCAGGTAGCCTTGGAGCCAGCCAGGGATTGCTGGTAACAACAGCCTGTGAGAAAGAAGAGGGGGTGGCTGGAGAAGGGGGGACTCATGAGGGCAGGGCAGCACTTGTCTGGGGCACACATATTTGTTCTGGCAGGAGATGAGCACAGCACAGCATAGCACAGGTGTAGCAATGAGGCTGAGAAGCAAATACGGGCTGTAGGGGTGGGTTCAAGACCACCAAAGACTCCCAAAGCTGTCTGAGCCATAGAAGAACACACTGAACATGATAACTAATTTGCACAGAAACTGAGAGAATTATCTCCAGGGCAGGGAAAACTTATCTGTGAAAAGGTACCCTCATGAATGCTCTCTGGGATTCTGGGCACCCCGCCAGTTTGATTGATGCTAGAGACAGGACTGGTAATTTCCCTTTCTTTCTCTGTCTCTCTCTTCAATCCATCTCTCTCTTTCTCTACCCTGCCTCTGCCTCTCACCCTATCCCTTTATGAAAAAAACCACTGCTTGGGCTAATATTAGGAGAAAAGGGACTGCCATACCAATTTCCATGCCAAGTGTATAATTTACTAATAAAATCCCATGCTCTTTTTTTTTGGACTCTCTGACTTTTGTGTTTCCATTTGACCACAAGTGTACGCGAACCGTGAATGCACCTTTCCCCTTAAGGGTGCAGTGGCCCAACATGTTGCTAAATAAGTTATGAACACTAGGTATGAATGTTCTGGAATAAACACTGAGGTGTAACAGCCCAAGTAAAGGACCCATGTCTACTAGAAGGTAAGTAACATCTTTTGTTCTCAAAATAGATGTAGAAATGCAACAACAGATTGGTTCTAATGGTGAAGAAAGGGCCATGGTGAATCTTTCGCTCTGAAAATGCATTTGGGCTAAGACTTTTCCCAGAATATACCTGAAAAGTCATTTTGTAACATTCCAGTGCAATTAGTAATTTACAGGAGTTATGACTGTATCCCTGCAGAGCTTTGTTTGATCCAAAACACACAGCAGCTACCAAGTACTCTTCTGTAGAGTGCATGCAGCTATAAGAGAATGACATTTGAGTTAATTAATCTGTGGAAATACTGTTAGAGAGAAAGAGACTAATGTTGATGACTTGTCAGATTCTGCGTTCTGAAAGTACTTTTGTGACAAAAGATACCAGCAAGAGGCATCAGTACCAGCACAGCACCTTGTTAATCTGTTCCGTTTTGTTTCCCTGCATTCAAAGAGCAAGAAGAAATTTTCTGTTGGAATGAATCAGGACAACAAAATAGGAACAAAAATAAAGCTCCAACAGAGAAAAAAAGCGGTTTTTTTTTTTTTCTGCCCAGACTTCACAAAAATTTCTGCTGGTCTCTATAGACTTCTCCATCTTTATAAAACCTTAGCTCACGGCAACAACTGTAGCATGTATAGATATGTAATTGTTATTATGTTTATGGTTGTGGATAGAAGTTTTCCACTTTAATGAGATTTTCTTTAAGTACTGTCATCCATGTCTTTATCCTCTTGAGGCACTCAACCTTGAGTTTGTTCCCTTAACTTAGCCCTGTCCTGGTGGGGGCACTGGTGAGGATGTAGGACATGAAAAGCATGACCAGCATTTCACTTTAGAGAATATAGGCTTTCACTGCTACTGGAGGGGACCTACTCATGAGCATACTGGAAATGTATTTGATGGAACTTGGAGGTTATAGTCATTAGAATAATCTCAGAGCTCAAATCTTGCTTTGAGATGTGGAGGTTGCCAGCCAGCTGTCAAAAATGACTGAATTAACTATCTAAACAAAAATAGCTGAACTGAGAAATTACTTTAGTCTTCTTGCTCAGTCACTTATTTTATTGTGATTAAGCTTTGTGATTTAGAAATACAGAATAAAATGGTATGTTTTACACAAATTTAAGTTGCATGATCCTCTGTGGCTAGTAGCTTGCACCATGAATTTTGTACACACTGTAATTCAATCAGGAACATTATGTTGGCAAACTTTTGCCATTTTAAACAATTTTTGAAAAAAAGTTTGATTTATTTAATCTCAAGGGCAGATGAGTATCTGATCCTAAATGGAGAGAAAATGTTGAAATGCACAAATATGTGGAATTTCAAGAAGTTATCTACATAGAAGAACTTCGACAAATTGAAGAAGTGAGACTGTGAGTGTGAGAATACCTTTACATATTTAACTTATGAAAATACTTATGAAAATACCACTTTTAATTCAGAAAAGAACATGTTCATCTGAATCCCATTTCATGCTGAGGTTGTTGAGTTGTAAGACAGAAGCAGCCTACTAAGTTGCTCTACTTTAGTGTTACTATTTTGGTTTTCTTTACTCAAGGTGTTTTTCATGTTTCCTAATAAATGGAGCTTTCCCATGCTTTCTCAAGGGAATGGATGCTTTCTGTGCTTTGCTGATACTGTGGAAATGTAGATGGGAGCCACTTAGTAAGGTTTTCCCATCATAAGTTTGTCACTGTGTTAGGTGAAGCAATGACACTCCAAGTATTAGCAGTTGTGTATTTTGGAATCACTTTTCTATTTATGTCTTGTCTGAGTTTTTTTTCAAAAAGTGATCCTTTGTATCTATGTATTTATCTTAGGGTAGCCACTTAAGCAGAAAATTAGCAACTACTGCATGAAAATTATTTAGCTATAATTAATTCAGTATTACAGAAACCCTTAACTTTGGTGGTCATGCGTTTTTTGTATTCTTCAACCCCAAGATTTACATATTTAACTATTAGTCATCATAGTCTATTTTAGCTTATTTTTATGCAGTTGAATATGTACAGTTACAGTATGTCCTGGGCATACACAGTCTTTTGAGCTTTGGAAGAAAGGAAGTGCCTTGGGCAGAGAAGAAGCATGACACCCTCCAGTAGCTTCCCCTGTTTGGTCAAGGAGGCTCCCTAGATGTATTTTTTTTTGGAAACTTCTGCCCTTGCCCCATGATAAAATCAGTAGTTAGAAAGGACTAGAAAAATGCCTGCAGAGCAAGAACACATTCAGAAAATATTAGGCATTAGATGGTGAAGAGATAATGAGAGAATCCAGATTCTGTATACTGACCTTATGATCCCCACAAATGGGACCTGTGGGAAAACTGGTTGTGACATTTCTCTGTGTTACTTATGATGGGAGGTAAACTTGTCAGCTGAAAGGGATAACTCTGAATGGCAGTATTAAATATTCAGGATCAATGAGCCTTGACTGAATATTTTTCTCTCTTTGTGTAATTAAAGATTCTGCCTATATCATGTAGGTTGGTTTTATCCTCTGCATCTTTGCATTCAGATAGAAGAGAGATGGTTTTCTGCAGTGGAGTTAAAAGGATGAGTTGGATCTGTAATGGGCTGTGAGGTTGCTAGGGCATTGCAAGTGAAGGCAGTTAATTATTTTAAAAGTTGGAACTGGTCAGAAGTTCATGCCTGGTGCTTTCTTCATGGTACTTACAGTATGCTCTTTTGTAAGGGCACTCCTGAATTCATTGGGTCCTTTGGAAGTTACCACCTTTAGAGTTTTGTCATTTTACATCTAATAAGTTGCTTCTTTGTTCCCTCATAAATGAAAGAAAACAAATAAAACAAAAACTTTGCATTTGAGACATTATTTAGTTCCTCTCCTCATTGCTTTCTAGGTGATCACTGATGTTTCTGTCTCTTTGGGCAGTGTCCACAGTGATACAGTCCACATTTTATTTTTGTCTTTCTGCCATTCTTCACCAAATATAAATATGCAATAAGAGTTTTTGAGAAAGCCTCAATTTTAATTGCTTTCACGGAACTTCTTTTCAGACCTCTCTGTGTTTGTTTCTCTTTCTAGAGAAATTTATTAAGGGGAGGAAGAAGATGAGAATGTGTAGGTTCAGTTAGCACTGTCCAGTACATGTAAGGATCAGACAACTATTTTACTTAATTCCTTATATAATGTCTATTAAACACAGTGATCTTATCAAAGTAATTAATTTGTATCATGTTAAAGCCAATTAGCATTCTAATTTGTGGGGGTTAGTCTGTGGCTTTTTTTGGTGTTTCTTGCTATAAAAGTATATAATAATAGTAATAGAGTTTAGAATAACTAGAAAACAGAAACAGAGCTGAAAAAAATGTCTTGAATATTTTGGTGTCAGAGTTTTCTTTTCCCAAAGGCACTTAAGGTCTGAAAGAACAAAGTAAACATCTGACTGTGGTGAACTCATGCTCAGGAGCAATGACTTGAAATTTACTCACACTGTTAAATATCAGTGGAACTTTGTGCTACACTCTACAGGTAAGAATTAATTATCATCACCATTTCTTAGAACATTTTGCAAGATGCTTAACATTTTCATGGGGTAACCTCCTGCATTTTAGTACTCTGTTATTATCTTAGTGGATTTGGAAAAATGTTAATCCTAAAAAACAAATTAATCTCCCCAACAGAAGGGTAGAGACCTCCATAGGAAATGGATCCAACTTCATCTGCCATGCCTTTTCTGTTTATAGCTCACTTTGCCTTTCACAACAAAGGCAAAGTTGATACTTTTTACTAGTTTAGGAAGGTTATTTGCTATTCTAGAGACAACCTGAAATCTTTGGGATGACTTTTTAAGAAGCATAGTATTTGAGTATGAAAATTAAATGTGTACCTTCCTTCTTAAACAAATTCTTCTAAACTGCTTATTATGTCTCTGTCAACAAAATGCTTACATGTGAGCTCAACTCTGTGGCTCAAAGCAGAACTAGTATTATGTGGAGGCATTCTAAATGAAAGAGAGAAAGAACAGAGTTGTAACTTTTGTCAAAAATATTGTCAGGAAGTTATGTCAGGTTTGAAATGGAATGAGAGGGAGCAGGGAGAAAGATGCATTTGTCACAGGATAATTATTACCCTAGTGAAAAGGTCAGTGACCCTTGGGACTGAGGATCCTGCTTCAAATTGTAGCCTTAGAGCAGGCTTGCAAGCCAAATTTTAAAACTGAGTTATTGTTTTATTTTGCTGCCCCAAACTTTCTTGTCTTTCTTAAAATGTGATTGTAAAACTGTAGATGGATGAACTGCCAAATGTAGACTTTGCTTTACGTATCACCTCAACCAATTGCACAAGTACCACAGTGGGTGGAATGCTCCGCCCTCCGCAGGGAATGACACTGCTGCTGAGAAATGAAGCATTTTCTCTGAGTATGGCAGGGACGGCTGGGATCTTCCTGCCTATTATCACTGAAGTGTTGTAGATACCATCTGGGTAGAATACCATGTAAAATTCCATTTTATCTATGCCTCTGTGAGGCTCCCTTTCTGGGAAGGTTCATAAGATCCTCCACGCTGCTCTTCCTGTTTCTTCCATTTCCGGCTGCCGCTTTCTTGCAAAAGGCTTTCAATACACCACATTTTGAGCGCTGTGAAGGCTAATATCAGGGAAGAGCATGGATTTTATACCCAGCAGCTGTATTCTCAGTTATTGTCATAGTAGAGGAATGTACAATATGTTTCTAAGTACTTCAGAGACAAAGCTGACCCCTTCTGGGATAACTTGCCGAAAGGTCTCTGCAGTGTCAGTTTGTCAGCACAGTTTTCTTTCTGAAACCTGTAATTGAGAATAGCAGGAAAAAGTACATTTTGCAGGAACTCCTATAGAAATGCAAGTACCAAACTGAAGATAGCAGTGAGCAAGGTTGCAATTGCGAGAGGAAGATGGCTTGAGAATAAATTGATTTTAAACCCAGCAGTTTTATAGCTCCCCTTCTCAAGATAATAAAGACATGGTGCAGGTTACAAAAATTCTATCACATCAATAAAAGCTTTATAAAAATATTTGAAAACATCTTATTTTTATAGATATATAGCTGTGTAAAACATAGTTCCAAGTGAAACATATAATACCAGTTTGTATATAAGATTCAACTAACATTGCTGTCAATGCACATATCCCAGCAGGTTCATATTTTGGATCTGTGCTTAGTTTTCATTAGGTCTAACTCCAAATTTCATATCTAGATGAGTAAATAGGCATTGTTTTGGAGCCCACAAGCATTTTATTTTTGCATATGTACAGAAAATAGTGTATTATGATCTCCCGTTATTCCTGCACCAGAAATAATTTACTCTTGTGTTCTCTTTTGTCTCTGATGATCAAGTGTTTGAAATTATTTTAATGCATAAAAAATGCATGTACAATGGAATCCCCTATTACTCATATTTGCAGTTTACTGGGGATATAAGAAACTCAAATTTAAGTGTCCACTCTGGCCTTGCATCAAAATCCCAAACCTCCATTTCTCACAGTAAAAGCAACAGCTGTAACTGTGAATCTTCCAGTGTCTTTGGGATTGAGAGCGTATTTTTATCTCAACAATTATGATCTGAAATATCTCAGATTTGAAAAAAAATATTCTTTTTCATACTCATCTTTGGAGGGGCAAATAGAGAAGAATGTTCTCTGTGATGAAAAAAGGAAACTGTTCTTCATCTTCAGTTCATATTGAGTTTTTCTAAAATGTAGACGTTGGTTAATATGCTACTAATATAATGCTTGAAGTTCTTGTTTGTCCACTTGCTTATTAACTTCATTAAGGACCTCCTGGTAGCAAAGTGTCAGTTGTGTTCTGCATATATCTCAGCACCAAACAAACTTGAGCCTTCCTCATCATTCTTTGCCACACAATCTATTTTTACAAGCATTTTATATCCTCCCTGCCCAGAGCAGAGAGAGTCCAAAATTAGGCTCCTAAATTGCTAGGTAGGTAGGTAGGGATTTTCAAAATCTTGTAGTGACTCATAATCAATTCCTACGAAATTAATTCAGATTTCTACATTTTTAATACAATGGAACACTTTTTTGAAAACTGGACACTAGGCCAAATAATAGCACATCGCTTATGGACATTTTTTTGGTAGAAGAAAGACTATTAGGAACATAGCACATTATTAAATTATGAAAAGTAGGAAAAAAATCTTTTAAAAGAAATATAAAGTAAAAAACCCTCTCCTATAGATCAGTATGTTCAGTGTCAATAGACTACATATCATATCAACAAATAGCTGTAGATATTAAAACAAAATGGATTTTAATGGAAAATAGAGTACCACACTTTATCTTGCACCTTTGAAAAAAGTCTTGAATGCAGTTTTAATATAGCATTCAAAACCTCTTCATGGAATAAACTGAAAATATAGTATATCAATTCAGTAGTCAGTCATCTTACAGCCAAAGACTAAGGGAATTCTTGTTTGTTGGCTTTTTATGTTTTTTTTTTTTTAATTTTTTTTGTAATACTTTCATGAAAGACTTATGAAAATACCACTTTTAGTTCAGAAAAGAACATGTTCATCTGAATCCCATTTCATGCTGAGGTTGTTGAGTTGTAAGACAGAAGCAGCCTACTAAGTTGCTCTACTTTAGTGTTACTATTTTGGTTTTCTTTACTCAAGGTGTTTTTCATGTTTCCTAATAAATGGAGCTTTCCCATGCTTTCTCGAGGGAATGGATGCTTTCTGTGTTTTGCTGATACTGTGGAAATGTAGATGGGAGCCACTTAGTAAGGTTTTCCCATCATAAGTTTGTCACTGTGTTAGGTGAAGCAATGACACTCCAAGTATTAGCAGTTGTGTATTTTGGAATCACTTTTCTATTTATGTCTTGTCTGAGTTTTTTTTCAAAAAGTGATCCTTTGTATCTATGTATTTATCTTAGGGTAGCCACTTAAGCAGAAAATTAGCAACTACTGCATGAAAATTATTTAGCTATAATTAATTCAGTATTACAGAAACCCTTAACTTTGGTGGTCATGCGTTTTTTGTATTCTTCAACCCCAAGATTTTAGATGAGATTTGCACTTCTAGTTTTGCTTAGGTGCCCAATATTGTGTAACTGAAGCTATTCTTTATCCTTTCTATTGTATTTAGCTTATCTTTTCAGAATGTCCTGGTGGTCATGTTTACAGTTCAGTAAGCAGATGCTTTCTGGAGGTGACTGGCTATTTCTGAGCACAGATAATGAATTCAGGGAACTTCGATCCTTGGACTATTGCTTGAATTCTATATCAAGTGCATAGCTGCTGAAGCTGTATCTTTCATGCACAGTGAACCATGCTGAAGAACCCTTTGAATACGTTAATTCATGTACAAGTGAATGCCTACATTGTATTTACTTAGCAGAAGACCAAGGTTTGATTTCATGTTTAATCACACTGAGGAATTACAGGATTCCTTCAGTCACTTCCATCACTTCCAGAAAAACTTGTATTTTAGAGGAAGATAGGGGACATGCATATAAATACTGGGCTGATTTTGCCTTCAGTCTGATGAAATGTGGACAGATACTGCAGAACTCACCCTTAAAAATGGAAAAAACCTGTGTCAAAGTTTTTGTATAAAAATTGCAGAGGACAAATATCAGGAAGGAGCTCAGTTGACCTTGAAATGAAATTAGACTCTGAAAATTATCTACTCTCAAACAGGTGCTTGAATTCTGTCAACAGCTTTGCTCTCATACCATTTTGCAGTGATGGGCATCGGCAGCACTGACCATTGTCAGAACTGATTGCAATTGCCCCTTCTTAACAGTCTCAGTAAAAAGAGACTGCATGTGCCTTAGGACTAGGTATCTCTTCTCCCCAAAGGTGGTGGTCTCAGTGGATGCTGAAGAGCAATAATTTGTTGATTATGTGTATGCTATCTGATGTGAAGAGCAGAGTGCCTCAGGCTGCAGCTCCACCAAATGGTAAGCCAGGCTTTTGAGTGGAGAGCAACAAATAAAAAATTGCTCAAATGCAAAGAACAGAAACAGTACAGCCTCTCTGCTGTCTCAGCAGTTCTTGTCCAGTCATTTAGCCCCTTTCCTCCCACAGCAGGCATAGATCTGGCATAAGCATTGTATTGCTTGCTGTGTGGGTGACTGGAGAAATGTGTAATTGTGTGCCCGCACTTGATCCAGACCCCATTTGTTCCGCCAGTGGGTCAGACAATGCATATATTAAGTAACAATGAATGTTGAACCATGACTTCAAATGTCTCAGACTCTTTCTCCAAAGCACTAAATTTAAAGTTTAGTAGGGTTTAATTTGTATGAAATAGCAAAAGCTTTTTAGGATTTAGTAACTGACTTCTCTAGCTATATATTTCCTGTAGAGAAAAGTGATACAGTTGCAATTAAGAATTTTAGAAGAAAATGAAATTTCAACTGCTTCAATTTTAAGACTTTTTTTCAACATCTTTATTGCTTACACCCTTCTGATTTCAAGGAAAATTTATTTTTCCAAAAGAAGGGGCAGGGTAAAGATTGAAATTAATGTCTCAGTTTTGAAATTTCCTTCTTCTGGAAAAAAGAATGAAGGAAGATAAGGAGGGGCATTAAAATTGAAAGACTCTTCTTTCCCTCTGTCTTGCAAAAAATGGGCCAAAAATCAAGGAAAAAAGACCACATGGTAAGAAAGTTTCTGTAAAAAAAAATTATTTATGAGCTCTAATTCATGTGTCCTCTAATATGTTTCGAGAAGATGTAATTCTTCTGGTAATGTGTCCGGTTTTCGGCTGTTTGAAGGGCCTGGAAAGGCCCGGGGTGGCCTTGAAGCAGCCCGTGTATCAAAGGACGAGAAGAGGCTTCAGTTCTTCTTTTGGTCTCTGTGTTTATTAATTGTTTATCTAAAAGATTTTCTTTCGGCCCGACAGAGGTCTGCTCAGCAGCCAGCCATGAGCACACTCTGCTGCCCTCCGGACAGTCACCTATCTTTATACCCATTGTTACGTGTACAATATTTATCATTTTTCCCCAATCCTTTTTATTCTTATTGTCCGGTGCACTTTCAGTAATGACTAATCCCAAAGTGCCACCATCACCACACAAGATGGAGGAGAAGAAGAAGAAGAAGAAGGACAGGACACGCCCCAATTCCTCCATCTTACTTCTCTAAACCCCCCTGTACATAAATCCTAAACCCTGTGTCTCACCCTCTAATTAACTAATCCCTTCACCATTCACCCCGGTGAAGTCCTCCTATCCTCATACAGGTGTCGTCTCCCGCATAGGATCAAAGTCCAGCCACCAGACACTTCTGGCAACATTCCAGGACTCCCGAGCCCCCCAAGGGTGGTCTCGGTGGCTCGGCACCTCAGTCCTGAGGTGCTGAGATCCCACAGGCACCTCAGTCCTGAGGTGCTGAGATCCCACAGTAATGCATACTTATTTAAGACCAGGAAGTCCTTAGCTCACATATATTCTGGATATGGTTTATTATGCCCATTGGTTAAGGATTTAAATGAATACCACAGTGTAGTTTGGGATGTAATACAGTAGAAGCAGTTCAGATATTGCATTAAATTCCACTGGAAAACTGCTCTTGCACTATTTACACATTTTTTAGGAAATCCAGACCAACAGCCCTTATCTCAAGGAAAATATTTTAGTGTATATAATCACTCTTTGCATAAGAAGTTGTTGTTTCTCTACATAGAAAATGAGCTTCTTGATTACTTCTTGATTCTTCAGCACAAAAGCACCTTTGGGATATAACTGCAAATGCTGTTCTATTTTCTCTAGTAGTTTAAAGACCAGCCTTTGTTTCTAGGAGAAGATAAATAAAATCAAATGAAACCAACAAATCAGATTTAACTATATTTACACTGTTAGACTTTTAGGCATTTCCTGTGAGGGGCAGATGTTGAAATCTGCCACTGGGGCTGGAATTTTCATTTCTCATCCTTGCTCTGATTTCCTTTCTTCAGACAGACACAGTATCTTCAAAAACAGGGTTACAAAATTATTTGCTATCAGGACAGATATGATTAATACATACTACAGCAAAAGTCTACTAGGATACTAATATGTATCCTATGTTATAAAGTGTAATAATCATATGAAAAAGTTGTTGCTCTCCCATTTTGATTTAAAAAGTGAAAAGTATCTGGTGTTATTTGAAAGACATGGTGCAATGCAGCATACAATATGAAGCACAACATTATTCAGATTTAATACACAATACCAGCCTTCTTCCAGACTGTGTTGATGTAACAGGCCAATTAATTTTATAAAATGATACATCATTTGTAAAGTGAGATACTTAGGGTGAGGTAATTGTGTCAATGGAAAGATTGCAATTTCAAGGAGCCATGCCCAAATGCTGTTTCAGCATATCACTAATTAGCACACTACTCCAGACTGTCCCAGATTAATATCTTCTGCTGTGTGTACTGTATATAGCTAGTAATCATGATTGATTACTGAACAGAGTTGTTGTGAACCACTGAAACTGTATGATAAACTTGCTGGAACAGGATGGAGAATTTTTCTGTTCATATTCTGTTAGCAGTAAAATATTGAGAAGTGTGGTCTGGAGTTCAGGCAGATTTTAGTGATTAGCAGACCTTCTGTAGAATTTTCTTTGGTTGTCTTGTTTCCTTTTCAATATTAAGATGTGACCTTTCAAACTTACACATAAAAAAGCAGTGAGAAACCACATGTGTACACGCCAGTAGGAAATGGTCAAGACATTAGGGCATTCCCTGCAAATGATGCTACATGAATTAATCTCAATTCATTCTAATTACAGACTTGAGTCATCTGAGTGCCTTTACTGCCACACACTGTTTCCAGGGATATATTTCCCTTGTTGGGGCTGCTCCATTTTGAATAACTAATCAAACTTCCATTGAACAAGTACTTGAACATTAATCTATTGCATCTGAAAGTGCTCTAATCTCTGTCACACAAATAAACTCAGGCTGCTTCTTGATGTGAATCTAGATGAATTTTTAATTTTATAAAGTAGAACAGATCCAAGAAAGCATTTGAGAGATCTATGTCAAAGTAGGTAACAACCTGTTTGGCCAAGGTACTAACCTCATGTGGGGAGCCCTGTCTGAAATCGCCACTCTGAAAAGGGTATACAAGAGACCTGCAGCCAGGCAAGGATGGCCAAGCCTTTTAGCCACTTGCTATTTTAGAGCTGGACTTCCAAAGAAGCAACTCCTTCTGGGAAAGAAGCATCATAACATGATTAACAATGTTCAAGGTTTTAGAACCCACTGTAAAACTTAGTAACTCCAATCCATTTTTCCTTTTCTCACCCAGCTGTCCGGTTTATCTCGGCTGTTTGAGGGGCCTGAAAAGGCCCGGGGTGGCCTTGGTGCAGCCCGCGTATCGAAGGACGAGAAGAGGCTTCAGTTCTTCTTTCGGTTCTTATGTTTATTAATTGTTTATCTAAAAGATGTTCTTTCAGCCGAACAAAGATCTGCTCAGCAGTCAGCCATGGGCACACTGTCTGCCCTCCCGGGCAGCCACGTATCTTTATACCCATTGTTATGTATAGAATATTTATCATTTTTCCCCAATACCATCTATTCTTATAACTCGGTGTACTCTCAGTAATAACCAATCCAAAAGTGCCACCGTGGCCAAAGAAGATGGAGGAGAGGAGGAAGAAGAAGGAGGACAGGACACACCCCAATTCCTCCATCTTACTCCTCCAAACCCCCTGTACATAAATCCTAAACCCTGTTTCTCACCCTCTAATTAGCTAATCTTTTCACCATTCACCCCGGTGAAGTCCTCATCCTTGTCGTCTCCTGTGTAGGGTTAAAGTCCAGCTACCAGACACTTCTGGCAACATTCCAGGACTCCCGAGCCCCCCAAGGGTGGTCTCGGAGGCTCAGGATCTCAGGACTGAAATCTTGAGATCCGACATCTCCCCCTTCTGTTTGCACCAAGAGACCCTCTTTTACAATCCGATTCATGGCATCTGGGACGACATGGATGAGGACTAGGAGAACTATTACAACATAAAACCTTAAACTATTAAAACATAAAATCCTACCCTTAAAATTCTTCTCCAAATGGGAGAAATGTCAAAGAAATCTGCCCTTAAAATTCCTCTCCAAATGGGAGAGATGTCAAAGAAATCTACCAGCTGATCAATATATGATCCTTTGTCAGTTTTCCCTGTAATAGGTAAATTTACCCCATTGCCTATTGCAATTCAAGACCCAAGGAGAAAACCTCCCAGTCTTTCGTTCTTATACAGAAATATTCAAGACCCCAAAGAGAAAACCCCCCCCCAGAGTCTTTCGTTCCTCTTGTTTCTCTTCTGAGTTGTCCTTTGCAGTCTGAGTCCCGACTTTTGTCTAAGTATTCGTTTCTTCTTATATCTTGTTGAGGAAAATCGCTGCATAGTTGCAGACTCGTTACGAAATAACACTGTGGCTCCGCCGATCCAATCCGGCATGGTGTGCACTTCTGTCTTCCAGCCACCAGATGGCGCTGTCACTGGCCTCCCTGTCTCTGGTGACGTAGCGTACTCTACTGCTTCACTTCCTGCCGGTGGCCATGTTGGTTGCCCCGTCCCGGACCGTGTTTGCTAGGCTTTTAATTCAACTGACAATAGGGTTAGAAAACACACGCCTCCCCGGGAGGGGAGAGGCTTGGGACTCCGAGGGTTTTTTTACCAAAGGCACCAAGTCTGGAGAGGGCCCCTCCTCGCCTGAGACGTTACCGTGGGTCTGGCCCGCCCCCGCCCGCGCTCTTTACTCTGCGCATGCGTGCTCTCCGAGCCGCCCTCTGTCTCTCCCGAGGTAATTTTTCCCTCTCCCTTTTTGTTCCGCCTCTGAATTTTCCCCCCTCGGTCTGCCCCTGACTCTGTCTCCTCCTCCTCTGACGCTGTGTGTGTGTGGCTCTTCGTCAGTGTGTGCGGGCCGCCCCCGCCGGTACCCGCGCCCGCCGCGACTCGCACCGGGTTTTTTGCGTCACAACCGCGCGCCTCCTGCGTCTCACCGCAGCTTTCTGGGATTGCGCAATTTCCCCTAATTTCGCTGCATGGGTCAGACGCCCCGGCTTTGGTTTGTGGCTTCTGCCCCGGGTTCTTGCGAGTTTTGTCCGCCGCGCGCGTTTCTGCTACCTTGCCGGCCCCCGGGGCGGCTGCCGCCCCTGGCCCTGAGTCAAGCAAAGCCGCGCGAAAACACGTATCCCTCGCTTTTTCTTCACCTGCGCTCCCCGCCTGCTCCGCTGCAGCCTGGCTTCCCTGCTCCGTTGCCGCGGCATCGCGAGAAAGCGCGCCCCCCGGTCCCCTCTCCCCCCCCTCTGCCCCTGAGTCCTCCATGCTCTCTGGGGTTTTTGGACGTTTTGGGGGTTTCCCGGGGTTTCTGGGTTTTGGGACCGGGTATTTTAATAATATTTCTTGCTCTTTTTCTCCAAGAGCATTTTCCTCTCGGCCTTTTAAGGCCAGAGCTAATTTTTTTTTCCTGGAGCCTTGCTCCCCCCTCTCTTTCAGAGAGGCCCCCCCCCCGGACGTCTGCTGCGTCTCGGGGTCTTCCTGGAATTTCGTTTGCATAGAAATCCCTTCCAGCATTATTCTTGCAGGAGACAGCAGCTTCAACGCTGTCTCATCTTTTTTAGTAGCTAAGAAATATAAGTGTCTATTTATCTCCTGCCAAAACCCCACTTCAAATAGCAGGCACGTTTCTGCCAGTGGGTAGTTTAGCCTTGCCCATAGCAATAATTGTTTTAATTCTTTCTTTGGAATTCCCTCTGTATACGTTTGTGTCACACCCTGTAGGGCGGACAAAATTTCCCGTTGTTCCTGGGAAAGTGTGCCCCCCATGTTCTTATTTTCAGGCTTTCTTACCGAATCTGTCGTCAGAGCAGTCTGGACGTCTCGGTCTCTGTCCAGCAGATCACGAGAGGTGGTCCCAGGGCGCCTTCTGGTTCCAGTCCGGGCTGTTCTGCTACGAATTGTCTTCGGCAGAAACTGAGAGGTGGATTTCTCAGTGACTGCTGGTTTTTTGCAGTCTCTGTTGGCTTTTTGTTTTCTTCTTCTCTCTGGTCTTCAGGGCTTTGAGGGTGGCCCCCCCCGAAAGGTTTTGTGGTGGTTCGAGCTCACCCAGTGGAAGCCAAATGTCCGGTTTATCTCGGCTGTTTGAGGGGCCTGAAAAGGCCCGGGGTGGCCTTGGGGCAGCCCGCGTATCGAAGGACGAGAAGAGGCTTCAGTTCTTCTTTCGGTTTTTATGTTTATTAATTGTTTATCTAAAAGATGTTCTTTCAGCCGAACAAAGATCTGCTCAGCAGTCAGCCATGGGCACACTATCTGCCCTCACGGGCAGCCACGTATCTTTATACCCATTGTTATGTATACAATATTTATCATTTTTCCCCAATACCATCTATTCTTATAACTCGGTGTACTCTCAGTAATAACCAATCCAAAGGTGCCACCGTGGCCAAAGAAGATGGAGGAGAAGAGGAAGAAGAAGGAGGACAGGACACACCCCAATTCCTCCATCTTACTCCTCCAAACCCCCCTGTACATAAATCCTAAACCCTGTTTCTCACCCTCTAATTAGCTAATCTTTTCACCATTCACCCCAGTGAAGTCCTCATCCTTGTCGTCTCCTGTGTAGGGTTAAAGTCCAGCCACCAGACACTTCTGGCAACATTCCAGGACTCCCGAGCCCCCCAAGGTGGTCTCGGAGGCTCAGCATCTCAGGACTGAGATCTTGAGATCCGACACCCAGCCAAAGCCAAATGAAAATATTTTCAGAGGGATCTTCCTTTACAATCCTAATTAATATTTCAGGGTTTTTTAATAGCTTTCTACCAATTTTAAAATAATAATATCAATAAAAACCCCATGTACAACAAAAATGCAGCCATGACCTCATTTTATATATTAGCGCATATTAAAAATTGCTCATGTGCTAAATTTTGCCACAAGCTCTGAGATACTGAGCAAAAATATGCCAAGGAATATTGGTATTTCTTATACTTGTAACACTTACTGTGAACTCTCACAGAGGGCAAAGAGAACTCGCCCCTAACTGTTTGCCTATATATAATTGCAATAGATTTTAGCTACTCTTTTGTCCTTCTCTGCAGTACCTGTGTGGAAATAGGACCCAGGAGGGATGCATAAATTAGCTTGTACAACATTATGGTATTCTAATGTATGAAAAAGTTGAAATATACCATTTTTACCCTCTCTGCTGTTCTATGAAGTGGGAAACATCTAAATGTTCTTCTCACATATGTCTGGGTGGTTCTACTGTGCTTTATGTAACAATCAGCCTGGTTTCTTCAGTGCCTTGCTGAGGGGAGTGAACACACTGGGACATGACAGAATAATGAATAAGTCACAGGGTATGAGATTGCTATATTGGTGAGATGATTCCAGCATCACCCACCCTCTCCCTTCTGCCTTAGTGGGAGAGCAGGTTTTCTTCCCTTGTGAAACAAAACCTGTTAGTTTGGCTTGTCCACCCTGAAGAATAATTAGAAATGTACTAGAATATATTCAGTAATTAACCTCCAATGATAAAGTGTCAACTTCAGGGAGAATCTACTCACTATGTGTAGTGTTTGGAGAGAGTGTAAAAATTATGCTCAAATAGTAAGGATGCATCAGCAAGGAAAGACAAAAAAAAAGCAAGATCAAATTCAAGATAAGTGGAGATTCCAGTATGAACAGGATACTCCTTATTTGCCTCTGATTTCTGTTTTGGCCATGGAGCATTGCTTCATTGGAGGCTTTAAGGGATGGAATATTACCATTCTAACATTGACACTGTGGACTCTTGTTCCTGCATTGTTTTCCCTCTCTTTGAAGACATTGGAGATCTTTAGTAGAAATAGTCCAAGAAAGAGACATGGAAACATGGACACAATGGAAAGTGAGATGCAGAGGGCAGGCCTACATCTCTCCTGTTGTGAGATTAGTCCAGGACATCAGTATTCTAGGAAAAACATTCTGTGGATCCTCATGACCACAGAATAGCTTGTTTGATAAGAGAGTTGGAGAAAGAGAGTAGGTAGTGGGAAAGAACAGAAGAAAGGAGTATGCAGGCTTAAGAAAAGCTCCAAAAATGGTCAAGGACTCATGGAGATTTGAAGGAAAGGCAAAGACATTCACAGCACAGTGTAAGCCAATTCACAGGAAAGCTCCAAGCTGCCTAAGTGCTAGGAAAGCTAGGGCAAAATCCTTGTGCCAAACATGCTTAACTGCAGCACATAAGGCAATGTGGCATTGTGATGGGTTGTCATCAGACAGCTTGCCCACATATAGCAGGATAGAAGGCTGCTTAGCCAGCTGCATAAAATTTCATTTCCTTCATTTTATGAGATGTCCTCTTATTTTTGGTTTGATTTTCATTTTTTAAAATTTAATTCCCTCACATTCACCACTCCTGAAACTGTTTCTTCCCTGATATTGACAAGTATGTAGGAAGCACATTATGCATGCAAAGTAATACAGCTGACATTAAACTTTCAACAAGGAAAACTGTTCCATTTCAATACTCTAAACCTTATTATGTAGCAGACCAACTACTTCACCTCCATGGGAACAAACTGTGTAGTAGCTACTCCTCCTAGACAAAAAGCTAACATAATTTGATATGGCCCTTTTATTTGTTATTTAATCAAAGATAGGAATATGTGGCAATTTTGCAATAAATTAAGAGCACTTCACTTGAAATGTGCAAACTAAGTACCCTATTTTGCACAATAATGTAGCAAATTTCTTAAGGTCTAAAAAGGTGTTTGTTTTTTTTTTTTTTGAAACCTACATGATGCCTTATGCAATTTCCATACTTTCAGGGAGCAATATAAGGAGTTTTTGTTTTCTCAGTGAAAAAATCACAGAAAAGAAGGGTAAAACCTCATAAGGCAATGATTGTCAATGAATATCTATAGACACCTGAGTGAAAGGGTGATGGGATAGTGGAGGCCAAAATCCCAGCTTGTGAATGAGATGATGACTTGAAATAATTCACGTACCAGACAGCAGCCTCAGCTATGAAATTAGTGACTAAATTGTGAAGGACAGATGGAATTAAGAAATTCAGCAGGTGCCTATAAAGGGTCTGGCTGTGCTCCAATAATTTGTTGACTTCTAAGGGAGATGCATGTGGGTCTTAGTGGGAGGAAGATTTCATCCTAGGACCAGTAATCTTTGATTTATCAGTCAAAATGTTATCTGGTCCTGATGTACTTGCTTATTTAAAACAGATCTGGGAAAAAATTTACTTCAAAATCAAACAAAAAAGTGCTTCCCACACCTCACCCTCCTTGTCCAAAAAAGTCTGTAGACAGTTCAGCAGTCAGACTGGATATTGGAAAGGTAGTTCAGACATGGGGATAGCCAAGGAAAAATCATAGCCTGACAATGTGAGAAAATGACAAAATAATTAATAGCCAGGGAAGGGTCTGACAGCAGTAGAAAGCAATCTGGAGATAGCTATATGTCTCATGCTTCACTGCCTCTCGCTCATTAAAGACCATTCTATGGCTGTGTAAGTAGTAGGACAAGTTGTAAACTATTTTAAAATAATTTCTGCCTTTTTAAAGTCAGATTATGGGAAATACACAGGCCCAATTATTATGTATAACAGATGTAAAATGAGTGCTTATTTTATCCAAAGTGAGAAAAGCTGATATTTCACTGAGAATCTCTAGTTAACAGATAATGTCAATAGAATAGGATGTTATCACAGGATAATGTTCTCCTGCTGCTTGATAAGTGCTGAGTTGAAAGTACAATGTTTATTTTCAAGGCAGGGGACATTGATCCTGTGACAACTTTCTATTTCAGTGACATTCTTGCTATTACATTAGATTGATGCACTTATGACCATTTTGTTTAATGGATATTAGTTTTGTGAAGTGACAGCTGCTCGTTGTGTGAATTCAATACACTACCTGCAGCCTGATTGGCTTCAAGGAAAGAACTTGACTGATAGGCCTAAAGGGTACAGACTTTTATTTTAAAAAGGGGGACTCTGAACCCATGAATGAGGGGCCAATTTTTTTTTTTTTTTCTTAATATCTCCTATAGAATAGATTGTTTACTTTACAGGATTACATTTTGATATAATGCCCAACAACAGTAACTTTTTATTGAAAAAAGAAATAAAGTAAGAATGAATATTGCTTTGGAAAACCTGATCCACTGAATGTTTGAGCATTTCAGCTGGGAGCTTTTCCCAGGTAAAAACTGGTAATTTGTTCCTTGGAGAAAAAACAAATAACAAAAATGCTTTCAGTACTGGAATTACTATTTTACTACTTTGGAGTAACTATGTAACACATTAAAACCAGACAGCAGATGAATTCCCAAGAGTGAAACAACCTTTTACTGTAAAACACTTTCACTGCAAGTCATGGAGTAAAGTTCTAGTGTGTGCTCTCTCTCCTTTTTACATTCGTGAATATTTTAGTGTCATTACCAAAGCTGAACTTTAAATTTTTGTACTTTTTTTCATCTTGTAAGAGAAGGGAAAAGGAGATTTTTTTTCACTACACTGAATTTTAGGCCTAAGAAGATGTTTCATACAAACCAGATTGTTTTTTTATGGCTGAAAGAAAAACTCAAGTGAACAAACATCATTTATCCTTCAGAAAAAACCCCAAACCAACCTTATTTGAGTAGCAGCTAAGGAAAACCCTACTTAACTTTTCAAAATTGGCATTGCTTTCATGTGAGCAGCAGGGAAAACAAGAGGAAGTAGTAGAAGACTTTAAAAGAATCTGATCAATATTCTCATTGGGGAAAAATGCTGTTCTGCAAATGTAACATCAAGCATGTCCAGCACTAGTCCTATTGATTTTAATGAGTCAAAGTGCTTTTTTACACTGAAAGTCACAAGGAATGTGACCTGGATGATCTAGTGGTAAAGCAGAGGACTTAATTATTTCTATTTCCTTGTCAGTGCAGTAATTTTACGCTGCACATTTAGGATAATGTGGGTGGCATAGTGCATGCATTTGTACATGTGTGGGAGAAAACTACGGAAAAGTAATTACTTGAAGCCTCCTCACATGCAGTCAGGAAGCAGAACATTACTGTACATTTTATTAAATGACATAATTTAAAAAACCATTCTGAAAATTTTAAGAGAGTTCAGTTTAGAGGGGCGCTGTAATAAGCAAATTTCAAACTACAGATGTAGTTTGGATATATCCCAATACAATCTTTAATGGCAGTCAAAAGCCCTCAAAGCATGTAAGAATGTGCTTGGTGATTTTTCTTTGAATTCAGATCAGATATTGGAAAAAGACTTTCTCACACCAGCATTTCTACTTGCTTTTTTCCCTTGAAATCTATATAATGATACAGAAAACACTTTGAAATTTGAAAAAAGACTGAGTTTAGTGTAAGAGAGAGATGGAGGCTGGCTCAAGTAATGTTCATACATAAACCACAAGCCAAACTTTCTACTGATGAAAGTTATTTTTTATTTACAGTGACTTAGACTATGTTGGTATAATTTTTTTTTCTCTTAGATGATCCCTTTTCTCAGGTGTCTGTTATCTTTCATAGCTGTAGGAAATTCACCATTTCCTTTCAATGAGAAAGACATGTCAAGGACTGGACAATGGTTGTTGAGGGTTATTTTACACAGCTCTGAACTTCTGAAAAATCTTAAAAAATACTGTTGAAAATCTTAAAAAAGGACATTATCTGGATTTTAATACTTGTAGGCAGCCAGAGGATTATTTTAACTCTCAAATATTGCCATATATGCAGTAAGAATCATGTTAAAATGATCTCGGGTAACAGGTAAGTGTGTTAAGGTCTGAAGAAACTACAACTATGGGATAAAAGTCCTAAAATTTGACTTTTTAACTGGTAAGATAATATTTTTTAGCAAAATGAGAAATTATTCTTAGCCTGCTGATAATACTGATGTACATTGAAGTCTGACAGAAAGGAACAGAGATATAAGAAAATGCCTTGGTCTTGAGCATTTAGTCACTTACATTTCTTTATAGTTTTAGATCTCATCAGTTTTCCCCAGTGCCACAGGGAAGCTCAGGGAATGGAGACACAGCTTATCAGAGCCATGTTGTCATCTCCTAGGAGTAAATGGAGGGCTCAGTGAGACAGAAGAGTTTGGCTGGATCTGCTTTGAAGCTGTTACAGGGTTTCTGGAGAGAGAGGGAGATGGTGTTTTCTAAGATTTATGCAGGAAATAATTTCTGCAATATTTCTCATGAAGGAAGCAGGCCCTGTCTGTAGTTTGTAGGACAAAGAAATCAAATTACAGTATGAAAATCTGCAACTGCCCAGTCCTGACTCTGCTGGGACAGGCTGATTGCCCCAAGACCCAGAAAATACCTCATCTATGAAATGGAGAACGAAGTTTACATATAGGAAAAAAACCCAGAGTCACCTGGCATTGATAGTGACAGGTGGTTAGGAACTGGAGCTCTTTCCATCCATTTCACATCCTTGGAATAAAAGTGCCTGTTGAAAGCAAAGCCAAGTCATTAGTGCCTATGACCATCCTGATTCCAGCTGAGTTGCAATACTCTTGGAACAAATGCTGAACTTTTAAGAAAATGGAAGAGAGAAACCAGAAGAAAATTATTGGACACTCATTCTCACTGTGGAAAAAAAGAGTGTGGTAAGGAAGACTTTTAAAAATAATAATGTGTGAGAGATAGTTGAACCTGAGCAGAGCTGTGGAATCTTAGACAATGAAATAAAGAATAAAGAACTGTCTGTCTAAGAAACAGTTTGCTTATCAGAAAGATGAATTAATTTACTACTGACAAAAATGACAAATCAATCTAACAAGATACCTGTCAAAACTATTTCTCTGTTCACTTTCTTATCTAGAATATGTGCCATAAACCTATAGATAAAAAGAAAGACTTTAGAGAGTAGTTGGAAATTAGCCTGATTTGTACCCACATGCTTTCATTTACGTCCACTGCTATCAAATGATTGACAGCATAACATAAATCAAATCTTTTTTTTGCTTATTAATATGATATGAACTGCAAAAAAGATTAAAGTCTCATTTACATAACCTGAGATGAAAAGAGGTGAAATATTGTAATTATCTTTTCAAGCTAAATTTGCACTGCCATTTAAAATTAACCTATGCAAATGACAGGTTAAACCCCAGGAAAGCTCTGGCTCTGTTTGAAAAAAGTACAATCAATTTCCAATCATGAGTATGTTTTTATGCTAGCCCTTCAATTAGTCACTTGAATTCCATAAATATGTGTCAATATAATGTAAATTATTTTTTTACCTTGTTTTGTTTTTGGCTTTTAGGCCCCCAAAAGATACTAGGTTTTGAAGTCTGCATCCTTACTTGCATTGAGTAGCAATTACATGAATTATCTATAGGGTAATGGGATGTGTTGCTTAGCCCAAGTGAGGATAGTTAAGCGTAATTATGTCCAGGGGTAAGCTGAGGGTCTGTTTTTTCCATAGTTTATAGGTGTATGGGATGACTTTGGTAAGATTTGCATGAGAAACAGTTTTTAAAAGGATCCCAGTCCTGTTGTGAGTCTAAGAAAGAAGAAGACATATTTGCCTTTTGTCAGCAGAGTTACAAGTTCAAGGACATATCAGCTAGGGACCTCTATTACACCTTGGTTTATACATAGACCAAAAATATTTCCAAAAAAGAGAAGAGAGCTTACATTTCCATGTAATTCCAACCTGGCATGGGAAGAATTTGGATACAGATGCAGACACAAATAATTTTCCTTAGTAAACTGACATGTTTCATCAGGTGGATCCAAGAAAACTGAGTATGTTACATGAGCTATGAACTCATCGTTAATCATGTGCCCTCTAGGCAGATATTTCACACTTGGCAGCTGGAGGTCTCCTTAATAATGGCCAGCCTCAATTATTTATTAAGGGCAAATAAGGAGATGGAAATTTTACTGAATGCAGACCAGTTCCTAAACCAGGGCAGCAAGGTTTCATGGGAAGGAGGACTGAATGGGTCTGTAAATTCCTTTGTAGGTATGAAGTACTGGACCTGAGACTTGTGGGGCAACAAATGGATTTTGCTGGTTCTGCAGAGAAGACAATCCTACAGGGGTTCCCTTCTGCCTTATTGGTAGCATCCCCAGAAATTGTCAGCCAGAGACAGTGCTGTGAAGTGAAAACCCTCAACCTTCCCAGATGGTAAGTGCTCTTTTTTGCAACGTTTGAGGTGGGTGTAGTTTGGAAGTTGCGTAAACAGGAAATTTTGTTTTGGCAGCCAGTCTACAGGCAAAGGAGCAATGGAAGCCTGATTTATGATGGCTTTATACACTATGTTTCCCACAACAGCCTCCCATTCCACTGCAAGAACCACAAACTCAGCACTGAGATATTTCTAGATCTTTTCTATGCTCCTGAAGACTATCATACTGTTTCCATTTTCTGTCAATCTCAACCTACTTTCTGTTTACTTACTGGGTGAGAAATAGTGTACGTCCTGTGGCTACTGTAGATAATAACACATGAAAACTGATCTGATAGTGAATATATGCTGAGCAGCCCAGCAGGTTGTCAAATACTAAGTTATGTTTGCCTTTTCTTTAGTAGGAGTATTAGTATGGTGTCTACCATCTTTTGAGACACCAATTTTTTACAAAACTCATGTAGCAGCTTTGAATTATGACTGAAAAATTGGATAAAAATTAGTCAATGAAAGGGAGGAATGTCTGACAACCTGTGCAGTCATGTCAGATATAGCCTTGCCAAATCAGACTATAAAACTGAGGGGAGGGAAAAGGAAAGAGAAAGGAAGAGAATTATTCAAACAGTAATGAAAGGAATATTTCTTGCTGAAATGAAAGACTGAAACATTTAATTTAGCTTGACACAAAAGGTTCCATTCACCGTGAAATCAAATATTTTGTTCCAAGGCACTTGTGAGAAAACAAAGAAAATGAAAGACTAAAGTCAAAAGCTGACAGAGGAAAAGCCTTACCCGTGCAAAACAAGTTCTTAGAACTATCTCTACAAAGCACTAGAGATCTGTATTGTACTACTTCTATATTTGGAAGGAGGATTGATTCCTATTTTTTGCCTTTTCTTTTTTTTTTTGTATTGCTTAACTATCCCCACTTTTAAGGTATCTGAAATCCCACCTCCTCTAGTTCCACTTTTAAAAGACACTTTCAGAATCACAACAGGCGAATGTGAATGTGCATGTCCGAGAGAAAGAGATAACGTTTATAAACAAACTAAAACAGTGCCTGCAAGTATGGAGAGGAAATGAGAATACTTCTACCCACTAAAAAATGTGTTTGACACCCAGGCTCTCCAGTAATTAATGCACATATAACTGGTAGGGAGAGAAATTGATTTGATTTGGTGTGGAATTCAAGGTATTGCTGACCATCTGAGAATTTGTACCAGCTGCTGAGCATTTACCGACAAGAATTTATCATTTAGGACTACAAACAACATACTTACTCTGATTATTTTTGACACTCTGTTATCAAAAGTTTCTTTGCACTTCTGATCTCAAAACTTAGAAACAATCACCGGAGGCGTTACAGTACTGAGGTGTCATACTGATGTGTCAGTGCTTTTATACAAAGCGTCTCAGGCCGGAGGTTACTGAGTTGCTGGTGGCTAGGTTTGAAGAGGTGGGAGGAATGTCCTTTGAATTTCTGCTTTAGCAGCCCTGAATGCTGAAATGCTCCACTCTGACTCCAGGTCTTGGGAGGATCAGGTGAAACTAGCTTTCCTTAAGAAGCTAAAGATAAAGATGAAAAGATTTAGTGGCTTGTATTCATTTGCCCATGGGAGGGGGCAAGGAAAGGGCAACTGCAAGTGTCAGCCTGAAACTCCCAGTTGTCCACCATAAAGAATAAGGGAATGATTGCTTCTCTGTACGATTGCAAGAAGGGATGTCTCCTTAGAAGATTTTACTAAAGGGAGTTTTTGGCACATCACATTAAAGAATATCCTGGTGAAAGTGGAGTTTGTTTGTAAAAATGTCAATAAGAGTTTTACTGTCATTAATTTAAAAACTTCTGTGATATGTGCCTACTTGGACTGTTTTCCTCTAGAAGGACAAATGACTCAACCCCAAAAATGTGTATCTGAATAATTCTTTACCAAGGAGATGTTCTAGTCTGGACCCAACCTGTTTTTCTTTGGCTTCATAAGATAATTTAAGTCATTACCTGAATATAAGTGAACTGTGATGCTGTCCTGAGTTCTGGATCTTCTTATAACTGATCCCTTGCTGGTTTGATGAAATGATCTGATGATGCTTTTGTGTCTTGCCTTTTATCTATTTCTGTCCTTGTTTGATGATTGTCATGTTGAAGAACTTCTGGTGATATTAGCCTTTGTAAGACAGCAAATACAAATTTTTTTCTGCCTCAGACAACCTGGAACTTACTACTGTAGGGTTTGAATGCTGAATTCTTTGTAGACTTGAATGCTACAATTTTCCGTCTGCAGGCTCACTCTGTTTACCTGTGACCACACCAAGTGGCAGGCAAGGTGCCCAAATGAACCCTGAATGTGTTATGTCATACACTCTGAGGAGTACAGGTGGGAAAATGTTGTGATCTGATAAAGCTAATATCTTGTGCTGATAATTAAGAATATCAGTGCCTGCCACTGATGTTTAGAAAGATTAGAAAAGAAATGGTGCATCTTGCATATAAGATATTTTTGTTCTCTGAAGGTCTCACTAATATGTCTGTTACTTCCAGATGACAAATGTCTTGCATTTAGACAGACTGGGCAGGGCAAGTGAAACAAATATGGCCATACTAAAATTTAATGTGCATATAACCATTGACCCAATTGCACGGCATATTTCCCAGTTTTTGAGAATTGAACTGGTCTTCAGAAAATTGCTTCAATCAAGAATCAAGTCCTCCAGTACTTGTTAGAGGCATAATAAAGCTGAGCTGGATTGGCCATTTGAGCTGTGTCTTCATATTTCTTTTTGCATCTCTCCTAATGAGTAAAATTATCTACTCTCCAATAACATGCACAGTGAAGCTGATGTCTAGGTGCTGTTGTAGCAGACTCTGCAAGCTTTGAGGTACTGGCATAATTTACACATCAGGCAGAGCTTTGGAAAAGAAGCAAGTTTCCATTTGCACAGGTGTAAACTTCTGTATCTAAAGAAATTAAAAAGTCTGGAGAAAACTGGAATGCTTCTATCTGTCCTCATCAACTCTTACTTGCCCTCTGGTAAATGCTTTCCTGAGAGAATGGTGTCAGTACACTCCTTTAAGCTTCATAATGTGTTTGTAAATTACTAAACCTTGTGCAAATAATTAACATAAGGAAAAAAGGAATGATTCGGTAAATGTAACATGAAAAAGTGTAAATATTTTCCCTGAAGTGTGAGAGTTCGCTTGTCAGGGTTCTGTGAGCTCTCTGTATTGCCAAATTGTGAAACCACTGAAAACTGCTGGCTGACATAGTGGTTTAACCACAGTTTTTCTTCATAATGATTTGAAACAAAATTTTTAATTTCATAAAAAAATAGGAATATCCCTTATGAATAATTTAGCACCAAAATTACTTACCCATAGCATAGAATTTTTGTTCTATGGTGACCTTTTTGCCTTGGATTCATTCCTAAAGGTCTGCAATGTATTCTGTCTGTAGTCTGAAAAATTTAAATTCTGAATGTATCTACAAGAATGATCACAGACCATAAGCAGCAAAGGAGGAATACATTCTCTGGGTTATCATTTCAGCACTGTGTACACAATATGTCAGAGTCTGAAACTTTCAAATTAATTACTAGTCCTGGCGATGCTGAATGTGTTTTGTTGCCCTTCAAGCTTGCAATTAATATTCAGACAGTTGTGAAGGGAGGATAATTTGGTGATTTTCAGTTTATTCTTCCAGGGAATAAACAAGAGAAGAGAATACATATTTCTCTTTTACTGCAGCTCAGAATCTGTTGATTAAGTTGTGTCTGCAACTGTACACAATCAATGTCAGTTAGAGTACAACTTTATTAAAGTTTTCTTGAATTTACATAACTTTCAGAACCATTACATGTATAATTTATCATGATGATGCAGTATCGTTGTAGGGTATTTATAAGCTTTGTGCAGTGGGGCAGAATTTCAAACCTGGTCCTTCATTAATTTTTAATTCAATAACTTAGCTAAACTAGGTGAGCACTGATAGCAAGAACACCAAGAGCTTTACCAGTCTTTAAATGAAAATGCTCTCTATGTTCAGTGCCTCTGCAATCCTACGGGACAAGGTTTAAATTGCTTATGAAAGTGTGTTTACCTTCAGCATGCACTAAGTTTTTCTTCCAAATATTTTTACCAGCCTAAGGTTTGAATATATAGCCAAACAGCTGCAGATTTCAAGTATTTAATTGAAATAAAAAAATTAAAAAATCATGGAGGTTTTACTTGGAAAGGGAAATGGTAAGGAAAACCTGAGGTCTCGTACATGTATGAAAAAATTTCTCATTTTTCATTATCTCATATCCCTTTGCTAGCCATAGCTGAAATAAGGTCTTTTTAAAAGAAAACATTTTCTTCTGCATTTAATCGAATAATGACAAACAAAAACATCAGGAATTATGGATGGTTGGGAAAATATCTTAGATAATAGAAACATAGAACAGAATCATAGCATTGTGGAGGTTGGAAAAGAGCTCTAAGATCATTGAGTCCAACCATGGAGTTAGCCTAGCACCACCATGTTCACAACCAAGACATGTCCCTAAGTGCCTCATCTTCTAAATTTGTCCTTTAAATACTTGTAGGGAGGGATGATGACTCATCCACTTCCCTGTGTGGCTTGTTTCAATGCTTGAAAAACCCTCTTGGTGAAGAAATTTTTCCTAATAGCTGATCTAAACCTTCCTTGGTGCAATTTGAGGACTTTTCCTCTTGTCATGTCACTTGTTATCCGGGAGAAGAGACTGACCCCCAGCTTGCTACAATCTCCTTTCAGGCAGTTGCAAAGTTGTAGGTGGCCTTGGTGAGGGTAGGAACTCAGCCCTGACTTTCTTTAGCTGTTTGAAAATCTGTGTCTAACTTCACAAAGGCTCTGATTCCTAAAGCTATACTTTCTCTATTGTTTGAGATGCTTTAGGAGGGTGCTTTTTGTTTTCTGCATCGAGAGGGATGATCTGTTTCTAATGGTGCCTCAACATCAATGAGGAAAAAGGGTTAATTATTGACATTCCAGCCATTGAAACTGTTGATAATAGGAGATAAATAGCTGATCTTACTCTCACTGAAATAATAATAATGTCAATTTCTATTGATTTTTTTTTTTGTGTTTAAAGAAAGCCTCAAGTGAATGGAAGATCTATTCCTTTCTGTTACAGTCATACTTGGTATTGGTCACTGGAAGTACTCTTTCTGGATTAAGTTGACTTCTTGATCTCTTAGAAATGTGTGTGACACATTTAGCCTGTAACATTGTTCTCATTTACTAATTGTGGGTGAGGGTGACAACCAATAGGCATAATTTCTCACACAAAATACTCCAACATTATGTAGAATGTTAAATACAAATAATGCTACTCTGTGAGTTAAAGAAAATGGGAAGAAAAGAAAGCAGCTTAAATCTCTCTCCTCTCCACCCCCCAACCTCCCTCTTCTATTCCAGAAATAGAAACCATGATGAAAAACGATATTGTGGCTTTGAGACTCTCTTTGGGCTGCAGACAAAAAAGAACAAAGTTAACCTTGTTATATTTTTCCTTCCATAGTCTGAAGAAGGCCACATGGCTGAGATTTCACTTCTCATTTCTATTTCCAGGGCATATTTTCTTATCCTCTTCATAAAAGAATGGATTTTATAGCTATGTGTTGATCCAGCAGCTGGTTTGTTTTTTAAATGAAAATGTTATCTATTTATTATTCCAACACAATTTTAAGCAGTTTTACTCAGCATATTTGAATTCAAAATCCTATTAAAGATGCAATATTCCTCTACTACTTTGTCCCCCACTGTGCTGACATTTGGTTTCCCCATTTTGAATAGAAATATAATATTGTATATCTGTTCAGGCTGATGTAATTTCCAGCACTGAATTACCAGTCATTGGACTGCCTGTTCACCTTCCTATCATGGAAATTTTGTATTCGCACATATTTTCCTCCACATTTACAAAATGAATTATTGGTCTGGCTATCTTGCAATTGCTTTACAGCAGCACTTTCTTTTTAAATCCAGAAAACTTATCCCGTTGCTTCCTACCCTCTGATGGAAGTAATAAGAGTTGCTGAGTTAAGATAAACACTCTCATTTTGTGGTAGAGAGGGGAGGGGGATGAGAAGCAAAATGTTAATTTGTTTTAAAGTTAAAAGTACTGACCCATGCACTGAAGATAAGCATATCTAATTTTAAATCTTCCATATCTATTGTAATGTCTAATTGCATAGTTAAATGAGCTGTAAAAACAGAAATGCCGCTGTAACCTCTAAACAATTTTACACAGTTCTAGAACATTTGAGATAACAGAAGAAAGCTTAAAGAAGCTTTTCTCCTCTAGTAATGCTAGTACTTCAGAGGACAGTGTTTATTGAACAGGGGAGCTTTCTGCTTGGGCAGCACTTTCCCGTTACTCTGGACACACTTTAGATTTAAGGAGGCCATTGAATGCATCATGTGGGCTATGAACACTCTAAAAAGGTCCAAAACCATTAGTGCATGTGCCACTCAGTGCTCAGTTCTCATCTCGGATTGATGTAATGCTGGAATAACTTGATTGAATTCAGTAACTTTATTCTAAATTAACATAATTGCTCTCATAATTATTTAGCCTGCAGAAGCATCTGGAGCCCCTAACTAGGTCAGGGCACAATTTCACTAGGCTCTCTGCATTACACACGCACATACACAGATTAATATGTCAGACAGCTTCATATACAGACTGCCTCCCTCTGAATACTTGCTTGGGGCAAAATAAAACAACAGAGAGGTGAATCCACTAGTCTGAGTGTTAGCCTCTGTGACTGACTTCACTGAAAGTCCCACAGACTTTCTGTGCCTCTGCTCTCTTTCCAGAAACTGCTGATGGAAGTGCTTCTCTTGTTTTATGAGAATAATCACATTTAAAATTGTGAAGTGCTCAGGCGCCATGGTAATGGGGAGATGCATAAGTGTTGTGGATAGACAAGGTAATCTGCATCCAATTGTTCATGCTTTACAGCTCTTAATGACAGATACTTCAAGGGAGTTGTTTATATCCTGAAGATGAGATGTGCCAGCATATTAGATTTTTTTACTACTGAGGGGTGAGAAGGAAAATACAAAGTAGCTGTAAAATAATAACTTTTCTGCAGACTGTAAAAGACTTCAAGTTTAATAACAGCAATGATTGTTTCTAAGGTTAAATGAAATCACAGTACTGTCTCTACAAAGTGGGAATTACATACACCTCACACAGCACAGCTCACATTTCCTGTAAATGTAAAGAACGAATTTTTGCTTCTACTCAGAAGTTTGAGTCTAATGATGCTTTAGGCAATAATGAAAGTTCTTGAAAAGAACATTATGTATTGTTCCTTAACTGTGCCCTGTGTGAATTGTCATTAATTTGTTGTGCCTAGCAAATGGAAAGTACTAGGACAGGAGCTGAGTGGCAGTTGCATCAAATTAATTTGGGATTCTGAAGTATGTTAATGTTCTTAGGATGACTGGCTTCAGTGAAGCTAGGATAGAATTTCAAGACACTTGAAGTTGACCTGATTATACCTTTTTATTTCCCAGACTACCCAGAATGACAGACACTGTCATAGAGATCTTCCCAGGTTTCTATGCTTTCAGGATCTGACAATTTTTGCTAGAAATGAAAATAAGATATGTGGAGAGAGAATTTATTTATCCCCTATTTTCAGCAAGACCAGAAAGATTTAGACCAGCTCTTCTGATAACACATCTTAGTACTCCTCTAGCTCTTATGTGACCAGTGACCAGAGTGAACGAATACATTGTGGTCATTCTAATGGCAGGGGGAAGTACAAAATTCTTGATGTGCTTTTTTGTGATACAGAATCCAGACTTAGAACAAGTTCCTTATCTACCTTTTGTAGCAGTACTGTCCCATAAGGGATCTGGGCCCTAATGAATTTATTCCCCAAACAGACCATTTACCTTTTCGTAAATAAGAATGGAATTTGTGTTCTTCCAAAGTTTCTACTAGTGCCTCTTTACTGAGCAGATTTTTGACTACAGGATCTTCAGACAGCTCAAGTTAAACTTGGGAAAACGCAATGCTGTACTATAAATGCTGGAATTGCAGGAACATGATTGTGCAGCAAAAGGACTGGCCAAAGTTTTCTGTATCTACATACCTGTGCTTAGATATGCTTTTTAAATGACAGCCTTAATATTACTGTGGACCCACCACTTTATTTTATTTTATTTTATTTTTTTTAAATTTCTGTCTTGTCCTGAGTTCAATAGCAAAACCTTGGAGTGTACATGTGAGGCAAGAAAACCAAAGTTTTCTGTATGGTTGCTTGGTTTTGGTTTCCTTTTAACTTCCTATAAAAGACCTGTTTTTCTTACATCTTTATCAGCACCTTTTCAGTCTGAATTTGAAATGCTTCAATACTTTCTTAGTAGCATCTTAGAAAGTGTAGTTTAATGGAGATAACTCCTAGGATTTTCTAGCCAGGAGACTTGCATGGTTTGAGAATCCTTGCTGCAGTGGTGGTTGTTTTTTTCCAAAACTTTGTATCGTGACCTATGTGTCTGTAATGGGAATTTCATAGAAAAATATGTGACTAATATTTTTCCTTAGTATTACATAATGAAAAGTAATGCCTTCTTGAAATTCTAGTGTCTTTGAGGATATTCTCTTCTGAGTAAACGAATTGCTTTGGCTGCAAATTTCCAAGTATCGAGTTTCAAGGGAAAGATTGTGAGGAATTAATTTTAACAAGCCATGTGGTAAAAAGATTTATGGATTATTTGCTTTGAGAACAATGGAAAGAAATGTGGGACTCTGCTTTCAAATTTATCAGAAATCTAACTATATAACTGAGTTAAAGTGTGAAAATGTCTTAACTGTGATGGTTGCTTGCCACTTGATTTCTCAGATGAGGAAGACTTTTGCAGCTGATCCACAGAAGACCAAAGCATTGGCTTACTCTGCCATAAATGCTAAGCAAAAATGTTTTTCCATTGCGTTAAGATGTTTGTGTCACTGGTTTTACTTATGCCACTCTTACTATTGTACAGTTATTGTAGTTAGCCAGTGCTGGAAAAGATAAAATTAATGCTATTAATTCAGCTACAAGGTTTGTGGATTTGTGAGCAGTTGAGCAACATAATTAGGGGTCACTACCTGGATTAATGATGCTTCATATCTTGGATTGATCATATCTAAATGTTAATCAATTCCAACCAAACTCCTGATTCTAGTTCTTTTTTTTTTTTTTTCAATTTATTTGTCAATAGTATGGAATCAAACAAAGATATTAAGCTTCCAAGTCAATTAAACTGCAGTTGCTACCATAATTAGCAGCTGCTTCTTCTTATGACAGATGTACTTACAAATATCTATCATTGTTTTTACACAAATATGGCAATTTGCTCTTGATCAATGAAGTAACTCTGCATTTCATTTGTATTTTTACTAGCAGATAGCACCCCAAGAGTTCAGCTATCTTATGTGATGGGCAAAGAACTGGGATGAGCACCTTAGAGGACAAAGTAGTTTAAATACTGGTATAGAAGAATTTTGAGATCAAACCAGAGGATGGCAATGTCAACTAAAGGTGGCATTCAGGTCAATAGAAAGATATACTTAAATAAATTCCCACTAAAAGTTCTTTCTCTGTACTTACTAAAACAACTTCTTTTCTGATATTGAATGAGAATTATTACAGACCAAGTACTCCTTTTTTGTGTGATGCTTATTGGATGAGGAAGATTGATTTGCCTTTCTCAATGTCTTACATGAAAATGATTTTTTTCTAATCTCTTTTCTGGAATTAACATTTTGTCTTGGTGAAAGCATTTAACTCCTAGATGCCTTGATCATAGCTTTCAAAAAAGATACAAATTTTCTTGGAGACAGAAAATTTCTATCTGAAATGTGAGAGTTTACATGTGACCGTGTCATGCCCTGTCATTGTGGCATGAGCTATATAAGTGGTTTTCATGCTCCTGATTATATTCCAGCTGGTGTCACTGACACACAGTGTGCTCATAACATGTATACATATGAATAAGACTAAGGGATATAGTAACAGGATTGAGGTAGACATTTCCAGAAAAGCACTACTTTCCCCCTTTCTTTATGTGAGTGCAGCAGCATCTCTTTCTGTTCTCTGGAGTTCACTAAATCTCTTTACTCCTATACAAAATTGTATGAGCAGGGATGAACAACGCTGTCAGATAAAGATTTTATATCTGAGTCACAGAAGTCAGAGATGGAGAAGCCCTACCTCATGTTGTAGGTCTTTTTCCTGTTCTGGATAATTTCTGTCTAAATGCATTTTTCTCTCATTGCTTTGAGAGCATCTGCACCATAACAGTATACAAACACACAAGCTGGATTATGATAGAGAGTTAATATTTTATCACAGAGAGCTCTGGGTGCCTCTGACAGCAGTGTGAGAAGCTCATTTAAGAAGTATGTGAGTGTTTTGCTGATAGGATTGTACTCATGATACCTGCTTCTTGCACAAAGTAAGATTTTTCTTTTGGTTGTTTGGATGAAGGTGCTTGCTTTTATTATCTATTTGTTATTGAGATTTGACTCTCCTAAGAAGAACATCTTCTTTAGCATAAAAGAGATGGGTGAAAGGAAAGAGAGTGTATAATTTTTCTGCACTTTTGTTTAGCTTCTGTGGTTCTAATGAGCTACTAGAATGAAGTTGTGATGACAGTATCCATACAATATATTGGCTTTGGTCCTGAAATATCTAGTTGCAGTTACCCAAAGCTACTGGTGAAGGCAATGTACTTATTATCAAAAATAGATTTTTGTCAGTAGACTCAGTACCAAAAATTACAAGTTTTTCTTAGTAGTTATTCAAACCCTTCAAATTTCTTGTCCTCTATCTTCATCGTATTTTAACTACAATTTCTACAAACCTAACTGCAAGAAGAAATTGTACAGAGATGGTCCTAGACAAGAGAGAGGAAGGGTTGTTTGTTTGTTTGTTTTTGCTTGTTTTTTGTTTTTGTTTTGCTGTTGTTTTTTGTTTGGTTGGGTTTTTTTCAAGGGGAAGGGGTGGCAGAGGCAGGTTTTGTGCTACTATTTATTTTCATGGTTAGTTCAGCCTCCCCTGATGCTATGTCTTTAACTTCAGCTTCCTCTTCATTAAATAAAATATTTTACCTTGCCATCTGAATACCACTCTAGGGTCTTGCCCTGGGCCTCCCCTCCCCTCCCCCCCAAAAAAGAAAAAGCAGTGTAAAAAGACTATCTCTGGATTTGGAGATGTTGTGCTATTTTTTTCCCCACCATGATTTCAGAAAATTTATTAAAATAATTTGCAAAAGGCAAATCATAGCATTTTTCTGACTCTAAGAATAATATTGAGTGGATT
Source organism: Zonotrichia leucophrys gambelii (assembly GCF_028769735.1). NCBI lineage: Eukaryota > Metazoa > Chordata > Aves > Passeriformes > Passerellidae > Zonotrichia > Zonotrichia leucophrys. Next base: position 60,982,214 of record NC_088173.1, read on the forward strand.
TTGTGCTTATTATTCCAGCATTTCAACTTCTAAGGCATACTTCTCATTATCATACTAGGGCAAGTTACAGAGTTCAGTGACCAGAAGCATCAAGAAGTAATTAAAAAAAAATCTCAAATGATGTCTAATTAAAAACTGTTCCAGGCAGAATGAATTAAACAGCCTTAAAGTTGCTTACTGCATCCATCTTCCTGATGTCTGAAGGAGCTGAGTTGCAGAGGTGAATCATATAATGGTAAAAAGCCCTTGCAGCAGGTAAATTCAGAAATGAAGTAGACAATAAACTGAAATTACAGAATAATCAGGCTGGCAAATTACATCATCAAATTTCTTGACTTGGCAAGGAACATTAAAAAAAAAAAAGTTTTATTGGCTACCAAAGCCAGAGCCATAAGAGCTGTGGATTTTTGTGGCAGATGAGGTGGTGTAATGACATCAATCAGATCCTTGGGTAGAAGCCAATGCAAGGTTTTAAGAGGAGGGCTAATACACTGATATCCCAGCTTAGTTTGATATCTGATCAAGACATGTTGTCAAATGGCATCCTAATATAATTTCCAGTCTTTCTGCTGGTAAATCTGTTGAACTCTTCCTTTCATCCCACTTCACTTCTCTACTCTTTCTTGCTCCTTCCCCATTCCCAAGGTTAGTCTCAGTGTGTCTGTTGACTAAATCTGCATTATGAAAGGCTAGCAATCCAAATTCTCCTCCAATCCTACAGCAACATTTTGTGCCTGTAAAAACTACTCACAGCTATAAGTAGAAACCCAGTTCAGAGTCACAAAGCTAAAATCTCCAATGCAGAATTTAGTAACAATGACAAAAAAGAATCAAATCCATCTGGCTTGGCCAAATTTATGCCCACTGAGTTAACAGTTTAAAGAAGGAATGGCTGTGCTGTCTTCAGACTTTGGTAAGCTGTAGAGTATAAGAATGCTAGTGTTTATATCTGCATAAATTATGTATGTGCAAAGAAGAGTATCTCACACTCACCATTTTCTGTTCTTCAGAAAAGAATACTTAATTATTAAAAAATTATTAAAATAGTAACTCACTATCCTGAGGTGTATGGACAAGTTACACATTACAGTTACTGAACATAATGCATCTCCTATTCCAAGCACTATTAATCTGTTAGTTATTATATAGGTACAATGAATAAAAATTGATTAAACTCTGAATAGTTAGAAAATAAAATATATTTTATTCCCTGAATGAGTCACTACAAAGAAATAATTCTACTGGTAAGTCCAAGAATGTTCATCTATGACTTGATGCAATGCAAAATATGAATTGTATTATAATTTTAAAATCTTATTTTATCATTCTTTAGTGAGCACTTTTAGGATGCTGCTGTTTAACTAATTGCTGTAGCAAGTGCCCTGTTACTTAAACACTATGGCTGAGAGCATTATGCAGACTTCAGGAGCCTGGGGACAAAAAGTAAGTCTAGCAGCAGAGCCCATTGCACTGAAGACATATAAATTAAAAAGATTAGAACTGACTGCTCTGGGCAGTGTAGAGTAATGATTTTTAGGCCAACACAAGATTCCAGATGCTCCAGGAAAATCCCATGATGAGCAATGTCAACTGATGTCAAATGCTACTGAAAGATCTAAGATAATAAATGTAGCAATGCCAGTTGGTATTGAAAGCAGGTGGTTAGCCATGTTCCATAGGGCAATCTCTATGCTGTGAAACATCCTAAAATCTGAAGGAGATATGTGCTTGGGAAACCCAAACACACTATCAAAGTATTATTTTTCACTAAGTGTCCCTAAAATTGAAAAAAATAATAAATTCTAGTATTAAAGGAAAAATAATTGACCTTAAATGTAAATATTAAACTTAGCACTGTACAAAGATATATTAAATTATAAACCAACACTGTATACATAGCAAGTTTTCATGGTATAAAAATCTATCCTCTAGGAATAATCATTATATGCCCTAGTGAGTACATCAGGTTTGTTGATTTTTTGGAGGAAAAAATATCATTAAAAAGGTGTTAAAGAATATGTGACTAAGGAGAACTAGCTGTAAAACAGGTGCAGACAGTAGCATTTAAGAAGACTGAAGTTTAAATTAGAATTTCAAGTTATGTTGTATCCATTATATGAAGTGACACAAACATGTCTGAAGGAGCTTGAAGAGATTCAACACAGGTCTACTGTTTATTTTCATGAACAAAAAAAGGAAATGCAGATTAGATGCCAACCCTCATTAATAACCTTTGCATAGTGGAAACCAGGCAGATAAAGATGAATTTGAAAGATTGTGCTTATCATGTATCATCAAACTACAGATAAAAAATATCTAAGCAATAGCCAACCAAAATACAATTTTTGGATGTAGAGCGAACCAGTGCAATAGATTTGGGAAAAAAAGGCAGAATCTAACAGTTTTGCCTTATAGACATAAGGCAAAATGGGGTGATAGGATTTGATTTGCTCTTGAGGAGGATATATCAGGATTCCATTACAGTCTGGTGTTATGGTTTTTCTTTTTAATTGGCAGGGGATTTGTTAGCTTTGAGGTTATTTGTTATGGTGCTACTACACATTAAGGAGTAAAGAATATTTTTTTATTCATTTTAAGTGACTTACTAGATATAAGACAACTGAACTGTGGGCATGGTGTGCAGGAATGACTGGTGCAGGCATAGCAAGTCTTGCTAGAATATGGTCAGACCTTGAAGACTGATGGTGCAGCTAACCAGTTAGACCACTGCATTTTACCTTTTTACAGAGATTCAGGCATTATATTCTTTACACACTGGTCACTGGGAAACTAACTATTAATAAAATTCTGTAGAAAAGTTTTATGACTCTTAGTCATTGGCCCTGGGTCATATCTAATGAGCATGAAAAACAGTTTCTCCTATATCCTCTAATATTTTTCCTACATAATTCTTAAAGTTCTTTTTTTATATAGAGCAACCAGATAATCTGAATGCCCAAAGTAATTTCAGTGGATGCAAAAAAACCAAAATAAAAAATCTTGTCTCCCTCTGACAATCTGAATCAATCTGTGGGTGAGTTTGCTTACCCTACCAAGGATCTGGCTTCTTTGAGAAGGTTCTATAAACTAATCTGCTACATTTTTAGATTGGTTATATTTTGGTTATCTCTCAAATACCACTTTATTAGACAGTTTTGCCTAATTACTTTTCTGTAATCAGGAACTGCTGGCTAAGAAAAAAGAATTGTCATATCTTGAGATATGGTATCCAGGGAGGTCCATATCATTCTTACAGGATTATATTAAGAGCGGATTAATTGAATGAGTCCCTATTCTTATTACAATCTCTCCTTATTAGAATGGATTAATTTATCACATTTTCTCTCCTCTTCACAGTTTTTGACATAAGAATGAATTATCACACTTTTCATTGGTGTTTTTCCAACTGGGTGATGGCTCCCTTGCTTTTCAGCCTGTTCAGAAAAGAGGAACATAAGTAACTTGCTGTAATGAACTTGTATGTTGGAAGATGGAGGAATAGGGGGGGATTCTGTTTCACAAAGGATTGCAGTGAGAACTCTGTGCTCCAGAAGATTCTGAATACCTGGCAGACTTCTGTCAGTGGAATTCAAGAAAAGACGAAGAGAGGAGAGTAATTGAACACAGCCTCTCTGTCTGTAGACCATTTTTACTGTGGTTTGCAGTCATATTCTTAATTTTGGTTTAAGGAGAATAGCTGAGACATGAGGAATTTCTGTTGTCTGCTGACTGCTGTCTTTCAAACTCTTCATACCTACAGCAGCATAGTTCTTTGGATCAGCCAGCTTTCAAGTCCGTGCACACTATAGCAAGTGTGCTATGCTGAGGTGTCTACTCATGCAGTCATTTTTTGATATTGCAAAACTTAATTTTCCTTCTGAAATGAAGACGCCATGGTGGAAGAGCACCTTGCACATAAAGTATATTTATTCTGTATTTTAAAGTGCAGATCAAGTATGACCTTAATGGAGCCAGGTCTGGTGTATTTTTAGGGAAAAACACTGAGCTTTGTGATAGAATCACAGCATCATTAAAATTGGAAAAATGCCTCTAAGATCATTGAGTCCAGTCATTGGCCTAACATTGCCAGGTCTACCACTTAAACCATGTCCCTAGGCACCATATCTACAGTTTTTGAGCACTTCTAGGGGTGGTGATTCCACCACTTCCCTGGGCAGCCTATGCCAATCACTGACATACCTTTCAGTAAAGAATTTTTTCCTGGTATCTAATCTAAACTTCCCCTAGCACAATTTGAGGATGATTCCTCTTGTCATATTACTTGTTATCTGGGAGAAGAGACTGACCTCAGCCTGCCCACAACCTCCTTTCAGGTATCTGTGGAGGGTGATAAAGTCTCTACTTATCCTTCTCTTCTCCAGGCTGAAAACCTCAGCTGGTCCTCACAGGGCTTCTGCTCCAGACCCTTCACCAGGTTTGTTGCCCTTCTGTGGACACACACCAGCTCCTATCTTGTCATGAGGGGCTGAAAACTGGGCACAGGACAAGAGGTGCAGCCTCATCAGTGCTGCATACAGGAGGATGATCCTGGTCCTGCTGGCCACACTATTGCTGACAGTGGCCAGGATGTATTGGCTTTCTTGGCCACCTGGGCACACACTGCATCATGTTCAGCAGGCTGTCACCCAGCAGTCCCATGTCCTTTTCTGGTAGGCAGCTTTCCTGCCAGTCTTCCCCAGTCTGTAGCATTCCATGCTGTTGTGACCCAAGAGCAGCACAGGGCATTTGCCATATAGAACCTCATGCCCTTGGCCACAGCCCATTAGTTCAGCCTGTCCAGATCCATCTACAGAGCCTTCCTACTCTCCAAAAGTTCAAAAGTGCTGCCCAAATTGTCATCTGCTTGCTGAGTGTGCACCCAATCTCCTTATCTAGATCATTGATAAAGATATTAAGCAGAACTCGTCACAACACTGGGGAACACCACTTGTGAGTGACCAGCAACTAATTTAACTCGATTCACCATCCAGCCAGATTTTAACCTAATGAACACTGCACCCATCCAAGCCACGAGCAGACAATTTCTTCAGGAGAATGATGCAGGAGACAGCGTCAAAGTCTTTACTAAAATCCAGGCAGACAATATCCACGGCCTTTCCCTCATCCATTGAGCAAGTCACCCTCTCACAGAAGGAGATCAGGCTGCTGAAGCAGGACCTGCCTTTCACAAACCCCTGCTGCCTAGGCTGTGCTGCACATGCTGTGTGATGGCACTCAGGATGTCTGCTCCATGACCTTCCCTGGCACCCAGGTCACCCTGACAGGCCTGTGCCTCCCAGGAGGTGCCTCAGCACTGCACTTTTAGGTCTTACTAGAGCTTCAGTGGGGCCGGGAAGTGCAAAGGTACAGCTACATCTGACTACTTTCTTTAACACAAATGCTGCTATGCATTGTGATTTGACACTGAAGAATCAGGGCAAGCAGACTCCCTCCCAGAAGGACTAAACAGCTTAAAGTTTATAAACAGAGGTTCAGAATTTGTTCTGTGACCCCACAGAAACCCTTTAGAGTACTGGTTACAGGGCACAACACATATGCTTCCAAGCCTGTGCTCTGAGATGCAAATAGCTACAACTGTTAAGCTAGACTGCACAGCCTAGAAGAATGAGGAAAATGTTACCACCATCCTGTTTTACAGGATTAATATGTAAATAGTATTTGATTTTATGTGGTTTTTTTTCTCCAAGTTGAACTAGGATGAAGATCATATTTTTCTTGAGTGGCTCAATCATTGCAACTCCAGCAGAATGAGGGTAGTCTGGGCACTGCCAAGGCACTAATGACTCTCTAAGATGTAGGTCTGGATTCCATATTCCAGTTTGGGCATGCTGGGATTCCTACTCCAAAATGGGTTGCATGGGTAATTTTCTTTCCTTTTACATTGGTCAGTGTATTTTATGTGCTTCAGAGGTGGTAAGCCACATCTCAAGCACAGCCATGCACAGTTCTATATATTATATTTCGTTTGTACACAAAGTGGTAGAGGAAGAATAATTTCCTTTTTTCAGCTAGTTATTAGTTTGTACTATAAACATGAGGAGTAGTGACCTTTTTAATTTATTTATTCTTACCAAGCTATTTCTTTAGTAATATCTTATAGGGCTGAGGCAGTTATGGCAATTATATGGTGTATAAAATCTATTCTCCTTTTTACATATGAAATTTACTTAGTTTTAATTTCATAGAGCATCTTTCTATGCTTGTATTATAAAGTCATATGAATAAAAATAGTCTTCAGAATAAAATTACAGGCATACTGTAGACATGGTTAAAGTTTAGTGCCTTCCATACAAACAAAAAAAATGGTAATTTTTCAAATGACTTTTAAGGAAACCTTCTAGATTTTTTTTTTTCTTTTCCAGCAGTTAAAAATTATCCTCTTTTTGTTACATTTTCTAACTCATTTTTTAACTCTACTCTTTTCACTGAGATGGCAGTCAAAGGAGGTGATTATCCTGCAACACTCACATACTTCAATAAGTGTTTGGACAGTACTCTCAGGCACATGGTGTCATTCGTGGGGTGTCCTGCACAGGGCCAGGAGCTGGACTCAGGGATCCTGATGGGTCTCTTCTGATTCAGCATATTCCATGATTCTATGATCATATGAATTAGCTTTGCATAATATTGTCTTCTTGACAACATAACCCTGGATGCTGGACTGATGATGATCTCCCTACTAGCCTGGTGTCTAGGAGCTCACTAGACCCTACCTAAATTCCTTAATGATTTCTTCAGCTTCTTTTTGTAATGTTTAGAGTGGGAGAGGAAAGCTTAGAAAGCAGCCATTACATCTAAGTATATTGACTGCTTAATTATGTTCACACATTAAATGGCTGATATGAATTATGGTTCTGGTGCCATAAAAATGTTCATTATTTCCTGTTAAGGGCTTTCAAGTGATATAATTTCCGGATCTTGGCCCAGAAGTTTGGAGCTGTAGATGCAACGGCTGTGCCTCCAATGACACTTCACTAATTGTTTTGGCATGTGACATTAATTACATTCTGTTCAGGAATTCTCTTCTCCTGATTGAAGTGGGCTTTGTGTGTGTGGTGTGAGTATGCTGTTACATGCCCTGTCTGGCAGAACAATACGGGCTCTTTACTGTGGGCCCTTTTAACTGAAATTGTTTCTCTGAGATGAAGAGGTGCAGTTTTATGTTAATTGAGGACCTGCAGAAGAACACAGGGTTTATTTTTACTGTTTAATTTTTCTTTTGGAGAGAAAGAAAAATATGTATCTCTTGTGGTACAGAGATACAATTAGGTGGAAAAAAGAATTGTTCACTTCCATTCTTTCTCTTTTTTTGTCCATTTTAGAAAAAACTATATAGAAGCTTGAGACTCTATGGACCAATCCTTTTTCAACCAATGTTCTAGTTGTCTCAATTTGTCTGATCAAATCAGGCAATCAGACAGAAAATCTGATTTTTCCTTGTTGTTAAAGTCAATAGATAAGTTTCCATTAGAAAAAATAAAAAAAATTATTTATTTTAATGTCTTTATTAAACATACAGTTTAATACACAGGTAATTTCTTTCTTTTGCTTTTTTGAGTTCCTAAGAATATCTTTTTCCATAGGCATCTCCTACCAATTTTATTTATGCAACTTGGAAGCTAATTTGTTGCTGTAGAGATATTTTCCTTGGAATTATTACTGTAATGAGGAACAAAGGTGGAAAAGTAACTTATAGGTCCCTTGAAAAACACTTGATATAGTGACTGATTCTAGAAAAACATCCAGTATTTGTTTTTCAGAACTAGGAACTGTTCCATCAGTTTCAACAGTTTCACTTGGAAGCCTATCTTTCAGCAAGATCCCAGGATCTGTCAAAAGTATCTGTATATAAATGACAAATAATTTCAGTTTGCCAGCTGTTCAGAAACTGTCTGACCAAGCAGACAAAATTAACACTCCTGTTGCAGACTAGTGTTTAGCTGAGGTTATGGACCCTGAGGAAGATGAGGAATCTCTCTCTCCTGTGATTTGAACTCTCTGCTTTTTACCATTATTCTATGGTTTTGATCTTTTTAGTTGAAACAAATAGCACTGTGCTGTTTGCATCTATTGACCTTAATCTACAAATCAAGCTACTATTAGCAGACATCTGCATGATGGTGTGCCAATTAAAATTAGGAGGGTAAATTCCAGTTTGCACACAAACAGCAATTTGCATAGCTCTTCAAAGAGAGGAACTCAGATGTTTTAAGAACTCAGTGCCATTAAACCTTGAGGCAACTGGGAAAGGATCATAAAGGGTTTAAAGGCAATAGCAGATTTAACTTTATTTCTCTGTAGTAAACAGAGATGCTGCAACTCTAGCTATATACCAGATACCGGTGATTTCTCCAAAATTTGCCAACTATTAATATGATTATTTTGCTTCCAGCTATGGTGTCCAGAGAACTGAGATGTATGCAATGGTTGTGGTAATTGGAAAGCAGGCAAAGATGAGAACCAAAATGTTTGCAGCTACTGAATTACAGCATGATTAGAATAGTAGTTTACCAAAGGGAAGAAAAGCAACCAAAAATCCCTGTTACTATTTACTCCAGCTCACAGAGAATGCAAGGGAAATGAACAAGTTAAAATGTGAAGGCAAAAATTGACTTAGAGGATCTATAATGACAGGATCTTGTACCAGCAAGTTCTTACCTGGCAGAGTATTGAAGCCTTTCTCTAAGGGCTGAGAAACCTTTTGCTCACTCTGGCAGCCAGCAGACCTATATTTGGTACTTTTTGTTACCACAGTTATTTACAAGTGTTCCTACAGCTCCACTGGGATCTTTGAAAATTGTCATCAGTGCCCTGGGATTCTCTGAGTTCAGGTTTGCTTCCTTTCCTGTGACTTTCCTAGAATATTTATGCTTTTAACCTGCTGAGAAAATTTTTGGCATTGCTCCTGTGATAGCAACAATACAAATTCATGGAAGATGAGCTGTGGCACATACTTTATTTTACTGGACAGTGTCTCCAATCATTGAACTGGGCTTAAGTGAGAATCCTTAAGTGGTTCACATCTATTTTTTAGTTATGAATTCTCTGTCTATTTTGAACTTCAGGCTTTTGGGCTCTTACCATGTATGGAAAGTTTAAATCAATGTACTCCACCCCACAGCCATCTAGGCACCATTACATTGTAGAGTCTGCTGGGTTTTGTGATTTTTCTTTCTTCCTTTTTTTCCCCCCCACATGTTGTTATATCAGGGTCAAATTTATTTTGAGGATGAAATCCAACATTTAATAGGGATTGTGTTTTTACATCAGGAATTTTCAAACAGTTCTCAAGTGAAATCTAAATAGTGTGTTACTATCTGTGAATATCAATGCAACAGACATATTTTCCTTAATAGTACACTTGACTCTGTGATGACAATGGTCTATTAATAATTTGGAGTCTACAGAAAAAAAAGTGAAGCTGTGATCTTATTTAAGGCTGGTGAATCACTGACTTGGAATCTTTTTCTAGGGGAAGGAGACCCTAGAGATGTTTGTTTCTCTTTACCTCAATTCTCTCATCTGTGAAGCAGTAATAATACTTGCTGTGTGATTGGAAGGTTTGCCTCATTAGTGTCAATGACTGCTGAATAGTAAGGGGAAAAAAAAGGTGTAAAAATGTTACAGTGTATTATTTTGGAGATTACATGTAACTATCTAAACAGAATGACGTAGCTTCACATTCTGAAATAATTTTCTCTAAATAACCATAAGAACATAATTTTCAACAGGAGATGCTTTTGGTTTGAACAGTTAGAAATATTAGCATTTGAAACAAATTAAAGAATCATCTACGGACAAGATTTTTTATTAGTAATAATGAATAAATATATTTAAAAGACATTTTATGCATAATTGCTCCACACGCTTGTTTCCTGGGCTTCACTTTTATCACAGTACCTGCCACGATACCAGTTCAATATCTTGTGCTTGAGTGCACTTAATGCATTCACTCTATACAACAGAAAGCTAAAAAGAGCAAAAACAAAAGCAAAGAAAAAAATCTAATCTTGAAAGCGCAATATGTGTTGCCATATGTATTTTAGTGCCCCAGAAAACCCCTACAATTCACTGGAATTATGGGATTCTAGAGCTACTGTAGGAAGTTACAACAATCCAGTGAGATACTGGGAAGAACAGCAAGGTGCAGGGAGAGTTTTTGATACTGCACAGATTTTCCTTTTCACACCATCAGGCAGCAGGCTGGACTTCTGAGGAGACTTCCAGAGAAGACTGACAGGCTGCTTTTTTGTAAGGTATCCAGAATAAGATTTTTATTCCTTGTAAATCCTACCACAATGGTGTTAGGAAAAAATACAGTATAATTACACAGTAATAACAATATTTAGAAGCTGAGATTAGTTGATCAGAGCAGGAAAAATTGTTTCACTGAAGTTTAGAACTTGTTTGAGCATTGTTAGTGTCTATACACATATACAGACATATATATATATATATATATAAAATATATATATATGCACACATATTCTGAATGCATTAAAGAATTGTTTCTTTGGGATCAACTTAATTATACAAAACCAGAAAACCAAATACAAGAAAAATTACCCCAACCGGACACAGGAGACATGGGAAAGGAACAAAATCTGATGACAAGAAATAGAAAGATATATAATTCATGAAGTGAACAGGAAGAGACTTAAGATTTATTTTTCCCTTTTGCAGGGTACCATTGATGATGGAGGTGGAGAGTAACTGAAGTAACATGGTACTTGGTAAAATAAGAATAGAATATAACCTTAATACCCAAGCTAGATTGTGCAAGTTTATATGAAATTCTGTAAATAGCTCCAGGGATGTTGCCAAACATAGTCACTCCATATTCCGGGCAGACTGAATAAGAGGGTGCTGGAGGGACAGCTAGAGGGAATAGGTCATTTGGACAGTTTTCCTCTTCAAGGGCTTGATTGTTCATTCTCTTCTCCATTCTAATCACCATAAATCAGTGCCTGTATGATGTCTCTTATGTAACATGTTGGGCATTAGTTACCTGCCAATGTTTTGTAGCTAGATTAATCAGTTATATTTATTGAAATACAAAATTATAACTTTGGACTTAGTAAAAAAACCCTACCAAAATCCCAGAAGTGCTTATACAGTATTTTCTTTCAATTTGCTATAACCAGGTTTAACATGCAATGCAAATGCTGTAGTTTTAACTTTTAGCACGTAATCTAAATGACAGTAAATGGCGTTTGATATATTCAGTGTTTTTCATCACCAATTATTTCCTTCACACATTAGTGGGAATAATACTTTTAAAAACAGTTTGACCTGTGTGCTTCTGGATGAGCCAGGGAAAACAATGAAGCTGTTAAAAATGTTACTGAAATGTACAACAATAATGAGGAGTGGGACACATTTAATTATAATTGTGAAATTAGACTGACTGTAATTTAGACATAACGGATGCTTTCACAAAGACACAAATCATATTTAGATGTTCAGTTTTTTTATTTTGACCTAGTAGAATCTTCTCTAGCTTGTTCAGAAAACCCAAATGTGTTTAGAATAAGAAATGTTTACTTATTTATGGCTTTTTATTTCACTGCTCAGTGTTGGTTATTTATCTCTCTTCCTTTTTCACATAATTTCTGCCTGATTGTCATGAGAGAATGGTCTAAATGATCTTTTTTTTTTTCTGGAATAACTTAGTGAAATCCATTCTTTTCTACTTTGTCTTCCCTGTATATTTTTATTTATTTTAGAGTTCAAATATTTCTCATTGCTTTGTAATGTAAAAGTGTTCATAAGTTTGAGTCGTTTGAACAGTCTATGTTTAACTAAAAATTGCTGTCACCTAAAGTAGCTATTCTGAAAGGGGAAATTAGTATTTTAAAATCCCTTACTGTTATGATCAAACCCCCAGGTCCTATGGATGTGTGCAGTCAGTGTTCTGCAGGTCAGAAACTGATTTCAATTTTTTTGGTCATTTTAAAGCTGTAAAAATATGAGGTTTACAATTCCAAACATAACTTTTGTTGACTAGTCATCTAAGAATGGCTGAACCTCTTTGTTCCACCTCAGTAGAATGTAAGTAGTGACTACCTAAAGATAAATGTTCCACAATAGTTTGTTTTAATGTAAATAATTTAAATTTTTAATTAAATTATACTAAGTATTTTAGATTTTATAAATTGTTTACAGTCATTTTCTTGAGTCTGGGTAGTAAATGTTTTCTCACTGTGAACTCAGTCTAAATCAAAACCTTTATAATTTATAGCATCATTTGCTGTGGAAAAAAGGGGAAAGAAAGACTTTCTATAGTTTAGTGGACAGGAAGTCAGGTGGGATCTGGGCAGAGTTCACGACCAATATATTCTTTGTTAAGAGTGGAGTCATGCCAGCAATAGAAAGTTAATTCCATCAGAGAGGAACAGGTACCACTCTCACATCTTTAGCCTGAATCAGAGGAGATATCTCACACTCATTATCTGCCTCGCAGCAGAAAATCTAGTCTGGACTCAATAACTTCCACCATTCAGACCTGGAATGCAAGTGCTCTGCTGTTTTATTCCAAATGTATTTTAGTTCTCGAGTTCTAGTAAAAACTCTTCAGAAAATCCATATTAAATCAGATTAATTTTGTTATCTTGAAGTGTGATCCTCCAAATTCCAGCTGTCTACAATGGAGTGATGTCCAAAATTAAGATTAAATGATAGAGCTGCAAAATTTTTACAATCTAGTTAATGTGTGTTTTAAAAAATATTCCAGAGTAGGGAGTTTCAAAAATTCTCTTAGATGATGATTATTGTTTCCAGTCCAAAGAAACCAATTCCTCAGAACCTTCAGATAATTCCTCTAGGGACTGACAGTAAAAGGAATTGAAATAATCTATAAAACACATAATTTGAAAAATAGTGACTTTTTTGCCTACATCACAGGAACATTTTAAAGCACTTGGGCAGTCTGTCCTCCTACATTACCTGCTGTTGTTTTTAGCTATGGCATATTCAGAAAATCTTTCAAAAGTTTTACTCTATTTTTGGCTCAGCAAAATGGTAAAATCCTTCAATGATTGTAAATGATGGAGTATTTTCCAGTCATTGCTGAAATTATTGCTGATACTTTTTGGTCCAACGAGGAACACACTGTCCTACAAAGATTAACTAGTAATCATTTCTTCATTTATTCAGTGGCAATAGTCCCAGGTTTAAATACATATCACACTGTTGATCCTAGCAATTATCATTTGAACTAAATCTACACACAAAATCTCATTTATTCAGAGCTACATTAATGAGTCAATAAAGCTCTGATGAATCTGGCTCTGTGTTCCTATATAAATTATCTTGAAATTTGTGTTGCAACCAATAATTCAGAGAAGGGCGTTTTTTGGGTTGATTTGTCATTCATAAATTCCAAACTTTTCCATGCAGGAAGATTCCTTAGACCTGGGATTTTAATAATAGTAATAACAGACAGTTTTATCATCTTCATTGAACTTCAGAAGATACATATCTTGCTTATATTTACATCACTGCATCAGATGTCAGTGAGTGTCAAGGGTAAGCAGATTGTGTCCAGTAATAATTTGTCCAGACGAGGATTTATCGAATTTGTATGTGCATGAGCAGAAGCACGTGCTCATATAAGGCATCTCAGTATTATTCATTTGGTGGTACTATAAAACTGTGGGTGTCTTCATCTGACCCAGTTCTATGAAATGTTTTTCTTTATATGACTTCTTTTTATGGTTTTAAAGAAAGTGAGCATTTCTGCATTCCTGATCTTACAAAAGAAAAATTCCCCTCTTCGGTATCCCTGATGTCACATAGTTAGTAACCACACATACGGCATGAAAATCTCAAGACTTTCTTTTAACATAATACATGCTTGATTCTATTAATTTATCTTGTAATTTCTGGGGTGTTAAAGGAGGATTTGTCTTTACAGCTGTTCTGGTTAGCCATGAACAATATATCTTTTTCAAGAAAAGATGAGATTTTTATTGATTCCATCCACTTTGGGGATTTAAAAAAAAATTTAGAAATTATGCAAAAAAAGGCTGAAGAAGATTTGTGAAAAAGCCACAGCACATAGTAGGGCTGTACTCCAAGTCTTGCTTTTTATGAACATTATATTTCCACCCTCATGATTTCTTAGTTTTAATGAATTTCACTGAAGAATGACATATTGTTGTTCATGGAACATGATGCTTAGTTGAATATAAACTAATTATAGCTCTACAAAGTGGAGTTTAGTCAAAGCACCTTAGTTTTATTCCTATATTTTTGCATAATTATGGGGTTTTTAAGGTTATGGGAAATAAGAAAATTTTCCCAATGACAATTTTTTTTTTTTTTTAACAAATTAACTTACTAATTCAAATACAGTCCAGTATTTCTAGACAATAACTGATTCAGAGGCAATTAGGGTACATCTTCCTTGGCCATAAAGTAAAACCTTCTCATGCCTCGGTGTGGGGTCTGGCTGAGAAGCTCTGAATTGGGAGAAGGTGAGATCTGCTATTATCAGGAACATTTTCAGTAACTTTAGGAATTTGATTATTAGGTAGAACGACTGATTCCCCATGTATTCGTGCTCTTTAAGCACTTCCTATTCCTCGTGTAACATCATGTGTTTTCTCCCTAACAATGCCTCAGCTTTCAATGTCTAGTTTGTATAAAATTATGAGCTTTTGAGTTCAAAGACTGTGTGGAAACTTTGTGATTTGTCAGCTAAGACATATACACGGAATACTATGAGCACCTTCAGAGCTGCTGTATAGTATTTTATTGTAGAATTAATATCGATGAAGAATCTGAATTGCTGGCTTTTTTTCCTCATTTTTTTCCTCCTCTAAATTTGACATAGAGCAAAGCAAAAGAGACTTTTTCCTGTCTGTCAAGAATGCATCAATTGGAAGAAAACCTTATGGGACAAAAATCAAAACGGCTTTCTAAAAATTAAAATTAAATAATGAAATCAGTGTATATTTTCAGAGTTTTAAACTGAAAATCAAGATTTGTTTTTCTGGTATATCTGCCATTGGAGTAGTTAGTTCATGTGAATCCATATGCTGGAGAAAAACAGGCATAGAAAAAAAAAAGAAAATACGGTGGTGGGTTTGTTGTTTTGTTTGTTTCTTCCTTCAACAGCTCTGTGAGGGAGGAGCAGGGACCCTGCCACGTTCACCCCCTACCCCCAGGCCGTGTGAGATGTGCCCACATTGCTCTGTACAGCTGCCTGACTGCTGTGAAAGCCTTTCTCCTTCAGACTCTGGCTGTGCTCACCCCTGCTGAGCCAGGAGAGACAAAGGAGGGAGAGTCCTGGTATCGATCACCTGTTGTGACACTGCCAGTGCAGAGCCAGTGCCTTCCTTCCTGCAAAAGAAGGCCCTGGCATATTTAAAGCACCTGGCCCCATTTAAACACCCTAGCCTGGCTTCTTGCCAACATCATATTTCAAGCATTTCAATGTTGTTTTCTTGTTCAACTTTTAAAAAGCAAATCAGTGACAAATTACCAACCTGTAAATTTGAACTGCCCATTACTCTGCAATTAAGGAAAAAAATCATTAAAAGGGTAAGTAATTTGTAGGTGTTTTTTCTGTGCAACACTGATGTAAATTGCACACTAGGTAGTTAAATTATGCTAGTTCTTATAATGAACACAACATTTTTTTCTCCAGCCTTTTCAATTTGTGATACCTGGACTCTGACTTAATTTTCATGTTTATTTTTTTCCTTGAATAAATTGTCTGTTCCCTCATTTGCCTGCTAGATGGCATATCAGTGATTCTGTCTGTGACTTTTGGAGTGTTTTTTGGCATTACCAGTATATATTACAGAAAGACTGTGCCCTCTGTTGTCACCTTAGCTTTATATGAACTATTCTTGAATCCAATGTTATGAAGTGAGGGCTGAGAACAGGCATGAAAGAATGATGTATAAAAAGTTTCTTTAATATTGAGAATCAGAGGTGAATGTTGCCTAAAATTGAAACCTCAGGTGTAAAAATTGAAAGCAGAACAGTAACTTCTTACAATTAATTAAAACAAGTACAAAATGCAACTTGGCATGGTAATAATATTTTAAAAAATTATTAGATTACAGATTATCTCTCTGTTTTACATGCACTTTCCTCACCATAATTCTCACATAGGATACCCAAGTACAGCTTCCGAGGATGTGTTGCCCATAAAAATAGAAGATTAGGTTGATCTTGGCTAGATGCCACATATCCACCCAGCCACTCTCTCACTTCTTGTAAATAGGACATGGGAAGAAATAGGATGAAAAAGCTTATGGGTTGAGAAGGGAAATCACTTACTGATTGCCATCAGAGGCAGAGAGTTTTGTCGGTGGAAAAAGTTGCTATCATTTTTGTGAGTTAAAATAGAATTGGATAGTGAGAAACAGACACTAGAGCACCCTCCTCACAAGCCTCCACCCCTTTTTCCCAGGCTCAGCTTCACTCCTTCCCTGCTCCCTTGTCCTTGTCCCCCGCTCACTGAGTTTGCAGGGAGGTTGGGGGCTGCAGTCAGTCCCAAGCCCTTCTCTGCTCTTCCTTCCTCGCTCTTTTCCCTGGCTGCACTGTGGGCCCTTCCCATGGGCTGCTGCTCCTGCCACGAGAACCTGCTCCAGCATCAGCTGTCCGGAGCCTGCCGTGCCTTAGGGAATGTCCAGCTGCTCTTGGCTGGGTTTTCCTGGTCTGCAGTGAGGACATCTCACAAGTGCTTGCTGTGGTCTCTTCCATGAGCTGCGGGAGAATCTCTGATCCAGCATTGGGAGCAGCCCCTCCCCACTCCTCCTTTTTGACCTTGGTGTCCATAGAGCTATTTCTTACACTTGTTTTTAACTTGCTCCACTCTCCTGGACAGCGTTTTGCCCTTTCTTAGATTCATTTTCCCGGAGGGCCCACGGCCATGGCAGCAGGGCTCAGCTGTGCCCCTCACCGGGCCAGTGGCTGGAATCACTGAGGCCGCCCTGCAGTCCCCCTTCCCCTGCTACAGCCTCCCTGCTCCCCTCTGCATGGTCCAGCCCCTGCTTTTTCTGGGCCTCCATGCTTCAAATCTTTCTCAAGGAAGGTGCAAGCAGGTACAGTCTGTGCTACTTGATTCGCAGCAAGTATATTATTTTAATGTGAGTTTCAACTAGAAGAACACACTGAAATTAACATTTGATGTCTTGTTCTTTGATATCTGGCATTTTTCACAGGCAGACTATAATAAAGAAGTCAGTTATTGCTATTAGACATATTTTAAAAGAATTCTTTTTTTGATGCATATCTTCAGTCAGATTATTAAATTTAAATCACTGCTGCTATCAGTTTGAATACTAATGATACATTCTGCCAGATGGAAGCCTTTAATAAATTTTCACTTTTCTCTAACAGTTAGCTGTAAATCTTAAATAAGAGAATTTTTGGGTTATACCAGCTTTAATGCCTTCTGTCCACACTGATTTCAATGTCATCAGTACCTGGGAGGCAGGTTTTCTTTAATTAAATGCTATCCTTTCCCATTTATTGAGATGCAAGGCAGTAGCACAGTCAAGGCTGATCCTTTGCTGGTTTCTGAGCTGCCAGCCACTTTCCTGCTATACTTGTGTACTTGAGACTGTCCTTCATTGTTTCAGCTGATGTATAAATTCCTTATATTCAGACTTTTGAGCTCTTTTCTGTAGTTTTTGTGAAGCACCAAGTACTGGGGATTGTGGAAAAGGAGGGGGGAAGGGGTGTGGGAGCTGCCCACCTACCAAGTAGAAATATTTCCTCCAGAAACAGAAATATTTCCTGCTGATTTCAGGTGATTAATGCACTTTGGAAGGCATCAGCACTGCAGCAAGGGGGCAGCTGTTACAACCTCAGGTGCAGAATGAATGAAACTTAATAAATGAGTATGTCTCTTTTGTCAGTGCATTTGATGGCCTGTCTTCCTCACTTAGTAATATTTTCCTCCAGAGTTACTGGCTGTATTCCCTTTTAGAATTCTGAATTTTTGCATGGGGGCCATACCCAGATAAAATCAATGTTGTGGGGAAATGAACTTTACATAGCTTAACCTTTTCTCTGCTATATTCTAGCTAGCTTTCTAGCATTCTAGGGAATGGCTTCTTCAGGGAAAAAAATGTCTATCAGACTGCTAAAAGTGTAGGAAGAGGTAAGTTGGAACTCCTGGCTGTGGTGGGGAGGGAAGAATAAACACTAGATAACAGAAGAGAAAATGAAATCACGGTGTTCAAACTTTCTTTACCTTGGGGGAAAGAGAGAACTAAAATACTTATGTGAGTCAATAACTATTCCCAGTGGAATCCTTGGAAAAGCCTACAGGTAGAGCAAAATTTTCAGATATTGAGTTATTTTCTCACCAGTCTGTTTCACTTATTGATTAGTTTTGTCATTAAACTTCAGAGCCACACAGTTAAATCTGTTTCATCCATGTACCAGACACTCCAAATAATTTCATTATCTAAATGATTATCTGAAGTGCCAATTACAAGAAAGTAATTAATAATATTGTAATGCAGAGAACAGGTTTTGTTGAGATTTGTGGTGGTGCTTTGTTCATTAGTTTTCTGGTTTGTTCTCTTTCTGCTTCAAAGTTAGTGAAAAATGCTCATTGAAACGTCTCCATCATGAGACAAAAGATGTCAATTACAGAAAAGCACAGGCACCAACAAAACATTTCAAATCATTTTAAGAAATTTTCTGACATAGTAATGGTAATTAGTGTATTTCAGTTTCAACAACTGTAATTAAACCTGACCTTTAAGTTAATTATGTCTTGACATTTATGATTTGAAACTAGCTTTCCCTGTGGTGATGATGTGTTATATACAGATGCTAATAAGTAGTTTCTGTAGTGTGAGCAAGCAGATTTCAGATGTGCCTACACTGCTGTTCAGAAAACAGCTTCATGCACATAGTTTCAATGCATTTTTGCAGTTTTAGTTAATGCTGCTCCTAGACTTTGCGATGGCATCCTGACATTCCTTCTTATGCAAAAAAAAACCTCACTGACACCATTTTGAAAGCAGCTTAATGACCAGTAATACAAGCTGGTATTGTTTCAATTTGCTATTTATATAAAACCATTAAATCAGTATGGATGTTAGAGGCAAATAAGTCCATCTCTTGTAAAGGCTGCAGCATAGTAAAGACATAACTAGTCAACTGTGGGAGTTGGAAACAGGACATATGACAAAATAAAAATTGAGAACTGTTCTTGCTTATGTATAACATTAAGTCTACTTTGGTTCAAGACTAAATTAAAAGAACTATTGAATCTCAATTCAACAGTTCTAGAAGAAACATCAATGATGGGACATGTAAGGAGAGGCATTTCTGAACAGAAGAACTTTGAAAAATGGCATAGCCAAGGTGTTTTAAACAAAGATAATAGCAGCAATGTTGAAAAGCTATCTTTATGACTATAAAACCTCCATTAGTTTATTACAGAGATAATTATTTTGAGTTTAGAAAAGATCAACAGACCTCAGGAGAGATCTTGGCCATTTTGAAAGTCCAATGAGGCATTGTTTTTGGCAGAGTTGGTAACTTTGTCTCTAAAGACCTGTGCTTCATACCTGATGAACACTATATTTCAGAGCCCTAGTACTAATACTTTGCTTTCAGAGTTGAATTCTCAGTTTGGTCAAAACATCCCTAGCTGCACCTCTTTAAAAGCACAACAATTTATGTAGCTTCCTTCTTGATCCATACATTTATCTGCTCTGTGTGAGTCATATGTTGAGAAATCTCTACTGCCTGTTTTCAGGCTTCATAACCTCAAATTCATATGAATTATTTGTATAATGTAATTACATATCTATCTATCTATCTATCTATCTATCTATCTATCTATCTATCTATCTATCTATCTAATCTATTTCTATCTATATCTGTTTCAAGTGAGATTAAAATTCAGAATGATCTGTGTTTATGTGGAAAGCTAAGTTGGCTAAATAATACAGCCATACCATTTTCTAATTTTGATGGTTCTAAGCTATCAGAATATATGTCTGATTAGCACAGGGTACCCAAAAACATTTCCCTGAAGCCCACAAGCAGTGCAGTGCATGTATTTATGGGGAAATCAGAAATGTCACCCTATTACCCGTTTATTTTCTTTCCTATGCTGCAATTCCTCTAAAAGTCTTCTTAAGCTGTTTGCTTATTTGGATGAGTTATAATTTATTTTCCATTTTGCTTCTTCACAAAATTTTGTCATTTTTTTTATGGTGGGTCACTTATGATAAGGAAAGGGTCAAAAGAAAGTTTTGCAACTAGTTTTGCTGAGGATATCTGGACTGTGGCTGCCTGACCTGTTCATTGACTGTGTGTTCTAATTGGGTTGCCATTGCTATCCAACCAGCAGTGTAATGTTGCTAAATGCTGGCTTAGTGAGAACATGAAAATCAATCTGCCGGTAAAGGGCATAGCAAGAACCATGCCTTTAGAGTATTATGTGTTTGGCCTTAGCAATCTAAAGAAGCTTTTCTGTTACTGCTGCTCTGAAGGAATACTGTAATCTATTTCCAAACTGAGTGACTCACAGCTTCAGATACTGTCTTTTAAATGCCTTCTTGCATGGCATTAAGAAGTGTTTTTTGATGTAGGAAAAACTGCAGAACACATATGTTTAAGAGGTGTGTTACAAAAGAATGCTATACGTCTTGACTTGTGGTGAAAAGAATAGTTGTGCAGTACAGCCTAACATTTTTGGCCATAATTACTGCAGCTCTTCCTTTCTGAAATAAAGCTTTAGACAGCATGGCATCCACCAGAACTAATAGAGCACATGAGCAAAGCAAGTAACATTGTGCAATAAGTAGAGAAGCAACAGCTCATTTTTTCCTGCATAAGTTTCCTCCTAGCTATGCTGTTTTTGGCATTTTAGAAAAATAAAACAATTGATCTGATCTGAGAACTGCATGAAAAGTGAGAATGCTTTCATCAAAGTGAAAATGAAAAAAAATAAACCCTTGAATTACTTATACTTTAGGTTGTCAGATACAAAGGAAGTAAGCCAAACATTTACTTGGATTGAAACTTGATTATAGAAGTGGCTTGGAATTTAGCCTGGAAACAGTTCTAAACCACCCCATCCCCATTGTTCTGTTTATCGTAGGATTTACTTTTCTATTATACCTTATATCCTGATAAAAAGGTAGAATGTGTTCACTCCTTCTTTTTCCTTTTTGCTCACCAAGTAGTAAATATCAAAAGCCTTTTAATTGGGTAAAAATAGTTTTATTGCAATGTTTGTACAATTCTTTTCAAATTTAAGACCTGAATTGACATCGATTCAATAGGTAAAATTCAGAAATATCTCCACTTTTTTTTTTTTTAAACCAGAAATATATTGTAGAGTACTAAAAATACCTCAAGAGGTAGTGGTTGGGTTTTGGCACAGAGGGTAGTCAATCATATGCATAGTGTACTGTAAACCTCTTTTGAAAATGATCCAAAGGCCATGAAGTCACTGAAGCTCCAATGTATTTTTAATTAGTTTTAAATCTTTGCTCTGAACAGTTGGGAAATAAGCAACTGAGAGAAAATATGACCAAGGTCATTAGAAAAGCATGTTGCAAATTGTGGGTAACCAAGGAAGAGCTGTTTTCTTAAAAA
Source organism: Zonotrichia leucophrys gambelii (assembly GCF_028769735.1). NCBI lineage: Eukaryota > Metazoa > Chordata > Aves > Passeriformes > Passerellidae > Zonotrichia > Zonotrichia leucophrys. Next base: position 61,003,829 of record NC_088173.1, read on the forward strand.
CAGAACCAAACTCCAGGGAGTATCATGTAAGACTAAAAGGTGGCAGTACAAGGCAAGCAAAAGGCAACATTTCTTTGTGGAGCATGTAGGTGGCATGTCAGACTCCAATGCCATGGGTAGTTTGGGATGCCAGATGGCTACAGAAATGCCAAAATCAATTGAACAAATGCTTGCAGTGGGTCAGAACACAGACATACTGCCAAGCTCAGGATGTCCATGGTTTGCACATCACTGGAAGCAGCATTCCCAGGAAACAGCCCTGTGCTTTTCCATTGCTCTGCTTTTCAGTGCATGCCTGTGTTAGGCACAGCCTGCAGTGGGTGCCTGACAAAGGAGACCTCTGGCATGAACCACTAGATCTGCTTATGAGCTCTTCAGTGACTCTATGAGCATCACAACTGGTGAATCTGCTTTTCCACAGCTGTGTGAAACACATTCAGTTCTGGCAAATGAAAGATGTGAGCACTGATTGATGTTCTTCCCCCAGATTTGAGCAGTAAATAGTGTGCCTATCTGTTTTACAGTGTCTCAAAAGTACTGGGCATGTACTGCAGGTTTTATTCTCAGGGAAGCAGCATCTTCAACACACTCATTTTCTTGAGGCATGGCAGGTATCTATTGTCACTGAGCTCATTCCCATTTTGGGGGGAATGTAAATACAGGTGACTTGGGCAGAGTATCTGAAATTTTGATAGTTCAAATATACATGGAGATATACATAGCCTTGATCATACAAGCCTTGTTTAATTTAGAAAGGAGGCTGAAAACAAGATGTCTGTTTCTTTGTAACAAGCATCATAAAATACAGGACAAGATGCAGTTTAATATTAATGTAAGTAGTGTGCACTCACAGTGTTATAAACAAAACAATTAGACAAGGTCCACACTCTAAAAATTTCACCATCTAATTAGGATAGTTTCAGTACAAACAATTAGAAACCTGACAGAGGAAGAAGAAAGGGTCACAGGAGTTTTATAAATGTGAAGAAAAATAGCTGCTATAAAGTATGCTAAAAAGACAAATGATGTGAAATTTTCTTCTAGCAGTGCACTGTGTGGAGGATTGTTTTCTGATAAGAGCTAGGCAGCTGTGATTTTCCTTATTTTTATGACTTTTTAGGATGAGATGTTGCTCTGAATATTATGCCCTATATTCTTAGGTTCATCTGTCTTTCATAGGAAAATTCCTATAAACCTTGGATTCAGTTGGTTGTACAAAGGGGGCATCTTTTCCTTCATGTGTATTATGCTGACAAGACTTTTACATGAAATTGTAAGGTGATGCATGATCCTTCAGACATGGAGGAAATGTACAGCTGCCACCAAGAGTGTGGGTCCGTATCAAGGAGCAGGGGGAGCTTTTCCCAAGGACATTGATGCAGCGCCTAATATGTAAGAGAACTATGGAACCTGTACGTTCAGAAATAGTAGGCAGATTTCAAAGGTACACCAAAATGTGTGCTCTGTAATTTGACATCTTAACAATGGCTTGACATCACTGCAATTTTTATGAGTGGCCAAAAACAATGAAGAATTTACCGTATATACTTACACTTAAAGACATTTATCTGAATAGTTTTATAGCAAGTTTCCTTCTGAGGGGGGAAAAAAGGATATTAATACTTCAGCTAAATTTGTATTAGACTAATACCAATTTGTCATTTTATCTTTATTTGATGATTTATTTATGAGGATGATTTAATTTCAAGACCTATACTATTTTCTGAGCTGTTACCACTTGAAATACTTCTATACCTCATGCTGTTAAGCCTTTGAACATACACACAATATACTTTTCTTACATCTAGCTTTCTTACATTATAGGAGAAAACAAACATTTTTAATTTATCAAAGAATGTCTTTCATTTCTTGCCTGCATTTTGTTTCCTTTATAAATAATTTTTATGTACAGTTTTAAAAGTATAAACAAATCCTCCATGACATTCTTTCTGATCATTAGCGTTTGCAGTCTCTCAGATCAAAAGTTTTCCTGGGTTTCTTTGTGAACGTGAAAAGTCCTAATCCACATACTCAAGAAACTTGCATTAGGAATCTTTTCCTTCCATTATTTCTGGTCTGTCTCAATAAATCTAAAAGGTAAGTGATGAATAATATAGTTCTGTTCAGATATTCCTTGAATTAATGGACACTAAAGAGTTTAAAAGTGGTTGAATATGAAATGGATTTTTTGTAAAATTTAAAAATTCCAGTGTTTATATTGATACTATAAATGTAGCTCATGCCACATAATTTTTTTTTCAGCAAAATGCAATAGAGTTATTTTAATGATAATTGATAACAAAATAACTGGGCTACTTCAGGGCACTGACTTACTATTCTGCATGCAGGTTGCTCACATTTTCAAGATTAGAAGCAGAACAAAAGTTAATACAAAGAGAGCAAATGGCTGCCAAAGATGTCTCCATTGATAGCTAGCTAGTGAACAAATATGATTTCATGGAAAATGTGGGAAGAATGAGAATGCCTGTTCTTTCTCTTTGTCCTTTCTATATTATGTACCTTCAGAATGAATTGTCCCCCAACTTCATAGCATAGGGAGCATTCTAAAAAAATGGTGTTTCTTATTGCTGTTGTGTCCTTAATATCTCTGCCTTTTCCTCAAAGCCAGTTTATAAATTCCCTTCATTTCATCCTGTTTATATCTCTACTGTCCCTGGCTCATCATACCTGAAAATTTCATGTTTTTCCCATCCATCAGTATTTTCAGAGAATTCCCTTTGTAACTCTTTTCACCCAGTGAACTCTGAAATTTTCCCCTTTGTCAAGCAGAGAGGCCTCATTTTTATTTTTATTTCATGAATGTATTGTCAAATTTAAGTCATTCAGATCTTGTGCTGTCCCATGGCAGTGCACTGGCTGGCTTTGCTGAGTGTGTAATTCTTGAGTAAGAGAGAGGTGAGACCACTTTACTGCCTGTGTGTTCAGAGGAGTCTCAAAATAAACATGCAGATTGCAGCGTGGTCACATCTTCGTTCCTTTACATGGCCTGGTACATTTGCTCAGAGATTCAGTGAGTGTTGCATTTTATTGGGGACTCATGCCTGAGGATATAGAAAAAGTTGGTGCCTGGATTATACCTCTATTTTGAGGGGCTTTTTTTCGAATGTGGCAGTAATCACAATTGTACAGGTTAAAACATGGACCTAATTAGTGTTTGGGGCAGAGGAGAAGCTGAAAAAAAGACTTTCTGAAATCATCAGTACGGAGCATTCTTCATTCTGTTCCTAGACTGCAGGTATGAATTATGTGTCTAGGCATTTAAACTCCCTCTAGTTGTCTTCCAGAGGCCAATTTATACCAAAGGTATTTCCAGAGAGTGCTTTATCCTTTATGGGAGATTTTATGATGTGTGTCTATCTTCTACTTGAGGGTGGAGGCATCTTTCATTGGACAGCTCTACTGTTGAATTGTGTGAATTCTGCTGGAAATGTACAGCTGCATATTGCATATGAGGCTTTAGTCTTTCAAGTCCAGTGATTCCTAATAATGTTAGGCACAGAGAGATGTTTTCAAAGACATTTAGATACTTAGAGGTACCTAACAGGATTTTCAAGATCACTAAAGCAGACTGGACATCTAACTTCCATGGCTTTACCTGAGGTAGCTGTTTGCTTATATGTGAGGTTTTTTCCTTCAAAATTCATCTCAGCACTTTTCATAATCTTGTCCACAAGTCTTATTTAATTTCCAAGGAATGAATTCTATTTGTATCTACTGTATTAGACTATATCTAGGTAAAATGTGTTAAATCTCAATTTTTATATTATAAGAAAAAGTTTTCATTAAACTCTTGTACAAGGTCATCAATTTTGCAGTGTAGTCTGGGGGGCTGTCATGTGGAGTCATCACTTTTCCAGAAAACTGCTGGTACTTTTATACTTCAGCTGCCATACTGTGATTGCTTTGCAATTGGTTCAGCTGAAAATATATATTTGAAAAATGCTGTGCTCTTTCAGGAGAAACATTTTCCATGTAGTGGAGCATGGTGCTTTAAATATGGTGGACAGCAAATTACTATGTTTTGAAGGACCGTTGCTTTGATGCAATACCATTTATTCTTTTTTGTTATTCCCATGACATTAAGAATTCATTCAGGAACACTTTCTGAAGGAAAATTCTGCAGGTACTAATGGGATGACCACACAGACAGGAGACATCCAGTCCTACTCCTAATTTACCTTCAATAGCTTCTTTAACCAGATCAGCATTTATTTAAAATAATGACTGTGTGATTTATTCCCCTGTCCCAGTTTTCACTTTGCTCTCATTCTGCCAGTGTGGAGTGACAAGAATTTTTCTACTTGTCTTAACTTTCTTTGGACAATAGATTGTATTTTTTAGAAATGTTATTTTTAGATAACAAAAAGGACTGTCTGTGAATAAAACACATATACTTGGTAGAATTTGGAACAATTTCTGTCAAATCCTAGACAGATATACTTATGCTCTGCAAGTAACTACACATTAAAACCTCAGTTCCTTTTCAGTGCCGTTTTGTCTACCGTGTTGTTTCCCACTTGCAAGGAATAAGTGGACCAAAGTCAATTAATTAGTGGCAATACCTATCAAAAATAAGAACTGTTTAGATTGCTTTATGCTGATAGTCCCTGTAAGTGCAGTGTGTTATTCCTCAGAGCAGCACTCTGAGCCTTCTCTTCATTCTGCTGCTGTAACAGAGGTTGGGTGGTCCCTTGTGCCCACACCCTGGGCTTCTCATGCCCAGTTTATCAGACATTTTGCAGCAGTGAGAGCTACAGCCTGTGGAACTTCCTGGCAATAGGGTTTCCAGGGCAAGATGCTTGGGGGAAAAAAAAATTCCATGAAGATATGATGATGCTGTAATTGCACACTCAGCTACTAGGAATTAATCTGCTCTGGTAGGATCACCCAGGAACTGTATACACTGAACACACACTATTAAAGCCTCTGCCTGATTCCATTAAGACATGACAGAGAGACCCAAATCAGTTCTAAAGGTATTTGCAAGCAGCTGCTGCTGCAACAAAGATAATATTGGCACAGCTTTTCAATTTTGTAAAGAATAGGCAGCATTATTTTAAACTTCCAATTGTGCCTTTTAGACAAAATGCTAACTTGAGTAATTTTTAAAGCTAATTATGTAACTGGGATTTTTTAAAAAAGCTCTGAAATACTTGAAATGGATATTAAAAAATTCAAACCCCTGATATGACAGCTTCAGTAGTAATACCTATTGTTAAGTTTTGCTAGACTTTCCTCTGTCATATAAGCTTAAAATACCAGTTTTACTTTTGAAATATCTTTTTCTTTTCATGACCTAGGTATAGCATTTATTACATGCTCTTAACATTTTGTGGCTATGCAATAAAATCTCATGCCCTTGAGTACATATTTTGTATGCATCTAATGGAATGATTTCCTACTGAGTGAGTAAAGCAGGGTTTTTTTGTCTTCCCTGAACTATGATGGACCACAGGCTTTCTGAATGCAGCTGCGGCAAATTAAGCTTGACCTTTGCTAATGGGGACTCCAATCAGTTGTAAACTGTGAAAAATAATCTGTACTGGTGCTTTTCCTGTAGACTTGAAGTTTCATGCTCTTCAGCAGATATATTCTGATATATTCCACCACAGTGTAATGGTGTGGGTAAGCAGTCCAAGTTCTCTCAATGGTGTCCAGGTCCTCTCAATGTTGTGTTTTATTTTAATGTCAAACACTGGCACCTTTCTGAAATTGATTTGATTTCTCCATGCAGTGAGATCTACCTTTAACCTTCTACTAACACATGTAAGACTCACAGAGGTACCATTAACATTCATGCTGTGTTAAAAATAATTAGTGTCTGTATAGTGGATGGTGTTGAGAGCAGCATTCACTAACAAGTCCCATAAACAGCTTGTTTAATTACATATGAGTGAAAGAGTTACAGCTCCTCATTTGAAAGTCAGTCATAGGGACAACATGAAGTTAACACCTGCCATGAAAAAGTAGAATTCAAGACACAATTGTGAAGTAAACATTGACTTAATTTATCTTTCATGGAAAATTGTTTCTTTGAAATGTTGTGATGAGATTCTGATGGCCTGTGCATTGATGTCTTGGTTTGAAAAGACAGGTATCTGCTAAGGAAGGCAGGAACCTTCCTTGAAATGAAAAATATAAACCCTCTCTCTCTGAATTATTATAATATTGAAATTAAGGAGCTCTTAGGCAAAATATGGGAGTAGGAATAACAGTTCTTTATTAAGAAAAAATAAAAATAAAAAAATGCAGTAATACTAAACAACACTGACAGAGTCAGAATACGACCTGACACCCTGTTTGTCGGTTAGGGTGTTGGTATCAGTGCCATTAAATGGTGGCTGCAGTCTTCCTGGAGTGGTTCTGCTGAAGGAGTGATCCTGTAGAAGGGTATAAGTTTCCACTGCAGATCCAGTGGTGGTGTAGATGGGTTTTCCTCTGGGAATCCAGTGGAGAAGAAAGCTGCTCCTCTGGGAATTTAGTGGGAAAAGGCTGTCTGTGTTCCAAATCTCAGTTATATCCAGGTAGGAATGCGTGGCTCAGCTCCCTGGGCAGAACATCTCACAATGGGATGATGTAATTTTATCAGCCATGCAGTGACACTCAGTGGCCCATTAACAGATTTCCTGGAGGGAGGGTGGGTGGTGGAAGAGATAAAGAAAACTGCCCCACCTGGTTTTAACAGGTGGCTCAATTAAAAGAAGATTGCTGCCCCACCTCTGACAGAAGGCAATAGAACACACGCCCCAGCCACATCTTGCAACCGAAGTCAATTGACAATGGTGTTCTGTGCACTTTCCTCATTAAAAGCCTCTACAAAGGCGTTTAGAACACATTGGTCTTCAGAAATGTTAAGTAAAGGCTTTTGTATAGTTGAAGTGTTCTCTGTGTACTTCATATGAATGGATTGGCACCTGAAAATTGTAAACTGGGTGCTTGATTGCCAGGCTGTTTCCTGAAAATAAAATGTTTGGTTGAGTGCCAGTACAGGGACCAAAAATCTGGATTATACAGTCCAATGAGGCCCTAATCACTTTAGAGGCATATCCAGATAAGATGACATTGTCTCAGTCTGACGATCACTGTCACTTAATGATCATGCTCAGGTATAATGATTCCTACTTTAGTTTTAACTGATAAAGTGAATTGTCAGTCATTAGGGTAGCCTTGTTAGGGACTGTTCTTTAAATCAGTCTGAAAATGGAGTTGTTTTTTTCCTGCTGATGTGTCTGCATGTAGCTCTTAATAACGATTCATCATTAGTTTCCTAGCTCGAATTTGACAATGGATTTGTTTTGTTCCCACTGGGCCACTTCAGAGACTTGGCTCAGTGCAAGCAGGAGCAAGTCCAAACTCTCTTGATGCAGAAATAGCAGTGCTACAGCTACTGCAGGCAAATTAAGATGAGAAGAGAAAAACATGAAAAATCCAGTTAATTGATCTTTTGCAAACATGATCAGTGAAATCATGCGTTCTGTTGAAGGCAAGAGTAGCTTAACCATTAACTTCAGAGAAGAAAACATTTTATCCAGTGCCAAAAATGTCAGGTCATATGAAAGGTAAATAAACCAAGATTTTTATATGTTGTTTCTGAGAACAAAAGTACTTTTTTTCTTATGGTAGTGTATGGAACAACCAGACAAGAATGTGGTATAAAATTTTTGTACATACAGAAAGTAAGGAGCAAGCCTGGAGGTAAGGAACTTTACCTTCAAGATAAGAATTATAAATAGATGTATTAGACTTGGAGATCTCAGTCTGAGAAAGATTAAATTACTCAAAAGATGTCTGTCAGAGTCAGGAACAAACACAAATCTAAGTTTTAGTCCAGTGTGTTTCAAATTAAAGGAAAGTTCTTTGCACTTTTAATATATGCTTCCTTTATGGGTTTAAGTGTGACTTCAAGCTTAATGAACTATTTGTAGTAGATTTATCAATACCAGAACAGTCAATTTTGTTGGAGTTCATGCTGGAGCATAGATAAATAAACCTGCAAGTAGCAGATCAAAAAGAAAGCAGGGGGATGCAAAAACATTCTTGCTTATGTCTTGGGACAGAACTTAGTTCAAAGAAATTCTCATGCTTCTGTATCAAGATCAAATTACCCTAGTTGCATGAACAAAATGTAGGATATGACTCCAGCTTGAAACATGATTGGGACAAAATTATGTAGTTACTGATTTACCTAGATTCCAAAATTAGTTTGAGAGAATGAATGTATTCTAGCATTTGCCTTTTGTTTTAGCTTATTCTTATTGTTAGTATTTATGGTATAGCCACTTTTTCTTTGTTGTCTGTATTTGTGTTACATCTGTAAATTAGAAAATACTATAACTTATACAGTAATTTGTCAGATCATTTTTTGACTGACTTCTGTGGGAAACTGTGTTTAAATAATGGCAAAAATGAAAAAAGAAAAATTAAACTGTTCACAAAATATGCATTTTTAAAAAAAATTTAAACTTACGTTTTCACCATGAGAAGGAAAATGCATTTCCTGAAAATGAAATTGTTTTTGTACCTGCAGAAATTGCAAAATCATTATGTGTTTCTGTGTTTTGTTCAGAAAAACTTTGGGGCTTATTTTAATGCATGATTTACTTCAAGTTGTGATTCAGAGTAATGTTCAATGATTACTTTCATGGAAACCAATTCAGAAGGGCTAATCTTGTAGTAGAGACAGTGACATTTCTATCCTTGTAAAATTAAAGAATAGAGATAAACACTGTTTCTAGGGAAAAATTATCTTTTCTATTGTATAATGTACTGTAATTAAAAAACTTAAATACTTGCAACTACATATTCCTCAATGAATGAACTAACTGTGAAACAAAGTCTGTTTTTTTGACTGAAAAAACTCTTATCGACAAACCGGAGTGGTAATTCTGCAAATTTTGCTCTGCTTGAGTAATCCTATGAAGCTCAATGGGGCTACACAAATGCATAATCACATAATTGAAAACACAGTTTTAAGTATAGTTGAGCATTTAATATACAAAGAAAACAGACATTCAGATAAAATAAGAAAGTAAACCCTTGTGTCAAATCTGCAATGGATTTTTCAGAAAGGCACACTTGGAGAACTTGTGTTGTTATCTTATGCCTTTCACAAGTTGTTTACCTGTCACTATCCCTCAGAAAGAAAATATAAATGAAATCCACAAAGTTATATGAGGTCTAGAGTTGCGTTTTTCTATTCACGCTTTAAGTAAATTCAGTGTCTAAGATTTGGAAAATGGAGTCCCTTTAGCCTAAAAAACTTGGTATTGCCAAGGCAAATAACTTCATATACTTTCTGACAATGTTTTGATCTATTTTAGGTAGTAATGTTACTGTGACTGTAATGATCTGGGATAGAATATTTTTTTAAAAAAATCTCTTCTAATTGGAAGGATGAAAAAACTTTCTGATTATAGAACATTATAGAAACAGGTTTTGTAATTTAAACATGGAACTGTGTTAATGTGTGCACAGCTGCTTGAAGAAATCAGAAGACCAACCTTTTTACTCAGCCTGTTTTAACTTGAATGTGTGGATATCATCTTCAGGAATCAGGTAAAACTCCACCTCTTCAGCCCTTGATTTCTCTGTCTGCATCCATTACTAGTGTGGATACCAAATACATGGCAGTATTTCTAAGTACTGGAAAGACAATTGAAAGAGACTCCCAGTTGAATTCATGTTCACAGGTATGATTGCTCTGGGTAAACAGCTTTCAGTCAGTCCTACCTGAGACTAGCTGGCAAAGGTAGCACTGAAAAGCTCCGTAAACCTGTAGGATTCCCTTAGTTTTCATGACCTTGGTTTTATTGATTTGTGAAATGGCTATTCCTAGTTGTGATGTAGTTTCTCTTTTGTATTTGGAAAATCAAGTACAAAATGAATTATTGTGACTTACTTTCTAAGGAAGACAGTGTTGAGCTTTGTGGGTCTTATACTAAGAAGATTTTTTGTCCTTATTATGAAATTTTAATAAATCAATGAGCAGATGAAAGTAATGGGATTAACTCATAACTTGCAAATTTCTGTCTGACAGTTCCATGCTTGAATAAATGATTTTTTTTTCATTTGACTGATTCTTGAAGATGAATCCTAATTTTCATCAAGAAAGGAAGAATCTATACATACCAGTGGTGTAATGCAGGCAGGTAAATTCTAATTGTTGTCCCCATAAATAAATGCTTTAAAGAAATATTCAAATCATCCACCTAAATAACAAAAAATAAGTGAGGTTGGAGAAATTAACATACTCATTGATAAATTGTCAAGCAAGGTCTATCAATTTTCTCCCAACATCACAGTGAATTTCACAGTTAACTTCTCTCTGCTTTCACTATAGCTGGGGAGAAAAAGAATGGATTATTAAACAGGAATCAAAAATTCTCATTAAAATGGAAATATTTCATAGAGAAAAAAGGCTGTTTGAAAAATCAGTTCCATATGTAGTTATCTTGCCTATGTGCTGTAATTCTTTAAACTCCTATTTTTCTATTGTCATTGATTAAACCTGTGGTAAAGACGTAATTCTGAGTATATATTGCAGAAATACAATAAAGTGGCAGAAAGTATTCTAAGTTAGGTATAGTATTTTGAATTGTTATTGTTAATTCTGAATATTCTCACCTAAGCTTTAAAGAAAGATGCTTGAAGTGTTAGAGAACAGGTTAACTGCTTTTTTCAGTTTTGTTGGCAAGGTGTTGACAGCCTCGTACTACCTAAAGGAAGGCCCCCTTTTTAGAAGGGGATGTAGTGGCAGGACAAGGGGTGATGGCTTTAGACTGAAAGGAGGCAGTTTTAGATTAGATATAAAGGAAAAAATCTTCCCTGTGAGAGTGGGGAAGCACTGGAACAGGTTGCCCAGACAAGCTGTGGATGCCCTGTCCCTGGGGCCAGGTTGGATGAGGCCTTGAGCGGCCTGGTCTGGTGGAAGGCATCCCTGCTTGTGGCAGGGGAGTTGGAACTACATGACTTTTAAGATCCTTTCCAACCCAAACCATTCTAAGGCTCTTCACAGGCAAAAAAATATTGGGAAGAATATTAATTTGTTTAATGTAAAGTGTACTGATGTCAGTATCCACCAAGACATTCAATAGCTCACAAATTATTGACTCTAGATCATAATCTGCATTACACTTGCAGCTGTATTCACTTCTTTAATGAAACCAGCCACTTTAACAGCAGAAAACATACAGTCAAGTAAATGATGACTGAAGTGTCTGGTAGCTTTTTCTTTAAACTGTGATTTCACTTTTAATTTTTTAAAACTTATTATATGGAAGATTAAAGCACATTTTTGAGTGTATCATTTAAATCAGTCATGACTAAGTTGATACCAGTGGGCAGTGTGTTTGAATATTTAATCACAAAGTGATGGAGCATCTTATCTTGCTTGTTAGAGTGCTTCTACTCACCAGTCCATTCTGTTCTCTTATTTGACATGACCTGAATAAAGAATGACCAAAAAGTTCAGCAAGGACAGAATAAAAAAGCTATATCAATAGAGGAAAAAAAGTATTTAATATCCTGATGATATTATTTCCTTAATTCATTCAGTGCTATGGAAATAGTTTTCTGAGTTATTCAAAGCCATGTAATGATGTTTGGCTTGCACAAATATAATTTAGTAAAGCAAAGCAAATATTTCTTCTTGTAAACAGAAACTAAATATAGTTAAAATTGATTTTTTTTTCTCCTGTAAATTATGGAGCTCACTCTTCAGCTTAAAATATTTTTTTCCACTCCAATCTCTTGTCAGACTAGGGAATGAACTTTCCTTTTTTCCTGATTCTCTTGAGATCAAAAACTGTTTGGAAAACCTTAAAGACATTCAGAAATGTAAACTTTTTTCTCTAAGTACTGTGAATCAGCTAGAACACCATTTTGTGTGTAGGCCATTAGAATCAGCACAGCAGACTTACTCCCTGACTCACTGCTGTACTGAAATGTTTACACTGTTCCTTGGGACAGCCCCAACCAGCTGAAATTGTCCATTGACAGTGATTCCTCTACCTGACATGCTTTTCCTACTGGCAGCATATATTTCCAAGGGACCCTGTTTGCTACACCTTTATACTCTTTCTGTGAGACTAAAGCCCAGGTCAGCTTGATTTGACAATGGCTTTCATCAGAGCAGTGAAAACTCTGCAGAGTTCAGATTTTTCTTTCAACTTTCAGATCTGGAGAATGAAAATCACACAAAATTCTCTGTAGTGTGTCAATACCTGCCAAGAGTCAGGAGCTCCCTGGGTATAGGAAGAGCGACTGGGAATCCAAGGGGGAATACCGAGCTGTGGCTGGGGCTGGGAGTACCTGTGCTGTTACTGGTAAATCAGAATTTCTTTTGTTTGTCCCATATACTTTACTGTTGCTGGTAAGAAGATTGGCAGATTCCAAATCAAACAGAAAACCAATACAATTATTCAGTTGGGACTTTGTGAGCTGTTTTTCAGATATCAGAGGAGATGGCATCCAAAGTAAGTTCCCTTTGTCCTACACTGAAGTCACCCTGTTGACTCACTTTGCTGGGCAAGGGAGAGATAGAGCCTAACACATCACCCTTAGCAGCCATACAGAAAAAGAGCAGATGCTGAAATGTTTTACTGCCTTATGTTGTCGCAGTCTGTCATCAGTGGATTTTGCTCTTTTAACTGGTGATGTTGTATTCATACAATGCCTAGAAGCCACAAAGAAAGAAAATGAACTGAATATGTTGCCTGTCAGACCGCAATTTGTTTGTATTGGCATTTCACCATAGATCTTTCATCAGATGCATTCAGTTTGGAAAATGAGTCTATTTATCTTTATGTTCACTCACAAAATATGCAGCAATAAATAGTATGAAACAGTTCTAGGTTCATACTTCTACTTACAATATTATGAATATCATAGTATATTCTAGTAAAGATTATTCAACATAAGCCAGAATTTGTGTGACAGTTTTCTAAGAAAATAAGTAGTTGGATGAGCAGTGGCAATAGGACCTGGCTCTTGTGAAGTCTTGAAGGTGAGCACCTCTGTGGATGTGTGCTCACACTCGAGCAGCACGGACAAATAAGCATGAGGGGCTGTACTTGTAGGATGGTCACAAGTGTTAATGAATGAGAGGTCAAATTTATTATTTTCCATAAGTTGGGAAATTAACACAAACCATCCTCTACTCTGCTGCACATTCTCATAGAAATTAGGGGGAAGAGAATTTGATATCTCCTTGGTCATACGTGTTCTAGCTGGGCAATGGTTAAATAACTTTGGAAGGAAACTAAACAGACTGGTAAACATGCACTGAAGGGCATTACATAGGTGTTTTTTTGAAATTGTGAAGAAAAGGTTTATGAGCTAAACTACATTTATAAAAGTGAAATACTGCAGTTGTGTTAAGGACTGTTTAAATAATTCAAAAAATAGTCAAAATGAATAATTTTCTGCAAACAGAACACTTCAGAATTCACCTGACTCTTTAAGAGGGTTTTAAAGTGGTAATTAAGTGTTTGAGAAGAGCTATAATACTTGGGGGATTATTTTACACATGAAGAGAGTCCTATTTACTCTACATCAGTCAAATAGGCATAATTTTGAAATTTAAGGAAGTTATTAGAGAAAGGTGATGATTGCCAAAGCTCCTCAACATGCCATCAAGAGAAACATTCAAGATATCATGTAATATCATTTGATTTTAGTAGAAAGTAGAGTGATATAGAGGATTAACCTCTGCCAAAGGAGAAGTTTGGCCATGCACTGTAATGAAAATAACTGTCCAAAATGAACAATGCCACTGATTCGTGAAATTTCCTTTGTGACTATGTTTGCATGGCGCAGCACAGAGCTGCAGAGAGAGGCTGAAGTGAGACTTGAGCATCCTGTCAAGGACTGTGAAAGCAAAGTGTCTGTGTTAGCATGGCACTATCAAGGTTAATGAGTGCTTCTCAGCACACAGTGTAAGATTCAGTGCATTTATCAACACAGCACCATTGTGCTCTCTGTCTGTGCTGGCCAGGTCTTTTTGCAATGCTCTGAGCTGAGTTTACAGATGTGCACCTTGGAAGAGACATGCAGTGCCCTCAGCAGTGACTGGCTGCTGTTGTGTGTGGTTATGCATGCAATCCATAGGAATAATGTGACTATTTTTTGTGAACATACAAAAATAAAGAAACCAGTGTATTTATAGCATTTGCAACTAACATTCCAAGTTAATACAGAGAAGTATATTCTAACTTCAATGATTTAATGAGAAATCAAACATTATATATTCTGTAAGTGTTCTGTCCTGTTCTAAACAGTATGAGATGCTTCAGAGCCCTATCCTAATGGCTGATTATTTTTTATTTAGAATTTCAAAAGTCTGTTTGAGTATTATTTGATTTCTGAGTGCTTTGATCTGTTTGTCCAGAATTTCCAGAATTTTTACACAGGATACAGATATGTCTGAATCCCTGCTGCTCATGATGTCAACTGGTAATCGTAAGTACATGAGGAGATGGTGTTAAATGAAATAGAATCTGAATTTTTGATTGGAAAATTGCTTTATTTCCTTATTTCTGTGCTGTTCCTGTCTGAGACAGCAGCTCAGCAGCTTTGATTTGACAGCCACAATTATGAAATTGGAATGCCAAAGAGAAATTTTTGTTTCAAAGAGTTAAATCCCAATTAGTGTTAGAGCTACATTATTATATATCTCTCCACAAAGAAACATTGGATTTCCATTACATTATTATATATCTCTCCACAAAGAAACATTGGATTTCCATAAAAACACATTGGAAAAGAAAAAAGTCTAACATATGTTTCAATCACAGTGATTTCTCATGGCTTTTGTGTTTTTTTAACAATTTTAAGTGGCACATGCAGATTGTTTATTCCTGTGCTGATTTGTAGCATAGGAAAATGGCTTTAAGACTAATTGGCCATCAATACGAATTTGTACATTACATCTAAATTTATCTTTTATAAAATGAATAAACATGGAAAATTTCCAGAACACTAAATTGCACCACATAACTTACAAAATAAAGAAAGTGTAGATCAGAATTTAAGTAAGCTACACATTTTTTGTTGGATGGCTCTGACAAGATCTGTGGTTAACAACATGTAGTCAGTGGTAATAGAAATAAAAACATGTTTAGTCATCTTCCTAGGCCTAATTAGGGGATGAATACCTCAGAGAAAAGAAAAACATAGTCTGGAATGCAATTATATAGGAAATTTAATCTTATGTCTGACTGCAAAGCTTTGTATGTTTGTATGCAGTTTGTAGGATTAAAGTTGAAAGAGAAATATTCCTGTATTCTTTATCCCTGATTCATCCTTGTTAGTATTTTTTCTTTCTTTTTCTTTTCTCTGCAGTTTCATGATAAAATAATTCTTCAAAATGGGCTTGGATTTAATCCTCTCTATCTGCGTCTTGCCTTCTGCATTTTGGCAGGTTTGAAACCCACAGTCAGGTATGAATTTCTCTTTGAAATCTTTCTTCTCTGTTCATATTGCCAATTCATTTGCAGGACCCTTGAGCAGTAGTTTGCATTGGTATGCATATGAAATCTTACGATGAAGTTTAAATATTTATCAGCAAAAGTTGTATAGGTGTAACGGTGGAACTTTTGCTAGTATTTCTCTCACATGCAGAAGGAAGTTTGGGATTATTGACTGGTATATCAGTAGTGTTAGAATCAGGCTGTGTCAGGCAGTCTTCTTTCACTGTTCCCAGAAACACACAGCAAAGATGTTTGGTAGTTGCAGCCTTGGCAGTTAGGAAACCAAACAATGCAGTGTTTTCTAATGCCATGGAGTGTTTCACTAATTAAGTAAACATTGCTCTGCACTGTTATTGTGTGATGGTGCATTTAGATTTGTAATTGCTTTTCCCTCAACTGCTGCATGAGGCCTTGTTTTTGCATAATATCACCTTAATCATGCAACTACAATTGTATGATTTTATCAGGCCATTGTCTTCCGAAATCAAAGTACTGCTAATGTGTATTCGTGCCGAATTTGGTTGAGTGGGTATGCTCATGTCTTTCTAGAAGGATGGTAACTTTGTGATTTTCTCACACATCCAAACCAGAAAGGCTTTGTAGAGGAATTTAGGGAGACCAGCAGTCAATGCCCTTTCCTTTCCCTCCTTGTTGCCTTTTTGTCTTTTTTTTCTTTTTTTTTCAATCAGTAAAACATTGTTTTAGCTGTTAGCAGGTGATGGAGTGAAATCAGAATCCTGCTGAATGAAAACCAAAATGTGATATTGGAATAAGAAACCAGAAAACCAATGGTAATGAAAAGTCAAAAAACATGACCAGTGAGATTTAACAAGCTATCACAATGATAGGGTTTAGGCAATATAGTCTGTAAACAGCAATCTCAAAGTAAATTTTATGTCAGTTTGAAAAATCATATATTTTAAAAAATTTTCTGCTGTTGATGCTGATTGTCATTCTGTGGCAGTACCGGAGGGAAAAAGGCAGAAAAATTAAATCAAAACCTTCTACTTTTATGTTAAGCATAGATTCTGATATCATCCAACAGGTCATGCTGGGATGAAGTGTACTGAAGTAAATGCCATGAGATATTTAAAAGAGATGCATTTACATCAGAATAAGACTTGCTATCCAAAATGCTCTGCAGTGCCTGTAAGATGGCTTAAACACTGATATTGAATTTGTGGTGTAAGGACCTTATAAGTAATTTTGGACTCTTAATGATCAGGAAGTAGCAGATAGATAGATCATTCAGAATGGTATTGTGTATGGTGTTGACAGAAACCACTGTAACCCTCTTAAAAAACAAAATTATTCCTTTGTTGTTCTGTGTGTATGGGGATCCCCTACAAATCAGCTTGATGTTATAAAATCAAGTTGTGAGGCAATTAATACGTATGCATTCAAATTGACTAATGATATCACTCTAACTAAAGTAGAACTTCTGTAAAAGCATCATCATATTCATAGTCCTCTTGTTTTATTTACTTGGAGATGGTCATGTAATATATATGGTTTTCTAAACCAAAACAGAAATAAAAATTCCTCAATGCTCACACTACTATTTAGAAAGAGAAGAAACCTCATAAAACCCTCCATAAAATCAGCACCCTCCATTCATAAAAAGCTGAAAAGGTTATAAAAGTAAGCTAAGGATATTGAGTGTTACACTCCAGGCTGGAAGTAACACTTTGTGACTTCCCTGTAACATGTACAGCAGAATACAGCAGCTCCTGTGTTGAGTTACTAGCACATTGTATTCATTCTGACAAAGGAGTGAGAAAACATAATGGCATTTAATCTTTGATTTGCACTGGACTCTGAAACAAATCCATTTTTACTAATTCTACATTGCCTATGTTTGCAAACTGAGAAAAATGCAGTAGAGGACAAATAGCACAACAAATAGCTTGGTGAAACTGTCCTCTCAGTGCGGAGAAGTGCCAGTGCCAATGTGGTTATTATGTATATACTTATCAGTCCTGCCTTCCTTTTCCTTTGTTCTTCTTCTTTTTCTTTCTGCTAAAAAATTATCCATTTGACAACTTCTTGATTTCCAAGTTGGAGCTCTAAATCTCTATCACAGTTGCTTTTAAATATGTAAAAATTGCACTGGTGTTTCTATAAATTGTAAAAAAAGACAGAACCAAAAATCTTTCTACCGAAGCCATATGAATCTGATCTATATGCCTGGATAAATTTTGAAATGTAATAAAGCCCTAAATTCCCTAAATTCATGTGGGAGCCTAAAAACTTTAACAGTGGGCCCTGAAGATGTCAGAAAATATTAGCATAATGTGACAAAGAGATTCACATTCAAGGTATCTGAATTTTTAATCCATCTTCAAGTGTAGCAGGAAGAACAACCTACTTGTTTTAGTAAGAATATTTATTTGACTAAAACTGGGCACACCGGATAAAGCTGTATTAAAGATAGAATTGCAATTTACATGTGGAATCCATTATGGTGACATAATACTTATTTACTGTTTGAGGTCATCATACAATTCTAAAAAACAAAGCAATATAAATAAAATCTTTAGAGCTTAATGGGTAATGGAACATCTAATTTACTGACTGTTGTCACAGGGTAATGCTATAAATCTTTACACTTCAATTTAATTTAGGACACAGAAGAAATCCATTTACAAGCACTTAAGCTGTGTCAGGATGTTGGTTGTACTTGCTTGGTGATTTCCTTAGGATTTACCACAATGGCCTGAGTTATAGAAATACTATTTCAAGTTAAGGGAAAAACTGACCTGGGTTCAAGCTGAAAACAAATGTTCTGACAACTCAAGTTTAACTCATCTGTCAGGATCTCCGAGTTCTTCACAAGAAACAAAACAATGTTTTTTTACTGTTGGTTTTTAATCTTCAACAGATACATGTATACTGGGAGTAGGAGAAAGAAGCTAGAGGAAGAGGGGGGAAAAACCCTAAATGAGAGACTGACTAGCAACATGGCATCTGAGCTTTAACTGTGAGGAATGGAAACAGGCAGCTTCCTGAATGGAAATTCCATACCAAGAAACAGTTCTGTCTACATGGAAGTCAAAATGCTGTTTGACAATAGTGGCCCCCTACTTTAAGTATGATAGGACAGGTATGGTGAACAATTATTGCTATTTGGATTAGATAAGAAATAGCAAATTTACTTAAAGGAAATTGTCAAAAGGTCTGGTGCAGTTAGAAGCTGTTATCTAGTAACTCAAATAGAAAAAAGATGACAGGTGGTTTGCCATAGTTGAGAAACATAAGAAATAACTACTCTTTTCACTGCACATATGAATAAATTACAAAATGCATTTTAATTCAGACTGGTAGCTAGGAAGGATGCACAACCAGTCTTCATAGTAGAAAAAGACATCTATCTTATCCATCATTCATTGTGGACTAACAGTGTTTTGTCACACTGTGCATGATCAGTACACTCTCATTTTCCAGAAGTAGGAAACTTCAAGAGGCTTTGTTCTGGCTCTGTATTTATGCATATATCCTACCAACATTATTTGCTACCTCTGAAATACTGTATAAACATTAATTAATTATTCCTTGTCATAAATCTGTGAAATAGATCATTATTTTCAACATTTCCAACACCATCATTTTTGCCATGGGTAAAATTGAAAATGAGAGACTTTTAAAGGCAATAATTGCATTTTTGTTTTTCCTACTTGAATTATTTTCTGGGGACTGGTTTGGTTTAAACAGCAGTGGTAAAATGTCCATTTCTCTTCTGTAAGAGATCTTCCAGGGATAAGGATAATCTGAGAATGTGAAGAACATGAAGATAATTTTTCCCACTCCATGACAGCCCATGACACTATCAGTTGTATTATTATTATTATATAAAGGAAGGCATGGCTCCTGTCAGATGCTCTGCTTTGTAGCAAGCAATCACAGCTGACATGAAACATACATATAATATCTTTGAAGTCATGGCCAGCTTTTCCAAATGAAGCCCATGAAACTCCTGGGGACATTGAGAGTTTGTAAGCAACCTCCTAACCTGCATCAAAAAATTGCACTGAGACCTGGTAAGAATGGTACTCAGATTTTTAGCTTTAGCTACTTTACCTGCTACTGCAAGTCTAGTGTTCCAAGCTAGTACATCTGACAAACTTAAAATGAAAAGACCCTTTGCAGAAGAGATATTATTAATTTATAATTGGAAATACAGGGACCAAAAATTGTAGTTGAAGATCTGTACTAACTCGCCCACAGATGAAATACAAGCAGTGGACTCTGAAATACAAGCAGTGGACTCTGAAATGATTGTTCACTATCTGAGTTTTAAATGTTCTTGTTTGCTGGGAGGATTTTATGGGAATTTTAAATAGAATTTGAATAGCTGAAAATCTAGATAATTATATTTAAAAGAAAATTCTTACATAGGAGATTGCCTCAATGCATTGAATGGTCTGCTCTACATAGCTTATTTGGTTAGTTTCATTGTAAAGTGGAGAAAATATTTTGTTTGTAGCTATCAAACAGAAATGAAAGATGGAAAGGGCGTATTAGGTCACCTTGAGGCCAAATTCACAGGTGCTGGAAGCTGGTATAATTCCACTGATGTCAATTCCCATTCTTTTCACTTGGAACTGCAGATGCTCAGCACCCCTGAAATCTCTGATGTGTGTTCAGATTGTTCTTTTTATTACAACACAGTTTTTAGTGCACAGTCCTCTACATTTTTGCTCATTATTATGGTGACGTATTGGCTAACAAAAACATTCCTGTTCTACTGTATGTTTTCACCTCTAGCATATTTAGCAGGTTTAGTCTTTGGCAGTTAAATGCAAGTAGAATGATGCTTCCACCTTTTACACCAGGAAGCCAGGAGTCAAACCAGCAGAATCTGTAATGCATTTACAGAGGTGTGTGTGTGTGTAAAATACCAACCTGTTTTCAAGGCTGGAGTGTTTTGATTGTGAAGGAATGAAGTGAAAATGTGGCACAAAAGAAAAATGCTTCGCAGAAACCATCAATAAGTAATGACTTTTTAAACAAAAATTCCAGTTCATTTGGATTCATTGCCACTGAGATATACTTCAAAGAATGCTCTAAGCAGAAATTTTAAGAATAAGTGTTGACAGATTTCTATATATTATATATGGAAATTATAATTTAAATATAATTAATAAATTATAAATTGATCTATTTACTATTTTTTCCAATTTTTCCAATTTTTTTCATTTTTCTGAATTGTCATCTAGAGGATTTATGAAAGGGTGCAAAGTCAGAGCAGTATAGGGTAGAATTAAGCAGTCAGAAAGGGATATTTTAGAAAATGTTAAATGTATTTTAAATAACTAGCAAGTGGGATAGTTTCTAGGGTAGAGCTTCTGCTTAGAATCATAGTACAGCAGTAACTTAGACAGTGAGATGGAGAAATCACTTACACTTGTATCTACTCTGAGTTCCAAGGAAAAATGTGGTTACTATAGCAACTGCCACATTACACTTATGCAGTCTTTGGAATAGATTAAATTGCTGAAAACCTCAAGGTTTTGTTTGACTCTGTTGAGAACTGCAGCTAAATGTACTGAAGTTACTTAATCAAAGGTATGTTAGTGTGCATATTCTTACATGTTACTTACTGAAACTTTGGCTTGTTGCTTTAGCTTAGTTTCTTTTTCTTGTTTTTTGGTAGCATATACTAATTCAAAATAACTGTCATGTTCATTTATTGTTTAGGCGGAAACCATTTGGCTATATCTACATATAAGATAAACACTGAATGTGTGAAACAATATAAAAAATTCCTGCCATGAGGTATAGTCAAGAGGTTCAGAAAATCAAAGTACTGGTTAGTCTAGGAAGTTTGTTTGGAAACCATCCTAAGATTCTATAAAAAATTAATCATTAATCACTATGGCAGCAGAAAGCAAGTTGTGTTTTGTTTTTGGTGGAAATTCACTCTGTGGGCTCAGTGCAGTTGGTCAACAATTGCAGATAAAGTCATCTAACATGCTTCCATTATTTGAACAATACTTTATGCTTTATGTTAAAAGTGCTTAAATGCAGTGATTTGGAGGGGTGATGATTTATGCCTTCCTGATATATTTAAACACTTCAAAAGTTTAATGACCTAAGAGGCAGGGAAATTTTGCTGCAAATATTTTTTTGGATGGTGTTCATGCAGAACAAAATACAAAATAAACATAGGGTGGAGCTGTAGAAATCAACATCTTCCTTTGAACAGCTGAGATGCCACAACATGTTGTGCTGTGCTAAGAAAACTATAGATAGTTTTGCAATGTAGGCCTTTGGTGCCTCCCCAAGTTCTGACAGAGAAAGTAGGTACTGTAGTAGCATTGTAGTATTGAAGAATTTGAAACTGAAATCCTGGAATTATAAGCACTTGTATATTGTAGTAGATGTTTTTGTTCATTTCAGTCCATTTCTTCTGTTCTAGGGAGTTAATATTTTAGCACTGTGGTTACTGTTGATTCTTCCCCCTGCTTAATGAACACTTTTTGCTTTCTCCTGCTGCCTCTGTTCTGGGCTTGCCCTGCTGGGGCAGGGAGTGAAGCACCGGCAGAGTCAGGGTTCTGGGTTGCTTTGGTGCTGGTTTTGTTCCAATGGGGCATGGAAAACTCTGCCTGCTTTGCATGTTTACTTATTTCTCCTTCTCAGTTAGATTTCCCAAAGTCTTGAGTATGTGGCAGCCTCTCCAGAATGCATCATTCTGGGCATGGTTCTTCTAAATGTCTGGGTTTTCACCTACCTCCTTACTGGTCACCTACTATCCTTCCCTTTCTAAATTTAACTCTTCCTTTAGAGCTAATTTTTCATTTTTACATGTTTCCTTCACAAATCCTGACAGCCTCTAAAGCTTTACTTTGTTCAGATGTTCTATCTTTATTTTATCTTTTCTACCCAGCATTTCTTATTGATTTATTTACCTGTTTGGTAGTTATTTGGTGACATGACTGTGTGGTGCTTTATTTTCTGTTTATTGCTCAAAGTTTTAGACTGTGCTTTCTTCCACCCTTCAAGGTAATTCCTGTTTTTCTCTGAGAGGACACAGAAGTCTGATGCTGAAACATTAGCAAATCTTTTGTAATGAGTGACAGTTATTTAATTTACTTTCTGTACCTGATACAATAGCTCTTACAGCTTATTTGAATATGTCATTTGGTATTTTACATAGAAGTGCTGCATCAGTTTCTTTGTAACATCCAAGTAAGGATTAGATTTAGCACCAGGTTATCTAGGATTGCAGTTATTGGCTCTATGTGTTTATGAAATACATTATCATAAATATTCATGATTTCTTGTGTGTATTTGATATCAGTTTGCAATGTTAATCCTGCCTCAGGACCAACTTCCATCATGACAAGTACAAGGAATGTATTCTTGCCTACTTTGTGAGCTTCATAAATTAAAACCTTTGAAATACACACAATGTAATTTGCCTTGCTTTGTCCCCTGTGGTATTTGTCTCAATACCTCGCCATTGAATTTTCATAGGAGCTACATTTTCTTCCTTGTCAGGTAACCTGGGTTCTGTCTTTGTTGTAAACTGTGACTTTATTCTTTTGTTGCCCACCTCATTTTATCACCTTTGAAAACTGGTTCCTGTGCTGCCACTTCCATGGCAAAACACATCCTTGTGCTGTGCTGGAGATGGTTAGACTCAGAGTGATTATTTGAAGGTGAGACACTGTTCTTGTTTAGAGTGCTAGGGAAATTAAAAGAAGAGAAAAATGGTTTCTAGACAGAAGGAGGCTGTCTTCAACCTTTTTCACTGTAAATCCAGCTGAAAGGAAAGCAGGTATAAAACTGCTGCACACTGTGGGAAACTATTCCCTGTATGCTTCATTCACTTGTGTTGCTTTGTTGTTATTTATTTTTTCTCCCAAGCTTCTCACTCTTAGTCAATATTAAAATCTGGGTTTGGCTATAGAAATACTGTTATATATTCATGTGAAAATGTGTGACACTCAGCTTAGTTTGCTGAGGATGACTTTCTGAGCAGACACAGGGGTACAGCTGAGAATTACAATTAGATGAACATTTCTGCTTGGTTTTCTTGATTATAGGCATCAAACATATTTTTATCTGTATTTCTATTAATTCACTTTTTGATCAGTTCCCATAACCAGATAGTTTTGAAATGAAGGATAATTTTTAGTACATATAATACTTCAAGAAAAATGCCTACTTACTACTTTTATGTTGATGATAGATTCTCAATATCAAATGAGAACAGTTTACAATCTTGTCTATCCCAGTTTTCATTCACTCTTAGCAAGATTCATACTTGTCAGGACCTGTCAGTTCTTTAACATTTACTTTACCTGTTTTTAGCTACAGTTAAAACCTAACTCATTGTTTATTCTGCAAAACGCATTTTGCTCCCTTGCCTTGCTAAAATGATCCAAGTCCAAGTTTTGTTTGCTACTGTTGCTACTGTTTTTTCATTTCTAAATGCATCTGTAGGTGCAGCGGTTGAGAAAACAATTAGACATTCCAAGTGACTTTCAGAAAGAGTCTAGATTATAAACAGGGCAAAGCACATCTTGGTACACAGTGGGATGAGGATTTGGGCTGTTTAGTGTCTTCTGTGAGAACAGCCTCTGGCTGTCCCTGTGTTGCTCAGAGTCAGTTTTTGCTCTGAAATGGACCCACCACTGGTCAAAGCTGATCAGAACAGCCACGCTTGTGGTGTCTCTGTGTAAATGCACTTTTGAAAGAGTAAAAAATGCTGCACAGCAGCTGTGAAAAAGAGGACTGAGACATGAGAAAAAAATGTTGAAACAACCCTGCAGACACCAAGGTCAGTGTAGGAAGGGGAGTAGGTGCTAACAGGTGTCAGAGCAGAGATTCCCCTGCATCCCAAGGAGTGGAAGATGGTAATGCAGGTTAAGCCCCTGCAGCCCGTGGGACACATGGGTGGAGCTGATGCGCTGCAAACTGCAGCCCATGGAGGATCCCAGGCTGGAGGAAGTGCCTATGTCATAAAGGAAGCTGCAGCCCCTGTGGAGCCCACATGGAGCAGGTTTACTGGAAGGACCTGTGGACTATGGAGAACCCACACCGGAGCAATCTGTTCCTGAAGGACTGTGCTGTGTGCACAAATCCATGTTGGAGCACTTCAGGAGCGACTTCAGTCCACAGGAAGGATCCACACTGAGGCAGGTTGGGAAGAGCTGTACGCTGTGGGAAGGATCCCATATTGCAGCTGGAGAACAGTGTGGGGAGGAAGGAGAAGCAGGGATGGAATGTTGTTATGGACTGACCACAAACCCCACTCCTTATCCCACTGTACCTCATAGAGTGGGGAGAAAGCTGAAGAGAGAGGAGTGAAGGAAGGAAGGTGAGCCTGGGAAGAAGGGGGTGTGAGGGCAAGGCATATTTAGTTTGGTCTTTTTCTCACCATTCTAGTATATTTTTAATTGACAGCAAATTAAATCAATCTTCTCCAGCTAGTTTGTTTTGCATGTAGCAGTTTCCTGTCCTTATTGAGCCATAAGCTCTTCCATCTTATTTCACCTCCTTGTTTTGCCAGGGAGGAGGAATGGATCAGTGGGCATCTGGCAGCCAGTAAAGGTTAACCCTGGACATTGTTTGCAGTCTTGTAAGAAGTAGAAGTTATCTTTGGTTGATGGATTCCTCATGTGTGGAAACATAGTTGTGTTTTCTATAATTCCAGTGCTCATTGCTGTACCATTTGCAATGCCCTGTGATATGCTGACAGCATATCATCTATGTGTAGAGTTTCCCTTACCCAGTTTTCAGTAAATTGGGGAACTGATACCAAATGAAATATGTGTAACTGAAAAGGCAGGGCACCCTGATGAATCCAAAATGAATTTTGAAAGACACACAAAGGAAGTACCTTCCTTACACATTCCAGGCAGTATTTTTTAGCACAGAAAAGATAATTGGAAAATTATAATGCTTTTATTGGGATGTCCACTTAATCTGTTTTTTCCTAGCTAATCATTAATTCTTTTATCTCTTACTGATCTGTTTATCAAAAAATTGCAATCTTTTCTTCCACTGATATTCTAGATACTAAAGTGTAAGATTGCAAAATCACCAAGGGCAAGCAAAATTAGCACAAAGCATGTGCTTATTAGTAAAAGGGAAAAGGAAAGAAAAATGAAAATAAAATGGAGTGACGTAAGAAGAAAAAGAACAATGATAAGTACTTAAATATGAAAAGGACAGGGAGTAGGAAGAAAGAAAAAATATTCTGAAGTAATAAACAGTATTTGTTAGCATAATAAAACAGGTGTATCTCTGAGGGTACCTGCAGGTATGTATCTATAGAACTTCTGAAGCACCCATCAGCTGATTTTTTAGAGAAAATTATAGTGATGTACTTCAGCTATCAACAAAGGTCTTAGCCAGATGCCACAAATGGATGTTTTCTCTGTGGTTTGTGGCTTCTTGGTACCTGTGATAGATTAGATCTCACTTAAAATTAGCTGTTAAAATCTGTGACTCTTTAAAGGACCTGTTGCAGAGTTGATCAAAATATACAGCGGCTGTTGAAGAGCCATTCAAACTGTATAGAAAAAAATAATAAAATGGTCAGAGAAACAGGGTGATTTCTGCTGTGGAAGGGATTACAGGAAGTCAAACATTTGTAAACTTGAGTGAGGAAAGCCTTCAGCCCTGTGTGCCAAGAGCTATGTGAAGGATCTCAGTAAAATTAAAAACCCCATTCATTCAGAGTAAAAGACTAGAGAGGTATTACCAAGCAATAGCAAAGTGCATGTGCTACTTGGGAAAAGGCTTTCTTAACAGTTGCATGGAGACCTAGTATGTGACAATTTAGGATTTCTTTTTGGAATAGCATTCCATGTTTTTGGTGTAGGACTTAATCCATGTCTTGTGGCCAAGCTCCTGCTATTGTTTCCTAATTCTGTGGTCATCTTTTGCAGCCCCATTGTATCTTCCCATTGTTTTGTGTTTTTAAACAAACCCGAACACCTGTTCTGCCAGTGCTAATGGCTGTGAGCTCATACTGTGTTTTAATCATTTCTGACTAGAAAAATCATTCAGGCTGCAGGTTTTCCTTCTCATTTATGCTTATTGGAAAAACTAAATACTTCTTCTCACACTCAGGCAAGGAACTTGAAAATGCTGCACTGTCTTGCTGACAGCATTGCTGTCCTAGAATCTTTTAGCATCATTGTAAATATCAGCATGAATATACAGAAATTACTTTAACTGAGCATGCTTTTTGAGTAGGAAGAAATCACAGGTTTTCACATACAGAGGTGCCAACCTATTCCAGTGTCAGTAGTGATTTTCCTTCTGTCTTTCACAGGAATACCTAGTAGTGAAAACTGTGAGTTAAAGACTGATTGATCTGCCAGGCCTTCCTTCACAGAGCTCCTGAATGATCCCTCCATCTCTAAGCAAAATGACATTTGAACAACTGCTTTTCATTTGTTTTGAGTTTTTCGATGTGTAAAGATTAGATGAGTATTAGGATGTCCAAATTAATCATACAGGGAGATAGGGGAGACTAGTTATGCAAATAACTCAGACTCCTAAGTAGAAAGACATCTCCTTCCCCCTTTCTCTGTAAGTTCAGTCCCTGTCCCTTGCATTCCTCGTCCCATTCCCATCAACTTCAAAAAAATATTGTCCCCCTCAAAGTGAGTGAGAAACTTTGTAAGTATCCAGTTTCACTGAGGCCACTAAATTGATTTACACTGGACCTAAATCCCTAAATCATCCCTGGCATAATTCTGTTGCCATTAACTGGGATAGGTGTGCAAGTTGCTGGGGTGTAAACAACAGGTTTGTTCAGTTCATAATGTGTAATACTTTCATCTTGAAATGTTAATGTTTTGTTTCTGTGTGGTTTTACAATGGAAGGCATTACAATAAAGCCTTTCATACACAAAATACTGCAACAGGTATTTGCAGTTAGATAATAATATATGGTATGTCATATAACAATGCATTTTAGAGTAGAAGAAAAAGAATGAAGTGGACTTAATTAAAAAAGGTTCATCTTTCAGCAGGAGCAAATGTTTGCTTTCTCACTATCACTTTCTGTGGATTTCTTTTGGATTTTTTTCCTAGTTTTCTTATTTTTAGGAGCCATGCTAGTTCTTTTGTATTAATACCATAAACCTCAAAACGCCAAACAAACTTCACCAAAGACAAAATTCACATGGAAAGTATTTTTGGTGAGATTTTTAGGTCAATGTTATAACTTGTTTTGTTTTAGAGCTTTTCAAGTAGATGCTGCAAGGATTATTTTATAATGCAAACATTTCCCCTTCATTTTCCAAACTGATTTTATTCAAGTTGGATTTGCTTCTCTATTTTAGGGATGTACAGAAATCACGGATACAGTCCTGATCTGTGAGTGATATCATTGATTATTTTTAGCGGTTTCTAAAAAAGGTTTTATGAAGATTTCTTACTATATTTAAATCTCTGCCAACTATGTGCAAACAAAACACTGGAGTTTTTGACTGAGGGGGCCCAACAGCCTAATGTGATTTTCACATGCATACATGAAAAGCAAGTCATAAAATTATAGGAGGGAATGATGGAGAGAAAAATAAGGAAAGTTATGTTTGAGACTAAATGAAATTAGTCAGAGCATTGTGATTCTAGAAGAAACTAAATGATGCTGTAATTAGATCAAGCCAAAACATTTCATGAGAAAGGCTTTTAAACCCACAAAACATATTGATTTATTATCTTAATGCATTTGATAAATAGCTTCAGAAAAGATAAAAGCAAACATGATTCAACAAAGCAAACATATTTTATTCCCTCTCCCAAAATAAGAAAAATGTGATATTTAGCTTTACACCAAATGAAATTTTGAGATTAAACTCCCCCAATAAAAAAATCCAACCCAAACAAAGCATTCTATTTTAATTGACCGGAATGTTTAGGCTAAGCAAATGCCATCACAGGGGGGCAGCCTAAAAAAGAGACAGGAATTTATTATAAAGAACTGTAGTCATATCCAGAGGTGGGATGTGGTAATTTGTGACATTTATGCTCTTTCTTCTTCTTAGTCATTGGTGCCTCTGGATGTGCACTGAAAAGAATGCAAGAAGAGTCTACCAATATGGGTAAGTAAGTGAAAAAACCCAAGCTAAGGTCAAATGTGTAGGACCAATATTGTGAAGATGTGTTTTTTTGTTAAAAATATTTCAGGGTATAGTCAGATCTATGTGGATCAGAGTTTATACGATGAGATTAATACAAAAAATACATTCTATCCAAAGTATATCTTCCCATAAACTTATTTTCATGCAAATTTAAACTGTTATGGGAGATTTGAGCTCTTTGTCTATATAAAAGCTGGTAGTTTAGAGAAATTGTTCTGAAAGTCACGATTACATGTTACTAGGATGTGAAGCACTGACAATGTAGTCAGAAAGGTTTTCGCTGTCTAAAGCAGATAGAAGATGTATCATGGTTCTATAGATTTTAGAATTATAAGAAAGTGAATAAGAAAAGAAGTGGATGGCTAACAGATCTTTGTTTGTTTAGAAAAAAAAAAGCTAAAAATGTTATTCAGTGCTGGACTCAAATTTATTGCTGCTCTGATTCAGCTATTAAGAAACCCACTTATCCACAAATACAAGGTGACACCGTAATGCATTTATAATATTCTGTGCGACCATTATGCTACCAAGTTTTGAATGCTAATGGGGTTATCTCTTGTTGGCTCAATACAATGTACGTGCCCTAGTTAATACTATGTGTAGTGATTCTCTTGTATTTTCAAATGCCACTTGTTTGTAATCAGAAAGGATTTCCTATTTATGTGCATTTCCTGGCAACTGCTGGTTTGGTTTTTTTTTTGTTGTTTTTGTTTTGCTTTTTTCCTTACTGAGAATTGATTTATTCAAAAGCTGTCATCTAAGTTCCTCCCTTGACCAGTCTGACTGATCCAAGTAGATCTAGTTGTTCCACATGTCACTTTAATCCCTCGTGAAGAAAATTTTCTTGACCAAAGAAGACAGTAGAAAATTTCAGTAACTTAGAGATGCTAAGTGAGCAACAAAAAAGCAAATGAAATTCAGTGTTAATAAATACATACTAAAGTTAAAATTAAACCTAGTGGTGCACTTTACAGAATTCTAAATCAAGAGTATTGCTTGAAGAAAGGGAGAAAAATAATCATAAGCAGTTCAGTGCACAGCTACAATCAGGACAGTTAGCACGATTTTGGGGCACATATGAAGTAGGGTGAAGATTATTAAGAGATTATTATAATACTTTTGTGAGTCCATAGTGGGAATTCTTGTATAGCATGGTGTGCAGGGCCTTCCACCACATCTCAGAGAGATATTAACCATCCATATGTGGCTTCAGAGAAGGACAATAACAATTATAGAGAATCTGGAACACCTCTCATGAAAGAAAATTAGGAGTGTTTTCCTTGGAAAGAAGATGAGTAAGTGGGGACGCAATAAAATATACAGAATATTGAATACCGTAGAAAGATTAGGAACAATTTTTCCACCTCTTTTATAATACAAGGCAAAAGAGGCATTAATGAGAACATTTATTTACTTATATTTAGAATAATAGAGATGTAAGACAGGATGTGGCCTTCCTTACATAACTATGCAATAAATATCTTCACATAAAACCTAGGCAGCATTAGGGAAACTTATTCCACAAGGACTCAGACCTGCAGAGACACAGATCCACATGCTGTACAGAAAACAGTTTAGGGATGTATGTAGTAAAGATGGTAAATTGAAAGCTGATATTTGTTCCTCCATGCATAAAGTAATTAAATGCAAGGACTGTAGTGCAACAGAAAGCAATAGGACCAAACATTTAGCCAAACTAGAAAGAGTATGTTTATGCATCTTTATAATTTTGATCATGTTATACAAAGTCATTACAATTAATTATAAGAACCTAGTAATCCATCCTATGTCTCATTTCAGAGCTTAAATTTATGTCTAATGATACAAGAAGATGAAACTTTGTGTAGATTGATGTAGATAATTTTTCCTCTGGAATGATTTTATGCTTTCCTGTGAAACAATTGCATTGGATGTTCTAAGAGATCACTAAGATTTGATGGACCTTGGTGTGATCTAAGACTTTGATTCAAATGTTTCTTTATTAGTAAATACATTGCATCTAGCTCTGGTAAAGCAGAGTTATGAAGCAAGATGCTGAGAAGCAGAGTGTTAAGCTTGCATCATTAGAGAGCAAAATTGGTTCAAATAGGGAAGGCATTCCTGATGCTAAGGAATTTTAGCCAATGCATGCACATGACTTGTGTATGGGGCTGTGACTTGGGTTGCTTAGAGAAAGCTGGTACTTAAAGGGCTTAAAGTGTTATTCAGCATATTTTAACTGACTATAAAAAATGTTTTAGGCAGAACCAATTTTTACTGAGCATCCATTTCAGTAAAAACTAAATTGAATTTTTGCTTTGCTCCTTATTTTTGATATTAGTTTCAAAGTACCTTGACAAGCATATGCAAAAAAATGGAGGATCAGACTCTGGTATTCATTAGAAACAATTCCTGTCAAAGAAGTGGTATAAATGTATATGAGACATTTTAAAGGCTGTTTAATGCTCTAGCTTGCAATATTGTGAATGAAAACCTCTTGGCTGCTGAAAAGCATGTTTGAGCTGTGTAGAAAGCTGTAAATTGTTTCTTAAGAAGTACAACACAGAATTTGTTTTGGTTTTTGCATACTTAACATATTAAAATCTCACACTAAACATCTTCTTGCTGAAAGTATGCATGTAGAAAAAATTAATGCTGGGTAAGCTGGTGTGTGAACTTAGAATGCATTAAAACTTGTGCACTGTGTTCATTTATTTACCCTACAGTACACATACAGGCATACTTTGTTTTTATCAAGACTTGTCACAAATTCAGAAGCAGTGTATTCAGATATGTATCACAGATAATTCCACTGAATTTTTTCCAATGACATTTTTGCATATTCGTAGATTTAATTTGGGGGCTTTGGGGATAGACCATATCTCTTTAAAAACAAATGCAGAACATATTACACCTATTTTAGCTTTTTCAGCACATAGAGAAAATACTCGGGGTTCAGTAATACTATTCATGACATAAGAATATTCCAATTTCTCTTGTACACAGGGTGAAATGAGCCAAAAAAGAGAGATGCTGTTTTAAGGAAAACAGGATGCAATTTCATCAGTGTTTCTAGAACATTGGATCATACAAAGCTGTGAATAAGAAACTTCGCTTCCCAGTTGGCAACCTATTGATTAAAAGAGCAGTTCACTAATGAAATAACTAGAAGAAGCCAAAGCTAAAAAAGCCTGCACAACCAAATATGCTGACTTTGTTTAAAAATGAGCATGTTTGCACAGGAGCACCTGAACTTTGCTGGTTGAGGGAAAATGGCTTTACCTTCACTTGATTTATTTTTTAGCCCTCTGTAATATATTATGTAGCATTATAACTAGCATAGTATTTAGGCAGAGTCTTTAATCAGACCCAATTACACTGTTTCAACAGAACTCTGAGGTGTAGCTGTGTTTCCAAGCATTTGTATGCTACATCTGCAGGTAGTTGACTATTTCTTCTAGGCAAGAAGAGTTGAGGATACTGCATAATTTGTGAGAAGTTAATTTACATAGCAATAAAGCGAAATTTGACTTGTGATTGTTGAGGCCATTCATGCCATCAGTTTTGCTCTGTACTGACTTTGGTTAACTAGGAGTTTCTATCTCACCTTGACAGATATTTTTGCTCAATTGTCACACTTTTGTTGAGTCTTACATGGGCTATGACAACTTGAACAGAAAGCTTTGGAAAACCTGTGAACTTACAGGGCTGTTTATACATCTGCATGTTTTCTTAAATGACTCTGTTTCCATCTCTCTGTCTAGACTTCCTGTTAAGCATTGACAAAAAGATACTTTAGGCTTGCACGTAGACAGACATATTCCCAAGTCTGCTGTAGCTCTGTTCTCTTGATTGTCCAGATTGTGAAATAGGGAGCTGGGGCTCTTGTGTGCCTGGATGTGACCCAAATGTGTGCCAGGACCAGGAGCTAGGAAGAGCTATTGGATGCTGAAGTTTAAGCTTAGCTCATCCCACTCACCTGAAGCCCCAGGATAATAAACATGCTCTGACACAATAAAACAGTGTAAGGCTTATGTGTTCAGGAACTTAAGCTTGTAACTATGGGATGATTTTCCTGTACAGATTGCAAAATGATCCACCACCTCTGAGCTGGGATGCAGCTGGACAGCCATGATAGAACTGTGCAGCTGTGCTGGCTCTCTGTTGTCAAATGATACAAAGTGCGTGCTGTATTGACTAATTCATGTTTTCTCTAAGTGGACCATATATTTCTGTGTCCTTTCCTCCCTAAAATAAATAGATGGCAATATGCTTATATTTATACATTGAAAGTACTTTGAGAATTGTATTAAATGAAGTGCTTGTGTACATTGCCTTCTCTGGCAAGAGAGCAGATGCTAATCAGGTCACTTAATGCACTGAAGAGCATGATAAAAAAAGCTAAGCACAATTTCTCTATGACTAACATGGAACGGGGTAATGGGCGTAGCATTTATGTCCAAGGATTTTAAGTGGCAAAGATAAAATGCTCCGTTTTCATTTCTGTGGAAGAAATCTAGCATTTTCATTTCCTTCTCACACATCAGTATTGTATTCAGTGATAAATACTACAATGGGAAGATAATTATTCTAAGGGCTTAGTTCTAAAAAGACTTTTGGGGGTAGAAGGAGGAGGATTTTTTAGCCATTTTAGACATGAGTTATGCAACAAAAAGCTAGAAATCTTTGTTGTTGATTTCAGTGTGCTCATGAGCTGGGATTAATGTTCTTTGTGCTTGCTGATGTAGACAAACACGCAGTAGTTCTAAATTTATACCGCGTGTACTGGAATCAAGCTCGCCTTTTCATTTAAGTGCCATTATGAACAGGAGGAATTTTTTATATCTAATGACTCCTAAAATGGCACACACTGATGGGGGAGACTAGAAAAATAACAAGATAAATAAAGAAGATACTTAGCTACAGTATATAGCAACTGTAAACATCAATTCTGTTGTTTGAGATCTAGCAGAGTTAACTTTTGTGAATTAGATATAGGGGATTTGTTTTAATGGCTCTATATGTGTAGATACAGACAAATATATAGATTTGTGTATGTGCCATTCACCAGGCACTCTGACTATTTCTTTTGCTGAGAGAGATTACAGAGCCTGCATTCAGAAAATTAAAAGGGACTGTGTACAGGAATATGTAAAAACACTGGCAGAAACTGGTATGCCACAAAGCTGTGGTGATAATACTGTTTTAAAATGTGCACTAGTGGGGACACAGAGATAATTTCCATAACTACTGCATCATCTTATGCCTCTAAGAGGAACAGTTGTGGAATACAAAGTAGAGGCTTCTTATTAAGTGTTTTGGTGACAAGAAGGCAATATTTTATATTAAGTATGAAAAGGAAGCCTCTGGAAAGTACCTTGAGGTAAAGCACTTCCTTCCTTCTCATTTTAGTAATTTGAATAATGAAAAAACCCATAACCAACTGAAAACCCAACCTTTAGCCACAAGTACTGTCTTTGAAAATGGCATGAAAGCACAGGTAATCACATAAATTTATACAGAGTTTCTCGGGTCACGGTACTTTTTTGTCATCGTGTAAAGGAAATTCTTTGGAACTCATATAAGAAAAATATTCCAAATGACTGTTTCATATTAATGAGGCAGAAGACAGAAA
The DNA here is from genome assembly GCF_028769735.1 of Zonotrichia leucophrys gambelii. Taxonomy (NCBI): domain Eukaryota; kingdom Metazoa; phylum Chordata; class Aves; order Passeriformes; family Passerellidae; genus Zonotrichia; species Zonotrichia leucophrys. The sequence goes on from NC_088173.1 coordinate 61,038,040, forward strand.
AGTATGGGTGCTAAGTTCTCTTTTAATCCTCAGAATATAAAACAAGTTTACCTAGGTTTAAATCCTGAATAACTGACTTCTATTGAAATGCATATTACATAGATGGCCACCCTACCATTATTGCCATGCAGAAAGAACATCTGTGAAATTGATGTAATGACAAAACTAACAGGAAAGAAATGTGAAATGCAGAAAGCAAAATCTAGAGCATTTAGATACTGTGTAGCTACCTAATTTTGTAGCTGACATTAAAAATCCTATTCTGATTTTTTTTTGTTTAAAGTATGACACATAACGAGCTACTTACATAACCAGTACCTATCCCTTTTGCTTCCTTTCTAAAAGGACAAAATAAGCATTATAATGACAATGGGTTATGACAGCTTCAGGGTCATATGACTTTTATTTTGCCAAGGAGAGGAGAGTCTAGAGCTCACATCCTGGGTGACTGGCTCTGCATGCTCATTTGGCTGCCTTTTAAAGCAGCTGTTAGTGTGACAAGGTGTGTTTCCTACTTATTTTTCAGTTCAGGACTCGATGATCTTGCACATACACTCCAGAGAACTCTGAACAAGTTGCTGGTTTTCAATAGGTGTCACAGTGCATTTACACTGCATGTATCCACTGAAGGAAATGCCACTGTTGCTTAGTTGGCCTGAGTGTACTGTTTAATACAAGTTATGATTACAGAAAGAATTTGATGTCATTAAATGGGAGGTGAATATAAAAATATGAGTGTTCATTAAATGTTAAGTGTTTCAATTGCTGTAAGCTGCATCCAGCTATGAAAAAATATTATGTCTTGCAGTGGCTTCTAACAATAGGATAATGGATGAAATTTTATTTCTTTATAACACAAGAAGCTGTGAAGTCCATTGTAGTTCACTTACATTTGTAATAGGACATATGTTCAAGAAAAGTGAGTTTTGACAATATTATGATCACTTCTAAGAGTTAGTGTCTTTGCAGCAAGATTTTCAGAGAGATTACTTCAAGTTAACATTAGTCTTGCTCAGTGAACTGAATTATCATTTGTGTTTGGAGTGTGTGAGTTGAGTTGCTGGAGTTCTTCTCCCAGAGTCATCCAAAAGACACAGCTTGTACACTCCAAGATTCCTCTGTGACTGAAGCCACAGTATAGCACTTAATCCTCTCAAAGCAGGCTCCTAAATTCAAAGCACTAATGCAGATGCACCCCTATTGCCCCCATCCAGTACAGTAACTCTAAGCAGACCAACATTAAAAAAATACTTGCATGTGATCAAGGCTTGTTTAGGCACATCTCAGCTAGCTTCAATTGCTCCTGTTTGGTACCAAACCAGAGAAACTTCCTTACACAAGCACAGCAGAACCCTTTGCACTTAGGGAATCTGGCTCTATTGAAGTCTGTATCACTGCACCTTTACAGTTGGTACTGAAGAGAAGTGTCACAGTGCCTGTACAAACTGCAGTGAGCCTCCTACACTGGCAGAATGACTTCACAGGTGTAGAAATGAAGAGTATTTGATTTAACCCCATAAAATGAAAAATTATGTGTTTGTTTCTGTAACTTTGTAAACTAGTGACTAAAACCAGAACTGGAGGTGGTTTCTCTGACACTGCTGCTGGAATAAGCTGTAGAATGTAATTTATACATTGCACCACATGAAACAAAAACTCCTAAGGATCCTAAAAACTAGCTGTGAGATGAGCTCTCTAGGGAGCAAATAATCACCTCATTGACAGTACTGAGCTGTATTAATATGCACCAGAAGTGATGCTAGCAGTTTCTGGAGAGCAAATTATGATATTTCTTTTTCTCACATCCTGCAGGAGTCTCTTCATTGGCAAATAAAATGGACCTTATTAAGCTGAGACATATCTCTTTGAACTAGAGTAACTGTAGCATCATCTACACATGTTTCAATTTCCTCATTAGGAATACAAAAAATAGAGTTGCTTTTTTTTTTTTAATGCTTTTTTTCACCTTATAAAAAACCTAACATGATTATTTCTTCTAGTTTTTCTTTAGATTTTATTTTAAGGGGACAGAATGTAAGGATAAGCTTTGGTTTAACTTGCTAGCAGGTTTTAAAATAAATGGCTTATCATGAAGGTATATATATTTACACATACATACATATATATACATATATACATATATACATATGTATATATATATATATATATGTATATATATATATGCAAAATTGTTTGAGGTTTTATTTTGCAAGATTTTTCATTACCTTTGCTTTTTTATAGGAGGAAACATTCATCTTCATTGGTAAACCATACCAGGTTTGCCAACAGTGTGTTCAAACAGAGTGGCTGCTATTTTTTAGGGCATGTTTTTAAGACAACTTCAAGGTGAAATGCACAGAAAACAAGCTGTGCTATAGTGGTGTGGTCTGATGTTCACATGGCTGGAGATCTTATTTACTGCTACTTCCTTCCTTCCAACTGCTTTTAAATCACTCTTGTGGTTCCCTTAGTGTCTTGCCTTGTTTCCATTTGCTCTTGACATGACTTTAGGATGAAATGGAGCCAAAAGGAAGATCAGAAGTGCATTGCTATGAAGATGTTGCTATGTGGAGTCAAAGACCAAAAATGTGGAGCTAGATAGAGAAGTATCCAAAAGGCTTAGAAAGCTCTATTTTGTTATATATTTCTGAGAGAACAGGCATAACTGGGAACAAAGCCATTTGTAAGAGGGAAAGGTGTAAATATGGCAATATGTGGCTTTCCTCAAGTACCTGTACTCTAGCATGCAGAGCTCGGTTAACAAGAAAGGTCTGTGAGTCCATGCATTTCCATAAGCCTGCAAATGTCAAAATCACAACAATCAGGTGCAATACTATGCACAATTTAGACTCTTCCATGAGTGCTTACAACCTATCTGAAAATTAGAAAAAAAAAATTAGGAAAATTAGGAGAAGAGGAGGAAAGCTATGGTAGAGTCCTCTCCCATGAAACTGGAAATGTGTTTGTCTGATGATTGATACTGAGGATACCATGCTGGGGGTGTGCTACAGGCCACCTGACCGAAAGGAGATGAGGGTGTACAAAAGCAGCTAACAGGAGGTTGATGCCTGAACATCCTTATCTTTTTTGTGGGATTTTAACAGTCCAGACATATTCTGGAAGTGCAGCAATATGCAGTCAATTCAAGAAAATATTGCACGGCATATTGGCTGCTTCCCAGTGCCAATACTGGAGGGGTCAGACAGTATAATGGTGTGCTGCTGTGACCTGCTGTTCACAGGTATCCCAGGTCAGAATCTGAAGGAAAGCTGGAAAGATGCAGAGCAGAGTTGGGACTCTGGCCTTCAGGAACCAGATTTCAATCTGTTCTGGCAATTTCTTTGCTCAAGTTTCAAAATGTTAGGCAAAATTCCCACTGGAAGCTGCCACAAAGGATAGACAGTGCTTAAGGAAAATTGTTTTTTAAAGAAAACTTACTTAGAATTCAAAAATTAACTCTCTTCCATTTGCAGAGTAAGATGAGAAGTTTTGGCAGAAAAGTAATTTGGCTGGCAGGGTGCTTCTGGATGCAAGGAAACACAAGAACACACAAGAAGTGAAAAACCAGGCAACAAAGGAGGAATACAAAGAGAATTGCTTAAGCATTTGGAGCAAAATCAGAAAGACCAAAGCACAGCTGCAAATAAAAATACTGAGGCACATAAGGGGTAACGGGAGAATATTCTAGTGTCAGTGGGATGCTCAGGGAAAATGTGGGTCCATCAATGAGTGTAGGAGAAACAGATGGGTCAGAAAAGGCTGAATGACTCCGCGTCTTTTTTGGCCTCTGTTCTTCACAAGCAAAATTTTCAGTACCAGAAAAACTGGGGGTGGGGAGAACAACAGGGTAGAGGAGCAACAGCTTAGGAACTACTTAGAGAAACTGAATATATTCAAAACCTTGGACCATATTAGATTCACCTGAGGGTGCTGAGAGGTTGGCTGAGGTGATGCAATTAGATAAGGTTGCCAAATTTAGTTCTCCTAATGATTTTCTGGCTTGTAAAGCTGTTGCCAGGAGTACTTGGATTGACACAGCCAAGGACAAGGCTGATAGTCCACACGAGAATAAATGGCCAATGACAAAATATCACGCAAGCTGTGTAACTTAGGTGAGGGGTTTCCAGGGAAGAAATAATTGCATATTGCAGAATGTGAGAAATAAGTGCATTCTGAAAAGCCATTTACACTGCCATAAAAAAGAAAAAAGTTTTGTTTATTTGTGCCCAGCCTATTAAATTTAAAGGATGTGCATTGTGCTGAATATTCTCATGAGGCCAGCAGTTAAATGCTTTCTCAGTAACTATGGCTTCATGAATAAAGTGTTAGGAATTTCTATTTTGGCCTTTCTGTAGACCAGCAAAAATACTTGCTGTAGGGCAGCAGCTAAATGCTCATAAGAGATTATTATTATTTTCTTCACAAGAAAGCTTTTTTATTTTTCCTGAAATTATCACTCAAACTTGGTCTAGCAATCTATCTAGTCAGGACTTGATCCTAAAGTATTCTTGCCTTCATGTTGATGTCTTTGAGTTATTTTGGAAAATTTAGACTATAGTGCTAATGCAACCATCAACTTCAGTGGTGCAGGGTACATGTCTTGTTTGCTTTCTGGATTATTGGATCCTGCCTGACATACATCTTGTCAGGAGTGCTGAAATTCCTCCAACAGTGTATTCATGATTTTAACTGACTGACCAGCTATCAGCTGTTTGACTTCACCATGTCCCTATTACTCTTTCATAGATATTGATCTAACTCAGTGCTAATGGATTTTGATTGTGCAAACACCTGGGGATTCTCAGATTTGGACTAGTTTATGCACGAGGAAAAATATCTGCTGTTCACTATTTATTGAATCAGCCAGATAACATAAGAAACAAACAAAAAAAAAAAAGTGAAGCAGATGAACAATTACACGCTGCAGATAGAGTGAAATTGGATTTCCTTGACTGATAAAGAAAAAATGTATTTAAAATTATTAGAAATGTGGTAAAAGTATTTGCCAAAAAGGACACATTTACTGACTGATTGTTAGGTTCTCCTTGCTAAATTTTGGCTGGGCAGGAATATTAATATTATGTCCTCCAGGTGGTAGGCATAGTTGTATTTCCTTCAATCTTAATAATAAAGAATATATAAATTTGCTTTTAGGAGTACAGACCATGTTCCATATCAGATAATAATTTTACTGTAGATAAAATTGAATGTCAAATTCCTGGAGCAAGTTTCTGAAGCAAACATCTCTATTTTATAATTTTTCTAGATATTTTTCTGAAAGGGTGTCCATGCTGTTCTTGGACATGGCAATGCCTGTAGTGATTTCCCTGTTTTGTTGTGGAGGGAATGAAGGGAGAGACAACAGGTTTATTAGAGTGAAAGAGGTGAAAGCAGAATGGCAAAGCAGAGAGAAAGACTTCTGAAGGAAAGTCTCAGTGTCTAAAAATGAAGAGCATCATTTAAGTGGTAGGTGCCACTCTCCTTTCTGCCCTTTTGTCATTCTCTCTTTCCTTCACATTTCAAGATACCTTTCACATTCCCATCTATTCTTGTGTCGACTCCTTTGCTTCCAGCCACGTGCCTTCACTTGCTGCATGGAGGGCACTGTATGAAGACCAGACTGTATCCAGTTTATGATATGTACTTTAGGGTTTAGCAAACATTTTTCCACCCAAACTTACACAGGGCTGACCAATTAAGTCAATACCCTGATGGATCCAATAGAAGGTGTATCTAGTTACAAAAACACAGTTGGTTATTGTGGTTAATCTGGGTTACAACCTAATTGCTAATAGCTAATAGTATTTCTCCTCCAGGCTTGGGATACAAATATATTTTGCCTTTCCTCTAAGACAGTTCCATGGCCATTAGGAAATCTCTACACAGCTCTCATGGTTGTGTTGGTACTTCTGTTTCTGCAACTGCTTAGTGAACCCAAGTAGCGCACTGACTCACCTTGTAAGCCAAAATCTCTGTGTTTAAGGCTTCCCCTTCTGCATCAAGTATTGTTCTACAGATCCATAGTCCAGTGAAAGAGAAAAGAGTAATGGGAATGAGAACCTGGCAGTGTGGGAGAGGGGATTCAAGTCTCACTTTATGATCCAGCTATGACCTCAGTCCTTCTGGATCTAGTTTTTATCTGTTTGCTCCGTTTAGCTATATTATAAATCTGTGTCTACTAGCAGCACTCTGAAGCTAATGCAGTACAGTTAAATATTTCTAACTAATCAGTATCTAAAAAATAACTAGAACATTCAAAAAGCCCCAACATGCAAGTGTCTGATCCTAAACAGATTGATTGAATATCTCAGTGCACTCTTGACACCTGTGAAGATATTTTTGTGTGGCTCACAGGACCTTTCAACTATTTTGTGAAACACATGTACGTCCTCCTGTCTGCTGCTTTTGCTCTGCAGCTTGGTAATACTCCCTGGTGAATTTTTCAGCATCTTGATAGCTGTTAGTTATAGTTTCTTTTATTAAACTTCTTGTAAGTACAATTAGTGGCTCACTAACTCTTGGCATAGAGCATACATTATATTTTAGCATATCTCCTTTTCTTGCCTTCCTAGAGGACTGAATTCATGGCTTCTTAGTGATACAAAATGCTTCCTGAGTTTTATCCATCATAAACAGAGTATTAGTTAGGTAATCTATAGCTAGGGTCAGCTAACAGATTTATTAATTTGCAGACACCTGACTGAGAAAAATGACTGGACTGTAGAAATATGATCACTCAGCTTATTGTTTTGAGGCACTATATCTTAAATTCAAGTACCAAGGACAGAATCAGCATATTTAGTAGATTTTTTGGGTGCCATTTTCTCCTTTTTATTTGCCACTGCTTCTTTTTTATAGTAAGATGATCTTGCTTTTTTAGCCAAAGCATGAAATGAAGTCACAGCATCTCATTTGACTGGGAGGGAAATTAAATAGAAAGATCCACGTGATCACATGCATATCTACACAATTATGGTTTTATACACTCTCTTTAGTGTCTTAAGTTTTTAGAGCAAAGGAGATAAGACAGATTTTTGATTCCATGAAGGTGAAAAGGAGACACAATATTGAGAGGGATATTGAAGAATCAAACAAATTACTAAAATTAGGAGAAAGGAGTGGAAAAAATATTTTGCAAAAAGTGAGAAAGAGGAAATGGAAATGACAAGTGAGAATTAAAGGAAAATTACTTCAGGAATGCAGTTACTGCCTCTGAGTTCAAAATTCAACAGCAAAAGGAAACTATTTCACTAGTAGGAAATAGATGGAAGGGAAAAGAGCTTGAAAAAGAGAACAAGGGAAGTTTTTGTTTTTATTTTCCATGCCTGGCTGGTATTCCCTAGAAAGTGTTATTATCTTCTGTATGATTCTTGGATGATTTGGCCGATTTTGTTTATTGTTTTCTCTTCCCTTTGTAATGACTCCTAAGTGAGCAGAACCTGTCAAAATGGAGGTAATGAGAAACTGTGAGAGATGACAGCTGCCATGGATCCTGTATTTACCACATCCAGGGAGTGCTGAAAGGGAAGCTAAACACCTCTGAAGTAACCAGTCACTTGACATTGCTATGCAGCTGTATATCAAAGATCTTAGCCCTAGTAAGGTTCAGTATAACTGGCCAGCAGCTGGTCCCAACCACAGGGTCACTCTTCTGCTTCTCCTTCATGTCAGCAGTGACTGTGATGTCTAGGGGCATTTTTGAGGGCTGTTGTCCCCAGCATCACACCAGTTCAGTAATGACAGTTCTGGGCATTATAATGATGCAGCGTGAAACAGAGAAGCTGGGGGTGCTTTAAAGACCAGACACAGATGGGATGCTGCAGAAAACTGGCACACAGGCTAGTGTAAAGAGTTAAATATGTGCAGGACTGCCAGGCAATGAGAGACACATTGAAATACTATGCTTCCTGTGAGAGAAAAGTCACATAAGCAATGTTTAATTTAAGTGCTGCTGAACTCAGCAAATAGGTGTTCTACATATCACTTTCCATGCTTCCAGATCTTTAATTCACTGATGGTTTCTGCACTCTCTTGACCTGCTGTAATAATCACTGCTTCACCTATCCAAGTGGCTGACTTGCTCCATGGGGGGAAAAGCCAAGACTCAGAAGTCCCCAGCTGGCTGCTCTATACAGGACTCCGAATTCAGCATTCAGAGATTTTTGGCTGCTGCAGCAATTTTGCTATTGTGCTTCTAATTGTTTCATTCCAGAGGGGATATGCAATGTGTCAAAAGATGAAAATATTAATAGAGACTATCATGTATCATTCTCTACAAGTAGCTTCTTTTTGCAAAGGACAAAGTTATGAACTGATAAACTGAGGGTTAGGATTAAATCAGCCATTTTTATGGAGATAACTTCAGAGAAATACAGCTCTTCCTAGTGCTGATCAACTGCTGATCCTACTCTAACTTGTAATGAAAGGATTAGATGACAAGTGTCACCAGCATTATTTCTGATGCTAAGAGATTGCTAATAATGTGATAGAAGTCTGCTGTGAATATTGCATGAGGAAGGTTATCTATAGCATAAGTTGAGCAGGGAACTTGCTTTTTTGTACCCTGACAGCATAATTACAAATGCTTCTTGCTCCTTACACGTGTCAGCTCTCTGCTTCTGCTGTTAGTTTATGAAGAAGTGTAGTGTGCTACACAAATCTGTCATGGTCCTTCTTGACCTAGAAAAGTCTGAGACTGGATGATCCAAAGTCATGTAAAATCAATGCTTTTTCTCCCCAGAGAATATTGCCAGACTTTGGGTACTGCTCAAATAAATAGATAACATGGGGATTAACTTCTCTTAAATGGGTTAGCAAAAGAATTATTTGAAATAAAAGCACAGCAGTGGGTAGCAGGACACTTATTATCTATTTCAGCCCCTGCCATGAAAATTCTTGTTGCCTCAGTTTACCCACTTCTGTTTGACGAATGCCTCATAGAGGAGTTGCTCAGCTAGCGCAGTTGAGTGGTTGGGAAGATTTTCATAGATACTTGACAAAAGATGCAATACAACTCTAAAGTGTTATTATTGTGGTTTTGCTCACAGCTTTATGAATATTGTAGAAAAATTTTTATTAGTTCTGTTTGGCAGAGATAAGAAATCATTCACAGCTGGTAATAGCTTTTATGAGTGTGCTTGTTTTAGTTGGGGTAGAATTTATTTTATTCATAGTAGCTAGAGTGGGGCTATGTTTGGGATTTCTGATGACAACATTATTAATAACAGAATGTTGCTTTAGCCATTGGTGAGCCACGTTTGCACAGGGTCAAGGCCTTTTCTGCTTCTCACTCCACCCCATCAGTGGGGAGACTGAGAGTGCACAACATGTTGGGAAGGGACACAGCTGGGACAGCTGATCCAAACTGACCCAAGGGCTGTTCCCTGTGGCATCAGGCTCAGCAAATGCTGCTGAGAGGAAGAAGAAAGAAGAGGGGATATTTGGAGTGATGACATTTGTCTTCCCAAGTCACCATTATCAGAGGTAATTTTTCCTGATTTCCTGCAGTTGGCTGAACACCTGCCTGCCCATGGGAAAGACTGAATTAATTCCTTGTTTTGCTTTGCTTGTGTGAGCAGGTAAACTGTCTTTATTTCAATCTACGAATTTTTGTCACTTCTGGTCTTCTGATCCTCTATCCCATCACACTGAAGGGGGCTGAGTGAGGGTCTATGTGGCACTTTGTTGCAGCCTGGGGTTAAACCACATTAACAAGTAGTCTTGCTAGCTTGACGTTTTGTTTAAAAATACCTTTGGAGTTTTTTCCTCTACTTTTATCATTTATTTAATTTGATCCATTCTAGTCTCTGCACTTGAATTTCCTGCATGATTAATTCTATAATATTAAAACTGTGATGAAATGCAAACTTTATAAAATTGACGGATAATTATGTTTCTTATGTTAGTCAGCGAAACGAATGATGAAAAAAACACTATGGCCTGATCAAAACCATTAAATAATTTAAAATGAGGACTTCAGAATCAGGTTAGAAGAATTATATTGAAAATAATGGTTATCTTGCTTTATAAGCTTTCTGATGTGTCCTATCTTTTGCAGGGCTTTTTTCTTGAGAATGTTAAGCACATATTTGTAGTTAATTTGCTGATACTATGTGCATGAGCTATTACTTTTCTTAACTTCAAATTGTGCAGTTCATTCTTTTCATTCCTAAAAGGATAAAGGCTGGGATTTTCCAAAGGAGCTTAGAAAATTTAGGTCTAAATTTTAAAAGGTGCCTGAAGATTCAGATAGATGCTAAAGGGGATTTTTCAGAAGCATTCAGCTTTGTATTAGAAGAAATATAAATGGTTATTGAAATTCTTGAAAATCATACTGGGTTTGTATCAGTAGCCTTTAATTCCTACAGGTATTAAAATTGCCTTCTTTGGCTACGTCTATTTTAGTAAGTGGTGCAACACAGCACTACAGAGCAGATTTGTAGAGCAAAATGCTGAGAAGCTGACATTCACATTTTTAGTTTTGGGGTGTTTGTCTGCAGAAGAGCACTAGTCCTGTCCCATGGACTAAATTCAAATTAGCAGATGGAGCACGTTAAATATGTCAGAGAATCCCAGAAGAATGGTTTAGAAGGAATGCCTGCAAGTGCTCTAGTCCAAAGTGCAGCCCAGTGAATCTGCTGAGTGCTGCACTCCTCTCCCAGTGAGCAGTGCTGTAGAAGTCCAGCCTGGACCTCCCAAGCTGCAGCTTCTGTTATTTTTGGCTGCATCTTGTGTTATTGTTCTTGTGCTTGTATAGCATCTCTACTAAGGTAACTTTGTCTCTGTGTTTTGTTTCCTGTCCAAGTTGTGAGCACTGGTATAGAAGCACATGAAGCAAGATTGTGCATTTGCAGCCCTTTTCTAGGCAGACTTTCCCCATATATACTGCTTTACATACTGCTTTCTAGCTTGCTGCTTTCTGGATGTGAGCCCCTAGTTCAAAGCTCTCCTCGACAGATCACCATGTCTGTCTCCTGGTCCACTTTGAAAAAAGAAAACAAAGCCTTGCTGGTGACTCAGGCATGCATCCAGTTGTTCTTCTGTCCTCTACCCCTATATCTTCTATATAGCAAAAATAAAGATATTGTATAATTCATAACTGTCCATACAGGGATATTATAGCAGTTACATACTGCTGTAGGTACCTTAAATTTCAGTTTTGTCCTGCAAAGTATAGCAAGTCAATTAGAATTGCCTTAAGCTTCTACTTTATTATTATGGTTATCAGATACTGGGTGCACAATCTGGTTATGGTGAAGTAAGATTTAATTTTCCAGGCTGTCAGCTTACTGCTTGGGTACATTACCTTATACTACTGTGAAGTAAAATTTGTCCTTTCCATGGATTAGTTGCCTTTTTCAAGTTCCTCTCTGAGTTTGGCCCACAAAATCTTGTTTGAATGTTCATTGCCGCAAGGAAATATAGCAGGGTTGGAAAAAGTGCTTTGCTCTTGTGGAAGCTCTGCTGTTTTTTCCCCCATCAAGCTTTACTTTTGTTTTTATATGGTTTTGTCCTTAATTAGGCTCTTAATTACTTTCTCTGAAACCACAGTAAGTCTCATTGCTTTGTAATTCCCCTGATCTCCTGTGACTTCTTATTTTAAATATAGATGGTGTTTTATGTGAACAGATTGTTATCCTCAAAAATAATTGCTGTTGTAACGCCTGTATTTTGCATCCTTTTCTATATCAACACTGCTTCAAACTTTATTTCATTCAAATTTTTGAAGCCAGTTAAGTCCTGTAGCCTGGAAAATGTCACATATATTGACTGTTTTTCTGGTTTTGTGCTATATTCTCTGTAGTTCTGTACTCATTGAAAAAAAGAAAAAAAATATTATACTTTTTCCATTAGCACTGTTCCATTTATGGTCACCACTGGAATAAAGAAAACAATAATTTCTCCCACAAAGAAAGTGGGAAGAAATAGGCAAGTGGATCAGCAGCAGCAGCCATCCTGGGGAAGGCAGAATCTCCGGTATGCCTTTTCACAGGATGGAAGGGTGTACAAGGCTGTGTGCAGGAGAGGGTCTGATGCTTTAAGGGTGTCTGGTCAAGGACCTTTCCAATGCCAGGAGATAACTGGAAAAGGAGGAAGCCATAAACAAGAACATAGAAGGACACAAAGCTGACGAACTAACCATGAGGGAGGCAGTGATGGGAGCCAAAGCTGATCAATCACACTAATTGATGGGGACCTCTGAAAGTGTCAGAGTGTTTGTTCCAGGGAGGTAATGTAGGCATCTGATCAGGGACCTTCTCTGTTGAGAATCCAAGGGAAAAAGGAGGAAGCCAGAAACCAAACCAAGACACAGACCTGATAAAGCAAACATGGAGACAGTGACAACACTCACACTAATTGTGGATTATCAAAGAATCACAGATGCCACTTCCAGGAAGATCAACCTGGAGTTTATAGCAGATAAAATTGTTAACCAGAGGAACTCTGTATCAGGAGGTTGCCAAGGATGAATAGATAAGTACAAACCCATGGGGAGCCTGCAGGGGAAGGAGATTGGTCACTTGTAAAATAGTGCAGGTCAGTACGCTGCCTGACCAAGCCCTGTGCCTGATCCCTGTAGTATGTCCTATCTTCTTATGTCTTATTAAATCTTTTCTGAGCTCCCTCTGTGTCTGTGTGTGTTGCAAGGACTAAGTGCCAGTCACTGGTGAGACCTGTATGTGTGTCAGTGGGTTCTGTGCTGGCTACTGGAGTCGGGCCAGGGGTGAGGGTGCCTGTGCTGGCAGCCACTGGAGCAGTGAGGCCTCTGTGCCATCTGCTGGAGTGAGTGTGGGCCTTTAGCTTCCAGCCACTTGGACAGGGGCACTGTGCGTTCCCAGCTACTGGTGTGAGAGAGGAAAGGGAGCGGCTCAGCGCTGGCAGCTGAAGTGCCTGGGATCACATCCAGGATCACATCCAGGATCACATACAGGCTGGGATCACAGCCTGTGTGCCAAGTGCCAGCTGCTGATCTATCTCCTCCAACCAGGTGTGTGTGAGGGGTGGGGATTTTGTTAGCAAACATCAACGTGGTCCAGACAGTGAGGAGGGGGCCTTGAGTCTGTGCTGGTACATCCAGGGAGGCTTGAAAATGTGAAGTGCACGAGGAATGAGTGTGTGAGCCAGTGTGCTTGCTAGTGAGCATCAGGCTGGAGTATCTGGCAAGTAGGGCACCTGGTACTGTGTGGGTACCCCAGGGAAGGGAGGATATGGGTATGCTTGTGGATCTAGAGATTGCCATGTGTCTGCCTCCTGTCTCTACCAGCTGAAGACAAGGAGGGCACTTGGCTGGCTTGTGTTTTATGACTTCTGTGTGTGCAGGACCTCATCTGTGGCAGGTAGCTTGTGTGACCAGCTGTGTCAGTGTCCTCTATGTGTGTGTGTGTGTCCCTGGGACACGTGCAGCTTTGCCCCTAGTTGAAGTTGCAGTCAGGAAAGCAGCACCCATGTCCCTCAGGGGTCCCCAGGCACTGGACTGGGCTCCAGCAGCTGGGCAAGAGGGATCTGGGCTGGAGCTGTGGTGGCAGCAAATCTAACATCACTTAGTAGAATCATATTTTCAGGTACTGCATCATCCCTTATAAAGCCCTTTTAAAGCATTGTGGGCCAATTAGAGATAGCAGCATGACCTTCCATGGGAATACACATTCAGAGCTTCTGCCTCTCTTTTTATTAAATTGTGACTTACCTGTTGGTCTGCACTGGACAGGAGAGAGTGAACTACAATTACAATTGATCAGAATATACATACTAACAGCCTGTGTCTCCTTGCCTGCTCCTTTACTAGCTCTCAAGTGCCTGAGCCCCTGCCGTGCTCTGTCCTTCCAAGTGGGAACACAGGGTAGAGGCCTTGGCAGGCTCAGAGTGCAGCACTGGGCTGGTGCAACGCGATAAAAAATGTGGGGAAGAAGATACAGGAACATGGGCTGGGTGGGTGAGAAGGGAGGAATATATTACTTTATGATATAGAGTGTGGGACTGGAGGGTGTAAAGGATAATGCATCTAAGTGACAGTTTCAGTGAGAGGAGCAGGGATATGGGGGCAGCCAGCTGAATATGGAAGCTTCTTTCAGGATCAAAGGCTGGCTACTGCCTAAAATAGCTCCAAACAAAAGCTGTGTCAAAAGTTATGTTATGTGTTTTTTTAAGACATTTATTAAGTGCTTTTCCAATCTTACCCTTGTGAACAAACAGTTTTCAGCACATAGCTGCAAATGTTCAATGTACATGTTTTGCAGGTAGAATTTAAAAATGTGAGGTTTGGAAATTCAAAAGTAAAGTACATGCTCCTGTCTCTCATCTTGATGGCTGGAAACTGATCTGTTACTGGGACTATGAAAAAATGCAAGATCATGTAAGTGTGTAGGTAGGTTCTCTGCCTGTGTAAGTTATTCACTGATTTCAATGATGTTTTGGCAGCTGATGACTGGTTGATGATCCAGAGATGTTTCTTTTTATGTGTTGGCATGAACTAATGGACCATGGCTGTCGTCTGAGTGAAGGTAGGCTTGCAGTTCTGTGGTTTACAGTCTGATTTTTGCTCTGCATTTCCCTTTCAAGTGATCACTTATATAACATGTGAACTTGTTATAGTTGGTTTCTGTAAGAAGAAAAACAGCAAATGTGTTTGAAGAGCCTACAGATCATTCTAGCTATTAATATGATACAAAATTAATAATTTTTAACAATTTATTCAGTGATGCATTGGAAATTACTATGTAATGCCATCTGGTTCAGGAAACTTTAGAACAATAATAACCTGAAGGAAGATGAGGATCGAAGAAAGTGCCAGTAGCTCTCCTGTTTTATTTCAGTTTCCTGTAATTTTATACAATAACATGTCTGATATTTTTATAAATATCTATAGTGCAAAAAAAATCCCATATATTTCCTGGTAACTGAACTAAGGCTAGAATTTTTTTCTAAATCCCATTTCAGAGCACAACATTGATTTTATTTTGGATATATTTTTAAGATTGCTTTTGTAAATTATTTGTCCATAAAGGAGAAGTATAGAGCAATATGTCTTCTCCTATTTATGGATTCTACAGATGTGACACTGTACATGGACCTTATTCAAATATTTCTATTGTTGCAGGAAAAAGTAATCCAAACCACTAGATATACATAAGAAATTGCCTTGGCAGGCAGAACTGATTTTTTAGTGTTTATTGTTTTTTATCCGATGAGCACTTTATTCCAGGTTTTAAATCCCCTAGATGGCACTACAGAATGCAGTATTTAAATGTTTCATACAATGCTATTAAATAGATGATGTTAAATAATTTTTCTCTAGAAAAATAAACATCTGTGGGTTGCTTAACAAAATGAAATAAAAGACAAAGCTTTTGTTTAATACATTCATGGTATTTTGGCATGTCCTGATGTACAAAAAGTGGAACAGTATGCTAGACATGTGCCAGATCACATATCACCCTTTCTGCTCATGTGGTCCAGATGGTGGCTGTCAGTTTCAAATCTAGACTTGGGCCTCCAGGTCTGAATTGGAAAATAAATGTGTTCAATCTAAAGGGATTAAAGATCAGGAAAGAAAACAAGAGTTGTTGTTTTGTGTTAGAAACATACTTGGCAATTGAACATCATAAAATTGTCTATTGCAGAGTTGTTGTTTTACAACATGTAAGAGATTTTAATATTTTAATTGGTATTTAAATTTCATGCTTTAGTTGCAGGTATCTTACATGCTGGACCTCATGGGAATCCTGATAGTTTGTATTACCCCAGAGCATTTCTTTTGCAGTTGGTGTGTCATTGTCTGCAGATCACTGCAGTAAATACTTTACTGTACTGCTGAAAAGAGAGAAAAACATTGCCATCTGCAACTACAGCTTGCAAATTACAGCTTGCAATCGTCTGCTATTAAATAAAGACACTTTAACAATATTTTGGGTTTTAAATTAGCAATTTACATCACAAGATGCTGAAAATACTAGTCTTTTAATACAGCAATTTTTGTTTCCTTTTAACCAGGCCTCAACATGTATTGAATAAAATAAAAAAAAGGAAAGTAATACAAACCAGTGTTTACTTAAACAATAGCCACTGACAGCAAGAGACACACAGATGGAAACCCAGTCGCTGGTATCTCAGTGGGAGGTTTCATTTGAGGACCTTGATGGGGATGTGATTGGACTGGAACACTCCAATTTACATCATGGAGAATCTATACTGATGCCTTTTTCATGATGCTGCTGTGCCAGACAAGGTCTCCTGTGAGAAACTGGTCAGGAGGGAGGGAGAAAAAAGGAAAGACTTTAGTCTGAATTAGAGGAAAGAGCAGAGTTTCAAGTACTGCAAATGCAGGGTATCTTGCAATAGCCTGCTATTTTATGGACACAGCGATGGCAGAACCATGCCTTTGCATTCTTATTTTTTTTTTTAAGAATGGTAAAGAGGAGAGCAGAGGAGCTATAGGGCATATTTGATGTGTGGTGCATATTGCCCTATAGGTTAAAGAAGGAACCGAATTGCATAATGTCCTGCCAGGAAATGGCCCAAAATGTCCTTTTTTAATGTCACTTCATTTACAATGATAGAATGAAAGACTGGAGAGAAGTTGTCCATTATAATGAGTGCAGAGCTCATTCTTTCATCCAGGGAATCTTAGTGTCAGCAAAATGTATGGAGAGATTCCTGACAGAAAAAGCCCTAGATGTAATGGAAAATGCCAGCAAAGAATTCTATGAGGTAAGCAGAGTTTTCTGTTAAATTCTACCAGATGGTCCACAAAAGGCCTATAAAAGTGCTTTCCAGTTATAAATCTTAGAGAATTTTCCCTCCCAGGGCTAATCTTGTAATTGCTAATCAGCGAAAGCTACAAGTGCTTGCTTTATCTTTGAGTACACACAAAGATGTTTTACTTCTACTCTGCCTGGGCTTTTGGGGAAAGCAAATTCTTTATTATTGATGAGAAGGTAAATCTGCTGGGGCAGGTGGGGAATAGCATAAGATTCCTTGGGAAGTACAGCCAGAGCCTGCTTGGGCATTTAGTAACACAATGAGTGTTGTAGGGAATCCTTTTCTTCCACATACTTTTGTGATGCTCCTAAACTGCATATTCATTTTCTTAGCCAGCTATCACAATAGAAATCTGTACAGTCTTTTGGCCAGGTCTCCTTCATGATGATCCCTACCTTTTTTCCTGATGTTGAGCAAGTCCCTTAGGCTGCCTTGGAACTGAGCTGTGGGTGTGTACTGTGGCATGGGCAACATCCTGATCTCCTGGTTCCCCTGACTTGCAGGCAGTGGGCAGTGGCAGAGGTACCCAGGGTAGCCAAATATGTGAGAGTGAGAATAGAGGGTTTGTGGTGCATAGCCACATCTCCCAGCTGGGTAAATCTGCCTCCTCTATTTAGTCTTTTTTGTTTTGTATTCTCTATATCTCCTAACTATCTCATCCTATTTGTCTGAGGATCCTGGAATCCATTTTAAGACTGTTCTAGCCAGCACCATATAATTTGAGTCCCCTGTAATACTCTCTACATGAAGTCAGCAGCAGGAGTTATATCTCTAGTAGAAAGCCACTTAGTAGCTGCCACTTACAGACTTACTGTAGTTCCTGATACCTGTCACTTATTCTGCAAACTCTTAGGATGAGGTTTATATCTCACCATTTGCCAATATAAAGCTTAGCATAATCTCAACTGGCCTATGTAGAGACAGTTGTGATACAATTACTTTTCAAAATGCATCTTTTGTTATTGGAAAGGTAAATTATTATCATCATTTAGGTCATTTTTTCTTAATCCTTTTTATTTTTTCGCTGATAAAAAGAACTCTTTCACAACAGTAGAGTATACAAATTTTCACAGTAAGAGAAGAAAAGGAAAAAATTCTTTTAATAAAAATTTAATCTTACTGAAATGTAGGCAGTTATACTCAAAGCACATTCTAGCCTCAGAACATTGTTATTTGTCAAAAGTTTGTGAAGTGCAATTCCTTCATTGCATATCATTCTCTTGGTGCCTGCTGAGTAGCTAAGAAATTTCAGTCATGATTCCAGCAAAACATGGCAAAACCTGCTTAGATTCTTTCAGTGATTTGCCAGCAAAAAGTGCTAGTGCAATTACTAACTTGCCTTTTTTAGACTATTTAGTCTGATTAGTCATCTCTCTGATACTCATTATCATTCCACATTATAATTTCACGTAAGAACTGATGCCATACATAGTGTTTAAATGTCAGATCGGTCTGCATTCAGTCTTGTGAGTCCTGTTCAGATGATTTTTGTATCTAACTCAACTGCTTCAGCTCTGGTTTTCTGCTTCAGAAACCCAATCCAGAGGACACTGTTCTTGGCTTTTTATTAGGGGTTATTTATAGTGCCTTTTGGTGGCAAGGATTGGTGGATAGTGGATGGATTTCCATTTCCCTGCTGGTTATGGACTTCTATTTAATTTTAAAAGGCTTTTAATTTATTTATTTATTTTTAATGATTGACCATACATCCTGTCACTAAAGTGTAACTGAACTCACTTCAATTTCTCATAACAAAATTGAGAGATGCCATTAATCTACTACTACTATTAGGAACAAAAATATAGGTGCTTATACCTTTGTTAATGAATGTTCAGTCTTTTCTGAACCACTGTTTCTGTATGAGAGCTATGCATATATTTCTTAAACTGTGGAATAGCTATAATTTTTGTATATGCTTGTTAGAAGGCTGTGTTTAATACTGGAGACTTCATATAGTTCTCAGCTTGAATTAAATATATCCTTTTCTTTTTCAAGAAGAAAAGGCCATTTTCCCTGTTTTATTAGTAATATAATAATTATCTGTGGACTGTTGAACAAAATGGGAATGAAATGTGAATGTTTACATTTGCACACATATAATTCTTATTACACAGCTTTTGACATGAATCCCTTGAGCCGGATGAAGGCCAGTTTATTTCCTAACCTATCATAGAACAGCTGGAGGCCATGTGTAACTGCAGACTTGCCAAATCCAACAATTCTGGCTCATGGGAATTTGGATCAGAGAGACTGTGGCTGTCCAAGACTGCTTCATAGAGAAGCATAATTTAGACATGGTCCCTGTAATCCTGTCAAAGACAGTCTGCAGATAGTCTGAAAAAAAAATAAGGAGAATTTTCAAGAGATTAAGAAGTTCAATAAAAAGATAGGCATGCTGTATTGTGGAAAAGGACAGGTTTTTATTTTGAGTTTTGTGACGGAGCGAAGATTTTCCTGATGCTAAACTTAAAACTAGTGGGCATAAAACTGGATGTTCTCATGCCTGGTGACTCAGAAGCAGAGCGAGACATGATTGTTCTTAAAAAATTCTCAAGTTGTTTATTAGTTTGAATGTGTCTGGACAGGCACATAAGATGAAGTGTGTACAGTCTGTTCCATGCAAACTTTCAGAATATGACCTTTAGAAGTGTATAGTAGAATTTAGAAAATAGTAGAAAAGGTAATTTTTTGAATAATTTTTGAAAGACATTACTTTGGGAGTTGAGATTCTTGGCAGACTTCAGTGCGTTGATACCACTGTCATAGACACTTCAGAAAAAATGATAACACATCTAGATTACACAGATACTGGCCCAAAGGGCTGGGTGTTATTGCCAAATTCTAAAGTGAGAATAGGGCTATACAGATTCCCCATACAGCTTGTGTTTAATTTTACAGGAGACATTGTTTTAATTTTTCTAATGATCCCCAATATAGAAATTATGTTCTAATCAGTGCAAGAGTCCAAGAAATTTTGTGTACATGCCAGCAAAAGAATCTTCTAAATATGACATACTTTCACTTGTTGTATACTAGTATAATTACCTACTGGAATAGTAGGTAGTATATATACCTACTGGAGCTTGATTAGAAGATATTTTAGAAAGGTATATGCTACATTTTTACTATAGTACTGATACCCTCTAAGAAACAGGCATAGTTCCAACAACCTGCCTTTGCTTGGAGGAAATCTTCTTATGGAAATTTCTGTTTTTACCTGTCTTCTTCCTTAGAGTCGGGCAGTCAGCTGCCTGGATAGTTTCACAGGCCTGCAGCAGACACCCAGGCTCCTATTTTTCCACGATGCTACATCCTGAGAGCTAAAATTCTTCTAAGGGCAGGAACATTTGTGCATTTGGAGCGCTCTCCGGGGGCATGGTGGCCACAGCTGCAAGGTTGGCAGCAATGGCTGCAGCTCCAGAGGCTCCAACTGCTCCTTAGAGCAGCTGCCCAGAGTGCCAGGAGCTTGTTTCCTAGACCCTTTGAAACAGTGCTGCTCTCTTCCTGATACACTGGCTTGTGTGATGGAGTAGATGATTACTTGGGGAGTGGGTCCAGGTCCATGGATCACTTCCCTGTTGGAACACAAACCCTGTAATTCCCATTTTTTGCTGCAAACTACCTGGTGCTAAGGAACTTTTCCTGCTGAACCCAGGCTACTGTGTGAAAATAAATTGGTATCTCTGTTAAAGGAAACACTGGGAGAGAAGAGCTTGAATCTGTTGCCTAGAACTGAGAAAATCCATCTGGGTTGAGGTAGACTTGAGATACTGTCCCTGACCGCAGATATGTTTATCCCTTTTAAACTAAATGAAGAACAGAAGCAGTATTACTGTCATCATCACAGTTTGTTTTGTTTCTATCTCTCCCTTCCCTGTACTTTCAAAATTACCTCAGAAGGGGAAATGCAGTCCTGAGCTGTCAGCCCTGCCCCGTGGAGGAAGTGTTTTGCCCCATATCTGTGAGGCCATCTGAAGCTTCCTTCTGCCATGAGATCTTCCTGTTGCTGTGTGCCCACCTCTGAGTTACCCATCTCAGCCTTTGTGGCCCCAGAGTCAGCAGACCCCCTGGTGTCTGCTACTGAGTTTCTCCATGCAACTGCTGTGCAGAGTCACTTCTTCTGCTGCTCTGGTTTGAGCACCCTTAATGCAATGTGGGATAGACAAGACCATTTGCAACATCCTTACTGACTTCACTACTGCTTCTCCCTTAACAGTATCCTGGAGATAACCTTTGTTAGCCCAGGAAAGGAGCAAAAATGTACATGCCCCTTAAGTACAGCTATTATGTTGGTATGCAGATCACATTTAAGTGCTGTGGGTTAGGCAAAGATCTCCAACTACTTCAGATACAGAGAGCAACAAAATTGCAATTGCACAATATTCAACACCGGATACTTACACTGGTAGCAAAGCTCTTTCAGAGTTGACTCAAAGTGCTTCTTCAGAATATCACAGAGTGCCATATAGATCAAATTTTGATGGGAAGTTTAAAGAAAAAAAATATCCACTCCTGCGCATTTCATGTTTGGCAATTAGCTCTTCTTTGCTATTACCTGAACTGCTGCTAAGGCAGATGGCACTGTCTAGTCCCTGTCATCAACTGATGAACTTCAGCTGTCTCTAAAAGGTGCTATTTAAAGAGAGCTTCTGCAGGAAAAGAAAATATGACCCTGTTGTGCAAGTGATAAAAATCAGTGTATTGGCTAATTGTCAGACAGACTAGTGATCATACAGTGATGATGGGCACCTGTGCATTACTGGAAGTTAGTTACTGAATATAACCACTTCTCTTCCTAGAGGGAGCAGAATAAATATGCTGGTATGTATTTTTGCTCAGAATGCAAATGGCCTCATCTACTACCATGCCTTAACTTAATGGGGGTTTTCCCTTGTTACAGAATTAGTTCCATGCTGATTTTGTGAATGGACTTTTCTCCAAAAGATGTTTTATTTTTCTTTTGTCTTTGGGACTGGCAGGGTCCCAAGGCAGAAAGTAAGGTCATGAATTACCTCCTTCTCTCATTTGGGTGCTAGAATTGGTAACTCTAATACAGTGGAAAAAGACTTCTTGAAGATGATCCATTTGGCTTTTCTGTCAGAAATAGAATGAGAGGTGATTTACAAACTACAGAATATGTGTGGAACCTTGAGACTACCAATCTCCAGATTATTACTTGATTTGTTTGCTTCAGTGAACAGTCCTAATCTTATACATAGAATTTTACTTCCTAACAGTGTCTTATTATCCAAAGATCATCTTACACTTTCCAGACAGTTCTGCTGCCTAAATATCAGTTTATCATCTCTTATTCATGATGAATAAGAGAGAAATACTCCAAGGCTGACACTCTCAATGCTCAATAAGAGACAAGATCCCTGAGAACACTTTGCATCATGCAAAGAAATAATTTTTAAGACTATGTAATTAAAATCCGGATTCTTGCACACCACAGACTGAATTCTTTAGAGTCAGAAATAATTTGCAGATGTTTCTCATCTACATTGTGTCTGCAGTGGTTACAGCCAGAGGTCTCAGTCTGAATGTACTAGGCTTTACAAGAAAAATAGTGAATAAAGATATTTTATTTCTGAAGGACTTTTACTTGTGAGCTAGAAAACACTTCCTAAGAGGCAGGAAAATGTTGGGTGTGTTCACAGTAAGCTGTTAATGTAGCAGAAGTTTTCTCCTCCTGCTGCTTAAGGACTGCAAGAGTGGAGTCAAAGCCCTTCTCTATATACTTAAAGAACCTCAAAAACTATTATTTTGTTTGAAAATGTATTAATCTACATCTGTCTTTAAAAACACAAGAGGGATGCACCTTTGACCAACATGTTTAGCTGCTAAACATTAAGTTAGTACCATTTATTAAAGCACTATGATTTATTATTATATTTAGTATTCGTTCCCTTGAACAGCACAGCTCAGCCATTGCTATGAAGTTGATATGAAGCACAAGTATATGATGTGAGACTGGATAGACTTTTTCCCTAAAAATGTTTTATCACCTCTCTATCATTTTATACTTCCATAGTGGCTTAGCTTTATGTGGGATGAGACCTAGTTGCCCTGAAGAGGTCTTGAATGCAATGTGCTCTGCATCCTGCTTGACTGCCATCCACAAACCTGAAATGCAGACTTGAGTGCAAGCAGTGTGCCTAGCAGCATACAGACTTACCTGGCACACTTCCATGATTTGGAAGGCATGAACAGGCTGTGCTTACAATTTTGCTTTGCATTTATTCTGAGTGTCTGGTTTTGAAGATAATTCTTAGGCAATTCCTGCCCCAAAGAGCAGTTTAGATCAGAGGCAGCAGATGATTTCAGTTATTCAGGAGAGTAAAACTTTAAATTATTAAAAACTTAAACAGTAAAACTGGACACAAAGGGAAAATTCCATTCTTATTTCATCTGAAGGCTTTGAAGAAAGATAGTTTTAATATTAAGAGACAAATTTCCTTTCTAGAGGAATAGATGACTTCAGGTGTGGAAACTTAGCTCAAGTAGTGGCAGATGAATTATCCTGAGGCTGCTGTGGGGCATAGTTGCTTCTCAGACAGGCAGACTCATTGTCTGGATTGTATTGGGAAATAAACATATTTGAGAAGAGATTTCTAGAGCTGTGTCCATTAGATTTCAAAATTCTCAAGGAAAGTTCACCCAAATCAATACTATCTATTTAGGTTCTAATTTTCCTTTCAAGAATTCTTTAGGATTGATGTTGCAAGAAATAAAATTGATTGCTTCATGAATCCTTCTTGCTTGGCCTTCAGACCATGACCCAAATTTCCAAACTGGCTAAAATATCTTGTTTTCCATTGGCAGAGACAGAAGAACCTTGTTTCTGGGCCTGCAGGCAATTTCTGTCAGAAAAAAGCCTTTTCTTTTGGGCTACTAGGATTCTAGAATTAACCCCAACAATTTAACCAGAATGTGGAAAATCATGAGCTGTCGACTTTCTTCTTGTACTATGCCAAATATTTTGCATAAGTAATTTTATCTTGACAAAGACACAGATGCTCTGCATGGACATCTTGCCTTTGATTTTTAGTGGGATCCCTGATAAAAGATTTATTTTCCAGTGCCTCATTTCTTCAGTGGTAAAATTATAGTTACTTACAGGGATATTGTAAAAGTCAATGGTATTAATTGTTTGAACAACCTCTCAGGCACATGATGTGACTCTTTGTGTGTCCTACACAGGGCCAGGATTTGAACCTGGTGACCCTGATGGGGCTCTTCCAACTCAGTGTGCTCTCTGATTCTGTGATTATAAGGCAATGCTGAGAAGGACTGTACAGTTAGTTGCAAAATAAATTACAACTTTGGTTAGAATTGCTATTTACCACTGTCCATTCAATAGAACAGAAAAGATATGTTCAGGTTTTTTTGCAGGAAGGTGCTAAGCTTAGAGAAGTGTTTGCTATAGCATCTTTTCAAAGCTAATGAGAAATACCTATGTAAGGGGATTTTAATAAGCATTCTCTTGCTGAGTTCTACATTTCTGATTAATTTAAAATAAGTCATCCAGTTTTAATGTATCAAAAGACAGCTACATTCCAGTTTTGCTGCTGGATTTTTGCATGGAGTCATGATTTTCATTTATGTACATGTATTTAAATCTCAAGGTCATAATACTTCTATTTAAGAGTCCATTTACATTATGTGCACTGTTCTTTTCTACATCACAAAAGTTTGTGGTTTGATTGCATCAAATCTGAAAACTGTAACTGATTAGAGAAATGGCTACAATTCTCTAAGTGAAAGCCCTAATTAAAAGTTATATTAACTAGCTTAAATAAGATCAATATTACAGTCCACAGTGATATATAAACATGTTTTGTCTTTCTAATGTCAAGCTTTGATAACTGTAAAATCATGATTCTTTCCAAACAGCTGATAAGGCATAATCTACTTTTTATAAGAAGCAAATCTGTGTAGTCATAAGTACCTAGGAGCCAGAAAAGTGTGGATAATTTAGCAGACTTTGAAAGTTTTATACAACATATAATGCACTATTTGATTATAATTAGAGAGACTGCTTTAACTTTACTTTTATAAGTACATTGTTTTGTTGATGGAATGTAAAGCATGTAAAGGACTTTTAACCTTTCAAAATAGACTGCTTCACAAACAGAATAATCTTCTGGATAAAACCACCATTTAAGCTCCTGTTATGTGGCTATTTCACTCCCTTGGAGAAGATAGCAGGGTAGGTTGAATTATCTGGTAGACAATTGTCTGACTGACAGCTACTGTTGGTACTCAGTGATGAGTTCTGGAAGGCTGATGGACATTTAACTGTGAGCGAGAACATTTCTCAAGATATAAATTTAAAAAAAATTATACAATTTAAAAAATCCCCTACCAGCAGTATGAAGAAAACATTGCTTAATTCTATATTCCTTGAGCTAACTGCCTGCTCTGGAATCATCCTATTTCCTTGATAATAGCTAATCATACAGTAGCAACTGAATTGCATGTGTCCCTTTACTTAACTTTGTAGAACACATAGGCAATTATGGAAACTAAGATAGGTTATATTGGCCATCAGTCATTCTAGTTTTATATTTTATTCACCCTGTGGTGCCTTATAATTGTTTCTTAAATGACCTTATTATGTTTGTGCAACATGGAAAATAGCTTACTTCACCTGCTTAAAAATTATTCAGATTCCATGTGTTTCTAATAAGTCATTTTTATATGCAGGGAGCTTAAATAACTTATTATAAACTGTACATCTGTGGGTTGCCTACACTAATTGGTAAGCCAAATTACCTAACCAATTGTTTTTTCTGGCAGTGATGCCATAGCATTTATTTATATCTGTGCCCTGACTTTGCCTCTGGTGGGCCTGCCCACACTGTAGTGCCTCAGGCATTTTGATGTGTGTTGGAGCCTTTGGAAAAAGAAAGCACTGCAGACCATGTGCACATGGCTTCAGTTTCTGTCTGTGTATTCCTCATCACAGACCTTCCATTTTGCTCTTGCTTGCCCAGGATAAAAGATTATTTCATGTCCACATCTGACAGGGTGAGCTGGATTCTGCTTAGTTGAAAAAATCCTATGGTGGCAATGGGACTATTTTGACTGTAAAATATATAGCTTATGTGTCAACGGTCTTTAGCTGAGTAGATGGCATCCAGCAACATCAGTATAATTGTGCTTGAAATATTTTTCTGGTGTTGCTCCAGCAGTTGAGAAAGATTGATTTTGTGAAATGGCAGTGGATTCCATATCAAGAGCTGAATGTCTGAAGTAACCTGAGCAGAGTCCTTTATCTCCTAAGTGTCCTCCCCAGCCTCTCTGACAAAACCAGTGTAGTAGGTGAAGCCATTCTTTTGTGGGAACGATAAGCTGAAAACCACTGATCACATAACTGAAGGTAATTAATGAATGTACAACTAAGTACAGTATCTTCAGGTCATATCTACCAGGAGTAAGGAATGCTCATCAGTTTTCTGAGTCAATTGATAGATATGGGATGGCTTTTTTTTTTTTTTTTTTTGTGAGGAAAGATTTATTCCCAGAGGATAATTCCATGTCTCTTTTGTGACTGAGAGCTTGTTAATTTTCAAGCTAATCTTAACCTCTAGTAACAGAGAATAGATTGCTTCTGGGATGCCTGATCAGGAAAGCAACATTTCCTTCTCTCTCTTCCAAGGAATGGAAAGTTGTATCAGCAAGGAGAAAATAATCTTTCTTGTTACTGTACCAGTTTTATCTCTTGGAACATTAGCCCTAATTTGGCTTGGTGTGTATTACAGCTGCAGTCACTGGTAGTCTGTCACTGAAACAACAGATCTTGAAACATGCTTGTGGATTACAGCATGGAATCTTTGTTGAAGCTGTCCTGCTATGCAGAAGGGGATGCAGGGTTCAAGGTGCCAAACACTGTCAGTTCTCAGATGTAAGGCAAAAAACATGGATTTGGTGTCTACAGTTTTTGGTATGTTTTCTCAGTGTCTTTACAATGCAGAATACATAGGAAGATGTGGAAGGAGGAACCAGAACCCAGGAAGAGTTTGCAACAAGTCCCATTGAGGGTTTTATTCTTAAAAAACAAGAGAGACAAGAGGGAGGAGGAGAGAAAAAGAAAAAACAAAAAGAGGGGAGGAATAACTTCCCTTACATGTTGCTTTTCTGCTTAATGAGAAACATTGATAACATTATGTATTTTTCTTAGCCAGAATTAAGACTTATTTGAGATTTCACAGAAAAGACAAGAGGTTCTAGTGTAAATTCTACACCCAGTGAACTCTACTTTTGGATAGATGTACCAGATATATGTAACCACATAGGTGTTTAATGACTACAGACAAAAGAGGGTTTTAAGGATTTTACATGCAACTTTTTTTTTTCCTCAATTCAGTGTTTAAGATTTTTTTTAACATAGTGGATTTCTGAATGGGCGCTACACCCAAGTATGACAGCTGCTCTCTGGTAACAGAGAGCAACAGACAACTCTCCCAGGCATTTCTGGGAAAAGGCTTGAGAAGATCAGAGAAAAGAATGATAAACAAATCTTAACCTGCTGCACCTATTGTTGTGAACATGTGGAATGTGTCATGGAGATTTGTTTACCAAATGAGCCAATGGTGATGGTGTTTGGACTGGAGGACCAGGTGTATCATAACTGTCTATAAAAGCAATGGTTATCTTAATAATGATAATAATAAAGAGATTGATCAGCTTTCTGTGAAACATGGAGTCAATGCTATTTATTACCTGACTGGGGGCCATCAGTGCAGTGACACTCCCAAGCATTTTACTGCCTAAGACATTATGGCAACTGGGCTGGGACTCCAGGTTTCCTCTGCAGGACTGATTATCTGAAAATCAAATACAGGGATGCTTGGTCCTTCCAGGACAATGTTCTTTTCTAAACATGGTTTGTTTTCTTTTGACATTAAATTGCTATACTGTTATTATGAATTACAGATATAAAGATACAATAATATAAAATTATTTATAATATTTTTATAATAAGATATCAAATAATATATCACAGATTTAACACTAGCACTAGAAATATGGCAGATCTCTTACTGTTGATGATAGGGGTCAGTAAAATAATGTATAATATTTTAAATGTTGCAATGTTTTATTTCAGATCATAAAATGTACTTTGAGCTCAACAAGAACACAGAAAGCAGAGGCTTTTTCCATAAGAAAGAAAACTTCAAAAAAAGAGATGAAAAACCACAAACTTACTTTCAAAAAGGCATAATATATTTTCTGAACAATATAAAGTACCTTATCTTAATTGAATAGGTTTATCCTGCAACCATTTATGGAATAGCAGAGTACAGAATGAAGTAAAAACCTCACACATAATCAGTTTTCTTGGTCTAATTTGCTATGCTTAGCAAATTAGATTCTGCAAGAATCAGTGAACCTTTGGCCTTTGCAGAAAATTTATTATTTTCATTTTGAGATGAAAATACGGTAATTTCTTACTCTTTTGTTCACAGTGAAAATGTTGAACAGTGATCTGCTTAGCATAGACCCAGAATATTAAAAAAAAAGGAAGAAAAGAAAAAGAAAAACAAGTATAGGTTTTGTTTTCTCAGAAGTCAGAAAATGGAGTGAAGCTGTACTACAAACACCAACTCAAAAGAGAATACAAGCGTGTTTAATCTGTTGAGAATCTGACAAACTGTGAGTGAATACCCAAAGACAACAAAGAACATAGTTTCACAATCCTTTCTGTCAAAAAGCCCCCCAAAACAACCTAATTTTAAAAAGCCTGAAAAAGCATCCAGCTCTCCCTCAAACTTATTGTTTTTCTATCTTGTGGCTTGTTCTTTATTTTCCCCTTCCTCCAGTTGCCAATGCATTTTCCAAGTGACAGAGTTTCTAATATTTCTCTTAGAGGAGTAGCAAGGTGAATAATTCCCCAGTCAGCATGATTTTCCCTCCTGATATTTAGCAAAATAATCAAAACAAACACCCTTCTTAATTTTATCTCATTATTCTTCCTGGAGCTAAAATCCCTTTTTGCCACTTGGAATAGTTGCCCTCCTTGTGCAGTGCTTTCCCATGAAAAATTTGTAGGTTATTATTGCTCTCCTTAGTTGTTGCTTAGC
This sequence comes from Zonotrichia leucophrys gambelii, assembly GCF_028769735.1. Taxonomy (NCBI): domain Eukaryota; kingdom Metazoa; phylum Chordata; class Aves; order Passeriformes; family Passerellidae; genus Zonotrichia; species Zonotrichia leucophrys. The sequence goes on from NC_088173.1 coordinate 61,066,887, forward strand.
TAAGTGATATATGTTTGACAGACTGTAATTGCATGAGCCCCTGGGAAGTGAAACTGCCAAGTTGCACACAGCTCTATTTGAGATACGTATTACAAGGTGTGTCAAATGCAGCCAGATATAGTGCATAAACAAGAGAAGAAAACCTCAAACTCTAGCTAAAAGAAAAGAAGAGCAGGGATTTTATTTTTTTTTAATGCCAATTATAAAATCTCAGCTATTTTCTGGACTTTTCTAAAGGTCACGTATGCACCAGTCTGGGTTCACAAGCACCCGTAGACTCACTTGTCCCAAGTACTGGCACGGTACTGGTACTTGTCCAGCTGCCCCCTGCCCAGACCCTGTGCCCTTCAGCCCTTCCCTCAATCCCTTGCTCACAGGCTGCTTCTGTGGGGGGTTTGCTGGTGACCCAAAAACCCCACACACGTGGTTTGGGGCAGATACAGATGTGAGCCCCTGCCCAGCCGCTGGCAGCAGACACACAGACCATGACCCATGTCTCATTCCAGCTGGCAGTGTGGGGTCCCTCACCCTCCTCACTCGTGCCTGCCTCACTTGCTAGTAGCTGCTTTTGGGGACACACACTGTTCCTACCAAAGTGGCCGGGTCCAAGACCCCCACTCACTCCAGTGGGTGGCACAGAGGCCCCACTGGCTCCAGGGAGTGACACCACAGGTCAGGCAAGGCTGTCCACACACCCTTGTTCAATTTCCCTCTCTTGCGGTGCCTTAGTCCTTGCAGCATTCGCACAGACACAGAAACATCTTGAGGCTGATCCTCTCCAAACTTTTGCCTGGAGCTTCTTAATGGTCCAGAAATTATTACCTGGAGATTTTTGGTCTTAACTGTTGTCTTTATTATCTATCCTTTGTCTACCTTGTTGTCTGTCTTGTTAACCCTTCCCCCTTCACTTATCTCCTTTCCCATTGAAAAGGCCATTGATCAGATATCCTTGTATGTTCTTGCCTTCCACATACCCTTGCAGAAGTCAATCCCAGAAAACAAAAAAAGCCATAGACAGTGACAGAGCTGCAAAGTGGGTGAAGTGAGAGACAAAGAAATATTTTGAGAGAAGGGGAAATGGTATTTTTAAAGCAGTATTAAATAACAGTTTCAGTTACTCAAATATAGCAAAACGATGAAAACCAGTCTGCTCATCAAATAGACTAAAGAAAGGAAAGCCTGAAATTGTTGAAGCATATGTGTTTTTAAACACAATATTTGTGGTTATTCTTATTTGCATAATAATGTTAGAGTAATTAGAAAGTTATCTATATTAGACATGACATTCTGATTTTTTTCCACAAGTTCCAGAGGTAAAAAGATTTTATTTGACCAAATATAATCTACAGCTCAGCTATTCATCCTGAGCTCTGTTAGTGGGGAGATGTAGGCTCTTCTTGGGTGCAGCATATTTCATCCTAAAATAGACTTCTAGAATAGAACAGAGGAACCAAGCTTTAAAATTGCCTAATTCTCTTCATTGAATATGAAGTCAGCCTAAGGAGTTGGGTGAGATGTAGGTGTCTACATTCTACTCAGATTAAATTAGGTGAGATGAATCCCACCCTTCATTTATTTTTCAAAGAGTATAACCTGATATTGTCACATAATGATATGAATATGAGAGATGAGGCTTCAAGAAAAGCATTAAATAGGGCAAAACTGATGACAAGACTGTGAGAACTGTTAATTGCAATTATGGACAGAAGTGACCTGAAGTTGCCAGGGTCATACACATATAATTGTAGGCTATTAAAAAAATCAACTTATTAGGAGAAGGCAACTAAATGTTACATCACATCTAGAGAAACATGTTCTTTGCTCTCTCTTCTGATTACTTCTCCATTGCTGATTCAAAGTCCAACGAAAAAATCTATACTGCAAAGAAGTAATTCAAAGAACTAGAAGGAAAAAAGAAGTGAGAGAGAAGAATGAAGGAATAAAGAGAGAAATTAAAGCAGAACAAGGGAAACAAGTGTCTTGTCATTCACTGGACAGTATTTTCTGCCTACATGCAAACCAGATTTCTAGTGACTAGTACAATAGACTGTTCCTAGCTTGCTGAAGTTATCACTTGACCACTTCATTGTCTTTTATGTTTTGCTTTCTCCTGCCCAATATTTTTCTCTCTTCCATTTTCCCCCTGTCTATAACTCCCAGTGCTTTCTAACACCATAATATTTAAAAGCCTCTGTTGCCCTGTCTGCCTTTGCTGCCAATTGTTTTTTGTTTTTTTTTTTTTTTGTTTTTTCTCACTTCAACTAAGCTTATTGAGTTGCTTTGGAAAGAGTTCAGCCTCCTATCCATAGCTCTGGAGGCAGAGCAACAGAATGAAGGGAGCTGCAGAGAGAGGTGTCCGCCAGCAGCTAGGAACGTCTGGCACAAAGGACATGTACAAAACACTACATCACTGAAATGAGTAAGGCACAGGGCAGAGAAGAAGCAAAGCAATTCTTTTGTGATTGGCACTGAAACAATGAGTTGTGTGCCAGATATAACAATGAACTGGAAAAAAAAAGTACTGGCTGAAGGTTAGCTCAGTTAATTATCAGAATTGAAAATGAGATGAACAGCCAAAGTGTGGAAAAGGGGAAGCTATGGTGTCTCATACACCTGCTTTTCTTCATCCAATCTCATTTGGAAACAAAAATTCTCTCTTTTCAGTCCAGTACATATCAACAAGTAGGAGCAGGAGACTGATTTGATGACTGAAACTAAATTTGGGGGCAATGATTCTCACACAACTGACATGAGAGTAGCTCTTTCTTCAGATGCTGATTTTCTATGTCATGGTGATGTCCCATGGTGCCCATGAAGCCTGGCTCCCCACTGCTCAATCCTTTCATAAACAGAGAAGAAGAAACAGTCTCAATGCCAAAGAGCTTGCTTTAAGCAAGTCTACTGAGGGAGATATTTTTCCCATAATGAGCACGTGTGTCTTTGTGCTGCTCAGGTTTGTATTAAGTTACTAAATCATTCTCTCAGTCTCCTACTTTCTCTTAGGTAACAGCATGGATTTTGGAAGGGAGCTTTGCCCTTCTTCAAAGTTCTGCCACATCTGAAGTGCAGCCAGATCTCCCTTAAGTGCGAGGAGCTTAGGGAGGAGCATTTGTATCTTGTATGGAGCATAATGAATTCCAGCTGGGAGACCAGAGTCAGAGGACAATGGTGGAAACCAGAAAAGCTTCAATGCCATCCTGCATCATGGCAACAAGCTGAAGTAATGGCAGACTGAGATGCTGGGGAACAGAACTGACAAGGTGCTAACAGAGACTATTCAAAATTAATGAGAATATTGGGGTAGAACCTGTTCCGAGGAGAGAGCATGATGAAGGAAAAAATGAGAGCTTCTAAAAAGAAGGAATTAAAGATAGAAACAGAGAAATATTGTTGGCAAGTGGAAATCCATTTAGGTTTATTGAGAAGAGGGTGACTGTGAACATCACATATTTTTTTTGGTGCTCAGGGGGGATGGAGCTTCCTTTTTAATTCTGTATGAGAGAATAATTTGATATCTGAGTTTATGTTTTTATCATCCTTCTCAAATCAACACTAACAACTTATGGAAACTGAAAAAAAAAAAAAGAAGTCTTGACAAATGTGTGGAATCTTACATTTTTGGAGATATGAGGTTCCAAAAGGTTGTTAGCATATATATTTTGAGGTATACAGAGATTTCTGAAGGCTACTAGAGCAAATTTCTGATCATATTTTTCTTCAAAATTCCCATGAAAAGCTTTTTGTTACCATTGTCAAGAGGAAAATAAATAGTTTGAAGATGTGGCAAGTCTCATTCCATTTGGAATCATAACAGTTGCTACTTTATATAAAAACATGAAAATATGTATAATATAGTAAAACCATTAAATTTAACATGTATAAACATAAATATATATCTGGTATCTGTTATAAACTATTTACTGAATAATTCCTGTGATTATTTTAAGGCTTCTCTATGAGTCTGAGATTCACCCACTGATTGAGTTAAATTTTCTTAGATACATATTAAAAAGCAGTAGGACTTAGGTTTGGGAGAAAAAAATCTTGATGATGATTTTTTGGAAGCAATTGATTCTCTTCAGTATATAACTCCATATTTAAGTTTTCATATAGATGTTTTGAATTAAAACCAATGAGAAAAGCAAGCAGGGGAGAGTTGCAAACTGATAAACTGCTGACATTAGAAACATTTCCTTTATAAGGGAAAAAAAAAAAAGAAAACCCCTCATGCATTCTCTATGCATAATACAGTCTCAGTCTGACTCCTTTCATGCTGTTGCACTTAATCATATGCTGTAAATCCATAAGTAATTGCTATAGAACAAATACTGTTGCAGTAAACCTGTATATTTCTTAGCAAGAACTATACTGATTAACTGTAAAGGGAAAAAAAAAAAAAAAGAACACACACTCATAGTTTGTGGCTTTACTGCCACAAAGCCCCTGAAAGGTCCCCCTGTAAAATTTCTCAGTCCATTGTATGATATATTCCTTATTCTCTGAGCAAAAGTGAATTGAAGTTATCCTGGATAATAAGGCATAACTCCTGCCTCCTCTTTTCCCTTCCTTCCTCTTTCTTGCCCCGGTTGCTGTCTCATATATAGAACTCTAATTCTAGCCCTCAAATTAGATTTTCTTTTGACTATGATGCCCAGAGATCCTGCTTGTATATTTTAGCCGAATCTGAGTAGCTCATGCAAATCCAAGCATTTTTGTCTTGAGTCTTTTGCAGTATCTCTGTCTGTATAAAGGCAGATGTGAGTTCCCTGGATGGCAGCCAGAGGTTTTTCTCTTCTGCAGTGCATTTCAAGCTCATTAAACACCTGAGTCCAAGAAGGTACCCATCTGTAGATTACTGCCTTACTCATAACATGGATGCAGCAGTCTTTGTCTAACTCAGGCTCCTCTTTTTAAGTTTATACTTGCAGGCACTGGCTGTGAAAGTCCCTGTCTGTCCCCATCATTGGAGGGCTAGGTTTCTTTTGATGAGCCATGCACCTCTGCACTTTTTGGTAATCTGCAGCACTGGGCAGTGGGTGAGCATTAATAACACCTTGGTCTGTGAGTTCCCTATTGGCAAGGTGGGAGGGGTACCCTCTCTATAACCCATAGCAAATGCAGCAAGTGTGGAGGTTTGTTGTATCTATCATGAAAGAGAGTGATTTGAAGGTTACCTCTGTCATATCTAGCAAATCACTCACAATCTACTTCAATTATCACTGCAATGCACAGCTGAGAGTTACTTTATCTTGCAGGGAAGAAAATGGGTACAGAGGACCAATAGAAATGAATAATCATGATTTTCACAAATGCAAAACATAAAGCAGAATAGAAAATGATAATTTGCTAGTTACTTTAGAAGATTTGAGTTATAAAGCAGTGCAGGCAGGTATTTTTTCTACTATGACTTTCCCTCCTCCCAAAAATTATCAAGAGACAGATTAAAGGTGATCCAGTACTCACTAGTTCATTTTTCTTCTTTGCATTTGAGTATAAAATCAGATTTTTGGGTTTTACCTCTAGGTGCTGACAGATGCAGAAGAAAGACATCCTGTCTCTGTTGCCACACCCTTCACCATTGCCTCCTATCCTAGCTTCAGAGAATTCAAGATCTGGATAACTGAAAGATATGATGCAGAGTTGGGAGCAAGAGGCCTCCTTAACTGGCAGGTGCAATCTCCCTTTTTGTAAAAATAAGCTCATTAAGCTATAGTGATCTTTGCTGCACTGTATTGTAGCTGCTAAATGTTTACTTTGGAGTGAGAGAGACTGGGAAAATTGGATAAAGATCCCCGGTGGGGATTACTAAATGTGTGGAGTACACCTCTAGCACATGATGAGCCACAAATGCTTGAAGGTTGGAAATGGTATTTTTGAGAATTTTAATTAATGTATGCTGACTCTGTTCTTGGACTTTTCCCTAGTCATGCATACCACTTTGAAAGGCAGGAGACTGAAGGCGTAGGAAGAAAATTCTAAATTTTTTTTTCACAGCTTTTCTAATCCAAAACCACAAATCCTTTATACCCACAGAGATGGTTCTCAGGAGCTTACAGCTGTGATTGGGGACGCTACCCTCTCAGCAATGAAAACGAGTTAATTGTATCAAAGAAGGTGAGGTCAATTAACATAGCTCCGAGTACATGGGTACTTGAGATGGTGCTGTAGAGTTTTAGTGAAAATGAGGCTTTGGTCTATATTGGTTTACATAACCATGTTCCAAACTATGATGAAATAAGTCTGGGTTTAAACCCAGGGAGGCGGCTCCACCTCTGGTCCAGTACCTCTGTCCCCAAAGAGCTCTCTTTGTATGGGCTGCCTGACACCTGAAAGGGTTCAAACTGAGGATAAAATAATGCTTAAGCAAATCCATTGTCTCTAGTGGGATCTGGTTGTTGTGTATCAGGTCTAGGAACTGTCACATGCAGGAGGGAGGAGCCCATCCCAACTGTGTTTTTCCCGCATTATGTTCATGAAGACAAAGCATTGAATATGGGCTTGCTGTACTTGAGGCAAACTCCTTCTGTACAAAGCATGTCAGACTAGTCAGATTTAACCTTTTATTGACATTCACCCTAGGATTCTCTCTTCTCATTATACTGCTGTTGTGCAACTAACTGGATTCCTTGTGTCTTTCTGGCAAGAATAGATTATTCTACTTCTGTACAGGCACGAATCACATAACTCAGCACAGGAACAATGGATCTATGATTGCTAAGATGCAGAGACACTGGTTCATCCTGACTTCTGGCAACCTGCTAAAATATATATTCTTCACCAGTCAGTACATCACTGCTGCTACAAAGAAAGGCAGAATTCCTTGAATTCCTGTAAAAGAAATATTAAGAGAAGAGAATTCCGTGGAAAATACTGTGCATCCTAAAATGGCAAACAGTCCTCCTGGCATTTTTGTTTTTAGGGTAGCCCTGGCTGGCATAGGTATGGAGTATAATCCAAGTATTTTTCACTGATTCCAGAGGACAGAGGTAGGCTTATATGGCAGAACAAGAAATATATGTTAATATTTCTTTTCCATTTTTGAGAGTTATCATATATTCAGATTTCTGTCTATTTCAGGAGTAGAGAAATTGAGTCACTTTATTGTTAACCTCTACTATAATAGTTATATATTTGAACATTGATACAACAATTATTATTAGGAGAGGCTGCTTATTTCTTTCATCAAATCTACTGCATCTGGTATAATGTTGTATTACATGAAAAGACCAAAATATTTGGTCTCTCTCCAAAGACAGTGTTACAGCCATACCTAAACACATTTGGGAGAATGTGAATCTGGGCTGCCCTTTGGATCTTAGCTACATTTATTGATCTGTCTGATTACTTTTCATTATTAGAGAAAATAGGAAAACAATATTTTCTGTGATCAAAGCTTTTAAGTTTAGAAAAAAAGAGGAAAATATTGAAAGTAGTGGAATTTCTGAATATAGAAAGCTTTTAAAACTGATTTTATGTGTATTGTTGGAAAATTACTTAAAATTAAAAAGTCAACATTGCTTTTTTCCCTAAATGCTGGAGCTCTCAACAGGTATCAGTCTGATTTCAATAATTTCTATAATATAGTGGTAAAGCAATGTGAAGAATCAAGGTTTATTCCAAATAGCACTGTGTAGAATTCTACAATTAGAAAGTAAAAGGATGTTGTACTATAGAGACATGTGTTTCAGATTATATAATTTCTGATATATTCAATTTGTTCTCTAAAACAAAGCTGGATATAGAGCCCCAAATCACATTATGACCTGAAGCTACCTTGAAAGTAATGAAATTATCCATCTTCTTAAGCTATAAAAAAATTTCAGGATTCAGTGCACCTGCCCTTCCTTTTCTCCTTTTTAGGCATTTGAATCATGAATGGACAACAAGTAGTATTCTCATATGTACTGGGAGAATAATTTGTAATGTGCCTTCCCACTAATTCTAGATTACTATTTTTTACTCTTTTGGAGGGCATTTTGGGGACTATTAAGTGAATATTTGCTCTTTGACAAAATATGAACTTTTTTGTTCACTCTAGGGTCATAAATAATTAAGTGAGATTCTATACCAGTTAGCTTAAACCCAAATATAGAGTAAATAATATATCCATGTGATCTATAAACAGAAAAATATGTGCTTGCCATTCATTGAGCAAAAGCTTTTTCTTTCAGGAGCAGGATTTGTAGTATGTGTGTGCTGACATCCATCCTGGTTTACTATGCAGTGCTGTGTGCCACAACTTCTTTGTGCCCTCAGGTTATTGTGTTTCAGTAATAGAAGAATTGTTCCTTGGGTGTGCTGTATTGATGTTTGCAAAATGTTTTGAGTTTCTCTGAGATGGAAGCTGCTATGCCAGTATAATTCCAGACTATTAATGGACAATTAGACTTCGGACCTGGATTTACCAGAAGAATTTAAGACTGAATCCTGCTTGATGAAGTCTCCATTAATCTTGTGCTAACAGAGATACATATGCCCTCCAGTGTCTTGATTCATTAACATGATTTCCATAATGACATACCTGGAATGAAAAAGTTCACCTTTCTACTCAGTAAATGAGTTGGAACAAATGTAGAGAACATTGACCTTACAGAGAGGCTTCTGGGTGATTAAATTGTTGAAACCATGTCAGTAAGTGCATTAGCCACTATAGAAACTTCCCTGTGGTGCTAATGAAGGAGAGAGGATAAAGATCTCTGTAAACCAATTGTCCATGTGTTTCCATCTGGCTAAGACAGAGAGAAAAAATTAAAAGGAGTTTATCTAATCAGAAGCCCTCACTACTCCCCCCTGCCCCCCAGTCTGCTACTGTTTGAACAAAACTAAAAACAGTGCTGAGATTGTGAATCAAAAGGTTTTTCAGTCTCACACAAACACTCAGATGTGCTTAATTCATCTTCTGCATTGATTTTTCAGAGATCCGATCAGTGGAAATTCCAAGGTGTTATGGTGAAGGGAACCATATAAAAGCTTGGCAGATAGGACCAGTAGTTTTCAAGTCTTTGAAAAAACTTTACCTTTCAACACATCTGTGCCAAATATCTTCCTGTAGATTTAGTAAAAGACAGAGGACTTTCAGGGGGAGTTAAAGAACATAGAAAGCAGAACAGCTTTTCACTGGTGCTTTTAATACATTATCTTTTCTAAGCTTAGCTTCCTGTTTGCAGATCTACAGTTCTCTGCATAATTCAGTGCCCAGCAAGAAATTCTGCATGCCTGTGCACAGCATATTAAATTACACTCTAATACAAAAGGGAATCTGTCCCAGTGCACATGAAGACTGGGGTGTTTTCTATGCTGTGCTGCTCTTTCTCAGCTTATAAGGCTACAAAAATCATACAAAGACATGGCAATAGCAAATTCACAGGTTCAGTCTTTTAAAAGCTCACAATGGATATAACAAAATGTTCATGAAAGAGTTCTAACAGAGGTTTTCCAAAATCGATTTTTCTTATTCTCTCTGACCACATCTCAGTCAGAACGATACCCTTGTGACCTACAGAATGTCTGAGAGAATAAAAATGCAGCAGCAGCCGAGCAAAGAGCAGAACTTTCCAAGGCAGGAAAAAAGGCAAAAAAGCAGGCGAAACAGGACAAAGCACCTGACTTAATCATATTCTACAATGTAACTTTGCCATGGCTGAAAAGTTTAAGTCTTCCTAATGCTAACATTTCTTTTCTGCCACATAACTTGCACCCTGCCAAATAATTAATCTTCTAGAAAATATATGCTTTTATGAGACATACTTGCATGATGTAATTCATATGATCCCAGATTATTGCCTACGCCATGAAAAGCAGAACTAATGAGTCTTTTCTTTTTTCTTATAATTTGTATCTTTTGTCTCTCACCTTTTCCAGCTGAGTTCTCTTTCATGTCATCCATGACATCCCTTACCAGCAAGAGACAGCAATGCTATACCTAGACTGGAACTATCTGTGTGCTCATCAGCCAGCAAGGGTGCACTTGCTGACTCGCTAGAAAGCTGCTGCCAAATGGAGTGTACACGGGCTGAAATCTGTTTGTCTTTCTCTCAGCAGGACAGCAATTTATGCCCTACCCTTCTCTCTAACTGCTGATTTTCACAATACTTGAAGTAACATAATTATCTTCAATCATATACAGCTGAATACAGACAGTGGGGTTCAAATATTATGAAGGACAGGGAAAGTACAGGCATATCTAGACAGAGTTAAATGTGATAGATCTCATTTGTTATATTTGTAGTGTTCCATTTATGCCCTGTAAGGCCAGAAAAAATAAAAACCCAACAACACAAAACCACCGTGTAACTGTTGGCAGAGGATAATAGTTTCTAAAGCAACACTGGAAATGCAAACAATAGATTTCTACTCTGAAAAAAGAGTTTTTATCATTAAAAAAAAGAGATTTGTATTTATCCATTTACTGAAGTTGTTCCAATTTGAAATTTTGCTTCTTGGCTGTTGGCAGGGTGATTTCCTTTAATTTCTCAAGGCTGCTTTACAGAGGGGATGATTAAGTCACAGATCTTGGATACAGGTGTTTCAGGAGCACAGCTAAAGACTTTCTGATTCCTACCCTGCACTGCTTCAAAATCACACAACTGGAGGCTTTAGGATTAGCCCTTTTATTGGAATAGGAAAATGCTGAATTATTTTGTCCCAAATAAGTTACTCATCCAATTTTACTGCAGAATTCCAAAGTGGGTAGTCCAGAACCACATGGCCTGGATAAGTTGTGTGCCATGGGGCACTAGAAGAAAATTGTGATTGTGACTGAGGACAACAAGGTCTTAAATGTGCTTTTCTACTTAGTCCCTTGTACACAAAGATGCCTCTGCAGGAAGTGTTAAGGTGGTATTAATTAAACCTAATAATTTTACAATTCTGCACAGGCAACATAAAAGGAAAGTTATATATACGTTTTGATTAATCCTGTTTCACTAGACTTTACATTGCTGGGTAACTCCTGAAGTCTTTGCTCATTCTTAACCATTGTTCTTTTCATGGTACCTTCTGTAATTCTCTAGTCATGTGATCATCAAAACCATGCTTTGCAGAAGAAACCCCATGGTGGTTAATAAACCTAGTAAATAAAGCTCAAGTGGCCTGAAGGAAACTGAAATAAAAACATAAAAGGTCAGCATCTTCTGCATTTGGTCCTATAATCACAATGTTCCATCAGGCGAGAAATTAATCATTATGGCCAAACCAGCACAAATTAGTTCATTTAATATTTATTTCACTTACCATTCACAAACAGTAATATTTTGGAGTGTACATGTTAGTATGACTATTCCTAGCTATAGGCTAAGAATTTTCTTTTGCATAAAAACTCCACATGATTTCTGGTTCAGAGGGTACATAGATGGAGCCCATAAAAGTGCTGCTTCAAGCATAAGTGAATGCTTTAGTAGTAAGCATCATTGCAAATGAAAACTGCAAATAGACAGCTGGGAATAAGAGCACAAAAATCACATGCTGTGTAGTTGTCCTCCACTTTTGTGTCTCTGGTTGGTTCATGTCAGTTATGCTGTGCAAGAGTCAAGAAATCACATACAAAGGGGAAAAAAAAAAGACATTTTTGTTGGCACCTAAATGATTTGTATTGCACAATTACACACAAGTGAGGTGAAGCAATTAATTGCATTCTCTCCCAGGGCCTGTAGACCTACAGCAATATGTTTCATGTGAAATAGTCAAGATAGAATCAATACAACTTATGCTTTCTATCTATGTGGTTGAAAATATGTTGTTTATTTTAGTGGTGCTTTTGGAAGGGGAAAACTTTATTCAGGATAAACAGCTGTACCCACTGTGCTCAGAACACTGTCTGCCTTAATCAGGTAGAGTTTTAGAAGGGAAGGAGAATCTGCTGAGAGTATGGGAGCTGCCAAGTTCTAAGGTTCTGGGAGGCCTCTCTGCAGTTTTAGGCAGTACCTTCTGTCTGTCTGCATTACATGAGGAATAACTCCTTCAAAATGCTTAATGTTGGAAAGATTTAAAAATATGTCTGTCTCTACTGCACGGCTGCTAGCTGTACACTCAGCCTTTTTAAGATTCACCCAATGAGAGTATGTAATTAAATGCCAGCAAACTTGCCTAAGGGCAATAAAATCCAGCCGTTGTCTTTTCAGTTTTCAAGGTGTTGTGTGATTGAAATGAACTATCCTTTCTTGTGTGGAGGGAGACTTGCATGTTTATGAATTGTGTGAAATCTAGTCAACCTGATAGTCTTTGCTAATAAATATCCATGTGTACCGCTAAAGCATCTGTGAAAATGGAAAGGTGGAACAATAGAGGGTCTCACTGGAAAGGTGGGACTTCCCAGTACAAAGGCAACTTCAGATCATTTCTGAAATGGACATACAGTTGTGATGTTGCTTGGTAAGAGTGAATGTATCTGCCTCCCAGAGAAAAGGAAGTGGAGAGAAAAGCATTTGAGAGCACAGTGACAGCAGACATTGGAATGTTTTGTAAACAAACAGAATGGCACCTATGAAATATTTGATTATTTCAGGTTCATCTCCTACCTGAAATGGCCCTTGGGCTAACACTTAGGTCAAAAAAGGTCTTTTGCATACTGCTTGAAATGTGCTTGATTTCAGAAAGGCTTCCTCCCTTGATCTTTTTGCAAGTGATAAGCACTTTCTACATTCCCATATTTCTTCCTGTGTAACTCATCTCTAACTGCATTAGACTATGAGTGGCTCAGAAGAGGAGAACTTGTGCTGTTTGTGTTCCATGTCCAAAAGATCTGTATTACAAGCAATTAAGTACTGAAGAGTTGCACAACCAAGACATAAGAACTGTGGTTGTCTGAGCAGCCTTAATTGCACTTAGCAATAAGATCTCCAACTCATCTCCTCTACAGCTAAGAATACACAAGGGAAAACGAATTTTAATGAAAATATTGAACAATTTAATCTACAAGGAATCTTTAACTTGCAAAATTTGAGAAGTATTTTATAGAAGCATTGTTCTTGGGAAATTGCCTTAAAGAACTTGTCTCATTTGGCTTCACTGATCCTTATCTGTGTCTTACTTGTTTTGCTTTATGTTGTAACATCTTTTTATTGTACAAAAGTTTGTCATGTTTTTTATTTAATAATTTCTAGTGATAGAATTCTTCACACTGCAAAACTTTTGTGTAAAATTTGAGTGAAATTAAATGGGAAAGAGATTTTTTTAGAAAACTCAGACTTATATGAAAGGGATGTCTGAAAACCATAAGCTGTTCAGCAAGTTGTTAAGCATTTGGTCCTGATCAATGTGTGATCACCTTTAACATGGTTAATATCTCAACAGTTTTCCTTTTTAACCCTACTTAAATAGTACAGCTTTAATTCCAGAACTTGCAAACTTGGCAAAATAGGGCTGAATATGCCATCAGGCTGTTCTATTGATCTTGTTGCAATTAGCTTCTGAAAAAAACAGATACCATTTAAATGGACAAGAGTATCCCTCTCAGAGCAAGGAACAGAGAATGGGGAAAAGCTTGTTCTGCTTCATGTGCTTCCTTTGTACCTCTGCCCAGCCTTTTAAGAGTCTTGTCCTGTCCCCAGTGACTACAGACTGCCATGGTCTTCCAAATCCTCCAGAAAGAAGAGAAACAGCATGAGGTTTGGGCAGTGCACCAAATGAAAGTACTATCAGTGGAGCTAGTAAAATGATCTTTTCATTTGACTTACCCTCTTGCAGTCATGGACAGAATGGAAGAGAGGGCAAACTGTGCCCAACATTGCTGCTGCCTAGAGATGAAGCCACTAGGTTGAATTAAGAATTATTTTCTTAATGTACTGCCAATATTTCAACACTCGGAGGCTGCATGACTAATGATAGTGCTTGGACATGTGGCAGTGATGCTGAAAATGGAAATTGGCTGCTGGATATTTGCACTGGAGTGTAAATCAATGGACTATGGTCAAAGGTACTCTGTTCCATATGAAGAGATTTCTTCTGTGTTTTCTCAAAACAAAGATATCTTCCATTCCTTTCTCTGATGAAGTTTGTAGGGTTCTTTTTGTTGTTGTTTGTTTGTTTTGTTTGTTTGTTTTGTTTCATAAGGACACTTACTGTTTGTTAGAGGGGAATAAAAAGACAACTAAAGAAAGATGAGAGAAGGTATTTATTCATCCTGGAGATTATCAGTGAGTGCTCAGGTCAGTGTGGTTCAGTAAATTTAAAAAGGATCTCCAGCTGCTTAGGGCCAAGGTCTTGTGGCAAACAGTACTTGACAGAATAACTTCATGCCAAAGAAACAATACAGGTACAGTTTATCCTGCTCTGAAGCAACAAAGTGAATAACAAAATTGGCTCTTCAGCTTGAAGGTCCAGGGTTCCCTCCATGTATTTGCATTCATGGAGCTATTTTTACCCCCTTACAAATAAATGGAAAAAAGATTATTGTTTAAGGGAGAGTTTAACTTCTTCAGGCTTGATTGGGAATTAAATTAGGCTTTCACATGTTTGAAATTTTTATTGTGTTTTTTTGTTTCTGCTACAATGTCCATATAAAGAGATGTTGCCATCTCCTACTGAGGGGTAAAAAGCCTACACCTCAAAAACCCCAATTCCTCTTAATATCCTGCAGGATCCTATTTCCTTTTTCCTTAATCTTATGCCTATAAGACCCAAATCAATGTTTACAGAAGTGACTGGAAAGTTCTTTGTTTACTTTAATGCATGTTGTAAAAAGCTGCTTAGCAGTTTATTGTGAACTTTTCCACCTCGGTCACTGGTCAGTGCTCACTGTGTGGACTTGATGAGAATGAGGCACTTGCAAGAACAGCAAGGAGCTCTTTTAGAAGTACTTGCTTCATAGAGTTGAAAGCCCAGCATCTCAAAAAAACCGCTCTAACCTGTGTTTAGGGACTTTTAGGCAGTGTAGAATATAATTTAATTCCCTTTGAGATTTCTTTAGGAGGAATTGGCAGCCCATCTTGCTTTGGGAAGATATTTGGCTTGACAGTATATTGACTTTATAGTCTTTCTTTCTCACTTACTTCCAGTGAGACACATTTGCCACTGAATGCTCAACATAATGACAATCCTTAAGGCACCAGAATGAGGTTTCCAGGAAAGATGTTTTCATTTTGCAATAAAATCATATTGCTTTTTTGTTAAACATTTCAGTGAACATAAACCAATTAACTCTTTTCTCTAAATGAAACGTGTTCACAGAATTAATTTGTTAAAGAGAAATACCAAAATATTTCTTGTTTAACTTGAAAATACAATATACTGCTGTATCTTGATAACATACAAGGCAACAATCTGAATAGGTCAGAAAAATGTGTGCAAAATTGCATTTATCATGCTGAAAACCTTTCTGTATAAAATATGTGGTGCCTTAGAGTCATTGAAGCAAATGTTATTTAAATTAGCTTAAATTCCAGCACTCCGCCTTTTAGAATCAGGTTTAGTTAGCTTAAATGTTCTCCATCTAAAAGACAGACTCATAAATGTGCAAAGGTCTTTTTTTTTTTCTACATAGTATCACTTTTAAAAATTAAGTTTAAAGATAGATACCTAAAATTGCTGCTTAACTCTATCTAGTCTTGCAGGTATTTAAATATTCGCTAGGAAATCTTTGTGGACTGCAATATGCCTGCCTATGGCTTTACTTAGAAGTGCTGAGCAGAAGAAAGAGATGGGAGAGTCCTTATTTGTGTACCAATTGTTCACATTAGAATCACAGAATATTTTAGTTTGGAAAGGACCCATGAGGATCATTGATTCTCCCCTCAGGTCTGCCTAAGACTGAGCCATATAAGTGAGAGCCATCCAGACACAGAGAGCCAAGGTGTGCCTTTCCTGGGTGAACTGGATGACTCCCAGCTACAGAGTGCTTCTGAGCAGGGTGCAACAGCTTGCAAAATAGAGACACCAGGAGCATCCCCGTGCCCTGCTCACCCACTGCCACACAAAGCCTGGTAGCTGGGGAGCTCTCCTGGGTTATGGTTAATATCTCAGGAGGAACATTTCCAGCCTGTCTCCCAGCTCCTGGAATGTTGTCACACATGCCACATGTGTGAACTTTCTGTGTCTGCTGGGTCTGGTAATCTGTACATGCAAACAAACATTACCCACATACAACTTGATTAATTCTACTGAATGAGATTTTTTCCCTTCTGTTTCTCTATTGCTACTTGAAAAATGTTCCAGAAATTATCTCATCTGACAGGTAAGCACTTTCAATAATACTTGTTCTGAGTGTAATCCTTGGCCATTACTTTTTGTCTTTTCGTGACTTTGCCTGTTAGTTTATACAGCCCTTCTGTCTCTAATATTTAACTTTGTGATGTGTTTACATAGAGCAAACATGTCTCCTCTTGGCTTCTCAGGAAGCCAAGTGTTCCTTTAGTCTTCCCTGTAAAACAGACTGTCCAAACTTTTGATCATACTGGTTGCTTCCCCATCTACTTGCTCCAGATAAGAGAGTGATTGCCCTTGAACTTGAATGACCAGAATTGTGAAGGAGTAATTAAAGAACAATTTTGCAATTATTCTGTGTAAAAGTCATAAATACTTGCAAAAAATATTTCACATACTACCTTTCTAAAATGGCTTTGCCTTTCCATGTGGGCACATTGTAAAACTGATAATTAGTTATGTCAAATCTGTTTCCTCTCTTTCATTTGCATCTCAGAGACTTTCATTCATAAATTCATGTCATGCAAGTAATGTAAATTCCTAAATGTTTATGTATAACCTTGCATTTTTGCATTACTTATTTTTACCATGATTAATTTAGTAGCATTCTCAGGGTGTGCCACTGAGATTCTGTTTCTGGGATATACCTCAACCAAATTTCAGAAATACAATTTCAAATTAAAAAATATGAAACTTTCTTTAAACTATGCTGGATCTGATTTGTCATTGTGTAATTCCTGTTCTGAGTCTTTATGAATTAGTCCAACTGAATTAGGTAAGTATAGATTTGAATGAGCACACGAAGTAGACTGAAATAATGAGATTTTGCATTTTTCTAGAATTAAATTCTGAGAGTGTTGTTTTAAGTTTAGATATGGTACTTAAAGGAGAGTTTTTGTTGATGTCGTGTAGGCTTAGCAGAAAATAAAGGTATTTTGATAATTATTTGTAACTTTATAAAAAATCAGTTTCAAGTAATTTATTATCAGTTTCAAGTAATTTAATGAAGGTCAGAAGCCTGATTATTCTGGATTAAATACAACATAAAAAAATAGAGAGGTTGTGACATTATGAAATTTCCCTGTTTGCCATGATTTTGAGAAACATGGTCTGGGGAGGAGGTTGTTAGAGGAAATGACTGACCTTGGTGCTTATAAATTAGAGTTCTGTGAAACAATGCCACATTATTTCAACAAGGTAACAATGGTCTAAAGATAAGACAGATTTGAAATAATTTCCTGTCTTAGAATTTTAACAAAGCTGTCAGGACTGCAAAATGTCAGGCCATTCTGAAATGCTTCTGAGGTCCCCAAAGCTGCCTGGAGTCCTAGGAACCTGCCAAGCAGGTTCAGATGGAATCTGAGGGGAGCAGCTCCTTATTTGTCTCAGATACCAAGACTATTTTTTTGTGAGAAGTTTACTGATGCACCAATACAATGAGGTAACACAGGATGAATTTGTTTTCTGGTCTTTTTACTCTCAGACCACAAATTAATTCTCCTGCCGGTGTGTTCCTTCTGGCAGCCCTGTCCTGGGGGTGCATCAGGCACAGCATCAGCAGCTGGTTCAGGGAGGGGATTGTCCTGCTCTGCTCTGCACTGAGGTGGCCTCACCTCGAGTCCTGTGTGCAGTTTGGGGCACCAGAATATAATTTGGTACGGTTCCCGAGCAGCAGAGAAGATGCCTCTGGAAATAAGTTGCTGTTTGGGTAACACAGGAGGAGAGCTCTGACTCCAGGAGCATGGAATGCCAGCCCCTGCTGTGCAGCTGGCAGCAGGAAGCAATTAGGGCAGGCTTTCAATAACTTCATGGTAGGTAGAGCTAGGTAGAGGAACTAGAGCTTCACAAGTCGAGGAAATGCAGGTGTTTTCTGTGGGGAGGATCACAACAGAGCTGGGAGGGTAAGAAAGAGGAGCAGAGGCAATATAAGAAAAATCACTGCAAAATGATCCCACCAGTATATGTAAATAAAATCAGTAGAAGAAGATGATTGTTTAGAGTAAGCTCAGAAATTTCCATGTCTAAATTTCTCATAAAAAAGAGTAATATTATATAAGCAATTAAAGTATACTTTTAAATGCTTGAGTTTATACAGTTTTACATGTCTGTACCTTAATCTCTAAAAGGAGTGAGTCTGTAAATATTAGAGTTCCTCAATATTAACAGGAACTGTCAAGGGCTCTAAGAAAAAACTTCAGCAGTAAATATGATGTGAAAATAAAAATTCAAACTGATTACATCTGAGATACCTCTTACATAGCAGAACACATAGGTCAACACTGCCAACTTACTTATCATATCGTCTTTATGTATCTAAATATTGTCTCTCCAAAGAAGAAAATTATTGATTTCCTTGATAGCAGAGGTGAAAACCTAATCCCACCTACTGGTGACATCATACCTTACTTCCAAGGAACAGAACTATTTTGAATGTCATCCAGATCAACAAGATCATAGAATTAAACCCCTGAAAGACTGACACTTGCTTAAATGGCTTTTATTCTATTCTTACAAGTGAAATCCAAGAACCTGCTGGCTGATAGATATTCTGATATAGACATTTTTCTTCCTATTAAAAAAAATGTATAAAACATTATAAAGGAAATAACTTATTTACAGAAGAAATTAAAATACCTTTTATCTGTTATAAGTGGTTTAATCTCTTTGCCATTTTCTGTGTATAAATCCCTTGCATTACTTGGCACTGGAAGAGGTTGCCCAAAGAAGTTGTGGATGTCTCATCCCTGCAGGTGTTTGAGCCCGTGCTGGATGGAGCTCTGAGCAGCCTGGTCTTGTGCAAGTTGTCCCTTCCCATGATAAGGGGATTGGAGCAAGATGATCTTTAGGGTTGTTTCCAAGCCAACCATTCTGTGATGCTATGATTACTGCTGGGTATAAATCCCTTGAATCTGCACAAAATAATTTCAAAAGCTTGTAATTCCAACACCTAAGACTAAAGGTCCACCTAAGATTTTCATAAATTTCTCAGGTTACTCTTTTCATATGAATCTATAAGTTTAATGACACAGGGCTGATTACATGTCCTAGAGAACAAATACTGCTGTCCTGTGTCAAACTGAATATCCACCTAGACAAACACTCTGTCTCTAATGATGACAAATATTAGATACACTGCAAAAATTTTTTAAAAATCCAAGGAAGAGAAAATCTCCCAGGTTTTCTCTCCCAGATTATGCCAACAAAACAGAGAGAATTTTTAAGTCCAATGTTGGGTTAAAACCACAGTGTTGACTAACCATTGATGGCCCTGTCTCCTGTGAATTTTTCCTGTTCTTTCTGGAATTTGCTTTCAGCTCTCACGAGATTACGTGGCACTGTCTCACAATGGAATAATATTGTAGTGATCATCATTGTAATCATTACCTACAATTAATTGCTATGGTGTATTATATATATATATATATATATATATAAAATGTATATATATTTATATATTGTAAATTGCTATTGCTAATTATTATCATTAATATCTATAAACTGCCCCTGTAATTTCCTATTCACTATCTTTATGCTATTTATGGTTCAATGATCAGAGTAATATATACTGCTGTAATCTATTTATTTATTATGAAACAGTTTTGCAAAACATTATCCATTATCCCTTTTTCAAGCTGAAAAATCATCATTTGTTTATTCTCTTCTCATTTGGAAGGGTTCCAAACCCCTGGCCACCCATGGCTTTTCCTACTTGGGCTTTCTTCAATGGTGGGGCCAACACCGTATATATTGTCCAAGAAGTGGGCACAATTTGTGTTTCCATGCTGGCATTGTTCTTGTTTTTCTCCTCTCTTGATGCTTATGCATGATTTTTTTGTTGTTTGTTTATTTTCCCTTTTTTCCTTTGCCAAACTAAGGATTCTATTTCTCAGTTAGCTCTAATCTTAAAACCTGCAATTTTGTTTTTTTCCTAAAAAGAATTTCTTTGAAGGAATTTGTCTTCCTGATGTTACTCAGAATGAAGTGCTTAATCCATTCTACAGCTACCTCACCATCAGTGATAGATGAGAAGTCAGTTAGCACCATAAAAATTGTCTCTGCCTGTCCTTAGTATCAGACACAGGAGTCAGGCTCAGAAAAAGAACAGGACTCCATTTTCTCTAATATTCTTTCCCTGTTAACTGTGATTTGGAAAATCAGGAAACAAATTGTGTTTGACTCAATATGTTCGGCATTCTGGGCCTATAAGCACATCAGGAAAAATAAAGATGTGTGTGATTTCTAGAAGATTCAGTGAAACTGATCTGGGAATATAATACTGGAACAAATGTATTCCATTTCTTAATGAAGCTTTACATACCAGCAAAGTATTTACTTTAAAGTATTCCTTTTTCAACTTTAACTTGTCCAGAAATTCTCATGTTGATGTATGTTCTGTTTTGCTAAGAATGTGATATGTTCCTTCCTGAAGCATGTCAGTGAAAGTGTGAAGCAATTCTGTGGGCTTTAAGGATGCATCCACAAAACTTTTCACATAACCAGTGTTCTGTTTTAGATAACTTTGAAAAAGCTGTAAGTGTACTTTTATTAATTCTACTTTTGTTTTTGCTTTCTGCATGGAATAAACACAAACTTTACTAATTTATTTAAAAATCAATATCATATGGAGAGCAAATTGCTTTTATGGCTTACTTTACGGTGTTATGGCTCACACAGTATTATTGCAGTAAATGCAGAAATGTTAGCACTGTTTAAATCAAAAGTGAACATTGTAAGTTGCTTATAGACAGCAAGTTCAGCGTTATAGAAAATAAAAGCACATTGATAAAGTACTTGTTACCTAATAATTTTCTGCAGTTTGTTCAAAATTGGATTTAGAGGTGCTGTCTAGTAGGTGGACAATACTTTATTACTGCGTATGATTTCAAATTTTACATAAAAGCTGTTATTTATCAATACAGCTAGAAACAGTGATGTTGCCCACTTTTCATTAAAAATAATAATAACCATCTCCTTCAAGATTATTCCTTTTACCTATTGTGGTTTTTTTATTGTTTTGAGTCAGTGATCACAGAATGCTTTCTAGGCTTAGTAAGAGTAATGGCCAGGAGAGTGTCTCTCTGTAAAGGCAACATATTAATACCTAAATGTATTTACATAACAGTCCTCCAACAAGTCATGTGGAATTCTATTAAATTGTGACTAAAGGGTAGCCCATAGATGTAATGCTTCAGCAACATACAGAATTTAGTGGACACAGGTCATCACTGATTCTTGCTGGGAGAGGAGTGTGCAGTAATAAAGAAAGGTGATCTTTTTCTGTGTATTGTCTGCACCTCTCTTTATTCCATGTACTTACTTCATATAAGTAAGTTGAGGAATTTGGATTCAGCAGCCTCTCAAGGTCTGCATACTTTGGCATGCTGACATCTGACCAGAAAAGATAGGAAAATCTTCATTACACAGTAGTATCCTTCGAGGATATATGCCTTAGGCTTTGATTATCAAGGAGAAAATTCCATGTTCTCTTAACACCTTTCCTCTTCCTTTAATTCTGCTCACCACAGCAAATCCCCCCCTCTGTCCTAAGCCCCAAATCCCCCTCTGTCCCTGCTGCAGTGACAATGTGTGCTGCAGAGCAGGGCAGCCCTTTGGCTGTGTGTTAACACAGAACTATTCTGTCCTTCACAGCACCCAGGTGAGGGGAGGATGGTGCTGCTCCTGCCCTGTTTGCTGCTGACAGAGCCAGGAGGGGCACATTTGGCTATCAGGATTCAGAGCCCCTTTCCTCCATGTGGCTGGGTTACATCTGCACTGCCTTGTCAGCTGCACATGTTAAGCCCCTCTGCAGAACTCACCAGAATTCACTGCTTGCTTTTACAGGCTTTTACAGACTCTCCTGTTTATTGTGTTAAACATGGCTTGCAAAATGAAGTATGGAGCATTAATAAAAAAGATTATTCTCTCATGGATTCACAAGGCATTATAATGGAGTTCAAGGTACAGCTATCACAGATGTCCAAAGTTATCTTTAAAAAATAATGATTTTTTAAAAGATTCTTTTATGTCCATTTGTTTTAGCATGTCTAAATGAACAATGGAAATAATTTCCTTCAAATACATTATCTTTGTGCCTCACTGTATTTAAACAGATGCATGATCTTAGCATGGGACTAGTTTTGTTCACTCTAAAGGGACTAAGTTCTTGCTTAGCTTTAAGCACATTTAAACATTTTTTATGCAGGGGGTGATATTTCAAGAAAAAATATCAGCTTCTGAGCATAAAATAAATGTTAAAATATAATTTAATGTATAATTTTCTCCAACCAATTAGCAAGTAAAAAATTCAGTATGAAAAAAAGGTGTATCATTAGACTATGCATTTCTTGCTGCAAGAAATTTTTGGAAATGTGTTCGACTATCTGGAGGTGTAATTTCATATTCCCAGGCAAGATTTTGTCCAGAGGATTGTTCTGGGCTTGAGAAACTTCTTTCTTTGCAACTTGACCCAGAGACCTCTGCAATAGCATGAATATCTTGTAGTTAAGTAAAACAATTGTGAGCATGTATCAGGAAGTCCAGTTGTTCCCTTAGGAAATACTTTTTCATTCTTCATATGGATAAGATAGAATTAACATTCTGTAAGACTTAAATTTTGTGTATTGATATCTGGAAAAAAATTATACAATCAATGAATGAAAAAGAAATGGACGGCTCAGGAGTCATAGAAGGATGCCAAGGTCAAGGAATGGGAAGAAGCAGAGAGCAAAGTAAGAGAGCACATGTGTAGCAACATGTGTTTTATAGTCTACCAGGGACAGCCCTTGACTTGAAATTGGGCGCAGCTGAATTAGATCTTAAAGATCAGTTGAGTTTAGTGAGCTGTCATTTGCACAATTCATTAACTAACTGATATTGGCATTTTGGCAAGTAATTAGTGCTGAAATTCAAATACAAGGGTTTAAGTATTAGGATTTCATTCTTATGGATATGATGGCATAGTTATGAAATGTTATCTCTGCTATTAATTCCTCTAAATCTGACATGAGAAAAAAATATGTTTTATAGAAAATGCGGGCAGGGATGCACACCAATTTGTATTTCTTACTCTTGTGTAATTCAGTTAAGAACTGAAAAAGGAGTTTTCAGAGAAGTCTCTGGACTGGGGTGGTGGCTTTTTGGAGACAATCCTGCTGCAGTGTTGTAAGTTCCATTGTAATGAGCTGCTTCTGCTTGAAAAAAAAGAAAAGAGAGAACCAATTTTTAGAGTTTAGAGATGCTGAATAGATTGGTGGTGAACATGAACTGATAATTAAAGTACCTCCTATTTAGAATTCTAAGTCTACCTCTTCAACACAATATTCCTACAGCAAAAATACTTTTGACTGCATGAGCAGGAATATGAGAGGGTATTAAGTTGTGAGAAGTTAAGAAAGAAAAGTAGTTAGAGAAACAGCTGTGTCTTCAAGGTCCTAATCCAGCAAAGTTTGCATATAAATAATAGGCACCAAACAATTCCTTCATCATCATCTAGTGCTGCCCTTCAGACTTTGAACAAGGCCATCATGTCAGTTAAATCTAAGCATGCACTCAGAATAAATATTTATGAAATAATTTCAAATATTCCGTAATGTCAATCCCAGATTATAAAACAGACTGACCGTAATTATGACTTCTGTTACTCAATTCCTCCAAGCCCTCCACAAAGAGAAAAAAAAAAAAGGAAGAAATTCACTTTTGTCATACTCTCATTTATAGCTATATTCTCTTTATGGCCTTGAACATCCCCTTTATTCACTGACCTTCTG
This sequence comes from Zonotrichia leucophrys gambelii, assembly GCF_028769735.1. NCBI lineage: Eukaryota > Metazoa > Chordata > Aves > Passeriformes > Passerellidae > Zonotrichia > Zonotrichia leucophrys. The sequence continues at coordinate 61,090,790 of NC_088173.1, forward strand.
AAACCTCATTCCCACAGATGTTAGACTGGAAATACAGAAGCAACTTGAAGTATCAAAGAGATGTAGTCCTTCCTAAAATGGCAGCTCTTCAATTTTCAGAGAAAGGTATGGGAAGCAGAGGCAAAAGGTCATCAAGTTAAAACTTGCTGACCTGATGGCTGGCTCCTTATATCTGTTTTTAGGTTGAGGCTGAGGTTGCTTCATAGTCTCAAGCAGATTCTGCATAATCAATTGTTTTGTATTAATCTATTCAGTAATCACAGATGTTGCTAGCTTTAGCAAGAAATAAAGTTTGTGGGTCATGTTTTTCTTTCCTGATGAAGCATAAAAATAATTAATAACTTTGAAAATCCTTTTCTTTGCAGCACTTGTTTTAGTATTTAATGGAACTTGACTTTTAAACCTCAGGCAGCTCCTTCCTACACCTCCTAAATTGCTGTTGTTAGCTCAGGTACCTTTTGTTATTTCCTGCAACATATTTGCCAAAACAGCCTTATCTTGTTCTTGTATGATTATTTCAAAATCATCTAATGTGCCTTGAGTTAAGACAATGAGAGATGTTCTTTCTGAGAAACAAGTCATCCATGAAATGAGGTCAGCAGTCTTTCTTCCTGTATCTCTCTTATATTCCTTCATAAATTTGTCATGTCATCATAACTCCCATTTAAATCAGAAAAAGAGGCAGAGGAGATAAGGAAGAGATTATTCTATAAATTCTGTGGTATTCTATTTGCTCCCTTCTCATGACACTGCACCTACAACATTCCTGTTGTTACTGGAGAAGACTTAATGCCCCTTCAGAGTGCTGGGTCTGGTGGCTGACAGTCTTCAAAGACTTTTTGGAGCTGCTCCACGAACACGTGCCTGCTCTTTATTATTGGTAGGACATGGAGATTTTAAGCCCTGATTGACTGAATATGACATGATTTTGGAGTAAAACCATGCATTCTTCCCTTTCAGTGTCAGTGTTTCAAGTCTGGAAAATCACAAGTTTAATTTCCCTTCCATCAAACATAGATAAAACACCTAAGGGTAAGGACGATAACCTGATGTTCAAAGGATGAATTTTGGCATGTAAAATGACTGCCATGAACTTAGAGACTTTGCTGGGTCTGAGACAGACTGACTAGGCCATTAAAATCTCCAAGATTAAAAGTACATGTCCTATGTCATACCAAAAGTAAATAATTAAGTCCTTTGTGCCATGATTTGATTTTTAGATTTGAAGAGAACTAAAAAGAACCCTGCTTTACCTGGATTAGTACCTATGGTGTCAATCTTCTGAAAGAACTCTAAACTATAATTGAAGTTCCTGTCTTCTCTCCTTTACTACCTATTCCATAAGAGATGTTGAGAAAGATATATTTTCTTGTTTCAAAGTTCAGTTATTCTTTCCTTGGTCAGATTGTTTTCTTCTGCTTCATTCCCCTGCCCCCAACTCTAACTCATAATAGGTGTTATTATATTTCAGTCCCCTAAGTTTATGTTCCACGCTGAGGGAAAATAATGCTCTTGATTAAAAAGTAAACTACATGTAGTGCAATATTTAAAATAGTAGGTTTCAGTCATCTTTGATTATGCTTCCTCAAGCGTATCTTTATCTACAAATTGTTTAAAATTCACTAAATGCACAAAAAAAAAGTTGTTTGACTGTTCTGGTGTTCTTGTTACTGTATTGAATTGAACCTGTCCTATGGTTTGTGCATATTCTGTTTTCTGGCTGGAAAAGGGAAAGTTACTCTCATCTTTTATGCTACATGCTAGTATAATGCAGATAATAAATCATGTAAAAGCTTCAAGCATTTATTTCATGACAGGCAAAAAAGTTTTTCTGAAAAAAAACCAAACTAAACTGAAGCAAGAGCAGAGAGAAATAATTAAACTATTTTTTATTACTTGTACATGTTTTCAATCCAATTTATTTCAAAATCTGCATGTTGCTAAATAACAAGCACTGGTACTACATGCCACATTAAGGATTTCAGGAATTCATTAAAATGATTTAAACTTTTCTTGGGTAAAAGTCAGAAGAACTGGCAAAATATCAGAGTTGAGAATAACACCCAGGCTATTGCTGTGCCAGTTGCTGCACTTGCTACAACAGACCTAAATGGGTTATTCTTAAGCCTCCAACATGAAAGTATATTTAGCATTTTTAAAATACTTTTCTTTCATTTTGAGGCAGTTTTGTAAGAAGTGCTATGGAAATCTAAGGCACAGAAAAATCTTTTAAATCATCAATGCTTGAACATAAGCAATGCAAGCAGGGTTTAAATTGTCTCGCAGACAAATGATACTTCATGCTGAGCTGACCCATTCTGTGACACTATTTAAGTGGATTTTTCTTCCTGTTTATGATCTCTTATTTGTTCTGTTACACTTCAAAGCTGTGTTCTATAATTTCAGACAGCTCCTGGAACTTTCATCTTCAGGACCTTGTATGCTTTACTTAATTAAGTGATGTACAGGCTTTAAGATCTGGAGTTTGGACATAAAGGATTATGGTGAATGACATAGAGCTGATCTGATCTGAGGTTCCATATGATGTGGTTAGTCCTATTTTGATCTCAATTAATGCAGCTAAACAATGATCTGCCCCTAACTTCCAAATGGAGATGACTTTTGTCTAATTCTATCCACATACAGGGAATTATTTTTTGTATTAAATCAGAAATTTTACAGTAATCTCTTTGAGCTATATATATAGTCTAAAGAGATAAAAAATTTACTTTGAATAAACAGTACATTCTAAATGCATATATTAAAATATATATATGTTAAAGAATCCTACCATCATGGAGAAAGAAATAATGTAAACATTTTTCTTTTTCCAGTTTCAAACCAAACCAGAAGCATGCTTGTTTGAAAAGAAAACATTATAGAGTCATAATATATGGAGAAAGAATCATCTACCTAAATATATTTCTAATCCATTTCACATACCAAGATCACATAGATGCTCTTTTCAAGAGCTGCTTTCACAGAAGGTGTATCACCTATCTGCCTGAATATGCTGATAACACAGCAAATATTAACAGTGATGGGAAAGAAAAGCTAAAATCTACCATGGTCTGTATGCTGGCTGAAAGTTATGCAGTCTCGATCTCTGTGTCACCACTGAAAAATATATGTATCCCCTGATAATTGGCCCTAAAATGTTAAATGTAACCTGTGTGTGCTAGAGACTATTGTGAACCTACTCAAAAGATGGTTTTCAGAATCTTCTTTAGTGGCTCAGAAGATGATTTTAAAGTAAGAGTGCTAACACTGCCTGAAAATAGAAATTCTTACCCAGCGTGATATTAATCTGTTGGTACTAATTTATATACTGAATTTGATTGAAAAGTAAGGAAAATGCTGAGTTAATAAAAAATGCAATTAGGAAATGTTAAAATATAGCTAAGCACTGAGTTGCAGCATAAAAATGAAGACTATTTGTATGTTAGAATTAAGGAGATTTATTTTCTCCTGTCAAAAATCATCAGAACAACATATTCAGCTGGCTTTGATGTGAAACTGAATCTCTCAATATTGTGGATCAAGTGGCTCATAATGTGGGCTACTCTCCTCAGCTGGAATGCCTGTAAGTCTGTAATGGATAAAAATTGCTCGCTCTAGGTATAAAATACTCTTGGGCATGGTGTGACTCTTGGGGATGGTGCTGGGAGGGCTGGGAGTTGATGATCCTTGTGGGTCTCTTCCGACTCAGTTTGTTCTGTGATTCTGTGAAAATCAGCACAAAGGCTTGACATAAAATTACTTCCCTACATAAGACCCCACTTGTACAACTTGGGCAGAAAGATGCTTCTGATTCTGATCATGCTGAAATTTGTACAGTAAAGTTAGTTAACAACTCATGCTGGTCAAGGACAGTGCAATTTTGGCATGTACTTGGTACCCTGAGAAACTAAAAAAAAAAGAAAAAAAGGAAAATATAAGGATTGTCCTTCAGATTAATAAGAAGGCTGGTGTTCTTTTAAGGATCAGTAATTGATACATGCCATATTTTGGCACTATGAAATTTCAGTGTATGCATCCAGTTCTGTCTGCCTGTGATCCTGAATTCCATGTGCGGGTTAATTTTAATTTAAGCACAGTTAACAGTTTCTTGTCAAACACGGTAAAGTTCACTAGTTTCCTAAAACAGTCCTTAGAATTGTGAGTTGTAGAAGTATTTCAGAGACACAATTTCTTCTCTCTCCTCCTTCATTTCATCCTTTGGATGGAGCAAATAGTGACTGGTTAGTTAATATTCATAAAATGTTTGACATGTATAATAAGTTGATTTTCCAGGCTTTGTTTAGGCAGCAGATTGAATGATAAGGTGCATTCATGTAAGCTACCCTACAGGAGACTAAGTATAGCATCTTATATGCTAACATTTATGTGGGGGAAAAATACATATGTGGGAGAAATGCAACTGCCTTCTCCAACAGAAAGCTATTTATTCCCCTCTTGTAATGCAAAATAATAGAAGACAGGAGGATGGTTGTGCTTAGGAAAAAATTGTCAGCCTGTTAGGGAAGGTGAATGAAAGCTAAAAAGAATCGGTGGGAAAATAAACATTGTGTTTTAAATTCAATCCAGCATCTGTTCCTGTTGAAACTGGTTAAGGCTGGGCACTGGCAACTCTAAGTGACCCATTGACTATTCTCTGATGGGTACATCTGCTTAGATCAAGAGGTTGAAAGGGGCTTAATCTGTAACCAATATGTTGGAAAGTCAGGTTGAACAAGATTTCCTCTGTCTGTGTGCATGTGTGTGTATGGAACAAGACAGGAAAATTTTCTTTCAGTATATAGTGAAAGGAAGATGATTAATGATTTAGGATTCTTTTCACACTGCAGTAAAAATTAATTAAAGATGTGCTGCCTTTAAGCAATTCTATGCTTACAATGATAAATATGGAAATGTGCTGCATTTTGCAGAATAAAACCCACTGTCTTTACAACACACAGAAATGAATTGTATCCACATCCTCTTTTATGTAAACACTGTGAAATTCAATTGTTAAGGGTTCAGCTGAATGTCTCTCCATGATTAAAGAAAAGCAATACTGGTGGTAGCATCTTCAATAGCAAGTACTTTTTCTCACTTAAGAAAGAATTGGAAAAAAAAGATTTTTGTCTTCTGTGGACATAAGGGCAAGTGAGCTGAAGAGGCAGGATCAATAAATGCTTTCAGTAGCTAAATATATTACAATTATCCTGAACAGGGGGAGAAATATTTTTTGTATTGTTTATTAAACCTAATTGTGTTAGATGTGAGCTCTGAATCTATTATCACAAATAGGTCCCCAATCCCTTACCCCTTCTATTCTTACAAAGTGAATCTACCAGAGTAATACTCCTTTCTATTGACACTGAGACATAATTCCTCTTTTTAAATCCCAATGGCTGTCTCTCTCTTACTGTATTAAATAAAACCTCTTGTTCTCAAACTTCCACATAACTTTGAGCATAACTGCAGCTTTCTTTTCCTCTAGTCCATTTCCTTTTTTCCTTCCTGTAGTTTCCATTTTGAGGATGTTGGGAGCATTCCTGGTCTTTTCTGCCTCCTCCCTGCCTCCTGCACAGCAGCTGTACAAGCCTGTCCTGCAGCCTGTCTAGGACAGCCACAGCAGCTCTTATCTTCCCTGCCTCTGAGTAACCTCTTAGATCAACCTCTGCAATGCTGCCAGAAGGGACTGGTTCAAAAAGTGCCTTTCATCTGCTTTTCTGCTTGCTCACCTGTCCTTCAGGCTTGTAAAGCCTGCTGCAGCTTACAGTGATAGTAAAGCAAACCAAGGTTAGAAAAAATGTATTTAGCAAATCCTATTCATTAGGGAGCTGTGTGTGATCTAGTTATTGTTATAGGAAAATGCTTTAATACTGCTACTGGTTTACTGTTAAGTGAGTATGTGTAGGTCTCTGTATGGCACATCAACTGGAGGATTTAATTGGTTAAGTGAGAATAGAAATATTCTCAGGAATATTTCTTGTTCCCTGTGGAATTTGAGGATAAAGGGAAGAAGGAAAGAAGGATGAAACTGAGAGCTAAGCACGTAACTGCTTTCTAGACAGAAAGCAGAATTATTTATGGAGCCTGAAGTATAAGTAGTGGGTAGGGAGTTGCCTCTGTGCCCCCCTTCAGCCATGTCTGTGTTTTCTCTTTTGAAAGAATTATCCTTATGTCCTTTATGTGTTGACCAGTGTATGAAAAGAGACTTGCACATCAGTGCCAAGGCACTGTAACTACATTGGCATCAGTGGGATTACAAGCAGAAGGGTCACCCCAATCTGTCCATCTAAGAATTAAGACATAGTTAAGATGCAGAGAGAAGGATATACTGGTTTCATGAAGATTCAGCTAAAGACAGATATATTTTTTGGCATGAAATAAAATTTTCTTGTAATATGGGTAAAGATAATATAGAACTAAAAGTTCTAGAAAACTGACAGATGACTTTTTAGCACCTCTGAGGATGAATGTTTTGATGTGGGCGTAATGTGCTAATGAATTAGCCTTTCAAGTACAAATGGAGCAAATATGCCTCATTCTAGTCCTAGAGCATGAAAAGTGTTTGCTCAAACCTAAAAATGATCACATGCTTTAGCAAACTATGACATGAGTGGAAATTTCCACATGGTCAATAGCAAGTGGGTTTTTTTGGTACAGACTTTACAAGTGCAGTAAGTAAAATCCATGTAATCTTGTGTAGTTTAGGATAATATTTTACCTATGTTTTGATCAGTGGTGTTGAGGTTTGGATAGAAAAATTAAGTAAGCTCGGAAGAGATGAGAACATGAGTGCTCTGAACTAGGTTACAGGAGGCACGTGACCAAATGTATTTGAGAAGGTGTGTGCCCTTGGGGTGCATTTCTGTTTGCCAGCAGATTTTCCCTCTTCTTTTGCAGTGGAACCAGGTCTGTCCTTGAAAAATCCTCTTAAAAATCTTAGAAGTCAAGTAAAGCCCAGTGGGTGAAGACATAAAATCTGCTTAATTCTGCAGGCAGAAATATCTAAATAAGAATAGGAAAGATTTTCTGACCGCAAGTGAAAAAAAGCTGGGAAGGTAGGTTGCCACAAAGCCATTTTCAGTGAGGAAAGTTTGAGATGCTTGCTCCAGCATTCACCATCCTCTGTTAGTGCCTGTAGCTGCACCAGCCTGTGAGCCACGTTTTAACTAGAGGCTTTTCTATGCCTGCTCTGTAGTTTGCAGTCCATTTAGTTCTGTCTGTGCCTCTGCAAGGCCCTGATGGAAACCAGAGCACTGGAATGATGTATGTTAAAAAACAAGCTCCTCTTAAAAAGGGAGAAGTAGTGAGAGGCGTTATTGGATATAACTGTTTACTCTGGCAAGGGAACTGTGAATTGTCTTAAATGGCCAGCAGCAGCTCAGCCTCTCCAAGGCTGGGGAGTGAGGGAGTGTTTGTACTTACAGGCAGTAATTACAGCTGCTGCTCTTTCCCTACTCTAGAGAAATTAAGCTGCTCCAGATTTGAGCAGTGGTTTCACGGTACAAAGTGCTATGTCTCAGAGCCTGTTGACTTTTATTTTTCTTCCTTCCCTGCTGCAGCACCTCCCTCCTTTGTGCTGCGTCAGCGCAAGTCTTTGTTCATGTTAGGTGGACTGGGAATTGGGGAATTAATCTGACTTTAAAAAAACACAACAAACACGATTACTTCTATGCCTAAAACCCCTCTGATGTGAGAAATGAGGACTAAGTGTACAGAATGAAATTACTGTAGGATCCCTTTTGGTGCTGGAAAAACTTGGGCTTCTTATGAGTGCCTAACAAACAGCCTTATTCTGTGCTCACAGAGAGAATGGAGTCACTGAAAAGGTGGTGTAAAAAAGCATGACTATCCATCAATTCCATCCTTTCTAGTAGGCAGACTGTCACTAAACGTTAATAAAATCACATTGTTACTCAGCTTTAAACCTTCAACATCAGCAATGCTGTGCTATAACTAAGTACAAATCTTATTAGGAAAAAAGCATTACCTTTTAGATTTTCCCCTAAAGAAGAAATATCTCACTGTTGCATTCATTGCTAAACAGAAACACTATTATTTCAGTAAACAGTTTATAAACATTAAAAGAAACTGAGTGAGATTTATGGGATTTAGATCTTAGTTTCATTATTTGTTAACAGGCTTTAGCTCCTGCATGGTACTTCAACCATCCCTCTTGAATTCACTTTTCTGCAGTTTTGTGTCTTGAAAGACTGAAAAAAAAATCTTTCTTACCTGAGCTGGATTTTCTCAGAAAATCAGCAAGAAGACCTGATGTCAATTACAGGTTTAAGCAGCTGTACAAACATCACTGAATATGCAAAAATGCATCTTCAATGAATACTTTCTAGTTAGACTATTATTTCTCTCATGAATATTTCAGTTATAAAGTTTTTTTAAAATTGACTTTAATTAAGAGGCCTGCTAAGAAAAAATTGGTTATAACTTAATTTCCCTTTGACTGGCCTTATCATGCATTGCATTCAGCAAAAAAAAATTATTTCTGTTCTTGATGAAGTATGATGTTTGTTGGTGCCAGTTAGAGCCCATACATATACAAGTGCTTATGGGCTGAAAGGTTAATACATCATACATTGTGCCTTTGCAGTGACAGGCAAAATTTGCAACTGGCTTCTTTATATTTACAACAAAATATTTATCTTTTCCACAGTCAGGAATATCCACAAATGTTTATTGATTTTATTGACAGATTAACAACTTGTTTTTAAAATGCATGATCCTTATATATCATCTATTATTTTTCACCTTATCACATTATTTTAACATTTTACTCTTTATGAGGATGGGATAAGAGAAGTCAATTGTAATTGGATTGAATAAATGTCATGCAAGAAGTTTCATAGAATAACAGTCCTGCAAAGAAATGCTCTAGCAGGAGTTTTGTGTATTGTGTCCTCTGGGAACTATTTGGTCATTGTTTTAGGATGCACAGGAGTATCTCTGTAGAAGTAAAGATGAAAATTCACTGACCTCTATGCTCTAAAGATGAAGGCTTGAAAATCATGATAAAAAGGAATACTTAGTGGCAAAGAACAGGAAAGAAAGGAAAGTTGCACTTTTCTGTGAAGCTGAAATTCTGAGGCTGATAAGATCTGAACGTTGTGAAGGCTGTAAAATCACTGGAGATATGGGAGAATGAAGTATATTTTTGTAGCTGCCAAACCTGTGGTATAGCTAGATCAGTGCATAAACTAAATTGAAACAATGCCACAGCAATGCCCTGTCAAAATTCCACCAGCAAGCAAAAATGCTGCACTAAATGAGGCAAAAATGAAGCAGATTAGAAGCTTTCAACAGCTTCTGAGCCAGCTGGTGGCATTACCAGGATGGAGGTTTGCACAGTGTCTAGCCAGCCATTCATATCAGCCATTGCTTTGCAGAGATATTCTTATTTTTTTTTCTCATATTATAACTTCACAGACAAAGCTTCACTTTCAGCCAATGAGCAAAGAATGTATCAACAGAAAATTAATAGTGGACTTCTGCATGGTTCAGCGAGGTGATTACAAACTGGATTTTTTGTCTGTAGTTTTTCAAGTGTGGAAAAAAAAAATCTTGGATGGAATGATTACAGTCAAGAGAAACCAATTAAACAGATTTGTGTCTCATGGAATGTCTCAAGTGTATTAATCTCTATGTAAATTCTGTTTTCAAGTAGTCAGAAAAAGCCTCTTTACAGTCATTCCCCCCTAAAAAATGGTAAATAAAAAGTGGAGGCTGTTGGTAGATTCATGTTTGAGATATTTTTCAGCATTCAAACATAATCAAATATTCTAAGAAAAAGCAGATAGTCTATGAAAATGTAAAATGAAGTGATAACCCAACTTTTTCCCCTGCTGTCTTTTGTCTGGTGTGTTATCTGTGACTGTAGTGTTCTTAAAACAAAACAAGGACATTATTCATTCAGAAGCTGTAGTATTAAGGTTGTGAAGTCAAGCACTCAGAAGATAAGAAGTGCCAGTTTAGGTTCCCATCTGCATCTTATTTTGTCCCTACTTAGCTGTTTATGTTGTTAGCTATTTTTTGACAAATGTACAAATTCTGTTTCTTGTTACATTATTTTGGCATATTTAAACACCTCTGGGTTTTTTGACTACCCAGCCAAATGATTTAAAAGTCCTTATTTCTGTAAAAATGTTTCTGATGCACTGGCAGGGTATTTGTAAAGCCGTAGCGTGTCCTGGGCTTTCACAGCTATATCAGATCTGAACAAGACGCCATTGCAGGTCTGTCTTCACAGACATAGTCCCTTCTAGGCTACCTGAGCTGCCTCCTTCACCCTGTTCTACCTATCATTTGTGCCTCTTTTATCCAAGGTGTATTAACCACACTCAAAGTGCAGCCTTTCTATAACGCAGGGTCTTTTCAGGCCGCTCTGTACCTCATGCAGTACAAAGGGTGTTTGAGAAGGGGCTGGAGTTTAAGGTTTTTATGTGTGGTGGAGATGATGCTGACTGCCTTGTACCCTGTGGAGCTGAGAGATGTGCCAGCGAGAGGAGCAGGGTTAGGGTGAGAGAAGAATGTAAATGTTACCATTTCTGCAAGTGTGGCAGAACTGCAGGGCAGGGCAGTCGGGATGGCAACAAGGACAAAGCAAAAGACTTCAGGTTTTATGGGTCACCAAATTCTGAGGGAGGTGGGGTCCTCTGAGATATGGGTCTTACACTGAGAGTCCCAGCAAAAACCCATTTTGAGTCCCAGCAAAAACCTTCATTTTAGTGTTTTTCTTATGCTGCAATCTGTTGGCAAAATATAGCTCTCCTCCACTTAAAATTTTCTCTTACAGTAACATAAATGGCTTGTGAAATTTTATGTTGTCATCTGAACAAAGACATAGATACAGAGAATTATCAAGATTAAAATGAATTGTCAAGGTGAACAGACTTTACCTACAAGATGTTTCTTACTCAGTATTCCTGACCATTAACCTGAGAAATCTGGGTCCTTGACTCTGGCTGACACAGAGCATGGGGTAATGTTGTAGTGCGTTGTTAAGTTTCTTGTGTTATTCCCCCAATTTATGTATTGTTTCCCCCTATTAAGTGTAAAATGGTTTTGTCCCCCCAGTTTTTCCCGCCACAGCCCTGATGTCCGTCAGGTTACCATGGTTACCCCTGTGTCTGTCACCCAAGTTATATAATTTCTCCTACCCCTTTTTCCCTTTTTAGTAAATCTTTTCTCCTCCCTGGGCTCAGTCAATCACCCCCCCCCACTCCTCCTGGTTTTCCAGAACTTTCGTTTCTCTGGAGGTGTTGTTGGTCCCCGGACCCCTCCCTTACCTTTTGATTATTGGTTTCCATGGAGTGTCAGTTCTGTGAACTTCATCCCCCTCACCTTTCCCGATTGGTTCCACCTGTACCCACCCCCCTCCTTTATAATCCTGTTTCACCCCCTATTCGGGGCCACTTTCCCGGTTGGTTTCCCCACGTTGGATCCCGCAACACCTTCAATAAACCGGCGTTTAACCCCCAGTGAAGTGGTCAGCTCTGTTCCTCGCCAATACCAGCGGTGTGAGCCAGTCCGCAGCCAGCGCAGCCCGAGGCCAACAGACGCCGAGGGGTGCTGGCCAGGAATTGCAGAGGGGCGTCGGCCATTCGCCCTCAGCTAGCCGGACTCCAAACTTCGGGCCACATACGCCCCCCCCGCAGGGTAACTTTAAGGTTGGCTCAAGTTATTGGTGCAAAGGTAACCTATGTGCTCAAAAAGGCGGGTAATGTTTTCTGTGGCTCCTATACTCTATTACACTGAACCTCAAACTCAAAATATGAATGCACTTAAATTTTGGTGAAGGAAATTGGCAAAAATGTGTCATGTCACTAGAGAACTATTGGTTTGAGCTCGGTAAACTAAAAGATTTGTGGAGTTTCTTGGAGAAAAGAACAACTGAAAGTACTTCAGGACAACAGAAAACAAGAACTGGTTAGAAATTACTTATAGAAATAGCTCAAATGAAACACACAGTTCCCCAAAAGTTCAGTAAATCTGGTTAACCCACTGTCTTTGAATAATTTTAGAGAAATAAATCCTCCACAGTGTTTCCCAGGCAATTAGTAGTTAAACTACTGAAGACAGAGAATTGTACAGGAATTCTAAGGAAGTGAGGGCTCCGTTCAAGCGGAGATGATAATCCACTGATGATTTTGTTAAAGGGGAAATAATAATGAAATTCCTCCAAGAACAGTCTTGCAACTGATGTAATGTAAAATTTTCATTAATAATGTCAACATAAATTTGAACTTCAGTACAGAGAAAATTTTCAAATAACTCCTCTATGGGGCATGGGTGAGTTTTACTCTGGGATAGTCATGGGTGCCTAAACCAGTAGGTTCGAGAAGGGAGTGGAGAGAAAAAGTCATCTCTTGAGGCTGGCTCCTGGCACCTGGGTTAGCTTCCTGCTCTGAATTGCTCTTTTAAGTACAGAGAGGGAGTCAGGATGCAGCAGGAGGCCTATCTGCTTGCTGTGGGGAGTAATGACATTGTTTATTACACACGGTTGATAACCCCACATTCAGGCCTGTTCTAGTTCTTGTTCACAACGTTAAAACAGGGCTTGAACATTGACTGTGAAACCTGCAAACCCCCTCTGGAGACTCTACTTGAGTCCATAGATAATTTAAATGTACATGAAAGGACTTGCCTAAAGCCAGTGTATTTCAAGTACTCTACGTCTACGTCTTTAAACGATGCTTTTGCAGTAAGTTTCCCTTTGTTGTCACAAAATACATTTGTAGGACAGTATCTAATGTTCAGTTTCACCCACACTTACCTGCTGCTTGACAGGGTGCCGTGTACCTGCTTAAGCACTAACCCTTTCCCCCACAAATTAACCAAATTAAAGAGAGACTGCTCTCAGCTTCTTAACTTCAGCGCTCCTTTTTCAAAACTTGCGTTGTTTTAAAAAAAGCCCAAACCAACTGCCCTCCCCCAGCTGTTAAAAATTTTGCTGAAAATCAATTATAAAATACTTGCAGCAATACAAAAGACACTGAGGATTAATAGAAGCTAGCTGCAATTATTTTGTCTCTGACCATATTGGTTTGTAACTACAGCTCCTGGCTGCTCCCAGCATCACTGCCTGTACCCTCCAGGACTGAGTGTGCGGGACAGGGTCAGTGTGGGGAGGATGGTTTTGTTTTGGTTTCTTTCTGCCGGGGTCATTTCTGTGGTTTGGTTTATATTTTGTGGCCACATGTGGCAGTACAATTTGCAATTCAGTTTAAGAAAGGTGGCAGAATGTCCCAAATTTTCTATGCTTTCTGCAGTTCAGCACATATTGTAACCATTGCACTAGTTTTTCTTTGTACCTGTTTCCCTGTGGCCAGACTTGACAATGCAGACCATCCTCACTGATGTGTACCACTGATCTCATTGATCAACTATTGTAAAATTCCCAAATTTCTCACTCTTGAGGGAATAAATTCAAGCCTCTAGTGCAGGTTGGAAGACAAAATATTTGTTTGGCAATTCTATAATCATTCCATGCTAAGTATGTAGAGCAAGCACCATTGTAGATGGAGGCCTGATCACATGTTTTCTAAAAGAAAGTGGAGAAAAATATTAGACTCAGTAGGAAATACCTATATTTTAGCATGAGACTAAATTGGTTTCTTTAGATTGTAGAGAAGAGACTGGGAGTGAGTGAATGTTCCTTGTAAATAGTCAATGTTTTTGGCAACAAAGAATGAGACACACTGTTTATCTTAAAAATATGAAAATAAAGAAAAAAAAGTACATTAAGTACTGTACTGTAAGATAGTGAGTTGTGGAAGAAAATTCCAGCAAAAATGGTGGCAGTAGGAAATGTAACGAATTCTAATCTGAACATTGATTAGTTTATGAAAAGCATGATTTTGTGGCTGTTATGATACACATTATTTTCTTGCCTGTGTTAGAAAGTGCTCTAATTCACTGACTTGGGTTTAGGTATATTCTAGTTTCCTAAATTATCATTATTTATTTTGGACAAAAGCATTTACTACATTAGATTATATTAACCAGTTAAAAAACCAAACAATCCTCAGATTGAAAAAGAACCAAAAAGAAAAAACCCAAAAGATCATGCACTTTGACTGCTAAATTTTGAAGATTGACCCTGATCCTGCAAGAATTTGTATGAACTTACAGAAGTGCAAGCAGCTATAATTATTGCAATGGGAACAAACTCAGCATGTTGTGAAGTACATATGGGTTGCAAGGAAATGTGCTATCACCACCTATATTTAAATAAGATCTCATAAGATTGTGTGCTGTTAGCTGATAGAATACTATCCAGCTATTCATTTCACAGAATAGCATTCCCAGCAGCTGTCACCATATTAGGGTCTTGAGCTATTCAGTCTGAGCAGAGTGTAGCAATTTGGCAGGAATCACAAATGAGCAGCATTCGTTGATTTGCTGTGTGGAATATGAATGGCAGAGCACTTTGAGGGTTAACCCTGAAATGCAGCAGATAATTTGAGAAGGATTTTTTAAAAAATATGTGAACCCGAGACTTCTTCAAAACAATAGATTCTGAAACAGGAATTGCATAGATAAATTATGCATTCAAGTCGAAAGATCTCACATCATATAGGAATGTTTTGTCTCTTTCTTAGAAGAGTGTGCTGAAAGGGAGACGTCAGAAAATGGAGCAGTCAGAACAATCCATATTTTCACTATATTTTCAGTTTTGCTGCAACCCTGCCCTAATTATTTAAAACCAGAGTACAATGAGAGTGTCTGCTGGTCCCTCTATTTACACTACCTTTAGGTTTTCTGTGGAGACAGTACAAAAAGTTGCCACAATGTTCTGTGACTTAGATGCTTGTTTTAGGATAGGTATGCAATCACCAAATTTATTTTGAAGCAAGCTCGTGTAAAATCAGCCAAATAAAACCACTTGAAATATCTGGAAAAGACTGATTCTTAAGGTGAAATGGTCCCAAATCCATCATCATACTGCTGCCAGTAAGCTGCTATTAGCACATGCTTTGGCATATGCCTTTCTGAATTTGCAGATGTTGCTAATGCTTCAGAGGTTTTGGGGAGTAGAATGCATAAATAGCAGTTATTGCTATGGCTATTAACTTCTGGGTTTGAAAAGTCTTTTACAATATGATTGAGAACTTTCTTCCAGATGACAGCCAGAGGCAGTAAAAGACAGATAGAATCTTTAGCAAGATAGGACCCACGCATAATTGTATGAAAAATTATGATGACAAAGTTGGACTGTGGATCTCTAATGCACTGTACTGAAATAAAATTCATTTCCATACTGTTCATGCAGGATACTGCTGTTTGTAGTAACCATCTTCGCAAAGCACAATATGCTATCCCTGCATCAGGAGACACAACCTTTTTCTGCATGAAGTTTTATTTTTAAATTTTGTTTTCCTCATAACCTAATATGGTTTTGAGATATTAACATAGTTTGCAGAGGGCAATAATATGGCTTTAATACAGCTTCAATTAACAGTTCAGTAAGAACTACATCAGGTCTTTGGCATATTTCTGGACAAGTTCTGACACCAGAACTTATGTAAAGATAATTTGAAATAGATTATTTTGCATCACTATGTTTTTGAGCCATAATTATTAAACCCGAAATAAATTCATAGCAATTTTGCCACAAAGAGTAAATGGGAAAAAGAGTAACTCTTTTTGAATGGCAGGCTCTTGTAATCCAGAACAGGAACAACGTGACTAGTGTTACTAGCTATCAATCAGCCTGAGCTGATTGAGGGAAGACATTTTGTACAACTAGCCTTGCTGATTAAAGGCACATTTTCAGTCCACCCTCTAGATGCAAGCTGAAGCAGATGAGAGAGGGAATCATCATGGAATCATAAAATAGTTTGGGTTGAAAGTGATTTTAAAAACCACCTAGTTCCAACCCACCTACCATGAGCAGGGAGATCTTCAACAAGACTGGGTTGCTCAAAGCCCCAGCCAAAGCAGCCTTGAATATCTTGAGGGATGGAGCATCCACAACTTCTCTGGGCAACTGGTTCCAGTGCCTCACCACTCCCACAGTGAAGAATCTCTTCCTAATATTTAATCTCAGTCTACTCATTTTCATTTTAAAAACATCACCCCTTCTTCCTATAACTATGTGCAATTTAGTTATATGGCATAATAACTCTGAAAGGGTTAAAAGTCCCTGTCTGGGTTTCTTGTAGGTTCCCTTTGGGGGTCTGAATCCTCACAATGAAATGAAATTGCTAGTTTCTCTTATTGGGAGATGCTAAAGCAGAAATGCACTATGTAATTCCTTGTATCACTTCATTAGCAAAGAATACAAGATGCATTACATTTACTTAGCACCTACTACTAGGGAGTAAAACTGAGCAAGTGCTGTCAACTCTACTAGTTGCTACAGATTCTAGATCCTTCTATTATTTCTTAAGACCTTAGATGTTTTTTCTTTTCTGGATGCTGCTGCATCTGCATCATCTCTGGTTTTCTGTTCCTCTCTTTGACCCTCTTAAACTCCATATCCTCTTTCCTTTCCTTTCCCTGTCAGGGGCTGGCAAGCTGACCAGACAAGAGGTGATCCTGGTCCTTATCTTTCACATCTTGAAGTTCTTGTCTGTCACATCACCTGTTTCTTCTTCCTTTGTGCCTGCATATATTTTAAATTGCCTAACTCTAATCAATATGATGATTAGATTAGATTAGATTAGATTAGATTAGATTAGATTAGATTGCCCCAAAATTACATGTTCTTTGTTGCAGTATCAGTTTGTTGTGGTTATTTCTTCTCCATTCAGGTTATCTTTGTACCACACTAGCTCTTAGCTTTTACACAAAGGCCATCTCAGCATTCTGGAAATGTCTGAATCTCTTTTATGAATAGAGGTTTGACTGTGGGCTCATCCATAAGACTTTCCCCAGAAGAAAGGAGAATATCCACACCTTTCCTCAGGTACCAGAAGATATCTTTTTCTCTGATACGATGCAAGAGGAAGTATTTGCTTGGCAGATTTCATGGCTCTGACAAGCCAAAATATGTGTATCCTTTAAGTAATATACCTTAACTAGTAAGGACAATTAGGTATCTGTTGCTATAAATTTCTTTCCTGATATTTTCTAACAAGAAAAGCAAAATACAAGGTGTATCGTAAATACTGAGATACTTAATAAGTGTTCAAGATTTGAAACAACCACAGTTGGTAAAAGATATGGTATGGTGTAAAGTGGCATGATGAGATGGGCTTCCAGTGCAAATTTGAAAAAAATTTGGCCTGCAAGCTACTCTGTGGACTAACTGCTACAGAGGAATGATAGATGGTAATCATAACCCATCCCTACCCTTCCCAGAAACATTACTTCTGACACCATAAATGATATTAGACCCTTTTCTTTCCAGAATGTAGAATTGGATTATACATCTTTATTGCTTCCTGCTGTCTCTTTTATTTTCCCCAATAATGCACAGAAATCATGTGGACCTTTATTATTTCTATAATAAGAAGGCAATTTATTATTCTCTAGTAGAATTTAGGATAAAAAAGACCCAAGGAAAATATCTCTTTGTTATACCTTTAATGTAATTAGAAACAATGCAGAAAGATTTAGATGGTGGGTCAGCTGACAAGCATATGATAATAAATAAAAAATGCAAATGAAAAATCAATCTATGCACAGAAAGGAAAGATGTCACAGATTTCTGGCCAAGAGACAGAAAAAGTTTGGGAGTTATTGTGTGAAAAATCTGTCAGTTCCTCAGTATAGTGCAGTTGTAGTGCTGAAGAAAAGTGTGTTTCTTGGATTGTACTGCTAGGAGTACAAAATCAGTGATGGATATTCTATCCAAAACTGACATTACACCTCACCTTAAATACTGGTATAATGCAACTTTGCAACGTATGCCACTGACTTTCAGAGTTTAAAATGGTAAAAAAAGAAAAATCCCTTAGATTGTAAGTATCTAAACCAAAGAAAAGTTTAAATTAGACTTTAGTATAATTGAAAAATGTGAAAGATTCACTGGAATTTACTGAATTTTCAATATTGTGGTAGTAGTTAGTGGAGACTCATTATAAGACTCAGTGTCATTACTGAAACATATAAAAAATACCACAATGTATAATTTGCTAAACCAGTGGAAGCAAGCAAGAAGTAATAAAAATAGGTTCAGACACATGATAGATAGCATAACGTTATATACTAAGTATAGCTGCTGAAAGAACCAAAAATAATGAGAGCACGGAGCACAGTCTGTAGTAGTAAAGACAGCTTCAGGTTGTGCTTCTGCCTTACCCTTTGCAGGGAGCAGCAATCAGCTGGGAGGCTGGCCTGTAAAATGAATGATGTGAGATAAGAATTTTCTTTTTTACCTGGAGCCTTTTTTTTACTGATCCAAATGGAGGTGGAAATTTGCAAATGGGGAAAGGCAGCGAGAAGCAGTGAATAGAACAGGAGAGCAATGGGGTAAAGCTGGTGCACAAGTTTTAGAAAGCAGATAGGTTTCTGCACTGGTAAGGCAGTGAGGGTTAAAAGAAAAAGAAAAGAGAAAGTTGACCATGATTGTGAGCATCAGAAAACATTTTATTTAGTATTTATTTGGCTGTAAGTAGCAATTTTAAGTTATTTCTCTGATAACGCTGATTGTATGTGTGTCTCATCATCATAATAACTGCATTTTAAAAACAATAAATTTGTTTATCATGTTGATGTGACTTTGATATGGGAATTTTGCCCAGAAGGGTGAAAAAATATTGCTTACATTTGCATAGGAAGTCTGAGTCAGGGCAGGAAATAGTAAACAGCCTCATCTCACCACTGAGCAGGGTGTGCAGGTTGCTGATAGTTAATCCATCTCTAGAACAGATTTTTATTCATGTTTATTTGAGTTTTAAACTTCATGCTTCTGAAAGCAGGTCTGAATAAGGGAAGTAGTGGAAATGCTCCCAAAGACTGGGTTTATGCAAATGTTGCCTACAGGTTGAAACCAGGAAACTTCATACACCAGGAAGCCAAGTCACCTTTGACTCCAGGCTGCATACAGGAAAATAAACTGTGTCAGGAATCATATAAAGAAATTCTATACTCATATAAAAAGTCACCCCCTTGGAGGAATAATTCTGACTTCTAGCTAAAGTAATTTTTTTGATTTTTTACAACCTTTTGGTTTTTGTTTACTCCTTCAATCTCAGTAAAATTTCACTTTTCTAGAGGTAAGGGATTGGGAGAAATTGAGAGTCCAATCAACTATCCAAACACCATACAGAAGAAAATGCTTCATAGTGATGAGAAATCTTTCTCAGTAAAAAGATCAAGCTGCATCTTGATGACCTGTGGAAGAAAAAAATTAATTTTACCTTGAAGCCCAGATTAATATAATCTGAGTATAATTTTTTTTTAAACCTTGACATTTCAAAAAGATTAAAAATATCTGTAAGGTCTAAAATTGACATATGTGCAAAAAGTAAGAAACACAAGAACATCAGGAGCACTTTCAGCAATGATGAAGCTAAAAATTGGTGAAGGGCAACATTTCAATTCTCCACACAAATCAATATGCTCATATTTCTAACTGTATAATTATAAAATACATTATGTTCTAAAGTGAACATTTACTGAAATTGATGAGAGAATTACCAGAGTAGTTGGACTCTCTTAAAGTGTGTTGGGGATGATCATTACAGGGATTTTGCTGGCAGGCATTCCTTATTACCAGAACTGTAAGACTGAAAAAAAAAAAAAGCCATCAAAAAAGAAGTTTTATATCTTCAGTTTTGAAAGAGAATATGAATACCTGCACTATGCAAGTAGCAGAGCTGTTTGACAAGTGTGATGCCAAATTAAGGTCTGCAGAGTTTCAAAAATTTTAGCTACACTAAAATATTCCATGCTATGCTTTTAGTAGACAGCCTTTATAAGGCATTTTCGTTAAAGTTGGGTATGTTGTTTTTAGTAAGTTTCCTTAACAGACAGCTAATTTTAACAGATGTACTGGCTTTGTGTGGCAAGGTTTTGGTAGTGGGGAAGCAACAAGGGTGGCTGCTGTGAGAAGCTTTCCCTGTGTCCAGCAGAGGCAATTCCAGCTGGCTCCAGGAATGACCCACTGCTGGTCAAGACTGAGCCCATCAGTTATGTTGGTAGTGCCTCTGGGATAACAGGTTTAAGGACAAGAAATAACTCCTGCACAACAGCAGCGGGAAGACATGGGTGAGAATGTGTGAGGGCAGCAGCTCTGCAGACACCCAGGTCAGTGCAGAAGGAGGGGGAGGAGACGCACGAGGCACCAGAGCAGAGATTGCCCTGCAGCCTGTGGTGCAGACCCTGGGGAAGCTGCTGAGCAGAGATTGCCCTGCAGCCTGTGGTGCAGACTCTGGGGAAGCTGCCATGCCCCTGCAGCCCATGCAGGACTGCACCAGAGCAGAGATTGCCCTGCAGCCTGTGGAAGACTTCATGGTGGAGCAGGGGGGGATGTCCACAGACTTCTGTGACCCTGTGGGAAGTTTGTGCTGGTGCCCCATGGAGAGGGAAGGCCGCACTGGAGCAGGTGTGGTCTCAGGAATTAGGACCCTGTGAGGTCCCATGTCAGAGCAGTCTGTACTGCAGAAAGGCTGCACCCTGTAGGAAGGACCCATGCTGGAGAAGTCCATGAAGATCTGCAGCCTGTGGGAAGGACTCCTATTGCAGAGGTTCATGGAGGACTGTTTCCTGTGGGAGGCACCCCATGCCGAAGCAGGACATGAGTGTGAGGAGTCCTCCCCATGAGGGGGAAGAAGCAGCCCAAACCACATGTGAGGCACTGACCACAGCCCCCATTCCCTGTCTACCTGTCCTGCTGTGGGGAAGAGTTGGAGAATTTGGGAGTGCAGTTGAGCCTGGGAAGAAAGGATGGATGTGGGGAAGGTGTTTTAAGTTCTGGTTGTACCAATGACAGGAATTACTGAGCTATTTCTGTTTTCTTATCTTGACCCACAAGACTTTTGTTTTATTTTCTCTCCCCTGTCCAGCTGAGGAGGGCAGTGATAGAGCAGCCTTGGTGGGGTCAATCTTCCACAGCAGACACCAGGACACTGAACTTTTCAAAGGCCTAGTTCATAGCTAAACTGTGTCTTCTGGTAAGATTTAGGGGTTTTTTTTAATCAAAGAAATTAACTGCAGAAGTATGTGTTTTCCTTCAGAAAGTGTTTGCATGTAAATCTAGTGGGAAAATTTTTCTCCTAAGTTGTATTGTTGTTAAAGCCAATGAGTTAAAATAATCCCAACTCCTGTAGGTGAGAGCACACAGACACAGTTTATTGCATTCATCTGGGTTTCAGAAATAATGAGACGCATTCCAGCCAGTGATTCCTCCCACTCTGTGAAAACTCAAAAGTAGTTTTCTGTCACATTTTATACTGTTTCAGGAGGCAACCTGAAATTTCTCCTTGCAGAAATTTGGGGATGAAGAAGAGCATCCATCCATTCCAAGGTTAGCAGAAAGACATAAAAAAGTCTATGAAGCAGCCAAGCAGAAAATTTTTAACATCCAGGCCCCTTTTTTTTCTCTTTCTCCTTCTCTGAAAGCAGTACAAGTGGGAGTAAAACAGCCTGAAGGAAGAAATATGTTGGTGGAATATAGAAAATTGCTGGGGCTGGATGTGGAGGGGACCCAAGAACTATGTGAAGTACCCCAGTAAATTCTGGGAAATGTTAGACCTATGGGTGGTAACTCTAATAAAATTAAGGTATTTGTATGGCTTCTCTCCTGTTGAATATAACTGTTGTTTAAAACGTTAGTTTTTAGCAATATTTAGATAAACTTACTGTTAGAGTTTTTTCAAGCCACCCTGGCAATGCTGAAGTTAAAAATTTTGCTTGCTTTGTGAACGGAGGATGTTGGGAGAATAGTAATGAATGGACTAGCAAAATAAAAATCCCTGAAATATATGCATCCTAGTTTCTCCCCATGTTCTGTCAAGAGGATTTTAAGGCTTGGTCATGACAGTCATGCTTAGGAAGTTTGTTAAATTCTGCTAGTGAAAATGGCTGCAAGTCACATAGTTATCATATATCTATGTTTATCCAGATTTTCTCCTTTTCCCCACTGAAAAATCTTATATAGATAGAATTTGAAAACTGTGGCACATATCCTGGGATATCTAAGCAAGTTGAAGCCATGCAGGGAACTTTCTATCTATGCCTCAGATTGTATGGACAGATCATCAGAAAAAGGCTATATGCAGTGACTAAGCTGCACCTTGGACAAATCAAACTCACTAAATACGTGCTGCATATTTCAGGCAGAGTTCTGTCTTTGAGTTCCTGCAAAAAGAATGAGAACTCTGATTTTCCCCTCTGCACAGTAGTATTGAAATTATTTTACTTTTTGCTTTTGACTAAATATTTCAGACATATTCCTTTTTCTCCATCCCCTGAGAAGAAATATGGGAGGAAGAGGAAGGAGGCAGCAGTTTAAGAAGACTTGGGAGACAAGGCTTTATTCTTAGCTCCACTACACAGTGGATTGAAATATATCTTTCTACAGGATTTTGAGATCCTGGGGTTAAAAATGCTTCTGTAATGAGGCTTTATGATTATCATTATTGTTGTTCATATTTAAACTTTTTTTCACTATTTTATGATTTTAATTAAGAGAAAAGTAAGGAAAAGGCTGTATTGGAGTGACTCCAAAGATTTCCTTTTTGATGGTGTTTCAAGTTTGTCACTTTTTTACTGTAAATTGTGTTATTTTCATTGAGACTCAAATGAACTATCAAACTTCAGAAAAACAAATTCAGTTAAACATCTGTTCAACTCTTTATTAACCATAATACATGATTTACTTTGTGTTGCTCCAAATAATTTCCTTTCTTTTTGCTTCCTATATTTTTACTCTATGGAGGTGCAATACAGGTCAGAAGATAAGAATTTTCAGTCTCTTACAGAATATATTTAGAAGCATGCTGTACTCTCCAGAAATGCAATTGGTATTCCAGAGGATTTCCCCCTCTCTAATAGGCTGTGAGCTGAAAAGGACACTCCATTTTACTTCAGTAGTCTAGCTGACAAATTATACTCTTTAATTCTACTTAGGAAACTGTCTTTTACATTAACTAAACATCACCCCCCTCCTCACCCCTACTTGACATTTAAAGCTTAAGCAACTGCAACCTGCTTCCCACAAGTTCTCCTTCGATATAAATTAAAATGACGTGGCGTTGAACAAAACCATCCAGTATCAAACACTGCACTCCTCTGGGATTTCTTTAATACTGCTCATGTATAAATTGAGGAATTCAATTAAAAAATAACCTAAGGCACTATGCAAACTTGCAATATCAGCAGAATGCAGTGGAACTTGTCAGAGACCTCACCTCATGTGTGTATACGTATACATATACATGTATATGTATAAACACACATACAAGTACATATAGGCACACATACATAGACCTAGAATGTTCCTAAACAAAGAATATCTTCTGCTCTCATGATTTGAGATGGTTTTATTTTAAATGGAATCATCTCTTGCTTTATTTGGCTTGTTGGACTTACTATAATGAGCTTCCTCAACAGCAGCAGCCTGGAATTTTAAGATCTGTAGGATGAAGTTACAGTACCTTGTAAAGCAAATGGTGTGAATTAAACTCCACAGATTTTACCCAGGCTCATCTCCACAAACTCAGTTTTACTATCTAACAATCTTAAGAGTGGAATTTGGTACTTGAGACTACCACTGAAAGAATGATGTCAGCAGATTCTCTGTAACTTGCCAACTTAAAGTCAAGACTGATCCCATTTGAGCTCCTCTAGATTTCTAGTTTTTGAAAGACAACAGGGATAAAGTGATTTTGTCACAACCATGTCAAGAGAAAATGGAATCGTCTTCTGAAACAGGTGGGAACATACTTATGATTAGATTATTTGGGCTCATTTGAAACCATCTTTGCACCTTCAGAAGATAATGTATGGCAAAGATGACTTTGTTCTTAATAGACAGCTGTGTGTCAAATTTAAACTAAACACCTGTTGAACTCTGCTTTTTGATTGTTTTCACATTCAGTTTGAATGTCCTATTTTTAAAATAGCTTAGTGATATGAATTAAATAATTAATTGTGCTTGTATAACATAACATCCAATACTATTCAGTTGTACATTGCAAATGTATTTATAGGGGCAGCTGATCATTCATTAACTGTAGTGCTTGCATATCCTCCCTGTTTCACTATATGTGATAATCACTTAGTACCTCAGATGGGAAGAGCAGAGTGTCAGTGATTTTATATATCTGTGATTGAAGTATGGAAAAGTTAGACCTCAAATATGTTTACTTCCTGTTGTCCTGGAATTTAAAAAAAACTGGGATTTTTTTTTTTGGTGATGAAGATGAATAAATGACAAAAGTACATATCCAGACTTCTCCTTCCATGTAATTTTGTTTTTTATACCAGTTACAGCTTTTCCTTTAGGTTAAGCATGTCTTTGCTTTTGTGAATAAACAAAATTTTCTGGAAATGGGTTGATAGACTTATTGATACATTATTCTAAATACAGAAATATTTGTTTATGTAAAATACAGTTGAGGATGTTTTAAATCACAGCCTATCTTTTAATGTTCTAAGCAGCTGTACTTCCAGCAGATATGTTGAGTGTACTTTTTCTTTTAAGTAATTTAAACAAAGGACCAACCAATCTGCCTTCTTGGATCTGGTGTGCATTGCATGCATAGCAACAAGTGAAGGTCCTGCAAGAGGTTCAAGTTTCAAATATTTTTCAAAGACCAGAAAATAATCACAGAATCATAGAATAATTTGGCTTGGAAGGGACCTTAAAGATTATCAAGATTATCTAGCTCCAGACACCGTGCCATAGGCAGGGACCCCTTTCAGTTGATCAGCTTGCTAAAAGCCCCATCCAGCCTGGTCTTCAAAACTTCCAGGGGCAACCACAGCTTCTCTGGGAAACCTGTTTCACTCCTCACCATCTTAATGGAACATTAAAAATTACTCTAAGATTAATTTTCGATAAAATTGATTCTAAAAAAACCTACAAAAACCATACCTGCACAAGAACATAAAGTATTAATCTAATTGTTGAACTTATTTTTTTTCCCGCAAGAATAATCTATTTGTAAAGGTGATGTCAAGTCCTAGAAGAGTTTTAGAGAAACACCTAGCTTGCTTACTGACGTGGTATATACAGTTTGACACTTACAGGATTAATTCAGGGAAGTACTTAAACATGTGCCTAACTTTAAACACTGCTTAAATCTCATCAACTTTAATTAAATTTAATTGCATATGGGAGCACTCTCAAAGAATAAGATAATTTCCTGTAAATAATTTCTTTTTTTCAGAGGGTTTGCTGTATAGAAAAAGCTTTAACTGTAAAGCTTTCAGTTTCCAGTTGTAGTAATGTTTCTGCCTAGTAAGTGGTTTTACTAGTTTTAAAGTAATTTTATCTGGCTTGCTTTAGGAGTAGGAAAAGTAGTGAGTGTTTATTTTATTCTTTAATGCAGATGGATGGAAAGAAGCACTAAATATGAAGCACAGCTGGTTACTTTTATCCTTGGTGCAACCCCTTTGGCTTCTGTGTAATGTTGCTAGGGATGAATTTGGTCTGCTGTTGGAAGACTATTTGTTCGGACTGCATGTGACAGCATAATTTAGTAAAAACATATTAAATATACCATTTAGGCACCACACTTTAGCATTTTTGAGATCCATAGGAATGATGTTCAAGCACATATGGTAAATTGCTCCCTGGAATTAATGGTCTGGTTTGATTGTTGTCTACAAGATTAAAAATAAATAGGAAGTTTTTGAATCAGGAATTTCAGAGGAAAACTGTGAGAGTTGATAAGCACACTTAATACACTATCTAGATGGACCATTAGTTTGATCTGGCATGTCAGTTCTTATGTACCTGGAAATAGCTTTTCAGTACACAAATGCCAAAAGGAATTTTGTCTCAAGCAGAGGTTAGAACAAGTTAATTTTATTTTAAATTATTTTCATTTTTAAATGTTAAAAAATAGAATGATCAATTTTAGCAGAGTGCATACATCTTAAATGCAAAAGCCCAATATATTTAAGAAAACATGACTGAATTCAGCCTTCTATCTTTCTACTGTTGTGGGAATTCAGGGGTTCCCAGAGTCAAATAAACAGCTGCTGATGATTTTGAAAAATAATGCAGACTCCAGCTATATTTGAAATTTAGCTTATTTACTGTACTTCCATGTCAAAGTGCATGAGTGTTCTGTTTTCAAAAGTGATAATTTTTTGTGACCCAAGGGGCAACTACTGAACCATTCAAGAATATAATTCATGGACTTGATGCTTTTGTTAAAGATCTATGAAATTCTCAATTTTTGAAAATTGGAAATATACTGAATGATGAAACATCCTCATAAAGGAGAAAAGTAAAAGAATAATGATCTTTTAAGATGTGCTTGAATACTCAAGGAATTTGAGAGCTATGCAGGTCATGTATTTGCTTCTTGCATGTGAATTTTAGATGGGTTGCAGAGTTTGTACAACTGCAAATTGAATTAAGTGCAAATTCAAAATAGATCAAGTATTGCACAAATGCTAATTTTATTGCATAGAAAAATCTACTTTAGATCGAGAGGATCTAAAGATCAGTCAATAAAGGAACCAGCTGACAGGCTGATTGTGTTTGACATCTTAGTGAAGCTGGACTACTATGCCTCAATATCATTTATTTCTTACACATTAGTTTAACTTTTTTGAAAGTTAAGATGGAGAAACAGTGGGGTTTTTTCTTAAATTTTTATAGATTGTTGACAAAAATATAGTCAGGGCAAAGTATGAAAGAAGACAGCTATCAACTTGTTCTAGGATATTTATGTGTAACAAAATCACAAAGTCTTACACATCCCTTTCTCCATTGAAGAGCTGTGACTTCGGTCTTTAATTGTGCAAGTTACCTTTGCAGTTAAATGAGCTACTTAATTTTTATTTTTATTTTTATTTTTTTTACTTTTCATCATGGTAGATTCCAGCTATACCCTTGGATGACTGTGACCACCTGTTCTCCCACACCTGTTTCAATTCCTAAACCATATGTTGCAATCACAGACTAGAACTGCTATATGTATGTGATGTACTTTCTCATAAATATTTCATAGGCTTCCTAGTTGCTGTGATTAAAATTAATTTGAAAGCATTGATTTGCTGAAAATCAGGACTGAAAATGGTTTCTCAATAATATGTCTGTTCCTTAGACAAGGAGTTTTGCTGGTTGCTGAATCATAAAAAGTCCTCATAGAATTATCAGCATATTGCTATCAGATATTAACATTATCTTTTCAAAATGAATTCCACTGGGATCAGTGGTAAGGAAACAGAGGATAACTTGCTGTAACACAAGAATGTTTGCAGTCATTTGTATAGTGATATTTCCTAGACTAAGCGTTCAGACAAGTTTTGCAATCACATGTTCAAATCAAAAATGTCTTTAAATTATTTTATCTTAGGTAATTTGGATAGTTGGCTAAAGCCTTTCCTGATATAAATGAAACATTTTAAAATTCTTTTCAATGAAGTTATAACAATTTGTGTTGAATATATAAGAGTACTCCACCCACTCATATGGACACCTATAAGTTCATAAAGATTTAAAATATTATATGCTTGGATATTAAGTTATAGTGTGCCTTTCATTCTCTTGGCAATACTGTGAAACCTCATTCAAACTATATTCTGTCTCTTAAACTGGTCTCTGTACAGGAAAACTTCCATACCCGTGCAAGATGAATGCTGGTGGTAGATAATAAAACCATTTCTCATGAAATTAGTAGGCTGAGTTTTAGATCCATTCTTTGGACTTTTAATCTCTTCCTACAACAAAATGTGGATCCCCTTGCTTCCCATGAGGATATATCTTCACCAACTTGTGCTGAATTGATTTGGAAAGAAAAAGAAACTCTTGTACATAAACATGCTTTCTGAAGCCATTTGCCTATGCTGGAGATTGAGATGGTCTTATGAAAGCCCTTTATGCCTTACTGGCTTTCAGCTACTCTAAAGCGTTTGGAAGAAGTGGAATTGCTTGCAAAATGATTTGTTATGGCATGGACTTTATGCTTCACTTTTACCCTTCATAATGAACTAGGAATGTATATTTATTACACTATGCAGAGGTAGTGAATCATCACAGGTGATGCGAAGCTGAATGTTTAATTAATGCCATGGATAAACCAGAGTAATATTATGCTCTTCACCTATTATTGTTGAAAGATCAGCAGCTGCCAACATAAAAAGTCAATTATGTTTGTAATGCCTTGTACTGGGGAGAAATAAAGGCTGCTGGAGGTGGTATGCATTTCTTTGTTTCTCTGCTTTCTCCATTCCCCTTGTGCTTGTCTTTTTCTTTCCCATTTTTTGTTTACTATATATTCAATTCACTGATTACTTACACAGAAGGAAATTTGTAGTATTAGAAGTAAACCACTGCTTGCTTTCTTCTTCTTTTCCCTCTTCCTTTTCTTTGGGTTTCTTGTGTCCCATTCATCTTCATAGTCTTTCTGGCTTGTTTTAAATGCAGTTAATAGAAATTGCAGCATGGGAAAATGAGACTGTTAGGAAAAGCTAATCATTCAAGCTATGACTATTGTAGCTTAAAAGCAATCTTCCTAAACACAAAGCTCAAGGAACAAACCCCACAAATTTTCAGTGTCTGAAAACGTAATTTCAGCTTAACTTGCTAATTGATTTATCAGAAGTTTGGTTTATTATTTGTCCAATAATGTTTAAGAGAATCTAATACTAAAAGTTTAAACTCCTTGTGTTGCATAGTGTCCACAGAGTAAATAGAAAAATTTTCATCCTGATTTAGGCCAAGAATTTTGTATGTAAAAGATGTGCTGTCAATAAAGATTTGAACATTATTTTAGAGTTAAAAAGAAAAGACTTGGCAATATTTATCTGTTGGGAGTTTCAAGGTATGAGATGGAGTAATTTTTCCTTGTTTTATTTTCGTATTGTTTTTCCCTTGCCATAAGAGATGAATAGATTCTATTTTCCTGGTACCTCTGAAAGTAGGGATCTAGTAATAATTGAAACCACCTCATTATCTTTACTTATCATCTGATAAGTAAACATTTTGGATGTTTAGGTCACCTCTAGGCACAAGGAGAACTGGTTTTAGCCCTCATGCCAGCACTGATTGACTCAGAGATTGACTCAGAGATTGCTTTCTGCCCCTTTCTCCTTTTCCCTTTAAAAAACTTCATCTGAAAATGCCTAGGTTTTTTTTTTATTTAATAAAAGCCTTGGGATTTCTTGTCATTCCACTTTAAATTTAGACCTTTTCTGCTCAGAAACATAGGAATATGGCTCAGTTCTCTGAGTTGTAATTAGTGAGTTCAGTGCAATGAAGATAAATTAATTGAAACTGATGGAACTTGGGTTATCATCCATGGCTTTTCAATATGAATTTTTCATCTTTTATTTTACTGCATGATTGTCTTGATCTCTAATGCCACAGACTTGCTGAGATGTTTTGATACAGCTTAGTCTTTCCATATTTCCTCCAAAGTCATGTTCTTGTGTTTTCCTCCATATGCTTAATTAAAATAGCAAAATGCCTTCCTCTAGCTATTTAGTGACATTTGGTACAATAGAGAAAAAGGGAGTAAGCCTTTTAATTGGTACTTCCATGTATGAAAACAAGCAATTAGTTTCTGACATATAAGATATGACAGAGAAATTTATTCAAATAAGTTAGGCTGGAGCAAAGTTATGGAATCTGATTGGTTATGGAATGTATAGAAACAAGAACTCAGCATCACAATCTTGGTGCCTTGTTGCCCCAAAACACCAGGCTAGAGCCATCCTTGAAATGAAACAGAATATTTAACTCATCTAGGAAATTAAAGTGTGTTATGTAAATAGGAATGTGATGGAGCAATGACTAAAAACCCAGACTGGGCACAAAATCTGACCCTCTACTAAGAAACTACTACCCGGAATATACACATGCAGATGTGTTTCTATTTGTTCATCCTATCCTAGGTGGAGATCTGAGACTTTTTATCTTTTTTCCCTTAAAAAAAAGAAAAAAAAAATACTAGTTTTTAGTGACCACACTATCATCACAGAACTCAGTTAGTGATTTAAGGAAAAATACTATATAGTATTGTAGATAAGTATAGTTCTCACCACATGCTTTGCTTTCCCAGCTTCTAAAAGCAAAGTGTGATTATAAAGTTTCTACTGCCGTGGGGGTCATCCAGGATAACTCTCGTTGAGTTTAAGTGAAAGAAAATGCATCTATTTTTTCTTTTTCTTTTATGTTGATTTTTAGGGGAACAAGGGGAAAATGCTGTATGTCCATGGTTTGACAGGGATGTTTTTCCAATCAAAGAGAAACATACGCTTATTTTGCTACTAGAATACAATTGCATTCCAGTGAATGCCAAGGTGACAAAACCCCAGGGTAATTTCCTACAGCCACACAATTTATAGGTTAAACAGTCTCACTTTAGGTTAAACTCAAAGCTGGTGCAAGATATTCAGTGGGAAGGTTGAACAAAGGACCTCAAAGTTATAACTATTGATTCTGGTTAGTGATATAATGATTAATTAGATGTCACTCAAATAGTGATGTGTCAATAACAGCTTGCTGAGCCCCAGTAACGGGTATCATTAAGTAAAATTTAGTGTGAGCTCTAAGCCCTCCTACTGTTACTACTTTTCTTAGTAAAGCTTAGAAGCCCTTAACAATAGCAGAGCCGCTTGGCTTTTGCTCAAATTCGCACACATAACAAGATCATTCATTGTCACCAGTTCAAAGCCATCTAGAAGAGGCAGAAAAAGAGAAAGACAGAGAAGTGATGCAGCTAAGTTAATAAATGAGGCTGTCCAGGGAAGTTTGGCAATAGGCTAGCCTGAATGGTTCCTTGTGGTTTCCTTGAAGGCCTGGGGAACTTCACCTGCTACAACTCTGTCTTGCCTCCTTTATGTTGTAGAAATCTTAAAAAGCAGGAGCAATGTCCTAACAATGGAGGCAAAGTGTTGTAGGGGCATAACATTTTTCTTTTATTCTAGCCTGGAACGGCTTTTAGTTGCTTTCAAAATGCAGTAAGATGAATGATGGACATAGAAAAGTTTATGTGATTTCCTGTAAGGACTTCAGGCATGTTAATATACCTTATGAAATCTAATTTTATTTACTGTTCCTTATTACATATATATTTGGGTCCAGAGAGAAGAAGGAAATTCAAAGGCACAATTCAATTGTAACTAGATTCCTTAATTTCTGTTTGATTTTGGGGCTAGCATTGAGGAGCCTAAGCCACTTTAATTTCAGTAAGATTTAAGTTCCTAACTGTACCTGTGAGGTGGGGCATTGGTATGTTTTCACTTTAAATATCTCATGGAAAAAGAAGTTTCACTCTGACATAAGAAGTGGGTTATCTCTTCACAAAAGAAGTTTAGAAATCCTGTACAGGTGGAGGCAGTTAAGACTCTGTAAATTCCTGAGCCTGGAAACCTAAGGCTGCAAGATCCAAAATAGCCTTTCTATTCAGCAAGTTTTGACAATTACACCCCAGTAAAACCAGGACAAATGGTTGTTTTTCCTGGTTTTACTGGGCTGTAATTGTCAAAACTTGCTGAATGCAGAATGACTTTTTCTCACTGGGAACTCAGCTTGTTCTAGTTTAGTAATTCCTACTAATTTGTTTTAAATAAGAAAACTCAATCAAATATAAAATTTGAATAGGAAGATGTAAACCTCTCTGTTTAACATATCTTTAAAGTGGCTACATATATTCCTGCCTTTAAATGCATTTATCGGTCTTTGCAAAATTATTTCAATAATTGCTGAATGAATTAAAGATCTCCATTTGTCTGTTTTGTCACAATGTTTTGAATCATAATTTGTTCTACTGTTGGAGCTCAAGCAGACACGTTTCTTTTGCTTTTTCTTTAGTGCAAGTCTAGGAATATTACTCCAAAACATGGTTTTTGTGGAGCTAAAAGAGCCAAGGGTATGATTAAAATTCAGCCTTAGTGGTTATCTGTGGTATGTAGTTACCCAGAGGCTGCCTCTCAATGCTGTAATACTTGGAGAAAATGATTTTCTGAATAAGCCTGAAACAAAATGGCTATACAAGAAGTATAATGAAGCAGTGCAATAGCTAGTATTCTTTTGTTATGACACTATGGTAGTTTTGTTCCCAGCGTTCTAATAAAAGAATTCCAAAAATCACCAAAACAATATATAAAACAATATATTTCTGTAAGAGTTTTTGATTTTTCTTCCTCACGACATCCTGAATTACAATGACACTGGTGATCTGAAGTAAAATGCCTGACCTGAAGGGTGATATTATAATTTAAAAGATATTACAGGTGAAATATACTCCTTTATTCGCTGTTGATCTCATTTAATCAGTTTTTCTGTCAAATAAATTGTCCTCAAATAATAATACTAGAAATCATGTCAATATCTCAGGAAGTAAAAATCATAATATTTTTCTCTAGAAATTAAATAATGCTAAAAGTGGAATGTTAGAAAGTTGCAACTAAACACTACAGAATTAAGTTCCTAGGAAAAGTACCTAAGAAAAATAAAAAAAAATTCTTCTGCTGCTTTTGATAAAATTTCTGATAAAAATAGAAAACTCTGCTAAATCTGCAGTCCTTTATTCTGGCAATTTATAAACAGCAATCCTATGTTCATACCCAAATAAGCATAAATGGGATTTGGCTAACAGCTCTGACCTACCTGAACTATACAATTTAGGCCATTTTTGATTCCAATGGAAGTGTGATGCTCACAGATAGTAAAAAAACCTCCCAGAAAAATGTTGAAAAGATCCTGAGTACTAAGAGTACAAGTACTCTTAGTGTGATAAGAGAGAATGATAGGAAGAATACTGAGGAGTTTTGGTTTGTTTCTTCTCGCTTCTTAAGTATTCTTTGAAGTTGCTAAGTATTTTTTCCTGACTATTACACCATCATCTTGAGTGTTTAATAGTTGTTAAGGTTCATGGAGAGAAAATATTGGATGTTAAAGGCTCCTTCATTTATCAGATAAAATCACAACAAGAACTAATGTCTGAATGTTAAAATCAAATACATTCAGGTTGGAAATAAAGCGTCTTCACTGTTGCCAGTGTTAACAATTGAAATTACCTACAGAGAGAAATGGTGCATTCTCCACCTCTTGGTATTTCCAGATCACTCCTGTATGTTTATTTCTGAAAGGTATGATTCAGTCAAAGCCATTTATTACTGATGTGACTACAGGAGTAATTGGGTATATTGTTTAGCTCAAGATATGTGCAAAGGCAGACTAAATGCCTCAGTGATTCCTCTTGATCTTGAAGTATTTTATTAGACAAGCCTTTTCAAGTGGAATATAAATATTTTAAGAGTTGAGGTTTTATAGAAAACCATTTTATTTTTATTTTTGAAAGTATCAGCTTCTCCCCTGAGGCAATATTTTACCATAAACACATTGAACTGTATGTTGATAATGGTTTCTGGATTTAGTTTTTCCCCTTAAATTTGGCTTCTGCTAACCCTACGAAAAAATGGGCAGTTTGATCAAATTCTATCCACTTATAATGATCTTGCTTTACATATTTATATTATATTTTTCAGGATCTTTTCACCTTTTGGATTATATGACTTTCAAACAGCTCTGAACCCCAAGCTGGCAGTGGTATGGAAGGAATCCAATATAACATGATTTGTTTGGATCATTGCTTTAATGCAACTACAGAGGCACAAGGTTCACAAAATAGATGGAGAAAGCTTAAGTCTGGGTCTCAGGACCATATAGACTATAGAGCTCCTTGAAAGGTGCCTTTTGTTTCCTGAGAGCTTTCATTTAATTTTTTTGTTTATATTTCTACAGCATAATTTTTAGGGCCTTTGGAAAAGAGGGGCAGATTTTTTTTCAGAGAATCACAGGGTGGCTGAGGTTGGAGGGGACCTCTAGAGACCACCTGGTCCAAAAACCTTGCTTAAATAAGTGTCACCTTTAGTAGGTTGCTCAGGAACAAGTCTGGTTGGGTTTTCAATACCTCCAGGGATGGAGAATCTTTGAATTCACAACTCTCAATTTGCTAAGACCACAAGATGATTTGGCAACTGTCTGAAATATCTCTCTGAAAAATAATAGTAATAATATTTCCAGTTTTCCAAATTCTTCTGCAGGCATCCCCAGTCATGCTTGTGAAGCCACTGTGGCTCCCTGTCCCCAGACACAAGTTTTCCCAGTCTGTGCACACAAGTCTGACATGACTGTGGCCACACAGACCCCACAAATAGTGGTGCCTGTACTGACACCCATAAATGCACACACAGCCCTCACATAACCATGAGTCTCACAGTCAGCCTGAATCTGTTCCTCCTCTCTGTGAGCAGGAGACACAAAACTGCTCACTATCTGCTCACATGAAACTGTGTCATGTTTCACATGAAACTTTGGTCATGTTTCCTCTATTTTCCCATGTTTGTTCCTCCCAGTTCACCTTGGTTACCCTCTCTCCCCATCTTTGGTACTTACATTAAGCATACCATAAAAAGTTTGAACATTCCCACAATTAACTTGATGCATCCCTTAATAATTTTTACACAATCCACGAATCCTTTTCACCACTCCATTTTGTGATAAATCCTGTACCCTTGAAGGCAATATTCTCCTTTTAGTCTGAAGGCCTCTGAGAGAGAGTTTCTGCTGCTGACTCATCTCAGTGGGTTTCACACCAGGGGCAATAATTTTCTCTTGATAGCTTTAGAGGCAGCTGATTCAGTGTGCTCTAATTTTCACTGATTAGGTTTTCACTGATTGTGTTACTATGGGTCTTCCACTCATGACTGTTCCTTAGATCCTTGCTGAGTTTATCTGTTCAATTTACTTATCTTTTCATCACAGGCTCTACAGACAGCTAACTTTTAAATGAAGCAAATGTGGAACTTTTAAAGAACTGAAAGAAAATTTCAGGTTTTTCTTGCACCAGCTTGCTTTACCTGTTTAAGGAAGAAGTTACCCAGTTTGGAAACTGAAATAATAATGTATCCTTAACTTTTCATGCAAACCATAGGAAGGACAGTATGGGGAGTTCAGCTGCATTCAGGTTTCCTCTAATCTGTACCAGAGAAGCAACATCTGATATTAAATTCATGTCTCTATGTTCAGTATTGCTGGATTTATGCACTCAATTCCCTGAGGGTCTCAAGTTGATCAGATAGAGCACAGTTGCATTTCTGTTCACAAAGACCACCTCACAGTGCTCTATGCAGGCTTTCTGCAGCAGTGGAACGGCTGATATGTGATCTGGAATAATGTCTATATGGAAAAAAAGTTAGCTTTTCAAAATTTTTGAGTCCTTTTGAACAGACAAAGTGAATTTTTCAAAGCTTTGTCTCGTACAACTGACTTATTTTACTCCCATCTTTGGTACCTTTCTACTTAATACCAGATTGACTGTTTCATGGAACCGTAGTGCAAGCTGTAGCTCTGGAGAGTGAAAGT
This sequence comes from Zonotrichia leucophrys gambelii, assembly GCF_028769735.1. NCBI lineage: Eukaryota > Metazoa > Chordata > Aves > Passeriformes > Passerellidae > Zonotrichia > Zonotrichia leucophrys. The sequence continues at coordinate 61,126,248 of NC_088173.1, forward strand.
ATGTGGGTATAAGAAGTGCTGCTCTTAGGGAGTGTGAGAAACTATAAAAACTGGAACATTAAAAGTAAGAAATTTGAATTTAAAGAGAAAAAAAATGTACTTCACCCTCTTTCCATTAATTCTCAGGAAAGATTTTCCTCGATTTCTCACTCAATATTTACTGCCACATAGGTTGCAGATAAATTATTTCCTTTGCTTCAAAGAAATAGGATGCTAAGTAGAACTTGTAAAGGTGGTTTATGTTCTCCTTTAACCATTGAGTTTCTGCTTACTCTTTTCGGTTAAACACATGTCAACAAATTTATTGATTAATTAATCATTATGTCATTAATCATTCATTCTTAATGCTCTTTAGGATAATAGTTCCTTAAATTGGATGCACTTATTCATTATGGGCTGTGGCTTCTGAAATGCCCTCTATTTGACCTTTATATTTGACATTGGTAAAAAATGACAAGGTTACTACTTAGCCTGGACCTCCCACTTGGAAAATATAGTAACATGGGGTCATTAATTTTAGTTGCTATCTGCTAGTAATGAAAATGTTCATAAGTAAGTTTCAGTGGGTGAGTGGCTGAAATTAGCATAATTTTTAAAGTTATGCTGATTAAGGGATAAGAGGATGACTCTTTATTCCTTGCTCTTTCAAAATTCATCTAATTTCACTGACTTCAGACTCTTGTAATTGCTCATGGATAGTTTGATGTTTCATGAAGTTAGTAGCTAGATCACAGGACTGAAACACATCTAGGGATCTTCAGTGTCTGTGAAACTTGTGTCATAATTGTTGTGTTAGGAATAAATGCCTGTTAAGACAGGCAGGAACACATTACTGTGATGCTAATATATTTTGCTCACCAGTTTAACAGAGTTTAAGGTATTGTAAAATGACTTACATTCACTTCTATTATATAATATAAACTGCTTCACATATGATGAAATTTGAAGGATCCCTTTAGTCCTTCAAATCATTCTCTTTGTTAAGCAAGCAAGTACCTTTTAGATGCTTGATGTAAAGTCTTATTCATTGAAGGAATAAGCTGTGATAGCATATATGCTCATAGTTAAAAGAGAAAAGATTTCCTACTTGGTGGAGCACAATGCATTAAAGAGTCCATACAAGTTAAAAGAAAGTGATTATGGTTTTAAAGCCTAGGCAACTTTAATTTGTTTCCTTATTATCACCATTAATGGTGTGCACTACTGTTTTTATGGGGGAGAGACAGATCTCTCTTTTCTGTCAAGCCTTTCCCTGGTCTGCTGTATGTAGCAGAATACTGTATATATTCCTAATATTAGAAAAAAACTGCAGGAAAAAAGAAGCCACTTTCCCAGTTATGCCTTTCAGAAATGAATTCTATTCTTCCTTTTGCTTTAGAACTCCTACGTGATCCTGTAAAAGGTATCTGCAAAGACTCATAACTCAGTCATGTGGGCGAGGTTCACTGAGGATTGGGAAGCTGCATGCCTGGCATGGAGACGTTTTGTCACCTGTTATCAGCATCACCAGCACCTTAGTACACTAGGTGAAAATATGGTTTCACTTTATCTACTGTGTGCATCCTGTGTGTTTCTGTTCTGCAACTAAAGAAACTAAAGTTTCTGTTCTGTTTTGCAATTCAAAGAAGTCTTCTGAATTTTATTCGACAGATTTTATCACTGTTGCTCCTCTTCAACTGCATGGAACAGCCTTAAAGGGAATTTTCAAAGCATCTTTATTGGATGCTTGTTGCAAGTGGGAAACTGAAGGTCATGTGTCCTTTGTACTTAACCTTTTGTGACTCCTGGCAAATTAATACTTGAAGGAGAGATCTATTTTAGCTGATTGATTCTTCCTTTTCTTGTGTTATCTTTGTGTGGCTTTGAGTCTTCTTTTCCTGCTTGGGTGGAAAACCCTCACCTTGATTGTGGTCAAAAATTATCTATTTACTGGGTGGTGTTACCTGCGGTGTAGACCAGGAAATATTATAAAGTTACAATAGGAAAACTTTAGAACAGCCTTAATAAAATTAGGAAAACTTGAAAATGTCTTACATTTTGAATCAGAAGGCCTAGATTAGCTGCTCAATGTGGGAACATTTTAGCAGATCTGAATGTCTACAGCGGCTGTATTAAAACAGAGTTCTGAAATGACTGGCACCTGATTTGCATGTATTATGAAGATGCCTCTGACTAGTTCATGGTAAAAACTAATTGAGTTTTTCCAAGGCTTCAGATTTTTGGCTATTTCATGAAGGAGTCCAGGTTAAAACAACCCTACTTAAGGATGTGGAAACTGAAGAGTCATAAGTGGTAAATGTTTTGGAAATTTTCATTTTGGTGAGTTAGTATGTGAATAGGTGATTAGAGTTATCAGAAAGAAACTCCAGGCAGTACAGAGACAGTGTTTCAGAAAAAAACCCTGAAATTTATGATAGGACTTGGTACCAAGATTACTAAGAGATTTATATGTTACAGGATGACTTTTGCACTGTTATATAAATTAAAAAAAGACAGCCTCATATTAAAAGAATAAATATTTCTAAATTTATTTATTCATATTAAAATGAAAAAGTATGCAATTCTTTTAGAGTATACTGTATAGCTGTTAGTAAACCATTATTTTAAAAGGATTATTACATACATTGTCTCTAGTGCTCATTTGATAGAACTGTAGCTGATTGGAATGTTAAATTTGTTGTCATTGAGGAAAAACAAATTCAAAGAAAGTATAATGTTCTTCTGTAGCAATCATGAGGAATTCTAGCTGTCTGTGTTACTATAACATATTTTAATGACATTATTTGTGTGGAACTAACAAACAGGTTTTTCACTTAAAGTGCATCTCTACAGAAACAATGAACTACCAAATAAAAGTTCAACATTTAAACAACTAGCATTATAATAGAATTATTTATAATTATACTATCCTCATACTTTTGAAAGAAACTTTTTCTTATTAAATTTTGTTTATTTTAAAAATTAACATTATAATTTTTTAAAATAACCTTTCAAAACATTTTATTACAATTTGAGCAAAGAAACAGAGGTAAACTTCACATTTGAATGGCTAACAATTGTCTTCTCCACTGATACATAAATACCTATCTTTTCCTCTCTTAAATGAAATTTGAGCATATAAATACCAGAAATGAATGACTGCAAATATCCAAGCTTGTAGTACTTGTGCACAAGGCAAGTACTAAGAGTTGTTTTTTGGACTGCTCTGCCAATAACAGACTTACATACCTCATATCATGCTATTTGGTTAAGTTGTAATCCTTTTTTATGATTGGTCACTTTTCAACATGGACATTGCTAAAATTGCAGCTGCAAGTTATTCTGGTAGGCTTCTCCTGTCTGCCTTGGATACCAGAGGTGATAACATTCTGCTGTTTGACATCTGCATCATCAGGGCTGCACAGGACACTGTTACTGCATGCTGGCATACCAACAGAAGGAGCACAGTAGTAAATAGTGCCTTTACACTATTGTTTGTAGTGCTGAAAAGCTTTCAGTGAGCTGTTTTAAGTCAGTGCAAAAGGCAGCTACTGAAATTCAGAAGGGACATCATCTTGTCTGTGCATTGTACATTTTTTGTTCTTCCTCCAGTCTATTTGAAAACAGCAGGGATCTTGGCTTGCAGCTATGGGTTCTCAGCTGGCTCCCCTTGGAGCAGGTATTTATTTCCCTGATATACTTACTGGCTTCCTTTCCAGTTTTTGTATGTGTAGCCATATAAGCATAAAGATTGTATGTAAATGTTTGCAGGGTTCTGCTGGGGTTGCCTGGTCCTGTTTCAGGCTTTCAAATCCTTTGCAGTGGTGACACCCTGAAGGATGGCAGCATAATAAGCATGTAGATATGTGAGTCAGCCTCCCTCTCTGAACAGATGGGTTATGACAATTACTGTAGGAAAGGAGGCTGCCAGAGAAGCCTTGCTGATAAGATTAGTGGTGGTGCTGATACTGGCTATGTTAGCATGACACAACTTCACAGGCTCTGTTATGGTAACACTGCAATGCACTTTTACACAGAAAAGCATGAAAAGAAATAAAATCAGCTGATCAGTCTATTTTTATATTTTTTTAATTCATCTCATGTTTAATGGTAAGAATATCAAAAAACATAAGAAACTGCTTTATCTAGGAAAAAGTTGTTACATATTTGTCAAGTTCCCACATCCAAATTACAAACTAAAGGATCCTTTTAGTTCCTATGTAACACACAAGCTATAGATTTCAAAGCTTACTACTGTTGCAAGGCTGTGAAAGAGGCAAGTTTGTACTGAGAGTAAAATATATTGTAGAGAGGTGGTGGTCATGTCAGGTTTTGATCTCTTTGTATGCCAAGAGCTTTCTCAGTCTGAGACACTTAGACATCTATTTACCACTAACTCCAAGTGATATTCAGGGCCAATTAGGAGCCTTGACCAAGGTGTGTACAGAGCATGCTGAAACCATGGCAATGAGGTTCACACAGAACATGATGTGATGTCTGCTTTTTAGTGTCAGATATCCTTTTCTAAGCTTTAAGTTGGAAATCAAAATTCCCTAGATGCTCACTGATCTGGATGTAAATGGATGTTGAGTCCTTTAGGCTGTATTGTCAGAGTGGCCAGATGTGGTACAAGCTGTTATTCTTACAATTCCAAAAATTAAAGGAAATGATATCTTGCAACTACATACCTGAAGAGACCCTCTTCTCAGTGAAGCCTTTATCTTGTCCTATACATCCAGCAAAATAATCTGTCAGCTTAACACACAATTAACTTACTGTGTTGTCAAATTCATAATTTTTGAAGAAAGTTTCAGTGGAGAAAGTGTCTCAGTTTCCAGCGCTCTTCTAGAAGTGACTTTGCATAAATAAGATTAAAACAAAAATAGACTTTAATTGTCCTAGTAGAACAGCCCAAAAATCCCAGAATTCTGGTTAAGCATTTTTGTCAAAAGACTAGCAGTAGCATTTGTATTGATGTTATGAAAATTTCACTACTTATCACTTTAGTTTAAAATACCAACTCCACATGAAACAACTGGATTTGATAAGCAGCCAGCAGTATTGCAAACTGTCATAACAGTTGACTTAAAATGAATGAAACTCAAGCCAGGGTTGTCTAACCAGACTCAGTAATCCTCATGCACAAAATCAATTCAAAATGAGAGTTCCACAGGTCAATGAGAGTTCCATAGATCTAGACATGAGCAAAAACTGACTGGCAAAATAGGCTATTTTTAATCTACTTGATTTTGGCAAAATAATTAGCTAGAGAACTGAGAGTTAGCCCCAATTCTTACTGCTCAAGCTTTAGGGATTAAATGCAGGTAAAACAGCATTACTGGAATCTTCAAACCTTATAAATAATAAAATATCACAAATAGAGCATTCCGGGAAGGAAAGACCACCTCCTGCATGGAGGTTTTCTTTGTGTTGTCCTAATTCACGTTTACTGTTTACTGCTGCTTAATTTTAGGAAACTTCATTCTGAAAATAAAAAAGGTTAATTTTGAAATCCTTTGTGTCTGTAGACATGTTAACTGGTAGTACAGATGCTAGGTTTATTTTTTTCCTTTTCTTTGATACAGTAGTGCTGAAATTGTCTTCCTTTCTGAAATGGAAGTTGATCCTTTGTGTGAAACAACAATAGCAAATAGAAAGACAGGTAATTATCTCCAAAAACATGAACTGATTTGTTTGAAACTGAACATCTATGGACTAAGCTATATCAAATTTAGACAGTGCTTCTGAAAATTGTGGATGTATAGTAAATCACTAGCCTGAGGGCATGCAAAGCCTGAAAGAACAAAAGCAATGTTCCATTTTACCTGTTACAATCTGCTATAAATGGTTTTGTAAGTTGCAGCAGTATTTTGGATTGTAGAAAGAATAAGTAGTGCTTGGCATACCTTATGTGCAGTGCAGAATTCTTTATCAATTGCTTTAATAGGAAAGAAGGTAATCCTTTGTGAAAAGACTCTCACTTGGGAAAGTGAAATGGTTAAAATGTTACAAAGTAGATGATTATTTTTAATTTTTGGATTACAGTAATGTGGCAGCTCTGTTATCTAGCAAATCCATATGCAAAAGACAACTGACCAGAATATTAAATATAACCTCTAACTAGAGAAGAGAAGCCCTCAGCTCCATAGATGGTTTTTTACAACTACTAGAGCTAAAATAGATCTCAATTAGTGAACAAAAAGCTTTCTCAGGGTTTTCAGGAGAATTGTAATAGAATGTGAATTCATTGAGGATTAAGTCCAAATTCTGCAAATGGTTTTGAAGTAAGAACAACATATCCTGAAATCTCACCTGCTCCTAGATTTAGCTGTCAGCGTGAAGTAGAAATTCACAGCTTCAAATTGGACTTAGGCACATTATCTTCGGGGTGCCAAGAAACTATTGGCGTTTTTCCTCTAATGCATGGTGCAAAGCAGCAGGCTGGGTCTGTGCTCTGACCAGAGCAGCTGGCCAGGGCAGAGGGCACAGGCAGCATGCCCCCAGAACCTCCCCAGATGGAGGAGCCCCCACTCTGTTGTCCCCTTGCAAAGGGCTGAGCTCGCAGGCACAGAGCTGTGGTGGGTCCAGCTGGGGACAGACTCCCCATCCTGGAGTGGTTCTGGGCATCAGTCACTAGGCATGGCAGAGAAACAGGACCTGATGCAAATCTTGGAATGCAGCTCCCTTGTATTCTGATCTGAAGGTTTTCTTCTCTGTGTTTGCAGAAATCTTGAATCCTCTTCTGCATCACCTCACAGCTTTTGCACAAGGACTGCAAAAGGTGTCTGCTGACTGAGCCAAAAGGCTGGTGGGCTGAAACACTTTTGGCTGCAGAGAAGGGATTAAACTTGGACTCCATTAAGTGACAGTAGCTGGAAGGTATGACTTTGGGCTGAATGGCTTTAAGTAGTTTACAGAAGACCTTGTGGTAGTGATAAAACTGGTGTAGTCATTTCTATTCTAAGCTTTAAAACTGGAAGCATGTTAAACAGATATTATATCAAGAAGAAGAGAAAATTAATCTGTAGATATTGATTAAAATTTCTGCAGACCTGAAAAGAACTATAAAAGTAAATAAATGTTTTTTATTAAATCTTTATCCTGTTAAATGACAGGAATCTACATTCAGCTAGCATAGTGTGATTTACTCTTATGGTAACAAGAAAACTTGAGGCAGAAACTAATTTTCCGCATCCACTGAACCTGCATTCATGTGAAAAAATCTAATGATTGTAATAGAACTTACCTGTGGGAGTAAATTTTACTGCAGAGTATGAAATGTCCAAGAAGGTTGAACATATGCAATGTAGTATTATTCAGGTGTTATGGAATACCAGCTCATCCTATGAGGTGCTGTCTGCTTTCTCAGTAGTTACACTGAAGGTTGCAGAGAATGCAAGTTTTTATACAGTTTTCAACCTCTGTATGCTCAGTTTGGAAAACAAAAGCTACAACTCTTTTCTTTTGTAGTTGTAGTAGTGCTAAGTACATTCAGATGTGCATTAAGGAAATTTGAATACAGTTTTAAAATATTTGCTTTACTATTTAGTTAAAAAGAAGTGAGCTTGAATTCCTTCCCCATCACCTCCAACTCCCAGGATTCTACCTGGGATATGAAGAGATTTCTCTTATTCTTTGCATGAAGTTATTTAGTGCTTACATGATCACTTCCTTTAGTTCTGCTGTGATGGCAATAATCTTCAGTATGGAGGGGTCTTTATTGCTGTTTTCCATGTGTTTACATTGTAGGCAGCAGTTTTATTGATTTCATCAGACTTGAATGTTAATGCTGACTGTAAGCCAAATCCTGCCTGTCTCATATACATACTGGTCTAGAGAACTTTATGGAAGTAACAGGATTTGGCCCTTTCTAATTTTAAAACCTTTGAGCTATTCAATGTTATACATCTATTTATTAATCTTTGTTGTATTTCAAATATGCATGGTATTGATTCAGTTGACTATACCAGCTACAGGGTCATTGTTGTACAAATTAAATGGGGATAACTCAGAGAGTAGACTTCTCTCTTGAAAGCCACTCATTTTTGCCTTGGATTTATATGCATTTTCTATATGATACATTGAAAGTGCCACAGAGTAGAATATGTAACTGGTGTAATATTTAACGATTATTTGTGTAACAAGTTATTTATACATCCTTTATACTTATTTTTATATTATTTTTAAGAGAAATTTGTATGCATAAATTAGTTTTGCTAATCATATTCTCTGTCCACTTGCTGAAGCCAGGTATGGTTAGTGTTGCTGAATCTTCTGGCCTCTTAGAGGTGAACATGCATTCGTAATGGGGGCATGAATTCACAAATTGAGTTTTTATATTTAGACATGTTCAGCTACACAGATCAAAATGAACAGAAACACTCAGCATCGAAAAAATCCCAGCACATGTGACCTCATCCTCTTACCCCCCTGATAAGGATGAAGATGCATTAATGGGAATGAATATATGTTTGCAAGGTGGATGCCTACGACAGCGAGGCTCATACACTCGGTCTGTGCAATAGCTTCCTCTAGATCTAGAGGCTCTAGATCCCAGGCTCTCTAGTTTCTGGCAGCTGGGCACACAACTTCAAGGCTGGTACCAGTCCTCCCTCTGCACACACAGATGCAGAGACACACAGACAGCTGCACTGTGGAGCCCTTCTGTAGCCAGTCTTACACACTCGGTCTCCCCAGTGAGTGGCTTGTGCATCACTCACAAAAACTCTATTTCTCTCTCTCAGTTGGTCTCGACCCCATGGTCTCTAGCAATCAGCCTTGACCTCTGGGTCCCTCCAGTAGCTGTCTCCCTCACAGAGATGCACACTCAGATGCACCCCAAACTGGAGTCCACTTCCATACATGGCTGCTGAACCCTGTATCCTGCTCCCTGACTTGTTCAGTCTGACATTTGCTGGGGTTTGTGAGTGGTTGGTGACACACAATCACTCACAGTGTCTGCAATTACTGGCGCCACAGACACAGAGTCCCTTTGACCCACGGTCTGACTCTTGTTGCTGCCACTCAGATCCTTCCCACCCCAAGAACACACAGGTCCATCACCAAGGTAAAGAAGTAGAAATAGGATTACACAAGAAGACAGGACAGATGGTGGTGATGATTACAGGGCATGGCCAGGCAGACAAACAGAATAACTGGAATATGGATGTTTAAATATGACTATTTACATGTGATTATCTTCTTTTATCTCCTTATTCATCTATGCTTATTCTATCCCATGCTTATTCCACGAAACACTTTGATTCTTCCATTTCCCCTCCTTTGGCTCCTTCCTTAAATTTTTAATAAGTCTTATGCAATGTCAAGAAATTCCTCCTCTTCATCCCATCACAAGATCCTGCACCTCCCTCAGTCTGAAGGGAGTTGTCCCCAGCTTCACTGGGGGGATACTCCCCTGGAACCCTCCAGGTTGAGACAGGGAGCAGGTGTAGGTGATGAGGTTACTGAGTTACCCCTGCCTGACCCTGTGCCTCACACATCTTTGTGTGGGCAGAAAAGCCTTTTTTCCACATAACCTAACACATATGTACAAGTGAACTTGCATCTTTATCACATTGCCTTTGAATGTGACAATAGCTTATTTCAAACAGAACAGGAGAGAGATGAATAAAAAAGCCAGAGGAGACTGTATACAAAAATTTCCAGCAACAACACATGTTGGTGTTTGATCTGCAACACCCCTGCCTCCCTACAGCTCTTAGCACCAACAGCTCTCCTGGCACAGCTGACAGACCTGTGACCACAGTGGTGCTAGTAGATACCACTATAATTCACAGGTATTCATGGGATATAATCTGCTCTGACACTATACTGTGTAGTGCATATTCCCTGTTCAGGTAAATGCCAGTTGCATTCCCGTCTGTGTAAAAATTTCAGCATCTCTATTTCTCCATGTAGGAAGCTGAAAGTCAGTTTGCAGCTCAAAGGTAGGAATGCATTACTTAAAATTACAGATCTCTCTAGTCACAGTCCTTGCTCAAAATCATCCATGGTGAAATGGAATGAGCTATTTGAGAAAAAGTAAATATTTTATGCTGAGTATCTGCTCCGCTTTACACATAGAACCCCTCAATGCCTGCAAATAGATAAACTAGGAACATTGTTATCAACCAAATTTTAAAAATTTCAATATTATAAAATGATCAGCTAAGAGAATAAAAACATTATATAGATTGCATCTTTTATGCAGTCCCTCTGGAAAAGTTTTCAAATTGCCTTTGGTATAAATATGGCTAGAGGATTTATAGGAAAGAACAAACAGGAATGAATGCTGTTTAGACCTTTAAACTAGGTGATATTTTTCTGAAGACTGGCAATAAAAGCATGATGACATATCATAAAGGAAATAAAAGGAAGCAGAAACTCCCAGTGTTTTTAAACCTAGGTCTTTTGGCTCCAAATGACTGTTTTGTATAAGGCAATGTTGATTCACAAGGACTATAGATTATTTGAGGTGAATTTTGGATCTTCTAGTGGGCATGACCACAGTCTTCTGACTTAACTTTTAGGCCACCTTACATGTTTTTAAATAGTAGAATACTTCTGAATTTTTAGGCAGTAATAGTTATTTATGATACTTTTATATTGTTACAGCAAATAGCTAGCAAAAGGGCAATGACTTAAACACTCCCAAATCATCTTTTTTAAGGCTTCATGGTATGCTGTATCCAGGGTTGCTAGAATACTTAGGTGTTTTGTTGTGGTAGAATATCTTGACAGCTGATTTAATCAAGAGGTCTAGAACATATCATACAACCTGAAGGGACCATTCAGGAGATCTAAATCTCCTGAATTTCAGATCTGGGACCTTAAATGACAGCTGCTGAAATCAGGCTGAGAAATTCCTATGTATTCATATATATATATACTTCCAGATTCTTCCTGGTCTCTGTGGTCTGTCAGTGCCTGAGTGGACAGTTTTAGATGCTAGAATAAACTTCACATTTTCAACAAGATCTTCTTTATATAAACAGGACATATGGGGTTATGTCCTATTTCAGTGACTGGGATAATAAAAATAGGAGTAGTTTCCTCTTTGTCACTGTTTCTCTGTCACATACTTCTCTGTTTTAGAAGCACTTAGTCTTTGACCAGTTATCTAAACAGGTGTTATTCCAGAGATGTACCTCCAACATTTTACATGAAGCAGCAGCCCAGTTCTGAGGTTAATCCTGCAATCAACTGCAGTTGTTACACATTTTTTGGTTCCAAAGGAAGTTTTGTTACACACAAACCAGATGTCCAACAGGGGATATTAAACTGGGAGCCCTAGTTGTGCACTTTATAACAGTACAAGTTGAAACTAATGTTTGATGCTTCATAATACAGATGTGGTGATGGTGTTTCATCCAGGGACCAGGTTAAAGCCAGTCTGAGGGGAACTCACAGACCATGCAGGGTGTTGATGCTGGGTCACATCACCACCTGCTTTTGATTTAGTGGCCTTCCTCTGTTTTCAGTATTTAAAAAAATACTTGTTTTAAAATATTACTTTTTAACTGTTTTTTTCCTTCATAAAAACTGTGCAAAGAGCTGTTTTTTCTCCCAGCATATGAACAGGGATGTGAAAATACTGAAAGCAAAGCACTGTGTCTTTGATCTCTCCTGACCTAATCTGCGGCTCCTTTGACAGTTACGGAGATAATGGACAATCTTTGATGAATTTGTTCCTGTCTCACTGAGATAGAAAGTCAATCCAATTCTCCATTTCTCAACTCTGTGTGATAACAATTAGTGCCAATGTCTTGTCAACTGTGTGCTCATGCTTGCCTTTCATATGGCAGTCAGTATATATTGAATGGAAACTATACAACAAGAAGGTAGATAAAAACTGGGTCAATATTTTAGGGTCAAGTACTTCAGGATTCAGTGTCAGACAAAGCCCAAAAGTGAATATTAATATATTTTTTCCCTTAAGAATATTGAAGTGCCCTATTTGAATGTTATATGAAGGTCATGCTGATCTAGCAACATTTTAAATGATCATGAAAAATTGTTCTTATTAAAATGTAGGGTAGAGTACCTATTTTGAAGCTATGCCACTGGATACATGTGACATAGAGTTAACCTATTGAAGAGTAGTATAAGCCCATGCACAAAGATTCACACTGCAGAATGCAGCTCTTTAATTTTACTGCAAAGGTATAACGAGATGCAGGGATCTTATTTCAAGGAAAAGCAAGATAAATTCAAGGTTGAAAAGAAAAGTACATATTTCTAAAAGTGAAAGTAATTAATCTTTACAAAATCTTATCTAGGGAAGCTGTGGATTTTCACTGCCTGAAAACTTTAAATAAATCCAGTGTCTTACAAAAGAGATATTCTAGCTAAAAAAGGAGATATGAGCTTATATGGATTAAAATGGAGTATTCTATGGTGTGTGAATATCAGAGGCTAGAGTGGACGACTGTCATGGTTCCTAGGACTCAAAGACTATCAGCTTGTCTGCTATTAATTTAGTCAAGATTTGTGTTCTAAAAAAAAGAGGAGAAAAAAGAATCTATCACTTTTTGTTTTATTAGACAAGGATTTAAAGTGATAGATGTTCACTTTCAAGTTAGAGTTCTTTTTGCAGGCAAATGTTCTGTGTTAACAAAGTTCGGCAGTGACAGGTTGCTATTCTGAGCTCATTAACAAATAATTGGTGGGTTCTTCTGATGTGCATAAGAGTTTCAAGTTTCTATAATACTTTGAATTAATGAACAAACTGTAACTGATTATTTGGTTTGTTCTTCTGAGGTGGGTGAGTAGTAACTTTAACAAATGTCAGAAGCCTTGCTATAATGCAGGAGCTAATAAGTAATTTTTGCAATAATATAATTACTATTATTATGTGTTTAAATTACAATATTATCATTTATTCATTCATTCTGCAATAGTACTCAAGTTAATCAGGTTAAAATGGGTTAATTATATTAGGCTCTTATTATGATGAAAAGCCAAAAATATTCCTGAGCAATTAGTTACTGGACAATTCTGATTTTAAAATCAGACTACATACAGAAGAACAATAACCAAATAAGGGTGTAGAAGGGAATGTATAAGGAAATGCTTCCCTCATACAAAGAGTGTGCCTGCATATAAAATATAACATTTGTATACAGGTCATACATATGTAATTTACCATTTGTAAACTTGCTATTTATTTTGTTTTAAAGAAGAGTAGAAAAGTCCTTAACATTCCATTGAAAATTTCCAGAATTTTCAAAACAAATGAGAAGAACTGCATCACAAATTTCTTTGACTACAATAGAAAAAACCTCCACAGCTCCCAAGAGATGTTGTAGCAAAGGACAGTTTAGAGAATAGTCAACAGATTTAAACACTTGAAAGTATTGTGGAATAATTGAAAGACAGGGAGAGAAGCATACAGACAGAAACTGTTACCATAGATTTGTGAGAAATGGAAACCAAAATATTCAGACTATGTAAACATGAAAAGCATTTTTAAATTTTACTTATTTGTAAGTGTGCTAACATTAAAATTGAGACATTCTACAACAGGTGCACGAGTATTTACTATTTGACTAGTAGATATGTATTGCTGGTGTCTTTGGCAGAGGCTAATATTTGAAAAAAACAGCTTTTAAGCTGTAGGAATGTCTTTGACACAGACAGAGTGTGATGCAGTCATATGTAGTTTATCAGAGTACCTGATATTACAATCAGTAGAGGTCAATACTATACATTTTATTGAGTATTCTATTGCAAGCACAGTTAAGCAATACAAAAACATCAAATAAAATTCCCATTGAGTTTTAGGATTGTAATGAATAAATTATTCTTGGATTTATAATTTTTTTCCCAACTACTTGGTTATAACAAAAAGTGTAATTGCTGGGTAAACTCAAAGCAAATTTTGTCAGTTGTCAAAGGTAGGATCTCAGAAAGAATTTAAGTTCTTGAAGTGGAGGAGCAGCATATTTTGAAGTCTTAGTCTAAACCTGTGAGGTCCAGAGCTCCCACAGAGCTCTTTCTTATATTTGACAGGTCTGTAATCTGTAAGCACTTCAGTTCCTGACCTTAAAGTTGTCCAGATGCTTAAATCACTGTTACCAGTTGTCAGAAGTATCTCAATCCTGGTAGTTCAGCAATTCAGCCCCAACTCAGGGATCCAGAAACTCGGCACCTACTGCCTTCCTCCTTTGAGGGTATGATCTGCTAAGCTTCCTCAGACTTACAGGTTACTGAGCATGCAGAGATAGTGTCTGCTTCCTTTTAAAGCATACCTGGAAAATAAATCTCCCTTTTCACTTAGAGATTTGGTTATTTTAATATGACAGTGTGAATCCTGGTTCATTTCCTCCTGTACTGAAGAAAAAAAATCTTAATACTACTTATCTCTTTAGACTCACCAACTTGTTTGAAACTTTATGAACTTCATTGCATATGTTTGTGAACAAAAATGCTTTCCACCACAGATAATAAACGTATGTCTCCCTGATGAATTCCTAAATGGAAGGAGCTGGAAAAAAAAAAAAAAAAAAACCACACACACAAAACAAGCTGACAAGTAATCCATAAGCTTTTTTGAAAGAAAAGACTTTTGTATGCTTTATCCAATTTCCGATGTGATGTCAAATAAATGTGGGCAAGTCACTAGGACTGTACTGCATTCAGCAATAAGTTTGAATTCAGATGGGAAACTGCTGAATTTGTGGTGAACTTGTGTAAACTACTACAAAGACTGCCAGGTTTATAGCATAACTTTTATCTGAGAAAAAAAGGATTTAAAAGGAAATCCTGGAACTGCGGGTTAAGTCTGACTTCCATTCCTTGCAAAATGGTGATCTACAAAATGGAATAACATTTTGATGCAGCACAGGTGTAATCTCATTGTGTTAGGTGCCAGGAAACATGGGGTTCTATAAGAGTGTGAGTAAGCAAGCGGGTAAAGGAGAGGCAGAAGACCTAATGAGTATGGGTTTGGAAATTAGGATCCTTGAGGATCTTCTATTTAAAGGCCACGTAAGAAAGTAACTTGCTACTACTGTGGAGAAAAACTAATGGTTTAATAGGATGGCAAGATGAAGGGTAGGCCACAGCTGAATTTTAGATCTCTTTTCAGGGGGAAGAAGAGTATGGATCCCCATAGATTAGGGATATGTGCATTTTTATTCAATATTTTCACAGATGACCTTGAGACAGGGAATGTGTAATGTTAAATATTCAAGTTTGCAGATAATACTGAGGTCTTTCAGGCAGTTAAATGTGGGCATTGGTGGTGAGAAACCTCATAAGAAGATCAGTAAACTCAAGTATTGAGTAAAGAAATGCAAGATGATCATTTATGTGAGTAAATAGGAGGTAACAGAACATAAATCATACTTTAAAAATGGTGAACTTGAAAGTGGAAGTTAAAATTCAGGAGGAACATTTTGGGCTCTCTGGCAGTTTTCTGAAATCATCAACTCAGTGTGCACTTTGTTCTCAAGAACAAACAAAATATTTGGCATCATCAGGAAACATATTGAGACTAAACCAGAAACAAGCTTTTTTTTCTCTGAAAAACATTGATGCACTTGATACAGTACTTTTCCTTGCATCTCAGAAATGCTATAATGTAGTCAAAAGTGATGCAGAGAAATAAACTTCTCATGATTATGGGAATGAAACATTGTTTCATATTAAAAGATTAAAGTTGTCATAGAGTCATAGAGCGATTTGCATTGGGAAGGACCTTAAAGATAATTTTGTTTCAATCCCCCTGAAATGATCAGAGACTTCTTCCACTGGGCAGCTCCCATCCAGCCTGGCCTTGAGCACTTCCAGGGATGGGACATCCCCATTTTCCTCTTTCTTCTCAGGTCTGCTCACAACCCAATTCAGCCCACATTTCTGCCTGGCAGTGACCCAATGCAAGTGCAGAAACTTGCACAGCCCCACCTCTCAGGTGTGTCGAGGTCCATCAGGCGGCATCTTGGCATCTCTTCCCTCCGGGAAGGCTCCACCACACAGACTGGTGTCATTGGCAAACTGGCTGAGCCTTTCCATTCTGGGAAGAAAAGCCTGGGCAGATGATAAATATTGGCCAAGTCATGAAGATAGTAGTTAAGGCTTTTGTTATTCATCAAATCCCTCAGTACATGAATAAACTCACTGAAACTAGCAGGATGACAACTTAAGAGAGGTAAAAGAAAGTAGTGCCTTATAGAGTGATTAGTGAATTAGTGGCATGTGTTGCCACAGGTGGTCCTGGAGAAAAGTAATACCAAGCAGGTTCAAAAATGGATTAATCAAGTTCCTGAACAACATATTGATAATTGGACAGTGAAATCAGAGATGTACTCCCTGCAATTCCTTCTGTGAACAATTTCTTCTGAGAAGAAAAAGATGGTGAATGGCAGATAGTGGAAGGACTTGTGTGTGATTGCTAAATAGTGCCTCCTACTTTTGCAGAGAAAATGCTGAGCTGTGCTCCTGTTCAGCAAGCTTCCACAGGATGATGATACCAGTGGCTCACCAAGGTTAATCCAGTGAGTCCAGGGAAAAGGTAATGAGGGGTTATGGGAGCCTGCATTACCTTATTCTCCACAATCAATGGTGAATAATAGTGGAAGGGTAATTAGAGGGAAATGTAATGATATAAATCTTGAGAGATTTTTATTTAAAAAAAAAGTAGTAGGCTAAATTTAAGTCATAAGGAGATATATATTCAGCTGATCCACTCTCCAATGTTTTCATATTTAAAGAAAATAGTATGAGGCAGATGGCTCAGCTATAATATAATCTTGCTATATATTTAATTGGTGGGGGAAAACAGTCTTAATGAAAATTCTTTGTATTTCTGCTTATCTTTTTCCTGGGGGGTGTATTTCTATTAATTGTAAAGGAAAAATTCAGATTTATTAGGATAACTCCAGCTGTCTTCTGAAGTCCCACCTATTGTTAACATCAATAACGTAGAGATCTCTGTAATGTTTCTGCTTTTTCTTCCTAATTATTTCCATATGAAACTTATGTCTCTTGTAGATTTCATTCCATCCTCTTCTTACCTTCATTTAAAGTTTGAGGCTTTTTGACATACTTCTTCTCTTATGACTCATTAATTTTTTTAAGTATTACATTCAAACCACATGTATCTATCTATCTATCTATCTATCTATCTATCTATCTATCTATCTATCTATCTATCTATATCTGCATCTATAAAACCTACATTTATCTCTCTAAATTCTAACAGACTTCAAAATAAATGAAGGTGCTAAAAAGAAAAACTGAATAGAAGTAATAGAGGCACTTTTTTGATATAGCAATGTGAAACAAATCCATTTTTGTGTCAAAAATTCTAATGTGCCTATGATTATTTGTTGCCTTACTGCAGTCTGTTTTCAGAATGTCTTCACTTTATCTAGAAAAAACTAAGGAAGAAGATAAAGTTTTGAGTGAAGTCAGCCATGCCAAAAAAGTGAGGAAACATAGTTTAACACAGCATCTTTATTTCAAAAATGTACTAACATGACTTCATCTCTAGGCCCCCAAAATGAATCAGAGAAAGCAGCCTTGAAGAGATTTGTTTTGAGAAGTCTTTTTAATATCAGTGTAGAATTAGAACTTTATAAAAATACAAATTTTTATAAAAATGTAAATGAACCCTGAAAAAGTATTATGCCAGATGTTTTTCCTATAAGATACTGTTCCCATATTGGAAAAAATCATAGGTTAAATTGAAGAGGAAATGCTCTCAGACTAAACATCACATATGAGAAAAAATGAATCAGGTGAAACACCTAATGAGAAGAAACTCAAAAACACACCTTTAGGTGACATAATCAGCCAAAGAAAGGCTAGGGTAAAGGTGTGTCTGTTGCTGAGTGGGGCAGGGCATCTGCTGTCACAGGAAAAGCTGAGGTACTGAACACTGCCTGCTCCTCAGCACTTACAGTAGGACTAGCATCTTCACAAGGGTGAATCTTGACATTGCAAATGAATGTCTCAAGGGAGGGTGTGCAGAAGACACAGTCAGGCTCTATTCAGTTCTGTCCCACAAAGCTACATGAGGCAGTGGTCACAAACAGAAATACACAAAACCCTGCTTAAACACGAAAAACAGTTTTTTACTGTGACAGTGACAGAACTCTTGAACGGTTTGTCCAGGGAGATTGTGGAATCCCCCTCCTTGGCAGTACATGAAAGTTGCCTGGATATGGCCCTGGCCAACTGATAGTTGGTGCAGAGTATATTGCATTTGATTTTGGATAAATGTAATGATTCATTTCCTCCATAATTTGTTTCCCAGGTACTGCTAATGCAGTAGAGATTGTGAAAAGGGACCTCAAATTAGTATTAATGAAAGCTCAGATATTTTCATTCTGCCATTTGGAGGATATGTTGGAGAAAACATGCTGTCAATCATTTTACTTTATGAGTTTTAAAACTACTCAGCCTCTGGATCTTCTTTATTTTAGTTTCACTTAAATTTTCATCAACTTTGAGTTGCTACTGTGTATTGCACTAGGATCGATAGACAATTTAAAGTCTTTTGTAATCTATTCATTATTTCATGCATACTGAAGGCATCTTATATACAGGAAAGGAAAGGCTGTATCAGTATTTTGCAATTACATCCAGTCTATTAGGAAATCAATAACACAGATTTTTGTGGAACAGGGTTCATCACAGAAGAAATAGTGCAAAAATTAATTCCTAACAAAGCATAAATCCAAACACGCATGGTGTGAATTGTTAAGAAATAGATAAAGTTTTTACACATATTATCAGAATTCTAAAATGAATTTTATCTTCCTCTAGCTTAGGAGAAGTTTTTCTATTTTGATCATAGATTAAACAGGTACAAAAGATTTACTTGTATGCCCAGAAAGCTTCCTGGTACCCTTTATGATTAGGCCCACTATCCAGGGAGTATTTTGTACTTGAAAATGAAGGGACAATCAAAGAATTAAGATTATCAGTAGAATATCTACATTTAATTCTTGTCTGTATTAAAGACTTTTTGCATAATGTAGAGGAAATGATTGTTCTGTGATACAATACCTCATCTCTAATCTTCAGAGGAAAGAATGAGTCTGCCTTTTCTGTAAAGTCTTTGAAGCAGAGTCTGTCTCCTTGAATGCATTTTCCAGCATAAAGTACAATGGAACCTCTGATTTGTGTGAGAGCCTTTCAGTGTTACTGTGATAAGAATAAATAATAATTAGTAACAGATGTTTTGTCTACTTTCTTTATGAAGTAAAAGTTCATGAAAGAAAGCAAATTTTCCCTGTAAATTGAAAAGAACTCAGAGGTCAAATTTTAGCTATCATTCTAATGAAAAATGGGATTCACCTAAAGCTGTTGATAAAGAGCAAATTTTCATACATTTCTCCTATTTCCTGTAAGTTGTGTTAGAATTATTATATATATTTTATAATTTTAGAGTTTAAGCACACAGGAATATTAAAAGCCCCCACAGATTGCATTTTTTCCCTTTAGCTGTACTATGAAGATGACATCAAACCTTCCCCAGAGCCTTCTACTACCGTAGTGCTTTAATAAGTAAAAAATAGCAAGATTTATGAAAATTTCAGTGGGATACTTATACTGGGAGAAATATCAACTAGTATCTATCCAGCATCATTGTTGTAAATAACAGTTTTTTGCAGAAAGTCAAATTAAGATAGACTGCATTTATTTTTATGTTGGTAATGCTTTAGTACATAGAACTCACTCATTTTAAGCAAGAAGAAAAATTAATTTAATTCCAACAGTCTCACCTCATTCTTCCTGTCTGAAGACAGAATCAAAAATGGGAAAATCCAAATTATTATCATGATGCTTTATTTATGGTTTAGTTACTTGAAGGAAGGAAATTGCTGTCTCCAGTTATATCACCTCTTACCTTGTTGAGTTTTACATTCTCTTGAAATTCTTAGCTCATTGAGAGAAACAAAGTCAAAGGATTAAAATAAATTTATGTTCTGATACTTTCTGAATTGCTTATTTATATATACATATGTTTCAGAGTTAGAAATAAACTTTAATGTATTTGACAATGAAAAATTATTGAATCTCAAGAAAAGGATTTTAGAAGAATTTATAAAATAATTAGCTTGTTTGAAATACATATATGATGGAGAATTGTCAGTGAGCCGCTTTAAGTGATTTTTATCTCCTGACTTGCTGACTGCATAGTGTTTTGTATCAGTACTAACTTTGGAAATGAATGACAGGAAGGATTTACAATCTTTTTCCATAGGTCAGCAAGAATACAGGAAGGAAGAAGCTGTCTCCTTTGAATATATGCAGCAGCTAAATTCATATTGAGTTAGCATCATTCCCTGAATTTCTCCTGCAGTCCTGTGGTATCTCAGGATCCTTAACTGAAGAAACAGATCATTCAGCTATTTCCATGAATGTTAAAGGAACAGCAAATTAGGAACAAGGATTAGAACCAACAGCAGTTTATTAGATGAAATGGCTCTTTACTCCTCCTATCCTTCTTATCATTAAAGTCTCACTGTTTTTGGCTTCTTACTTCCAGCATTCTGATTGTTTCTCTGGATGTATTATGCTATCTGTTTTAAAACATTTTGCTTTTCTGCTAAGTTAGAGAGTGTAGGATATCTGTACTTTGCATCTTTCCACATGCATGGATTTACTCCAACACTCCTTTATGTCTCCCCACTATTCCCACTAATGGTAATCACTAGTTCACTTTTCCTTCCTTAAATTTGAATGCTTTCAGTGAGAAGCATGCTTTAAATGTCAGCAGTCTCTTTGCCTCAGTCTTATTTTCTTATGCTGTTTGCCAGTTTTGCTTATATGAGAATTGTTCCATCTAATGCTCTAAAGCTCTCTTAGCCAGATCCTCATCAAATGTAAATTTACTTAACATCATTGGAAGCTTTGGAGCTGAAAAACTGTCTTTCTATGCTTCTTACCCTCCAGAGTGTAATAGCTGTATAAAATGCAGAATCAGAGAATTGCTGAGTTTGGAAGGGGCCTCTGGAAATTTTCTTGTGCAATGCACCTACTCCAAGCAGTCACTTAGTGCTGGTTGATCAAGGCCATATCCAGACAGTTTTCTAGTATCTCTGGGGATGGGGACTGCAAATCCTTTCTGGGCAATCTGTTCTGATGTTCAATCAGCCTCAGAGTAAAAATATGTTCTCTTATGATAAAATACAATTTCCTGTGTTTAGTTTGTGGCTATTTACTCTTGACCATTCCCAGGGTAGCACGAATGAGAGCCTGGCTCTTTCTTTACTTCCTCCTGTCTGGTATTTCTAGACACTGATTAAATTCCTGAACCTTCTGTTTTGCAGGCTAAGCAGTTACAGTTCTCCCTGTTTTTCCTCACAGGCTGAATAGTCCAGGCCCCAAATCATCTTAGTAGCCTCTCACTGGACTCTCTCCAGTATTGCCATCTCTCCCTTGTAGAGCCCAGCACTAGATGCAGCATTTCAGGTAAGGCTTCACCAGTGCTGGGTAGAGTGGAAGGATCACATCCCTTGAGCTCCTGGCAAACTCCTCCTAACACAGTGCAGGAAGCTCCAGGCCTGCTTTGCTCTGAGGGCATGTGGCTGACTCATGTTCATCAGCATCATCCTCCAGTCACCTGGTCCCTGTACGTTTCCATGGCGTTCTTCCCTTCCAGATGACTTCCCTTTGCTGAATTTCATAAGATCTCTGTCAACCCATTTTCCAGCTTCCTGAGGTTCTTCTGAATGACAGCATGACTTTTTGGTGTATCAGGTACCCTTCCCAGTCTTGTGAAATGTACACAATTGCTGGGGCTGTACTCTGTCCTATCATCTGTATAATTAATTAAGACGATAGACAGTGTTGCCCCAGTACTGACCCGCTGGGTTTGTCATGAATGGCTGACCTCCAGCTGGACTTCCTTCTCTGATGCTAAGCCTTCAAACCTAGCAGTACAGCCAGTTTTAAACTCGCTGTTCATTTGTCAAGCACATATTTCACCAGTTTGTCTGTGGGAATTTCATAGGAGACTCGAGTCAAGATAAACAAGGTCTGCTGTTCTTTCCTTGGCACTGAATGAGTCATTTCACACTGGTCAGGACCCTGGTAAAGCCATGTTGACTGAACCTCAGTCACTTTTCTGTCCTTCATATCTAAAAGTGGCTTCCACATTTAGCTGTTCCATAATTTTCCAAGGATTTGAGGTGATCACTTTGAGGTTCTCCAAAATTTTGTCCATTCCATTCTTCGAAATAGGAGTGACATTTTCTTTCTGCAAGTCTTCAGGGATGCCTCCTCTCTCTCCCCATTGGCATGGCCCTTCAAAGACAACCAGAAGTGGCCTTGCAGTGATGTTGATCAAGTCCCTCAGTGCTTCTCCACAGAGGGTACATTCCTTGCTCCAGATTTTCCTGTTGTTCTCAGGGCCCTGGGATTCTTGTAGGCAAATCCTCCCATTAATGAGGCAAAGAAGGCATGGAGTACCTCAGCTTTTTCCATGTCCTTTTTTACCAGGTCTCCCACTCCATGGAGAAGTGGGCCTACATTTTCCCTCATCTTCTCTTTGCTGCTGATGTATCTGTAGATGCCTTTGTTTTTACTCTGCACATTCCTCTCCAGATTTAGCTCCAGGTGGGCTTTGACTTTTATGACCACATTCCTGTGTGTTCCCTGTGTGACCAAGTAGTCAATGGCTCTATATTCCTGGGAGATTTCTTCTACCTCTTGCAAGCTTCCTTTTGATATCTGAGCTCACTCAGAAGCTTCTTGCTAATCTGAGCAGGCCTCCTGCCATCTTTTCTTGATTTTCTGCAATTTCAAATTAAGTGCTCTTGATCTTGGAAAAGATGATCCACAAAAATCAAAGTACTCTTCTGGACCCCGCTTTTGTCCAGGACTGTTGCCAGTGGTTTTCTTTCAAGTAGAATCCTTGAAGTGTCAAACATCATCTTCCCTGCCTGTAGAAGCCTATACTCTGTAGCTACTCCTATAAGCTAGTCTCATCAACTCTGTTCTATCCAGGCTATATTTAAACTAAAAAATACTAATAAACTGATTATGCCACTAATTATAACAAACTAATTAATTCCAGCACTGGTGATACTTTAACTGACTTTTCATGTTAAAAGATATGAAGCCTAAAAATTGCAAAATCTCACTACATCAATTTTCTGCTCTGCAAAATAATTGAAAAGAGTATTCATTATTTCCATGTGCTACAAAAAGGCACAGTTTGAGATGAGGTTAAAGCTGTGTTGTGTTAGGTATGCTATAAGCACATGTTAAAAGAGAACTTGTAGTCTAACCCTAATAAAGTTCCCAATATAAGTCAACAGAGCAAGAATAACTAAAGCATCTAAAGTCTGCGCACTTGCCAGATGACAGCAACTCACATTTAGTTTAGAATCCAGCTTTCCAGCTTTCTACGTTCTTCCTGTCTTCAGTAAATCACGTTTTTTCCCTAGTAGGTATTTCCTGTGCTAATATTTTCCTGTTCTAAATGCCACAAGTTACAACATTTATACCTTTTATTGTCTTCTCTTTGTTCTATTGCTTGTTAGAACTCCCTGACAACAAAATCTTTAAAGATTCTTTTTTTCTTTTTTCGCTTTCTTAAACTGATTTCAGGTGGTTTCATCACATCCTCTTTGATCATTCTATATAATTCTTCCCCTTCTTTTGCACCTTCCCATACTCTAGTTGGTGCCTCCTTACACTGCTCCAAGAGGTGAAGCATAAATAATATTTTTAAAATTAATTCTTTATATGCTATGGTCGACATTTTCCAAGATTTGTGGAAAACAATTTCTTTTTGGGGTAGAAGAGCTATTTTAAATTTGGTGGTTATGAAATCATAACAACAATTGAATTGGCTGTGGTTTTATAAATGAAATTTATGAAGAGCTCCTATACCCCAAGCTGATCTAACTCAGAGTGTCCTCATGTTTTCTTCCAAATTTTAAGACTTCTTTCTACTTCCCTCTGAGCTGACAAAGCCACCATAGGAAATCCTTTATGCATATTTTTGTAACATATTAAAACACTGTTGAGCTCCAAGAAAAAAGCAAATTGCTTCAAAACCCTCCTTTTTTGCTATTTGTTCCAAAAATTGTAGCACTAGCAGTAAACTGTCATGTCTCCTCCTCACAGTTTCAGTCTTCACACCAAGGAGTCAGGGTAATATTTTGGTATTTTGATCAAGGGGTTGATGGCTTCCTGAGATAATATAACAGGTTATGTACCTTTCCACTTGTGGGTGTGCTTAATTGGTGACTCCACTGCTCTTTGTCCACAGCCATGGATAATCAAGTTGTAATAATCTCCAAGCTATCCTTTCTCATTACTACATTTTTCCATCTGTAGCTGTATTTTGAACACGCACAAGTTCTGCGCTGCCTGATGACATCCACTTTTAAGGTACTCAGATTTCAGTTTTGGTTTCTATCAGATATTTCATATGCTGTTAACTTCTTAAGGGAAAAAAGAACACATTTCTGCTGTACAAGTTTATAATTCCCCTGCCTCTATACAATAAGGTGGGTATATTCCCAAGAATTCGATTAGACTGTCTTGATCTTCTGTTTACATGATTTTTTCTAGTAAAAGTTAGCTAAATCTCAATTTATGCAAAATCTCTTTAAGTATTTCCTAAGTCCTTTTCCTAACCTTGCTAGGATAAAGATATCACAGTATCTTTTTATTGTCACTTCATTATCCTCGTCTTTTCCCACAACAGAATTTAAGAATAAGAATACGGCTTCAACTCAGCCCTAAGAATTAGCAGTGCTTATCTTCATATGATGACAGCAGCATAATTTAATGGTTATATATTACTAAATTTAGTTTGTATTCAGTAATTCAGTTTTGTGGATTTGTAATCTCTTGTTATGGAATTGTAAATATATAAAGAAAAATAATTTTTTGGTCCTATGGTTCAGTTCTGGTCCTCCTTTCTTCAGTTACCGTGCTCTTTCAAGTTTTCTTCAATGATTTATAACATGTTTCAAAAAGAAAAGTTAGTATTTTTTCTTTATTTTTGATAAAAATCATGTCTGAAGCTGACCTATTTCACATTGTTAGGCGTTCTTTCTCATTTTTTGTCCAAGGTGGTAGGCATGAACATAAAAAAGTGTATTTAGTATTAGTCTCGCATAGTGACTGTGCCATAAAACTGAATTATGCAGTTTGGGGACATTGTTATACTCAAAAATCTGTTAGAGATAATGCAAGCATAACTAGGGGAGAGGAAAGTTGGGATTCAGCCTTTATTGACTGATTATGAAATAGTGCATTCCAGAATGACTACAGTAGCGTTTGCAAAGCTGAAGCAAGACATGTCACTATGTCATTGATTTAGACATTTTTACTTTTATTCTTAGGAAAAGAGTATATTTTTCAAGTTATAGAAGGAATTGGCTCTGTACAGTTTTGATTCCAGTTACAATTATTATCTTTCCAATACATTGCTATTGCTCAACTCAGAATTTTAACTATTACTTTCCATGAAAATAGATTTAGTTGAAATCTCTGCCTTCAGTAGGAAGGAAACATATTTTAAAACCATGCAACGTTATATTTTTACTAATGCTTTATTGTTTTAAAGTAAAAGAATATTTCACCTTTTTGTGATGGGAATATAGTTAAATTTGTGCTTGTGTTTTCATATTACGATATGCAAAGGCTGTGCTGGGAGCTGAGGGTAAAAGCCATGGCATGCTGGTGAATAGACCTTATTGGAGATAAGAATAAATTAAAGAGTGTCTCCTGGCTTTCTTGCTAATCTTATCTAAAAGTGAAGCTAAACTGCAGTTATTGTTGCCCTCTAACTATGCTAGAGCTGTTAGAATTTAGTGTGAAAATGCTTTCTGAGGAGAGTTTTATAACTGCCTTTTTCAGACCAGTGAAGAAAACGTTAAAAAAAAAAAAAAAAAGAGTATTCCACAAAAAACATCTGGGTGCTGGACCAAGACCTGACAATCTATTGGAATCTATTCCTGCCTCTGAATGTCCAACTTTGCTAGTAACTCATATGACCACTTTAATAATAATATCTTTTCTATTTTATTTACTTTAAGTGAGAAATAATTTTATCAGGGACTGTTTGGGACTGTTTGGTAATGTGTAAGCTCAATGTCCTTAAATAGGTTTATAATTTTAGTTGAGGCTTCTCTCTGTCACTCCAAATAAATAATCACAAGAACTTCCTATTGAGCAGTTTGTATTTCACAGATGGAAACTAAAGCAGTGTTCATACCAACTTTGATTATGTGCTAAAGCAATTAATGTAGCATTCCAAATCCTTGGGGTGGAGGGGGGGAAGATTTTTAAGTACTTTCCTATAGATTTTTTTAATCTCTTCTCATGGTTGCACAGAACATAATTGGACGTTTGCTATTGATTGAGATACATTGGTGACATGGGCGACCAATAGCTTCAGCTAACCCATAATTCCTTCTGGCTGTTTCCCATGAGAGATGAATAGAGAAACCTAACTCAGTCTAGTGAGTGAATGTTTAATCTCTGAGGGAAAAAAACAAAAATTATAATCCTTACTTCCTTTAACATGCAGGGGAAATTCTGATCAGTATAATTTTTGGAGGTGTAATTGTAAAATGGGAGTATGTGCACTTTAGATGTTTCTTGTGTTGGCTGGTTAGTCTGCTTTTTTTTGCTATTTGTACTTGCTGAATTGGTTAAAATGAATGATCAGCAAACATAAGGAACAAATTGCATTTTCCTCAGCTGAACTGTATGAAAGACCCCAGAGACAATCCAGACAAGCCTAGCATGGTCCCTCAGGAACCTAGAAATTCCATTGGCCTTTTTAAGACTGTCTTCTCTGGGGAACAAATCCCTGCAGCTGCTTTTAAAATTGAGGGTTAAAAGCATTTTTGTTGCTGAGAATGCACATTGGAGCACATGTAGTGCTTTAATGTGCATTTTAAAGTGAAAATACAATACAACTTTACAGAACCCTTGAAAAGCATCACAGATTTGCTTCTGTGGTGGAATGATTTCAGAAAGGTACTTCCAGGCAGAGCTCTGAAAACCCGTTCTAGAAGAAATTTTGATATTTCAAGAATGTTTTTATTTTGAATCAGAGTAAATTTAAGAACTTCCATTTTGCTTCACTGGAAAAATAACTGTGAAAAAAGGAAATGTTTGTTTTGGTTTTGAGGGTTATGTTTGGTTTTTTAAAAGAAGTTTGTGAATTTCTACACTTAAAAGACTATTCCTTGGGTTGCTAGCTATTAGAAGAATCCAAAGAATTCCCAGAATCTAAAGTAATCAATTATCATTGAGAAAATACTCTGAGAATGAAGACTTAGAAATAAACTTAAATAAAGTTTAGATTTTGCATAGTGTTACTGTGAAGAGGAAAAAAAGTCATGTTATCAGCACATTTCCTGATATTAAATATTTTCCAAAAAGGGCAATGGAGTTCTGGGAAACTATGTAGAATAGCTAAGCTATCTCTCTTTTCAGTGATGCATTTCCTCACTTTACAATTGATCTGGCCTCACTGAATACTTTAAGGCAAGTTTTGATTTATTTCATTTCATAGGGAAAATTCCAGTAGAATATGCTGCTGGAAGCTCTAGGACTGATTTTTTTTATCACCCACTCTGAAATTCACATGCATGAATATCCTATATCAACCAACTTGTCTCCCTCAACCAGTCCTTCATGGAGTCTGCTGTCTGTCTAGTCGAGCTGCACGTAAACAACCATTTCACTTTGATATTTTGCTGTAGATAACAGGGAGAGCTGCTAGTTGCTGACTGAGATGGCAGTGAAGGCAAAAGGGAGCTTTTCTCCTGCCTAGTCCAAAATATTCCTGCAAAATAGCTCCAGAATGCTATAGGCCTTGAATGGAGAGGTGGGAAAGGTGGTGGCAGAGTCTCAGGATATTTGGGCCACTACAGTAGGAGTTAAAAGACTGCAAATACAGTGATATCAGAAGAAAATTAGTACAGAAGTGTGTATTAATACCTGTTACCTTTAAAACTGTGATACTACTGTGGGTAATACATTGCCCATGACTATTTAGGGTTAACGAAGATATTTTCCATTCCTTTTTGTACCATGGCTTATCTTCAACAAGTGAGCGACACTTGAGATGAGCAGTGCTGAGGAGCAACTTGATCCCAAAATGACTCTTCTGTGAAACTGGGACTGCACTCAGAAAGTGCCAGACATCCTATTTCCTGGTGTGTGCTGTAATGAGTGAGAAATGGTGAAAAGTAGGTCTTGTTTGCTCTCCTTTACTTGATGTGCATCCAAAAAAAAATGCCAATAGCTCAGCTATGTGTTCTCAGCTAAGTGCCCATTCAGACATTTGAACCTTATGTATCTTTTTTTCTTTCTCTAGACAGCATCTCACTAATCATGGGTGTCCTGATTTCAGCCAGAACAGAGTTAATTTTCTTCACAGTAGCTGGTACAGTGCTCTGTGATTTGGATTTACTAGGAGAATAATGTTGATAACACACCGATGTTTTAACTGTTGCTAAGTAACTTGCTCTAAATCAAGGACTTCTTGTGTCTCATGTTCTGCTGGTGAGCAAGTGCACAAGAATATGGGAGGTAGCATGGCTAGGATAGCCAAAGGGATATTCCATATCATAGAATATCATGCCCAGTATAGAAACTGCTGAGAGCCACCAGTCACTGCTTAGGGACAGGCAGGGCATCCTTCAGGGGGTTGTGAGCAACTGTATTGTGCATCTCTTGCCCTTCCTGCATTTTATTTCTCAGTCTCTTTCTGTTGATTCTCTTTACATTACTACATTACTACATTACTACATTACTGCGACAAGGTGTATCTGGCCTTCAAGGTCAGAGTCCGGCAAGCTGAGGTTAAGGCCGACACCCAGCTGCACTCCTTTCAGCACCCCTTGGCGTCGTAAGGCCTTGGGCTGTGCTGGTTGCGGACTGGATCGCTGCAAAACGACGAGAAGGAAGGAGCTGGACACTCGCTGGGGGCGGAACAGGTTTATTGGAAAGCCCAAGATGCCAACCAGGGAGAGACCCCGAAATGGAGTTGGGAGTAGGGTTATCAAGGGAAGGGGCGGATAAGGGAGGGGTTTACCAAAGACCAATAGAGGGAGGAGAGGGGATGAACTTAACACAAATGATATAGTAGAGAATCCAATAGATATGAGGTATGGGAGGGCCCCCCGGGACCACAGCCAACCACAACCCCCAAAGAGGAGAAGCTTCTGGAATACTAGGTGGAGTGGGGGGGGTGATTGACCTGGCCCAGGGAGGAGAAAAAGGATACATATAAAGGAAAAAGGGGGAGGAGGAATTATATAACCTAAAAGATTGACAATACACTTAGCAAGGGTTGCTAAGGGAACAACATAACTGGCAGGGCTGTGGCGGGAAAACTGGGGAGGGCAGAACCATTTTACACAAAATAGGGGGAGCAATACCTCGAATGGGGGAGCAATTAAATAAAATAACCGAACGCACTGCAACACATTACTACATTACTACATTACTACATCATCACCATCATCATTATTATTATTATTATTATTATTATTATTATTATTATTATTATTATTCACTTATTAACTGTTTTTGTCCCAAAACATGGAGTTTATAGTTTTTATTTAATTTTCCTTTCTTTAACATCTAGGGGTGGAAGGGTGGAATGTAAGCAAATGGCTGTGTGGTACTTTGTTGCCATCTGAGGTTAAACCATGACAATGGGAAAGTGATGAATTATCCCAGAGAGGTACTTATACCCCTTTGTGAGGTTACTGAAGAGACCTTCATTTCGGTTCTCTTATATATCCCTCTTGACTAGTACCTGTCTTTGCATAGTGTATTTTTATTACGCAGGTGTTCTGAAACACTTTGCCTATTTTGTATTCCTGCCACAGCTGGCCTAAACATAGATCAACAACCTGAAATACCCCATTTAATTCTCTAAAGTAGTAGTATTCTAAGAAAAAATAATCTATTTTGTAGCACCTAGCTTTGAATTCTCTTCTAGCAGAAAATGGGGAATTTGACCATTATAGGTCTATTTTTGAAGCTGTAATCACAGTTAATGACGCAAATCATAACTCATTTTCACTAAATTGTGGATGTAAAGCCAGCAGGTGTAATGTATCACTACTTAGACACTGAAGTAATACTGAGTACAGTGATCTATTCACTTAGCCATATTCTTTGTATTGTAGGAATATAAAATTTTAAATATATTTCAGATGGTCATTGTCCACAATAACCTGCTAAATTTAGCTGTCAAAAAAACCCAAAAAAGGCATCAGGTCTAGCCAAATCATTATGCTCCCTGCATAGTCAATGAAAGTCAAACCACAGACTCTTCCCCCAGGCCTTTGGAGTGACTGTGGGGAGCCTATACGATTATTGTAGGTAATTGTCTGCTTTATAGATGTTAAATATTCAGAAAAACCATTTCAACTCTATGTTGGGATGATAAAGACTTGTTCCTTTGTCTGTTTCATGTGTATCTTATATACCAAATGTCCTGGGACTCGGAGAAGGATTTCCTTCCATTTAGTAATGCGTACACTGGCCCTAAATTGTAATTTACTGTAATACTGGCTCCAGTGTGGGCTCATCTGCTGGCCACTGAACCTTATGAGAAGCACCTGCTCTGAAGCAGGATTTCTGTGGGCTGTTATCCCTGCAAGAGCCTGTAGCATTGGTCCTTCATGAGCCTTGGTCCTTTGGGAGAGAGGCGCATATGTTCACTTCACCGCAGAGTACCTCCTCCTCCTTTGAATTTGGTGTTTCCTCTTGTCTTTCTTTCTTTTTACCTTCTTTCTCATTTGCTGACCTTGAATGAAGATGTTTTCACAGAGCCATGATTAGCTTGGCTTGATGGGCTCAGCCGTGGCCTGTGGTGGATCTGCTGTGGAATGGGCCTGACCCTGACCTTGTCTGGCATGGGGCAGGCCCCCGTCAGAATCCACTCTTGCAGCCCTCCTTGTACCAAAACCTTGCTGCCTACATAACATTAACATACATTAGCAAAGGGCCCAAATCAGTTGCCTGAGCAGCTGTGCCATCTGACATGTCTTATGGTACCCTCTATGCTCAGATGGAGACACAACATACAGCACAGGTGAGGGTCAGGGCACTAGATGCCCATGGGTACACAATTACACTCCTAAAGTCCTTGAATAGATAATTTAAATATCCTTTTATTAATTTTCAGTAATCCTGTGTTCCAACATTTAATTCTGAGTGTTGATACATTTTTTGATATTTCTAGCCTAGAAAGATTCAAAGTAATGCAAGTTTTTCACACTGTACTTATGCTTTGGCTAAAGAAACCAGAAGAATATGCTATACCTATTTTGAAAAGCAAAGTGTTGGGCTGAAAGTAGGTTACCAGTGGAATTTCTTAAGGCTTGGCTCAGAACTGATGTCATTTAATATATTCATTTACGACCTTGGCACAAAAAGCAAAAATGTTTTAATGAAATTTGCAGATGGCATAAATGTGAGAGGAACTATAAATACAAAGCAGCACTTGAATATTGTGTAGAGTTAAGAGACCTTGAGGACCAGGGTAAGAGAATTGTAATAAGATTTAATAGCACAAAATAAAAGGTCACAGAATTTGGCCTTTTCATCTTACCCATTATTACCTGTCTAAAACTTAGAGGCCTACTTTAAGTTGTTCACCTGGGCTCCTTTAAATAATCATAGAGAAATGCCTCTGCTAGGACTAAAGTAATTATTTAAGACAGGAAGGTTGTCCTGGCTTTTAGAGATGCCTTTCTCACTGCATTGCTTTTGGTAGAAAACTAGATGTCTTCTTAGCCTAGATCCTCAAGAATCCCAGTTTCAGATGTAATGCGAATGCTTGCTAAATGCTTATTATCCTTCAGCTGGAAAGAGAAAAAGCCATTAACAAACAGCTTCAGGTAATGCAAATATGGTCCTTCGATACCTCAAGCTTAATATTTCTGTGAAACAAAAAGAAATAAAGAAAATCCCTGTAAAAATTCCTTGTG
The DNA here is from genome assembly GCF_028769735.1 of Zonotrichia leucophrys gambelii. Classification (NCBI taxonomy): domain Eukaryota; kingdom Metazoa; phylum Chordata; class Aves; order Passeriformes; family Passerellidae; genus Zonotrichia; species Zonotrichia leucophrys. The sequence goes on from NC_088173.1 coordinate 61,158,173, forward strand.
GAATATCTTCTAGGACCTTTGCCAATAAAGTTCAAAAAATAAAAATTAATTGTGAACATACAAATGGTAATGAGGCAAAATAAATTTACAAGATTAACTTACATGAATATTTTTCATATAGCAGATTGGAGATGAGAGACACTTATTTTTTTCTGATCTGAACAATATCTGCACCAAGCTTGCCTGTTCTGTGTGAAATAACATCAGTAACAAGTCAGGTTAAAAACCATAGAAACTACATTAGTGCTAGACTGTGCCTCATACAAAACATGCCACCATGTCTTGTTTCTAAGACAGGCATGGCTGTAGCCACTGGCAGCATGTAGACAGTAGTCAGTAGTGGCCATTGTCCCCATCACATGCACTACATTTCCATAAATCAGAATATGCTGGGTTAGTTGAGCCTTGTGAAAAGATTATTGAGCTTGTGATTTAAAAAGTTATGAGACATTTTTTTCAAAAGCATGCAAAACCCTTTTTCCAAAATATTCCGTCATTGTCATGCCTACCATTTGTGTATATATTCCAGCATTTTCAGTAGACTAAAGGTGAAAATTTAGCTATCAGTCCTTGAGTTGTTCTGATTAAGCTGATCCAGTCCTGCAATATGAAGTCAGCTGGAGTGCTGTATTATGGATGTGGGCACAAGTCATTGCTTTTCAAGCAGTTAAATGTTTTGGGTAGCTCAGCTTTTGAAGGTGTTGTTTAAAACATTAGAATTTCCATAGTTTTGAATATCCCCATTTTCCTTGAAAAAATGTTATGTTTGCAGATTTTTCTAGTTATTCCAAAACCTTTCAGATTATTTCTGCCTAATTCACTAGAATTTTCCATCTTATGATTTCACTACAGTATTGAAAATATAAGAAGTTTTAATCTATTTCTTGAGAAGGGAACAATAAAATACACATACTGTAAAAGTCTCAAGATAATGTAAATCACTGCCTTAGCTGGGAATAAAACACCTAGGACTTGGAAGGCATCTTCTGATTTACACTCGAATATCTGACCCATACTTAATACCAAAACACTGTACTGGAATCTGGAAAAATAAGTGAGAGACAACATTTGTCTGGCTGACACAACCATGTTTCTTTAGAAAAGGTCTTTAGTTCAAGTTCAGCTAGCTTTGCACATTTCCACTAACCCATGGAAGACATTTGAAACCTAAGTATGATGTGAAAGTTGAAGAAGTAATCCTAAAATAGATTAGATTTATTGCAGAGGTGGGAAATGAGCAGTGCTGCCTGCTAAGGGAGGTATTTGTTTGACTGTGTTTTGTGTTAAGATGCTACCTTGAACTTGCAGATTGAGCAGAAACAATACTGAGTGTTAGAAATATACCATTTTGATGAATGCCTTCTACTGGAAACGAGCCAGTTGTATTTGCTTTCTTTGTAGTCAGCATCTCAAGACTCAGCATGAACTCTACCGTGGCAAACTGGGAGTAAGTTATTTCTAGTCTATAATGAGTATTTCTACCCCATTATTATTGAAAATAACAGGTCTCAAATGTGGATGGTATACCCTTTTTCACCAAAGTACCCTTTTTCACCAAAGTACAGTTTTTTTACCATTAGACTGAGCATGAACACCCCTCCAGCACTACTTCGAGTATAAAGGACTGAAGATAAAATTGTCTCTATAACTACAAGAAAAACTCTCTCTGTATGTGTATATACAATTTACAACTGGTGTTTTGAAAGAAGGAGGACAAAATTTTCCAATGCATAATCAAAGTAAGTTTTACAGAGATTAAATTATCTGAAAATTTAGTCAAGTAAAATGAATAATTGTATGCAACAAAAAATTTAAAAGAAAAAGGAAACATATAATGAAAATGTGAAAATGTAAAAATATAAAACTTGAATTTAATTATGTTTAATTGCCCAAAATAAAATGAAAAAGGAAAGAGCAAAAAATATGTATGAATTTATGAAAATAGGTTGCATGTGAGTTTAAATAAAACATTTTGGATTTACACAGTTTGTTTTTCACACTCACCCAGTGTTCTGTTTTCCTCTTTCCCTTTGATTTACTATCCTTCCCTCTCCTTCTTTTTATTTGTGATTTATCATTCCATATTCTTAAATTTTTCCTGTAAAGAAAATTAATTTTTTAAAATAAGCATTGTTTACCAGTTAGTATGAACATTGTCACTATTATTTTGCAACTGGTTTAATACTAATTAAAACAAAAATGAAACAGTGATAAAGGAGGAGCTATTTGATTGTATGTTTCCTGAATTTGGATATTACATAGCCAGGTTAGTTGATTGAACTTCCATAGTTTATAAAGTGAGATTTAGATTCCAGCCTGTACCTCTGTGGCAGGTGTTTCACACTGGGGTGAATTTCCTCCTGAAAGGGACTGTTTCTCTCTGTGGGAAGTGTGTTAGCAATGTCCTCAGTGGCAGTGTTTTCTTACAGTGCTAAGGCTCTCAGAATTTTATCTGATTATGATCTGTAGCATGGCAACCTGAAAACCTTGGGCAAGCACCCTAGCTCTCAGACAACGTGTTCCCAGGCTAAGCCTGTCTCAGAGTTAGAGCCTCTGATTGGAAAAGGGCAAGCAGGTGCAGCAATGAACTGTATAATGTAGATTTAAGGGCCTCCGTGCCAATTTTTTGCTCTCCTGATCTGTTCCTATCACATTGAATTACTTGCCAATGCAAGCACAAAATAAGATAATCATATAATTCCACATATAAACCTCAACAGCTTTGTCTGGTTGTCTTTATAAAATTGGCATAATTATTAAACCAACTAATCCTCAAATATGCTTGACTTTAAATTTGTATCAATTATGAGAATAAAAGTGTTTCAATCATTTATTAATAAAAACATCCTGAAGGACAGGAACTGCGGATACCATTTGCGGTGGGGTCTTAAGAACTGTACGTTGAAGAAAGAGGGTGCTACTGTTTGTTAGAAGCATTTAAATCAAATGTATGCATGTAATTTAAGGCTTCACAAGTACTGCTCAAAGTGAAAAAAGGAGAATTACACTATGACTCATTTTTCAGTGGAATATCATAAAAAAAAAAAACAGGGAGTGGAGAGCTCTGTTTCTCAATTCACAAGGTAAAAAAGTTTTCCCAGCAATTTTAATGTATTTTGAGATATATTTTGTTAGTTTGTGCTTTATCTAACATCTAACTACTAGAGACAACCAACCATATTCCCCTTTATTAAAACCACCACAAAATATTATTTTTGACATTAAGATTCTAAAACCAAGGAAGGATTACTTTTTAAAAGTTTTAGAGATCAATAAAGAACTTACTGAGTTGTGAGAGCAGAGAAACAGAAATATTCACCAAGATTAATTACTATTCTTTCTCTCTAGTAGATGATTAGAGATCAGAGCAGGTAAAGACTACCGTTGAAAATCCCAGTACAGACTAGCAGTGATAGCTAAAGACAGATGAACACAGTAGCATATCAAATTTTGAAACTGGAGCATCACAGCAGGTTTTTGTCTTCAGCAAGCTTGACAATTTATTTCAGACCCTTGCTTGCAAAGTTAAGACGTCAGAAAAGAAATCCAGTTTGGGGAAGCTTGTCAATGGGAGAGAAGGTTTTTTCTCTCTCCAAAGATATGCCTGCAGATCTTTCAAGGTCTTGAGGGCTACTTTTTCTTCCTACAAATCTTCAGAAGTCAACACTGAGTGAAGAGAGACCAATACTTTTCATTTGCAGCTCTCCTGACACATCATTTGTTGCTATACCATGCCATCCTTCTAAATTGCATTCTGTAACTCACTATGGTTTGACTGTGACATGAGATCACAGAAAACAGAAGCATCCATGAGGGATCAAGATGAACTATGAGGTGAAGAGTAAGACTTGAAAATGAATGTCTCCTCTGAACTTTACTTCTTTGTTATGTTTTATTCCTCTCCATTAATGTCCTCTGCCTTCAAGAGAAATATGTACCATCTGCTTTTTTTGAGTCCCTATCATACTGCAATAATTCCTTGATTTATTGCATGATTCACAGTGTCCTTTCAGTTTGGTGCACATATAAAACCTTTAGAAGGAGAGGATTTGGAGATTATCTAGAAAGCTATTTTAGTGTCTTTAAGATACTTGTCTAAAGCTTTGAAAGAGACTCACATTAATGCCAGTTTAAGAGAGAAATTTTAGAGATTCACTCCTTGGAACAATAAAAATACCATGTGTCATAGGAAACTCTCCTATCACTTGAACATGTTTGTTATACATGAGTGTAGGGCATGTAAATTCTCTGTACTGGAATCATACATTTGATTGCTTTTCTCAAGCAGATACAGTACTGAGCTAAGCAGTCTGAGTCTTAAAGGAGCAACAAATCATTGAGTAGCCTGTATGTTTTGTGAATTTATTTTTTGTGTTACGTCAGCATTTCAGTCTTTCACTTTTCAGTACTACACTAATTTTTAAGAACTAAATGCAAGCTACAGACCTGACCTCTGTGGAGCTAAGGGAGCTAATTCACAGCAGAATTTGGATGTAATAATGGTTGTATTCCAAATAAACAGTTTTGGAAACATGCTATCTGTGTTTCATATGCACCACAGGACTTGTTTGGCTTGAGGAATCCATAACTTCCTACAATTTGCAAGATATGCAGTTTCCTGAATACATGGGAAACTACTTGTTTAATTCCAATACTTCAGGCAACTACTTGTTTAATTCCAAATATGAACATTAGATTGGGTATTTTCAAAGTCATTTTCTCCCCATCATGTGCCACTACTTCTACCTGCCAACATTTTATCAACACGTTTTCAATAGGAAATTCATTTCATACTTGCTGCTGGAGTTTATTCTAACAGCTGAATGGCCTGAACATGTTCAACATTATAGGTCAGAAGGTGCCATGGTGTAGAGCTGAGATAAGGGAAAAAAGAAGACCTCCAAGAAAGTAAGTTTTGACTTGTTTCTTCTGGTATGTAGCAGCCAGCATTTTTTCCCTATCACTGTTTCCCAAGTGTTATAATTGGAAATGTAACATTTAGCTTGATAAGGGTCTTTCTTATTTCAGTCAGAGACTCCTATTTCTGTTTAAGAGCATACTGCTAATGTATTTAATTGGGGAAATAGGAATAGTTTGCATTCTGCAAAGTACAGAATTGCTACAAATTATTCTGGATTTTAAGCCTGTTAAGAACTGTGCTTATATAGAGGCCATACTTGCAAAGCATATTTATGTTGTTGGAATGTACAGTCAAGAAGGTAATCTTGCAATACTCACTTGGTGGAAAGTCTTACTGAAATCAGTAGAAATATTTCTAAAATATTGATGTTTTTTATAATTGCCTATTACAAAAAAAAAAAAAACAAAACCCCAAAAAAACCCCCAAAAAACCCAAACCAAAACAACCTTAAAAAAGCCCACATAAACAAAAGCATGAATAAAAACCTGGAACTCGTTGAAATTTAAAAGTATTTAGAATAAGTCTATACATGCCTGTAATTACATTGATTATACAGTGGAAAGCTAAGGATACAGTAAAGTGAGGCAAAGCTATGACTTAATAGGAAGGTAAATTGTATTATTACTCTTTGCAGAGCATCATATTTCTTAGAATAATTAATGGAATCCCTTTTGGTTATCAAAATTTTTTTTAGAATACAGAGTTTTGAATGGGCTAAAATATTTGATAATGATGCTCCCAGTTTTCTATATCACTTATGAAATCTTCCTAGGTCATCATTTATCAGATGATACCGGCTCTTTCAGTATTTATTTTAACTACAGTCTATTTATTTAAAATAACATATCATTTAGCACTTGAAAAGAAGAGTTTGTTCAGTACAGCAATTACTTTTAAACTTGAAGATAAATGAAATAAACACAATGCTAAGGTTCTATTATCATTGTCAAAGTAATGCATTTTCCATATTTGTTGAGTAAAGATGGGAAGAGTTCACTTAGTTGGGCAAATAGCTTTGAGCTATACTGAAAGTTTCTATTGAACCAATTGAACTTTATTTACAATAGAAAAATTTGATAGCCAGCATAAAATAATATCAGCTTTTAAAATTGAAAGAAAAAAACTTCAAAATTTGAACGTATTTTGCAATTTTGGTTCCCTCTTCTTTACTGATTTCTATTTAGGTGAAAAAATAGTTTGATTATTGTGTACCACCATTTTTTATTTCTCTTCCTCCTTTGACTTCACAATTCCATGTTTATGAGAATAAAAGCACTTCAAGAAGTATGTCTGCTAGTTTACTTTTAAATTTCCTGTGATTTGAAATAAATATTTGACAAATTTATCACTAAAAATAATCTAGATAAGAGTTTACAGATAGTAGGAAAGGAATGTTAAGTTTTATTGGCTATCTGAAGAACTCCAGAAGCCTCTATTTTTCAGAAAATGCAATTTTTCAGTATTTATGAGGTAGCACTGGTTTGGAATTACAATTAATAGAAATTTTTCACTTTTTTTTTTTTTTTATTTAGACTTTTCTTTGAGGGAAATTTTGGAAAGAATTATTTTTCTGATGAACCAGAAGCTCAAAAGTTTTTTGTTCAGTTCACAAAGCAGGGAGGGAAGGTATTTTCACATCATGCAGGACAGAATTTAACCAGAATCTGCCACAGAGGGGATTTTCTGCACCGCTGCCTGCAGGTTCAGTAAAATAAGCAGGTGAGGTTTCTTGCAGTGACAAGGAAGGGAGATGTAGGTGAAATAAGGAAAGTTTCAGGATCTGGTGGGTAGTAGATAATCAGTGTCACTGCTGTCTAAAGATAGAGGTGTTGACTATGACCAGGGAGCTACCATGTCTCTCCAATGCCATAGAAAATCCAAGAAAGGATTATTATTATTAATGGCAGTATTGGCTTGCTATGGAATCTAGACTTTCTAAATAAGCTCCTTTTGCTCACAGCCCAAATTCCATTGTGGATATGGTCCAGTTTTAAGTATTCAAGAAACAAGAAGCTTCACTAAGGCTTTTGAGGGGCTTATTGCCATGAGACTGTCCCTGCTGAATGTCTGTTGCTAGGGGCCAAGTTTGCAAGAGGAGATTGTCCTCTGCAGCTAGCTTAAAAGCAGAGGTAATATGTCCCCAAGGCAAGGTGGTTTAGGAAGAAAGGCATCAGCTAATTAAACTTAATTGGGTTAGCCAGGGTAGTCTGATTAGCATAATTAATTTAGGCCTCGGAGTAGGCTTGAGGGGTGTGTGTTTTTGTGAGGGATCCTTTGAGGGAAGTGTTTGGGACTCCAAAGTGGAAAGAGTAGTTAAATCTCTAGGTCAAGGGAGAGACACTCTAGATGAGTGGGAAAGACAACGTACAGAAATGCAGAGGATTTAGCCTGCCTAAAGGCTATGTGCTCTTTTGAAACTGGCAGTGGTTAAGGAATAAACCAGAGGGGCTAGTTAGAGGATTTTAATCCACCTGGAAAGCATGGGGAAGGAGCCTAGCCAGATTGTTCCACTTGTGCCTGACAATACTGTGATATAAGTAAAAATGTGGTGTCTAGGGAATAGTGGATAGGATTAAAACCAGGCTGTTTTAATCTACCTCTACCAGCAAAGAGGTAGAATCCTTCAGTTAGGGGAAGTTAAAATTATTTCACCTTAACTGATTTGGGATCTTTCTCTACTGCAAAAAAATGAATTGAATACTGGTTCAAACTGTATTCAAGAACTTTGTGTACTGTGGTCTTAGTCATGAAAAGAATCCCTAAGAAATAAAAACTTGCAAACATAAATTATTTTAATGAAATGACAGAGTAAAACAAAAATTATGATCACTTAATAATACTTCTTCTTTTGCAAAGAAAGTGGATTTTAAAATACGTATATCCTATCTTTGATTGCAGTACTACTTTAATGGAGTAGATGGTGTAGTGCTTTATTCCTATGCTGAGTTATATATTATGTCAGTTTCATTTGGTTTAAATTGTCTGTTCTCTGAACTGCCTTCACATTTCAGAGCTTAAGTTTTCTGACTTTTTTTTTATTTTTATTTCTGCTAAGCATTTAATTTTCAACTTCTCTGTGGGTGATGCAGTGGTCAAATGAGCCTTTGTCATGCTCTGTTTTAAACCAATGCACATCCTGGCTGCCAGGCAGACAATCTCTTACTTTTCAGCTCAGAAAATGAAGCACCTCTATTGTTAAACTTACCCTAGAGCTGGTTGGTATGAAGCATAGCAGGGAATTCCAGAGGGGAAAAGATTGTACTGCTGGCCAGCCAGTACTTTGCCCAGGTACTCCTGTGAGCTCCTTTTATTACTTGCCGATCTACAATTTAAATCATCATAGCTTCAACTCCAAGATAAAAGTGACAAATGGGAATTTTGCATGAAAAACCTTATAGTAATTCTGTATACATATTTGTGGCTATAGACTACTCTTAAAAGACCAATCTGAGAACTTTTCATTATTTATATGAAGGATTAGTAATAAATAACCAAGCATATTTGGCATGTAATTTTGTAAGGATTCTCCTGAGACCTTGAGAATTTTGACTAAATATGATGTAATGTTGTCTGCAATAAAGAAATGTAGTGATTAAATATTGGGAAAGAAATATGTGATTTGTCCAAATAAATTCTGCGAATTGAAATATTGCTTTTTGTAACTAATGTTTGAATCGCTTTTTATTTAATTTCTTTCAGAATTTTTTAAGCTGATTTTTCATTCCATCCAAACCATCACATATTCCTTGAAAAGAAGCTTTGTATCCTAAATAAAGATATTGATATTTTAGTTGAAGATTTGGAGGAGAACCTCAGTATGTGTGAAGGTAATTATAAATTAAGATAGTTGTACTCTAAGATCATGATATGTGATAGCCTTTGGAAAACTTGGTTCCATTCTCACTTGAAATAGTATGAGAGCAATTTTACAGGGAAAGTTTTTTTTTAGTGCTAGCTGGACCTGGATGACAGAATAAAGCATGAAAATTAGAATCAAAGAAAGCTGATGTACCAGAACCAAGACAAATAAATAAATCCCCAAGTTTTCCTTTTCTAATCTTTAGAAGGTTTATGTTTAGGTCAATTCTTGCCCAGTTCTGCTTCAGAGCCATTCAGATGAGATTTTATTAAAGGAAGAAAGGAGAAATGCTTCTAAATTGCTTTCAGAAAGGTTAGCCACTCAGCATGAATAAACTAGAGTTTGCTACACCAGAGATATATATGACATGTTGAAAAATGTTTTAATGAAGTAGCAAAGGTCTGCTAGAGACTGAGTTAAAAAAGAAAAATATAGCAGTCTAGTACACTTTGAAAAGACAGAAGAATTCTTTTCTTCTTTCTCTTAGAGAAGAATTGAAACCATAGTATTTCATGTCTTTGTTTTAAACTGTGTGGAAACTCTGTATTGTTTAAAATACGTACTCCAAATTTCAGGTTTGGCACCTGCATTATTTGAGGTATAATTGCATTTACTCTATGTAATTAGAATATAAATTTGTGTTGCTGAGGCAGGATAGTGGTGTGGGGTTTTTTTCCTGGGAGGTAGTGTTATGCAGTCTGGTTTGTGTTCAGAAAATTTGCCATGACAGTGCTTCATAATAGAACCAATTATCAGGAATGCTGTTACACATCGCCTTCCAGACCCCAATTTAAACAGAAGCAAGTGACAATTCCTTCTGTGAAACTGTCACCATAAATCAGCCATATGTGAAGACCTACATGCTTATGGAGGATAAAACAAGAAATATGAGTTTAAAAAAAATAATTATTTGTTTTTAATGTGTTCTGATTAACTTTCAGACTAAGGGGGACAAGCACATATTAACTGCCAAAACTTCTTTCCACGTATCTTTAGCAGGTATCAGAACGCTATATTTTTTCACATTTCATCTTAAAGAGGAAAAGATCCCACTTCCAATGCTTCAAAATAGATGTTTTCTACTTTGCAGCACAACAGGGGACACTGCAACTGATCCTGCTCTTTGATATTCTTGTCCTGAGTGCAATGACATACCTGATTGTTGGTCTTTTTAATGGACATTCTCAGTTAAAATGCACAAAACTGAAGAAATAGCCACTATTTTTGATATGTAATTAATATATATTTTTTTTTCCCTGAGGCTTCACTTTGTTAAAATGATCCAAATAGCCCAGTTCATCCTCAGACACACTTGGGAACTTTTAGATGTAATGCTTAAAACAGCCTATTATTTATGTAATGTTTATCAAATACAATGCCCTTTGTCATTGAACTGTCCATCTCTGAACACAAAAATCCAAACAATCTGAACACTGGCTTAGATGTCAAATTTAGGTTTTCCATACATTGATTGTAAGCATTTCCAAAGTATACAGTGACACACCGTGCATACACACATACAGAAACTTCAGACAATATTCTCTTTCCATTTCCCTGTTTTTTTTTTTATTTTAGATGAATTTCTTTAAAAGTGTGATTATGTAGGTGTTTTTATACTCTATTATAATTACATGCCACTTGAAGTTTTCCTTGAAAGGAAATCTAAGCAATAAATAGTTGAGAATAGCAAACTTCTAGAAAAACACCTAGGAAACTTGGGTAACAAAAAGAAACTTGAATAATTTAAGACAGTTTTACTACATAATATTTCAAAATGTACTATATTAAAATATATAAAATTGTATTAAATTAAAAAAATATTTAAAGTAAAAACCTGAATGAATATTCTGCTATGTTTCTATTTTGCCTTGACTGGCTTGCCTGCTGGAAACAGATGGGAATGGCATGTTTGATAGTACCTTGCCCACAAACTTTCTAGATTTTCTTAGCCAAATCTGTAATTAAAATAATAGCTCTCTAAAGAGAACATGAAATTTTAAATAAACTAGAGTTACTAGTAGAAATTCCAAAACTGTTTGTTTTCTCTCACTGTTTTCTGTATGATCAGACATAGGTCAGAATTACCTTGGAAGTTCTGTGAAAGAATGGGGACATCTCAGCCTTCATCTCTCTGCTTTCATTTCAGGGAATTCAGTGAAAGGAGTAAATCTTGGCTTTCTGACTCCTAACCTGTTTTCATCCAGACATCCATACCCTGCTGCTGCAGAACTGGCAAGTATCACTCAGGATCACACAATGCTCACCTTAACATTCATTACCATGCTTGTAAGGTTTTCCTGCAATTTATTTGACAGCAAAGGAGCCATGAGATCAGCTGTAACTGAAAGTGTGAAAAGTAAGGAAAAGAAACTGTTTTAACACTTTATTTTCCACTATTATGAGCCAGTTTTGCAGCAAAGAACTTTGTTTTGCTAGTGAATTCCTTTTTTCCATTTATCCAATAAACTGAGATTATGAAACTGAATCTTAGGCAACAAAAATAACAAATTCTTTGGTTTCTCAGAAGAAAAAATAACTATAAAAATTCATTTTGGTTCTACCTTAAAGGCAGGGAAAAAAAGAAGTGTTTATTGGTTCTTTTACTCTAAATCTACCTTTTGTGTAGATGGTGGGGGTGGTAAATTCAGTTCAAATGTTTGCTGCAGATATTATGATGGTAGAAACAGAGTTCATTTGTTTTCTTGGCACTGGTAAATTAAAGCTTTATTTTTTATGTGTTTTAAATCTGAAATGTGTAATAAATATTGACTAGGTCTAGCTTTCTTAAATGTTAAGCATTGCAGTTGTTTAAGGCAGAGAAATATGCCAAGAAACTCTGCTGCATTCTGCCTCAGGGAATGTGCTGGTATGTGTAGTTTATGTCTCAGTTTGTGCAAATCCATAGTTTTCCATCTATACAAAACCAGTAATTTCACTTTTTTTTTCCTTTCAACTACTTGAAAAGAGGGATTGCTGCTGTCTAAAACTGCTATGGTGAAGAAATATCTCAGTATTTTAAAATAACATTTGCAAGCCATAAAAGGGACGGCCTGAGATATAATTATCACATCTAATCTCTCAAGATTCCTGGAAGGTCAGATTCACACATTATTGATTTGATTGATTCTTTTTCTGAAGTTGACAATTCTACTTTCAATAAGCTCACTCTTTTTGTGGTTTTGCATTGTCATTCTGAGAAATATTGAGAATGAAGACATTATTGTCCATTTCCTTGCTGAGGAGAGAATAAAAGAGAGAGAGTGAATAAAATTTGGAAGACATTTCCGTTTTCTAGAAATAAATTTTCTTTTCCATGTGGCTGTGTACTGCTTCCCACTTAACTTTCACTCTGTTGTACCTTGGATGTGCTTTCATTTTAGAAATGGCATAGGTATATAATAATTTTTAAAATATTTAAAAATATTTGAATAGTAAAGTGCTTATACAATAAAGGAATTGTCTAAAGCCCATTAAAACAAGAGGGAAACTTTTCAAAGTCTGCTATTTGGCCTTCTAGTCAGGTCCTGATTTTTTACCTTCTTCCTTTTTTAAAGAACAATACTCAATTCAGAAGCTAGTCTGGGGATAATAATATAATGATTTAAAAAAGTCAGGAATTTCAGAGTCTAAAGGTATGAGTTCTGCCTTTGAAATCATCACAGATTCAAATGAATAGTGCCAGGCTTTCTTACTGTCTATGAAATAAATTAATAAAACATGTGTTTCACTTTCTTGCCAACCCCTCATGACAATGACCATTCTCCCTCCCATACATCTGACCGTTTTGCGTTTTTTATTTTTAAAATTAATCTTACTGATGAACCAAACATTGCATTGGAAGTTAGAAAACCATTAGAACACAATTGTATAATATTGTATCATAGTTTGGGAATGAGCAAAGCATTCAGTATTAGTGAGGATTGTTCAAAGACTCTGATAGAGCAGAAGCTGATATGGTGATCCTTGTCGGGCATTGGAAAGAACGTGCTTTTCTTCTCCTCCAGCCCGAGGTTCACTCAGGTCACCATGGGCATGTTGTGAGCTGAATTCCTTCAATGCCTTGCCTTAGTGAGAGCATTTCTTTTCACAGGAGCTGCTGGGCTTTATCCAGCTGTGATACTAGTTCTCTGATCCACACCCGTTCCTGACACCTTTGTTGTTCTGCTTGGTCTCTGAATGGCCTCTTGACTACTCTTCATTTTTATTACTATTTGAACCATTGTTTCTCCTTTTATGCCTTCGAAATTCTATGTTAGGGATAAAATCTGTTCTCAGTGTGGCATAAAGCCATTGCCCTTGCTGCCCTGAAGAGCAATGGATAACACCTAGGTATTTCACTTGTTAGCTGTTAACCCAGAGTCAAAAGGGAGTAGACAAAGGCACCTTAGCTGGACACTGAAAGGATGTTTGGCCAAAATGGCTTCTGTGCTTGCCCTGTGCTTGAGCTTCCATGCGCCTCCACTCTGGCCACCGTCAAACTCTATCACTGGGTCAGTTAGCCTTGCTATCAACCACCAAGCTGTTTCTGTGTGACATGAGCTACCTTTAAACTTTATCTTTGAACTGGGCCAAGAAGGAGGGAGGTTTGTAACATGAAGCTCCTTTCCCTCAGTACTCTCAGAATTTATTTAGTGGTGATTTCAGCCATACAGTCTTCTGTGAAGGAATTTTCTGCTTTCTCTCACCCTGTTGCTGGCACTCCTCCAAAGTGTTTGATTAGGGGTTATGTCTGCAGTCAGTGCCTAGCAGAATGAAATACTACTTTTCAGGGTGTTTCTCAAGTCCTCTCTTTATCATTTTGTATTGTATACTATTCTTTCTTCGGGGATACTTAAAACTGGCAAGTAGTTTGCCTGCAGGTTTGCAAGATTTTATTCTGCTATATTATTTTCATTTCTCAGCCTTAATTATAATTCTAACAAGTCTGTATGTGAAGATAATCACATAGCAATCATATGCATTTATAAGGAGGATAAAAACTGTTGATTGAACCTTTCTATTATATTTTTATTTGTGTTTTGGTTGTTAGGCAAGTGGGCATTTTATACATGGATGCTTTTGTTCAAAGCTTTTTTTGTCTGGTGAGTGAAAGAAGCAGGTAATATCTTGAAAACTCAGTTTTCTTTTCCCCATAGTTTTTCTGTCTACACAACAAAAGCTGCTGGGGCATTGTGCTGAGGAGACCATGCCAACTTCTTTTGTATCAGCATGAACCCCTCTGATCAAATCAAAACTCCCAGTGTTATCAGACTTGTTTGAGCAGCCCCATATTGCATTTTCCAGGCAAGCTTCCTTCAAAAACTCATAAAAATAGAAATTCATAAGAGAAAGAACATTACATGAGTGATGCTGAACTGGAAGGAATCGCTTGGCCAGCAGTCCAAACATCGGAATGGGTATTTTTATAATATCTTATATGAAACTCATCAATTTACATTGAGTGTGGCTGCAAAACTGCAACTCCAGCAAAGACAAGGAAGGCAACACATTGCAGTAATGCATTTAAGAACTCACTGTCAGCTTCTCAGCTAGACTGCAGATCCTGTTGTATGGATTGCCCATTTGGAGATATGGCTCTACTTAATAATTATATTTGATGGCAAATTTGAGAATAAATCTCTAAAAGATGTTTGGTTATAGGTGTGATTTTTTTTTCCCGTGCCAGCAAGTGTACTCTATTTCAAACTGATACAGCAGATTATGGTCATTTATGTAGCATCATTCTTAGAAAAAGCCTATGTGATGTGGAATAATTCAGAGTGACAAATATCGAAATGCAGATAGTTTCTTAGAATATTATAGAGAAATGTGTGTTGAATTATACTGCTGCAAAAAAAAAGCATAATAATATATGCTGTTTGTAGGAGTGTCTTTCTCTAAACATAGATAGCTCTCTAATTTTAACCCTTCAAAAATATAATAAACAATATCATTTTATTATTTTATTATAATGACACTTTTCTTTTGATCTAAAGACTAAACAGAAAAAAAATAGTCAATAAATGTAGAAGAATAATGTTATGCACACAGGATATCTGAGACCAATAACAACATATTATGCTAGTGTTGGGGTGCAAAATTGATGAGTAATTTTGGGAAAAAAGGGACAAAAAGAAATGAAAGAATAATTTAAATATTTAAAATTTTATTTTGAAGTTATAAACGTAATAGATTTAACTTTCAAATAAAGTGACCAGCCTGAAAATTTGTTGTAAATAACCATATGAAGAGTTTTCTGATGGTAATGGCACAGTAAATATAGGCCAACAATCTAGTATATTTCCAAAAACCAGATCTGAAAATAATGATGATCATTCAAAGTAGGAGGGGATGCCTTTTTGAAACATGTTTTGACTGAGTCTAACAGCTGGACTTAGCAGAAAGGGAACCAGCTGAAGAAAGTACATGAACTAAGACCATCAGAGCTACTCTGCACATGGTGATCAGGAATAAATAAAAACACTCAAAAATTTAAATCTGTGGGTCTTTGAAGCATTCATGACACTAAGATGTGAATATCTGCCTGAGCAGCAATGAGCATCCTTATGTGGATCCAGTCCTTTGGGTGGGAGATCTACTAAAGGAAATGAGAAATCCGAGGAAGTCTTACTTGAAAACAACCTGTATGGATGCTGGGGTTAGAAGGTGTGCACCCTTGCCAAGATAAAATATAGACACACTTAGAGCTCATTTAGATACTGGAATCATCTATTGTGCTTTGAATGTATTCTCTTAATGTTAAATCATGAGCCAATTGAGAAATCATCTTTGAGTTAGAAGGTTAGACTTCAAATGAAGAGATGTCTTTTCATGTCCTGGAACCACTCTCTGGTGGCTTCAGGTAAGCACATTTTCTTATTTTTTTTTCTGTGTGTTAAATAGAAGCAATAATTACCTCCTGAACTGCAAAGCTGTTTAAAAGTTTCAAGACACACAGTTCTGGGTGAAGGAAAAAAAAAAAACCCTTGAATGAATAAAAATGTGTTCAGAAAGGGAATCATGATAAGATTTCAGAAAAAAAAATGAAAAGAGGTGAGGAGAAATTAATGTTTTTATGTAGTAATAAAACCCCTTATATTTGCCCCTGAAATATTTTCAGTGTGTGTCTTTCCGGAAATTCCAGGAAATTCTGGAGGCCTTAAAAGGTATCTATGTATATTTAAATTAGAAAGAAAAAAAAGGGGAAATGATTAATTTTCAGAGTGAGAAGGATTTACATTTTCTATTTTTAGATCAGTGTATCTCTTAAATATAAATGGAAACATGATAGGAATCAGACTGGAACACTAGGGTTGCACCATACTGATGCATGTTTAATGCACATGTATGCTACCATGGAGAGCTCCTTGAGAAGCAAATTTTCCTTTCTGTCACACCTTCTTTCTGTTAGTTTTTGTGTCCCATCTTTTATCACCAGAAGAGACAGCCAAATAAAATGTGTACTGCCAAAGAGGTTGTACTGAGTGATTTATACATGAGAATCTCATGAGCAGGAGGAAGCTGGGCTCGATTTCACAGCTTTCTAGATATCTTTTCTGAGCTTCTGAGTATTTCCAATTTCTATAGAAGTTGAAGGGAGCAGAGCATGTTGTCAGCATGAGATAATTGAGACACAGATTTGTGAGACAGTCAGGAAAAAAACAGCTCATGCTGTAAAGTTCTTAAGTGTTTTAATGAAGACAGATATTTAAAAGTATTGATTAATGAGAAACTAATAATTGCTCTAAGGAAAAGCATTAAATATTTAGCACCAGCAAGAGATGAGCTCAGATCATACTCAATATATTTAGTGTAAACAAAACAATCACATTTTAAAAGTAAATATAAACATTCTCTCAGGCAAAGCTGTAAAAGTAACTGAATGAATGCAACATGAGAAATAGATAATTAATTTTTTGAATCGTATTTTGTGACATTTCAGACCCATATTCCTTTAGAAGGAGCATAAATATTCCTGTAAGAAACTACAGCATTGCAGTTACAAAATTTGGCATCTTATACCTTTTGAATTTTTTTCCTGATAGAGCTTCAAAAAATATAGGAAGAGAAATCACTGAAATGCTTTTCTTTAAATAACTCTGATATTTCCTAGAACTCAATATAAAATACTTTTCTTCAGCTGGAAATTCAGATAATTAAAGGTATGCTTTGGTTCTTACACTAATAAAAAAATAATTTTGCCATGGAAAATTCCAGAATACCTAAATGTAGAAATATCAAAGTTTAGAGAACAATAAAATTTTTCTTTTTGTGGAAATAAAAGATAAATTACAAAAGCCTTTTTTTTCTGTTCTTGAACAAAGCTTTGCTATCAATCCTTTTCCAGCTTTTTGTGGTTTTGTTTGTTTGTTTTTGATATGGGTTTAGTAAAGTGTAGAAACAGGAGCTGTGCTTCCATTTAAATGATCAAACTTTCAGCAAAAAGATAAAACTTCTGATTTTACAGCAAAACTTTTGCTTTTCTTGGACATTCTACAAATAGAGAAGGAAACCTAGTCCATTCATTATGACATGAGATTGTGATAGATATATCAATGAAATCTACTGAAAAAATACATGTTTATGTACATAGTGTTGCGGACTCTATCATGAAACTGAAGAAGATCCACTATGGAGTTCCAAGTCATGGATACATTTAATCAACAAATCATAAACTTTGTTTCAAAAGTACATATATGGGTTTATAAAATGTACTCAAATATACACTATAAACATTAAGCTTAAAAAGAATGAAGCACTACAAATACATTGTCAAATCCAGTGCAGAATTTAAATCTGATATTCAACATGATTAATTATTATGAATATTTTAAAAGGAAAATAATAATGAAAATATTTATAAAAAGTTACTTAAAGATAACTTTGTCAGTCTCAAGATGGTATCTGTAAGTAAATACACACATCAGCACTCTGCAAAAGCTGAGAAGAGGAGAAATAAAAATAAACCAAAATTATGTTCACTGTGAGTGAAAAGTAGGAACCAGATTGTGAGCTAACACTAGAGACCTATATAAAAAGGCTTAAATGTCCTGAATTTATCTCCAGCTATCATAAATTAGACTATGCCAGAGCTGTACCAAGAGGAAGAAAAATACATTTCCTACACCCTGCCTTTCATTCTGAGGATTCTGCAGTCTGAGTACCAGATAAGCAATGTAAGTCTATTAAACCTGAATGCTCAGTCCTCTAGTTGTGCTCAGTCTTTTTTTTAATATCTGAATTATAAATAGAGTGATTTGCTGTCCTTGATGGAAGAAATGTGTAATAAAGTGTTGAAGTGAGCAAGAAGAAGTTTGCATGAGCAGCAGGAGAAAAGCTGCTGAGATGACAAGTAGCTCTTCCATACACATTTGCATTAGGCACAGTACTACTTTGCCCACTGGTATATGGTATTAAAACAAGAAGCTGTAGAAGGGAGTGTTGGGCATAAATCCAAACAAACTGACATATCTGTATTACCCATATTGTCTGATAAAGAGTGGAAAAAGAAGATATGGCCATAAATCACCTCTGAGTCAGAACAAAATATATAATTTAATGTGTGTGTGAACTAAAAATAGTGTACACTGACACCATGACATGCTGCAGTGCATGAAATGAACAAATGTAGACTCCAGCCTTGTGGATAAAAAACTAATCATATGGAGAGAAAATAAATAAGATCTATAACTAATTGCAAAACAAGGAATGATATTTCTAGTTTAGTTATCTGAATGCACAGGAATGCAAAACTGCTTATTGACAGGTGTGGAGCAATATATTTCTTGTTGTGCTTCAATTCATTACAGAGGCCTTTTGACTACTTAATCTCTAAATATTTTTCTGCAACTCTTGAAGTCTCTGTACTAGCCATTATGCATTTTGCATAAATTAAGAAGGCATGAGCATTCCCTGGCTGTAATGAATGTTATTGGACAAAGCAGATGGCCCAGTAAAGGGCCTGTGTGATGAGATCCTCCTAAAGAGATAATTATTACAGAGTTTTAAAGCTATCTTAATATTGTGATTAAATTTGTGAATGGGCTACTTTTCTAACAAATTTTAATGAAAATAATTGTATAGTAATATCTCTTTAAACTTTTTTCCAGAATGTGTAAGGAAAGCTCCATATGAAACAAAAAGTTGTTTGTCATAATATTTGAAATGGGTAGGATCACTTGCTGGGTAATGGGTAAAACCAGTAATGTTTTCCTTCTTGGCTGAGAATTAGTTGACTGAAGATGAATTTATAATTGTTGCATGCATGGATGCAATAGAAAAGACTTCCTTATTCCTATTACACTATTTCCCCCTCCTTTTATAAAAATTGCTGTTAAAAACTAGAGAGAAAAATCCTGAGAAAATAAGACGGAGTTTGGCAAACAAGCCTGGTATTCAAGATCAGTCTGTCTTCTCGTGGAAAGTATTTTGTAAGTCTTGATGGTTAGGAACTGCCTTCTCATCCCAAACTCATACACAGCACCCCTGCTAACATGCAAAATTCATCTACATTTGATGTATTTGAACTGAAAGACAGTAGCAACCCTTTTGTGGTGACTGTTCCTTGTACTAGCTATGCAATTTGACTTTGCTGGGGTAGGGAACAGAAGAAAAAAACACTCACACCTTGAGCCATGATCTCAGCTGGAAAGCAGGCACCAACAGCTGTGAAACTACTGTGAGATGTCCCTCTTGTCAGAGCAATGCCTGCCTGAAAGAAAGCTTCTTGACTTTATGTCAGTGCAATATTGAAGCCTAAGCTTCCAGCTGCTTGCTCTGAATGGAGCTGTGCAGAGTTTTCTCTAAGCAGACTTCCTTGCTTAGCTTTAAAATTATCTCCTTCTGTAATAAAGATGCCTGAAAATGTGAGTATTTTCTTCCAACAAAAGCTATGAAAGGGCTAAATGAAACTGTTCATCATTACCGTAGAATTAAGCAGAGGAATAACTCTCCAGTTTAGCACCAGTCTCAGCTTTAAGGTGCTGCCCAACAGCTGTAAAGAGCATGACAACTACCTGAGGTTATCAGGAGAGATGGATACTTCTTTACATGACCTCCTTAACTGCTCCTCTACAGTGAAAACCATATTAATTTAATGTTTTCATGGCATGTCTCAGTGGTTTGGGTTGTCAGGAAGGCAAAGTGGGCAATTAGACCATGAGAGTAATTAGTTATAAACTTAACTGCATGGTGATATTATACAGATACATATAAATTGTTAGGGTTTTCTGTAACCCAGAAGAGCTTTTAGTTTACTCAGGCCAGAAAGAATTATTTTTTATTTTGTTTATATCAATAGAACATTCAGGCAAAAGTAACAATAAAATTTTTAATAGTTGCTTTAATTCACTTTAACAGAAACATTCAACACTTTAAAATTCATGTTTTTCCAAATCAGCTCTGAGGATTTTCTAATTGTGACTTGCGAGGTAGAAAATGGTGATTGATTTTTGAAGTTGCCATTTTTCCTTTGGAATATTCACAACTAACTTTTGTACGCATGTGACTGGTTGTGGGCCTGCTCACATGTACATATATTCCCTTACTTTCTGAATTATGAAATAAGGGAGAATAAGAAAAAAAAAAAAGATCTGAAAATACCGAACACAGAAATTCAAAACCAAATAAGTAATCCAAACATTTTCTAAAAAATGTTTTCTATATTTTTCATTATCTGAACTTAGATATTGAGCCCAGTTGTACCCAAGGTGTTTCTAGGATAATTCCACAGACCCTGGTGTTCTTCTGTCTATGTACTAATGAAAATGAGTCAAATTTTGTCTAGACTTTTTCTCTGAAATTATTGTTTCTAGAACAAAAATTGTGTGACATTTGTTACTGCTCAGAAATTACTGTGGAGTGGCTACTGGGCATATTCTTCATTATTCGTTTGTATTTGTCTTCCACATTTTCTTGCATTCAGCATGTTTGGGCTTTTTTTTATTTTCTTTGCTACTTGTGAAAATTTAATTGAATATATTACACAGTATTTGACAATTTATTAATCCCATGTCCTGTTGTTATAGGAAATGAGCAATCTCCAATGTCACCTTCTAGCATATTCATGTGGGTCAATCGAGGTCAGAATTTATACAAACAGCTACTGTCAGGAAGTAAATTTTGCGTGTACTAACGAATATAATGCAGTCTGAATACTGATAACCCTGGAACACAACTAAGTGTGTTCTCCTCTGTAGTTCCATTCTTTTGTGTTAATACCATTATCAGCTTGTTTTATGGAGGAATTGAAGTTGAAAAAACCAAGAATGCATTAGCTTACTTTACTGTCTGGACATATGGTGAGCCATGGGATCATTAACAATAACACATTAGCCCCAATAATGTTTTCTGAAAGCTCACGGGGATTTAATCTGTTGTTGCATATTAAAGGTATGCATATTGTTTCCTGTCACCTTGCAGATCATACTGAGTCTACAAAAATAGCACCCAAGTTTTATTCATCTGGAAACTTACATGCAACAGCTACACACAACAAGCAGATCTTTTCTGTCAAAATGTTCTTGATTTATCCATTAAAAATATCCTCCCTTCCATAAGGTAACAGCCATTCGTTCACTCTGAAACTAGAGAATCTGACTGTGTTCTGATCTGGCTGTAGGGTGTTTCCATCAAGAGGTTTATTTATATGGATAGATATCCTGGAGGAATATTAGGTTATATTGATGCTATCCCAAATAAATGATATCAGGATTGACTGAGAGGTTTAAAAATATATGCTACTCTAACCATTAGACCAAAAGATGACTTTGTTTCTCTGACTTAACTGGTGTTGCTAATGAGTTAACTCAGCTCCCTGGCACAGTTTGGGCATGGTAGAACAGGCTGGGTAAGTTCCTGTAAAGGTATTATAGGTTGTTAATGAAGAGTTTGAATATTTTTCTGCTGCTTTGGGTTCTGCAGTGCTAACACACTCTAGGTATAATGGCTCAAACTCCCTAAAAATGGGTTGCTAAATCTAAGGAAAAAGTATGGGAAGTAGTTAAACAAGAATGGAATTTATATGAAAAATTATTGTGGAAATGAGAGAAAGATTCAGCACTGGGGAAAGATTAAAAAGTGTCTGAGAGTGACTGCTCCTGCTATAGTATATTCTTTCCTGGGGCTGGGCCCTAAATCTCTTCCTATATCTGGGTTGGTTGTCAAGTTATGTTTATCAACACCTAGGTAATGTAGAGGCATACAAGGTTTCACACACCTTGTCTTTCTGACAGATAGCAGGAGACATTCTCTGTTTTGGCTATTCATTCCTCCTCACATCCCTCTCCTTCCCCTTCCTGTTGTTTTTTCTTAAACCAAGATCATGGCTTTTACTTGGTATGCAATTCTTTTATAACATATACACACAAACATACACACAATTACATTTCTATATGTTATTTACATAACATAAAATTACGTAAATAGCATATAGAAATGGAATTATAACATATAAATACTGTATATATTTATATGTATTCACTGTGGTAATAAGTAGCAATCCTTGGACAATTGAACAGGTGGCAGATTATAACTGATGAGTGGGATGATGGCAATGCATCAGAGGCTTCTTAAATCAGCTTCAGCACCAAGAAAAGGTGAATGGAACTGCAGTCTGATTCTGAGTATGTCATCATGAACTGATCCACAGAGCTAGCTCAGCACCCAGGTGAAAAGAAGTTATTCTTTATAGAATATAAAATTCTTGAACATCTGTCAGTTTAACGCACAATAAAATATAATTCACTCAAGTCATTTATTTAAAGTGCAATTTTTGTTTGAAAGTCACTAAATGTATTATTTTCTTTAATACCTTTAGTTTCTTCCATAGCGACTTTAACTGGCCTGCATGGTCATAAGGTATGAACTGGAGTGTTATGTGAGGTACAAATTCTTCTGGTTAATGAAGCATTTCAGATTGTTTTCATGAAATCTTCTCTTAATGAATTATTTACCCAAAACTAAGGCTTGATACCTGGTACCTTTCATGATAGCTAGTATCCCCTTTGAAAAAGTATTTTAAAAAATTCTTTTGTCTAAGTTGAAAGTTATTATGCTGAAGTAATGGAAGCTAGTTGGATTTAAATAATATAATGAAACATTTTTATTTGAAGTTGAATGTGCAATTTAATTGTATTTTTCTTTCCATTTAGAATTAACCAGACAAGCTGAAATTAGTATATATGCACTAGTATCAGTGACATCTAAAAACCTACATAAATGGGTGTTGACTGTGAAGATCAAAATAGTTATTAGGCAGGACAGCACTTCCCAGTGATTCATTGCACTTCTGAAAGGTGTGGACAGCTTTCCATTAATTTTAATGGAACCTGAACCAGGCCCTTGTAGAATTGTATAAAACAGCCTAGTATTCATAATTTCCTAATTCCTGAGAAACCTGTGTTCACCAGCTATTTCACTGGTAACTTGAAAGCACTGAAGTGCCTTCCCACTGCTTGTAAATTAAGAATGACCCAGTCTTGAGAAAGGTTTTGATAATAAAGAGAGGAACAATCACATAATGATATTTTAAAATTTCAGTCCATCCACAGAAGTAGTTGGTACAAAACTACCTATATTTTGCATAGTATCTCTTTAATTAGGTAGGAGCTGGCTTCCTAATCCCTGCTTTAGCCTGAGAGGCTTTTCTTCACCATTCTGTAAGAGTGAGAGCCACACTGTTTACCTGAATATATGACAGGGAAAGTCTCATTTCTGATGCTTAAATCACTGAGCACTAACCTTCTACTACCTTCACATGGCTTCATGTCCTTTCAGCTTATATTTTCTTTTCCATTATGTGGTCTGGAGTAAAGGAAGCTGAAGGAAGACCTTATTTCTCTTCATAACTACCTGAAAGGATGTTGTGGTGACGTGGTCTCAGTCTCTCCTCCCAAGCAGCAAGAAATGGGACAAGAGGAAATGGCCTCAAGCAGTGCCAGAGGACATTTAGATTGAATTAAGAAAAATTGGTTTAGATTGGATATTAAGAAAAAATTCTTTATGAAAAGAGTTGTCAAGCATTGGACCATGCTGTCCAAAGAAGTGATGGAATCACCATGCCTGGTGGTGTCTAAAAGATATGTAGGTGTGGAACTTATGGACACAATTCAGTGGCAGACTTGTCAGTGCTGGGAAAATGATTGCATGATCTAAAAGGTCTTTTCCAACATAAACAGTTCTATGATTCTATGATTGCTGTGCCTGAATTACAGGTCTACATCCTCTAGTAGAGGTCATGGAGGGACTTCTATTCACTACAATACAAAATGAGCACCATTCTTAGGAATTCATTTACCTGAACAAGTGTAGGGAGAAATTGCCAAGATAAATGCTTATTAGCTTGCAGGATTTCTTGTATCTTGCTTGGTGTTCTCTCTTATTGATTTGAATAGCATGGCTTTTCACATGATATATGTTGTCTCTGGGTAGTTGTTGCTTTTCTCTCTCTTACATCTCACATCTACTCTAGGAAGCCTAGTCTGACTATTTGGTGCCATATATCTGACCACTAGGTGCTGTCTTGACTAAGGTTAAACTTTCAGTCTGGCTTTAGCTGGTTTTAAAGCACTTCTCCTTTTAGTGACTATCACTTCTACTGTTTTGCTGCTCCTGGAGGTTGATATAAATATTGAATTAACCTCTTTTAACATCTGTTTCTTGTGCCAATACATATGAATAAAAATACACTGTCTGCCACAGGGTTTCTTTTTGCCCTTTCATCTTCTTTTTCACTATCAAATACTGCCTGTCACCATCTTAGGTTAGGCATGCTTGCAGCTATTTTGCATTTATGTAATGAAAAATAAATATGTAGGCCATTGTAAACTGTTCTGTATTTTTCTCTTAAATCTAGATCTAATGAACTAAACTTTGATGCTCATATCAGTTGCATTAGTTTTACCCAATTTTTTCAAGCCCAGCTTCAATTTCAAAGTTCATAGTGTAAGAAGGAAATTACCCTGGGGAAAGTTTCTTCCAGTTTGTGAGATAATAGCTGTTCAGTAATTATTACAACTCCTTAACCTGTTTTGAAATCATTTGGTCTCCTACTGCTCACTTGGTGAAAGTGGCTATAAAGTCTTTCCAGTAACAATATTTTGAGGTAATAATTTTCATGGGTTCAAGAGACGATTGTGTTAAAGCTTTCATAACAATTAGTGTCACATCCCAAGCTTGTGCATATACATGTATTGGGATTTTGGCATTGTTAATGGCTGTATTTCTTCAATGATAGCCATAATTAATGGGTACGAACTAAATTTGCTAGAGGAGGAAAGTTGAAACTACAGCTAAATGAGTTCTGTTAAGCCTAAGCAGAACAACATGAAAGAATTCTACAATGCAATTAAGAATTACAATTGCTTGACTGGTTCTAGGTATTTGTTTCTTTTCCAGGCAGAAGCATGTAGAACTTTTGTATTTCCAAAGAAAATGTCACCCACAATTTTACTTTTAATATCAGGATTTTTTTACCCAAATATGCATTATAAATTGAACTTTTCCATAAGCCTCACATTTTGTAAAGTTTTCAATTTTTTTTTCCAAGATATTCCTGAATCCATGTGGTACAGAAATACTTTGTAAAAGATGAGAAGGAGTAAAGTTCTTCGAGTTGAAACATAGTAAAATTTATCAAATGTTTTCTTGTAGTTCCATAGGAAAAAACCTAAATTCTTTCATGGTGGAAGAGTATCTGAAATAGACTTTATTATGTTTGTTTTATTTTTTACATAGCTTTCTCTTTTGTGATACAAGCAATGTTCTCCATCATTGCTTGAGTAGAATAATGGCAGATTATAATGTAGAATGGAAAAAGACTATATGAAATATGTGATATTAGATGTGCTTCAACGTGTGCATCATAGTGTTTTAGCCTTTTCAACTGTTAAGAGTTGGTATCCACAAGTACATTACTCACTGTAGCTCTTTATTTCATTTTCTGAAAGACAGATGAATGAATTCTTAGAGCATGTGAACAAAAGTAAGCCAAAATATTTACTCAGATAGTTACTGAAGTTATTTTTTTGTCCTTATTGACTGGCCATGTACCCAGTAGAATTGCCACAGCCTGTAACTTCTGAAGGTATTTACTACTACATTTAACTGTAAGTAGTTATATACTGCAAATGTGTAAATAAGCATTTTGCAGAAATACAGTGAAGTCAGCTTCCACTGGAATTTTGGCATGCTCACAAGACCCCATGTTTCTTCTGGTTACACAATACTTGTAATTATCCACTTAATTACAGCTTTTAAGACCTTGAAATTTTGTGGTGAAATGGAATACTATAACCCAGCTGAGTGCCAGTAGATCAGGCTTACAGGGGGCATGCATGCTTTGATTACTTTCCTGCTGTGAAGGTTCTTAGGTTTGAAAGTTTCTGGAATGACTTTGTAATTTTATCAGGTATTCTTTGAAGCTCTTCACTATAGCTCACTGCCTATTGCTTGCACAAATCTGCAGTCTAATGTGCAATAAGCTCGTCAGATAACGACTGACAGATGCATATTCCTTCCTACTCTGCAGTTTAGTGATATATGTGCTTTACATGGTATAAACAGCTGTAACTTTGTTGCAGCACAGACAATTTCATAGGATCACACAATTACTGAATGATTTGGAAAGGACATTAAATAGTTGTAGTAGTTCCAAGCTCTATCCAGGGGATATCACTGATGAGTGGAAGAAAGCAGAAGTCATACCCACTTACAAGAAGAGTACTGAGGAGTATACAGGCCCATTAGTAGTACCTAAGTTCCTGGAAAAATAATAGTGAGTCCTCTTGGAAACTGTTGAAAAACAAACAAAGCAGATGACTGGGGAAAACCAGGATGGATTTACCAAGTGCAAATGAAAAAAAAGATAAAATCTGTTTGAAGAAGAGAACTGTAGATATTGTTTACCTGGACTCCAGTAAAGCATCTGCCATTGTTTCCCACAACCTTCTCCTGGTAAAACGGAGATGAGACTGGATAGGCAGTCTGCAAGGTGGATAGGGAATTGACTGTCAGGCTGCACTCAAGGAATGGGTTTTACCCAGGCTGGCAGCCTGGCACCAGGGGGTCCCCAGGGCCCATGCTCTTCAGCATCTTCATAAATAATTTGTATGATGGGATTTGAAGAACCCTTACCAAGTTTGCTGATAACTCCACACTGGGTGGTAAGGTGGATGTGGGTGTTGATTTTGCATGGAATGGTTTTCACAGCAGGGAGCTACAGGAGTGGATTCTGTGAGAAGCTGCAGGATACTTCTGCCATGTCTGGCAGAGCCAATCCCTCCAATGGATATGCTGATGGCCAAGTCTGGGCCAATTAGAAATGGTGGTAGTGGCTCTGTGATCACATATTTAAGAAGAAATCAAACAAAAAGTTGTTACACATTTTTAATTTCAACCAGAGAAGACTGGAGTGAGAACACATGAGAGAAACTCTGCAGACTCCAAGGTCAATGGGGAGGAGGGGGAGGAGGTGCTCCAGGCACCAGAGCCAAGATTCCTCTGCAGCCCATGGTGAGGCAGCTGTGCTCCTGCAGCCCATGGATCCACAGGGGATGCAGAATCCACTGCAGCCCATGGAGGAGATGCACATGCTGGAACAAATGGATACCTGGAGGAGGCTGTGGTCCTGTGGGAAACCCATGGAGAGAGAGGTAAGTGCTGCTTTCAGACTGGAACAGCCTGTCCCTGAAGGACTGCACCCTGTGAAAGAGTGATCCACGTTGGCAGCAGCTTGAGGGGGACTGTTGCCTATGGGAGGGACTCACACTGCAGCAGTTCACAGGCAGCTGCTGCTCAGGAGAGTGGAGCTGTGCTGGAGAAGTTCACGGAGAGCTGTGTTCCATGGGAGGGACCCCACAGTGCAGCAGGGGAGTGACTCCTCTCCCTGAGCAGTGGGAGAAAGCACAGGTGATGAACTGACCATTACCCCCATCCCCTGCCTCCTTGCACCACTAGGGTAGGAGGCAGAGCTGGAAAGGACAGGGGTGTAAAAAGGTGTTTTGAATCATTATCCTGCTCTGATTTTCTTAGTAATAAATTCACTTCCTATCTCTATGTTTAGCTTGCTTTGCCCTTGATGATATTTGATGAGTGAACTCTCTCTGTCCTTATCTCTACCCATGAACCGTTCACTAAATTTTCTCTCCTCTGGTTGCAGCAGAGAGTGAGTGAGCATCTTCTGTGGGTGCCTGGCATCTGGCCAGCCTCAATCCATGACAATGTGTCTGAAGAGACAGCCCTCTTAGGGACCTGGACAGGCTGGTAGAGTGTGCTAGAAGCAGCAGCATGAAGTTTAGCAAAGACAAGAGCAGGGTGCTGCACCTGTGACAAACAGCCCAGTTCTGGCTCAGCTCTGTGTGGCTGGGGAGCAGCCTTGCTGAAAGGAACCTGGGGGCTCTGGTGGGCAGTCAGCAGAGCACTGCTCCAGTGACAAAGGCAAATCAGACCCTGGAGCACTGCTAGCAGAGGTACTGACATGGTCATTCCACTCAGTGCTGGTGGGGCTACATCTGGAGTTATGTGTGCAGAGCTGGTCCCTACAATCCAAGAAAGACAGGGAGCAAACAAAGAAGGGCCATGAAGATGATCAAAGATTTGGAAATCTGCCCTGTGAGGAAAGGCTGAAAGAGTTAGACCTTTTCTGACTGGAGAAGAAAAGGCTCAATGGGGATTCTTTTCGCAGTATTCCAGTACCTAAATGGTGGCTACAAAGAGGATGGAGGCTCTTTGGAAGAGCCACATGGGGATGACAAGGGGCAGCAGATATAATTTGCACTGGAGAGGTTTCATCTTGACATAAGAAATAATTTTTTTTTGTAGTGAGAGCAGCCATTCACAGGAACAACCTTCCCAGGGACATGGCAGAAAAATTGTTAGGCTTGTTGTTCACTTTGCGTTCTGGAGTGAGTGCCTGTGGTACAGCTAGAAAGATCTTGGGATATGCCTTTACTTTCACTTATGGACATCTCTGCAAGCTCATAGTCACAAACCCAGCATAGTGAATCTGGGAAAAGCAAAGCATATTTCAATGCAATTTACTTTAAGTATTTGCAGGAACATCAAAACAAGCTTACATGTATATATAAAGTATTACCTTACGAGAAGACATTCTTTTTTACTAGATAAAAAAATACACCAGAAATCTTTGCTAATCTGAAATTAGTCTCATTTAATTGTAACTGGCCCCATTTCCAAACATGAAGTTCAGCAATACTGACTTATGAAAACCAGTAATAAGGTATTAATGACCCAAGGTTGTATGTTCATGATCAATTACTCAAAATTTATCACTTTTCATTAATACTAAGTCACTTTAATACTTTAAACCAAAGCATGTATTACAAGATAGGTAATCATTCATGTAGAATCTGATTGGGGCACAAGGCTATGTGTTTGGCTTTCAGGAATTCACGTGGGTCAATTCTATCTGCAGTGAAAGCTTAAATGAACTTGGCTGCACCTAACAGATCTCTTGACAGCAGATAAAAGCTGGTGGTAAAAGAGAGAAAACAATCCACAAAATATCAGGGAGAAATAAAGGAGTCAGACTTTGAACATAAGAACACCAGGAATGCATCACATCCAAGATAATGCAAGACCTTGTGTTATTATATTGAGTTTTGTGAACATTCAAATTTTCAGCACAATTTCAAGTCTCTCATTTCTCACAGTTATCTTTAATCCTTACCCTTTCCAAGAATGTCTGTAAGAGAATTCCTGGAAAAAGTATCTTCCTTCCATTTTTCAGTTTCCTCTTTGCAACACAGGGGACTTTGAAATATTTATTATTTCCCAGTGGATTTTTTTCTTTGATTTTTTCCCCCTGGATCTCATTTAGATTTCTAGTACAAATAAGAACCTTTGACAAAAATCTCCTAGGCTACCTGCTGTATGAATTATTAGCTTTAGTTTTAATTGTTATTTTTGTTATTATTGTTGAATCTGCTACCTTTCTTTGATTCTCCATAGTTCTTTTATTGTACAAACTGGGGAACAACCTATCCAGTCAGCTCATGAAAGTCAGCTGTCAGCATATACCATCCTCCATATTCTCTTCAATCCATATCGTAATTAATATCTTTTTTCAGATTGAAGAGTCCTTAGTCTGCTTAGTAATTTCTTGCTCAGAAGCTGAATGATATCTTTCAGCATTCTTGTCTGAAGCTTTTACATATCAGCTGTCACTTCAAATGCCTTTGTCAATTATATCTGAGGTATTTTAATCCATGAACTAATGCTGACAAATCTTTTTATTTTATTGCTCAACCAGTGCTGACTGAGTGATTCTTTCAAATATTGAAGGACTCTTCCTTCATGACATCACATGATAACATTTTTAGAATTTATTATTTAAACCCATCAGAGACTACCTGAATAAAAGTCCAACCCTCTGTCAGTTTTTAAAAGGCCAATGCTTTTTAAAGCATTACCTGCTCCAGATCCTGCCCACCTCACCAGCTGTAGGCTTGCTTAAAATGTTATCCCATAGTGATTTAAATTAGACATAATCCATTGAATTAAATGTGTTGTAATAAGTCCACTGATTTCAAAATAGACAATGATCTGAGCTTTTGTTCATAATATATACCACAAATTCAGTATTATAAAAGATTCAGTATAAATGTAATATGAATACATTTAAGCTTGCCATTTTTAGCTATGTAAAACAGTCAGTGCTTGAGTAAGTGTTGCACTATTGTGTTCTGAGTTTTTATTGTGTGAATGTCCTTAATCTCAAGATTATGACTAGCTCATTTAAAGTCCTGACTCATAATGGTAATTTAATGTCTGTGCTACACTGAAAATATCCAATATGAACGAACTAGTGAATATTAAAAATGTAATCAATTACTGAAGTAGGAAAACTTTACCTTTAGTAGAGAATAATTTTTACAGAACAAAATACAGTATGTGGAAAGGGTAACTTAACATTGGAGTACAGAAGAGAAGTTTTATTAAAGCCATTAAAGTTCCATCTCCTCTTACTGCAGTGAAAAGAATCAAAAACACAACCTCCTTTTGTCTAGGAAAAAAAAAAAGCAAAAAAGACTGAAAAGCATGCTTGGATCTATGGAATGGAGAGTTGATGGACAGGTAAAAGAGGAGTTGGAAGCTAAAAGAAAAGAATATATTAAGTATCAAGAGACTGCAGGGGAGAATGTGAAGGACATACTGAAAAGAAAATGTTCCTGCACCAATACTTTGTGGTTGTAACAAAAATAAATATATGGCTTTTAAGAATGAAGAGGTCATATAAAATATTATTTTGTTTTGCTTATATATTTGAAGGATGCAATTATGTATTTCTGTTTCCTGAGTTCTCCTGGATTTGCCTGCCTGTCTGAGAAAGAAGTAGTCATTCTATAACCCAGAATGGCACACAGCAAGTCACAAAATGTTAGAAATTTGTCATTTCAAATCACTAAAAGAAAGTAAGGAAAGAATTTTAGAAATCACCTTATCTCTGAATGAGAGGGAAAAGGAAGGAACATGGCCAATTTACAGTTGAGGGGTTTTTCACTCCCTTCTCTCTGGAAGGTTGCTGTTCTGTTACATGCAGCATGCTGTGGACCCAATTTCTTTCTATACTTCATTACTTAACATCTTTTTTTTTTTTAATCTATATCTTATGTACCAGGTATGGCAAATCAGTTTTAAATGATTTAATGTCTGAAAAATAAAGCATATAAAATTTATTACACCCATGAAGGCAAGCATGTGTAAGCATGTCTTTTGTAAATGGCACAAATGAGCTGATTGACAAGGTTGTCTGAGGGACCAATGTCACTTGTGCTGGAGTATTCATTTTGGAGAGAATTAAAGAGGGAAATTTAGGATTTGCACCAGTTTCTATGAGAAAGAGTAAGATCCTTTTTTTCCTCATAACTAATTTTTGTTTAGTTTCATCACAGTGTCTCTTTTTCTTATCATGAGTTTATAAATGTTATGCACTATGTAACCAAGAGTGGGACAGGCCCTGTTGAAACCTGTCAGAGAGTTTGCTCCTTTTCATTTGCCCAAGCACTATTCTGGAGTCAGAACAGTCACTGCAGCCATTGGTATTGTGCCAGAATGAATCTGAATAAAATGATGAGATTTAACTGAAGGTTTTTTAAGGCAGTGAGTCCATTAGTCTAACACAAATCTGCAGAGAGATTTGCAGATTCATCTGTCTTTGAATTAAAGGAAGAAAGGAAGCAGACAAAAGAGAAAGTTATATAGCTAAAATTAGATATGATGACAGATAGCAAATCTCTAGCCTTTATCAAATAGTTTAAACTTCTTTCCTGATGGTATTTCGGCTATAAAGAAAACTCTCTGCATTAGGAGCAAAATTATAAATGCATTGTGTGGGAGGATTATGTTGAAAGTCTGGCATCTACTTGATAACCTCATGAAATTCTGCCAGATCTGTCCCATTGAATACTGACAAGGCTTGAGAGGACTATAATTTCATTTTCAGGAATGGATTCTAGGGACTTAGTTTATGCTGAATTCAATTTTTAAATTTTATTCTTTCCCTTATTTCCCTCCACTTTGGCAGTTAAAAGCAAGGAAGACTAAACATGTGTTTTCACCTTACACATTTTCAAAACTCTACAATTATTCAACCAGTTGAAGTCTGCAGGTTGATTTCTTCTGAAGAAGAAAGAGTCACATTTTCAGAAAAATTTCCAGAAATGTCAAATTTCTGAAAAACCTTTTTTTGATAGGCTGTTCTGGAGAAATAAGTAGGAAAAAAAGGAAATCCCAAGAAAGACAAATATAAAGAAAAAAAACCAACTGAAACTTGTGCTTATTTTGGCAAAGACTGTTGTTATGTCGAGTCACAGTAGATGGTGCTGATGGGCTGGAAGGCATAAATTCATTCATTTGGGTCATACTCTGATGAGGCTGTTTTATAGTAACATATATAAATAAGCACTATTTGGTGTAAGAAACAATCAACTCTATTTGCTATTCACACATTGTCACTACTACATCTGATATTCACTGGATTTTAATTGATTCAGCTGGTATTAATGACGATGTCCTACTACTCATCCTTCCCTAAGAGACATTTTGTTTTTTTTTTTTTACTAGAGGAAGGCATCAGTGGGAAAATGATTTTTTATTTCCTACAATAATAAATGAAAACGGGGGAAGATATTTTTGTATATGGAGGGAACTGTGTGCAGTTTGATGGGGAAACTGAAAAGCATATTGATAGCAGCATTAACTCTGCTGGTGCTTTGTGTGTTCTTACGGCTGTTCTTTGCATTATGCAGCTGATTTGGTCTGACAGAAGGGGATCTCTCCCATGTTTGCTGTGCCATAAAAATGCTGAAAACATCCTGCTGACCTAGCCAGTTGGTAACAGCATTACTGGATATCTGCTATGGTCCCATTGTATTAATGGCATCTTCTATCCTGAGATGATGACGAGGGAAAAACCTCCTCAAAATCAAGTTAGTTTAGCTGCAGACTTATATTTACAGTTCAATGAAATTGAGTGAAACATTTAATTTAAGGCAAAACCTACCTTCTGGAACACACAACAGAAGTAAAAAAAAATAGTACCATATTCAGGAGAAACCATGAATATCTAGATAATATTTATGCTGGCAGATACTAGATAGTTCACTTTCTAAGTAAAATGCATTAATATAAGAAGCTACTGCAAAAGTGTTTCAAAAAATAATAATGATCATCATAGGTGTTATTGTTTTATCTCATGGGGTTACTCCAAAAAAGAAATTTAAAAAGCAAAAATTTGTTAACTGAGTGAAATTACTCTGCTAGACTTTATTTCTTTGTTAGATCAAAATTTAAACACCTTTTCTGACTGAGACCCATTATAAGTAACAGATAGCAGCTAGATTTTATGAGTAAGTTTTCCTTATCTTCTTTCTAGAGCTGACCAAAGCCAAACTCCTGCATTTGATGCATCAGAGGGATTTAAAGTCCTCTTAACTCACAGAAAAGACTGCTCTAATTATGGAGATAAACTGTTCTCTAGCATGGGTCTTTCACCTGGGCGACTTCTTGCACTGTTCGTGAACTCTGACAAGTAATTGCCCAGTATTCCCTTGATAGGAATTGAAATGTAGAAAAAAACCCTCTTTTTTGTGTTATCAGTCAGGTTGTGATAGAAATGTGAAGGTTTTGTTTTATTTCATATCTGTCTGCTACTTCAGCTTGGTGGTTTTTTTTGGTTTTCTTTTCCTTTTTCCCTTGAAGGAAGTAATGTATAAGTGGGTACACTAGACTAGGACTCTGGATATCAGTCCCCTACCTTTTGTGAGACTTTCAATGTCTAAGATTCCTAACTCCCAGCCTCACTCCCAACCTTTCTGCACTTTTCCCTTGTTGGATGTTATGTTGGTAAGTGATTCAGTTTAGGAATTTGAAAGCTATGAATGCAAAGTACTAAGTAACTCCGTGATAATTGTAAAATTCAGTATACTGTATATATATAAAAATATACACTATATATATATATTTACTGTAATAGTAAAATCCACTCACTGCTATTGCTTTGCTAAGACAACTCTATAGCTTACTCTATAGCTTAAGTCCATGCACATTTGCAGAAGTGCTTTAAGCATTAAAGACAATAAAGCTGAAACCAGGTCGTATATTATATGAAGTAATTCTTCCTCTACACTTGCCTTCTGAGAGTGATAAAAGCTATTAACTTTGTGTGTGAATGTCATTTAAATTTTGCATTCCTTTTTTTTTCTCCCCAATGATCAACAGTAAATTAAACCACTACGTGGCTTGTTTTTACAGATGAAGAGAGAATTGAAAGCAGTGCATGAGGGAGCTTTTTATTCCTTAAGACCTCACAGAAACCAATTTCAGTGAATGCACCTTCTAAAAGAATAGTAACAGAACATTTAAAATGTATTCCTCTACAACTCTATCTATATTTTCTTTATCTGATTTTATGAGGATCCTATTATGTTTGTACATATATGAGAATAAATGGGTTCAAAATTACACAGATTTTACTCTCTCTTCTCAGCCAGTTGTATTATTTTTAAATCAATTAAATACAGTGGCAGGCCACTAAGCCTGTCTGTGATATTGTGTCTTTGTCAGCAGTTTACTTATGTCTTTCCCAATTAATTAAATGGGAAACAGTGAGTGGCTGATGCACTGCTATGCATGGTATGTAGGACAAACCACACCTGCCACTGTGCATAAAATCTGCTTAATGCACATGACGGAAGCACACATGCACACAGCATATTGTGCATGTGTGTAGATATTGTGAAGAGTTAATTCCTTGCCAAGATATTTGCAGCTTGTCTTTCTTTTTGAACACACTAGCCCTTATCTTGCATTTTCTTCAGTTTATTTACAGAATTTTTAGTCTGCTTGCTCTGGTTTAACAATCTCCTGAGCAAGCAGACTGAAAATTCAGTAAACAAGATGAAGAAAACTTGCGATAAGGTGCAAAATATCTAGAAGAAACAACAGTTGTACAGATCAGAAGACTGAACTAAACTTTCAACATGGATTTTACACAGTGTGCAAAATATTTTTCCTTATAATGTATATAAGCTCCACCACTCAGCTGTTTTCTTAACATGTATATTAAATACTAACAAACCCTAAAATGTTAGTATCTGCAAAAATTTGACCTCCCCACTGAACATTGCTCACCATCTGCTTTACATCTTCACTTTATTGTCCACAATTAAGCTTACCATTGTAAGCCACAATGCTTTTCTATTTTTCAATTGCATCTCAGGATCTTTATCTCAGTTTATTTTTGGCCTGAAAACCAAATGAAGAGGTAGCACAGTGCATTGGTATTTTCTGATTCAGTCTCCAATTTCAGTTTTCTTTTGCCTTCTCTACATGCGGGAATGAAAAAGGTTTTTTTCTCCCTTTTGCTTTAACATCTTCCCATACCCTCACTAAAATGGCTCAAGTACATGATAGCTCCCACATCTCCTTTTCAAAAAGTGCCACTGAAATGAACAATGCTGGAAAACCTCCCTAACTGCCATTAATGCCTTCTGCAAATGCTAGCAACTAACAATGAAATGGTTACTTCTGTGTGCAGACTTCTGTAAGCATCCTCAAGTCCAGCCTTGGCCAAGACCTGAAATGGCTTCTGAATTATGCATTTATCTCTCAGGGAACACCATTCTATTTTAGAACAGAAGAAGCCACGTGAACTTATCACACTGCCCCTTCCTTCACAATTTTTTTGCTGCTTGACATGTCCCCTAGGCAGATTGTGTGAGACAGACCTTTCCTCTCTAAAATTCTGCCATTTTTGGCAGCCTTCTGACATGTACTCTATTCATTGCCTGCATTTATTGGATCTCAGCTGAACCATTCTCAGCAGCCCATATTTTGCTGTTACATTCCTCATCCTGCTATCACCCAGCTCTGTAACTCTATCTTGTGTAACAAAATATTCTCACTTGTGAAAAAGAATGGTATGAAAAAGAGCATAAACAGACTTTCCCTTAAGTCTTTACATGAGTCTCTTGTGTAAGAGCCTGGGGGGAGGTAAAAGGTGCAAACACATGCCCTGTGGGCGATATTCCAGCCTCCAGGCTGGAATTATGACAAGGACATTTAGACAGCCTGCTTGACAGACTGGTTCAACAAGTCTCTCTAAATGCAAGTAAAGCTTTTGAATCATCCTACAAGATTTTATCTTTTGCCAGATCACCCTCTATATCCAAATATTTATTGCTGGTCTCTCTGTTCTGCTTTCCTTTCCCAGGTCTTGTCTGGGCATACTGTCCTTTATCACAGAAAGTGCACTAAGCCTTGTGTAGACCTTCTGGACTGCTCTTGTACTTCTAAATGAAATAAAAAAGTTTTCATATTTAACAAGTTGTGCACATTTCTGCACAATTTTTATCTCTAGTGTTGAAATTGTAGAACTCATTATGCTGGGATATTTTGAATGTCAAAAGGAAATTATATTAGGAAAAAGATTAGACAGATTTAGGGAGGATAATACACATGTAGCTGGTAAACAAGGCAGAGGCACAGTTTCTAGTTTAGAAAGTCCTCAAACTTTTGAACAATTGCAAAAGCCAGGTTGCTCCAAGGGACGGTTCATTCTGAGCTTTCTGCTGTTCCTTTCTTCACTTGATAGCTTAATAGAAAAATTTTGCAATATTTTGCATGATGAGGTGTTTACTAAAGACTTGTCCAACATAGAAAACATGAAATTTAATTTTTAAAGAGGGTATTTTAATGCGAGGTTTAGTAAATTTAGGCCATATTTCAAGGATTTACTATAAAAACTATCAGTAACACTTATTTTAAACATAGAAGCTTTAAAAAAATTGAAACAGAACTGGCTGTAGAGTATTATAGATGAAAATATATATTTTTGGGTTTGTATAGGTTACATAAATGGATACATCATGCATAAAAAATGATACTTGTTTTCCCATTACTCATTATAAGGCAGTGTTGTCTAATGGGAGTAAACTAGGTTAGTAAACTGCTTCTTCAGCAATTTACCTTCACAGTTGATTCCAGCTGCAACAAAAAGATAAATCATACGCAAACATTTCCAGATAGCCAAATTACAAGCAATTTAGATTTTACTCTTTAAAATTGGTCATCACATTTGTAAGATCTCTTGTTCCCATATCATAGTCTTCTGTTGTAACTCCTTTTGGTAAAAGTTGTTGTAACCTTAGTGCCTTGCTAGCAAAAATTACACAGAGGGCATTTCTCCTCTGGAAAATGAGTTCATGTTTTGACCTTGTTTTATTTATCTACATATTTTTATAAAATGTTTTCAGTATGGTCACCTAATTAAACCCAGAGATCATGACCTGCGTGACTACTTGTATTTTCAAAACAGTAGCAGAAAAATTCAAGCTGAACTTATTATCTGTAAAATATGTATAAAAATGTGCTTACTAGGAAAACTTATTGGATGGCCATACTGTTTTAAAATATTTTGAGAATAAGGTCATTATTCATAAAAACTTTCAAACCACAGACACTTTATAGCAGGGTGTATAAAAGTCTTCTCTTTCCTACTGAAGAAGTTTTATTAATTGTCGGCTCATAAATATGCTTTTGAGACACAATGCTAGGTACTTTTGAGACACTTATGTAGTTGAAGGATAATTTATGTGAAAATTAGATGACTGTGTGCATTACCACTACCTCCACAACCTTGCTTTATGCACTTTGACATAGAAAGTGATGACACAGAACACCTTTTCCTCTTTAAAACTTAGATGACTCAGGTTATAAGGTCAATAAATGCTGTCCAAATCACTCTCCAAAACACGGTTGCCATCATTCATACTGGAAAAATTCCCTCTGCTAGGAGCAGTCCTCAGTCCATGATGTTTCCTGAGCATTTCACTGGCATTTTGGGGAAGATTGCTATTTGTCCATACATACATTTGTCCATACAGTAAATAAAGCCAGCCCTACAGCTCGTCTCCAAGACCTGATCAGTTTGCTAATGAAGCTCCAGAGACCTATCTTTTGGACATAAAATGGAGTTGTAAGATTAGAAACCTTCTACTCTGAATGTTTGATATACCCGGGGGACAAGGAATCCCAAGTTCTGGACCACTTGTGATTTTATTTATTGATTCTTATTGCAGAAGGATAAATAAGCCATCCCCAAAAGAACAATAGAACCTTGTTCCCCCTTGCTGTCTGAGAACAGCTTAATGTCTGGCAATATTCAATTTTTTCTTGCACATCTCTTGACTGTTTGCTTATATATCCTTATGTAGCCTTTCTGCTTTAGATATCCTTATAAATCCTTTCTAATTGGTGGTACAGCTGCACAGGTTCAGAAAAATCTCCCTGTCATGTGAGTTACTGCTTTTCAAGTAGGCCATGATTTTGTGGACAGAACATCTTTCCTGGGGTGTTTGAGTTGATATTTTGAGATCCCCTCTGAAACTGATGGGGGACTAGAATAGACATTGTTTACATCCTGAAAGAACACCCAAAGGTACAATGAAATAAGTGAAAAAATAAAAATTAATTTAAAAAAAGGGGTTTGCTACCATCAAGACTGGTTTGTAAATAATGGAGCAATATTGGACTGTGAATCTCAGTCTCATTTAGTTTTAAGCCCAGACAAGAGCAGGATATCACCCATTCCCTTTTCTTCTGCATAGAGTAAGGTTTGGCTTAGATTGTCTAGATTGTTTAGATTTTCTAAACATGGACATTTCTCCCATTTAAGTGATTTAGGGATCTAGAGGGCAATTTAGACCACCAAAACCTCCTGTAGGGTGTTGTATAACATTAGCCATGGAAATATTTGGACCCTTTGCTAAATATTAAACCCATGTTCATATTTAAACAATTCAAGTCTCTTTAAGGCTGTGCACAGCATTATTAAAATCTACTCGTCTGCTTAAATCCCTCAGGCCTGAGTTATTCCTTTATATGGAGCTACTGCACACTGGAAACAGCTGCTGTCAGCAAAAACAGCCTATCTGAAAACCTACAAAGCTTCACAAGTCTTAACAGCTTAACAGACCACTACAGAACAGAGGTGTGAAGTTTACTGAAGTCCAATTGATTAAAGTCACATGCCAGTCTTAGCTGGAAAGCAAAGAAAAGAGGTATTTATAAATATTTGGAAAAGTCTTTCAAACAGAGTTGGCAAGTACAGCTTCCTTGAAGATTTCTCTGTCTTTGTTGTGTTGGGATAGATCTGTAAGTAATTTAAGATAGTACAGATCCATCA
This sequence comes from Zonotrichia leucophrys gambelii, assembly GCF_028769735.1. Lineage (NCBI taxonomy): Eukaryota > Metazoa > Chordata > Aves > Passeriformes > Passerellidae > Zonotrichia > Zonotrichia leucophrys. The sequence continues at coordinate 61,197,635 of NC_088173.1, forward strand.
TTTTCAAAAGTACATCTGGGCTTACAGGAGCTGAGACTCTCACCCTGTGAATTTTAGAGCACAGCAGGGGCTTATTTTGTATCCATAAAACACCCTGCTGTGAAGTAAAAATTATTTCCTGACAATCATATGCATTTTCAAAAAAAGAGTGGTATCAACCTTTTGGCTCATGACCACAAATTTATCAGAAATAAATTTAGCAAAATGTCAGGGAAAAATGTCCAGTTGGGGAAGATATTTTGATTTAAGCAGAGCAATTGTTCTTTCTGGAAGTTTGAAATAGCACAAGTCCAAATTAAATTAGTAGCAACCAGAGACTATGATGCAGCATAGTACAGTTTCTCAGAACTCCTAGGTAACTAGAGAAATCCTCTGTTGAAATTCAAGGTTTTATTTAATTTCAATCACTGTTGAATCAGAAGTTGCCCTTATATGTTTGCATTAAGGGCTGCCATGGGTACCATTTTGTTTGTGGATGAGATGGTGCAGACCTTCCGAGAAGAACCTTTCACATTCACACCTGGTTCTTACCAAGCTCAAGGTATCTAGCCAGGGGTAGATGTGACAGATGCAGAAGGAAGAAGAACAACCAAATGAGATTTTTATTTTAAAACTATTTGAAAAACATTACTTTGCAGACATGGAGATTTTAGATAAGAGAGTACAGAATGTGCAAACCCTAACAGGTATTCTACAGTAATTGCTGACTGATAAAGTGCCAATGTAAGGAAAAAGCTCTTTTCTTAGAAACATTATAATGTTCTTTCTTTAACAGACAATTTGCTTGAAAACTTCCAAAGATATTGCCTGAGAAAGGCCCAAGATACAATTTTATTCCTCTTTTTAATTTTTTTTTTCTTTTAGTGGAGTTGGTTTTTAAAAGAGTTCAAAATATTATCTATGCAATACCAGATATTCAAATGGTGCATTAATAAAGTATTGAATCATCATCTGTAATTAGTTTCATAAGTCTGAAACTGAAGAGCCAACATAGGTGAAGGTTTGTATTTCATACAAATAATTTGTAATAAAGAAATAGGTTAGAATCAGAATGAAATTACTATTCTGATATTCAGGGGTCCTATTGTTTTTGAATTTTAGCTCCTTGCTCCAAAAGGTTGGATAGGAGGCAAAAATTGTGAAATGAAAATAGTTTGTTATAGTGACCTTTCATTATGAAGGTTGAAATAGAAATAAGAATGGTTGCAAACACCACTTAGCTCTTGCACAAAAAGAAAAGGGTGTTGGCTGCTCTGAATTTACAGGCTTTAAGAGATGATCTCAGAGGTTTCTGCAAATGCAAGCATGATTCAGCTGGTTGTATTTCCTTACCAAAAGTTCCTGGGTTTGTGCCTCTTGTAAAAGTTAAATTGTGTCAGAAATACTATTGATTAGTCTTAGATTGATGTGTGATTAATTTTGCTCATGCTAGGAAAATGGTTCTTTACCTGAGAGTGTGTCCTTGGACATTTTTGTCACAGCTCACAGTGCATACTGACACAAACAGTGTAAGTCCTATGAAAAAAAAACAAAACAAAACAAGAGCAGAGATTTGAGTTTATTCTGCAAAAACCTTTATTCTGCTCTCCTTTAGCAGTTTTAAGGACATACATTTAGTTTATTGTTTCATTTTGTTTTTAAAGACATAGTTGGATGGAGAACACACATAATTTTGGAAGTACAGGAAATGAGGAAATTATGTTTGGGTGTGTTCAAACAAGACAGCTTTTGAAAATGGATGCAAATGTTATACACAGATTTCAGCTCAGGTTGCAGAGGGAATATGCTGCATTAAGGTATAGCAGTAGAGCTAATCAGCCTGTCAGAATTTAATAGCCAAATGTCTTATATTCTAGATAATGGAGAAAAAACTCTTTTATTTTTGTTTTTAGTACTGTCTCAGGGATTTTTGTGCTCCTGGCTATGCAATAGTAATAATAATAATTTGATGAGGCAGCAAGTGGAAACAGGAGTTATAGTTAAGGTCCTTGAGGCAGAGATAATAGATCTTACAGTTCCTGGCAGCCTGACCTTCCTTTTACTTTTTATTCAAAGGAAAACCACCTTGCTCTTCTTCCATCAGCATGTTGGGGCCTTTAAAAAATAACAGAGTTAGGACTGCTGGGCTTTGCATTGAGCACCACCCCTTCTCCAAGAAGGAGGTGAAGGTATTTAGCATTCATATCATGCTGGACCCTCTGGATAAGGATGGAGGAGCCAGGGGCCTTCCTTTGCTGACAGAGGGGGATTTCAGGCTAAAGCTGATGTTTAGAGATGATGGGAACTCAAGGGCTGCTCAGAGCAGCCCCTAGAGAGGCTTCTGTGTCTCTGAGGCAAACAGCACTGTGGAGCAGGTTTTCCTGATGATATTCCTGGACATCTGCAGTCTGTTAAATTCCCACAGAGACAGAATGTGGGTGGTCGGGATCCTGCCATAGTATTGTTATCAAAGAAATTATTCTAAAAGAATGACTTACCTAGAGTGAGAGCTACCTTGTTTGTCTAAAATTTAAAAATCTATGATTTGAACAAATTGTCATTTTATCTTCCAAAGAACACATTACCTCTGCTGTGTGGAATACCCATATGATCTGCACTGTCAGATTCTATTATTATTGTGACAGATACTGTAGCATATAAATTTTAAACTAATGAAAAAAATGTCATCTATCTTTTGGAGCTAAATGTTCAAAGTGCATCAGCTATTCAATTTGATAGATCATTCTTCAGACAGTTTGAGAAGAATTGCATATTAAAAATACAGTGAATGGGAGAAACCCTCACTTTTATCCAGCTTCCCATTTCTTAAACTAATTCTGGGGAACTCATGAGAGGTCTAGTTCAAAAAATTTTTCTTCACTCAATCTATCTGGGAAAAAAAAGGTAAATAAAATATTTCTATATTAAGATAAATTTGATTTGAATAAAAAAATAAAGCAGGGTATTAGAACTTACTAATGCTGTTTTTCTGTTTATTATGGTCTCCTGGAAACAGCTGAAAGGGGAAAGAATAACTGCGGTTTATTGCTTTCATATTATTCTGTAGGTGAATGGTATCAACATTTATGATTCTCTAATAAAAGAACACACACTTGGGTTTTATAGGCTAAAGCAGTTGATAAATTCCATTAAATGTTTTAATACAGAAAACTTTTCTTATGTGAAAAAAAATAAATAAAAACCTTTGCAGGTTCCAGATGCAACAAAATTTTGGATGCTTCTAAAGCTGGACAGAAAATGAAGAGCTTGAAAGCTGAAACCCTTGGAAAATTTCAGATTGAAGACACTTGAACACAAGGGCAAATATGAATCTAACCATGAAATTTCCTAGACTGTTTTGTTTGCATGTTCATTAGCATCTTCATGTTAGCACGTTTCATTAGAATTAACATTTTCTTATGTTTCAAATGCTTCATTTCGCCAATTAAATCATTGCTTAAAATATCATCAGGGGCTCATTTTTCATGAGGGCAAAAACATTACACTTCTGTTCATGTATGACTTGTTACTCTCATCTTCCCTCTTTCTGTTACATACTTTTGGAAACCATAAAGTTTGTTATGTAAGCATAGAGGATGAAAACCAGCACATAAATAGTTAATTCTTAAAGCCACTAATGGTCAGGTTGAAATTACTTAGAGTATAACTTAAACAAAGGTTATATGATTTTATTGTAATTAATTTATAGGGACTCAGGAATGTAATAGCTATTTACCCCCTTCCTCACTTTCTGAAAGTCAACATTTGAGAAATTCACCATTACAGTTGGCTTCCAGACATTTTCCATTAACTTATTGGAAAAATTTCCTTTCTTTATTTGAAAAAGAGGGAAAGAGAAACACTTCCTCAGAAATTAAACAATTCCCCCTTAGAAAAACCTGTAAGGCTCATGCTGTCAGTGGAAGTTTGATTGCTTTTTCAAATGTGTTTCATTTCTATGTTCTCAGTAGATACAAGGGCTTTTTTTCCTGTCCACCTGTGCCTCAAGAGCCAATGCACAGAGAAGAAATTGGAACTTTTCAGGACTTCTTCAGGCATAACAAGGGGAACAGGAAACTTGTCATGTCCATACTCAGCTCCCTTCCAAATAAAGCCCTTGTACTGCTTTGGCAGCTAATGCTGAATAATAAATCAAGTAATAGGAGATAAGCTGAGGAATAGAAAACAACAGATTTTTCACTCTAAAAGGGAAGACATTCTAATGTGAAGAAACTTTTCAGTCTAAAAAATCCATGACATTTTAAAAATAATCCCTGTAGTCTGATTAAATATGGAAATGATCTTTAGACAAAGTGAACACTTCACAGTTCTGAGCTTGATATTTTATTTTATTTATCTCCTACAGATTCAAACAATTTCAGAGGATGTAACTAAACCACATGTGGTTTACCATTGATCTTTACCATAAATCAGAAGAATGATGAAAATTGTGGAAAAAGGTCAGTGAACTTTATTCCACTTCTCCTTCACTTATATCTTCTGTTATTTAAAATAAATTGTATTATTTTGTGCTACAATAACTTCTTGTTTTGGGGGGACAGCAAGTAATATCTAGGATGTTATTTACTTTGATTCCATAATAGAGTTTTGTTCATTTTCTGCTATGAAAAAGCCTCAGAGAAACACAGCAGGAACTCTAACACCAGATATTAAAACTGTTTTATTTTTTGGGAGAGCAATAACAGGCATTATTTATTTGATTTCATCTTCATTGCATGAATAAGTAGTAGTTATCCCTTGCATTTTAGTGGAAGGAAAAAGATCTAGTTTTGCTAGGATTACATTATTAATGCAATATAGTAAGTGAAGTATTTTTCTTTGTTTTTCCCAAAGGAATATTTTAGAACAGGCTGAAGTACAGACACTGGGAAATGAGAAAAAGGTGGAGCCTTCTCCCTTAATCAAAGTTGCATCCGGATTTTGTCCAGGACTTCATCCACCATTCATCAATTTTTAAAAAATTTTTGTCCTTCAAAGACTAATCTCAACATATTTTTTCTTTTTTGAAACTCAAGAAGTGTCCAATTCTTCGGAATATGCTGCATAAAAAACCTTCAGTACAATATGTTTGACTTCTCCATAAATAATTTTACTGTATGAAATCAGAGCTTCTTATTATATTTGGTCTTATTCGTTTTGATGTGCTGTGATTTTCCTGCCTCATGCTGTAGGTCATGCTGTGGGATTAGTTATACAGCCATTCTGCTACTGACTAGTAACTGACAGAAGCTGTTTTCATAACCTTTTTTGAAGATTGCAACATCTATATATGTATTTCTGTTTTCCAGCTTATCTTGACTTTTCAAAATACTTGCAAGCTCCTTATCAGCAGAGTTTTAAAACTTGTAGTAAGGAATAAGTTCCTTTTTCTAGCTAGCATGCTATCAGTTTGGGAAAAGTCACTTAAAAACATGAGCAAAAGAGTCTCAATATATTTAAATTGTAACCTTGAAAGAAAAAGGAATGTTATCTCAAATGATCAAGACTAATGATTCAGGACTTTAGAGATCATTATCAAAACTTCAGAGTCAAGTTAGATGTACTGGATAAGCCTGACTGCTGGATGGATTCAGAAGATCCTTGAGAGCAAGGTGCTTTGGCAGGCTGACCTTCATCTGAAACACACATGTACATGTGCCCTCACCCAGCTGTGTGCTTGTGAAAGGTTTTGTACGGCAATAACATCCCAGTCTATTTTTTTTTTTTTTCTTAAATCAGAGCACTGGTATTCACAGAGGAAAGTTTTCTTTATGCTTTAACAATCCAAATATACAAAAAAAAAGTAGATGATTTTATCTTGATCTGCATGAACAGCCTAGAGTAAGTATAATAATACATGTGCCTAAAGATGAACCATCCTATTCACTTTGCAGGATGGAGAGAGCAGCATTGTGCCTGAGTTTAATGTTGCTGCCAAAAAGCCAGTTAAACAGATTATTAAGAGCTGTACAAGCAGCTTAAATTCTCAATCTAGATAAAAAACTCACAGTAGCAGTGGCCTTAGAAGTGATGAATCAGTGTAGTAAGGAAAAAAAGCTCTTTCGGTACTTTCTCAGTTTGTAGGGTGAAGTTGTGCTCTGAAGTGTGAGTTTGAAGGTTTTTCCTGGATTTTAAAACGCATTTTATTTTCGGTTGCGTTACAATCCGATTAGTGAGAGATGCCTCTGCCCAAATAAGTGCAGACCATATGCCACAGTCAATAATATGGATTTTATTTAACAATGACTGTGAGGTAGATAGGAAAGTGGGCTAGAGGAGAGGAGACCAAGCAGAAGAACATCTGTCGGTCCAGCAGTGTCCCTTGGTCCTTTCTTCGCCCTGGATTTCTCAGTGGTGGGAGATCCAAAGCCATTCTTCTGTGGGTACCACCTTTATACAGCCCAGGTTTTGGTATCCATGGGGAGGTCACAGATTCCCATAACTTGGGATGATATATATGTCCGGACAATTGCTTTCTTTCCCACAGTTTGTCACAGCAGGATTTTTTGTTGGGATGCTTTCAGCAGGATATGCTAAGCAAATTTCCTCTGCCAGGCCAGGAATTAGTGCCTTTTTGTTGCAAATGCCTCCCTTCTGTGCTTATCTCAAATACCTGCTGTGGAGCCTTATCTTGTGACAAGATCCTTCTGTGGCCTTGACAACGTTTGAGACAGGCAGCTGGGCTCTTTAAGTCGTGAGAAGTATATTTGATGGTGTTTTAGTATTTAGAATTAAGTTTTAAATATTTAGTGTTTTAGTAGATGGTTTGGTAATTTTATAATTCAAGACTGACTTTAAATTAAATGGTTTGTTTTTTCCTACCCCTGAACATTGTTATTTTAATTCAAAATTTGCTACAATTTGACATGAATACGATATATTAACTATACTGGTAGTATAAAGGCTTATGGAAATTAATTTTTTACACTGACAACGTATAGCGCTGTATTCTACTGTATTCTAACAAATAAACAATATGTTCTCAATATACACCATGATAAGCCCTACAGCTACCTTGAAAGAAAAGCAAAGCACAACATAAGAATTTCAAAGGATATCTAGTCAGACAAGTGCATGGTACTACCAATGAAATAGATTTTAACTGGACTTACACATAAAATGAAAGTTAAATTTCTGAAGGTTCATTTCCACTCTCTTTTAAGATAGTAAGTAAATCAGAAAGGACATGGAACTCCTCATTCAGTAAGGGAAATTCAAATTGGAAGGGGCAATTTTCTTGTTAGCAGGTCTTGCATCACTATTTCTCTGACTTGAACAACCTCATTTAAATACTCAGTGAAGGCATGATGGGCTTTGATGAAAATCTTGATAGAGAGTGAATGTTTTCTAATAATTTTCTTTTCCAACCTCAGTTGAAATACTTTACAACTAATTTATTTTTTGTTCTCCATCATTTTCTTGTTTGAAATATTTTGTCACAAATTTTCAGATAAAATGATCCCTTATCAGTCGTAAACCAAGTCAATATTAGTGATTTTTACTCCACGTGAAATATCTTACAAACACAGAAAAAAACCCCCAAACTATAAGCCTATATTAAGCAAATGGATTGTGTAGGAAAGAGAAGTAAGAGAAGAAAGGGTGTATGAAGTCCTCAAATCAAATAGTTTCAGGTTACCCCATGAAGATCCATTATCAGCTCTCTGCAGTGTGGGAAGGATGAGTTAGGAAGCTCACAGGTGCTGGCTTTTGTGTTTTGTTTGCCTTGAGTATGTCACAGCAGCACGACATTCTGTCATGCAGTGAGGTGGTAAGGGTCATGGCAGGAAAAATTATAACAGATTCATTAAAATCATGTTCATATTAATCTAAAACTCAGATACATTGCAAATAATGAATGAGCTCTGCCAGACACTCCAAATGAATAATGGCAAAATCTATGCAATAAATAATTCACTTACGTGTGTCTTCTATTTTACAGAAACTTCTAAAGTGCTATGAGAAACATTTTTCGTAGAAAAAGAACAAACTTTTGGGAGTGAGGCAAATCTCTTCAGCTGTAATGATGAGATTCTTTTTAAGATCTATGACATGGAATACTGCTTCCACTGTATCTTTCAGAATTGTTTTCTTGATCACAAAATGAGAAGCAAAGCTGAGTGCATATATGTGTTGCTGGGTCCTTTAACTTCCATTCTGAGTAATAATTCTGCAGACCTAAGATTTATGCTTGTCATAGATTACATTATACATGTAATCTAAGGCATATATATTCCAAAATGGAATGCCTCTCGTTATTGTTTACTTTTAAAAATGGGAGATATGTCATAGCTGTGAGCTAAATACCTCCTTTGCATTCACATCTCTAAGTTTCCTAGAAAAACAATAATGTTAATGGAAGGTAGAGCATTTAATTTCAAATTTAGAGGCTTTTGTTGATAATGTTATTTAAACCCAGGAAGGTTATACTTAATTATAGATATGGCAGTGTTTTTGACAGTTCAACCTCTTTAATGGATTATCTTTCCTCATTTAAATATAAGAAGTAGGAATAATAAAAAATGAATCTACAAATTTAACAAGCTTCTTTTTATATGCTTAATAACTATCTTTGAAGGAGAATACACAGCACACTGAGCTTTAAAAAACTGACAATATTTATTAAGCCACAAAAGAGCTTATGTAGCTTTGTGATTATGGACAGGAAAGAATTTTAAAAAAGGCAAAGTTAGCAAAAAAAAGCTTTAAAGTAAGCAGAAATTACATGTCAGTCATAGACATTAAAGCTGGCTGTTTTTAAACTCCAACTGCTAAGCCCTGGGCATGAAACAAGAAAATGATGAGGTAGGCTGAATGAAATGCACACAAATGCTAATGTTTAGAACCTTACCTAAAGTTAAAAATACAAATGCTTGCTTTAAGGAAAAGGTTTCAAATAAAATAAAAGAATCCATCACATGAGTCTGTATGAATACAAATATGCTGAAATCCACACAGAGGGAATATGTTAAAGATAGACTTTCCTCTTCTGTTGAGAAATCTTCCTACTGTGTGCTCTAAAGGATACTGAAGTTTCCTGTTAAAGGGATGCAGAAATAAGGATTTTTACTGAATAAAGCCACATGATTTTATTAGGAGAGGAAGGAATCTGGCAGTCTTCAAGTGGAATAAGACAATTATCATTGCATACAATAAAATTGGCACCAATTAATTCATTTCCTACTTTTTTTGAATGCTTGCTATGGTAAATCGTAGCATTTGCTGAAGAATTCTTCAGAAGAATATGTACTGAGTATATTTCCTAGAATAATTGTCAGATATTACAAAATTAAGTATTTGATTCAGGAAACCACATCTTAATTTCCTCATCTACGGCATTAGATACATTTATATGTGCCTATTATGTATGCACACTTACATGAGTGTGTGTTTGTGTGTGTATAGTGGTGAGTGTGTTTGCATGTGTATAGTGTTGAAAAAATCACTTTTGTTTTTACTGTGTTCATCTGCAAAATAGAGCAACATCGTAAAAATTAAAAAATAGATGTCTATCATAAAACACTCCAAACCAACAAACTGCAAAACATTTCAAGTAAGAACATTACTACTTCTCTTTCCTGGCCCAGATTCCTATTATAGACTTTCTTAGACTTTAAGAAAGGAGCGCTGAAAAATCAGTGGAAAGGGCAAGGATTCCCAAAACTTAACATGCATTCCTCATTGAAGATGGGAAGAAACCCAGAGGAATCAGCTCACATATTTTCCAGTGCATTTGTATTCCCTTCTTGGACTCCTCTGTCCTACAGATATTTTCCCACCTGGTGTGCAGCTGAACTGCAGCCAGTGGACTTGGTCTCACCACTTGAAGCAAACCTTCTACTTTAAAGGGAAGAGCTGATGAAACTGCCAAACTCCACCAGTCTGAACAGAAAAATCTATAGTCTCTAGGGGATCTGTCCCCCTTTTGTCTGCATTCATGTTTTACTCTAAATGATTGTTGATTTATGTATCTAGAGTCAGCAAGAGTAACAGTGACTCATAATGACCCTGCTATGCCATTGCACATGCTATTGCTTGGTTTTGTTACTGCTACCATATTATTTCTATTCACTCATAGTGTTTCTGTTTTATAAAAAATTCTTTTTTCCATGGACCTGGCTGTGTGCAGTACAGTCAGGCTGAAGCACCGCATGGGATCTTTGCATCCTTCCATCACAGACAGTGATAAACACCAGTTTTTGCAACAGCCAGTTCCATTTTCAATTTCCTACTATATGTGTTAAAATGAAACATACTCAAATTAAAAGGCTCTTTTGAGTCACAGCTAGGAGGTCCATCTTTATTGGAACACTTTATTAGTCAACACTGTTTTGAGTTTATTTGTCCTGTGTGTGTGCATCTCCAGAAATTACAATTGTGTATGGAAACAATTAATGGTAACATCCCATCCAGAATGTTCTCCCTATGATACTACAAGAAAATTGTGTTAACAATAACAGCTGGCCACATGATGGACCCTTTAGTCCTTTATTTTCACCAGAAAACTTGAATAAAGATAACAGAATTTGACCTAATAATAAGAAAATAAATTATATGCCTATTGTAATAAAGCCCTGTGAAATATAAAGCCCTGATGTAATGGCAACTGCTCAACTCATACCTTTGAAGAAAGAGCAGTGCTAGCTGTTTGACTGAACTGTTGCAGGCAAATATATACTGCAAACAGCAGTTCCAAGAAAGTTGGAATACCAGAATAAGCTTTGTTCTTCTATAAGAAATACCAATTTTTTCTGAAAAGAAATATCATTATAAGGTAGTCAATATATTTTTTATACGAGACAGATAAAGAACCAATAAAGTTCTTAATGTTGTTTGTCTCAAAAAAGAGTACTTTGTTCTTCATGAAAGAAATGGGAAAACAAAAGTGAGCTTTCAAAATTCCAGCATTTATGTCCTTTCATGATCTTACATGAACAATGTAATTCAAAGGCTATCAGAAACAAAAGGTCTAGCAAACTCCACAGCATTTCTGCATTTGGAATTTCCAAACAAACCTACCAAGGTGAAGTGTCTGTTGTTTTTACAGTCTGTTCTCCTGCAACACCTCCAATATTTTTGTCATTAATATATGAAACCAAGTGCATCAATTACAGTTGCCATTAGAATAAAAACCTAATCTCAATTTTAAGAGTTGGTGTGCTCTAAAATAAAATAAAAATTATTTCTAGACATTGTCATGAACAGCACATCAGGGATTTCATATTTCTGAGAAGCAGCACTTAAAATCATGAACTCAGATATCATACAGAAGCTACAAATACATATTTTTAAAGTAACAAATACAGTATCCAGGCCCTTCACTGGTTTCTGCGCTCCAAGCCCTTATTCCCAGCAGCAAAAAAGCCAGTGCAGAGATGCAGCATGTAAAAGGTTCAGGAAAGGTACACATATCACTGTACATTCCTTGTCAGTGGAAATGGGCTGGGTACACCAGTGGAACAATGTAAACTCGAATTCTGACAGAAAGATTCACACTGCGGGTCGTTTTTCACAAGCTTTCTGAAGGTGACATTTCATCTCATGAATTTTCATCAGAAAATATGTTTCACTCCATAAAGGTAAAATCTATTGTCTTAAATATGTGCAGTGAATATTCTGATCTGAAATTTGCAAACATTTATCAAGTCAAGAATAAAGGTGTGCACTCTGATGGATCAGTCGCAATTAAAGCTGTAACACAGCTATCACATATGCAGCCCTTGTGAAGGCTGCATACTTGTGGAGAAGTCTATGCAAATAAAGCATGAAATGTAAGAAAAAAATAAGAAAAAAAGCAAAAAAATTACACCAAAATGATAATATTTATTAATATGGATGTAAAAGAGATATTAGCTGAACAGAAATCCAAAGGTTACTCCTGCAATAGTGAACAAATTAGTGATAGAATGTATTTTTTGGCCAAAGACCTGTTGCTACATCCTTATCATTAAGTTCTCAGCCACCAAAATCATTGTGCTTATGTATCATACTGGATTTTTCCAGGGGAGTAGTAGGAGGAAAGAACAAAACTCTGCCCCGGAGCTTCTTATCATGAAAGTAGGTGATGGTTTTCCAGTGCTTTTCTTCACTCTCTAGAAATACACTGTTTGTTGTTATGGAAATAGTGAGAAAAGCTAAATATGTAACGATGTTGGATGTTAATTATTGCAAATGCTGCTTAATGACAGTCAGTGGTATACTTTATTGTAATCTTCAATTCAAAACTGTTTTATTTTAAGAAGTGGACAATTCCTGATTTCAAAAATGACCCTAAGACACTGGGAAACAGGGCTGACTAGCTGCAGGGTGTGTACATGTATTTTTATTCCAAAATGGGTTTTTCTTGAATTTTTACTTACAGTATTTGGAAACTTACTTAGTTGGTGTCCTGCTGTACTACGTACATGACAAGCTTCATAAGAGATAACAGTACTGGAACCAGTCACTTAAAATCCAAAAATAAATGGTATAACTTAAGGCTTAAACAACCAGAGAGAGAGGAAAATTGGAAAAAAGAAAAAGACAGAAGGAAAAAACTGCTCTGGACCTTGCCCAGTGGAAACAAACTATATAAGAACTACATTACTGAATCTGAACACAGCACAGAGCTTAGAGACAAAAACAATGAACCCATGATTTTCAAGAGAAAAAACATTCCATGGGTTCTATAAAAATGCCTCTTCCTAACTACTTCATAGACATTTACAATTAGATGCCAGATCACACAGAATATGAACCATATTTTCTGGAAATGGAGAGGAATTCACTTCTAACAAACTTCCTTGCTTTTGTCTTTACATCCTTCTACCGGTATGTCCTCTCTGAAAGAATGTTACGTTCTTTCGAAAAACATTCACTTGAGCATCAGCAGCAAGAAATAGTGAAAAAAATTATCTGTTTGTCTGCCTTTTTCTTAATTTATCATGAAAAAGACAAAACCATGTCAAGGAAGCAGGAAAAATGGAGGATATTTTATTACCATAATATACTGTAATGCATCCTTTATGATAGCCACTTATTTATGTAATTTTTAGATTCTCTTACTGTTTAATAGTAAGACAGTTTATAAATGGAAAAATGACTATTTTGAGATAAATCTATTTAGTCATCATTGTTAATTTATTTTCATTCCCCTTTTATACCAATCTGTGATTCCTCTCTCCATTCCATTCATTTTGGCTGGAAATTTCAAGCATAGCCTTTTCCTTTCAGTAATTCTTTCAAAACTTATTTCATATTAGCAGAGCTAGTGATTTTTTCTCCTTTACTGTGAATCAAAATAAATCTTTTTTTTTCCAAAGATAAAGAGTTTTCATTGCAAATTTGATGAATGAGAGAATGAGAATACCTTTAAATATTATTATTCTTTCTTTTCCTTTTGCTTTAGGAAATGAGAAATATTCTGCAGTTTAAAACATAAATAACTCATACATACATTAAAAAAAGTCCTTTAGAGATTTGATGTGACCAGTATTGTCACACAAAATTGTGCTATTTCATAGCAGTTATGCAGAGTTGTCTGCAATGTAGGTGAGCAACTTTAACAGCTAATGCAATGGATCAGAATATTCCTCCGGGATGAACAATGATGGAAATTGTTTGGGTCAGGCAGTCCCAAAGAGTAATGTGTATTCTTCCTAAAATCTACAAGGACTGAAGAGAGACGATACGTTAAACCTGCTTCCCAGTGGTTTCCAGATCCATTTTGAATATATTTCTGCACATAAGTCCATAGGTTTTGGTTAGAAAGATTTCTTTTTCTTGTTTGCTTACAATTTGTGCTTGCAAGATTATCTTAAATTAGAACCCATGCTGACACTATAAATGTGTGTATTTCTTTTTGGAACTAAACAAAACACAAAAAAAAAGAAACGAGGAAGTATATTATTAAAACAGTACGTATATCATAATAATTAGGTGCCTAGCACCATTGTGTTGGACTTTAATAGTATCTCAAGGGTTGTTAGATTAATTTTTCAATTGAACAAAGGTGAATTTTCAAAGATTTAACAAACATAGGACATTCCTTTCAAGGTGAAAATTCCTTCTCCCTCTTCCTCAAATGAACTGCTTTGCTTAAGAAAACAAAAACTTGACAAGTCATAAATGCAATTGTGTTCTCTCAGGTAAGGAAAATGTTCAGATGGAGAATCAGTTCAGACTGTGAGCTAATGCAGCCTCCTCAGTACGTCAGAAGAACTGTAAATCCTATTCAGAAGATTTTCACCCAAATGAAATGGATTTTGGCTATGCTCCTGCCCTGGATGGGTACTCTGAAGGTATCCATGAACTTTCTATTATTAATCAGAAAATACACAGAAAGATGGAGACTCAGCACCCTGCAAATTCCATGGCATTTCACTGCCCCACTTTTGCTGGAGAGAAAATTGTTATTTTGTACTGATTTTTGCTGATCACTTTTTAGTGGTAGTAATATAGCAGGAACTCTAGTTCTCACAGTGGAAATACAGACAATCAGAAAACATCCCACCTATCTACATCTTTACTTCTTAAGGGGATAATTTTGTGAGAAAGATTGAGTGAGGATAGTATTAATAAATCCCAATTTTCTATCATAGTACAATAGATAAATGTTAGTGGCTCATATTGGTAAAAATGTTTGGAAAAAACATTTTCACAGCTAAGACCACAAAATTAAAAAAAAAAAAAAAGAAACATACAGGAATCTGTTTCTAGGTATTGGGTATCTTTCCCTCATTCTTTATATTTTGAGAAAATCACCACCTTCATTAAATGAATCTCATTAATATCATACTCCTAGATATAAATGCTCCCATTTAGGCTGGAATTCAGTTAGCAAACCTATTTTGGTCCGTATGGAATTGGCTTAATTAAGACGGACTAATATTTTGGACCAAACTAATTAATAGCTTAGTAGTGGATTCAGCTGTAAGATTTTCAGCAGTCTCTTAAAGTAGGGTCTCTCAGAGGGAGACAGCTGCTCATCATTGACATGCAGGACTAATACATTCAGCTTGAAAATGAACCTGAGTAGCTCCAGCTGAGCTTTGCCACTGCAGGTATTGGAAATCTTCTTGTCACCTGAGTATTCCTAGTGCCTTTTCCATCTAATTAGCTCTCATATCCCAAACCAAAGTTACAGAAAAACTGGTGTACTCTTGCTGACTGAATTCGTAGTGGAGTAGAAAAGATCAAGGAGCAGAGAGGGCTGAAAACCCTGTCCTGCCATCTCCCATGGAACTGCAGCACTGCCACCCGTTCCCAGAGACTGAAGAGGTGAGGTGGATGGTGCTTCCTTCAGGAGGGAGGGAAAGGATAAAGGGGTAGCTAATAATATAAATGGGACCTGTGTCACTTTCCTTCTTTTACTGCTGTTCAGGTTACAAAACTCATCGGGTCTCCTGACAGTTACTGACCCGTGTTTCTCACCTTTTCCTTCTAATTTGTTTCACCCTCTCCCTTTATTATGTTGCATGTATAATCACAACAACAGGATGAGATGTTTATTTTATACTTATGCACTTCCAATAGCACACCCAAGTCACCTGAGACCCCTGGATGGGATGTAGGGGTGAATCTTGAATTTGCTTACTTGAGTTAAAGTCATGACAATATAATATTTGAATTACTTATCCTGCAAGTTATTACTTGTAACTTCTGAAATTGTTTTCTTTCAAATTTAAGAATTGTACATGACTTTGCTTCTTTGTGTCTCAACACAGAGTTCTTCTTTGGGAAAAATGCCTTCCTCTCCACTGGGAGTCGAAGATGAAGTCCTCAGTGGATCAAGTCCTTGGACAAAAATTGTGATGGTATAAATTGCTTGCAATCCTGCAATTATTTTTAAGCATATATAATCTTACATATGCATACTACATATATATTTCTTGCATGTACAGATGACAAGAGTTTAGAAACAAAGAAATCAATCTTCACTGTAAAGAGTCACTATAACATATGAACATTTCTATAGCAATTTATTTTGCTTTGAGTAACATATGAATGCTTCCTTAGAGTAGCCATATAATTCTAATGGCTCTTCTGATGTTTGCAAATTATGCTAACAATGATCTTTTCTACATGTAAACATAAAACCTCACAATTATGTTAACACTGTGGTCAATATAGAGAAGGGATTTCTAATCCATACAGGTTATAATTTATTGCTTTTTTTCTGCCACTTTATTGTACTTTCCTTTAAATGAAGCAGCACTAAAATTTGCTAATTATTTTTCTCACTGCAATGTTTATAGTGCCACCTTTTAATTTTTGTCCAGATTTCTTCATACAAGCAATGTTTCTGAAAATGGTATTCTTGCAACTTAATAAAAAAGGTATTACCTTAATCATATGTAGTTTCTTCTGTGAAATCAACATGAAAGAAAAATGTTTGAGGAGGTGACAGCTTTTATATTTTGTGTTTCCTTGGTCAGAGCTCCTGCTGCTGCATAGCTCTCAATGTAAATGGTTTGCTAGAAAAACAGTGGTGCTGTTTTTCTTTGTATTTTATTTCATTTGGAATTGATCATGCCTCTGCTTTCAGATTTACCAAGATTAAAAGTACGTCTGAATTAATGTCAGCTTTAGATATCTATTATAATGTCAGTAGCTTGAAATCTATTATATTAATGTCGCATATATCTAGTAAAGTAGAAACACAAGTCTAGGAATAGGGATTTTTAGAGATCTGACCTGTTTTTTCTTCTTTGCTGTAACTTTCTGCCTGATAATAAACAAATGTCTGCTGGTTCACATTCTCTGAAATATCTAAGTGCCCATTTGTCATTGAAATCAGTCAGTCACCTACAGCTAAGAATATTTAAAAGACATCAGCCCCAGTCTCCTGTCTGCATGATGGTTATTCAGACAGGAGGTATCTACAGATATTTCAACCTTAGTGTCCTTGCTGCACTGAAGGCCAGCAGTGTCCTGGGCCACATAGGTAGGAGAGCTACCAGCTGCCCAAGGGATGTCACCCTTCTCCTCTAATAAACACTGCTGAGGCACGTTTGAAATGCTGTCTTCTTTCTAAGAGAGAAATGGGCATTCTGGATCTAGCCCAGCAAAGGGTCACAAATGCCATCAAGGAATGGGAGTGTCTGTTGCATGAGGAGAGGTTGAGAGAGATATGACTTCTGCCAGAAGAGAATGCCCTGGGGGGCAATATATATCAATGTGTATATGTTGGCATGGTGTAAATATGAGCTAGACTTTTCTCAGTAGCAGCCATGGAAAGGACAAGAGGCAACAACCACAAACTAAGATACAGGCAATTTATTTTAAACATCAGAAAAACATATTTACTGTGAGAGGGTAAGACACTGGCACAGGTTACCCAGAAAGCCAATGAACTGTTCATTCTTTGAGATACTTTAAACTCAGGTAGACCCAGATCTGATCAACCCACTCTAAACTAACCACACCTTAATCTGGGAGCTGGACTATGTGATTTCCAGAGATGCTTCCCACTTCAGACATTCTGTGATTTTGTGGTGAGGATCTTCCCATATAGTTGAGAAAGAAAGGAAGTGAGGAACAAAAAGAATTTTCTAAAAACATACCTTAAAGACAGAATTAATTTAAAATGTGAGATACTCACTTTTCCAAGTATGCAATTGAACAGTTTAGCGTAGACTCAGAATAAGCTGAGTTAGAAGGGAGCCATTAGGATCATTGAGTCCAGCTCCTGGTCCTGTGCAGGACAGCATAGTCTCAACTCTGCCAGGATTGATGCTGTGACCACTTCCCTGGGGAGCTTGTTCCAGTGTCTGACCTCTCTCTGGGTGAAGAAACTTTTCCTGATATTCAACCTAAACCTCCCTGATACAGCTTCATGCCATTCTCTTGGGTCCTGTTACTGATCACAGAGAACAGTACCTACCCTCTCTCTTCCCCACAAGGAAGTTGTAACTGCAATGAGGTCTCCTCTCAGTCTCCTCCAGAGTGAACAGACCAAGTAATGTCATTTGCTCCTCAAATGGTTTCCCCTCAAGGCTCTTCCACCATCTTTGTTGCCCTCCTTTGATCACTCTCTGATAGCTTACTATCTTTTACTGCAGTGCCCAAAACTGCACACAATATTCAAGATGAGGCCATCCCAGCCCAGAGCAGAGCAGGACAATGCCCTCCCTTGCCCAGCTGGCCATGCTGGGCCTGGTGCCCCCAGGACAGGGCCGGCCCTGCTGGCTCATCTCCAACTTCCCACTGGCCAGGAGCCCCAGGCTGATTTCCACTGTGCTGCTCTCCAGTTCCCTATACCTGGAAAAGCATGTGAAATCTTGGGACTTACACATAATTCTTATTCATTAAAAGATCTGGGGATATCTTTTTGCTTGTTCTCATTCCCTCCTGATCTCAAAATGTTGTCATGCATCATACTGAAGAGGTTATGCATATTGTATAAAACTTGTTGTCAAATTAATAAGCTGAACTTAGATATGAAACAGAAACAGTGGGACACAGAATCATTTTATGAACAAGGAATAATACATGCTTCTCTGAGAAAATGCTAGATCTAGAGCCCTTCAGATTTTCCTAAAATGTTAAATCACATCTGGCTTGTTACATCAGAAGCTGTAGATTTATAATATTAAATATTACCTCCTTTGAAGTGAGAGAGGTTTGATGTTTATGCGGAGGAAATATAATGATTGATTTAACTTTAGAACAGACACTGGGCAGGACTATGCATCATTATCAGCTCTGTTTACCTATTATGGAAAAAAATCATCTCTCAAAATACAAAAGTTATTGTTAGGAAATCAGACAGCATGTATGGTCAGAAATAAAAAATCAGCACAGTATTTCTTATGCTGTAGAACAATTGGATAATTTTAGAAAAAACTAAGAAAAATTAGAAGGATGAAGAGGATAAGCAGTAAATTTTTGCTGAGAGCAGAAAAACTGGCAACAACTGAAATAATGAAATTGTTCTAATGTAAAATTGTTATAATGTAAATTTGTTATAATGTAAAATGATTTACATTGTTATAATGTAAATCTTTATAATATAAAGATGAAATGTACTGAAATGCTGAAGTAGTAGTAGTCTTTTAAAGGGATTGAAATAGAACTTAGGGAATCTATAGAGATCTGGAATTACAACTACTTCTTGTAGTTGTAATTGGGAGGTTGGGAAGTTTACTCAGACCTCAGAATGCAAAGTTTTTCTCATCAAGTATGAAATGAAACACATGCAGGTATTTGTCCTCAACATCTTTGTGCTTTTGAGACATGAATACCAAAGCAAACAGGACATTAAAAAATTTTTTGCTAAACTAAATTATTACAGATGAATGTTGTGAGTCAGTTAAGCCATTTTTATGACTACAAAAAGAAGAGAAGATGCCAGGTATAAAAGACATCATTTGGTCTGACATTTTGTACCACTAAGGTGACCAGGTAAAGAAAATTCAGTTCTGTGAGACCTGTAAAGGCAAGCTACAATAACATAGCTAGCCTTGTGACACATAATGAGGTCAATCTGGTTGTAATGACACGACAGCTGCTACAGGTTTGTAAACATGCTTTGATAGTATAAATGAAGCATATCTATTCAATAGAATGTGCAATTGGCAAAGACAAAAATCTGTGCCAGGCACCACGCTAACAAATAGACAGCATTGCACAGTTCAGTTTGCTAGCATAGATACACACATGGGTTCCAGCACCTGTTCTGCTTATAACTAAACACGTCCTCAACTGGAGCATTCTGGTCTCTGCTACCCATACATAGGTACAGATAGCTCAGAGTATATACCATAAAAGTCTGGTATGCTCCATGTCTGATCAAAAAAGTGTTCTCTCTTCTTCCATTTTGTTATTATACCACCTCTTTTGTTTTTATCCCACAAAGCCCTCATTCTCAAGTCTAAAATGTCTGTTGTGCTGTTGCTCATTATGCAATATGTTTATTGGACCCCTTCTACTGAACTCTTAACAGATTACAGATCTGTAAAAGAACTAAAATGGCAAAAAATGTAAAGATATCAGATATCTACATCTCTCTCAATTATCCTAGAAAGTCTGACCTTGTGAACTTTTGCTTTTTAGTCTTTGCCATCTTCCGCTCCCCATTCACTACGTAATGTAGCATAAATGATGGTTTTTAAAAAAAAAGTCTTACTTTTTGTGTAAGCCACTTTTCCATTGTCAAGGGGCTGTTGTAAATTGGTTGATCCAAGCTAATTCAAGATGGAATTTGAGAACTTCCATTCTCCTTCACCTACACTGGAAGATGGAGGTGTGATCAACAGCAGTGCTCCTAGACGCTTTAACAGCTCGATATTCTTTATCTCGCGTTTCTGCAAGGTATGTTGCCTGTTTCTCTCATCCTCACATAAGAATTTAATTTTAAAGCTTTGACCTGGTTAGAACTGACCTTTGGTGAGGTTATTAAACGTTTTTCTATGGCAGGTTTATTTTTATTGACTTACAAGCTTTTCAGATTAAAAAACCTCCAAAAACAAACCAGAAGTGATCTCCCTAGACCCACCCTGAAAATTCTAATTCTTCATTTTTGTAACACTGGAATTTCAGTTTTAGCAGTTAAAGAAGTCTGAAAGGCTATTCCAGGGGGAGAGGGGTGGTAGAGGGAACTTTGTTTACTTTTTAACTTTAAATAAGTTGTTCCACTTCATTTTTTTTCCTTTCTGGAGAAAAGTGTATTGCCTAGCCTGCTGTAAACAAGTGATATGTTCTTTCCAGTAAGAATTTATAATGTTCCCACACTCTTGACTGGGGCAAATGCAATCCAGCAGTTAGCAGTGTGCCTCACAGGACACCCATGGATGTGTAGCCAAGCTGGGCTGAATGATCAGGGTAGGCACAGAGCATCTTGGCACAGCAATCTGGACCAGCCATGCTAAAAGATGGGCACCAGGAGTCTGCACTGAACTAAAGCGCCACACTAAATCTGCAGCGAATCCTCCTGCCTCCACAAAATGGAACAGTTTCTGAGCTACACTGCCCTTTCAGTAGCACTTCATGCAGTTACTGTTACTGCAGTCAGTTCAGTTAGTTCACTTATTTCATCCAGAATTTCTCTCCACTTTTGAATGTTTAAATTTTTAATTTAGAGATAGAAAAGTGAGAAAACCAAGAAAAATTCCAACTTTTTAATAAAAAAAATCTAAAAACAACCTCATTTTTCTTAATAACCCATGATTTATGACAAAAATTAACTCTTGAGTGAATTTTTATGGTAATAAGTTATATCACAAAATATTTATTATGGACAAACTAGCACGGGCTCAAAAACTTAGAAGAATGTCCAGCTATGATAGGGTCATTATTTTAATGAAGTAAGAAGACTATACATGCTGACAAAGGAGAAAAATAAAACATAAATTTCTTAATGTTGTCATATTATAATTAGGAATAGCAGGAGCAGTGGGATTTAACACTGATAGGATTTACTATTAATGGACTTCATCCTTAAGAATTCATAGCACCAAGGTTTCTGCTAACATCAATTAGGGTCCAGAGTTTCACAAGTATTTCTGAGACCTCATAATGAGATTCTGGGGTGCTTCTAATCTGTAACTTTTGTTGTCTCAAGTATTTTCTCCAAATCCTGTCTCTCTTGCTTTGACTTTTCTGACAGAATTATCATCTGGGCCTCAAATATCTCCTGTAGATAAGGACATGGGCTAGGCAAGCCCTAGGCATGGCTTTTGAGCTCACAGTGGTGATAGTTACTTGAGCTGTGGACACTGTGAGCAAAAGCTACAGCCTAGAAGGGCTTTTAACTGTACAGCAAGAAGTATTTAACACTCCTGTTTCCTAGGATTGAATAACCTGCTAGATTTTTAACCCGAAAGTGGATTCCTTTTCCTCTGCTTACTTCTTAGTTAGTCTGTTTCTTCTAGATTTTGTTTATATTAATAAATTGTACCTGACTCCTTTTTGCCCTACTTAGGCATAGTTGGTAATGTTCCTTTGTTTTTAATGTTAGACATAGATTTTTCTTTTCTCATCTTATTACTTATCGTTCATATTTAATGCTGCACACAGAATTATCTTTTAGACTCTTTTTACCTTTTGATTTCTTATATTTAATGACACACCCAACTGTTTGATATCCTTTTTTTCCCTAGGAACCTGTCACTGCTCTCTATTTAGCTGCTTTGAACTAGCTTTCATCTTTTAGTATTTAAATCATCTAAGTTCTCATGTATCATACTGCATTGTTCCTCATTATTTACTCCTTCTGACTGTAATGCCATTCTCTTCAAACTAGTGTTACTTTTTTCTTTGTTTCCTGCTCTTTGTTTTTAATTTTCCAAGTCAGATTTACGCTTATTACATGACTCCCACACCTTAGCTATTGTCATTAACCTCAGATGTGAGACTTTATCAAAAGGGTTTTCAGAAGCTTGTCTGAAGTGTCTTATCTACAGCAGCTCGTTTGTCGCCCGCGACCAGGGGAGTTACTGAATGGCAGAAGGCTCCTCTCGCTGGAAGCTAAGTGCCCAACCCTCTGAGTCCTTTGTTTGAATGTAGGTCTCCAGCATGGCAGCCTACAATAGAAGCACTTGACAAAAGGATTGATTTTTACATCCAGCACTGGAAGAATGCATATGATTTCCATGTATTACATGGTGTACGTGCTACATAATTTGAAACTTTTTTTTCTAGCTGCACTGAATATCCTGTTTGAAGCCTGGGCTATATTGAATTCTATTATAAATTTCTATTATAAATAAATGGCATTAACCTCAGAGTTAAACTCTCAGTACTTGCCAGCACTGCCACAGAACTTTACCAGATATGACGAATTGTTTGCTTGCCAACCAAAATCCAAATCTAAAGTGCAATTCCAAATCTGAAATCATGCTTATAAAGTACCAATCTATATAGAGAGCCTAATTGGAGCTGGATGAGTTTTTCCTTTAGATCCTTCAAGAAACAAACTTCACTGAATCTGCATTTACATTTAAAAATGCTTTAAATCTAGATGATTCATAAGGATCTGTAAATAAGGAAATAAAGTAATGCCTTCAAGAAAGTCAGTGCTATATTTTGGTCCTAAATACTCTGGGTAATACTATTAATTCCATTTCAAGAAAAATATTTCATTACTGATGAAAGATGAAAAGGGTATATGGGGGAAATCTCATCTATTAGTAAATGGGGAAAAGGAGTCTTCAATTACAAGGGTGTTTATATGGTAAAAGCATAAAGAATGCCCAAATAGTAAAAAAACTGGAGACCAGGAACATTTGTTCTCTATGCCCTATGCCTCAGAAATAGGAGACATTTCCTAAAAGGCAGTAAATGAACTTCAAAACTCATTGTCATCATATCTCAGCGTCTGTAAAAATGCTAGGGAAAATCACATACTCCATAATTCAAGGCTGTGTTGACCAACAGAGACCAAATTAAGACCTTTTGGAAACATGGGTCAGAAGGCATTATTCCACCTCTACTTACATCACATTTCTCTAATGCATCTATTCCTTGCTATCACCTGGGACTCTATGTGCCACTGATGACTTGAATGACACCTTCTGTTGGTGCTCACTGCAAATTGTGTTAATAGGAAATAAATTAAATCCATTAGAACTGCTGTCTTCATAGCTGACTTTAATTCAAAGCTGCTTTGAATCAAAACATAATCAAACTTTTAGCCTTGAGGCTTCACAATCAAGTTAGACTGATCAAAGGGGGAAGTTTTGTGTAATGTTCAATCTAATATAATTGAGGACCTAACACAGGTGGTTTTGCTCTCCTTCTTGTTATCCTTTTTCATATGATCCTGCCCTTCTTAAATCTTTGTGTCTGTTTGTTAGACTGAACTTTCTGATCTAGCTTGTTTTGCAGTTCCTTACGTGTTATATCTTATAATACCCAGGCACTGGAAAATGCTGTGGGTAGGAGATCACTTTTGAACAGGATTACACCTAGTGAAAATGCACCCTTAGGTCAATTTTCCTTCTCATACCTATTTGCATGTTCTGTTTCTATTTTCTGACAGTGTGCTGCTTTGTCTGGTGTGGAGTTTATTTTCTTCACAGTGGCTGATATGTGGCTGTGTGTTAGACTTGAGCTGAACACAGAGTTGATACTGTAGAGATGTTTTAGCTCTTGCTGAGCAGGATTTACACAGAGCCAAGGCCTCTTCTGCATTTTGCACTACTGTGCTGACAAAGAAGTTGTGGGTACATGGGAGGCTGAGGCGAGACACAGCCAGGACAGGAGACCCAAACTGACCCAAGGGACCATGACCAGACCATGCAACATCATGCTCAGCGTATAAAGTGGGGAAAGAAGGAGGAAGAGTGGGGCATTTGGAGTGATAGTGTTTGTCTTCCCAAGTTAGCATTTTATGTGAATGAGTCCTGCTTTCCTGGAGATGGCTGAACACCTGTCTGCCTATGGAAAGCAGTGAATTAATTTCTTGTTTGACTTTGTGCGCACTGCTTTTACTTTCCCTATTAAACTGTCTTTATCTCAACCCATGAGTTTTCTGGCTTTTTCCCTTTTGATTTCCTCCTTGATCCCGCTGGTGCAGGACTCAGCAAGCGACGGCATGGGGCTTGGTTGCTGCTTGATATTAAATCATGACAGACAGCTAGAGTGGTTACATAGCCCAGCAGTTGTTTGGGTTTTTTATACATATGATTCATACCATAAATCAAAATAAGCAAAGTTAATGCAAGAAAATAGCAAGGAAGCCCTGGTGAGAAGGTGAGGGTAATTATGGACAGAATTACCCTTTCTAATAGCTGCCTGATTTAGCTTGATTTAAGCCGACTGTGGAGCTATCGAAAAAAGCCAAATTCGGGTTCCTCTAATGAGCATATTTCATACAACCTCTCAAAACAAAGTGAAATAGGTCAAATAGTAATCACAGTCTTGTATTGAAAAAAGGTTTTCTGTCCTAGAGAGTTCAATACTAGCTCTGTTCCTGATCTGAGAGCCTTAGATGACTTGAGGCTGTATGCAGAATAAACAACATAGTGAATTGTACCCTGAAATAAAAATGTAACTGCTGCAGGGCAGAGAGCAATCATTAAATATGTTCCTCACAATGACTCAGTTGACTCCAAAGATGAATCGCTCCTGTTAGCAGTAGATTAAGTTTTCTTGCCAGGTGTTTCTCTAACATAGTAGGATAACATGTTTCAGTAGAGTTTGTGCTGCATGGGTGTGTGTGTCCCTGCTTTCAGTTCAATCTCAGAGAAGAATGCTCAAGCTGTACAGGGAAATACGACAGGGAGAGTGAGAGAGAAAAGGCATATTTGCCATTCTGAAGGATAAAGATGTCTTACAAAACTGTGACAGTAAAATGTATTGACAGAGGTCAGTTAAATTTACTCTGTTAAAAAAACATCACCAACAATGTTGTGCAGATTCTGTCTTTGGTCCTCAGTATCATTTCTGTTCTGCAGGGAAGTCAATTATCAGGAAATCCCATACCTGTCATGCTAGGATGAAATGGCTCTACTTTTTATACTCTTTAAGCCAAGACACCAAAATTGCTTTGAATCTTGATGATACTGCAAACAGATGTTGCTGCATTCTTGTTTTACTACTAAAACCCAGCCCAAACCAAACCAAAATACCAAGCAAAATGAAAATAAGAAAGAGGGAGGAAAATTGCAAAATAATTTGCTAATGGAACTCTTGGACAGGAAGAATAAAATATATTTGTCATTCTGAAAATTCAAAGGAGTAAATCTATCAGATCATCCTAACTAGCTCAATAGAGAAATTACCAAAGCTCAAAGTGGTTTTGGCAATATTTACTGATGAAGCAACTGTAGTGTTTTAATGAATAATACTTGTCTAATACTATCAGAAATTTCCCAGATTGCATTGAAACATAATGGTCTATAAAATCTAAGAGTACAAAATTGCTTAAACAGGACTTCAGTGGGCAGGGCAGGGTAGCATTTGGCCATAAATTGATCTGAGTGTTAGTTTCAAAATAATTTTTTTACTCTTTTGGTAGCCTTATCATCCCCTGTTTATAGATGTTCAAAATCTGCATTTCTGAAGTACCACATCAGGCTTATATTCATTGTTATGTCCTCAACTAGTTAGGTGTAGCCAGGACTACCTAGGGAAAATATCATCAACACAGATTCTTTACAGTTCATTTTCACTGCTGTTGCTCAATGACTACTTGGAAACAGATGCAGGAGTTAATTATTTTTTCCCAGCTCTCCAACAGTATTCATGCCCACACTCATGCAAAACAGGACCTTTTGTTCCTACTTAGCAGTTTGCTGAAGGGTTAGATACCATCTGACTTAAAAATACCCATCCATACTGTGTTAATAAGATTGTGGCCATATTAATAGTCATCTCATCTTTCTCCCTTTCTTTTCTGCATATATACATATCTATATGAGTGTATGTAAGTGTGTGTTACATGTTTGTATATAACACATACAAACCTTTACATTTTGTGTGTTATACAAACTCATATCCTTATAATATAAACACATTTATTTAAATTAAATATTTTGAAGATGCAGACCTAACACATATATGGACATAACACAGATTTATAATTGTAAGTCACCAATGGGCTTTGTAAGTATTTATGAATTAAAATTTACTAAAACCATATTTTAATATATATTTTAATCAAAAGGTTCTTTCCCAGGCAGTAGACAGATGAGTTACTTAATAATTCAGTGGACCCATAATAAATAGCTTCAAATCCCATACTGTGGTGAAGTTTCATTAATTTGTTTCTGCTTATATTGAACTCAAGCACCTGAAGTTCTTGTAACATAATGGCACACTGACAGGTAAGGGACAGACAGCACAGGAAGAAAAGGAAATTACATGATTATTTTTAGGAAATTTCATCATTCCCACTGGAACTGAGTCACATTATAATTGTACTCATATGCACATAACAATGTAATTCATTTTTCATCACACTAATAATATGAAAGTATCAATAAGTCTCATAGTAACAGGTTAAAATTCACTGCATTTATTGTCAAATGAAAATTGTATCAACTTTCAGCAGATACACTATTTCTTTGATGCTTCATGCCTATTACACTCATCATATTGTGTTACATACGGTACCATAACACAATGTGACTCTTCAAAATGGATCTGGCTAACATTTGAAATACTGAGTTGGGGAATAATACAGGCTGACATGGATGGAATAAAGGATTTTGATTCTGTTTGATTTTGAACTGCTTTACATTTTTGGATATAACTCAAATCCTAATGATAAAACTATATTTACTCATCATCGCTGAATTGAAAGTTATATAGAAGTCTCTGCACACCTTAACTATTAATTGAATGTGAAGAAAAGGATTAATTGCAATTTGAATTTCTCAATTCAGTGAAAAATTGGTGCCATTAATGATTGTGAGTGCCAGGGCCAGGAACCTGAGTCTAAAAAGCATTTTCATACTGTAGACATTCTCTCATGGTGACTTCTTTAGGAATCTTTTACAGGAGCTGATAAAGCACCACATATCTGAGATGTTGAAATATCATACTGAGAAGATTTGTATAGTCCTCAGACAGACATTTTGAATTGTAAAGCCTTGTATCAATATCTGTTACTGCCACCTACTACCATCTTAATTCCCCAACACTTTATTACACTATTGTGAAGCAGTAGAATCTAACTTTGATGTTTGTATGTTGACAGCTGTGATCAAATTGGTTTTTTTGTATGATAAAACTGGCACACAGAAGGGAGGAAACACTCAGAAATAGTATAAAACATACTTGAAAGCTATAACTGAAGTACACAATCTCTAAAAGATTCTTCCTTTATTGTGCTATGTCAGATGTTAAATACATTATCACTTCAGTTAAAACTGAGACCATATTACATTACTTTTGCTTTATATCTGTATCTTTTTTCCCCCTGTATATAGTCATTGAATAAAATTGTTTATAAAACACTGTTGCCTGATAGACTTGGGAGGGATGATCAACATTTATTACCTAGTTATTCCCTTTGGCTGGGTCTGAGAACATGATTGGAATTTTCTTAGTCTCTACATATTGAACATTGATTTTTTTTGTCTCTCTTCTTTTAGTTTCCAGTAAATTTAATACATAATCTCTGACACTGGACTTCTACACGGTTTCCATAGTCTATAACTGTGCTTCAGATAGATGAACTGTCACTAGCTGGAGTTTCGAGTGCAATTTTTTTTTTTTTTTGTAAATGTATTTCATACATCTTGGGTTTTTTTTGGTTTTTTTTTTTTTTGAGAAGGAAAGTAAAAATTCTAGTAGTGGATATCAAATTCAGGTCATACTGAAAAATGTATAAGAAATGAATTAATCACAAAAAAAATGCATCTTTTAAATGTTATATACATGAAGCAATCAGCATGGCCAAATTGTATAAATGCTAACATCAGAAATAGGACTATCAAATGTCATCTTTGAGAATTCAGGAAGTAGGTTGGGTAATTCATAGAACTTGTTTTTATAACTCTCTTAAGTAAGAACTCTATATGAGATCAGAGAAATACTTCAATAAATCCTTTATCACCTTGAGGAAAATTGCAACCAGCAAGAGTTCATAAGCAAGAAATCATGTTAAATTAACTTGCTATCAAAGAAAATTCAACAGTTTTCTATAGAAGGTAGGGTTAATGCAGTGAGCATAATAGGCACTGTTTAATTCTTCTGACTTCAGTAAAGATCTAACCTATTAAATCTAGGGTGAATTTAAAATATTTTTCAAGAAATCACAAGAAATGTGGTGTATATATAGCAATGTGTAGAATGAGAAACTTGAAAGATAAATAATGGCATTATCTTTCATTATGATTAATCTCTGATCAGATTATTTTTACTTTCACAGTAGTGTTGTACTACTAATGATAATGATCTACATACCCCAGTGCTGTCCAAATCTCATTGAACAACTTCATGAACATACCAGCAGAAGGTAACAAAAAAAAAGCTTGGTAAATTATGTAAAAGGTAAAATATCTTTCCTTTTGAGGAACATAACTTTAAATATCATCATCCAATAGATGTTGTATGTAATATTTTTTATTTATTTCTGTCACTCTGGAGGAAACAGATTCTGTTCTCTCTAATACCAGATTTCAGCAGGTAAAGATGTCAAATGACACTTTTACTCCAAGTGATTTCTGACTAAATTTCTCTCCTGATAGAAAGGAATAGATTGGAGAATTTCAGGCACTAAGTTCTGGAAAAAATAATAAAAGAGTTAAACACACATCATCTTCACCAAATAAAGTTTACAAGGATTTATAATGACAAGTCTATGTATATTTGAGGGAGCAACGCCAAACAAGGCCATATAAAAAAGAGAAGGAGAAGGCTTATTGAAAATTACCTAACAAATCAATAAAATAATGAAATAATTGATATGATTGTAAATGTAGTATGGAGATGTATTCTGTTATGGCAGAAATTTGCACTAATGACAAATTTTATCTTTCCTAATTTAAAATTTTTTGATTCTCTGAACCTTTGTAGACTAAGAAGATTGGGTAAAATATCTTTTATCTGAGACTACTTGAAAGATTTAGAGTGGAAGTACTGGAAATTTCTCAAAGAGTCTGAAAATCTCACTGGTGTTGGTATAACTACTCACAGTGACAAGATTAAACAGTGATTAGTAGTGAATCTGGCTCATAAAGTTTATTTCATACATTCATTTACATATGCACATAACTATTGCTATATATTTAAATAGTTGTGTCTATAATCTCTATAATCAAAAAGATAGTAGAAGCTAGGAGCCCTTCATCTATAATATTCCAAATAATTTTTGGAGATTGAAGCTCTTTGCCTCCATTTCACTTAGGAAACCTTCGGGATTTTAAGCGTTGAATGCTAACTCTTTCTTGTTCCAGTTTATCTTCCTGAATAGTAGAAATCAAGAGGTCAACCTTAAGTCTGCATGTGTCCAGTCATTCATCATTTTACCAGATATGTTATGAAAAACAGGTTATATTTGTTATCTTGCAGGTACCTTATCACAGAATTATATCAGAGATGAGCTAAAAACCTAAAACAGTAGTAACAGTGTCACAAGGTCAGTCAACAGCAATGTCAAAAAATAGTGTTTGTTCTTTGCTTCATAATTTCCACTGCTTTCAGATACCTCTATATTGTTCAAAATACACTTGCCTCCTAACAAAGAAGGACAGAATTTTTCATCTGGAAAGAAATAAATTGCCTCGGGAGTCTGTTCAAAGAATTTGTGCATCTTCTAGTGATGCAAAGTAATAAATAAATAAACAAACCTGTATGGCATTTCAATGGGAAGTGTTGTGTTTGAAATTAAAGCAGTCAAGGACCATCAGCTAGCAGGCTAATCTATGCAAATATTCCATTCTGTGTTGAGAAAGCACTCACAGCAACATCATCCTGACTTAGTGCTTCATTACAGGCAAGAAGTAATATCACTGTCCATTGGTGCTAAGATTTCAAAGTGACAAAGTACCTCATCAGAAGAAAACTGATGTGAATAAGAGCACTTTGCTGATCAGAAGACTGCAGATGAGTTTTAGTGTCCCTGGCTTCATCAGTGACAGACTTATTAGCTGTGGCTGGAGAGGCTGACCCTGGAATGCAGAGCTGATCTTCAGCCATAAGCTTGAATTGCTGCAGGTGTCTGCTGACTAATCAGAGCTCAGCAGCAGCTCTGCCAGGGTCATCAGCTGCTCAGAGTCCCTTCTGTAATTGGTATTGGTCACATTGTTACACACAGCGCAGCCAGCACCCAACCAAGGGTAAATCATGCAATATTTTGCATGGCTTAAGCAGATGTAGGACAGCACTCCAGTCCCACAGCAGCAGCTCACACTGCACGCTGGAGTGGCTCTTGGTGTCACTCATTGCACATCCCTTTCACTCTCTAAAAGTTAGTCAACTGCTTCAAATTAGCCTATCCTTCCCCTTGAATCATCAGAGATAATTGCTTCTCAGAAATATTTAATCAACAATAATGTAAGGGTGTATGAAAAAATGAGTTGCCCCTTGGGAGATGCTTCTCTCTTTCTGTTGACTAAAGAGCAATAAAGCCTAGATAACTTAGAGCTGAGGCTATTCACCAACCTTTTAGAAGCCTGTGTTACTTGAGATATGACTGTAAGGCCAAGAGCAACAGCATCAATATAAAACTGAACTAATAAAACTGGTAGGCTGTAATGTCTCCTGGTACCTGTCTGCAGTGCTTGTGACTGGATATCTGTCAGGTCTAATGGAATGATGTGGCTGTGCACCTTTTACAGGTTAAACATCCCACCATTTCTGATACAATGCTATTCATCAGGCACTCTTTGCAGTTTGCACTGTACACTATGAAGCTGTAAAATAAACTGCATTTTAGGCAACAAATTCTGCACTATAGGAATGACTGTGACACAGTTTGGCTTTATTTTCCTATCCAAAATTAAATCTATGTACCTATTTAGACACTTTTGTGCTGCTAACACATGTGACTACAACGTGTCAACTAGAGATAGCAAAACAGTGATGGAAAGATCTATGTAGAAATATTTTCGTCATGTTTCCCTGTCTCTGATGCTGCACTTGAGTCAAGTCATTGGGTCAAGTTCATAATTGCTATTAAGCCAAACATTTGATTTTTCCTAACTGCACAAATGAAGAGTTTTGTCTGCTGCACAGTGCTGTGCATACAAAAGATCTTTGCGTGTTGGTTCTGGTCCTGGAGGCTGTATGAGTAACAGCATGGGAATAGAAAGCATTTATACTGCTGCCTAAGGTCTGTCTGCCTAGCTGGTAAAGGAAGAAAGAAGGATACCTATATTCCCTGAGTACGGTCCCCATCACTCTGTTTTCTTGACCAAGGTGATGTAATCCATGTGATTAAAAGGCAATTTCTGCAAAAAAATTCTTTGTTTCAATTAAGAAAAAATAAAATAAAAATGGAGGCGAAGAAGTAAGAAAAACTACCAGAATGCAGGAAAACAGAATGTGAATTGATGGCATGATATATATAGCTAAGTAGGTCAGTGTAGATATTGAAATAATAAAAAAAAATAAGTTATAGCCCCACTTCTTAGGAAAACACAGGTAATTCTTCAAAATAACCCTGGCAATATATTCTAACAGAAAAGAGAGATTTGCATTTTCAGCATAATAGTAGGGTTGGAAGAATTTGCTGCAGCCAACTGCACCATTTCTTCTGTTTTTTGCAGCCTTAGAATATAGCAAAGACCCCAATATGCCCTACTGTGATCAGGGTCTAAATACTGCAAAATTGACCTTTTATCATGCTAAATGTGAAGTGTGAAAGACTCTAATGTGTAACATGGAGAAAGACTAATTTAGAAATTTCCATGGCTACAGGAAAAATCCAGACTCAGAGCAAACCATAAACTCTGCAGAAGAATACAGAGTGACATGCTGCAGAATGGCAAATACCATATTGAGCATGTACAGTATAATGAGAGGAATTAGGTCAGGAGAAGGGGGGCAGGTAATTAATTTTTTATCTCAGTGAAGAATTGGTGAAAGTGTATTTGAGTGCTTTACACTGTTTTTGGGCTCCATAATACAAAAAAGATTTTGCTGAATTGGAAAGACTCCAAAAAAGGATAACAAAAATGATAAAAAAAATGTTTATTAAGAAAAGAGAATTTGCAAAGCCTGGGGAAAGTAGGACTAAGGCACAACATGAAAGCTAATTCTAAATACCTGCAGGGGATTAACAAAAAAGAAAAAAAGAGTCTGAGGGTAGAGTAGGGAAAGAAAAAGTATTTCAGCAATCAGTTCAGGTACAAGAAAATAATTACCTCAAAATAACTTTGGAAAAGAGAAAATAAAAGGTGTCTGTGTGCAGCTTGCAGTCAGTCTCGCAAGAGTCAGTTCATTGACTTTCCAATAGGGAAACCTGAAGAACCAGTTATTTGTCAGTGGGAAAGAAGTACTTGTCAGTGTGAATAAGGGCATAGTCCTTTTTCTGTTTCTGGAATTCTGACTAAGGGCTGAAAGAATTTCTTTCCCTTTCCCTTTCCCTTTCCCTTTCCCTTTCCCTTTCCCTTTCCCTTTCCCTTTCCCTTTCCCTTTCCCTTTCCTTCTTCATAAGAAAAATGCAACTGGTAACACTGAAATTTCTATCAAACCTTTATTGAAAAACAAAATTTTCAAATGTATATTCAACATCTCAGCAGACAAATAAAATATGAATAAAAGTGTCTGGAACTATATAACAAATTTGTTCACATGTATTTTATCAGGAAGACAAGACTTGGTTACTTGCATTATTCCCAAGTGTTTTCCCCAAGTTCAGAACAGTATTTGAGTGTCAAACCAAATAATAGCCATTTATTTTCCAGTATTTAAAATAAAATGAAATTTTAAAAAGCAGCTAAATTAGTGTAGAATCATGACCAGATCTGTATACATAGGCTTAGCTACTTACTGTGTTATCATATGCCAGGTATATTATATACATATGACCAAAGGGTCTGTTAGGGAAAGAAAAATTAAAAAAAACCCCAACAATATAGGAGGTGTTTTTAATGCATATACTGAATGCATATACTGCATGTGCCCAAATGCAAAATTGTGAGAAGAAATATTCTTTTCTTCCCCTCATACTTTTAAATAATCATTTCATTCTCTGCAATGGAAATGTATGACACTGCTTAAAAAATGTCAAAGCAAGCTGAATCTTCATGAAGCTCTGAGAATTTCTGAAATTCCCAATCTTTGTATTAATGGGCACCCAAAACTAGATGAGCAAAATTTGACTGATGCACAGTTCATTTTCTTCATCTCAGCTGTCATGGGGCTATGTTTTGGGTCTGTGTTTTGATAACAAAGGGATATTTTACCAGGTGCTGAGCAGCACTGACACAGAGTCAGGGCCTTTTCTTCTCATCCCACCCCACCAGTGAGGAGGCTGGGGGTGCACAGTGAGCTGGGGGGACACAGCCAGCACAGCTGACCCCAACTGACCCAGGGCATATTCCACACCCTGGGGCATCATGCTCAGCACACACAGCTGGGGGAGAAGGAGGAAACGGGGATGTTTGGAGTGATGGTGTTTGTCTTCCCAGTCACTGCTAGGTGTGATGGAGCCGTGCTTTACCAGATGCGGCTGAACGCCTCCCTGCCCATGGGAAGGGGTGAATAAATTCATTGTTTTACTTTGCTCTCGCACAAAGCTTTTGCTTGTCCTTTAAAACTGCCTTTATCTCAGCCCATGTATTTCCTCGCTTTTACTTTTCTGATTCTCTCCCCATTCCCACCAGGGGAGTGAGCAAGCAGCTGTCTAGGGCTTAGCTGCTGGCTGGTGTTGAACCACAATACTGAAAAACCATCTTACTAGCTGCTATATATCAAGCTGCACTTGCTATATAACAAAATACACCAAAAGAAAATATTTACCTATACTAATAAGAGAACAGGGCGTTTTTACATCAGAATGGTGGACTCTTTGGTCTGGGGGATTTATCTGTCTCCTTGTTTTGCACTTTGCATTTGTTTTAAAGTGGCAAGGTTTTTGTCCTTTTTATTTTGTGGTTGTTCTTGTCGTTTTTTTTTTTCTCTATTTATCAGTGAAGGACCGTGATGAATCACCTCTTCAAGGATGGACACCTGAAATTACAATACATAGCTTCTAATTTATATAGAAAAACATACAGATTGAAGCACAAAGCTATATAATGGAGAGATATTAAACACATGAAATCAAAAAGTGCAAATTTCAGTCCCATGACTAAAAACGCTTTAGAAGTTGGCCCCTCTTTTCCTAAGCAGTGAAAGAATTTTAGTGCAATGATTTCTCTGGAATATAATGGGAACTGTGTGGCTTAATTCCCAAACACTACTAAAAAATCTTTAGGGCTAATTACCAATTTCAGTCCTCTGTTTTACATGTTTAATTATATACAGTAGCTGTATGAATGCATTGCAGATCTGAAAAATGGTGAGAGAAATACACTTTTAGTTTCTGGAAATATGCTGTTGGCACTAAACAGATAATGCTTATAACAATAAAATAAAATATACATTCCTGTTTTAAATTTAGCCATGTTTATTAGGGATGAAAGAATTCATGTGAAATTTTGTGAAAGGGATGAAAGAACTCCCTGCTCTGGAGCCTACATTTAAATTTCACATGACGCCACCTCCAGCTAATTGTTAAACTGGGTCAGAGAATTCTGATCCATTATGTTAACTCTTCATTGAGAATTTGGTACCTTCTTGGGTTACATACCTAACCTCAGTTCAGCAGTGAATGTACCATTAATTTGACTTATTTCAACCAATTGACAATAATTTTGCAGTAAAACTATTTGTGGCAATCTGGTCTTTTCCTGGATCTCCCTGTATTTTCTTCTCATTCCCTTAATGAAAGAGGAAAAAAAAAGAAATCTTGTACCTTTCTAAAATCTATTTCTCTGGAAGAGCAATCAAATGTAATTTCTTAGGTGTCCCAGTAGTCATAGAAAATTGGCTATGTAAAATGAGTCCAGTGGCTTTAAGCCAATGAGTACATCTGGATAAACCTTTGCTGTGCTAGTAAAAAACTGCCACAGCACAGATACAAATATCAGTTCACCTAGAAAAGCCCACAGAAGTGCATGCTCTGTGCTGCGGTTGTTCTGTTGCTTTCATTTATCATTTCAAGCTGTGTTATTTTGATGGCTTTTCAGTTGCAGGAGTACCAGTGCTGATGCAGAGATAATGAAATACTGAAAGCATCAAACAACAGGGATGTCTGTAACTGGTAATGGGCATCCTTCCTCAGTTTATTAACTCCAGCTGTGCTGTTTGACAGTTTCTGTGAAGGGATACAGCACAGTGTGAGAATACTGAATGGAGAATGAAGAAGCTAGTGTCAGGAATTAAACTGCATCACACACAATCTCTATGAGTAGAATTTCAGAAGGTAAAAAGGATCATCATCTTTCAAAATTACGGTCTCTATCTTCATCAGACCATGAAGTGACCAATAGAGAGACCTTCAGTTCAAGGTTCAGCCTTCAGCACTTTTACCACAGTGCAGTTATTTTCTGATCTGAAATGGGTTCCCAACACTTTGCAGATTTACTAAATAAGATAGTATCTAGTCTTTTATAATAGTAAGATTAGGTTGGACTTAAAATTATACACATCACTGCTTCTGAGAACAAACTAGTTGGGAGTCATCATTACCAA
Organism: Zonotrichia leucophrys gambelii; assembly: GCF_028769735.1. Lineage (NCBI taxonomy): Eukaryota > Metazoa > Chordata > Aves > Passeriformes > Passerellidae > Zonotrichia > Zonotrichia leucophrys. The sequence continues at coordinate 61,233,725 of NC_088173.1, forward strand.
AACTTTGCTCAGAATAACATGTGGATATTGTTACATAGAGCACTGGGCACGGAGGACTGTTGAGGAAGAAATAAAAGCAGCCTAATATTGCAGATCTTCTTGCTTCTAATTGGTGGTTATCCTTGGTTTTTAAGAGTTTTAAGTGTCTGAAGCTGAATATGCCAGGAAACTGGAAAAAGCTGTGAAATCTTTTTAATAATGCACACTAAGTGGAAGTATTGCACAGTGTGTTCTCAGAAGTGTCTTAGCGTAGACAAGTCACAAAGGCCTGTTTCTGTATGAGAGGTTGTGAATAAGACTCACAAGCAATCCACAGGTATGGGTGCAGTAGTACTTCTCAGAAAATAGCAGGACAATTAGAGTGAAAGCATTTGCTGGGAGCAGTTGCTCGAATGTATCACCAGAACAGAGAAGTTTTAGAGTGTAGTGGTTCTGCTGAATCTACAAGAACTGTTTAACTCAGGACACTGATTGTCCCTCTGGGGCCACTCACACACACTAGCACCAACAACAGATTGGATAACTCAGGTCACATGCAAGCCTGCAGAATTTTCTATATACATCTGAAACAACAAAACTTTGAGTCAGCTTTACAGTTGTATTACCACTACCAAGGGACAGTGTTTTGGGTGTGGGTGGCAAACTTTTGATAAGGGGGATGCAGGATTCCTCCCTCTGAGAAGTTTTTGCTATGATGTTTTTGCCAGATGTTTTTGCCGTGTCCAACAGAGTCAGAGCTGCTGGCTCCAAAACAGACCTGCCAGTGGCTAAGGCTGAGCCCATCAGTGATGGCAGTGGTGTCTCTGGGATAATGCATATAGGAGGGGAGAAAAAGCTGCCAGGAGAGAGAAATGAGAAAAAGTGTGAGAGGAAGAGCACTACTACAGACAGCAAAGTCAGTAAAAAGGGAGGCAGGAGGTGCTCCAGGCACCAGAGCAGAGATTCCCCTGCACCCCATGGTGAAGGCTGTGGTGAAGCAGCTGTGCCCCTGCAGCCCATGGAGGCCCATGGATGTACAGATCCAGCCACCTGCAGCCTGTGTAGGACTCCATGCCAGAGCAGGGGGATGCCTAAAGGAAGCTGTTACCCTGTGGGAAGCCCATGTTGGATCAGGCTTCTGGCAGGACCTGTGGACCCATGCAGGGTGAAGCCCACGCTGAATCAGATTTTCTGGCAGCACTTGTGACCCTGTGGGGGCCTCAGGCTGCAGCAGCCTGTTCCAAAAGCACTGCACCCTGTGGGAGGGATGCACTCTGGAGCAGCTCATGGAGAGCTCCAGCCTGTGGGAAGGACTCACATTGGACATAATCATGGAGAATCATTTCCATGGGAGGGCCCCCTGGTTGGAGCCAGGAAGGAGTGTGAGGAGGAAGAAGCAACAAAGATAATTTGTGATGAACTGACTGTAATTCTTGTTTCCTATCCACATGTGCATCTGCAGGAGGAGATAAAAAATATCAGGAGTGAAGTTGTGCCTAGGATGAAACCAGGACTGAGGGCAAAGTGGTTTTAAGAATTGGCTTTTAGTTCTCATTTTTCTATTTTGATTTGGTTGGTAATATATTATATACTTTTATAATTTCTTTTCCCATGACAGTAATGAGTGAGTGATATTTCCCTGTCCATATCTTGACCCACAAGCTTTTTATCACATTTTCTCTCCTTTGTCCAGATGAGGAGGAGTTCAATCACACGTTGGCAAATCAGTATTTCTTCCCCTCTTGGCAAAGAACTGACTTTTCAGCTGTTACTGCAGCTGCATACGTATGAGTTTGTGTGATGAAGTAATTGAGTGAACCATGACAATACATATCTGCTGTTAATAATAAAATCTTAATAGAGAAATAGTTAATTGCACTGGCTTTGGCTGGGATAGAGTTAATTTTCTTTATGGTGTCTGGGGCTCTGTTCAGATTTGTGCTGAACAGAGGGCTCATAATACAGAGATATTTTTGTTATTGCTGAGCAGGTCTTGCACAGAGCCGAGGTCTGCTGCTTTCTGTACTGCCACTCTGGCAAAGGACTGGGAGGGCATGGGAGGCTGGGAGGAGGCACAGCCAGGACAGGAAACCCAAACTGACCCCAGGGATATTCCAGACCCTGTGACATCATGCTCAGTGTATAAAGTGGGGGGAAGAAGGAGGAAGGGAGGGATATTTGGAGAGATGGCATTGGTCTTCCCAAGTCGCTGTGAAGGGGCCCTGCTCTCCTAGGGATGGTTGTACACCTGCCTGCTCATAGGGAGTGAATTTCTTGCTTTGCTTTGCTTTGCTTTGCTTTGCTTTGCTTTGCTTTGTTTGTGTGCACAACTCTTGCATTCCCTATTAAACTCTCTTAATCTGAACCCATGAGTTTTCCACCTTTTACCCTTCCAATTCCCTCCTTGATCCTTCTGCTAGGGGAGTGAGCAAAGAGCTGTATGTGTTGTTGGCTGGGGTTAAATCACAAAATTAATAAAAACTGTTCTAACAAATGCTGATCTGTGTCTCTCCTGAATCACTTTCCTGCCACACAGCTTTACACAATTGAAGTCCTGCAGCAAGCAGCCAATGCAGGTGTTTGAAGGACCACCAGTTCTGGTAGGTGCAGCTATAGCACACACAACCCTTCAAGAAGTAGGCTGATATTTATATCTAGTGCAAAGACTCAAATCAACTCATAGATATGTTTTGTTTTTAACAAAGTCTGCCATGTACCTGCTGTCTTCATGGGAAATTGGTGGCTGAGATGAGGGCAAGGGGAAGGAATGCAAGCTACTTTGAATGAGTGAATGAATGAAGAAATTAATGTATCTTCTTGGTTGTTTTTTTTTTTTTTTTGAGTTGATCATTTATATAAACTGTTACAATAACCCCAAAAGCAGTAACTTTACAGTGTTGCTGCTGTTGACTCTCTTACCCAAAAGTGCTTTGATGTTAAGGTCAGTGTAATTAATAGGCTGGAGTCTGCAGTTGTCAAAGTACAAGGCTGCTTTCACTCACACCCTGGGGTTTTCTGTCACCAGCTCTCCCTACCAGCAACTTTGTGGACTGACATTTCATTTTTAAGCCAGAGGCTTGAAATTTTTTGCTATTCCTGCAACTTGTCAAAAAACCAAGGAGGTGTCCAGAGCCTGGTTGCAAACCTAAGCAGTGAGTACAGGTGAAGGTTACAAGAGATGAAATCATGTTCAGAAAAGCATTCAAAAGGCTTTGCCAAACCTTTGCACGCTGTAAAAAACCACAGATTAGTAAAACAGGCACTTTGGCTATGCCGTAGCTGAAATGGAGGTTGAAAATAGGGCCTGTTGGCAGGTTTTAGATAACTTTCATTTACAGGCTTAGGAGTGCCCCCATAAAGTGGTGTGAGTGTGTATGAATATGTCAAATCCTGGCATTTTTATGTAACTAAATAAGAAAAATATGTGGGGGGTACTGATATAGATAGAGAGGATGGCAGAAACATCAGTGTATGCTTTTATCTGTTTGGAAAGGAGTGAGTGTGGCAGCATGCCAACTCCAAGACCCCAGGACACAGCAGCCCTGCCTATTCTTGGATGGTGACTGCTGCTGAATTGTATACACTAGCTGCCAGGATCATTCTAGCTCAACCCACAGACTGTGTTTTCTTGGAAATGTCATACAGGGCCAGTATGTTAGCAAGACATGTCTTTAATTCCTCTGGAAAGCTCATATTCTGCTGTTGAAGAAGAGAAAAAGGAAGAAAATAATAATATATTTTTTCCTGATACTAAACAAGATCACAAATTAAGGTTGATTAGCCTTTTACATCTTCCTTAATTGGCTGGAAGGCTTGAGGAAGCTGTGAATCAAAGTGCTGATGAGTTGGACACAGGTGTACTGCCTAATGGCAGTTCTACTTTGTTAAATGAATCCTCCTGGCTAATCTCAATACTCCATTCCAATACTGGGACTGGTATTTTGGAAAGGTATCACTAAAAAAGAATCCCTGTGGCATTGGTAACATCTGGGAGTAAACTGTTTGTAAATGACCCCAAAAATGCTGTAATTGTGTGACAAGGAGAATCATATAAGTGAACACGTAATAACACATTCTTTTTTGTGTTCCTTCCTCATAAATTGCCTATAATACTTGCTCTAGATTTCAGTAAAAGTAGGACTAGCAAAAGACTAGGCATCAGACTGTGTTTTAAAGGAACCTTAATACGAAAATAAATGTTTAGAATATCACCCAGTAACAAAATATAACATTGGGTATGATTTAGTTTAAGATTGGCAGGTGAACAAATCTGTTGTTTACACCCAAACTGGCTTGTATCACAAAAGCCCACTATCTAAAAGCTGAGAATTTTTCAATTTCTCCTCATGGTCCGGGAAGCTCCAGTTCTCTGACTGCTCTCCTTTGGTCTTCATAGTGTCAGAAGATGTGGTTTGGTTTTCACTGGTTCCACTGACAGCCTGACAAGTCTGGAGGCACGAGGCAGAAACGGCAACGCAGTCCCTGATGCACCACTCAGGGGACATGGTCTGAGCTGGCCTGGGCAGACACTTTGTGCCACGCATTCACCTGATGCCCTGGTGGCCCTGGGTGTCTCTTCTGATGCTGGCAGCCCAAAGGTGAGTTCAGCCTACAGGAGTGAAAGACAGCACCCAAGGGTAGGAGGGATACTCCATCTTTTACCTGGATCTTGGACAAATGGTCAGCTAGTCACTTTGGTGGTTAATAATCTGCTCAGTGCAGTGAGTTTTCTCTAGATTCCAGGGGACAAGAAAAGAAAAAAAGTCAGCAGTGAGATTTTCAAAATAAATTAAACCTGGTCTAATACTGCTCTGATATGTATAGTTTGATCTTGCCCTTGACCCAATGTCTTTCTTGTACTCTGTCATTCCCTTCCTCAGTCATCTCCATAGGCTCTTTCCTCACATATATATGTACGGGACATTTTTTTCTGATTTTCTCCCATGTTTTACCTCATAAAAGTTAAATCTTTTTGATCCATATTATTACAATACTCTGTAAAAGAAATAACAATACACTATTTTGAAGCTGCCCACTTTGAACATAGAAAACTAAGTGCCTCAGTTTGATAAAGGAAAGAAAAAAAAGTTCTACAGAAATGAAATGAAAAACTTTTCTTAACTACCCACACAATGGCTTACTCAAGCCACTGATATCAAGTTTCTTTCTTTCATCATGTCTAAATGCCTGCACAAAGGAGAAAAAAGGAAAATAAAAAATATATTACATGCTCTTTGTCTTGATCCAAAGCCTGGAAAGACTGTTAAGGAATCTTTTGTTGTTTAAGACACTCATACATCATGCAACATATCACCTTATTCTTCAGCAGCCACTTTCCCCACTCAAAGCTATTATTTTGACTATGAAAAATGTGTGTTTTTCTTCTTCTTGGATTCTTACTCTCAAATGGTGTAGGACAAAGACTGGCAAATAGTCTTTTACCATTTGTAAATACCTCAAATCAAAGTATATTGTGCTTGTCCTTGAGAAGTCAATATATATAACTGGGTTCTCTATAATAGAAAAAACCCAACTTTCAATGTTCTTTTTACTCTTCTGTGATGGAGTGGCTGCAACAGTCAACAAATGATGACAAATTGATGTCATTCACCTAGACTTCAGTAAGGACTTTGGCATGGTTCCATATGACATTCCTATTTCCAGGTTGAAGATGCATGGATTTGAAAGGAGGACTATTCTGTGGATAAGGAATTGGCTGTGTGGATACTCTCAGAGTTGCAGTCAATGGTTTGATGCCCAAGTGGAGACACGAGACAAGTAGTGTCCCTCAGGGCTCTGACTTGGAACTAGGGCTCTTCAATCTCCTTTTCAATGACATAGGCAGTGAGATCTAGAGCACTCCCAGCAGGTTTGTAGCTGATGGGTAACTGAGTGCTGCACTTGACACAAGAGGACAGGTTGCCATCTAGAGAGACCAAGATTGAGAAATGGGCCAATGAGAACGTCATGAATTTCAACAAGTCCAAGGGCAAAGTGCTGCACCTGGGTGATTGTGATCCTAGATATGAGCATAGATGGAGAGAAGAACTAATTGCCAAGAAGGACTTAGGGGTGCTGGTGGGTGAGAGACTGGACATGACCTGGCAATTGCAGTGCAGGAGGGCAACTGCATCCTGGGCTGCACCCAAAGCAGTGTGGCCAGCAGGTCGAGGGAGGCGATTCTCCCTGTCTCTCTGTTCTCGTAAGAATCCACCTGGAATATTGCATCCATCTCTGGGGTGCCCAACACAACAAAGATGTGGACTTGTTGGACTGAGTCCAGAGAAGTGCCATGAAGATGATCAGAGGGCTGGAGAATCTTTTCTGTGAAGACAATGAAAAAATTGAAGTTGTTCAGCCCAGAGAAGAAAAGGCTCTGAGGAGACTTTGGAACAGCCTTCCAGTACCTAAAGAGGGCTTCAAGAAACTTTAAATGGCAAGATAAATGCTTTAAATGGCAAGATAAAAAGTTTAGAATGGATACTGGGGAAAATTCCATACTGTTAGGGTAGTGAGGCCTTGAACAGGTTTCCAAGAGAAGTTGTGGATGCCCTATCCATGGAGTTCAAGGGAAGGATGGATTACATCCTGAGAAACCTGGTCTACTGGGTTGCCACTCTGCCATGCCCTTTTAGTTCCCTCACAACCCAGACCATTCTATGGTTCTTTAATTCTGTGATTCATTTTATAAACCTTGAAGATTGTGGTGAGGCAGGCTGTTCGTCTGCAGCCCAAGGTGGTCCACTGTGGAGCAGAGATCCACCTGCAACTATATGCCTGAGCAGGTGGATGCCCAAAGGAGGCTGGGACCACCAGGGAAAACCATGCTGGAGCAGGGTCCTGGCAGGACCTGTAGAACCATGCAGAGTGAAGCCCACACTCAATATTTGCTGGCAGGATTTGTGACCCATGGAATACCCACACCAGAGCAGCCAGTTCCTGAAGAACTGCACCCTGAGGAAGGCTGCAGCATTTTGTGAAGGACTGCAGCCTGTAGGAAGGGCTCACATTGGAGAAACATATGGAAGACTGGCTTTGCTGGAATGGACCCCGTGCTGGAGCAGTGGAAGACTATGAGGAGTCCTGCTTCTGAGGAGAAAATAGCAGCAGAGACAGTGTCATGAACTATGGTAACCCCCATCTCCCACCCACCTGCATCATTGTGGGGAGGAGGTAGAATTCAGGAATAAATTTAGGCCTGAGAAGGCGGGAAGGGTGAGAGAAAGGTATTTTTAAGATTTGGTTTTACTTCTCATTACTCTGCTCTGATGTGATTGATAATAAAATAAATTAATTTCCACAGGTCAAGTCTCTGTGGCGAGTGATCTCTCTTTATCCTTATCTTGACCCAAAAGCCTTTTGTTGTATTTTCTCTCCACTCTGTATCTGAGGAGGGCAGTGACAGAGTGGCTTTGGTGGGCACCTGACATCAGCCAATGTCAACCCACTGCAAGCTTACAGTGAATTACTTTGACTTTCAGTGCCATGGAGACAGAAAGTATGTCAGGGAAACAACTTGTCTCAAATCAGACTAATCCTTAATATGAAATCAAGCTCTTTTTTTTTTTTTTTTTATTTCTTCTGAGGAGGAGATACTTTGAAAGGTATTTTTGATTTTTTCCCCAGAATCTCTTTTCTGATTGTACCTTAGCCCATCAGGACAGAAAGGAAGGAATTATTCACAAAGAATACTTGACTTAGCAGTCCTGGAATTCAGGGACCTAATCCAGTTTGCACCAGCTATGTCCTCATCCTGTATATATGAGGATATAAATGCAAAATCCTTTAAGTGATGTAGGATTTTGGCACATATTTTTCCTGAAAGAAACTTGCTATGCTGCTAAGTAAAATATTTTTCATCATTCCTTCTATTGATGTTGATCCAGTTCAGACATTTAAAGTGTTTCATCTGAGCACCAGGCTTCAATTCCAGCTTTGCAAAAAAGACCTTTCCAAGAAAATCAGGACTTTTTTCCTATGTTAAAGTTATTTTTCTCCAGACTAGTTCCAATTAAGCTTTTTTCCTTTTGATCAGTTGTTCTATTTATCAATAAATGTTCAAATTAAAAGGAGGACACTCTAATAAGCAGTAATCATGAAAATATACCCAAAGGAAGATAAAACGTATGCTGTTTTCAGGGAAAACAGACATTTTCATTTCTCTAAATAGGAGACATGAATACTGTATTACTAATAAATACATTTAGCATTGTAGACAAGGATCAGTCCTGTTTTATATACCTTTGTAATCAAAGGAGATTGGAACTACAGCAATTGACTGTATCTGTTGCCAAAAAATTATATCAATAATTAAGATCTAATTTAAACAACCTCTACTGACTGTACTGCCATCTGCATATATGCATATTTGTGTGTGTCGAACTATTATAAGTAGTTTATATTTGGTTGAATCGTAGCTAAGTGCTGGCTGGATTAATTAGTTAATTTATTAATCAGGTAATTATTAAATGACGTGACAAAAAATAGTTGAGTTTGATGTAAGCTTTCTGTTTCAAATCTGTAACCACTTTACAAAGTACGGGCATTTTCTGACAGCACTTTTCATGAAAAAAACCATGGTGAATCACTGAAAGTTGTGCTGCCTCTGACTGACAGGACAGTGACTTGCCTAGACATTTATTACAACTTTAGAGAAAACTGCTCATAGACTACACTTTTGGAGAGAGCAATTCTCAATACAAAAGTAAATAGCATTTGAAGGCTTTGAGAATCTATCTGGAGCACAACAATAATAAAAAAATATTCCTTATTTCTTTAGCTGGAAAATAGACTACCAAAATCAGAAAAATCCAGCCAGGTAGGGAAATCTGTGGCATTTTTTGTCTCCTCCTACTTGATACTAAAAGGAATTCCCTAATTATCAATGGTTATATTGAAAATATTCATCTATCTTCTAATTATCTGAGTCTCTAGGCAGTATGTATATGCAAAGGATGGATAAAGAATTTCAAATACTCAATTTCTTCCTGCAAGTCCTATTAACAACCACAAGTCTGAGCCCAATACTCATTTCTTGAAGGAATGATGTTAATGAAGAAGAAGAGGTGAGACAAGCAGAGTAGAAAGGACAAAGATAAAAAGACAATCATACAAAATGCCCCAACAAAACAACACCCAAAATTATTAACAGCCAATCCCCCCCTGCCACACCAATATGAAAAAGACAGAAAAAAGAAACAACAAAAATAACAGAATAAGAAAAAAATCCCAGACAATAAACACACAAAGGCATGTGTTCCCAGTGCTGAAAGAATCTCGTGAAGAACAGTAAATGACAAGGAAATGTGGTGCCTTTTGCAGTCTTCCTGGAGAGAACTGTACAGGAGGAGAGTCCATTTTAAATAAAGTTTTTATCTGAAACTTTTGGCAGTCTTTTGGCAGGCCATGTGGAATCTGAACTGTGCAACTGGTCTTTACCAGAGATCTCCTATTTTCTTGTGGAGCCCCTTGATTTCACACACAGCTTCCCTATTCCTGATATTAAGAGAGCCTCTCTGATTACTAAGTATAATATGAAAGCTGTTTTCCCTCCTCTGATGGTCTTTCTAGAATTGTTGAAGGAAGTTTTAGTATTTTAAACATCTCTTTTCTTTTATATTTTCTTATTTTAGTGCTGCTCAAACATTCACTACAAGTCTTTTTCTGCTTCCCTGGAGGCTAACTTTCATGTAGACTGATAACCACAGTATAAAAAACCAAAAGTTTCATAACATACTCCATTGCAATCATCCAAAATCCACATGTAGATAAGTGTGTGACAGTTGACTACAAGTAATAGCCCTATGGTGTAGTGAAAATCACCAGAGCTGATGAGTTCCATATACTTAACCAAAGATGAATGTAGGGTATTTTCTCATTTTTTGAGTAATGGGAACTGGGTTTGCAATTCATAACAAGTTAATTTTTTGTACATAGGGACTATGTGAGGCTAGACTGAGAAAACTGGCAAAATGGATCTGAGTCTTTCTAATAAAAAATGGCTTAAGGTTATTATTATCTCTCAGAAGAACATGTAAGAAGGCAAAACAGCAGTATTCTCTGGCATTCAGCTCATGGTTTTGATTTAGAGCCTTTGTTCATGTTGTGTGCAAATCCTCTATCAGAAATATGCTCCCTCACTGCTTGAAGCACTGAAGATATCTGTCTTGATTTCAGTTTTAGAAAGCCTAAAGTCTTGATGGCAAGTACACAACCCTGTGTGGGAGAGAATTAAGGAAAAGTACAGTCCCTTCTTGTAATTTCTGAAGGTTTTGGCCAATTTCAACCAAATTTGTCGAATAGCATCTTACTTTATTAGGCATTTGAGAATACATAACATCTGCACAAAGACATCAACTAGGCAGTGGGTATGGGTATGCCAGTACACTATTTATATTTTCTTGTGCAGAGGAGCAAAGGATATTAGTCTTGTACATGGTAGATCAGGTAATTCACAAATGAACTCAGAAAAAGCATTATCCCTAATGCTCCAGTGAATAAGCCAAGTAGTCGTTGCCACAGGTTAGGAATAAACTTCTATTTTATTCTGTTGCTATGTCAAGTCATATGAGATGCTCAAGGCATTTTATTCCTTAGAGCTGAAACTCACAAAGGTTAATATCAATATGATTTAGGCATCCAAATGGCTTTGGCAATGTGGACATAAATATGAGTTGCTTATTTTTGTCATCTCTTGGAACATCTGACATAGCCACTATTAGAGACATGATACTGAATGAAATGGGCCAGTGGTCTTGAGTACAAGGTTATTTCCTTTGTGACATTCTTTCTGACATTTTAGCATGTCTGAAAATCTGGCAAGATTACCAGTGGGAAGAAATTAAATAAGAGAATGCCAGGAACTTTTAAACCTATCTATTTCTGCTGGAAAACTACTAATAGCAGAGAGGACCTTTAATTCTAAGCATTTACAACATTGGGAAACATTATTTTTAAGTAATGAACTGTTTGAAATTAGTCACCCTATGAACAAATTTTAAACTTTTTGAGTACATGGATAAGCATTCTTGCCCCTGAATTGCACTTTTATCTCACATTACTCTTTTCAGTTATATTTGTATGTTCTACAGAAGAAAGAAGAGATGATTGCATTGCTGTCTTATTAATTGCTAACAATAAATACCAACACACCTTTCATTCTCTTTTGGTCTAAAGTGGCGCTCATGCCCTCATATATTTGGTCCCACACACATTGCATGACCAAAAGCACTGAGTAGCTTTACTGTCCTTCCCCAGTCATGGCCTGTCATCTATTCCCACTGGAGCTGTTTATGTTCTTCAAGGTACCTTGTACATGTGGATCCAGATAGGAAAGAAAACCTAGTGTGTGCGACATAAGTGGTTGAATAAGGACCCACAAAATCTGGAACTGGAAAAATTTCAGAGGCTTTCAAGGCACTAAAAATTTGCATGCAATACTGTCACACTGGTTTTGATGACAAACATGCTCACAGAATTGGGATTTCTTCACAAATAATCTGTGAATCCAAAACAGCCACTATAATTAAAAATCTTAGAATTTATACAGAATTATTCCACCACACTCATAAACTTTATCTGTAGCTCCTATCTATTTTGAAATTTGTACTTGAAAAGATTAAGTAAATGCCTATGATTCAACTGTTAGCTAAACTGTCTAATATTTTGTAAGAAGAAATCCCAACTTAGGGATTTTTCATATTCAGATCACATATTTGGTTTGGATGTCCTTTTAGCTTCTGAAATCTTCTGTATGGGTCCTGTACACAGGGACTCTCTGATTGCACTTTGCTTTGTTTTTTTTAAGCCTCAGGTAAAACACATTTGTAATCAAAAGTGGCAGGAAATGAATAAAGAGAGGAAGGGATTTTGTAAACAATTTTTTTTTCTTACCTCATATTGCACTCAAGAAAGGGAATGATGTTTGGAATACAGATATAAATACTTGGATTAAATCCTGGAAGAAGAAATCAAAGAGACCATTATACAAAAAAATGAGGGCCCCTAAATCCAATTGATGTTATAAATTGGAGGGGCAGATGAAAAGTAGGGAAAAGGGTGTAATTGTGGAGCAATCACCAGTTTAATGAGTTTGTTTTTTTTTTATCCCAAGAAAAAGGTTAGAAATCTAAGATTTTATTTAGTGTTTGGTCTTTAGCTTAAATGTTTTGAATTGTGTAGGATTTTATATTCATAAGAAGAAAAATAAGCATAACTGCTCCTCTTTTTCTGAATTATCAGTGTTAATCCATTAATTCACTCTTGTATATCCTTCAAGACCCTGCTTTAAACAGTAAACTTAGAGGAATGCAGGATGGATTTACCATCAGTAAAAAAAGGTAGAAGGTCTAACTGGCAACCACTGCATCAGAGGAATATATGATCAAGAATATTTTCTTATGGCTTGGTACTTGGACTTCAGATTCAAAATACAATGGGCAACCAAAATGAGCCCAGTAGGGCTCAGGTAAAGACTTCTTTACTCTCACCTGAGCCAGATACAGACATCCAGTGGTAGCAAAGACCAAATACACAATGCCCAATAACCTTCAGCAGTTTTGTGAAGACTGCTGTATTACAGCTCAGAGGAGAGAGCAGAATAGGAATATCAGCTCAGAAATTGAGAAATTCCTGTGGGAAGACCTGGAGGACTTCAGCAGCATCAGGATTTTATTCTGTCTAGAGCAAAAATTATCCATAGAAGATTTATGTAGGCAGTCACTGGATTGCTTCAAATAATAGAGATGTGTGTGCAACACAAATACTTTGTGATGCTTGTTAGAACAAATCTTTCTCATACAGTTGTATCTTATCTGTGCTGCTGACCACGACTTCCTAATCCCACCCAGATTTATGGGTGACTAATGGGCTATTTGTCTCACCATAGGAAATGGGTAGTCTGGTGTACAGAAAAAAATAAACAAAAAATTCTTCACGTGGGAATATCAACATGGAATTGTTATGAACTAAAATGTAATGGAAAAAGCCACAATAGAGAGAAATTGACAGATTCTGAGATTTTAAGCAATAATAGTAAATATATATCTCATAATCACTGCATGCAAATGTGAAATGCATCCAAAGATTTGTCTCACATACTGCTTTTTGTGTGTGACTGCACAGCATAGCTGTTAGTCACCTGTGTTTCCATTCAGAGGATTATAATTTTTATATAATTAATAGATTACTATGTATGCTGAAGAGAGTAAACAGTGAGAAAAAAAAAAAAACCAAACCACTGATGAAAAGAAGAAAATTAAGAAATAAGAGATAAATTTCATCATATTGTGACTTTTGATGTTTCACTTTTCAGATTCTTGATAGTCCTAATTCTAAGAGACTGCTTAGTATTCAAAAAAAAACCGCAACAAATATCTTCTGTTGAGATTAACAGCCTTATTTCCATCATGAGTGAATTTTAGCTGAAAGTAATTGTCACTTGTACAGGTTTGCATACCATCATTCCCCATCTTCAGGTTCTGAGAAGGGTAATAGTATCTTGGAGAACAGGAAAGTGCATGCTGCTTCTATGTCCTTACCAGCTCACCCAAACATCTTTCCTAACACAAAATACATTGATTACTTTCTAGAGAACTAAAGAAGAATTTTAATATAGCCTTATTACCCTAAGACTCAATAGAGATGCTTTGGATCCACAATTCTCCCTTAATGCTGCCTCCAAAAGTTATTTAAATTCAATCAACCCTCATGGTTTACCACAATGTAATAAAGTTATTGCCACATACTATTTAGACATCTTTTACTACATTAATAACGGATCTGTGCATACTCTGTCAACCTATTGCAATCAGGGGTTAAAAAACACCAACTTAAACTTTCTCATTAACTGTTTATGACATAGAACAGCTAAGGAATAGTAACTCATTAAACCACATTAACTCAGCGATGTCTGAGTCCTGGGAAAAAAATCCATTTGAATTTCTGTAGCTCACTATGTAATAAATTTGAAGAAGTGCTCAGATGATTTTGAGGAGTAGCTGAAATGAGATGCAGTTGTCACTTTAATGTTTCTTGGCAATAAAATCACATCAGAACACTGTGGGATTCTATTTCTGTTTGTAGGATGTCAAAATACTTGCAGAACAGCAAAAAATGCTGAGTCAGGGCCAAAGCTGAAAATCACCGCTTTCTCATGCTTAAGCATGAGTGCAGTCTTGGTAAGTTTGGGATTAAAATCAGTGTGATTAAATGGAAAATGTTGATGTCAAAAGTATTGTGAAAGATTGGTAATTATCTAATTCAGAATTCTGATGTATCTGAAGAGAAGAGAATCTGACTTCAGGTTCTGTTAGTAGGAAACTTTGAGCCCATTTAGTTACTTTGGTTTCCAGATTTTAATGTGACCTGTTTGTAACCAAACTAGAACAGAGGAAAAATGACAACTTGGTACAGAGCAGAGTCAAATGAAGTTCAAATATTTACTGTTTGCAAACAAAACATTAATGCAAATTATATCAAGTCATTCCTAGGATAAGGACAAATTAAAAAAAGGTTCTAATTGTTCAATTAATTAAATGTTATTATAAAAAGTCATAATAAACATAAGGCATTTCCAATAAAAAGCAGCTAAATTTAAGCCCTGCTTTATTCTGTTCAAATTACTGTTTGCAAAGGCATATGGCACATCTGTGTTCCATTATCTTTATTTACCAGGAAGGGTAAATATTGCTTCTTTTTCCTTCCCCTTCTTTTTCTATTTGGAGGTCACCTTTTCCAAAGATGCTGGATGTCAAAGGGCAGCGAAGACTGCTCAACACCTTGGCAGTACATTCACCTCCTATACTATTTATTTTCTAGCTATCACTGCATTTGGCTAGGAGCCCATTTAGCTAGGCAAGGCAGTGCTCATGCCAGGGCTGATCTGTCAAAACAGGCGTGTAAGTGAGCTGATTGCACAGGCCTCCTTGTGCCAGCTTCGCTCCCCAAGCCAGTTCTTCACTGTCTCCTTTGGAGTGTTGAGCAAAACACTGTCTGCATGAGTAGGAATTCATTTAGGAAAACCTCATATGCCGTGCACAAATCTGACATGTGGGCCTGGGGGGTCAGAGGACATGTTACAAGGATTTCTGCAAGGTGTGCAGCTTGTCGTATGAAATAAAACTTCTTGTTTGCTAATGTCTAGCAAAGTACTCCCAGTAAACACAGGTGAAATAGCTTGGCCAGTATGAAACCTGTGTCTGCTGTTAACTTTTTGTTCCTTGCATTTCGATATCTGTTATTGAGAAAAGAGAATTTTATCTGTTTGATGAAATAAAATATTCTGTTCTCTTGAAATATTCTTTTGTCAACTTGTTGGACTACATAAAGTCTCAAATTTAATTGTTTTGGGGGCTTTGTTTCACATCTTAAATAGCCTACTGGACTAATACTCTGAAGATTTTGGAAAGATGGGAGGAATATAACCTTGTTTAAAAAAAGAAACCTAACACTTATTTTATTAATATATTCCAAGTCCAGAGTTGAAAAATATCCCAATTTTAATTGGTGATGGGGAAGAATGATGTGTGAACACTTTGAAAAACTGGATTTTCAACCATTGGGTAAAACTCTTGCTACCTATGATGCCTCAGTGTTTTCCTACTTAATTTAGTCTTTCCCTCCTGGCTGTAAGTGAGTGATAAGTTGATGACTAAATAACATTAGACACTTTCTTACATGTAGTTGTCATGGTGGGCTAAAATTTTAGCACTCTGTCTCTCATGAGCAAAAGAGAAAAGGATCTCTGGACTATTGCATGTAAAGAGCTGTTTCTTTAGAGCTGCCTTAACTTAAGCCCTCTCCAGACACCCCCAGCTCAGCTGCTTGCAGAGGTAACCCAGCTGAACCTCAGGGCTGACTGCCTGCCCCTGAGTGAAAGGCACATAGTTATTCCATCAGGGACCCAGCCTTGGCTCCTAAAGGGCACAGAAACAGCTTCCCAGTCATTTTTCTGCCATGGCTGAACCCATCTTTTCTCTGGCAGAGTGCAATCCTATTTTGGGTGATTTTGGGCCTGTGTCTTACAATTCAGTACTGACTAAAGGTGTTGTGCCTATTCCTCCAAAACTGAAGATTTAGCCCTCTTTGGTGTTTTGTTTTTTTTTTTTTTCTGTGTGTGTTTTTTAATTTGTGTGTGGGGTTTTTTTTGTAGTTTTTGTTTGTTTGTTTTTGTTTGGTTTGTTTGTTTTTTTTCAGAACACTCTGACCATCTTGTCAGTAAAATACAGCTAAAATCCAGATAACATGTATTTTCCCCTTCAGTGTACCTATTGCAAATCAAGTGATTGTGGTGTTTATTTCAAGGAGCAGTTGGAGCATTCACAAGTGAGGGTGAGAGCCAAGGCAGGGGACAGTCCCAACCATGAGGAGCAGAGTAGGCCTGGTGGCCATACTCCGTGTCAGCCAAAGGTTCACTGATTACCAAACAGGTCAGTAGTGCTGAGTCAGAGCCAGATCAAGACAAGTTTGGACACAGCACACTTACAGTGCAGTTAAACAAGGACCAAGGAGGGAATCTGAGCTCAAATGCAGCTGCGGGCCCAAAGGGAAGAGGGTGTGTGGAGAGGGGCCAGAAAAGAATTGAAGAGGATGGCACTAGTGCAGTCAGGGGCCTAATCTCCCTCTTCTGTAGAGCTCTGTTCAATAAGTAGAGTCAGCAGCAAGCTTTGTTCCCTCCAATCTAGTTTGCTTTAAGCAAATCTCATTCACAAAGAAATCTGTGGGGACATTCTAGTTCTTCACAGTATCTGTTGTAATATCTAACCATACCTGATCTCATTTTTGGATTTAGTTTTCAACAGTGCATTGCAGAGGAGTTTAAAACACATCGATCTTTTAGTTTTAGTATTTCAATTACATAAATGCAGTGTCTGGAAAGCTGATAAGAACATATATAGATGTATTTGAGTTCCTGCCAATTCATGTGTGCAATTTTGGCATTTGCAATGGATTCTGCTGAGCACTTCAACTTGCCTACACAATTTGAGAACTGTTTTAGAGCACCAGATTAAATGAGGCATGTGAAATATACTACGTGGGTAATCAATGGGGCTGAATCTTCATATTGCAAACTTGTATTCTACAGAACTGTTCATCTATCAGATGAAGGCCTAGACAACTATGTGTAAATCAGATTTTAAGGGAATAAAACTAAAACTTAAATTTTTCCCCCTTTTTCTTGCACTGCTTATTTAATTCCATCTTCTCAGTCTATTTTTCTATCACTGTATATTGTCTGTCTTAATCTCACTTAACAGTTTGATCATGATTGCTTCCTTCAAAGCCCGTCATGTTGTCACCAGCATATAAGATGAACTTTTTTTCCCAGTGCCTGTTTCTTTGTACTTTTCCATCCTTAATGTCAAGATTGCCATCTCATTTCCTTTCAATACTGAGAAAGGTTTATTATGTATATCAGTACCTATGAGATTGACAGCACTTCTATATAAATACTTATGCACAGTTTCAGTCAAGTGGTTGTTGACTCCTGGTAGACTGTTATGATAATGGCTCCAGCAAAAAAGGAAAGGTTCAGTACATAGAGAGGTTACCTTGCTTTAAAAACAACTAAGAAACACAGTTGCTCAAGGCAGTAGGAGAAGCAAGTACCATGCTGGTTTTGAAATTCTGTTCATCTTTGCATTTGTAGACATGGAAACATCATTTTGAGCTATCTGTTCATAAAGGTCAAAAAGAAATTTGAATCTAATTTTTCAAACTAAAGGATAAGTGCCTCTGTTATGACCCGTTGCTTGCCATAGTAGCATAGTGACAATGGAAAAGAAAGGAAGTAGCAAAAAGTCTGGCTACATTGTCTGCCTTACATTGGGTCAGATTAACAGAACTAGTAGAAACTGAAAATGGTCCATAAGGTAGAATTTTTACATTAAATAAAATTTTCTGCATCTGAGTTAGCAACCACACTGTCAAGTGCATGTTTAGGCAAAAGGATGCCATCCCATATCCTGTAAGTAGCTTAAGGTAGTTATACTGTACACACTCAAAGTAAGGGAAAATTAATCCCACTGAAAAGATTATTATGCCCATCTGGATGTGATCAGAGAGCAAGCCAAACCACACAGCTTTTCCTTCCTCTTTACTAATGGAAAGTGTCTTGTCTGGGATTTACAGGCACTACTTGTTCCAAGAAACTGAAGGCTTTAAACTGGAACACCTCACTGACAGTTCACTGAAGTGAACCGAAATTCCTGTTTTAAGGTAAATTTAGTTTATTTTGCAGTAACTACTCAAACTTCCTGCACAGGCTCAAGAACTTTTTTTATTTCAGAAGGAATTTTACCTGAATACACGGTGGGGAAAGGTGTTGACTAAAAATTATATATAGAGAGAAAAAAAAAGTTTAGTTACAAGTGTAATATTTATATAACCAATTAAAAAAGATCACAAGAAACATGTTAATTTCAAAATCCATAGAATGACTGGTATCTCAATCCTCCTCTGCTATAGTGATGTACATAACAGAGTTTCATAGTGTTTACTCAAGACTTAAAACTATGACTATCTGATTTATCAAATTTATGTACATATTCAATAGTTAAAATGTATCTAAGGCTTAAATTTGGCTTTTTTATTGTACATCAAAAGTTCTTTGCTAAAAATAAGGGAGAACATTTTTTGAAAATACTTATGCCTAAACTTTGGAAGAAAAGATGATCTGCCTTTTATCCAGCCTTCACAAGCATGTTTCTCATAGTTATTATTGTCAAGATCATAAATGCAATTCTTGATTTCAAACCAATTTGCCAGCAGGAAGTCTCCTCAGGAACGACATGTGGCAACACCTGCTGGGCCAATCGGCCCAGTAAGGTAATAAGCCAGTAAAAAACTAAAATAAAAAAAGAAATCAACTGAAACTATTCACTGTTTTATTCACCTCTTACTTTGAGGATCTCTAATAATGACTTTTTGAGTAGAAGGCGTGCACTATGCTGAAAATTTTGAAACTATTTGAAGTAAGTGTTGCCTAGTTGGGTTGTGTATTGAAATTGCCTAATATATTTGTCCTTACATTTGCCCTGTGACTACCAAACAGAAAGGGAAAAGAATCTCTATTTTACTGGTTTTGTGTATAAAATATCTATTCCAAAAGAAGACAGGGTGGCTCATGAAAAAGTGAATAACCCAGTGCACACACCCCCTGGGAGCACTGGTGAGCTCTGGGCAAGACCAGCAGTGCACGGGCGGCATCGTACAGCTGCCCTCAGTGTGAAAGCTCATGTGGGAGGCGTGATGTAGACCTTATTTACCCTTTAAAAAATGGGCTACTTTGGGAGAACCCTTTTCTTTACCGAAAATTTGCTTCATTAGAGCAGATTTTCATGATATGCCCCCATAGAAAGAAGGTCTGACATCTTCATGAGAGGTTTGACATCATCCTGCTTGAGGCAGGAGAAAGGGAAAATGGTTTCCTTGAAGGTGCCTGCTCAGAGTTTTGCAAGATTTTTTATTAATCCTGGGAGAAGTTCTCTAACTTGTTTGGCTCAGGCTCCCAGAGCAAGAAGCAGTGTAGTTAATGCTCTCCTCAGCCTAATCAAGTCTGCCTCAAATATTCATTTTAACCATGTCAAGAAACTGTTAACCCCTTAGAGACTGAGCCTATATGTGAGAAAACTAATTTTCTCAAATATTATTTCATCTCTTTGACTGAAATGAATGAAAATCATTCCTCTCACAATACAAAAAAGAAGAAAGACAAAAGTGCTACTTTTACCACTGTAAAATGAAACAGAAAAGACATTTTAATGTAGTAATTTAGTTGGCTTGTATTCCACTTTCTTTTGCTATAGTAGTAATTTGATGGAGAAATAAAATGAAACTAAATCTGAAATTGCATTAAGATGCTCTACTTGTAGTATAGATGCACAAAAAGTTTGAATATATAAGAAAGATTTTAGCAGCCATTTCTTTTATCACCACAACAGCAAACTATACCCCACTTTGTAAGCTCAGATAATGTAGGAAGTGGAAATAGAAAATGGTTTAAAAAACAAAAATTTAAACCCCTGAATATCTAAACCCTACATCACTTGCACTGTTTACACATTAGCTCAAAATTCTTTATCGTTTTTTTGAGTTCAGAGTTGTGCTTCTGACATTTAACTATGTGTGACAAATCTATAAACCAATACCCTCATTCTAACTATTTGAGAAAGGTTTCAGAGCTAATTGAAGTGTCTCTGTCATTTCTCTGTGTGTTTTTCAGTATCAAGGGCTATAACATGTCAAAGGAAATGCTTTTGTTGAACAGAGCAATTTTTTTAAGTGCTTTTAATTAACACTCATTTCCAGGTTGAGTTTGAGTGCTTAAAGACACTTTTGTTAAGCATTTCTGAGTATTCTTCAGTAACAGTCAAGTAAGAAGTGACTTAGCAAATGTAGAAGAAGCTTTGGTGAAGGCAAGCAGAAATATGTTTTCATTGCTTATAGAATTCCTTGTTTTGTCTGATATTTGACATATGCATCCTTTTCCTACTTCATGGTTGTCATAGAGAGCAGTTCTATGGTTTGCACAAGCAAAAGACATACCCTGGGACTTGGAAACTTGCCTGATGTGGAGACTAATTAGTATTAATTGTTGAGAAAAAACCAAGCAAACAAGCACATATAATGCAGCCAGATTCATTACTACTTATGCACATGTTGTTCATTTTATAATTTTTGATTAAAATTGTGTGAAGAGCTCTAAAAAGGCATAACACCAACTTGCTCTGTGAGCATAGTGTTTGTAAATCAGTTAAATCTAGTGGCAGAGTTTCTAATGCAACTAGTCTTTGGGTATATACATGCCTTTACAAAAATCATTTCCTCTTCTTCCCTGCTCTTCAAAGCTACCCACTGCAGAGTTTTACTATGACTACAATCAAGATTTCAAATAGGCTCTTGCATAAACAGAGACTTAGAAGAGGGTATATAGAGCCTTCACAAGCAGTACTTGAAACATAATCATAGTGTGAAATTGCACAGCTTTGCATTAAGAAAATGCAACCCAGGGCTAATTGGTTTGAATCCCTCTTTATTCACAATACATTACACAGGAAAACTCAATATTTAGTATGGTTTAGTTTTTCAAGATTAACTTTATAAAACCCCACTGCATCAGCAATAGAAACAATTCCACCCACCTGAGGATCACTCTTGAAACTGAAGAGCAGCCAACCATCACGAAGTTTCTCAGTTGCTTCCTTACTCTTAAGATCTCGTACAACTGCTTTTGAATTTAAACCATTCTTTTCTGCTATTTTCTGTTTTATTGAATTTCACCCAAGAGAGAAGTGATTCACAGAAGTTATCCTGAGTGTGGCTTTAGGCACGTCTGTAATGTACAATCAAAGGAGAACAATACACAACAGAAAAAGAAATCCTGTTATGGACCAAATTGCTTTTTCCAGGTCATATTGAACACATCCTTATAAGGAAAACAGCTAAAAACCAATAGAACAACTCCCATGAAGAGCTGTTACTTTGTGAGAGAAAGGACACCATAGTTCAACTACTAGATTTATTAAGCATTGTCTTGTAGCTTGGGAAGGGACGTGGGGTTCCTTTGTTTCTTTGTTTGGTTGTTTTCCTTCCTTTTTTTCTTACCAAACCAAGATTTACTGTCTAGTGCTCATCTTACCATTCTAGACACCAAGAGAACATCTTATCCACATCCTAAACTGCTTTCTAAAGTACTTCTGGTCTCCTCAGAAAACTTTAGTTTCTGGAACACTATGATTTCTGCTTTCTGAACTTCACATATAATTTGTCACTTGGATCACCTCCATCATATTTGTTTTCACTATGTTTTCTCTCACTGAGAAGAGCACACAATGACCTTGTAGAGGTCTTATACAAAGTCATGTGTTATTTAACTCCAATTTCTGAAAATATTTTTGTTGAGGTCATATGAAGAGAATAACTCAGCTGATCCTGCAACTCATCTATTGAAAAATATATTGAATACCTAAACTTAGCAACACAAATACAAAACTGAATGCCAATTCTTACATAACAACCATGCAATACCATATATTACAGTGCTGTCTGACAAAATCCTATGGAAATACATATCCTTGTGCAGTACTTTGAAAGACCACTCATAGTGACAGAGAAAGGTATAACTGAGCATGCCTGTGCTTGAACACTAGCTGCAAATTTTGGCTGGAGTTTTAGAACTTTGAATTTTGACCCTTTGATTCTTGAAATGATGGAAAAAACCATTCTGCTTATTTGTCGTTTGATTTCTGGCAGGTAATGAGAATAAAGAAAACCAGCTCTTTGCTCACACAAAAGCATCAAGAAATCTGTGTTTGGACTTTTTGCACTGCAGTTTTCTCCTTTCTTTTCCTGGAGGTGATTCCTGCGTTATTCAGAATGGGAAGGTTGGAGACACCTTACTTTCTGTCATCCACATTTGTTTCAATTCTCCAATTCCATTCCCACTTATTCTTCTGCTGCATAAAACTGATGCATAGCATCGTGGCTTACAACATAAACACCATCTCCTCTTGAAAAAAATTGGTGAAACCTGCATTTTCTCCTGTAGGTCTTCTCTTTTCTCTTACTACATTCATTTTAGATGCCATCATTCTATTTGAAAACATAATATTGAATCAAAGCCCAGAGATTTTAAAACCTTAAACTGCTGTGCACCATTTACAGATAGACCCTTTGAAATTGTGGGATTCAGATGTAAACGAAACTGTAAGATGAAACTGTAAACAATATGAGGAATATTTTCCAAGACAAAGAACTCCTAATATTAAACTTAGAGCTGATCAAATATCATATGTCAGTATGAAACACCAAATCAAGCTAGCACCTTACAGACATCTGCCAGTGTACTTTTGTAAATATCTAATCATAGCAAGGGTCAACACAATTGATGGGATAATTACCTGCTACTGAACTTCAGTGCACAGAAAAAATAAATTCATTCTCATCCAACAGTCATCAGCTACTTTGCTCTGCTTTAGCCTCTCATAGCATGTGATAGTTCAGTTTCCCAGAAACTGCATCCAAACCTTTTACAAAACTGTGCAATTCCACAAGGGACTGAAGTGTCACTTTCACAGATTTAATTTATTCCTTAGGGTGGCACCAGAGGAATCATCTAGTTATGTCTTTCATATAAGAAATTTGCAAAAATCTTCTGTTTCATAGCTGACATAACAGTGGGGATTTAGTGTAACCATTCCCCTTTATCAGAGGCAAGTAACCCTGATCCCCCTGGATGTAAGCACTTTAAACCTAGTGAAAGGAGCACACATGGTTGCACGTTCCCTACAGCTGCTTCCAAGACCACTCAGAAACATCTCAAATATTTCAAGACCTAAATACAATCTGAGAAGATCACTTGGCGATGTATGAAGTGTGCTGGCACTTCTTGAGTGCAGAAACTTGTCTGGAACAGTACAAATGTGCAGTTTCAATGTTATCTATACATGCTATTTTTGTTCTCTGCCAAAACAATCATTCTGATCAAAGACTGCTAGTCCTGTAAATTTTTGACGTCCAATGTTGCTATTTTCACATTTAATCACCGTCGAGTCACTATCTGAAAGACTATTGTGGTAGATCAGGTAAAACCAGCAAATCACATTTTGGAATCATTCCAGCTAAAGATACAAAACTAAGAGTGAGGCTGTTACTCACATTTTCATGTATGTACCTCCCATAGCATTTTTACTGCAGGCTGCTAGCTATCATCATGCTGCTGAAGCAGAAGGAAGGAGTAATTATTACACCAGCAGCTTGCAGAGAAGCAGAGCTATTTCCTACACATGCCTAGTATCACACCCTGGTATTTTCCAAATTCAGAGTCTTTGCTCTGAGACAGACTGGGAGCAGCTTTCTAAGGGAGTATTTGGCAACTTTGCATTGGAAGCCATAATTCTTCCCTACCTTCTACACAACAAACCCCTTGTTTTAGAAGCTTGAAAACCAAAACTTTCACCATCTTGCCACCAAGATTTCAAAAACACTTGACACTGCATTTCTCAACTGGGTGTCCAACTTGAAATACATATGTAAGATGCTTAGTGTGTACAGACAAATAATCTACAGAAATATGTATTTCTCAATAAAACAAGCTCTTTAACATCATACTTTGTGTTGCTTTCTAAAGTGTTCAGTTTGGAGAAAATTGTTAACACAATGTTGTGTCCAACAAATTCAATATTTTTGCCAGTGCCTATGATTTCAGACAAAGCAGGCTTCTAAGATAAAAAATACATCTGTTTAGCTAAAAATGAACAATTACCTGTCCATTCACATGCATTGCAGTGAAGCCTCCTCTTAAAGCAAGTGCAGGCCTCTCTTTAAACAAACCACATTATTAGAGGGAATAAAAATGTTTCCTTTAATGCCTTTACTGAAAACCCATCAAATAGACAAGAGACCAGTCCATGACTGGCTTGTAGGTCCTGCACATAGCTTGCACAACTGCTTATCTGGAGACCATCAATTCCCTTGATGGCACACCTTTCTTTTGCACTCCAGGCATCTTGTACACTTGCAGAGGTATAATTTCTTGACAGCCCTAAATATAGCCCAAGCTTCTAATTTAGTCCACAACAGGACAACTGAAAACAACAAAAATTGTCTCTCTGGGGTCATTATTGATTAAAGGAGAGAAGGGAGAAAAAAAGAGGAGGAATTTTAGTAACACCTGTGACATACTACTTCAGTCAGCTAGAATCCAAAAACTGCCCTAAAACCTGAGACAGAGAGCAACTGCTGCCAAACTGCTATTCTATTTCATAACTAGAAGCTCAGTCTACCATTTCAGCTACTTGAAAACATCTCTCCCCTTTCCATTGGTAAACCAACATTATTAATCCAGTTTCTCCTCCCAAGAGGAGACTTTCTCAGTTACAAATCCCTACAGACCTGGGAGGCTTGTACATGGGTGTACTACACTGAACTGGCCCCAGGAATATGATATTGGGCTAAATATTTCAGACACTTTCTAGCTTTTTACCTCCAACCTGACACATAACTGGGCTTTGACACTTCAGCTCTGTTTCTTCTGCCTTCACTCTCTCCCTGTGTCTCTGTCCCATCCACCCTATCACCCTCAACAAGCATTCTGTCCAGACTTAAAAGTTGATACAAAATAGAGGTTAGAAAACCAGAAACAATCACAAATTTTATATGTTAGAAATCACTATCTCTCTTTTATGACAGTTAAAAGAATAGACAGTTATGAACACATGAATTGAGAAAGAAAGGTCTCCTTTAGAAAATTCCTCAGCAAAAGTACAACAAGGTAATTTTTCCCCACCTTTGGCTTATGAGTTTACTACATTTGATGTAGCAAATATAGTTTTGAAGTAAAGAATATAAATCTCAATGTTCTTCTATTCAATCATGAAAGCACAGACCTCACATTTGCAAAGACACATCAAGGCTTCAGATACAGCCACCAAAATTCAAATTTCCCCTTGTCCTTCCTTTTTTTGGCAAATTTTGAGAAACATCCTTTACCTCAGGTTTAAAAGAGTGACAAACAAGTACAAAGTAAACACTATGTTTTTTATTCGCTACATTCTTCACAGCATTTTGCTGAAGTAGAAATATTTGTGGTTCCCTTCAAAGTTTCTTAGCAGGAGAGTTGATAGAGCAACATGCCTATGCTTATTTTCCTCTTTTGGCGGATAGGAAATAAAAGGAAGAAAAATTCAAACCTAGAGTTTTCTTCATCTCTCACAGCTGATGGAATAATTCAAGTTTGAAATTCAAGTTTTGAATCTAAACCCTCACATCTGTATTTATGTTTTTGTGCTAATAAAGCAAAATGTATGTTATTTACAAGCATTGCTTTTGTTGGGGGCAGGAAATTCATTAAAGCACTTAGCACTGCAATGTATTAGCTGTCAGTCTTGTGTTTTTCTTGCTGTACTCATCTGGTCAATCTTTTTGCCAATTAGCTCAGGACTGTGGACAGGCCATGCTGGATGGATGCTGCTCAATTTCTCTGGGTTGCTGCATAGGGAGGAACCTCTCAGTTCCCACTCACCCTTTTGTCCCTAAGATAATCGTACAGTTGCTCTTCCTTTCAGGTAACAGCTTATTTTTTCTGAATACCAGATGGAGAACACAGGCAGAAAGAGGGCCAGGAACTTCCCCAAATCACAGAAGAAATGCACAGAGGAGCAGACACTAAAGCCAGATCTCTGAAGTTCAGCATTAATGGATGGTATATCCTTCCTCAATGTGTGCATGCAGGCATTCTGGTTGAGAGAGTGGCTCATTCCTCACCCTCTTTCTGTACTGCCAGAAACATCCAGTAAAAACAACAATCAATGACAAAACATGGACTCAAAATCCCAAGCAACTATCAGATGGATGACAGTGTTCTGTGCTGGGCAACCCTTGAATAAAGTTTCATGACAGTAGCATATCTCTATCTGAAGGTGGTGCTCCTGGCCACGTTGCAGTAAGGAACCGCCTGCCTCAACCAGGGGATGTGACAGCTTCCAGAATCGAGACAGCAGCCTGCTCAGACTGCCACACCTGCTGCAGGAGAATCATTATTGGAGACAAATCATAAAGCTCACAGCAAAATACTAGAGAGAGCTTCAAGACAAGATTACAAGCAATTCCAAGCTTTTTAATCACCTTATATTTGAGATACCTAGAAATTTTATTTTAGAAATAAATGCAAACCAACAAAATTTTAAATGTGACAAATAGTGTGTACTTGGGATCTTACTGTTTGCCTGCTTTTTGACTTTTCCATTTTAAGCTCACAGCCACTTCTTCTTGAATGACTCCTAAGAGTAATGAAGAGCACTCAGATGTGGAAAAAATCTGGAAAAAGGTGTCAATCTTCCATTAAATAAATAATTCTGTCTTTTCACGGATCAATGCATTTTACTAAATATATACACATGCGTGTATGAATACATCATCAAATGAGTTAGCCTGAT
Source organism: Zonotrichia leucophrys gambelii (assembly GCF_028769735.1). Lineage (NCBI taxonomy): Eukaryota > Metazoa > Chordata > Aves > Passeriformes > Passerellidae > Zonotrichia > Zonotrichia leucophrys. The sequence goes on from NC_088173.1 coordinate 61,260,637, forward strand.
TGTTGTTGAATGGAAGAGAAAAATTTCACAATAATTATTCTGACCATGGAACATTTTTAAAACACATCCATCCCCAAAGCCCTGGACACAAACTTTTAAAACTCTTTCTTTTGCAACAGAAAATAAAATTAAAAAAAACCAAAAAAACACTTTGAAACACAATACAATTTAAATCTGAAGAGTTGGACCAAATAACACAGCATAATATAATGCATGCTTGTAATATCCACAATCAAAGATGATGAAATTAGTTTTCCTTTATTCACATATAACGCGTTCTACTAGTAATGCACATGATGCTTTGACTGGAGTTTAGTCACTCTTGTTATACAAAACATCGGTTGTCCATTCAAAACTTCATTATTCAGGCAAAATTAAACTCCTCATTAAAACTGTGGGAGAAGAAAATGTACTTAAACATTCCAATTAAGTATATAAAAAGCTGGATTATCATTATCTAGGAAGCTGCCTAGTTTTACAGAGGCTATATCCATGACATACTGCAATGAGCTTGCTGCTGTTCCTCTGAAAGGACAAGATCAGGCAACAACCAAGCAGATATGATCCTTTTGAAGCAATAAACTGATCTCCTTAGGACTGATTACTTAAATCACACTAAACAATCTGTGTATTATTATGGAGTGCTATGTTTTATGGAAATTTAAAAGCCACATCTCAGGGTCCTTCTACGGCAGGCAAGTAAACACATTAACTGAAAATATAATAGGCTAGACATTGAAGATCTCCTGTATTTGTTCTCTGAAGAAGTAGAGGAATAAATTTCTGGTGAAATTTTTCACAGATCTTTTCAGAATCCTGTAAATTCATTTCAAAAGTCTTTCCTCATTTTGATGATGTTTCAGCATCTCCAAGCAATTAAATTAAACTCTTCATAGTGCAAAGACAGCTCAAGCTTCACTGGCATTTTAATCCATCTCTCAAGTTGCTGCTAATCACATGAAGATTTGCAAGACAAGACAAAGAGCTCCCAACACACTTCTTCCTTTTATCCAAGGTTGGTAGTTAGACATGCAAGCAGAGATTGGAGCTAAAACTATCTATATTGCTTCCAGATAAAGATAATCAGAAGTAATATATTTTCCCCATCCCTTTGTTCATGGGAAACACCAAACATGCAAGTGCTCAGACTAAGTGCTGCCAATATTCCTACAGAAGTTCTTACACCCTGCAATCTTAACATATTGATAAAATGGTAGAAACATTGAACACAAATTTCCTGACACTTAGAATCTAGGCATGGAAAGAACCTCTGGTGATTGCTGATAGAGGATCCCTGAGAGGTAGCTTAGAAAAAGCTGCAGCACTATTGAATCATAGAGATTTTCATCATCCCAACAACAATATCAAAACCAGGGGCAATCTCAACCCAACTTATTGAGCACATCCTTGTTAGAGAGGAGAGAGAGAAAGAGAGAGAAACCAATGCTGTAATTCCCTACAAGACAAGCCAGCAAAGTACAACAGAGTAGATCACCTCAAATGCACTTCTGTTGTACCCAGGATCACTTTGGAATGCTTCAAAATTAGTCCTAACATGAAGGACTCTTGATTGCCTGCTATGTGCTATGCTTTTTGACAGATCTACCAGAAAGAAAGAAAATTATGCAAAGATTATTTTGGAGCACTTAATACAGCCTAAATACTGTCTATCTGAACACCTTGTTTAACTTTTATTACTTACTAAGAATAAATTAATAATGATTTTATAAGGAAATGTAGAATATGCAATCCTTCAGAATAAGTTACATAAACTTGTCTCAGAAACGACCTAGCGACAATAGATGAACTAAAATTTGTCATTCTGTCTTTCTAGTCCTGTGTTTTTATTATTCTATGTATCAACACTCCTCTGAACACTACCACAAGCACCAGGACAGATACATGAGATTGTGTGTGCTCTTTTGGATTGTGTCAAGTAGAATCATAGAATCATTAAGTTGGAAGAGACTTCCAAGATCACCCAGCCCAACTATGCACCCAGAACTGCCACTGTAAACATTAAATCACAGCACCCAGGTCCAGATGCCTCTTGAGCACCTCCAGGGATGGTGACTCCACCACCTCTCTGGGCAACTTATTGCAGTGCCTGAGCACCCTAACAGTGAAAAATGTTGTTCTTATATGTAATCTGAATGTCCTGTGTCAACTCTTAGCATCTTCTCTCACTGCAGGCACGGCAGAAGAAACTGCCTCCACCTCATTGCAATTTTTTTTCAATAGAGTGATGAGGTCCACCCTGAGCCTCCTCTTCTCCAGACTAAATAAATCCAGTTTCCTTAGCCACTCTTCCTAAGACACATTTTGTAGACCTTTCATGAGGGTCCTTCTCTGGACAAATGTTTTATCTTGTTTCTATGAATATCTACTTCCACATTTGATTCTACTCCTCCTAGGCAAAATCTAGTATACAAGAGAGAGGTAAAGAGTAGGAAAAGAGAATATTGCATAGATCCTGCACTCAAATAGCACAAAATCACATGAACTTTCTGAATTATATTGCCATAGCCACTCTGTCAGAAAAGAAAAATATATATATAGTAGGGTATCTTAGATACAGTTTTCTGGACCACAGCTGAAAAACCACTGGATTCCAGGCCAAGATCCCTTTCAGTTCTGGGATAATTCTGTGATCTGGTTTCTGGGGTATCCCTTACTCTGGATGATTTCATACCAGTCATTTATCATAAAATGCTTTTCATTGTAAAACATAAAATAAAAATATGACACTTCAGCATGAAGTGTTCCACTTGTAGTTACAACATAAGAAATATCTTGTCAAGTAAAGTCATTAGTACTTCCAGCATAGTTTTCTGTTGCCAACAGAGCAATAGAAGATGCTGCCCACAGCTTTCACTTCCCTTGCATTCTCTTAGTGTCCGTAATTTGTTTATGAGGAATGCTGCAGCATACACCCAAAACTTGTAGCCATTTATTTCTCCTATTCACCAGTTTTTCTAATCCCTTTCTGAATTTGCAGGTTCTGTTTCCCAAATTTTCTGTGGATGAAATTTTAAGAAAGAAATAAGTGCTTACATCTGTTTTAAATCTACTTCCTCCTTGTTTCATTAAGTGTTCATAGTTTTTGCATTATTGGATTTGTAATTCAGGTTATTCTTTGCCTTTGCAATTTTGCAAACTTTGAAACCTTGAGTACTGAAATGAGAAAGAGCTGAATGCAATCAGAAACTTAAAATCACTATCTAAAATCTATATTCAAATTTTTGAACTACTATAAATAATCAAAGTGATTCAAAGCCCACACAACAAGAGCAACAATACTGAATTTTCCAGTGCTGAATTAATATTATTGGGTGTTGTATTTGAAAAGAAACATTGATAGGATGCATCTGTTTTCTTGTATTGGATGGAGCTTGATAGACTTTTTACAATTGCTGAATCACATATTGAACTTCCTTATACTTCTGGTCTCCACAACTCTTGATAATGAAGTGATTCAAAACTTAATTTTATTCTGTGTGGAAATGTACTTCCTTTGGCTGATAACTTTATTGGATGTTCTTATTTCCTGGGCACTGATAGAGAGTGAATAATTGCTCCTTAATCCATTTTTCCATAGCCTACACAAAGCTCAGCAACACTACCACATCTATCTCCTGCTGCCTGTTTTGCAGGCAGAATAGTCCTAGTTTATTAAGTATTTCCTACTATGAAAACTGTTCCATTTCTTTGATCATGCTTGTCATCTTTCTTTTTGCTTTTACAGGCTGTATCTTTCTGAGATAGGATGATTAGAACAGCATGAAGCACTCAAGATATGTATGTACCATGGGTTTATACAACAATGTAATCAGATATTGTGGGTGTCTAAATTCTTTAGCTAATAATACTTAACATTCTTCCTCTCTTTTTCAGAGCTATTGACATGAATCTGATATTTTTATAGAGCAGCTTATAATAGTGTAAGATGTTTTTGCTGTGTAGAACCAGATGATTTACCTGACAGGGTAGAGGTAGCAGTTATCTTTTTGCCTATCTGCATTGTTTTCAATCTACTGAAAATATTCTGTTCCTGCCTTACTGAATAACCATTACTACAAAACAAATTTGTGCAATGATTTTCAGCCAATGTTCATTTTCTTAAATTTTGTTTTGACTCACTAGCAAAATTTTCCATTTCACCATTTACTCCCTTTCTAGTACAAATATTTGCATGGCAGCACTTCTAAAAAAGACAATAATGTATCTTCATTGGTGGCCCATGTTGAAAACTTCTTGCCTCAACTCATTACTTTAAGAGAATCTTTATTTAAACATCTTCTGCATAGCAATGGGAAAAATAATGAAAAGACATTAATAAATATTTTAAATATTAGAATGACATAATAAAATTAAATTAAAGCTTAGTAATAAAGGACTTAACACTTGAGAAAAAAGGTGACCTAAAATACCTACATATAATGAGATGATAAGAAGTCATTATACTTTCTGTCAAAAATTACCTTAAAACAAAGGAATCATGAACCACTTACATACTCTATGATTTTGATTACAAAAATTAAATTTTGAATTCCACTGACAGCCGCATGAAGTTGTGGAGCAGAAAAGTTGCAGTATATGTTTTAAAAGGTCCTTGAGAGATCACTCATCCAATTCCCTACCCAAAGCATCATCAGTTAGGTATAACCTGGTTTTCCCACTTTGTTCATGCCTCAAAAACAGAAAAAAAAAGAGAAATGCCTGCATTGTTTGGAAATCAGCTTCAATACTAAATATTAGTGTTTTTTAAATTAATATCCTCTCTTAATTATTCTTCATTTAACTTACATCTGCTGTCTCTTATTCTCCTTTCGTGCACCAAAGTGAAAAGGCTTTATATTCCCAATGACATCCCCACAGGTGCTGTGAGGCTGCTCTGTGATCCTCCCAAAGTTGCCTCTTCTCCACACTGAACCAACCTGACTCCGTCAGCCCCTGCTGGTCAAATCTACCAAGCTGACATTTCCCCTTATCTTACTGATCTTTTAATACTTCAAAGATTTTAGTTTGGCTGTGTAACAACTACTATCATGGATCTAAAGTTTTTATATAAGGTTTTTTTTATATAAGGATTCTGTGTGACTCAGAAATATTAGTAGAGCATTTCAGATATATTTCAGATATACTGTGATTATTAGTAACAATTTCCAATAAAGGGAATCTAATTTCTAGGAAAACCTTCCTAAAAGGTATGAGAACTGTCAAAATTCTTAAATTAATTTTTTACTGCATTTGTTATTGTAAGAAATGCAATTAATTTCCACTGAATTTACTAACATGAACAGCCCTTAAAGTTGTTCATAAATTTCCATATAACATAAGCAGCTTTTATTATGTGAGCATACACACTCACATATTATCTATAAATATATATATATATATATATATGGAAGTATTTATGGCGTCATGTGGGATATTTCCAACTCATCATATTCTGTGACTTCGTAATTTGATATAAAGATATGACTAATTACTTTGAATTAGTGTAGGGAATCTCTCTCATTCACAATGTGCACAGAGATATAAAAAGTAGAATGTTTTCAGACTTCTACAGAATTTGTAATTCAAAGTGCTAGTATCTTTTTCTTGCATAGATTACTTCCAAAGATTTCTTGTTTACAGAAAATAAGATGTCCCAAATTTGATTTAGTCAAATATAACAGCAGCTTGTTAGTAATTTGTGGTCAAAGCAAAATTTTCATGAAACATAAGTTCCTCTTTAATGTAATTTTCATGAAACCATCCTTTAGGATGTGTGCAGCCTTCAGGTCAGTAAGACAGATTCAGACCTTATTCTCTAAGGAAAAAATGTGTATTTGTATTCCTATTTGAAATCATGTACACAAGGAGTCATCAAACCTACTGTTTCATTCAGTACATCATTAATTTATGTAGGCTTGGAAAGTGCACTTTGGTCCTAATTTAAATTTATGGTGTTCAGCAAATTGTTTATTATGATTAGTTTTTTAACAGGAAAGTTTAGGGCTGAAATTAAGTTATCTGATTATTACTTTATCAAAGTGATGGAATATATTGAAATGCACTCAGGGTATTTCAGATACTGAAATTAAAGTTCCAGTTATCTACCACAGGCAAAACTTTCAAGAAAGTTGTTGACTAGGCAGTTTCTGAAAGCTATCTGTTATGAAGGTATTTGCTTATTTATTCTTGTTTCCAACTTTGAGTCATTGCTGTTTCTTTTGTAGGTGGAAGTAATGACAACACTGAAACAGCTTTGAGAGACTATTCTCTGGTTCAGTGAACTGAAAATTACACAACCTCTCTTGAGGTTCTGTTTAAATTTTTGAAGTGGTTATACAAAATCTTCAAAGATGTTTGCATTCAAATGAGACAGAGTAGAAAATAGACTGGGGACAAATCTAGCTTACCTTATCCACTTAGATTGTCCTATGGATGTCAATGACGCTATTGAACATGAAAAATATATGAAAATAAATTTTATTATATTAAATTTGTAGTCAGCAACACATAAGATGTTTTCCATACATGAAAGAAATAATTTTTAATAGTGTCATTTTAAAATCTATTATTGTGTAGTTCTTTCTTTAATAGTCTTTATGTGTATCATTTTTGGATTTCATCCTGCTTTTCTATGTTGAGGGGGTGACCTAGATTATAAGTTTCCAAAGATGTTTTCAGAGAGTAAAGTGTGGGAGGGAATATTTCCAAATGTTTATGACTATTTCCTCAGCAGTTTTCCAATGCTTTTTTTTGGTGCTTTTTATATTTTGGCTAATCTCTGAGTGGATAGGAAAATACACACGTTAAGAATGAAAGGTAAATCCCCTATTTCATGCTGATTATTCATGCTTGAAAAGAGAGGGGGAAAAGGGAACCAGAAGCAGGCTGAATGCTCATTCCACCTGAACTACAAGAACTGAGTATGAGATTGCTTCACCATACACATACTTTTCTGGGACTCTAAAGAGATAATGTGACATGGATTTTCTTAAAATGCCATTTCAGTGGATGAAATATTAACTCCCAAGATTGTCAAGAGTTCTGAGAAATAAGATACGTTTCCTTAGAAGAAGCTTCCCAATAACACATATCTTATCTGTCAGTTCTAGAAATATCACTTATAAGGATTCAGTCAAGAATTCATAAAATGGGGCATAGATTACTTCTCCATGTTATGTTATGCTGTGTTATGTTACTCTGAATATATCCTTAGTGCTAATGCCTTGATAATGTTTTAACATAAAACCAGGAAGATAAGTCAAACTCCCCAATACAAAGCTAATGTGATCTTGAACAGAGAGGAATAAAAATTTAAATCTGTGATTATTTTCCACAAATACACTATAATGAAAAAGACCATGTTAATGTAATCTGAAAATATGAATACCAATGCCTCTGGCTCTGAAAAAAGTGATACATATTTTAATTATATACCATAATTTTTTTACTAAATAGAGAGTTTAATATAGCACCCAGTAAATTGTGGAGTTTTTTGATTAGTATATACAGTTCATCCAGGATTTTTTTTCTTATATGAATAAATGGCTGGCCACAGAATGTATTTTATTCTTTAATAAAGTGTCTGAACACCCTACTTATTAAAAACTAAAGCCTTATATATTAAAAAGTACTCACCATTTTTTTCAGAAAAAATAAATCAATAAACATGATATCTGAAATCACTGCAACAGGTTTAGATTATTATTATTTAAAATAAAAATGTGCACTCAAATCACCACTGTGTCCTTCAGAAGTTCAGTTGATGGTTTCACTAATAAGTCTTTCACTAATAAGCTTTGTCAATTACTTCTAGCTTCGTTGGATTTGGACACTGCCTGTGGATGCATATTGGTAAATCACAATAAACTCGAGAAAATTAGAAAGAGATTATTTTCTTCAGGCTTACACAATTCTACTCAAATGAACAAACATAATCTTCAGTCTTACACTGATGTCACACCATGAATGCCAGGAATTCTTAACAGGCTTTTATCATTGCTCATGAGCAAAAATTTTGAGGAACATGATAACCTACTGAGTGGATGTACTGGTATATGAAGTGGGTAAAAGCTGAAAATATTAGTTGGCTTTCTGTCTGGAATTTCCCATGTAGGAAATTAGCCCCTAGCCCATTACCAAACACATTACATGTAGGCATGTAATATGTTTGGTAATGGGCTAAGAGTGGTAATGGCTTCCTGCCTGTTTATGAGGTTATAACTCTTCTTTGCCAAGTAAACCCTGAAACAAAACTCCAGGTTTGTCAATTTATGGTATAATTACTATAGAGAAATAAAACTGCAATCCTCGAAACATTAGTGAATAGTATTATACTTTAGTTTTATATTTTTCCTTCACGCTGCTTAGCTACTATAAATCTGTTCAGATTAGCAGCTACCATTGGAGTTATTTTATGAAAATGTTGGTCAGAAGTCTTTTGTGCCTCCTCTCATGTGCCTTGGTGAAGTCTTTATCCTACCACAAGCAGACCTCAGTATTATTCAATTCTGTTGCATATTTTAGGTGAAATATTTTGGCCTGATGAAGAGATGGCTTTGAAGTTGTCATTCATATTCTGTAGTGAGAATATGAATAGTAAATTCAAAGGCTGGTTACTGAATTGGTCCTTCAGAATTTAGGGTTTGTAATGTTAGACCTATGGTCAGCAAATCTAGGGAAGTATTGGTGATCAGCTGATTTCTTTAATTGAAATATTAAAGTAATGACACAGTGAAATATATTGGTGGAAATCAAGATTGTCCTTTGATTAAAGAATTCTAATTTACATTAGTAAGTTTGAAAATAATAAGTAGGCTATGATCATGACTTTTGTTTTTCATGCAATGGGATATAGAGAAATGCAATTAATTACACTGTCTTAAATGTAAGAGAAAATATGTACCAAAATACTCTTATGAATAATTGCATTGTTGCCATTGATTAGATCGATGAACACATGTGATGGCTGGGCCATTGTCACAACTAATTTACCAACACATGCCCGCCTGGACAGTAACCTTATCTTACCCTGCAGACACTGTTTATTCAGTGTTTGGGTTTTGCCAGTTTAGAATATAAGCCAGTTTTATTTATTTTTATTATTTTCAGTACAGTGGGATTCTAATCCTTGACAGAAAATATTAAGCGCTGAGCAAAAGAATACATTTCTTGCTGAATTTTGGCCTTATACCATTTGCATTTTGTTGTTGCTGTCGTGTTTAGTTACTTAAAGTTTTTGGGGGTTGGGCTGGTATTTATCTAATTACTTTCTTCGCTGTGATGAGGGAATTTTTTAAAGTCTCTCCTGACCACATTAAAATATATATATATATATAATATATATATATATATATGTGTGTGTGTGTGCCTATGATGACTGGATCATTTTGTCTGACCTTTGAATTAAGACAGGCCCTTGCAGATTACTCATTTACATTGCATGGAGACTAACAAATGGTACAAAAACATAGAAAATCTTTAAGTGATAGAAAATTCAACACTCTAAGTAAACTTTTCTAGAGATAGAATTTTCTATGAATTTTAGAGAATTCTCCTAGGTTTCTTATTTGAATGTTTCTGGCTTTTATATTGGCAGTATTGATCACCTTGTTTAAGAGCACCTTTACAGTTATTTCTCCTGCATGGAAATACTTATGCACTATAATAAAATGAATTACTGTCCCTCTCTTTAATAAACCAAAATAAAATTATGGAGATATTTTGATCATATGCTTTGTTTTTTCTAGATTGTCTTCATTTTGGGAAGATGTTTTTCTTCCTCATGCATGCTCCTCCCATATATTTTGGCTCATTGAATTGTTAAGTGATACTAAGATTTGAATTTCATTCATTTACACATTTATTTCAAGTTTAATTCCTTTTTATATTTTTCAATTATATGACTTTTTTTTTTTGTAATTTTATCTACATTTGCACCCTTAATAAGGATTAAGCATTCAGAAATTACTTTTGTAAAGCTATACATCCTACCTAAATTATCAGTTGGTGTAATAACTGCCTAATTCTTTGGTGGCTCAAACTCATTTCAGTAATATTTCAAAAACCCTAAACTGGACTAAGCAAGAACAGAATACAAAGTAAGAGGAAGAAAATAAATCTTTGAAATGAGGGGTCTTGATGAAGCAAGAGTCATGAGGCCCACTTATAATTTAGATTAAAAGGCTACTTTATTTTCCTATAGCAACAAAATTAGTATTAAAATAGGTTTAGTTTACAGTTCCTATATACTGACAGGGTTATGAAACAATGATTTAACCTAAATGAGGACACAGGCCTAAGGAAAATATGTCTGAACTTCTCTTCACTGATGAAAATGACAGCAAATGCAAATTTTCCATTCTGATTCCAGTTTCTGGCTAAAATAATCTTTTAAAGCAGATAACTCTCTTCATAATTACAAAAATATTCGGATGCTAAAATTACTTTCTGAAGACAGTCTTATAACAACAACCATAGTATACTCATAGAACTGTATTTCACAAAGGAATTTTTTTTCAAGATCATGCACGAGTTAAATAGTTAATTTTAGTTGGAAAAATATTAAACAGCAAGGTTTAGTTGGATAAACTTGCCATATTAAGCAGCATAAGGAATGTGATTAGCATAGGACAATCGTACAACCCATCAGAGCCTCAAACTTTCAATCCTTCTAGAATGTTACCTCAGGATTACTAAATAGCTTGTTTAGTTGTGTTTTTTCTCTCCTAACAGTTCCAGTCTGAAAAAGGTATGTCAAACTGTTGGAATAAGAGGAGTTTTGCAGTTTGAAATACTGAACAGCAGTGCAGAACCGTGTGCTTCATACAAATTAATCCATCCCTTAGCAATAATCTTGCAGCCAATCAGAACTCTCCCTTAATCCAAATAGTTTTCTAATGCACTTTAAATCATCAAAGTTCAGGTACCTTACACTGTTTAAATGTAAAGTAACAAGGAAATTTAATCTTAAGATTATTAAGTATTTATAGCAGTGGCTAAGGGGTATCACCTAGCAACAAGCCCCACAGAATAAATCTAATAAACTCCAGCTCATCCTTTCTGTCATCAATGATCAAATAATCAAGACAGGAAAAGAACAAGTAGTGATGACATTGAGAGAATCTAATGATAAAGTACAGGAGCATTTCAGGAAACAAAGAGTGTGTTTAGATAAAGGAATATAGTCAGCACAATAATTAGAATAAAGCAAAGCTGGACTTCAGCCACAGTAAGCCAAATGGAAAGAAAAGATTAAAGTGAGAGGGAGGGGGAAGGAAAACTGGAGGAAGAAGATAAACGATTAAACATGGCAGACATAGGGATTTGTGAGAAGTAAATAAAATAAGATGCTGTCAACGCATCTTTCCTTGGCTGACTTCTAAAAAGGAGGGCAGAGAGATTAAAATTTTATCAGATAGTTTAGAAGATTATGGTAGTTGTACCTCAAAACATAAAAGCTACTTTGCAGGGCCTCATGCAATTCAGCAGGATGCAGTTGGGTCAGAAATGATATCAGCAAGGCACTGAGGATAAGTTTGAAGTTATCACACTGTAGAAAGGAGAAAAGTTCAGCCCAAGATTTACAATAAGTAAAAAAATAAAAACCTTGCACCAGGGTTTTCAGCAGATAAAAAATTGCATTAGAAATGTATGTAATTACAGTTAAGCACTTGTCATAATTTTGGAAAGGTGGTATTTACTCAGGCTTATACTATACAGAGACATCTCTGGTTTTTTCCTTCTGAGTGTGTGGTGCTGAAATCCATATGAAATATGAATTCCATGCTGAAAACAGAGGACATTTCTGTCTGAGGGTATTTCATACTCCACATTAAAAGACATCTACACGACCTCAATTGATCAAATAATGGTTAGCGTATATATTCATAATGATGAGAAACTATATATGCTACATACCCCTTCAAAGCATTGAATTTCCTCTTTGTTATATTCAACATAAACCACTCAAGTGAATGATAGCAGCTCAGTCTAACTATAACTTGAATCACTGGTCCCTGACAAAATGGTTCTGAAACTTCTATATGGTTAAGCTTAATGGAAAATACTTTCTGCAACAGGTAGTGGTCCCACTTAGTATCAATACCACTGTTTTATCTAGACAGAGGTCTCTGGAGAATCTTGTGGAGAGCTCTTCTTTCCTTGTAGTCAAGGAAAAAGTCCACATATAAGCCCCAAATATAAAATGAAAGGAAGTGTCATCTAATTTTTCTTCATTAAACCATATAGTGTCATTATTCAAAGCATAGTCAGTTTATTTCAACTAATTTAACGGTCAGAAACAGCATTTCCATAGTGACTCAATGTAAAGATAGATAAGATTTTAATATGACTACATATATCATACATTATACGTGGAATAGTTTATTCATGTTAGAAGTAAAATAACAGCTGTTCATCATGAACTACTACTAAGCAAGGACTTACTCTAAATTAATCCTTTGGAATAACAGGATTTCTAACTGACTGTTTTGCATAGGATGAAAGAGCATTAAAATATTATTCAACACTAAGGACTTGAGTCAGTTGGTCATATATAGATGCCTAATACCATTTGACAACATCAAAACTCTCTGATCCCCAGATTCAACCTTAGAAGTGTATAAGTTTCCTACAGGCATTGTAATATATGTCACCCCATGCAGCTACCTTCCTTACCCTAGAGTCTCAAAAAATGTGTGGCTAAATGAATAAAGTCTCAGTTTCAGCAGCTTCAAAATTAATATTTAATCCACAAAACAGACCCAAGGAGTTTTTAGAAGCTAGTTTACCATACAGAAATGGAATATGGTACTACTTAGAACCAGAAGTTATCTTTAATCATTAAAAATACTCATATTGCTCTGCACAGTAGCAAACTTGCTCTTTGCAGGAGGGTACTTCAATGGAAGAATTAGGTAACAAGGATTCTATATATCTGCAGTGATAACTGAATAATCTGAATCTGAAGTCATAATTCAGTGTCCATCAACATGTTTTTAGCTGCTGCATAGACACATTTGCAACTTCCATCTTTCATTTTAATATGTCGTTGTTTTTACAGCACTTCTGTAGTCCATAAATAAGAATATAATTTCTATTCCTATGTAGAATGGGGTAAACCCCACAGTTTTGATTTCTGTGAGATTTTTGGGCGGACTCTGGAATGGACATGCAGAGATATGTATTCATAACCTCTGAAGCTGGCACAGGATACAAGAAGCTGAGCTTGTTTCACAGACCAAATTCTAGGTACAAATAAAAGGAATAGCAAATCAGTTCTCAGAATGAATGTGGTAGTACTGATTGTGCAAGATGAGAAAGTAATTAAGCTTACAAAACCATATGGCTAGGAGGGCACATTGCCTTCTATTACCTGTTGAACAGAAACCTGTCAGGACAAAATGAGATTTTGTTCAAATGTTCAATGACAGTAACCTTATAAGTGTTGCATAAATGCTGTATGAATAGCGTGTGTCAGAGAGATCAGATATAACTTCAGGTTTTGAAACCTGATTTTGAACCAATCTTAACTAATTCAGCAGGCAATTTTGAGGTATTATAGAAGGCAGTAATACCTACTATTCAGCCTCTTCTCTTCCCTCCTCCTTTCTCTGCTTTTATCAGAGTGAAAAGTTTTTCATTAATATAAGACAGATAGGTAGAAGCCTGGAAAATTCTATATAAAATATAAATCTAATTGCAGATACTAAACTGAAACAACCCTGTTGCTTCTTTTGTGTGACTGTTTGAACATCCAACAGTTATTTATAGGACCTAATGGTAATGGGACAGAGGCCCTGTATCTCTGAGTGTTGGGGATTTAGGGTTTCCTGAGAAAACAAACAAAAAAACAACTATGAGATCCATCAAACCTAAGAAGCTGACATGGAATAAAAGGAAAACAATGTAAATTATGTGCAATTTGCATCAATGTTCAGTTTATATCAATTAAAAAGGAGTCTGTGCTGCTTATTTTAGGACAATATCCAGTAAGCTGTGTTAAAAATGTCTTTGACTTAAGTTTGATTAGTAAAAGATTTCAATATCTTATTTGATAAAACTAACCCAGTTAAAAAAAAAGCTCATAAATGCCTTTCTAAATCACAGTTTGTTTTGTTGATTTTTTTAAACTGTCTTTTGCCTCTGTGAAAAAATGCCTGGCACTCCCTCCAAGAAAATACCTAATTAAGATTCAAGGTCACAAATTATTTTTACTTTGGATACTTTTCTTTATTTTTGAATATTCCCTCTGGCTTCCTCTGACATTCCCATCTGGCTGAACAGCAGATCACAGAGGGTCATAAGAAGTGACACAGGGTCTTGTAAAGGACCAGTCATGAGTGGTGCCCTGCAAGGTTCAATACCAGGCCCAGCAGTGTGTAACTTGTTAATCAATGTCTTCAATTAAGTTCCAGATCCCTCCTCAGCAAGTTTACTGGCAACATAAAGCTGGGAGGAGTGGCCAATAACCCCGAGTGCTGTGCCTCAGAAGGACTTGCATGGATTGGAGAGCTGGGGAGAGGAGAACTGCCTGAAATGCAAATGTTGTGTCCGGTTCCAGCAGAGGGAAACAAACACAGTTTAGCCTCTGGAGCATCTCTCGCAAGCAAAGACTGAGGGAACCTGTTCAGTTTCACGAACAGATGACAGAGAGAGGACATCATCAATGTCTATCTATGTCTGAAAGAAGGGTTTCAAGAGGATGGAGCCAGGCTCTGCTCAGCGGTGCTTACCAACAGGATGAGAAGCAATAGACAGAAACTGATGGACTGACTGATGGTTACACCTAAATATGCAGAAGAATTTCTTTACTGCATGAATGACCAAGAACTGGAACAAGCTGCCCAGAGAAGCAGTGGAATCTCTGTCTCTGGAGGTATTCATTAACTATCTGGACAAAATTCTGTGCAATGTGTTCTAGAATGACCTTGCTTGAGCAAGGAGGTTGGAACCACTGTGGTTCTTTCCAACCTGACCCGTTCTGCAATTCCCTCTCATTGTTCATCTGCCATTACATGTAAAGGGACAATTTACTGTATTCAACTTAGTACAGTATGATTGCATTCTATTTTAGAATTTGTTCCACTGCATGCCCTGTGTGGTGAATTATTAAAAATGCTATATTTTATTAAGGTTCTTAAATAAGAAGGAACCCCAGAAACATTAATGATGATAAGAAAACAAAACGAAAGCGAATCCTACTTCAACACTGACATTGGTTCTTACCACCACCTTTTCATTTATTCCCTGAAGATTAATATTAAAAGTCCCCCGCATTTATGATAGCTCTTTCTTAATGTCATGGTGCTTCAAACTAGCTAATCAGCATCTAGATTAAACACTTATCCAGACTGATCTGCTTGTAAAAATTAGATGCTTAAAACCATGATAAAATCAGTAGGGGCCCACTAAAAAGTACATACCCCCGCTCCCACCCTCCAAAGAAAGAGCATTGCTTAAATTCTTATTCTTCTTCAGGACTTGAATTCACTATGGTTTGTGAAAAGACTGAACCTGCATGTCCCAAAGGAATACACTAAGCTATAAATTTGAGTCATTGTTGCTCTGAATTTATTTCATCTTAAGGTTTGCAGTTGGACATATTGAATAACTGGACATATTTTTTTGAAACTCTCAGACACAGAGACTGAAATGACATATTTTAAACTCTACAGAAACCTTCTGAAGCTAAAATACTTGGAAGAAACAAGAATCACAAAAAGTTTAAAGAATATTGTATATTTTTATTAGCTCTAAATTGAGATATTCTCTGAGCATTTTCATCAGATCAGACCTTGTTAAAAGAAGACAGGACGAAAAATGCCTTTTTATGACTTCTGATAATCTTCAGGCCAAAACAGATTCTAAGCACCAGAAAGTACATATGGAGGTGGAATTTTAGGATCATAAGGAACTTCAGGGACACTGCTGTCTTTAGGCATTTCTGAGAACAGCTGACACATAAAGATAGTAGGAATATGAATAGGAGTGACCTAATCTATAAATCACATTAAAATATGCCAGAGTAGCCAGCTAGTGTACACACAGTTAAATTTATCTCCTGATTTGGAATTAAATGAAGGATTTTTCCTCTTGTCACGCTGACAGGGATGTATATTTTATTGATATTGGAAATTTTGCATATACTTTATTCCCACAATAACAGAATCATCAATGTTGTAAGAGACCTTAAAGGTCCTCTAGCCCAACTATCAACCCAGCACAATCATAATCAACCCTAAACCATACCCCCAAGTTAGCAATGTGATAACTGAATAGCTGTGTTTTCACATCTAATTGATTGATTGAAATGTACAAGCATAAGGATAAAATATATGGAAGGAGAAAGATGAATTCTGAAAAAATTGTTTTCTTTCTAGAGTAAAAATCTCTATCTATTACTCTTTAAAGTAAAAGGCTGGAACAGATCTTAGGCTTTTTCAAACAACAATAATCTTCTCAGGAGATGTGTGTGCACTGGGAATATCTGAGAGTCCTTGTACAGTTATTGTATTAAAGAACTTATGTAACAATACAAGGATAGGTGCAAGAAATACTGTTAGAGCAATTGAAAGAGCTGGATTTTAGTGTGGGATGAACTCTTGGAACTGTAGAGAAAACCACTTCTCTAAGTGTCAAAACTGTCATAAAACAGTACAATCTGCCACTGCAGCCACCATCAAGTATCATTCCTTCTTCAAAAGATGGTCATAAAATCAGCAGGGAATTTAAGAAGAGTTAAACACACTTTTACAGTGCTGAAGTTTACTTTGTATGAATTTGCACTGGAACTTTCCCCCACATCTCAACGTACTTCAAATTATCAGTTTTGTAACAAAGATTATGTTTACCATGGTGTTGTTAGGTAAACACCATACCACAGAAGAAATTATTGCTTTCAGCTGTATGTAGGTTAGTTAAAATCATAAAATATTTAGAACTATTGTCCCAAACCAAAACATTTTTATCCTGTCAAATGATGTTCTGGAAGATGAGGACCTGTTATACAGTAGGCCTAAAGATATTTCCTGCAAAGGTTTTTTTTTTTGCCTTCCAAACTGCTGGTTCATTCTCAGCCTTAACCAGCAGAGCAAGAAATGCCTTTGTCTGCATTGTAGAGAAATACTAACAGAACTCAGTCTTTAAAAGAGAGCACATTCTTTCATTCTCTCTTCAAAAAGGAGTTATCTGATTAGAAAATTAAACCAAAACAACAAACCTTCACACTACAGCTGGTACTAATAACAATACAAAAATATGTACAAATTAATTTATGGCATTATTCTTAAATATTTTTATTATTATTCTTTGAACTTTTTTTCAGTATTTTTCAGCAGCAGTTGACATTTGGAAACAAAGATATTGCATTTACCGATATTATTAAATATCCAGATAGAAATTTAGCTACATAAAGCTTTTCGATATGTGAGATTTTCAGTTTTTCTCTCACATGCCATTCTTTGTTTCACTTATTGCTTCCTTTTCCTGGGCCTCTTGACTGTATGCTAAAACTATAGAATGTGTTGAAAAGCACTTGAGTAGTAACTCTAATATTACAAGAAATGATGTGACACAGAATGTGTGTGACATGTATGATATTTATTTTTTAGCAGTGGCACAAATAAATGAATGAAATCTTAAATCCTATTGCTTGTATAATTATTCAGTTACATGATATATATTGGAATTTATTATTCGGTGTGTCAGATCAGTGGATATGCTGTATATAATGCTGGGAATGCTCAGTGGTATTGCTTCTATTTTATTTTAATGATCCCTAGGGTTTTTCCTCGTAATGAAGAAAAATGAAAATCACAGAGACCAAAAAATCTGCAATTATCTACAATTAGTGAAAAAAATGTTAGGCGCTATAGTTAATACTTTTTCTTTTCTTTCTCTCAGTAAGCATCTGGTGCTGATCTTTCATCAAAGAAAAGTATAAAACCCTAATAAATGCTAACAAAAAAAATTACAATCAAATGTCAAAGCTTTTTTATATAGTTCAACTAAAAGAAGCATTTTTCTGTGTAATAAGGACAATAGTAATGTATCTTGTTTGTTGATTCAGTTTAGATTATCTCTATTACAACAGCAGTGTCCTTTTGCTGCATTTGCTGATAATTTTTTCCCGTTAGTTACACCATAATTAATCAAAGTAAGCACAATACTGTAAGTACTGTTATTCTGTCATGTTATTTGCATGCACTGTGACTTTTTGAAGTATGCTGTGCCAGACATAATCAGTAGGTGAAGAAAATTAGTCACATGGTAGCAGCATTTATGGTTCCAAATTAGACTGTCAAATACCTTTTGGGTGTTGCATAGCTGTCTGTACAAAGTTAATGAAAAGAAGTCCATTGAGGGCTATTGCATGAGAAAATTTCCTGCATTGAATTCTCACAGGGAATTTGCCTAAACCTCTGAACTACCCTTCTCTATATTAGCTAGTGTCCTGAATGATTAAGGTCAAGTTTCAACAATTCTCTTTAGTTCGCTTCTACCATAAAATCTAACTTCGTTAGCATTTTCACAGCATAGACCCTGAGAGCAAATTATTTCATGTATGTTTGGATGGATTTTGTAGAAGCAGCTCATCCTATAGATCTTTTCAATCCCATCAACAACAAACAAGCCAGAAAACCAACATTTCCATGCATGGAAACCAATGAATCAACAAATCTATATATTAGATCTCAAGTCTGGCAAGACAGGATGTGGTACATTAAAGAACAATGAATAATGGGCCAGAATTTTCAAAGTGCTAACAGCTAAAATAAATGTAAATGCACATAAGTAGCAAATAGCAGTATATTTGGCTGTACACATGATTTTAATTTCAGGTGCTTTTTGCAGTGCAATGGATTTTGCAGGAAATATCTTCCAGAGACTCAGGTCCTTCCACTGTAGAATGATTGGAAGGCACAGAAGTTACTGCAGTCCTGTATGCTACCTCAAAGTCATGGACAGACTTCCTGCAGCAGGTTCTCAACATAGAAACTGATAGAGGGCTATCAGTGTCATCTATTGCATCTGTACTTCTCAGGATATTTTTGGTGAGAAATAAGATATTTTAGAATTTTATTTATTTCAGTCTCATGGCAGTGACACTGTCTAATGTACCGTTGGTTGTTCAATAAAGAAATGTCTGCTCAGATAACATATGCAACTTCACATTACAGTTCCTGCTTGACTTTGTGTTCTTACTTCTGACATATCCTGCCAGGTATTTATCAAATCCTTTATGGTAAATTCACAGCAGTTTGTGTCCTATTGAGACTAAAACTTGAAAACCAATCCAACCTACTCATTAAATACAAACTTACTTTAGAAAAACATTATTATGACTTTGTAATGTATTTCATGTGTACCAGAACAGGAAATCAAGTGAGCATACAAGGATTGAACACTCATTGGCCAATGTATGTCTACAACTTATAGTACAATTCACACAGATCAAAAGCCTGGGTTTTGGCATGCATGGCTTCTGAAATATAGAGACAGAAGTACTCTCAAAACCAAATCAAAATCTTCTAAACACACAAAAGAAAAATCAGCCACTTACCTTTCTTAAAACTTTCCTGTCTTTTCTCTCAAAAACAAGACAGGTTTTGAACACCTACATTCAAACAGTTCTCAAAAGTGTTTCCTGAGACTACAAAAAAGAAACTGAACTTCATTTCTAAAGGCATTTATGAGAATTACACATACTCACTAGCAGATACATATCAAAAGCTCTAAGGATCAAGAAAACATGGAGCTGCCTTGCCTAGATGATGCCTGGTAGCTGTGTACTACCGATTTCTTCACAATTGCATGTTTGAGGAAGCAAAAACAAAATTAGGGAGAAAATAATTAGAACTGGAGTGATGAGTGGAGGAGCTTTCAGTATTTGCTACAAAACTGATTCTTCACAAACATCTATTATGTACCATATTCATCTAGTAATTAAACTCCTTTTCAGAAGGTTGCCTGATTTGTCCTAATGGACCAAATTCCATGATTATTAACAGTATAAATTTATTAATAGGAATTAATAGGTAAAACATGAAAAGAGCATTTGGCTGAATAACTGTGATATTTTCATCTATATAAAAAGGCCAGACAAAATGAGACAGGAGAAAGTTAGACTTTCTTTTCATAATTCCAAGACATAAATTAGCACGTTTACCAATGTCATCTTGTATATTATATAGAATGTATATATTTATATATGATCACAATCAATTTTTTTTTTAATTTGAAAGAGATTCTCAATTTCTTGAGAATACCTTCAGATCTCTGAAAATCTAGTCTAACTTGACCTTCTAGTTTTATAACTAGGTAGAGAGAAACATAACTTAAAAAATTTGAAACCCTTTGTAATATGTAATAGTGTAATGGTGTTGTAATCATGGCTCAAAGAAGTAGCAGGGGGCCCAGAGCAAAAGAGATAGATTATGATATCTCATGCCTAAGTTGTGAAGAAAAGCAGCCTAGGTGGTCTGAGCAGATCTGCCAAAAACCCATGCAATAAAACCCAGGGAAATGCAACAAGCTCTCTAAATGCCATGGCATGAACGATGCCCTAATTCCTCTGTTGGATTAGTTGTTACAGTCATCACAGGGAAGTTCTGCTACAGCCCCCTACCCTAGCTTACTTTGAGGAGTGTCTGATTTTTATCTTTTCATCCCATTCACACATTTTCTCTCACACAATGATTACTTGGGCTTTCAGGGTAAAGTGAATTTTATCCTATAAGAAAAAATGTATTGTATTTTCCTGATGAAAAGACTCCATTCTGTTCACAGTTGATTCTTCTCTCCTTTTCTCTCTCTATTGTGTGCATATATATTTAAATTACTCTTTAATTGATGTAGTTCTGGTGTCTTTCATTGAAAAAAAAGTCTAAAGTTGAGTGAAAGAGAATGGATCCTGAGAACCTGTGGGTGTAAAATGAGGCTCAGGCTGTGTCTACTAAAGCAACCTATTTTCATAAATGAAGAAACTATTAGCCTCTTTGTGAAATTAACAATGTGTATCTGATCCAAAGGATTGTCATTAATTCTATTTCAACAAGAAAAAAGGCCATAAATTTGAACTATGAAATACTTCCCTTGCACTTGCAGTTTCTGAACTATCCAGACAATTTACTGGTAAGTCAAATATATTTTAAATGCTGGCTTATCTGAAGCCAGTATCTCCTGGCTTTTACGTTCCTTATCAAATAATTTTATACTTAAAGATATAATTTCATTGTATGTGACCTTAACAGTATTTCCAAGGAGAGGGTGCCCTGCAATAATAGTAATAAAAAGCAATTTATTCTAGTTGTTAATTTTAAGGAAATGTACATTGAAAATCAGAGACATTTTATGGTATTTGTGAAAGCTATTGATTATGACCAATTTAATAGTAGAATAAGGTTAATTTTCTACCTATCATGTTCTGAATGCATTCCATTACTAGTTGCTCTCTTTCCTAGTTCAAATTTATAAGCTCTAGCATTTATGATGGGTTCTGGAATCCTAAATTCAAGATAAATCTTTTTAGCACATTATATGGAATATCTAATGCTTATAGTATGTGAGAAATGCTTCCTTTTCACTACTGCATAATCCATTATTGCCAAGGGATCATTCTGAGACCCTTGCATTAATATATAGCTAAGATATTTCCTGGTGTGTGTAAGCAAAGCCTTTTCCTTGCAGCATGAATTCTCTGTAGAGCAATACCTTGCATAAGGTAAATCTCTGCTTTCTTTAAATTAGTGTTATATTTTAAACTGTATTTCAAGCAAAACAAGACAAAACCCCAAACCTGCACAAAGACCCTTATTTATTACTGTGTTGCCAAATTTCTTTATAAATGCCATAGATCACAGAAATACGAACTAGCATGATTTGGTATTTTTATGAAAGGCTTAGCTGATGGCATTGAGCATAAATGTACAAATTAGATGGATGATACAAAACATGAGATTTTCAAAACACTTGAAAGGACAGAATGATCTTCATAAATCAGAGAAAGGGTTTGACAGAAAGACTTTGAAATG
The DNA here is from genome assembly GCF_028769735.1 of Zonotrichia leucophrys gambelii. Classification (NCBI taxonomy): domain Eukaryota; kingdom Metazoa; phylum Chordata; class Aves; order Passeriformes; family Passerellidae; genus Zonotrichia; species Zonotrichia leucophrys. The sequence goes on from NC_088173.1 coordinate 61,282,668, forward strand.
GAATAAAGACAAAACAAACAGCTCCACTTTGCTCGCAAACACCACGCATACGAATACAAAATAAGGAATATTTGTATATAACAAATATTTCACTAACATTTAAATAGAATTTTTTTTTAAATGATCAGAAATTAGTGATACTCTTGTAGGAAAGAAATGTGTAATTCTGAGATGCTTTTAACACCAGTGTCATACAAGATACAGAGACTGATTGTTGAGTCCTGCCATGTGGTACTGTGATGACCGTGAGAATAGAGTGTTTAGCTTTGACCAGCACACTACAGGAAGCATTAAGACAAACTAGACAGAAGACAAAACACAGTAATAGCAATGATTAAAATTTTGTAGAAGTGACCTAGGCATAAAAATTGTAAGAACAAGGTTTTCTTACTACGGAAAAAAGAAGACTGAAAAGGAGAATTCCCAATTCATCTGTCATGGAGATAAAGCAACACCAGGATAATGTGACACCATTAAGTTCAATTTATATCTAAGCTACAACTCCATTACAGAGCACTGTTTTTTGTTAATGGTTTTCTATAATTCTTTGTTTGCAGCTATGGATTTTTGCGATGGCTAGTTTATATTATGCCTGCACATAAACTCACAGCATTTATTTCCTCTTTGAGCACACATTTAATGTCCACAATAAAGGCCAAACAAAAAAATTCCATATGTATAACCAAGCACCTAATTACTGTAATGTTTTGTCAGTTACTCATTCATGAACACTTTGTTAATCTAACCATTTATCATACTGAACGTCGAAGTTAGAAGGCTGAAAAACTGAAAATCAAAAAGACACTGAGGATATTATCAGTGATTTTTCAAATAATATTTTTAAGATTATCCTAAACATGCAAGTTCACAAAAAACTCCAATCAAACAAAACCAAAAAGTAAACCTACACCGTCTCAATAGTCTTTGAATATATTTTCAGAATAAAAAAAAAATAATAATCAAAATGCTTGGATCACTTAAGCCATGTTTTACAGAATTCTGTTTAATGTATCTTATGATCTCCTCCAAATATGTTATTATTTGTGCTTCACGATTCACTCTTTTACTAGTCACACCTGAAACAATCCCTCTTCTTTTATTAAGTTGAAAATGGCTCAGAAAGATTTCTTATAATTGTTTCTCTTGAATAATTGAAAAATTTGGTGACTTCTTTCTGCTAAGGCATATTTCTCACAGGAATTTTTCCTCAAAATTTGATAATCTCAACATTGCATGTAAAAGAGCAACTGGTACAAATTTTAGAGACTATTTCACTTCTCCTTACCACAGAATCACAGAATAGTGATTTATTTATATTTAGTGATTTAGTCCAGCTCCTCTGGAGCTGGTAGGTAGGTAGGTAGGTACACCTAGAGCAGATATCATAGGGTGCCCTTCAAAGTAAAGAAGCTTTCCCTCCCATTCAGATAGAACTTCTTGTGTTTCCATTTGTGCCTGTTGGCCTTTATCTTGCTGCTGTACGCCATTGAAAATAGTCTGGCCCCATCCACTTGTAACTTGCCCTTAAGAGATTTGTACATATTGATAAAATGCCTCCTCAGTTGTCTCTTCTCCAGGCAAAACAAGCCCACCTCTCTTAGCCTTTCCTACTAAGAGAGATGCTCCAGTCCCCTAATCATTTCATACCACTGCACTGGACCCTTTCCAGTAGATTCTTCTTTCTCGAACTGGTGAACCCAACATTGATCACAGAACTCCAGATGTCACCTCACCAGGGCAGAGCAGGGTAGGCAGGGAGGATAACCTTCCAAACCTGCTGGATACCTTCCTAATGCACCCCAGGATCCCACTGGCCCTCCTGGCCACAAGGGCACACTGCTGGCTCATGGAACTTGTTGCCACTTGGATTCCCCTGGATTCTGCAGAGCTGCTTTCCAACAGCCCAGCCCCTATCATCACAACCCTTTCCTCTTCGATGGCAACTCACCTCCCTTCATTATTATTTCCACCATTAACTAGTCACCTTACCTACAGGGGTTTTGTCCATCAAGTAAAATTTCTCTTTTCAATGAAGAAATAAGAAAAGAGGGATGAAAGATGAGAAGAGATAAAAGTAACCCATAAGCTTCTTTTTTCAGTTACAAGATATGTATGTAACTACTGTCAGCTGGTGTGTAATTGCATCAGGCAGGCATAGTCCCCAGTCTATCTGAGCCTGAGCTGCAAACAAGCTCTGTCAGAGGAAGCTCTTCCCTCTCTTCTGCAGGTAGGAATCAGTGGTTACAGAAGCAGATGCTACTGCTTGCTTTGTTCTTTGATTTGGAACAAAGAACTGCCTTCATGCATTGCTGGAAAGATCAAAGGAACCAAGGATAATTTTGTAAATTTTAAAATAAACTGAGAACCAAATTTCTCAAGATTAAAACATTGAGAATTGGAAATTTGTATTATGATTATCAGTTACTGTTTTCCATAAGTATGTCACCTGGAGATAAAAAATTAGTTAGGGTTTTTTATGTTTAAGGTGAATAAGTTTTCCAGGTCAAAAAAGGATTTATATACTTTGGTAACAACCTTATATCAGTTGCATTATACAATGCTTCAGATCAAGCTACTGTCTGTAGAAAAGAAATAACTGCAGCTGACCCATGCAGCCCACTCTAAAGCTCAGCACTAACCTGACAATCCCCTGCCCACAGAGTCTGACTTTGCTGAGGCAGCAGTGCTTGGCTCTGTTGGAGCAGCAAACCCACCACATAGAGCCTGGTCTAGGCCTAGTCATGGTCCTTGGTCCAGGCCAGCCTGCCTGGCTAGCTGGAGCTGTGCCTCACCCTGGTTTTGCCCACTAGGCCTGAGTCTGGCCCCCACCCAAGCCAACATACCAGCCAGTCTCCCCCAGTCCCATCCCCAACATTGTCCCTAGCTGCCTTTCTGCCTTCTCTGCTCCCCAGCTGGAGCAGTGGGATGGACGCGGCCGGTAACACCCTGCCTTGTCGCCCCTCTGGGAGCCCATGATGCCTCCATCTCCCTGGCCCAAGTTGTTAGCCCCTGATGTACTGTGAGGTGTGGAGAATCATGGAATCACAAAATAAGCTGATTTGGAAGGGATCCATTAGGATCACTGAGTCCAACTCCTGGTCCTGTGCAGTACCATTCCCAAGAGTCACACCACGCGCCCAGGAGTATTTTCCAAACACTTATTGAGCTCTGTCAGGCTTGCTGCTCTGACCACTTCCCTGGGGAGCTGGTTCCAGTGCCCAGCCTTCCTCTGGGTGAAGAACCTTATTTTAATACCTAGACTAAACCTCCTGTAACACAACTTCAGGCCATTCTCTTGGATCCTGTCACTGTCACCACGTAGAAGAGACCAGTGCCTGCTCCTCCTCTTCCCCTTATGAGGAAGTTGTAACTGCAATGGGGCCTCCACTCTGTCTCCTCTTCTCCAGAGTGGACAGACCAAGGGACCTCAGCTGCTCATCATGTGGCTTCCCCTAAGGCCCTTCATCATCTTGCCCTTTTCTGGATACTCGCTAATAGTTTAACATATTTCTTACATTGTGGTGCCCAAAACTGCACACACAGCACTGGAGGTGAGGCTGCCCCAGCCCAGAGCAGAGCAGGACAATCCCCTCCCTTGCCCAGTTGGCCATGCTGTGCCTGGTGTCCCCCAGACAGGGCTGGCCCTCCTGGCTGCCAGGGTGCTGCTGACTCATATTAACTTTCCATTGATCAGGACCCTCACATCCCTTTCTGCTGCGCTGTTTTCCAGCCCCTCATTCCCCAGTCTGCACATACACCCAGGGTTATCCCATCCCAGGGATGGAATCTGGCACTTTCTCTTGTCGAGCTTTACATGGTTGGTGATTGCTCAGCCCTCTGATTTGTTGAGGTCTCTCTGTAGGACCTCCCTACCTTTGAGGGAGAGCAGCTCCTCCCAGCTTTGCTTCATCTGCCAGCTTGCTCAGTCTCTTCCAGTCCTGTGCCCAAGCTAATTATAAAGACATTAAAGAGCACAGGGCTGAGAATGGAGCAGGGATGTGGGACCCCACTAGTGACAGGTCACCACTCTGTTGTCACCCCATTCATTGTAACCCTTTGTCCCTGACTTGTGGCCAGCTGCTCTCCCATCACACCATGATGTTTTTATCCAGCTGTGTTGGACATTTTGTCCAGAAGGATCCTGTGAGTGACAATATCATAATTGGTACTGAAATCCAAAAAGATTGCATCAACTGGCTTCCCTTGATCAGGTGAGAATGTATAAATTATCACAGTTCTTATGAGAACAATGGATCCAGATTGTGGAATGATTGTCCAAGAGCAGCAAAAGCAAAACTAAATTAATCTCTCTATTCTAGTTAGATGTGAAATGCAGTTGTTGCACTAAACATGTTTGTCAGATATACAAATTTTAGGTCTATTCTTGGGTGTCCATTTTTTTCTTTCTTCAAGGACTCTGGTGGCATCACAAAGCAGAAGACTTCCCCTTCATCCTAATCTTTCTTTATTGTCTCCCTCTTAGTCTGTATGAATGTGGACCTGAGAAAATGGTTCAACTAAGGAATCTCTGGAAAAGCAAAACATTAATTGCTTCTCTCTAGCCTTATTTTTTTGTGTGTGTTTTGGAAAGGGATTATATAGCATCTTTTAAAAGGTATGGTGTAATGTAAAGAAACTCCAACAGTTGGCAATTGTCAGGATGGACTTTTAAAAATTGCTTTGGTTTCATATCAAACAAGGTTCCTGAGAAAGAGTTGAAAAGATTAATCATCTTGTGCAAAACAGCATCTCAAATCCATCAAGCAGTTTGGAAAGATAACTTTCGAAGATTTCCAATCAAGTGTAACCAGTGTCTTAGATGTTCCTGTAGGTGCAGGTTTTAACCTTTAAATTCTCTAACCATATTTGCAAGTAACGATGCCTCATTTGAAGGTATGGCTCAATATATAGATACGTATATGTACATATGTGTACACATTTCTTTGTTTGCATATGCATCTATTATTAGATGTTGCCATAATATTGCAAAGGTTCCATACTGTTGTCTCCTTATTACAAGAGCTTTGTACCTCCTTGATGTTTCTCGTAGGCAGCTTAAGTACTGACTCTTCCTTCTTCTCACAGCAGCCAAATGACCCCAGTTCCCCCTCAACCAAACAATCCACTCTTTTATAACACTCTTCTTCTTACTAGCTACAGCTATGGCCTGTTAAATTCAGGCCTGCTCCTAATCTTTAATAATTAGCCCAGCTGCAACTCTTTTAGGGGTAAGATTATTATCTATATTACCTTTATTTTCTGATATTCTATTCCCCTACAAATAGATATAAATTTTTATAATGTACATTTTTGGTAAATGCACATACATACATATTGTATAGATATATACAGTATGTAACCTATGTTTTACGGTAAGGGATACTAATCTAGTCAAAATGTAAAATATGGATGAAAATTCATGCTTGGCTTGGATCAGAATATAATACCTTTGACTGAAGTAACAAAGAGGAAATATACTCAAGTATGTGACTGCAAGTAATTTTTGGAGTCAGAGTCTTAAAAAAACCCGATTTATTTATTTTAATATGCTTTCATTATCTTCTTTTTCTGTGAAGCCTCTCTGTCATGCTCTCATTTGGTATGTTGAGTATATCTATGTCATGCTTTCATTTGAAATGTAAAGCTCTTAAGGTACAACATGGTAAGGTATATTTCAGAGGGCCAAAGGCATAAATACATCTTAAAAACTTCAAAAGAGGGCAAGACTACTGATTGTTAAAATTTAAAATTCCAGAAAATAGAAACAATATTAGACAGAAGAATATACATAACAGTCATAAGAGCCTCACTGTGACTTGGTAACTTTACAGTCCTTAAGAATCCCCACGCTGTTTATTTTTTCAATTCTTTTTTTCAGATTCATATGAGACTCATATTTCTGCATGCATGAACATAAACAAACAAATAAATAAATAAATGCAAAGTTAAATTAGAGCTGCCATTTAAATTCAAATAAAAGCAGTTTTGATAGTTTGAAGTCCCTTTAAAGTTCCATTTCGACAGAAACGAAGTAAATAAAATTTTTCTTACTAATAGTTGGTTTAGATATTTCTTTAGCCTAATTGAATGAATTTAATTTAATTTTCAAGGACTTTTCACTTTTGTCCCAAATGAGATTTTTATGCTCAACTGCTACAGTGGAACAGTCTGGAAAGAAATGAGAGATATTTCAGTTTATCAAGACAGCAGTACAAGTGGGGTATTTAAATATACAGCCTTATAGTCTTACTGGAACTAATTGGCTGTAATGTTTCTTAGTTGTGTTTGAAATTTAACAAATTGGTAAATTAGGGCTGCAAAGAGCTTTCCCCCAGAGATTTAAACTGCAGTACATGAGCTCCCCATTCTATATCCATTAGGTTAATAGAGCACTTGCTTGACTAATTTCTGCTGCTTGTGTTTATCCATTTGTTTCCTTGAAGAACTGGAGAGAAGAAATGTTGATATTTGCTATCCAAATGACACGCTTTTCTACATTCAAGCTGCAAGAATTGAAACAGAATCAGCATTTATGCACACCGAAAGCTGGGCTTGTAAGAAATATGTGTGAAATATGATCCAAGCTTAGAGATGCAGAATTATAAACTTTCTGCAGTTTCACTGCAATATTTTAGTTTTTCATTTCCTATACATTCAAAAAAAACATGTTTAAAGTGAATAATCTTAATTCCTTTACTTTTTTTCAGGAACATTACTTGTTGATAGTGAGAAATGTATTATATAAAGAATTCCAGTCATTCTGGTTATAGATTTTAGGTCAAAAAAGTTCTCAAGAATAACATGATTAACTTCTAATAGGCAAGTGAACTGTTGCCCTTACTGAAAGAGTCTGATACAATTGTAAGACTTTAATGACTTTTACTGCTAATATTGTAAGGTGGGTTTCTCCTTAAGCATAAGTAATCATACTCGTTTGAAATTTCTGCCATAGCTTTTTATGTCTTGAAGCTAAGTGGCAATGGTTTCTGTCAAAGTGGCAACCATTATGTCTCCTGATTACAGCAGAATTGTTAAGAAAGGCCATTAAGGAACAGCCCTGCACTGATAGGGAGAAAAGTACATGTCCTAATTTTCCCCCTTGGATAAATTATTTTATAACACTTTTTTTATTTTATGCTTCACCACTACCATTTCATTTTTCATAATTCAGAGAATTTTGCTACAGGATTTTGACAATCTGGCTTTGCCTTTTTTCCTCTGGGTGTCACTATACCCTATGTATACACAAACTAGAGGTCTCTCATTGGTTGACTACCCATTAAAGGTTTGCACAATTATTTCTGTTTTTTTTTTTCATTCTAGAAAAAAGTCATAATTCCAGAAAAATCCTGAGGTTTAGTTGACTTTAGTCTCAGCTGTGATTTGTAGATTTTTATCAGAGTCTCTAATTTTGTATATTAGTGTGTTCTTTTTCTGGTGAGGTTTAGGGGAACTCAGTTCCTCCTACTCTAGAAACTCATTAAACCAAATACTACATTGAAGGAAATTTCAGAAAAAAAGGAGAATCATGTTGTCAAAAACACATAAAGTAAGTATAAAAATTGGCTTGTGTTCACAGTGAAGCTGGCAACTTAGGAAGAAAAGCAATAAAGGGAAATCAATTCACTTGACAGACATATCAAATAATGCTACAAGTTTTTTCAGTCAGGATGGTAAGTGGTCAATACACAGCCATATTTTAAATTCTACAGATCAAAAACAAACTATAAAATAAGAGTGTCAGAGTTAACAGCACAAAACTGTATTCAGATCACTCATACAACTAATGATTAACAGCTGAAACAGCAGCACAAACAAATGGTCAATACATGTAACTAATTCCCCAGTTGCACAGACTTACTGTAGGCTGCTACTCCACTGCTAGAAATCCACTAATGCCAGTGGAGTTATGCTAAGGATAGTGGAATCCTGAATGCACTGTATTATCCTGTATCGATGGAGGACAGAGAGGGATTGGAGTGTCTGTACCAATATCCTTCTTTAGATTAAATGGTTTCTCGGTGCTTTGCTGCATTACTGTTACCTCATTAACTAAACTGGAAGGTGAATTTAACTACGAGTTTCAGCAAGAAGCTTTGGAGTGTTTTGAAGCAGGTCATAGGACTTTTTTTTCAGGTGATGTGCCTTCTGAGCTTGAATCCTGGAAGAAAATGCTTTTGCAGCAATACCTAATCAGAAAAAAAAAAGGATTTTTTACACTTTAAACAAAAACTACCTAAACATATTTTCATACAGTATATACAGTAAGCATGTCATATTTAAAGCACCGCATAGTATAATTTGAATCTCTGCTTAAAAATATACTAATATTCATGCTTTAATTAATGTGTTCAATTCTAAAATTTCATACTTAAAATAGTAAGTGAAGTACTACTATATTGATTTTTTTCCCTACAAATTGACACTAAAAAATATGTAAGTGGCAATCACACACTCTAAATTCATTGCATGTTAACACATCCATTTAAACCTTCAAAGGAAAACTACTGGCACAACAAATGCATTACACAGATAAGTCTAGAAACAAACATTATCCTGGGCACTGAGCCTTGATTAAAGATTTTGTCTTATAACTCGTGTTATGCCTTGACAATCATTTCAGCTTTAGAGGTAGAACAAACAGCATATTCACCTATGAACAAGGTAGCAACTACATTTCAAGAAATAAGGAATTGTAGTGCAAGGCTCAAAGGTTAAACCAGTTCAAATCTGTACCTTAATGCCATTATTTAAGCCTGAAGAAATGACCATCAAAAAACCAAATGAATTTGAAGCAAAAAATACATTATTTAACCAGCTTGAACAAGGCTATGAAACTAAATCAGCTGGCTGGAGCATGGTGCTAATAAAAACAAAGTTGCAGGTTTGATCCCTCTATGGGCCACTCACATAAGTGTTGGACTTGATCCTCCTGGGTCCCTCCCAACTCAGAACATTCTGTGAATGTTCTTCTACATTCTTAACTGTGACAAACCATCTTTATTGATTAAAAGGTACAAACAATATGAGTAAAATACACTCACAGAGTTTGCACTAGAAAAATAGACCATATTGATTGGAACTTGAAGAAATGTACCAACTGGGACTTTATGTATCAAAGGTCAACAAGAATAATTAGAATATTGAAAAATATTCCTTCTAATGAAGACTTCAAAACCTTGAAGTATTTAGCTTGTTAAGAAAATACCATTTCTTTGGGGGTTAAGGCATGCTTTTATCACTATGTACAAGGACTCAACCATTTCCTTGAGATATTTGAGGATGTTGAAGAGATCTACACAGAGCTGACAGAGATGTCACAGGATCTGTGACAGATTATGCCCTCTGAAATAACACTGTGCCTTGGACTGTATTCCATAGGGAATATATAAAACATCTTGAAGGTAAGTAGAAGGCTATATCTATGCAACTGAATTATTTACATACCTTGTAGAGAAAAAAACTGAAAAAAACCCCAGTTTGTTCAAAATCAGTAAAAACTGGAGAATGAGGTCCTATAGGTAGGAAAACTAGGAAGATGCATAAAGCACTGAGAGGTACCTTTAGGGGCCATGGGTTAATTTTATCATAAAAAGTGTCTTAATGGGGCAGACTTTATAAAAGTCATATATATAAAACCCAATTGCTGGGGTTGAATTTTAGTTCAACCCCAGCAATTGCATTTGAAGCAGTCCTAAAATTCCATAACAAAAGCTGTCAGATTATATGAGAGTAACAACTTTTGAATATAAAATCTCCTGATTAATCCAGTGAGGACTGTGATTAGTAAGGCCTTCAATTTTTGATTCCCCCTAAAATGCCCATGAACTTACGTTTTAAGTGAACTGGCTCCGTAACTGTCCTAGTTTCACCCAGAACAGAGTTTTTTTCTCACTCTTGCTGTGAGAGGGATTGATCCTGGAGCCATGAGGGCACATTTAGGTTATTTTATAACCTTCCCATAATTTCTTGGTGATGTGGCTTTGTATGGAAGAAAACCAGAAATGCACAGTGGAATATACACCATTTTTGTTCCTTTTTCCAGGGGAGCAAAGCCACATGGAGGTGGTGCCCCATGGTCCAACTTGTAGGCTTTGTCCAATATTGTCCTGTTTCAAGTATGGGGAGTAGCATGGTGCAAACGATTTGCAAATGTTTGTTGTTGTCTCCAGCTCAGGGGAAAATAGCTGCAGTAGTGCCTGCCATTTTCTCCTTTCTCTCAGGAAGCTGTGTGTCACTGGCTGTGGGAGCATTGACTTGGTCAGGTCTTCCTCAAGCATTTTGGGAATTTAATCATCCTCTCTTATACACTGTTGCTATTGGTATTGTTGCTGTTATTGTTTTTTTTCTTCAATTTATTTCTGGTTTTTTGAGTAAATTATCTCAACTTTTTATCTCTGCCTCTTTGTCCCTTTCCCATGGGAGGAGTGTGGGGGAAGGGAAGTGGCTACAGACACTTGAAGCTTAATTTCCAGCTGTTTTTGTACTGCAGCAATAATAATGGATATCAAATATTTGATCTAAACAGTAGACTATCTTATCACAGACCAGATATGAAATTCCGAGCTGTTAAAAAAATAAGATTAATAAGTTTGTGATGCTAAAAGCCCCACACTGGTTCTGATTTAAAATCAAGGATATGCATTATCGTTTTTTCTAGAACATATTAACTTTAGAAGGCTTTTATATATTCTAGATGTTTTGTATCCTTCATATTACCTTGAGTTGCATTTTCTATTAAATTAGAACATTTAGTATGTTATACACATTAGAAAAAATTAAAAATTATTATTGACTGTGTCTAACACGACTTTTAATGCAGGATATTTTCTTCCTGAGAAATTGTTTTGATTATTTTCAGTCAAAAGGTTACAGATAACACTTGCAGAACTAAAATTCTCTTTATCTAATTCACTTCCAATCCTAGAGCCTGAGGCTTCACGTATTTTTGCCAGTAGAAGACAGAAGAGAGTTTGAAATTTATTTGAAAATACTAGGGGAGGGTTTTAAGGATATCTAAGAAAGTGAAAAAATAGTGGGAAGGTTATTGCGATGGATAGTCTTGTCAAAATAATCAAGAAGGCAAATCATCATCGATGAAACTTGGCAGTTTTCAGGATGCTGACATACATTCTTGGCACATAATGTTTGCATGTTCTCCTTCTGTTTGTTAAGAAATCAGTGTCTAAATAATATGGCATCTTGTCAGGAGATAGTGTTGGAATGTATTAAAATGAAAGTGAGAACTAAAGAATGTGTTTGGTAAGTCAAGAATAAGGTTAAAATTTTTTGGAAGTTTCAAGGGAGAGTACAAGCTTATTATTCCTCATTGAGAAAGAAATGGCTAGATAAAATGTTATAATTTTTGGTTTGGTAGTCTTATAGGTAAGCATTCTCTGCTAGCTCAGAAAAATGTAAAGATAATCTTTACTTACTGATGTACAAGAACATCACATCAGGAAAACTGAAATGAGTTAAATACAACAGGATTTTTGAATCAAACTGACTTGACATCAAAGTGAGTTTAAATCAAAGCATGTTATCATCAATGAACTAAAATTGGGTCATACAAATAGAATGAAAACACTGAAACAAACTGATGGAACTTGGCAAGTTTCATTGATATAAACATGCTCTGCTAAGATCAATGCTACAGCTAACAATAACTCTTTGTATTATTGGTTCTGTTGTGAAAAGGCTATCAAATAATAAGAATAGAAAAAGGACCAATGATAGTCTGTTTTCATTGCAGTAGAAGTACAAAATGACTGTTAGCTATTTTGATTTATGTTTACTAGCTAATTAGTGTATTTTTATTAACATATGACTTGAAGTGTACAGGAAAGCATTTATCCATGCCAGAAAACTGGAAAAATTACATGTGTACATGCTCCTGAAAGACAGGAATGTTTTTATCCAGGTGTAACTCAAGCCTACTATTTAGGCTTTTTTTACACTAAGTATAACCACAGAGGTGAAAGCCTCCATTTGCTATCGTATTTTCTTGTCTGGCTATGAAATGGAATTTAAATTAACAAAACCATGAATTGTTATCTTTTTTTTCTGGTTGAAGAGGCAGGGGATACCACTAGTATAAACAAAAGCATTAGCAAAATGAATCAGCCTTCTCAGTGTCTCATACTCTTGTGGGTTTGCCCAGTAATGTAGATTGTCTGCACCATGAGAAGGCCTTTTTAAAGTCCACTAATTCAGTATAGAAATGCTTTAAAACAAGTCATAATCAAATCCCAGCTGTAACAGTGATATTTCACCACTGCCTAAAGAGCACAGTACTTCATACAGGCAAATGTTTTATTCTGCTCTGTGCAGCTTACCATTCCATTTTAGATCTTGCAAATTCCTCTCTAAGCAGTCCATACCTCACAGCTGCGTTACAGTGTAGAAATCTTCTGTGCTTTCTCTTGACATTCATTATGAATTAGCTCCTATTTTATTATGGTATATAAGTACAAAAGCAATACTGTTAAAATACAGACCTAGGATTCTGAAAAGCAAAAGTAAGCATTTATGCTAAAACTGATTTGATCTTGGTATTGGAGAGCAGAAAAAATTCCAGGGTAAATACTGGTAGTATGCTTGCCTCCTATAAACAACAACCACAGCAAAACAAAACAAAAAAAAGAGCTATCCCAAAACAACAACAAAAACCCCCCAACAACAAAGAAAACAAATGAAAACCAAAACCACACAAAACCCAAAACCAAAGAAAAAACCAATCCTCAAAATCATAACTAAACCAAAATAAAACAAAAATACAAACAAAACCAAACCAAACAAACAGCAAAACAAATTAAACGATGCACACTGAGTATTGCACTTCAGAGTTACTGCTGTAGGTTGTGGCTAAAACTGAAGAAACATCTCAGTGCCTGAAATTAGTACTGACAATAACAAGAATGATCCTGCATAATTCTGCACATACAAATGATCCTCATTTTTGGGGATTAGCCACCAGAGATTGTTTTGCAGAACCAAGACAATGGATTTTACTGCACATTTTATATTGCAGCTTTAAGATATAGAATCTTGCTGAAATACTTCATGGGAATATGTCTTAGAATTACTATCAAAGTTGCAGTGTCTGCCAAGAACTAATTAAAAAGAAGATATCTTGAACAAACTGAATTAAAAACATTGTAGTCATGGCAGGCAAGTTAATTATCTATTTGTGGTTTTAAAGGTACACTAATAGCTTAAGTAGAATATTTTTGAAACATTTTGGTAACTGCAGAAAGCATATCATGCAAGGCAAGAATGAGACTGATGCACTATGCTGAACACAGAAAACTCACATAAATTTTGCTTACATCTAGTAAATCCCAGTGACATGAAACTATTAAGGTTGCTATTGTATTCAACATTTTGTAAGGACTGTTCCCTTTCTGTCTTTCAGATGATATGGAAGTCATGCACATGGCAGCGCAGAGATGTGGAATTGACAGAGCAAGTTTCAGATATGGTGACTTGTGAGAGACTGGACTATTAGTGATTAATGACTCAAAACATTTGCCCATTTGTGGAGGTTCTAGAGTGCCTTGCTGAGGCCAGGATTGTGCTCCTCAAGGGAGTAGGTGAGTTTTTGGGTGTGTTTGATCACCAGTCTGCACAGAATAGAGCAGGTGAACTATCAAGCAAGGCAAATTGGTGTTTCTCAACATGCTGATTGCTCTCCCCTGCAGAACTCATTCAGTTGTAAAACTCCCCCCTCTCTCCCCCTCCCCTCCTCCGGGAGGGTCTGATGAGGCACTGCTGGCTCAGCTGTGCTGAGGGGCAGCTGAGAAGGGATCATAAACCATCAAAGAGCCCCAAAGTGCCCCCAGACTCATTTCTGGGGCCTTCCACCAGAGTCTGAGAACTCCATCTCCCAGGGGAGATTCCTGGGTGTTACCACTGAGCCTGACTGTATGTTTTGGGCTTGATCCCTCACTCCTGACGGATGAAGATCATCACTTTGACCAAGGGACAAGTAAATTGCAACAATCAAGTCTCAGTGCAAGATCTACAGGTGTTCATATATTTTTACTCCTATCTTTTCTTTCTTTCACTTATCTCTTCTTTCTTCTTACTCCTATCTTTCTTTCTTTTCCTTTCTACATTTTCCTGAGTAATATTTTTTACGCTTTTATATTGCTGTATTACTATAGACAATAGTAAACAAGGCTACATACCTGCTTTCCATTGCAACCAAATTTCTCTAAAATAAACCCAGCATATATATGCATATCTATAAATACCAATCATTCATTTCACTCAAATCTGTCACAAGGGAATTCTATTAACAAGAGTCTTGGTTATTCTCACCTTAGGAGGCCAGGTTGTAATAATTGTGTTCCATAAACATCAGCATACATCTCTTTCTCTGACTTAGGGTTTTGCATGGTGGAGTATGCAAGAAATTCTGCTTTGGCTCCCAAAAGAGTTGTTGGAAGTTAATCTTGCTGATTGTATGTATTATTCACTTGTCCATATTTCACCAATGTTAAGATGCTTCTTTGTTCTTCATCATTAGGCTGTATAGCAATTGGCAAAACAAAAAAAAAAGTTGCTTTGAGTATTTTGAGGAAAAATGTTTTAAGCATTTTGGGCTCCTAGCCCAACTAGAAAATAAGAATACTCCAAAACATATGGTAATTTTGTTGTGTCACTCTGCAGAACTGTCCCTTTCATGGAAAACCACTTGATAATGTAGATATAGTCTCAATTTCCTCAATACTTATTCCTGTGTGTGAGTATTTTTTCCCTTGAAAGCTCAAATAGGTAGGAAAAAGGAGTATGTGACTGTATTGCTACTTTACAGTTATTAACTACTTAGCAAAAATCAGTAGCAGAATGTAAATGTTCAAGGAGACATGAAAAACAGATGTGCCTTTGAACTCCAGCCTACATAGTGTATACTGCCAAAACACTGCATAGATATCATACTGACTCTTTTTTAACACTAAATCTTCATAGCAAACTGTAGAGACATAATTTTATCCTTTTGAAAGTTACTGCTTATTAATTTCAGTAACCTGAGAATTACATCATGGGAGAAACACAAATATCTACCTGTCCTTTGTATAATAAAACCTCAGCAATTTTGATAACATAAATGCTTAATTGAAATTAAGGACTTCTTGTGAAAAGTATGCAATTCCAATTTTTGGAGCATACAATTCTTACTTTTTTACAGCAAGTACTTCTTTTAATATTCCTTGAAAACACAAAATAAGGTTTTTTTGGCTCAGATCTTTAGAAATTTTGTCTAATGCTACTGAAGTCTAAACAATAAAAAAATATGGTGAGGTCAGAATGAGAGTAAAAGGGTCAGATATAAGTCAGCAAACAACAAAGCCAATATGAGGGTTGTGTGATCTTTTACACTTGCCTTAGGGTATTTTTTTCTTCATTGTCTTCCTCAAACATATGAGTGTGTATGAAAATTGTGGTCATGGGCATGAAACAAATTGTGGAGTTATTGTTGAAGAAGCAAAGAAGCAAGCAAGCTGACAAAAAAACAATTCCATGTTCAGAGTTGTGTTTAAACTTATTTTAAAAATAGTCTGAACACTTACAAAGACTTTAAACTGGTTTCTCTTTCTTCTGCACAGTGAAATTTTATTAGAGGCAGTCTGCAGTAGGAAATGCAGCCTTTTCATCAAAAGCCAGAACATTGTCTGCCACAGAGAGAAATATAAAATTTTCTTTGACATTTAGTAATGGGCTTCTGGTAAAATTGTGTCTTCTTGTCCTGATTGTCTTTGCTAATCATTCACCTCGAAAAGAGCAATGCATATTATATCCAGATTCTTAGCAGATCCTACTGATTAGTAATGTACTTTTAAGTTTGTTGTGTCCTGTTTCCTGTCTGTAGCTAAGTGACTCAGAATTAAATTATACTGTCACGGTTGCTCTGAAAGTTTGATTCTTCATGGCAGTCAGAGTCTGTTCCTTCATATGCATGTGGTTTTACTTAATCTGTGAAAAAATGTTCTTGGAAGATTTTTTTAAATTTTCAAAGAGTGGGAACATAACCCTCCACCTTATATTTTCGTTTATAACTGTCAATTTATTTTCTAGGAGAAATGTTTTGTCAAAGGATTATTACCAACTTTGATAATAACTGAATTAAATGTCCATCTTTCCCAAATAAGATATTGTGCCCAAATGTTGATTACTGAAAGAAAAAATTAAAGGAACATATCTGGAGGAGACGTGATCCTTCCCTTTTTTTCTGTTAAGTATAAGTATGGAACACTTCCCTCTAGACAAAATTTTTTTATTGTGTACTTAAAGTAACTGTGCCTTTTTTCCCACCTCAAGATTTTTAGTATATTTCATTGAAGGAAAAGATCTTTCCAATAACAATTATTTTGATGTAAATGAGACCAGGAGTTCTGGCCTTTCTTTTGGCAGACGTTGAGCAAAAACCCGAGGAAAGAGTTCTTGCAGTGAGCTGATAAGAGCACTATTGAAACCAGTAATATCTTCTTACAAAGACCTTAAAAGCTGTGAGAACTTAAAGGAGCATTGCAATATGCTGTCTATGGCAGTAAATTGCATTTTGCTTGTCTTTATGCTACCACATTTCATCACTCTTATTCTGGTTCTAGCACAGTCTCTCTACATATCTGCTTGTCTGCCTCTCTGATTCAAAATAAGATGTGCTCTGCATCTTGGACAGAATGTACTTTATCCCCATGGTAATTTCAGTTCTTTCTCTAAAGTCAAAAACATGACCTTAGGTATCTTTTCAACATGGCATATAAAAGTGGGTCTATCTGTAAAAAATTGAAACCTTCTTGAATCATAAAGTGAATATAGACATTATGGTTAGGAATTCCAGTTTTCCTTATTGAATTAGAATTTATAAGTGAAATGAAAGCAATTCTTTAATTAAAAAATAAAGGTATTTTTGTTTCTGCCAAATCTTGAGGCTTCTGAAATGGTAAAAACCTAGCCAAAATAGGG
The DNA here is from genome assembly GCF_028769735.1 of Zonotrichia leucophrys gambelii. Lineage (NCBI taxonomy): Eukaryota > Metazoa > Chordata > Aves > Passeriformes > Passerellidae > Zonotrichia > Zonotrichia leucophrys. Next base: position 61,299,639 of record NC_088173.1, read on the forward strand.
TACTTTTCCTTTTTTTTTCTGCATGTACTCTTCATTTATGCCATTTCTACTTCAGTATTTATGAAATTTTATTCCAAGTTGGTTGGTAAGGAAAGGAAAGGTCTGCATGAAGGAAATTGCTTGGTACCATGCCACAGAAAAGTATGGCTTAGAATCAAACCACCTGCAGAAGCAGCTGGTTACACAGACATAAATTTTGTTCATGAAATTTTGGTCCCCATTACCTGGGGGAATATATTGTAGTGAAAGTAACAGATATTTAACTATTTATCAGATACCTCTCAAGCCACAAAAGAAACCAATTCTTTCTTACCCTGAGGCACAAAATCTTAGAAATATACAGAGTGACATAAGTGTCTGCAGTGACATTTTAAAAATATATAGTTGGTTGTGAAGGATACAGATGGTGGACAAAGCATTATTGTGTCCTTAACACTTCCCTTTCACAATTAGTATCAGTTTTGGTGTTTTTTCTCCTAAATGGTTCATGTTGTATTTGAAGAAAGGGTTTAGTATATAATTTTTTTTCTCAGCTATTTTATCATGAGTCCCTGAGACATAAAAGCTTATCTCATATTATAATAATGTGCTTGTTGATACAGAATTTAGGCACCTCCATGTGGGAATTAAATACAAGGTGCTCAAGATGCTTGTGAAACCCCACAAAGTTACTGTCTATAACCTTAGATGCTTAAATTCTTTTTTACTTCAGGTTCTATAAAGTTCTCTTCTTAGAATCACAGTAATAGTTTCAGGTCACATAGCTATCAATATTTTGCCCTAAATCTCAAGAGATTTAGAACTGAGTCTCATCTAGTATTTTTTAAAGTTTGGAACTTCTTTTCAAAATAGAGACTCAGAAGCTTTCAGTATTTCCTCAGTGGGCCATTATATAAATTTGACCTGAGCATGGAGGATAAAATCATTCTTAAGTGACTAGAATGTTTTTCACCTTGCTACCTTTTTAGTATAGAGAAATTTTCTCTGCTTGTTGGAAGTCTCCTCTGAAACATCCTAAGGCTCAGGCACATTGGATTTTCCTATATGTTTCTTTGTCAAATTCTTATGCTATGGCTCTGAACTTGTATATTACTTTTGACCCTGATGTATTATTATGATACTTTAGCCAAAAAGCTTATTCCAGCAAAGAGGAAACCAGCATTAAATTGCTTTGAGCATGGATGTCACTTCACCAACCAGTAACGCAAATGAGATATTTTAAAGTTAAAAATATTTTTTTTAAAAATATAAAGTCTGAAAGGTCACTGATATTTATATTTTAAGTGCAAACTCAGAGCAATAGTAAAGTGTTTGGCTTTCACAGAACTCTATGAATGGTTTTACTGTTCCTGCAGTGCATGACAAAAATGCTGACAGGGAAGCCTCAGGCCACCTGCCAGGCATAGCAGCATTCACTGTGTGCCATGCTAAAGGCTGAATGGCAAGGTTGACACTGAGCTGCTCGATAAAATAGATCTTTCACATCCTGCAAGATATGAAACCCCAGCGTTTCAGGACAAGCATCTATAACCACCCAAGAGAGAACTGCAATATTTATATTTTTTAAATGGAGTTTCAGCCTTCTAGTTTCCTCAACCCTCAGCTGAGAATAAGAAGAGTAAGAAGGACTGAAGAGTAAAATCCAATAATTCAAGCAGCATTGGGATAGTTGGGGTTTTTTACTCCACATTTATAGTCATGTTACACACCATAGATACGACATTTTGTCATTACCTAAACTCTGCATTTGAATGAAGCAGCAGCTGCCTGGTGGACTACAAGATTTCTATTACGAGGAATTGTTGCTTCATGGCAGAAAAACATCTTCAAATACACTCTTATTTCAATTTAGATTGTATAAAAACAATGAAACTCACAAGACTGATCCTGTACTTCTATCTTTTAGCCTGACCTCCATGACATTATTCTTTACCCTTGCAAAGAGCATCAGTTTTCATGAAGCCTGGAGACTGCTTTAAAAGTTGACCTTCCTATTGAAGAGTTGACCTTCCTATTCAAGTCAATAGTGAGTAACCAAGAATCTAGCCAGAATTTCACTAATTGATATTTGTAGATCTATGAAGTACTGGTGATGTAATCACTGATGTAATGTCAGACACTGAATGAAACTATTAATATTTCCTTTGAAAACTGTGACTAACTACTACTACTTCAAAGCCATTCAAAAAGGAAATTTATATGAGAAACAACTGCTTATAAACCTTAATATGTGTAGAAGATCATACAGCAATGATGTGATTCTAGGGGGAGAAGCCAGTTTCAGGAAAGAAACTGAATCTTCAAATCTTCTTATTCCAGGCAAGGTTTTTAGCTAAATACTTAATTGATTTCTTCTGTCATCTTGCAGTCTAACTGATTGACAGAAAATATGGATCTTTTTGCTATTTTGTATCTTCATTTTCTATTTAATCCAATCAATTTCTGGTGTGTCTGCACATCAAATCTTAAATAAAATTTGTAGCTAGGCACACGGTGGTGTCTGACAGACAATTATAAAGCAAAACTGTCATGAAGGATAGACAATATGTATACACACAGGGTCCACTGTTGCTGAAACAGGGATTTTTAACATTAATTGACAATGGTATCCTTACCTTCAGGAGATAGCCTCAATGTCAAGCATGCAAATTCTCATGAAAGCAAAACATTTTCAGTAGATAAAAGACATGAAATTATGAAAAATGTTCTGTTTCCTTTAATGTATTCTAAATCAAACAGTCTGTAGTATGATATGTTTTAGGTTAATTAGTTTAATCCATATTTAATTAAGCTGAAGTTTCCATGCCAACAAATGGTTTTTAAATTGTAGAAATCTTGGTGAAGTAGAATGAGAGTAAAAAATTAATTGCCTAAAACGTTTTGTTGTAATTCTTTTAACTAAAATGTGAAGTGCCTCCACATTTGTAGCTCTAGTTCAGCTAATAGCCAGAGTTCCAGTTCTGTGAGGGAATAATTTAGTTCAACTGCACTCACACATCAAGACTGATTGTACCACAGTAACCAGTTTTCTGTAATTCTGCCTTTAAATGATGGAAATGACATATTCACTAACAACAGGTGTTGCACATGCATCTATAACACCTCACATAAGTTTTTTCTACTCAGATATATTACCCTGAGATTATTTAATAAATTTGCCTCGAATGTTGTATCAACAGAATGTTGCAGCAGAATGCCACAACTGCTGCATATCTGTAGTGAGATGGAGAAGGTAACATTGGAGGAAAATAAAGGAATCCTAATTAGATTATAGGAGATTTCTCATCTTCAGTATAATTGTGTTGTAAAACATGATATGTGAACTGTACAAACGGTATATAACTAACATGTTCAATATGGATTGGACTTAGGAGTCTCAAAGTAGCTTGTCAGTTCAAACAGAGGATCCCTATGAATAGGGGAAAATACTTCCAAGACAGTAGAGACTGCAGTGCTGCTTGTTGACAAAGCAACTCTCCATCCTGATGAAAAGCAAGATGTGTTCCCTTCCCTTCCCTTCCCTTCCCTTCCCTTCCCTTCCCTTCCCTTCCCTTCCCTTCCCTTCCCTTCCCTTCCCTTCCCTTCCCTTCCCTTCCCTTCCCTTCCCTTCCCTTCCCTTCCCTTCCCTTCCCTTCCCTTCCCTTCCCTTCCCTTCCCTTCCCTTCCCTTCCCTTCCCTTCCCTTCCCTTCCCTTCCCTTCCCTTCCCTTCCCTTCCCTTCCCTTCCCTTCCCTTCCCTTCCCTTCCCTTCCCTTCCCCTTTTTTATAGTATTTGTATTCTGTACTTATATTTCTGATTGTTGTTGCTAAAAATTAATTCTGATATTTTTTATCTGGTCCTTAAGTAACAGTAAAAACAATGTTATGATAGTTTCTTATGGAAACTATCCATGAAAACAGAAGTTACAGATAATGTCATTGACATTAAGCAGTTATTAAAGGAAATACATCAAATCATAGAATCTCAGAATGGTTTGAACTGAAAGGGACCCTAAAGGTCATCTAGTTCCAACCTCCATGCCATAGGCAGGAATACTGTCCACTACATCAGGTTGCTCAAAATCCCATCCAACCTGACCTTGGATACTTTTAGGGATGGGGCATCAAAAGCTTTTCTGAGCAATATTTTTCAGGGTCTCACCACCCTCAGTGAAGAATTTCATCCTAATGTCTCATCGAAATCTACCCTCTTTCAGTTTTAAGCTATTACCCCTTGTCCTATCACTACATGCCCTTGTAAAAAGTCCCTCTGCATCTTTCTTGTAGTAACCCTTGACAGAGCTGGAGCCAGATCTGCCAAGCCTGTCTCAGATCCCTAGATTCTTTCATCCCCATACTTTCCTCTCTCTGATCCCTTAAGTCTTGAAGTGTATCCCAGGATGGCAGAGTTCAGCAGCACAGGGAAGACACCATGAGTAGGCTAAATCCTCTTCAAGGATTTGAGAAAAATGGCTAAAAATTCTCTAAATTTGATGGTTGTACAGAAGGCAGTCTTTTTACTTCTTGTATCACTGGTCTTGTATCACTGACATGATACATAAAAAGACTGACACCACCACCAGAACCACCAACAGAATTAAAAAGAGAGTGTCTTCTCATTTTACAGAGAGAAAAGGTTGCACATCCAACCTGAGAAGGGGATCTTATACTAAACTGAAATACTAAATTGAAAATAGCCTCTTCTTATAGCTCATAATTAAATTTAGAGACCCTGAAAAGTGTAAGGTTTTGGGTCCACTCTGATTTCTCATTTTCTGTTGACCAGTTCAAGATGGAATCTGTTGTAAATCCCTAATGTGCTGCTTAAAAGTTGCATGTAATATATTTAATATTTACCCTTCAGCATGAAGCATATTCTGTACAATTTCTAACACTACCATGTCAACGCTTTTGTGGATCTACTTCTTGATTCTAAAATTTTGTAATACCAATACAGTCAATGCATCTAAATCTTGCCTTTCAAGTACAGACTAAGTACAAATGAAAGTAAAAACTTTTATATTTTTAAAATTAATTTGTTAAATCCTTTTAAATTATGTATCACATTAAATCTCTAAAATAAACATGCTCATGGCAGTTTTCTCTTTCATTATTTTTTCTTTTTGGTCAAATTTATATGAGCTCTTCTCTTGAAGCCAATGTAATGTTCTGTTCTGGTTGTTTCAATTAAGATCATTACCATGTTTGAGGTCTAACTTCTCTAACAAATCTTACTAAAATGAGTAGAACAGTGAGTGTGCCTCTCTTGCCACAATTTAAAAGACACAGCCATAATTCTGCAAGATTACTAGAGCTCAATTGTTTTAGAACACAAAATTTCTGTTTAGGCTTTGTGTGTCATAAATTGTCTCCATCTTTCAGTAGGTTCTTCCTATCAAACTACATCTTCCCAAGAGGATATAAAAAACAGTGTCTTCAAAACCAAGTTAAAGATCTAAGGAATTTTAAATCCTCACCCTTACTATCAAATAAACTTTAGCTACAAAATGATGAAAAGCACTGAGAATGTTCTGATGGAGAACAACTAATCCATATTGTTGTCATGGCAACTAGAATGCATGCAAACTCATTTTTATACTAGAAATTGAAAACATTACTGTCAGGTAATAAAATTAAGTAGTTTTAATTAATGATATCTATTGGAAAGTTTTACACTTCCAAGCGTAACTACTAACTATTAGGCATATACAAATTTAGAATCAGGAGAAATAATAAAAATTATTTATTTGTATTTATGAAAATAATTGAACTTTTAAGCAACTAATTTTTCATTAGGAAAAGGAAAAAAGTACCATTAGTACTTAGTACAACTAATTCTAGTTTAGAAAAAAAACACCTTAAAAGCAGAAGCCCAGGATCTGTAGCAGTACTGTAGAAAGCTGATATTAAAATAAGAAGTTTTGTGTTTTGTTGTGTGTGAAATACAGCAAAATTTATTAGAACTAGTAGAAAAAACATAGCTTGTTGAGCACATGAGATTAGGTGAAAAATCTGTAGAGATGGCTAGCACATTAGATGATTGCTAAAGTAATACTAGCAGTTCTAAATAACAACAATTTCCTGCTGAGCTATACAACAGAGAAATGCTAGGTGAAGATGTTCCAGTGAGAATTTTACAGGAAAACAATTTTTGTAAGATTTTGTGATTAGAAACTGAGAATATCTTCCTTTCAGGAAAAGTGGTTTGCAGTTGGACATCCTCTCTTCTTTTACATTATGAAAATTGATAATGGCAAAATTGGGTAGCTTGAACTAATCCATCCTTAAAAAATTTTGTGTTCTCTACTAACCAATGTACACGGGATCTTTCTACAGCTTATTCACAAACATAGGCCATGATAACCTAGTTTGAAGATGGGTATTGCAAAGTACTCACACCTGAAGCCTTTCTGAGATACTGATGCTTGAGAAAATGATAACGTAAACTGCTAAAGCAGAGATTTTTCAGAGAGTTCTGGCCCTGTAGGGATTAATTACTTAAAACAAGGGTCAACAATTTCCTTTTGATTATTTGGTGATACTAGTAAATATTGTATTTGCAAGCTAGCAAATTCCATGTTGCTAGTGCCTGCACTTTGTAAGCACATGGGTACAAGAATATCTGTACATATAAATATATTTGAACAAATCCATAAATTTTTTGAGGGTGAAATAAAGTGTATTCTAAAGGCTCAGTGGTCCTAAATCACGTACTATCTTCTTTTACCTTCTGTAAAAAGAGACATGAAAAAAATAAAAATTTAAATTCTGTTTTTGCTGCAGGAATGATGTTATGGGCTTAGAGGGTCTAAGGTTTCATTCTCCAAGAAATTTTCAGTTACTCTGAACACAAAAAGCAATACATGCTTACCTGTTGAAATCTAGGCAACAGTGCAGTAGTCTGCCTTGACTTTTGGCCCATCTTAACCTGTAAGACATATTTGTTTTATAAGATAATGAATTTTCACTAAAAAGGAAGAAATTCAGACTGTACTGATATAAAGTTAGGGGGATTTGGTTCACTGACTTCAAATCATGGCATCACTGACACATGTAGAGACATCTCCTCTGTTTCCATGTAGGCACAGTTAAGGGATGAAGGTACCAGATGGAATAAGTGCCAATTCTTGCTCTCAGGTGCTTTGGTGTTGTTATTGAGGCAATAAGCAATTACCTCAAATTATTCTCATGAAGACAAGCAAGTATGACCTTGATCTGATATGGCTCGGGAATTAGTGGGGTGTTTCTGAATGTACAGTCTTTGAGAAGTGGCTTTTCATAGTTAATCTACTCCTTAACATGGGAATTTTATTAGAAGTATATCTTGGTTGGTAATGAGACCCATGAGTCTGTGAGAAATAATGGCCATTCCAGGTGTCTTCTGAGTGCACTGAATGATCAGCTAGGGTTTTAATCAGACTTAGATTTGCAAAAGCTGTTTCTGTATAGAGGTTCGCTTTAGGTGTTTTGAAAATGGAACTGGAGAGGAAAGATTAATGTTAGGACTTCATGAAGTGGCACTAAGATTGCTAATTCAACCTGCTATTTCTGCTTAGGAATGTAAGATTAGGATTTATTTCTATCTGAAAGAAGCAGAATTATAAAAATAGCATAAAATCCATTACAATGATGAAGAAAAATGATAATAGTCTAGAACAATGTTTTAATTAATATTGGGCTAACCCTGGGCGACTGGAAATGTCAACTGCAATTGGCCATGCCAAGCCACAATGTGTGCTGTCAAGTGTGCAAAAATATGATGATTTGAGGAAAGCAGAAAAAAGAAACTGTAAAGCACCTAATATTAATGCACATGAAACCTAAAAGGAACAGAAACCACAGTTATGCTGGACTGAGACAGCCACAGATGCTGGCAATAAATATCAGCTTCTGCCAGTGCTAGACTAGTTTAATCCAGGGTTTACTGAAAAATATGATTGTGAAAATAATGCATATTTTTCAATGTGTAATTTTAACTGTCTCATCCTGGCTCCTTGTCTGTTTTTCTATGCATACAATGAAAATACATATTGAGTTTTTTCCTTACTCTCCCTTTTATGGAGAAGATTGGCATCTGAAATTCAACTGCAGTTGCAGTTCATTTTCTGCAAGTTCATTTTCTGCAAGTAATATTATCACGTGTCCCATTGTTAAACAGAAAAAATGCTATTTCAACTTCTCTGCAGGTTTAAGAGATTTTATTTATGCTGTAACATTACTGTTTTCACCAACTTCAGAGGACAATATAAGAAAAGCAGCTGCTGAAAGTCAAAATGTTTTCTTATAAATAAAGCATTTATCAGCTTTATCTTTCAAATACCATTTATTTTCTGAAAATGGAATGTGCACCAAATAAATAATATTTCGTAGGATGGATAGATGGAAGACTCTTTTCCTTAAATGTTAAGCTCTTCTCAAATACAGGGTTTGTTGTTCTCTCTAGGATTGACAAAGTTCTCTCGTGTATTAAATAGCTTTGAAGATGTTTTTGTTTTGGTCAGAAGTGTTATTCTGACTTCAAGAGTGCATCAGCTGATAAGGAAGAATTAACCAAAACCAAAACCCAAAGTCAGCTCTAAGAAAATGCATTAAGAAAATTTGCATTAAGAAAATGCAAATTATTGTTTTCGGGCATTGCTTAGAGCATTCACTGAAATGTAATTATAAATCTCCTAGAATAATATTGTAGAGACTACTAAGTAAAAGTTTCATAGGTAGATGCAGAAAAGCAATATAGTGTTGTGTAATTTGTTCCAAACATTTTCTTTTTTATGCTGCTGTGGACTACTCCTGTGTAGCCCTTCAATCAGCATTAAAACAAATAGTCAGAATGTCTCAGCCCAAATTAAGATAGAGATGAAAGTTTTCCACTAAAATAGAGACAGGCAGACATGTCAGATCTCTTGGACTTTATGAGTCACCCAAAGATTTGTCTTCAGAATGAACAGTAGAATAGGCTACATAGGTAACAAATCAACTTGTTAAGTTGATTTGTTATCTATGTAGCCTACTAGCCTATTCTATTGTAAATGATGTCAGGATCTGAAAATCTTCCTGTGAATTACTGAGCCAGGTCAATAATACCATTGACCTCTTCCTTATTTTTTTACCTTAACTTCTGAAGCCATTATACATAGTGGGGTTTTGTTGTTTGTTTGTTTTTTGGGGTGTGTTCATTACTAGTAGTAGTCCAAGAAATATGCCAGAGTGGGGCAGGTCAGAGGCAAGCTCCTTGTCCCTGGAATAAAAAATAGGGATTTTGGTACTGGTGTTTACTTTCCAGTCTTTCTTCTACAGTGTTTTCCAGAGTATGGTCCCAGGAGTGTCTAGTAAATTTTCTGATGTATTTTGATGTGTGAACTAGACAATTTACTGACACCTACAGCTTTTAATCCTGAGTTCATCTGTAGTGTTCAGTTCTGTGAAGAAAATGCCTCTTGTATTCCTTTTGCATTTGTGCTTAGCAAAAATTTTGTGCACATATTTAATTTACTGGAGTTGATCACAACAGTTTATTCCAACTTTAGTTGCTGTTGATTAGAGTTCATGGCTAAATAAGTAGATTTTTAGTATTAAATGTATTAAGTTTAATTTTAAATTAATAAATTTAGACTTATATGTTAATTCACTGTCACTGAACTCACAATACTGAACATTGTTTTCAAAACTTGAAATTATTCATTCAAATAGAACAAGAGTGAAAGTAGTGCAAAATGATTACCAATTTTCTGCCCCATCTCACTCTTGTCCTACAGAGGTTTGATAAGCATCCCTTGTTTCTCTCATATGGACACTGCCAAACATGCATTAGTACTGCACTTCATGTACACTTCTGTGGTGTGAATACACTTTTCCACTCCACAGCCTAGGGGAATGGACGTGTACTTTCACTGCTCCTCCTAAAAGTCATCTTTGGACAAACACACAGTGATGCTTGCTGGATCAAAACGTGTGTGCAGAAGCAAGTAGGAGAATATGGGTGGAGCTCGACTCATCTCATGTGTAAACCAAGAAATTATGTGAGCAGAACCAAGCACTCTGTACTCTAGGAAAATTACTCATTTTTCTCTACCACAAGGCAAGAAAAATTTTAAAAAATGTTGGATTTTCAAACTGGCCTCTGGAATGAGCTTGCAATCCAATGACAGAATAAACTCAACTCTCATGCAGTTCCAAGTCACTGAAATGACAACTGTTTTGTGAAATTTCTGAGAACCTAGACTTCTCAGTATTGTCGGCTTCAAGATCCAATCTAATTGCCTATTTTTCCTACATGATTTTAATGGTGTCTTTTTGTGTGCTTTAGGGCCTTATATATGCACAATGTGAAACAGCTTTTAGACCAGCAGATGTTCTCATTTGTTACCTATACTCTCTACTTTCAAGTAATTTTAAAAGAGTTTTAATTTTTTTTCTTATTTTCATTCAAATTGCTTTTCCATGCTGCATTAAATGGTGAGTTTTTATATCACAAAACATATTAGTTTGAATTGCAGATATTGTATGAACATATTTAAATGATGGCTTCTTAATGTTATGGTGATATTTTACACCAAGTAAAGTGTGTTTAAATTCATTAGATTTAGAGAAAGTGTAAATCAGGTAACAATAGATAATCGCTTTATTCCTGTAGTAGTTATTGCTTCAGGCAGATGGGATTATTTAATAAGTCTCTGATGAAATGCAGTGACAGAGGATCTTAGTGTTATACCTGCCAGAACATTTAAGAAAACTGAAGGTGTAAAACTTGAAAGAAATACTGTTCCAGCATGCTCATAACAAAGGTACGTCTCCTGTGCTTTTTATACTTTATATTATTTCCTTAATTAAATAAAAATAAAAACTAAATAAAAGTCTGGTCAAAATACTAAGAAGTTATTATTCAAGATTATTTACAAATCAGCTCAGAGCAGCTGTCAAGCACTTTTAAAATCATCTGAGTGTGGGAGTCAGCTGTGTAAACACAGGTAACTACTGCAGCCTCAGAGTCTTCAGATCCATTAGCCCTTCACCGGTTACCTTACTAAAGTATGGTTATCCTGAAGGTGTTGTGTCATACCTACTGACCTCATTTCAGATGTCCTAGAACATTTAATGTAGTCTACATTTGTCACTGTCATATTTTCTGAAAAATCCTCTTTTCCCAGGATTTCTCTCCTGTGAAGCTGAGAAGCCTCAGAGAAAAAGGAAAATAATATTATCTCATTTGCTTCTCCTGTGTTTTGCTGCTTTGGAATGTGGTTGGGGATTGTTTATCCAACATGTGAATTGTTTTTACTTAATGACCAATCACAGTCCAGCTGTGTTGGGACTCTGGAGAGAGTCACAGGTTTTTCATTGGTATCTTGTTAAGCCTTTTGTAAGTATCCTTCCTCTACTCTTTAGTATAGTTTTAGTATAATATTCTTTAATATAATGTAATACCATAAACCAATAAATTAGCCTTCTAAGAACATGGAGTCAGATTCATAATTTTCTTCCTGGCACAGGGCACCCCAAGAAAATACCATATACATTCACACAATGAATTCTACACTCAGTATCCCCCAGCTGAAAGCTACACTTTTGCTGAAAACAGGCCACAGCATATAAGTCCTTCCAAAATGTCTTTTTTTTTTTTTTTTTTTTTTTTTTTTCTGTATGCTGCACTGGAGAACAACAAATATTTATGGTCAAGGCACATCCCAGAGACAATGAGTAAGTTGTTTGAAATCAGAAGGAAAACATAGAACCTATTTGCCTCTTAGAGAAACATTGGGAATTGGACAAGATCTAATATTGCTTAGAGCCATTGTATTCCATAAAAGCATCACTAAGAAATTATCTCACGGGTGGTGGAATCTGTTCACCTTCAGGAAAAATTCATAAGGATAAAAATCTAATGAAACTTGCAGAAAATAAAAGAAGCAACACTTGGTGCAAAGAGAAAGAAAACAAAATGTGCAAGAAAAAGGAGATATGCTTAATTTTGTACTGCTGTTGTGGCTATTACATTAGTTACTTGAGTAGGCTGAATGTACTTCTAGAGTGTGCTAAGAGCAGAACCAAGGAAGATATGGTACCTAGCTTCCTTCTAATTGTATACTCCTCAGAAAATCAGAACATGGACCTTTAGAATGCTGTCAGTCAGATTTGTACAATATTTTCATAGAATTTAATAGATAAGGTATTACCCGTAGCTGTGAAAGCAGTGTGGTTTTTGAGTTTTTAGAGTTTTTAAAATAGTTTCTGACTGAAAAAAATAGGAAAGATGGTTTGGTCAAAATAACATGGAAATGATGATAGTTTTAATCTGTTTTTTTATAGTTTATGTTTGATAGTTTTAATGTCTGTTTTTAAAATAAAAATTAAAAACAGACAACAGGAGTACAACCTACCCTGAACAAATTCAAATATTGTGTCTAATCTTAGCTAAAATGTTCTAATTCACCCTCTCTTGTTGTGGCATGATGATGAGCCCTGACACAGCAGCCTGCATGCTCAAGAAGGACAAAGTTTTAGTAATTTTCCTAGAAAGAGAAGGAACTCACAGCTGCGTTGGCTTCACACATTCCTCTCTGTATGTGCATGAGACTACCTCTATTGCAGAAGATATAGAGACCAACTGTGCTAAAGGTGTGTTTGGTTGCTTTTCACTTTTGATTATATCTATAGATTGATATGAACTAAAAACTTCCAGAACTCTAATGTAATAAAATGAGGCCAAGATATCCTCATATCCTCTGCTGATTTCTAACTCTCAAGCACTCTGATATGAACTGAGATTGCATTGAAGCAAGGACTTAACATCTTTTTAGCACATCTGGAACAGGAAACCAGAAGGTGATAATACCTTTGAAAACAATGTCTAATTGGCTTTAAATATAGAGAAAGCCAAAGAAATTGGCCTTGAGTTATAAAACTAGCGATATCATCCTTGACTTAATCTAATTATCTAATTTTAAATAAATATACTGTTAAGACAATAATCTTTGTGAGTGGAGGATAAAGGGCTCTGGGCATGGGCAACAGGTATGGGCCAGAATGCTCTCCAGGACTCAAACATATTGATCAGTAAGAGCTGTTTATGTGGTCTGTGCTGGGCTGGGGAGACATGATCCTTGTCAGGTTGTGAATACCATAGCACAGAAATCTTATAATAGGCATTGATATTCACCTGCTAAACCCATGCTGCTTAGAAATTAAATTTCAAGTTATGTCACTGACTCGTGTGGCTCTTTTTCCCTCTAAACCCGCTCTAAATCCCCCCTCTGTCATGTCTACTCAGCTGTCACATCTTCATTTACATGTCACAGTACCTGAGCTAACTCAGCTGTGTTTTTATTAGGACTTAACAAGTATATCACATTAGTCAAAAACCCGAGATACTTACAAATAACTGTAATCTTGACTGCAATTCAGATTTTCTTAGTGACACATTTCAGTACAGTACTTTGCAGAATAGCAGCTGCTGTATCACTGTGAGTGGGGGAATGAAAGTTGTATAAACTGTTTCATTACTTCAGCAGCAGAGAGTAATGCAAATAATCTTTTAGAAGACATTGGAAAAAACACTAAATACTAGAAATGGGTTAATAGATATCCATGAATAGCTAAAATATACTTACAAATATGTAGCTTATTAAGAAAAGCAAAAGATAAAATGGGAAAAATTTATATTGTTTATATAAACCAAAGTTTGAGGATTTGTTAAGAGTGAAAAAAAAATCTTTTTGAGATGACAGAAGGATTCTTCAGGGCTAAGCAAAATTGCCAGCAGAGATTTTAGGATAACTATATAAGTTTTTTTCCGAAATTCTTGATCCTGGAACTCTGCTGTTTTTCCAACAGTGCCTTCTGAATTTAGAAAATCTAGCCTAATCTGTACTTTCAGTTTTTTCACTGTCTTCTACCACTGTAGGTTATTTGGAATTTCAGCGAAGAAAACATTTATTGGCTTGATTTTACACATATACTTCCACATACTAAGCATATACTTCTGTTTTTGCTTAAGATTTTCTGCTCCAAAATAAATTAAAAAAAAATTTTAAAAAGCAAATAAGCCGAATGCTTTTGGGTTTTTCTTTTTTTTTTGCATTTTCTGTCTCATTCTAGCCAATGACGCCGCAAGTTTTCCTGTAATGTAGTGCTGCCAGCAAGATTTATAGCATGGAATTAAAAAAATTTGGCCATGTATAGAAAAGACATTCATACTTTCAGAAATTGACTTATATTAAAAGATAAAGTCTATTTATTTAACTCTCATAGCCATTAGTAAAGACCAAATTATTTGCTTATTGAATTAGTATGATAACAATACTCATGCAAGCACTGTCTGATGTGTTCAGATTGAGCTTGCATTTAGTTCTAGTGACAATGTTTAGATTGATGAACAATGCAGATGAGTCATTCTGGTCCTTGGTGCTGGAGTATGTTATAATTGTAGTGTGATGAGATAACGAAGAGACTCTGAGTTTAAATTAAAAAAAATAAAAGGAGTAGTCTTGGGATATGAACAGTTGAAAACAGAGAATACCAATTAGCTTTTCTATTTCCCTCTGCTCTTTTGCCCTCTCTTCCCCAATCCCTTTCCATTATATCCTACTTAAGAATTACAGTTCATGATTTTTTGCAATAATAGGAGTATTTGAACTAGAAACAAAATGTATCATATGTAGGACATTCATTTTTGAGCATGCTATACACAAAGGTGGAATTGAACAGACATTCATTTCAGATTTCAGTGTTTTGAAACTTTTCATTTTAGATTTCAAAAGCTGCAATTACATGATGATATCTGATGTATTCCAAAAGTGATGTTTCATGCATAGGACATCTGATATTTATTGAAAATGCTGGAAAAAAACCCCATTCTAACCATCATAATTTAAATATCACCTTATTCATACTCTCTTCAGGATATTTTAAAACAGGCCTAGAAGGGTCTATTAAATTGCATTTAAGCCCAGTACACTTTGCAGGTGTCCAGTATAATGAACACTTTAAATGGCTATGCTCTAAGGTTAATTTGTTCTGTAAAATTGCCCAGACCCCTCTAGAGTATTCATTAGTAGAATAAAACAGAGACCTAATCCAGATAGATGCTAAAGGATTATCATTATTGCTGTAAGGACGACTTTGATAAAATTCTAATTGGAATTGCCGCATGGGGACTGAACAAATGAAGCAGATTATGATAAATACAGGGTTTCAGACCTCTCTAACTAAATTCTGAGACTGGGGTAAAATAAAGTGATCAAACTCATCTGAAAACAGATAGCTACCTCAATTTACTCCAGAATTTCTTAGAGTGGCATGAAAATTATACTCAACTGCATATAATTATACCAAATGTCAGCACAATACAATTAGAGCTAAAAGACCATTGCACATTTATTTCGCTTTTAACGGCATTTCATTGCAAACAGACTTTTGTCTCATTAGTGTAGGACTGACAGATTTAAACCTATAGTTATACAGATTCATCCATAATAATATCAAACAAGAGCATTATATTGTCTTTTTCCTCTGCATTATATAAAAAGGAGAAATTTTCTTTTGGACCTTTTAAACACAAAAGGGAATTAACATTATCTAAATAAAAAAAAAAATAAACTGTCTTGTTTTGCATTCAGATATATAACTGGTAAAATCCCTGTGTCATAAATCCACAGTTTATATGCCATTAAAACAGATTGTGAATTAGTCATGGTACATGTCCATCAAATACAAGTTTTCATTTCATGGTTATTATAGATTTTATGGTTAGCAAAACAAAAGGAAATTTTTTCTACTCAGTGTGAGCTACAGTGGCAGAACACAGCCTTCAGGAATAGCAGGGATAGGGAATCCCCAATTTCTTTGGGCAACCTGTTCCAGTGCCTCACCACCCTCACAGAAAACATGTAAATATAAACCTACTCTCCTTCAGTTTAAAGCCATTATTCCATAGCCTACTGCTATTTACCTTAGTCAAAAGCCCTCCCCAGCTTTCTTGTAGCCCCCACTTTGGTACTGAAGGGCTGCTATAAGGTCTCACCAGAGCCTTCTTCAGGCTGAACAACCCCAGCTTTCTCAGCCTGTCTTCATAGGAGAGGTGCTCTATGCCTCTGACCAGCTTTGTGGCACTCCTCTGGACTTACTCCAATGTGTCCATCTCCTTCCTGTGCTGAGGACCCCAGGGGTGGGTGCAGTTACTCCAGTGGGCTCTCAGGAGAGCAGAGCAGAGGGGCAGAATCCCCTCCTGGCCCTGCTGCCCACGGTGGTCAGACACAGCCCAGGACAGGTTTGGCTCTCTGGGCTGTGGGTGCACCTGGCTGGGTCATGTCCAGTCTCTCACCCACATGTGACCCCCAAGTCCTGCCCAACAGGGCTGCTCTTCATCTGTTCATCCCTCAGCCTGTGCAGATTGCAGAGGTTGTCCTGACTCAGGTGCAGCACCTTGCGCTTGGTCTTGTTAAACTGCAGGAGACTCACATGGGCTCGATTCTTGAACTTGTCCAGCTTCCTCTGGGTGGCATCCCCTCCTTCAGGTGTGTCAACTCTGCCCTCAGCTTGGAGCTGTCTGCAAACTTGATGAGGGTGCACTCAATCCCTTTGTCTGTTTTAATTAACTGCATTTATAACTGCAGCCATTTTTGCAAAATTTTCTGAGCAAATAGAGCTTTAATTCACTTTTAAAGAAATTTAGGACAGCCCTGGTTAAGTATTTTTGATGTTGTTTTGATGTTGTTTGGAGTGTTTTTCTTATTAACATAAAAACATTTGCTACTGAACTTAGGTTTTCTAGTCTAGGATTTAAATTTGAATCCATTTACCCCTACAAAAAGTTATCCAAAATATCAATGGAAGAATCATATCAGAATTAACATAATAATTATGTAGAGTTTAAAGACAAAACCCCTAAAATTTGGGGAAAATAAAGAATATAAAGTTTAAGAAATTTTAGAATTATTTTATAAGATATATTGAGGCAATATCTTTAAGCATATACATTCATCAGGCTTAAAGCAAAGACCATATCTATATTCTTTCTTTATACTGTTTATTTGGAATTGCTACAGGTTATAATTGAGCATAGCCTGAATCTAAAAAAATGCCATATAATTCAGAAAGATGAAAATCATGTGATTTTGCTGATCTGATTCATTTCTATAAATAAGTCTTCAAATTCAATTATTTCAAAATATTCCTATGACTTATTTTGTTGCTGATAGTCACCTGTACCTTGAAACTGTAAGGGAAAGATCATAAAAGATGATATGATCTCTTCAAGAGTTTGACCTCACACACATTTGTGCTAAGGTTTTCTTACCTACATTACTATAGATCAGCAGCAGCAGGCTGCACTGAGACCACAACCCTTTCTACCACAAGCTCCCCTAATGTGTATTTGTAAAAGGCAGTCCTACTAAACATTTTTAATCAAAGATGAACTATTTAGGACTCAGGTATATACTTCTTGCTCCTTTTTTCTCAATTTTTTAAATAGAGAGTAATGTATCATGAGCAATGTTTTTTGTCATAAGGTATATGGACTAGGACAGCTACTGCAATCCTAGTTTATCTGTGTGTGTCTCACAAGACCTTCAAATGGCTCTATTACACCTCTGTCTTCAAGTGTGCATAAAGAAAATGTTATGATACATTACAAACAAGTTTGTAAGATGTTCTGTATCATCTATTCTTGTATCAAAACCAAGTGACAAACTAAACTTCCACATATCTGAGTAACTTGGTCTAGTGAAAACTTTCAGGGAGGTTAGAACAATATGATCCTTAAGGTTCCTTCCAACACAAGGCGTTGTATGATTCTATTATATTCTCTAAAAGAAAAGTTTTGTGGAAAGTAGTTTTATTTTAATTTTATATTTTAAAAAAATTCCGCCAGTTAATTTTTATCCACAGAATTCTAATTCTAGAATTCTGTTTAATTCTTATTGCTCTTATATACACCACTATTCCTAATGATTTTTCTAAATCTATTCTTGTAGTGTGTCACAGACCTATAGTTACCCACATATGAAGAACACGGAGGCCTCACAAAAATCCTGCTTTCTGCTGCCAATTATGGAACAGAAATACTTGATTTTGCTCTGCCTCACAATGTTGTTCCACTGTGGTTTCTCACACTTGATGGGCTTTTTGTCTTGGCAGTTGTTTCACTGAGAGAGACATAAAACTGGTAGAAAACAACTCCAGTTGTATCAGCTACTTTCTTTGTAAATTTTTGTGATGCTGATATAGGTTTATGTGCATTTTGTTTGAGATTGGCCATCTCTATTCACACTTTGCTGTGTATCTAATCCAGGAAACTTTAAGAATAGAAAGAGCCATACTCTTTCTTCAAAGGAAGGTGTATTAGACTGCTGTATATCTCTGTCCCAAGTCCAGTTTTGTTTTTTTGTTTAATGACAATAAAATCTGTTTCTAACATATAACATTCCTAAATGTATAACACATTTTAATGCTTTGCTTATAGTGCTGTTATCCAACATGGAAGATCCATGTCACTTTATTGACACAATGTCTCTAGCTTCTCTATTGTAAAGTGCTACTGATGTCTCTTTTAATTTGCTTCCAATTTTATCCATGCTACATTCCTGCAGCAGAAATATTTACTGGAAAAATGCTAGCTCCTGTCTTACCACACAATCAGATTTCAACTGGTGTCTACCCTTCTACTTCCTCTATTTATGAATCACCATAGAAATTCACAAAATACATCTTTTCAGTTCCTATATGTCACGTTTTAAACCCAGTCAGCAGCCAAGCCCCACAAAGCTGCTCACTCACTCCCTCACCAGTGAGATTAGGGAGGAAATCAAAAGGATAAAAGATAAAAAACTTGTGGGTTGAGATAAAGACAGTTTAATAGGGAAAGTAGAAGCCACACACACACAAGCAAAGCAAAACGCAGAATTATTTCACTGCTTCCCATGGCTGGTCCGGTGCTCAACTACCCCTGGAAGAGCAGGGCTCTGTCCCAGGTAGTGGTGACTTGGGAAGACAAAGAACAAATGTCTCCTCCTTCCTCTTCCCCCCACTTTATACGCTGAGCATGATGTCACATGGTCTGGCCATGGTCCCTTTGGTCAGTTTGGGTCACCTGTCCTGGCTGTGTCTCCTCCCAACCTCCCATGCACCCCCAGCTTCCTTGCCAGCACAGCAGTACAAAAAGCAGAAAAGGCCTTGGCTCTGTGTAAATCCTGCTCAGCAAGAACAAAAGCATCTCCATATTATCAGCCCCGTGTTCAGCTCAAATCTAAAGCATAGCTCCATATCAGCCACTGTGAAGAAAATTAACTCTACCACAGCAGTGATCAGAGCACCATATCTGTTAAAATCTTTTTTTTTGTAACATCCAACTGTCACAATTCTTATTGTCTTCTGTTGTCTCTTATACTCTGAGCTGTAATTGAGTTAGATGCTTAAATCAATGTACTAAACAGCACTTTTATTTTAGTTCAGCATGAAAGATATATGATATTATATGTCTATATTTTTTTATGAGTGATTGCTAATAGTAACTAAAGTTTTCTCCCAAGAGAGGCTATAAAGTTACCTCTTTTTTAAGTCCATATTTGAATTATTAGATATTTAAATTTCATGGTTTAAAGATTAGTTATTTTGTATTCACTAAGATCAAAGAAAATATAGGGAGAAGAATAGCAAGCTGTTGGAAATATAGGGAAATATGTATCTTAATAAATGATGAGTATATTTTTGCCATTTTACATCTTTATCAAATATTTGTCAGTTCACTTCTATAGTTCTTACTGGCCTTAAGTGTCTATGAAGGATTGTTTTGTACAATAGACTTTTAATAAAGTTCAAAATGGGAGGATAGTATAATCAAAACATCTTAAGATGCTAGTCATCTTCCTATTGCGACAGAAACTTTATAATTTTAGCTTTATTTATTTACAGAGTAAATTATTTTACTTGTTGCCATTAAATATAAAGTGTGCTGAGAGATTAAGAAAACACTCTTACATATCCCTTTACAAATTCATTGTAGTGGCAAAGATCTTTAATATAGAGAACCTTCTACATCTGCTCTTCATAGCAGTACTTTAATAAGACAGTTTTTTTTTTTTATTTTCAGTTCTCTCTTTTTGACTGTGATCCCCTACAATGAATTGTTGTATGGTGGTGCCTGAAATGGTGGTGCCTAAGAGTATCATCATATAAATTTTGGATAAAAAGCATATGTACACCAGGGCACCAATTAGGTAACTGCAATTATACTGGCTGCACTATCTGCCTTAAAAGTGGACTTTCTGCTCAGCACATTAGTACATTATATTGTTACAAAACCATTTGTGCCAGCTATCTACTACAGAATGAAGTTCAAATAATTGGTATTGACATAGACAGCAATAAGTGATCCAAATTTCAACTGAACATTTTCCTTTCTACTACCATTTGCTGACAGTGGATATCTATTTTGCTCCAAGATTTTTTTTCTGGGTTAATCTATGCACTCAGTCTGGGAGATCTTTCAAGCAAACTGCCAATCTATGCAGTTTTAATTGTTTAAAAGGGACATCTTTTAAGATTAAAACACCTGTGCTAAGAAAAATGTCTTCAAGATCTGATGCAGGCCAAACGAGATTTGGAAGAGGGCGCAGCCTTCCCTCTGTACTGCAGGGCAAAACCAGAACTGGGTGGACTGAAGGACTGCTAAAATAGAGTGGCAGCATGGCTGTTGAGCAGTGACAGACACACTCTCAATTCCATTCCTCAAAAAGTACATGTAAAACAGTAAGAAAATAAGAGAGGGAATAAAGGTGGACTGAAGATCTCTAAATCCTCTTCTCCCATGAGTGTATCCAGATTACAATAATTTAATCTGTTAAATCTACACATCCAATATGAAACTTCTGAATTATCAGCCTTAATAAATGTACATTTATAATTTGTATGTATAAAAGGGAAATATACAATCACATATGCCATGTGGTAGACAGACAGAAAAATAGGAGAAAAACAACCCATTGAGTACCTATGAACAGATATTTAAATTTTGGAATTTAGCGTCAGATGTTACAAGGACACTGCAAGCCACGTCCTACACTTCAGAGCAGTTGGAAAGGAATGAGTGAAGAGAGGTGAAGAACAAAAACATTAAACAGTACTTCAAGGTTTTCACGATGCCAATTTTACACCTGAATTTTCATGTGTATGAGTGGGAGCCGGAAAATAAGTACCTTGACAAGAGAATTTTTCTCAGGGTGCTCCTTCTGGGAAATTATTCTGCAGTGGTATGCCAAATTTACCCAATTATTCCTGGTCATTTCAGCACTAATTTTTTTCTACTTCCTCTCCAGATGCCTAACATTTACTAAGTGTTGCCAAAGTTCTAGAAAAAAGAAACTATACTCACCTGAAAGAACAGTGTCCATAGCACAAGGAACAATTTAAAATCAACCATAGGTGACTCAAGTCCCATCAAAGTAATAGGGTGAGACACAAAATTAGTTAAGATTCAATGTGGTCCAAAATGTCTAATATGAAACCTATTTGCAAAATCCCTTGTTGTTTTCATTATATTTATTCATATGAGGATTATCAGTGCAACATAGGTATTCTTAAAACTGCTCACAATAAAAAAGGCTAATATGTTCACACGTTGATTACTCGGTTTCTACCTGAGATGAAACAAAAATTCACAACAAAATTCCCAGGCCAGTAACCACTGAAAATGTTTGACTGGCAATCACTTGTTAGAATTTGAAGGCTATTGCAGCAAAATCCAACATGACTGGGAGGTTAACCCAAAATCTGCTCAATACCAAACTTAGGACTAGTTTTCAAAATGCAAAGTTAATAATTAAATTTATTCTTTTCCCCACCCTCTTCCTTACACATGTTAGAAATTTTGTTTCAGATAGATATATTCAGCCAATTTTTAAACATTATTTTATAGGGTAAATGAGAAATCAGAGGTTGAGTTCTCACAGTTTATTTCTTTACAATGATCTACATCTCAGTTTATTATTCTCAATCTAATTCTCAGTTTAGTAACATTTGGTATGTGTTGCAAATACATAGTGCAATTTGTAGTCTGTTACACCATTGGGTAATTTGCCATAAAGAAACAAGAATGTACAATTAATGATTTAGGACGTATTTCAACATGAAAATAATGCAGGAAATATTAATGACATTTCTCATGAAACAAAAAAAAGAATTGCTGTTCCCTGGTATATCTTCAGTTTCTTACTTTCTGCTGCATATACCATTTAAGCATATGCAAAACCAAGATAAGCAAAGGGAAGAAAGTTTGAAGAGCTTTTCCAGCTTCCTCTGAAAGAAAAAAACCCCAATCTACGCACAATAAGTTTGACAAGAACAACATAACCTGGAACTAGTGAAAATAATTTATTTAATAAAAGTCTTCAAAAGTTTACCCTCAGTCAAAGTTCTGATAAATTTAAATACTTTTTCTATCAGTAAGGACTTATTTCTTCTTCCCTTTCAAAGAGTATTTCAAGTATTTCAGCAAGGCCAGTGGCACACTCAAGTCTCAGTTCAACAAATTTAGGAAAAACTCATCATTTTTGAAAGCAGAATAGAATTTTTTAGTTCTGACTTACAATACAATAAGAGGTACTTTCAAAACAATGCTTTTTATGTCAATCTGATGTTCTTAACACAATTCCAATGTTAATTTTGAAGCTTCATCTATCTTTTGAAGTCCCCGCTTTTTATAAATGCTTTGGGTTTATTTACTAAACAAGATAGTCTTGTTTTTGTCACATGGCCTAAATAACATTCCCAAATTTATGCCTTCTCTTCACCTCCTCATGTCACTCCCTTAAACAATGTGTGTTATCCTTTAAAACAACTACTTTCAAAGTACCTAATTTTTCTCATGCAAGAAATACTAGGAGAGAATTTTAAGCCATTTGGGAGGCATGGTAGTTGAATACAAAAACAAGGAGAGGTAATCTTTTTTGTACAGTCCAAAATGAAAATCTGTTGAATGGGAAAATTTGATAAACCCTTTTCCAAATCAATAGGCAATATCAAAAGAAGTTGTGAGTTGACTGATTTGAGTATTTGGGTACTTCATAAAGTAGGCTCCTGTTGTGATTTAAGCTCAGCTGGCAACTAAGCAATGTGCAGCTTCTTGCTCACCTACCAAGAACACCAGTGGGTTTGGGAGGAGAATAAAAAGTATAACTTGTGAGGAGAGATAAGCAGAGTTTAATTATTGGAACAAATTAAAATAGAAGAAGAAGAAAGAAAGACAAAACACATGAAAAACAAGTGATACACAGCACAGTTGCTCCCCAACAGCTGACCAATGCCAAACCCATCCCGGAACCAAAACTGTCCCACCTTAGCAGCAGCTCCCCCAGTTTATACACTGAAACTCTTACACAAGAGTTTACTTATGTAAATTCTTTTTCACAAGCGAAGTATCTCAGTGGATGACTCTCAGATTCATTCAGTGGCAATGTTTCTGACTCTTTCTTCCCTTATGCAGTTCAACTAATTAAACTTGCATTGAATATAATGTTTTATATAGGTTCAGTCCAAATCACAACTCAAAGTACAGTCATTGTACAGGTTGAAATGTCTTGGAGATGAAATAGTTAACAATGATATTTTAAAATAACAGAATAAGAAATTGAATAAACTAAAAAAGATAAGTGTTTTTACATCATCTGGTTTCTGAAAATCTCAGGTACTAAATGCTTTGAATGGGAAATTCCATTACAAATTTTTACTCTTCATCTAGACTAATTAATGTTATATAATAATTATCATTCACCTCTTGCTCTTACATGACTTCTAGTGCAAACGGGGTTTATGTTTCTTCTTTTGTGTTATTCTTCTTAATACTATATCTGATATTTAGAAATGAAAGCTTTTCAAAGAAACAATTATAAAGTATATAAAAATAGATGTTAACAAAACCTGATTGCAAAGATAGATAAAGTTAAATTATGCACAGCATTTTTTACAAAACTAGCTTTATGTACTCTATTATTTATATTATTATATGAATAGCAATTGTATCCATATCCCACTGAAACAAATGAAATGCCAGTTAGAGATATGAAGGTGAATATAAATCATTATTTAGTTTGATTCAGAAAATTGCTATCCCAGTTTTGGATTATCTATTTTTCTAGTCTTTGGTGATTGGCTATATCTTCATCTATTTTTTCTTGTACTGCATTCAGCTGCAAGTGAAATACATTATCATGTTATTATTTTTTATTTATGTATGTTTGAAAAGTCTTATTTAAAAAAATAAAGATTTATATCTACTTCATAATGTAGGTAACATGATTAGTAAAAGCTTCAATTTATGGTTCAGCTCCATTCTTATTATGGAATTTGAACATCAGAATAACAAATGGTAGTTTGAATGATAATACAATACTGATGCTAATTTTATAGAATCTGTAATGCTTTTATATTTGCTCAAATATTTAGTAGCTTTCCACATACATGTAGGCAAACAAGAAAAATTAATTCTATTTTATAACTAAAAAAATATATCTGAACCAGGAACACACTAAAATATCCCCCAGCTATTAATTAGGGCTAAAAATTACAACAGGTTCATTTCTCAGAGTTTGAAATTTTTAAGAGAAATATGATCTGGAGAGATTTTGTTATACAGAGAACTTAAATGAAAATAATTAAACTCTTCCAATATTTCTTAGCAAGAGCTTTAATGAGACTCAATCTCTGCTTTCATATCAGCATCAATTGCACATACTGATTAATGGAAAAATATTAGAGAAATAATGAGATCTTCTGCTAGTGAAAAAATCTGTTCTAATTCATGCACTGTTACAGTTAGAGGCCAAACAAAATATTCACTTTATAATCAGTCAGTTATTTCAGTAAAAATTCTTTTATACATTGTTTGCAAAAATATCATTGAAGCAAATTAATGTATTAAATAAAAGAGTTCTGTGAAAAACTGCATGGATGCAAATATAGAAACTGGTTAAAGAATGATCTCTTAATTGCCTGAAATTATGGAAATAAGAGCTAGAAGCAAAGCTGATAGGAGAATTATATACTTTTGGTTGAAAATTTGTTTATTTTTCAACATTTCCTGATTGAGTTGGGCATTTCAGAGAGGGTACTTTGCAGCCTCTGTATAAAATCTGTGGCTGACACTTAACTAGCTGTGTCACTTCATACACCAAGGCAAGAAGCAGGGCAAGATCAAAATGCACAATGATCTTGACAAACTAAAAGTCTAGTTTAAAATTAAAACAAAAAATAATAAGATTACTAAAAAGAGCAATACTTCAACACAAATAAAATTAAGAGCATGAGCTGGAGAAAAATAGGCCTGACAATGACCATGAGCCACCTATGGAGCAGCAGCTCATACTGCTCATGCTGCTGGCTCATCCCCCCTCCTTGTTAAAGTGGCCTGGAAAATAATAGATGATACAATGAGAATGCAAATCTACAGATTGCATCTGTATACTGCAGCCAAAGCATTCTGTTCTTATGGTTTTTGCCAAAAGCGAATACGCTAAAAACGAAGCTCTAAACTACTACGACATAAGGATACACTTACAAGGGGTTATCAGGGGACTTCATAAATAATGAAGGAATCAGTTAAGAAAATTCAAAAAGGAGTCAAATAGAACTAGAAAAATGTTTAGTAGTGTCAGAAGAAAGGATGAAAACCAGAGGAGCATTAGGAACATGTTTTGGTGCTGTCAGAGTCTCTCTGGGTCATTGTGGCCTCTGCCCAGGTTCAGTGTCTGACAGCCAGCACCCCCAGGTCCTTTTCTTCTGATCAGCTTTCTGATCACTCTGCCTTGGAGATCCTGGGGATTTTGTGACCAAAGTGCAGGGCTGGCATTTTGCTGTATTGAAGCTCACACACTTGGCCACTGATCCAGCCTGTCTAGATCCCTCTGGAACATTCCAACCCTCCAGCAGAACAACAATTCCAGCCTATTTGCTATCATCTACTATCTGAGGTATGTTCCCTATCCAATTCCCTCATCCATATCATTGATTAGGATATTAGACATGACTGGGCCCAATACAGGTCCATGAGGAACACCACTAGCAACTGGCCACCAACACGATTTAACTTCATTTACCACCACTCGCTGGGCCTGCACACCCAGACAATTTTTTGGCCACTGCACCCATCCAAGCCTCGAGCAGCCAGTTTCTCCAGGAGAATGCTATGGGAAACAGTGTCAAAGGCATTATCAAAGACCAGGTAAACAATATCCACAGCCTTTCTCTTGTCTGCTAAATGTGTCACTGTCATAGAAGCAGACCAGGTTGATCAAAGAGAACCTGTGTTTCATAAGCCCACGCTGGCTGAGCCTTATGCCTGGTGTGTGTTATGTGATGGCACTCAAGGGGTTCTGCTCCATGACCTTCCCCAACACTGAGGATGATGCTGACAGGCCTGTAGCTCCCTTTATTCTCCTTCTGGCCATTGCAAGTGACTCTGGGCATGTGCACCAGCTCCTCAGCACCCTTGCTGCACCCCATCTGGCCCTATGGACTTGTGTATGTCTAAGCGGTGTAGCAGAGCACACAGCACTGCCTCCTAGATAACAGGGACTCCACCCTGCTCCGTCTTCCAGCTCATAGTGCTGGCTACCTTGATGACAACTAGTCCCAGTATTAAAGGCTGAGGCAATGAAGGCACTGAGCACCTCAGCCTCTTCCTCATCTGTCACAGCATTTCCTTCCCCGTTCCATAAAGAATGGAGATTGTCCTGAGCCCCCTTTTGGTTTTGAATCTAATTGGAGTAACCTTTTTATTATCTTTTATAGCAGTACCAAGTTAAATTCTAGTTGGGCTTTTACCTTTGTTTTTCCCTGCACAACCTCACAACATCTTTGTGAGCCCTCCTGAGTTCTCCTGACTCATCCTGCCTCTTCTTTCACACGTCAGAAACTCTCCTTTTTTTAAACCTGAGTTCCAGTTAAATCTCTGTTCAGCCAGGCTGGCCTGCTTCCCCATCAGCTTGTCTTTCAGCACATAGGAACAGATGGATCTGTAAATTTGATTTAAACCATATTAACTGAACAGGTTTTCCTGTGAAACTACACATATTTTTCACAATATGAAATATCTTGGAGAAAGGCTATCTTATATAAGATAGCAGGAAGATACTATTTTATTGTTTTGAGCGTAAATGACACTTTTTATAAAATGTCATTTAATTTAAGATATTACCAATGCAGCAAGAAAAAATAGCCCATAGTAGTGTAGGAGGTATGGAAAGATTGGATTTATAAGAATGAAAGGAAGAATTTCATTTGTTGAGTCTAGATAAGACAAAAATGAGATAAGGTATGACTGCAAAATAGAAATGGAAAACATGATAGAGAGGAATGACCTTCTCAATGGCCACAAAAACAACACAAGAAAAAACGAAACTAAAGTACATATACTAAAAGTGTATATTAGGAATACCCTTTAAGTATCTACTTTATGAAGTTAGCACTTAAAACTTCTAATAAAGTGATTAATTAGAGGTAAAATATATTTTATTGTTTTCAAGAAAATTTCAGTGAAAGCACATGCAAATTTCTGTACTTCAAGGTCAAATTGAGTTTTTTAATAATTTGAGTCCAGACTAAGAAATGCTGTGTGGAATCCTCTTGGAATCCCACTGTAGCAGATCTACAGCTGAAGGACCCCATAGCAGGAAATGTATTCAAGAAACGAGCTGTGAGGAAATAAACAAAAGAATTTCCTGTATTGTTTGCTCAACCTTTGAAAAATCTCTGACTTTCTACCCTTCCCTGTATTTCCAATGCTGTCAGCAAAACTAGCAAAAAGGCTTTGGCCCCCTAAGTGTTATTTTATGCCTTTTTTCCTTCTCCAGCTATTCACATTTTCTTCTTCAGACAAACCACCAGGAGCTATTACCATGGGATGAGTACTGGTTCACATACAACATATTCATGGCAATCACTTCTCACCTGGTGTCACTCAATTCCTTTTGCAGGCTGCTATGATTATACCCTACTCTGATTTGCATTGGATTAGTGGAATTTCCCTGCCTTTTAATGGAAAGGAGCATATGGCACATTGCTTTAGAAGTGTGCTACCAAACATAATGAATGTTGGATTGACATTGTTACACCCATAAGCTTTGTTGATAAAAACAAATATTTATACACTATGACATTCTTTCTGCAAATTGCTACCCCTACTCAATGTATGATTCATGAGAAAAAGGATCAGATAAAACAGACTTGGCAAATGGCTAGGAACAGAAATAAACAAGCAGAGAGTAGAACAAAATTCTGTGTTACAGAATCTAGGGCCATATTGTCATTCCTAGAAACGGACTATAAACTTTTTACTGATATTTCAGATATTTTAGGGCTGAGACTAGTCAAACTTGCTCTTTCTGAACTTCTCTTGACCTGCCTGTAGCTTTTTTTGTTTTACTTGATTTCTCTGTGAAATCTATTTATCTAATTTACAAGGTCCACAGCTAATTTATTTTTCTTTTATCTCTCTTTTTATGGTCCAACTATAGTTTTGTAAAGATAAAGCAGTTATTCTATATAAAATTGGATATTTATGACTGTAAAATATTGATGCAGCCAAGAGAAATATATGCCTTGTATGATACCAGAGGCCTTGAGAAGCAGAGCACAGTATGATGAATAGCAGAGCATAGACCTAAAATGATAAGGGATGAGTCCCAAGAAAATAAAAATTTCATTGAGTTTTGGTTAACCAGTGGCAAAATTCCATCTTCCTGCCACTCCCTCTTCTCCATTACTCCTGTTTCCTAACCCATGAAATTTAAGGCACTTTCCTCACTGTGGTTCTTTCTTAGAGATGGGATATACCTATTACTGTCCACAGTATATAAATGATATTTCTTAAACTACTGAAGTAAGAATTCTCTAAGTTGCCACTATGCAAGTATAACTATCTTATGAGTTGAAAGGTTCCAATTTGTGCTTGACCTTGATTTATATGAAAAATCATAAGGGTGGGTATTTTGTAGTGAATGGAAAGTGTTCTGGGTGCCACAGTCATAGTGGAATCAAATGTCTATACATTGCCTGGCAGAGAGAAGTAAACTAGAAATTTCAGATAGAAATAATTTAATTCCCTTATTTTTTCTTATTAAACAGACAAATTGAAAAAATTACAAATTTTGGTATAAAAATGCATACATGAGGTACACAATAATTATGTATATATACATAGTTTTGTCTGCCATGTTTGTATGTATGTATAGGTAAACACATATATATATGCATAGATATGGTGCCTGGGATTTCACATAGTTTGATGATTGCAATGAGATCATCACACATAAATAATTTGGAAATCAAAATTTTTCAAATGTTTTTTTGTACTGAGAAGTCCTAAGAAATCAGAGTTTATTTCATACAAATAGTAATTACTGAATTTTTGTAACAGTATTTTGCTAATCTATCAATTATAAGTGCAGAAGAAAGCGTTAGTCCCACGTAAGAGTTTCTTCCATGGAAGAAACTATATAATTGCCAGTGTATCTATGATTTGTGTAATGTATATTAATCATAGAAATATTTAATGGATTTCTGCTATATTGTGGAATAACAGGCACTTGCAGAATACAAAGTGTATTATTTTTATGGATTGCTATAAGAATATATAGCAACAGATGTGATATTGCCTTTACCCAGAGACATTTTTCCTGCTTCTTGGAAACTGAAGCACTGTTGTGGCTTAACCCCAACTGGCAACTAAGTACCATGCAGCTGCCTTGCTTGCTTATTCCCTACCCTGGTGGGTCAGGATGGAGAATCAGGCAAAAAAAAAAAGAAAACACCAAAAAAAACCTCATGGGTTGAGATAAGAACTATTTAACAATAAGAAAAGTTTAAAAAATGGTCACACATATAAAAGGGACAGAAAATTAAAACCCAAGAAAAAGGAGTGGCACAAAATACAGTCACTCAGCACCCTCTGTTTCTCCTCTTTATGTTTTTGGTAGCCATTTCATAAGGCAGCTGGGCAACTTCATATGGCAATACTGATATTGGGCCTCACACTGACTATAAATCATGTGTGTGGCAGCTTCTGGCACTCCACATTATAATAAAACACTTCAGTTGTGTTTTCAAACATCAGTAAATTTCCAGTCCAGCTAACACTATTCTCACATTACAGGTATTCTTGATCTCTAAAGTCTGTTAAATAAAATATCTGTAGGTGTCAATCAGTGATTCTTTGGTACTCTTCCTGCAAGGTCATGATAAAACCTACCTTACTACTTCACCCTGAAGGCTTCAATATATGTTTAGTATTTTGATGCTGATTTCCAGTGTTCCATACTATGTAGGTTTTATGTCTAAGCTCATATTTCATGGCATATTATTTGAACAGTGTGGAGTAATCTACAGCTTATTCTTAGACAGTACTATATTATACTATATTACTATATAATGTATTTTCATTATATAATGCAAAACCAGTTTTGATTTGCAGGCAATCACATTTTTTTTGCTATAACATTCTCCAGCAAAACTAACTTAGGAGAACATTAAAAATAGAGTTATAAAACAGTAGACATGGAGAGTATTCTAAAGGTTCATACAGTCCTGCAGTTTTCAAATTGCTGTTAACTAATCTAGAAAAGCCATGGTTTATTTCTTAGGAATATGTAGAAGATCAACAGAAATTTAAGTATCAAAAACTGTGCAAGGTGTTCTATACTTCTGCTGTTCAATAACATCGAAGATTTGTGTAAGTATCTCCTGCAATTTTTAAATGACCCTTTACGTGCCTCTATGGTTCAGAAGAGATGCTGTTAATTTTTGGTTTAAGAAAAAGACAGCTGGTGGGATAAATGAGGGGGAAGTCAGTGGGACAGCTCAATTCCAGTAATTTTTGAGAGAAGGAGTTCCTTCTTTTGTCACACTTGCCACAGCTTTGAGCCTAGACAACTATTTTGCTCCAGGTAAGAGCAACAGCTAAGGAATGGCTTAGAAGCAAAGAGTCCATAGCCATGGTCTTCTACACGTTCAGCTACTTATTTTTTTATTTGTCTGGCACCAATGACATAATGGCAGTGGACATAATTCCTTTTATTCCAATATATAACTATAAATTTCCTCTTATGATAACAAGGCTGTCAAATTTAAGTCATGTCCAGTAGCTCAGCTACCAAAAACTGTGCTGGTGCAGCTTGTGACTAACAGTGGGCCTATGCCTAAAGAAAGGAACAGCGCAGGAAAAGAAATTCACTTTTACTATATTTTAGCAGTAAGTACTGAACTCTTAGCAGTAAGTACTAATCAGAAAAAGAAAAAAAACCTGAAATAATGTTTTAAGTTCTATTATCATTAAAAGCAAAAGGATGAATGTTATGAGAACTCTAAAAGAAAACTAGTTCATAGAGACCAAATTGTGTTTAAATGGGCTTTACTTAGACTGTGTCAACTGATGAACAATAATTTCAAAGCTGTGTTACAAAGTATTTGCTAATGGAATAATGAAACCATTTAATCTTTGACACCACCTTGAAAGAAGGCACCTTCATTTCAAAGTCAATGGGGAAAATTCCTTCAAGCATAAATTAACAGGAAAAAAATGAAAACAGGAAATAAAATTTTCCATTCAGCTGCTCCTGTGACTACAGATGTGCTCAAATTATCTCTTTGTATGAGCTACCAAATTATGAATATTAGGGGAAAAAAAATCACAAAAGCACAGGAAATCAGACACTACCTTGCAGGAGAAAAGAGGAAATTTCTACGGTGGATGAAGAACCATATTCAAGAAAGCTAAATTAATTGCTCTTGCAAATAATGCAAATATAAAATATATTCAAGACCTGGACAATAACATATTGACTTTAGTTACTGTTAGAATAATCTCTATTTTACTTTGCAGCTAGATGACACTAGAGAGGTTCAACTGCCAATAATTTTCTAAATTATTTTAAATAAGAATTAGCATGCAAACCATTGGAAGTTGTTAGTTTTGTCACCCTTATCCTGCAGATATAGATATATTTATATGCAATGTGGATAATTTTTGTACAGAAAATTTATATGGACTAGGAGTCAGTGAAAAGGAGTCTTTCTGTATTAAAAAGATGGTCACTAATATTGCCTAAGAGCTTTGTTGTATTCACAAACAAATCTAACCACAGGCAACCAGAAAACCACAGACTTCCCATAAAAAGGGTTTTGAATGTGGACATGAAAAGAAATTGGCCTTATCAAAGCTTGACAGATGAAGTTACACATATTTTCAGCTTTCTGTGATGATCTGGTTGTGAACATGGTGGTTTGCTTTGCATTCTAATAAGAATTAGCTATCAAAAATACTTGTCAATTTTTCTCAAGTGTTCAGAAATGCAAGTCACTTCCCTGAACTTTTATTAAAACTGTCATATTAATGTTTTATTAAAACATTGTGTGAAAGTGAAACCCCGCTTAACAGGTTACTTACATCTTGGGTGGTTTTTTTGCCTAAATAAACTTGATCTAGTAGAGCAAGAAAAAAGTGCAATGGTTTAGAATACAGCTGAAAAAACCTAGCTTTATGCATAAGCTTCAACTCTATGTTGAAAAAAGAAAATAGCTTTGAAATTGCTTTGACACATCTCAGACCTTTCAAACATTGTGGTTGAAAAATATTGGCACTCTACAGTCATGTAAAAAGCTGAAGCAAATATTTCACTGTGGCTTTCATTAGTGTAATGAATCACAGAATGACTGGTTATGAAAACCATTTGCAAAATCTTGGAATTTTGGTTAAAGTTAAGAAGCTAAGAAAAAAATTCAAAGACAATCTGATGGTGAATAGCACTGGAATTTATGTAGGAATCTTGTTTCATTAGCTTTAAAAAAAGCAAAATGCTCTTGCCACAGGTCAGAAGATAAGACCAGAGTAACATTCATGCCAATATCACTTTATAGTCATTAGTTCACTGTTTTAGCCTTACTAGCAATGGAATTGAAATATTGATATAGCCTGGAGGAGCACCGTTGGAGACAGACATTGATCTTTTTGAACCTTCCCTCACTTTGAATTTCAGGTCTCTCATTAGAACTGATATATAGCTATAATGGTAGACATGTGGAATCACAGCTTCTTTTATTGTCCTGTTAAATATCTTATCAACAGACCTAAACATTTTTGACCCATGTGAAATATTTTTTTGGACATATTGACCACCTTGTCAGAATACCTTTGTCATTCAGGCATGCTATTCTCTGTATGCTCTCTGTGGGCAAAGATATACTTCCTTTAAAATACCTGAAGGCTGCTATCTTTTTTTTATCAATCCTTTTAAGACCAAATTAAGACAGTTTTTTGAGTTTGTGTTTGCTTTGTGGATAATTTTCAAAGCTTCTAAATATTCCTGTCACCATATTCTGGATTCCAATTTTGCCTGCATTTTTTCTTATAGTTCAGTGACCAAAAAAGCAGCATTCCAACTGAAACCTCACCAGTGCCAAGTAGAGCAGAATAATTACCATCTGCACCTTACATTTTACACCTCTGTCAAATTCCACTTAAATGACTGTTGCCCTGAGTCACTATACAGGTGATGCAGATTCCAAGAGCAATTTTGCACATACTTCCTCAGTCTTTTTTTCAGTTCATATGACATACAAAATATTTCAGTTTTCTATCTTTGTATGTGATTTTTTTCCTGGACTGTGCTAATAATTTTATTTTTATCTTTATTTTACTTCATTTTATTGATTTTTTGAGTTTCTAAACAACATTTCAAATTCTATTTCTTTTGCTTAGTCTGAGAGAAAGACAGGCCATTAAATACATGCTCTTTAATTGGATTCAGCCTTCTTAAAAGTCACATTAAAATTATAAAAGGAAATATTGCAAGCTTACACTGTAAAACAACAAGAGTGATGTTAAGCACACTGTATTACTAACCTTCTGCAAGGATTCCTATGGAAATCCCTAATGATTTATAAGTACATTCACAGTCCCTTTGGCTTATGCTTGCTGAGTGCACTCAAAGCATAACCTATTTTCATAATCCCTGCTTCACACACACTTTGAGGATTTGCAAACTCTTGCAAGATTGTAGAATTCATTGCATTTCTTCTGTCTATTGTCAATACTGTGTTGGTAATCACTGTAAATCCAAGATTTCCTTTTTTATTTTAACTCTGACCTGTAATGTTGAAAGTCTTCTGTTTCAGAGTAGCTTTTTCTTCATATTGTCAGACTCCTGTACACTCTCCTGTCCTGATTTTGCACTGAGTCTGGAATATATTTTTGCCAGTACTCTCCTTCTTCCTAATTATCTTTTCTTGGCCTTTGCCCCAAGTTCCCTTAGTGACCTGGTACCTCAGTGAATCAGTAAAGATCAGTATAGTAAGACATACTTGTATATAATTTTCTCATTATTCACAAGATATTTTAAGCATTAATTTTCCTTCTCCTCAGATGATTAAATATGCTTCTGTTTTATACTTATTTTTTGGTTGGGTTACAGCTTAACTTCTGTCCCATACTATTGCTGCTATTGTTGTCTGTGTAAGCTGATTGAAAATAAGCAGAAAGTTGGAGCTACAGAAACAATCATTCTCAAAAGCAAGGCTGTATGCTGCAAATTTTTATTTTAATGGCATTTATTTCTTGCAGAACATTCTACTGAGAGTAAAAGTCTCTAATACAGGTAAAAAGTCTAGTCCTCTGTCCCTCTGGTTTTTATATACAAATAAAATCATACAGAGGTGTCCAGGAATATTTCTTCATAGCAAAGGGAGCAAGTATAGAGTATACATGGTACAGAGCCATTTTACATACTCCTTTATATCTTCATTGCTGGGACGCTGTTATTATATTGCAAGAGTTCTATTGTCAGTACATGGCAAAGGTTCCACATTGCTAAGGTTTTGTACCGCCTTTATGTTTCCCATAGGCAGCTCCTCCAGGCACTGCCTCTTCCTTGTCCTCACAGCAGTCACTGACTCCAGTTCCCCTCAGCCAACCAACCCACTCTTTTATAACACTCTTCTGATCAGCTGCAACTGTGGCCTGGTAAAGTCAGGCCTGCTCCTAATCTTTAATAATTAACCCAGCTGCAACTCTTTTCTATACTACCATTATTTACTTATATTCTATCCCCCTACAGGATGCCATGATTTCACCGGTAAGTGAACATGGTGATTTGGTTCTTGAAATGGAGGAGAAATGTTCTTTTATTGTAGAAGAGCAAAAAAATTTTTTGCAGTAAAAGTGGAAGTCATGTTGAAAAGTAGAAGCTGCTGCCCCCATGTCCCTTGATGGGCCAAACATTCCTTGAGTTTAACCAAGGCTTGAATTAAGCCAAAAAAATCTTGATTTGTGTAGCTGGCTGCCTATTTCTTATCTAGATGTTTACTTTTACTTTCATCAATGGAATGAGTAGGAAGTTCCACATTGTTATAAGAAAATTGTACCTTCCCTTTCAGTTGAATTTAAATGGCCACACCTGGCATACTTCCTGACCTATATTTTTTTGTTGTGCTTTTTCCTATGTCCTTTAAGGATGTTTCCCACTTCTATATTAAAGCTATTTTGTTACACATGTTGAGTAGGTTTAAGTCTTTCATATAAAAAAAGATTCCCTTGAAGCATGATGTTACAGTTAATAAATTGCTCTTCTTTTATTCAAGTAACATGGCTGTTTTATGCCTTCTTTGTCTGAGCTACCTTAATATTTACACAGTCAGATTACCACCAACATAAATGGTGAAGATCTTCTGAAAATCCACTCTCCCTGGGCATTCAAAAAGAAAACAAACAGTAAGTAACATAAAACTTGCCTTATTTTTTCCTTTCATATGCAAATTACACTTTCTCTGGTATCATAGCAATAAATCTTTTTTCTGATAATATATGTTTCATTCGGTCTTGAATGAAGACACTATAAGGTCTACCTACCTAGCAAATAGACTGAAGTATGTACTGATAGAGATGAGACATGAAAACTCAGTAAAAATTTGAATCAAAAAAAGATTTGAATACTATTAGGTTAAAGAGCTTCCATACTAAAACATGACACCAAATTAGAAGTTATTTTAATTAAATCTTTGCCTTCTGGCTTCCTAAATGCAATTCAGAAATTACTTTCTGACTTTTACATTTGTTGTGGTTTAGGAATGGTTTCCCTCAGTGCTCCCACTGAGACTTTCCAAATCACATGGTGCTTGCTCCCTGCCCTCCCTTTCCCTTCCCATCCCTGCTACAGTGCGTTGGAGAGAATTGGAGGCACAAAAGACAGAGATCACAGGCTGTGACAAAAAAATTTACTGGATACATTGAGATAAGAAAACAAACAGCCACAGCAATAATATTAATAACAAAGTTGTACGAAATAGAGAGTGCGGTGCTTGACCCAGCTGCTGCCATACCACCCAAACCAGTGTTACCCCGCCGTTCTGTCTGCCACGCTTGCTTGACTAGAAGG
This sequence comes from Zonotrichia leucophrys gambelii, assembly GCF_028769735.1. NCBI lineage: Eukaryota > Metazoa > Chordata > Aves > Passeriformes > Passerellidae > Zonotrichia > Zonotrichia leucophrys. Next base: position 61,336,027 of record NC_088173.1, read on the forward strand.
AACCAACCCCTTCTCCTTGGAAGGGAAGATTCCCTTTTCTGCTGCCTCTGGTGACGACGTGAGATGATGTAGAATAACATCTGGGCTTTAGCCACACTTGCTCCCACCTACTGCAAAAATTAACCTTGTCTTAGCTGTAATTGCAACAAGTGTTCAGTTAACCTCACTGACATGTATAAACAGAGTTGTAGCTGAAATGTGTCTTTTCCTTTTCTTCACACGCATGCATTTCATACTTGTGTATTTTGGCTTTTGTTTCATGGATCACTTTTTTTGTAAAACTTGACTATGATGAAACAGAGTAGAAGGCAATCTTTAAGAGAGCAAGCTTCAGGTCATGTAACCACCTCAAAGTTGCCATGTTGCAGATAATTGTTCTTGTGATAAAACTCAGCATTACTAGGAGGATAGAGCTTTCAAGTGCCTGATGCTCATGAAGACGCTTATTATGTGATGCCATGTGTCAAATTTCATTCTAACACTTCCACTACGCAGTATTCTGCAAGGAGGCTCATGTCAAGTTGAAGAAATCGAAACATAGAAAAAGAGGAAAGAACAATCTTGTGAAGAGCATAGTTCTGTTGCATACCAGAATAAAAAAGAATGTCATTGTAAGGGTATAGGACTCCTAAGGAAAAAAAAATTACTTAAACTCACAATTTTATGTTAAATGCTAAGTAGCCTTTGTTTTAATGAGTATTATAATCACTACAATTGCCCATAGCAATTATGAATATACACACTAACCAGAACACACAGAAAAGGAGTGAATATTGTTCTGAGAAATAAAAAGAAAACCTTTTAAATGACACATAAAACTTAATTCAAGTGCATTATTCTTTTGCTGAGCCCTTTACATAGAGGTAAATTTGAACATCTGCAGGATTAAAATTACAGCACCATTAGCTGTTCTGGAAAAGAAGTGCGTGTTACAAGGAGATAAAGCAAATTATCTCAAATGTATCATCTTGAACTAGAATGACCTCAAATCTACATTAAGTTTCAAGTCATCTTTGAAGGCTATCTCAACATGAATTTATGACAAAGTTCCTTTGCAAATAATTGGTTACATATTCATGATATACTTGAATTTAATGTCTTTGCCAAATGTGTACATTTGGTTATGGTCTGGAGAGTTGTAGGATGAATGAACTGGACATGAGAGATATTTTTTCTCTTTGAAGAGATATTCATCAAAATAAAATAAGATTAATCAACTTACCTATTTTAAGTTACCATACTATATTTTCTGCAGAGATTTTTGAGTAAAATTTTTGTGTGTATATTTCATCACAGTCCTTACTTTAACTGGAACTCTGAAAGCCAGCACAGAAGTCCTTCAGGGAATTTTTCAGAGTTCTTCCTTACAGTTAGGCCATGTTTTTCTTATTTCATCTTTCCACAACAGCTTCTTACAGTATTTGGGGAATCTCTGTGTTCGAATCTCCTCCCCAAACATTTTATAAACTCTTTGTGTATTTCCTAACCTTAAAATCTCATTACATTAGCGTAAATATATAAAATCATTAAAGTAGTTATTATAAAAAATGTGCTTTCTGAGGACCTGTGCTGAAAAACTGAGTGCCCTGCATGGATGTTCCTTTTATAAATGAACCATAGTAATTTCTCATAAATTTGCTCAAATTTTGGAGATTAGCTATATATAATAAAATCTATTAAAATATTGATTTATTAGCTCAAAGATTATATACTAATAGAAAAAAATACAGAACACTGAATTGTAGATTAAGATGTAGATGCTAGTATTTAATAGAAGTAATTCAAATCACTGAGGAAAAAAATGTTGAAGGCTTGTTTAAAGAACCATTTAGCCTCAGGCCTATTTAGCAATGGCCAGAAATAAAGGCTCAGTGAAGAGGGCCAAATTAAGCAAGAGGTGTTTCTTTCTCAAATATTTAGCTACCCTAATGAGAAAAAAAATCTGAAGAATATGCCTGAAATATGTAGTGACTTGGTCCTATTTAAATACATATGTTGTTAGGTCCCAAAATACTTTGTGAATGAATGTTTTAATTTCCAATCAATTCTAAAATTTAGATCATAAGAACTCTTACTCAGGTTCTGCCCAGCATTTGAGATGCATGAAATGTCTGGAACTGGAGACCATCAGTGTTCTCCATCATGCTCACAGCTCACCTAATGAGGGCATTAACAGCAACAAAGCTCAGGTACCCAGTGCACTGCAAGTTTCATTGGGAATGGCAGATTTAGCACAGATGTCCTTTTTACTTGCCTGGACTGCTCCAGTCAGCTTTATAGGAAAGTTGTAACCAGATCAGTATAAAGAAAGCAAAATAGATTTAAAAAAACACAAATCTTCCCACCTTCTCAATTTTTATGATGTTTGCATTGGATATAGGTTCAAGTCCAATTCAATCTTTCAACCTCAATTTTTTATTATTTTTTTAAGAAAAGCTCCTATAACATTTTCACGTTGAAGTCTTCAATAAAATGTCTAAGAACACATTTTGTTTATGTCTGCTATCAAAATTTGCTAACATATAGTGCTGGATCCAAAATAAATGTTTTTACTCTTGTACCTATGGAACATCTATCAACTAGTGAAAAATTTAGAGAAACACAGGTGCTGTTTCCAGAGGAAGTTTCAGCATGACATGTCTTAGCCTTAGTTAGCTGGCTGCAGCTATTGTATGCGACAAGTTAAAGCCCATCAGCCTGCTGCCTTATTTCTAATTTCACATTTTCATAACTGTATTTTGGAAGTGCCTGGTTTTTTCCGCTTGTACTTACATGACCTTTACAGGACATGCTGGACTGCTGATTACACAAAGTGAGTGTAAGTTCTGTATACTCTTTTAGATAAAGCATGCTGTGCAGTGCCTCAGCCTGCTGTCATGCTTGCCATCTTCATTTCTAATATGCATGAATGCTCAGTTTCAGTGTAGTCCAAAAATTAAGTAAATTGTGTTCAAAACTGAAATGATTTACTGAATTTTATTATAGAAAATTGTTTTCCTATACAAAATGTCTGTGTATTAAAAAACACTTTTTTAGGCCAAATTTTTTTTCTGGATGATACAGTTCATAAAAATAGTTTGTGTTCAGCAGAAACCCAAAACACAGCCCCATACCTGCCACTGTGAAGGAAATTAACTCTATCCCAGCTGACACTAGATTTTATAAATTCACAGATAAAATTCTTTATCCTCTCCTGTATACACATACAAGCCAAGAAAAATCATAGGAAGAAAAATTAAATTCTTGGATGAGTGAGATTCTTGAATGAGATGGGTTTGTATATGTCCTTCTGTAATTAAACAAATATTTAAGTAACTGTCAGCATATATTTTGTTTAAGCAAATATGTAATAATTGATAGAAAAAAAAATATCATCTCTGTTGCTAGAAAACGCTTTTGGTGCCTATGACTGTGCTGGGTTGTACACAGAAACATTTCTAGGAATTGACCATGCCTGGTATTTCAGTGTCTTCACCATTCAACAGAGGAGAAGGATTCACAAAGTAGGAGTTGCCCAAACTTTCCCAAATGGAATCAGGGACCTTGCCTGTGTGACTGCAATCCTGAAATCAGTATCTGTGACTTCTCACCAACGAGTCCTGTGGAGAACACTGTTTAAATGTGACATCTTCACAGGCAAAACTCAGATTTTCCGAGACATAAAAAGAGCAGACATGATAAAATACACATGGAATTATGGGCTGTTCTTTTATTGATTTTAACAGGCTTTGTAGTAGATTTTTAAAACATATTCTCCTCTTCTATTTTCTGCTACTTTAATTCTTGGGACAAAGGAATAATTTTTTTTTTTCAAAGAGCAACCCTTTGAGATCTCAAAGCCAAATAGTGTATATTGACTGTGAAAGTCATATAGGAATAATCAAATTAGAATTCTAGTCCTGAAATATATTGATATTATGTATTGCTATGGGAACTACTGATGCTAATAAAAAATGCTTTTAATACTTTTTTTCTGCAAGATCTTTAAGATTCAATTCAACTAAAATATTGTAACACATTTTGTCAGCTTGCAATAAATTTAAATGAAAATGGTTATATTTTATCTTCCTAAGTATAAAACTTATGTTAGAGAACAGCCATTACATCAAAAATATTTTTCAGAAATGAGTACATGACTGGATGTAGGTAGGTACTAAACTTTCACCACAAATGAGAAAAATATCCACTGACCGATACAGCAATTATTTAGTAGTTCTCATTTCATAATTACAGTTTCAGTGAAAATAGAACTGTCACCATGAGGCATGCCTTCAAAATTTTTTAGGATGGAGATGCCACTAAATTTTACAAAAATTTGCAATGGTAAAGAACTGTGAAATAATGTTAAACTAGTGTTAAAGGTTTTCTTGTTGATAAGAACTGGCTTTTGTTAACTGTTTTCCCTTTCACAAACTAACTATTTAATAATTTAAAAAAAATGTCTGCCTACATGCTGAAATGTTCTCTTAGCTGAAAATATGCATGATAACTTCATAATAATTGGACCTCTTGTCATTTTTTAATTACTTACATGATAGCAACTGCAGGTGTGAATGATCCGTTACTGACAGACGCTGTTAACAGTGACCTAGATGAGTTCAAGGCCACAGGATGAAATTTTATCATCCTTTCTGAATGTTGCTCAGAAGAACTGCTTTTAACAAAATTAGTGGGGAGGGATTTTTGTTTGTTTGTTTTGTTTCTTTGGGTTTTATTTGTTTCTTTGTTTTGTTGTTATTTCTTTTTTCCCTGCTAGGGAATAGATCTTTAATGGGCTCAGATTTTAAAATTGGAGGAAGGAAGGGAACTTGATGTTGATGCTCTAGAAAACTAAATCTTGCCCTAGGTTATAAGTGAGTAGGCAGCAACATTTCAGACAGAAATTAGGAATGGTCACATTAAAAGTATCTGCTGTGTGGGAAAGTGTGATCCACTGAAAGCACTGACATTCTAATGAACAGTATCCCATGCAAAGGTTTTTTTTAATATGGATAAAAACCTCCCACATTTTAATTGGCCATATTCCTTGGGAGGCAGGACACACAAAACTTGTGCAAAATTTCATTCCCAATTTGCACATTAATGAAAAGAAACATTCATGCATCATACATAATTTAAAACACAAAAGTATGAAGCATCTGTTCAATGCAGCTAGGATTGTCTCGTGTCCTCCACATGCATATTTCTCACTTGTACAAATAGATAATATTGAGATGAATTGATGTTTCTTTTAGAAAATGAGCAGGTGCTAGAGTTTATTATGTTCTTTATCAATTTTAGAAAGGCATAATGACTTTTTCTTAAGGGCTACATTTTTATAAATTATAAAAATTCCTTGCCATTTTTTCAGTGCTCTGCATGATATAACTGTCAGTGCATTCTATAAATAAAACATGTCCATAAATACTTCATAAGGATGATACTTCCACATCAGCTTGTGAATACAATGAGTTTTGATAATAAAAAAATTCCAGTAATATTTTTAGCTTATGTGATTTTTAAGGAAAAGAAAATTTAAAAAATATATCTGTAAGAGAGGTGGCATAAAATTGAAAATGTCTAATTCCATGCTTGCCTTCAATATTTTAGGGTTATTTATGCCTGCATATATCCGAAGGAAAATATCTGTGGGCTTATATTCCTCAGTTCCAGAATAAACAGCATCTTCATTGTTTGTCTGCATATTCCAAAACCACCATCTTCAGAACTGAGAGAACATCCTGTTCCTTCACCTTGAGCAGGAACTAGCTCTACCTATATATTAAGGAGTTGTTTATCTAACTGAGCAAATAGCAAAATGAAGCATAACAATGTGAATAGATCAATCATTAAGGGCTAATGGAACAATCAGCACCATTCAATAAACTGAAATAATTGGAGAAAAGACAAATTGCTGCTGGGATTAAAGAATGAAAAAAAAAAAAAAGAATGAGATCATGGAATGGCAAGATGTATGAAGGAGAGCAATAACACAATGTGATTTTTCACTTCAATACCATATGAAATTTTGAGGTACTTTAAAATCTGAACAGGAAAATAATAAATAAGGCAGGGAATTGGAAACATTTACACTAATGTTAAATAGTAAAACCTCTGCTTTGTTCATTGTAGTAGGGCCATTAATGGAATAGTGCATTGTGTCCCATACTTCCTAGAGAATGTGGAAAACTGGGGGATGTAAAAAAAAAGGAACTATCCAAACACATGAATTCTGGGAAGCTTGAGATATTAAATTTATTTAATTAATTAACAGGAATTTAACAATGTCTAATCACAGTCCATTCATATTATGATGATACATAAGTACAATGATAAAAATCCACAGTTTAAGAACTATAGTTAGACAGATTTACCAAATAAAGTCAAACTTTTTAGCACATAGAATCAGTTTCTGGAACAAATCTTGTATGACAGGCTTGGTGTTACTCAAAATGTTTAATTCAAAGTATATGTCTCTTTTAAAAGATACTATTTGAAGTGTTTGAAGTCAGGCTTTAAATCTCAGAAATACCATGGATGAAATGTTATGTCTTACAAAGTGTATCTAGTCTTCAAAATGATGAAAACCACCAGCTAATTTTTGAATCCTTTCTGTGCTCTTGTTACTTATTATTTCTACTAATGCAGAAGATATCAGTCCTAGCCAAAATCACATATGCATGATGAAACAATAATACTTTGAAAAAGAATGATGTAGAACAGATAAGAAAGAAAAATAATATTTTTTTAATATTTCAGTAATTTATGTAATGTAGAGATCCTTTCAATCAGTTCTAGATAATTTAGTTTACTTCTTTTGCAACAATTACCAAACTAAAGATTAGATATCTTTGATGTTGCTGCACTTACTGGTAGTGTAGACATAAACCCCCAGATTTATAAGAAAAAAGATTATCTTGAATTAACTGGAATATCTTTATCATAAAATACCTGACCAAGGAAAGGAACATAGTGCTTTGGCTGTTCGCCCAATATTGTAATCACTGCATCACCATCTAGAGCATAACCATGAGTAATATTTCAAATTAATTTTTTTGCTTGCTTGCCTCTAATCCTCAGGTAAGCACATTGTTGGTACAATCAAATATGTGCCATAATGGAGATACTGACAACAACCAACATATTAGTTTTGTTGTTACTTGCTAAATTTTTGTCTAAGTGTAGATAGTCTAGCTATGGCTGCACTTTCAAAAATCATGTAAACTCACTACAACCAACTGTAGTATCATTTCTGAATGAGCAAAATGCAGACAAATGACAGGGAGCAAAACTAAAGAGCTTCTAATGTGAAATGTTACCTAAGGAAAAACAATATTGTGTCAAAAAGAAAATGGTCTGAGAAACCCTAAGCAGAAAGAAGAGGAACTGGATGTTAGGTTACAATGGAAGAGGTACTCAGCTTTACTTCATAGGAGATGAAAGAATCAGAATGATGCCTTAAATTATCTGCTTTAGCTGGAGTCTTAATACCTGAAAGATTTGCTTCCCAATGAAGAGCTTAAAATATTCAATAGAACAGTAAAAATTTCCAATTTTCTGATTAAAATTATTTTCATAGATTTATCAAATACTTTAATTTGGAAGTGACTCATTGGCATCATCAGGGAACTCCCTGCTCCTTGCAGGACTAAAAATTAAATCATGTGACTAAGGGTGTAGTCCAAACGCTGCTTGAACACTGACAGGCTTGACCGCTTCCTGGGTAACCTACTTCAGTGATTGACTACAGTCTCAGTGAAGAATTTATTTGATTATTCTCTGTTTTGCTAAAATACTGTTCTGTGTTTAACTTGGTATGTATGATTTTGACTTGCTAACAGAAATCCATAAACCTGCATTGATGTGACAGTGCAGGTTTCAGGACTTGCCTGGGTCACTCATAGCCTGAGATAATTTAGTTGTGTTTGTGTCTGTGTCTGTGTTTAATTTGCTTTATGTTTGTGTAACTGTGTTTTGGCGGTAAGCAGACTCACAAGGATGACCACTGTGCTACAAAGCTGCTGGTTGTGCACGATTCTACCTTTCTATCTCAGCCCAGGCACCGTTTTGATTTGCCATAACAGAGGTTTAGAGTTCTTTCCATGTTGCATGGGTCAAGCTAATTTTACAAATATCTAGCATGGGGATCTCTTCTTGCCCTGCATACATTATACAATTATACAATTGAAATTGTTCCTTCAGGGATTATTGTACTACAACATTGACCTTGTGTGCACTTGTGCCTTTGTGTCAGGGCAGCTGTAGAAAAACCTCAGGCATAACCAAAAGATATCTTAGTCATAAATTTGAACTTATGTATTATGTAGTACTTCAATGTCTCTACAATGTCATTCTCTTTCCAAAAGAATTTAAGTTTATACTTAGTAACTAGATGATGATCTGATCTAGTCCAAAGGGTACTGAATGGTGGAAACTTGCTACTGCTTGCTTACACCCTTGCCAAATTATGTCATTTGCACTATATAATGACATTTTCTCATTTAGGACTTCCTTTCCAATAACATTTTCATAAAATTTGGACAAGTTATTTGCATGCCCTAGGTCTCTGGATAATTTTTCTTTGTATCTTGATATTGACTGATCAAGTACAGGATTCATTTACATAAATTTGTGTCCTGAGTCAATGTCCTCCAAGCTGCATGCTGGCATCACTTCATCCACATAGATTTGCACAACACTAGATGGTTGAGACAGATGCTATCAATGTGTTCCATTTGCAAACAGCAGCTTTTATTTTTATATTTTCTACTAACGTTAAAGAGGGGTGCATCAACTTTCAATGTATTTATTAATAATAGGTTAACAAGCACAAATAATGACATTTTGATGATAAATCATCATGATGATGATTTCCTTACTACTAGAAAAGACAAAGACTCATAGATTTTATAGGGAGAGCATTATTTCTAAAAGTAAATATTCCTCATTAAAAAAAAAAGCAAAACAAAAACTAAACCAGAAAAAACCCCAAAAACCAAAACAAAACAAAATCCCCCCAAAACCCCAAAAAAGCCAGCCATTCTAAATAAATGAATCATTAGTAATAATGTGAAGTACCTATAAGAGCAGGAATGAATGATGAAATTAGTGCTAGACTAAAATATGTCTGGACATAATAGGAAATTACATTTCCTGGTAGAAGTACAGATCCATTCTACCTGGTTAAGTGACTAGATTCTAGTTAAACTACTTCAAGTGAAAGCTAAAATACAGAAGCCTGTTTTATTTCACTAGTTGTTTGGAAGCCTGTTTTATTTCTCTAGTTGTTTATATAATGCTATAATATCAACACTTTAATTATCTTTAATGTTATTATTCTTAGAGGTTATCTAGAAGTGTCGCTTCTTATTTTGTTCTCATGGTACAAAGCATCCTGGCACAAACAAGTCATCAAGGAGTTGGTAAGTTTCTAAAGTGGTGACCATACCTACTCTTGGCCTGAGAAAGGAATAGAAAGTAAATTATACTAGGATAGAATGCAAGTAGATCAGAACAGAAAAAACAGCACAGGGTTTAGGTCAGTCTTCCATTTTAATAACCTTACATTAGGAAGAAACTTACAGCAACTGTAGTTAGGTCAAAAAATCCTCAAGATTACTTACATAAATACTAAACCCAACTGCGGAACTCTGAAAGTAAAAAATGCTATAGGCAAATTACTCTCCCTAATTTTCTCTTATTTTGGAAAGTGTAGTGCTTAGAGAAAAATATTCAAAGAAGTGGAACCTTTATGTTTTCATGCTGTACAAAGAATAGAGAGTTTTGTTTTGTGAAAAGCTTGAATTGAATTCTGTTTAAATTTTAGATATTTTAATTAAAAACATATTTCCATATTTCCAAAATAATTTGTTAATTTCTAAAAGAAAACAATTCTTGAACTGTTTTGACACATGTTCATTATTCAGTGGAATATTAAAAATAGCCACTCAGAAACACAAGCACAAGAATAATACTGTGGAATGCCGATGACAGAAATAAAGAAGAGCATATCTCACGAAAGTTTCCTGAATACCTTATGTTATATCAATGAATATGTCTGAGAATAGAGACACAATTAGTCAGTATCCCCCTCACTGTGAAACACCCAGGAAGTTTCAGCATTCAGGGCTGTATGTGTGGTCTCAGCAGAGCCATATGGAGAAAGATGATCACCTTCCTGCTCTGTTGCACTGCCATTTTGCTTTGCAAGCTGGTGTTTAAACTGCTGCCCACACACTACTCATTTGGGTGTCAGTACCAAATGTGTTTATGCCAACTGTGTTTCAGTTTATTATTCCTTAGAGGTGTCTGCTTACATTTTTCTATAGTGAGATCTCAGGACTAAACAAATTCATGTTACAAACATAACACAATGAAAACCAAAAATCATGAAAGAATAAAGAAAAATTATTGAAATGTTCTTTATTACAAAAATCTATCCTGAATAATTAGAGGCCCAGAAAAATGTTTCTTTGATGGATTCAAGACAAATTTCACTTTGTAGGACCCTGTGTTTCTTTCAAATCACCTGAGACAGGAACCTCTGTATAGATTTATTGCTCTTCAAAAGATTTGTGGCTCATTTCCATGGAATTCGATGAATACTAATTGTAATTTTTTTGTCATACTGCTGTTAGAACACAAATCATTGTCTCCCAATCTTCATCAAGATTTATGACGATTTGGCATTGTCATCTCTAATTGGAGTTTATGAAAACTGCTGTTTTGAGAATTGCCAGTACATTATGCCAATGCATGCTCAAACCATACTGTTCGTGCAATGACACAGCCAATTCAGGTAATGTCATTGACAACAAAATGTCATCTGTTCCAGTAATCTGTAAAAGAGCATCTGATGTTCTATGTAAATATATGTTACATTCTTTTGTGTTTGCCATATTAATAGTAGAAATGAATAATTTCATATGTTGCAGCATATATCATAAGGGAAAATTTGATGGAAAAAATCTACTATGGTCATCAGCAAGGGTTAGTTTTCATTTTTTGTTATTACTTTAAAATTATCTAAAGAACTATGCCTTAAGTTAGCTACAATAACCTAGACATGAAAAAACTAATAACATTGATTTTATTAAATTGCATAATGAGATAATAAAAACAACCAAACCAGTGGGTATTTACTATTCAGAGGCCCTCAGTCTGAACACAATAATTTAATTTACCAGTTAATTACATAAAAAGAGAATGGGTCCATTAAGTACCATGAGGAATTCTGTACCAGATCTTAGCTGCTCCTTAATATCATAGATGCAGTAATCCTAATGGAGATTCAGTGACACACATTGTTAAAAAATGCAATTTATTGCATATGACTAAAGTATTGACCATAATGGTACATGAGGGTAAAATTTAATTCCTTTATGGTACTGAAGACACAGAAAAATGAGGAGAGAGAGTAGGAGAACAAAACGAAATGGCAAGAGACTGTGGCAGAAAAGGAAGAAGGCAGAGAGGAGAAAAAGAAAAGGAAGTTGAAATAAATAAAATTTTGATCAGTTCCTATCTGGTTTAAGGTCAAACATTTAAGGTAGAGTATTTCCACTAGTTTTTTTTTAGAGATAGTGAAGGATCACCCTTGAGTTTGAAGATTGTAACTGAGATGAAGTTTTAATATGATTTCTTCTGCAGGGTACGAAAAAAACTTATGCACACCTTGATCTAATTTTGGTGTGGTTGCTCAGGCTTGGCTAAGAGCCAAGCTCCCACCCAGCTGCCCTCCACCCAGCTCTGGGGAAGAAGACAGTAATAGTGGAGAAAAGAGTGAGAGCAGGAGTCTCAGGGGTTGGGACGAAAATAGGGAGGGAGATCTATTACAACTTAGCATTGCAGGAAAAGCAGAATTGGCTTCAGGAAAATTGACTATATTTATTGTCAATTAAAATAAATATTTAGTTCTAGATTTGGGTAATGGGAAACAAAAAGACAAACATTAAGTCTTTTCCTGTTCTCTCCCTTTTCCCAGTCCCATCTTCAGTCCTTCACCCTAGTGTCCTGTCCTCCCCCTTTACTGTCACCACTGTCCTGATGGGCTTTCCAGCAAGGAATCAGGTGGTGCAGGAAGAGGGGACTATGGTCAGCTCGTGGTCGTTTCTCTCTGCCATTCCTCTTTTCCAGTGCAAATCCTGTAGGAGACAATATGAAAAGTAGATCCCAAATAACGAGAAGAAGACAAGCACATAAGTAAATGGGGAAAATGGGGAAAAGTAGTTTCTAAAGAAAACATAGTGAAAAGAAAAAAACTCCAGGAGAATGTTTTATGAAATTGAGATAAAGAGAAAAGAAGGAAGCAGTGAAATGGAGACAAGTAAACAGGAATTATAATAAAACAATGTATTAATCATATGTGTGATTAATAACTGTATTACAGGCACATGTCAGAGTAGGAATCTGACAAAAAAAAACTGTAATAATTTTAAATCAGTGGTTGCTTTTGATTTTTGAGAATAAGATAATTACATAAATGCTTCACATCTTTTCCCTTTTTTGTAAAGATGAAGTCTGTGAAGCTCTTACTGCAGTCCTTAATAAGCTAAACAGTTTTCCTAGGACATCTGGGGAAAACAAAATTAAAATCCTAAAGGTGATAATTAGACAAGCACAGTGATTTGTCTGATGTAGCCTACTGCAAATATTAGAAATAATACAAAATCGTGCCAAAAGGGCAAATGAATAGAAAGGTTTTTTCTGCACTTCAGAACATTTAAATCTCCTAGAAATGATGAAATATCAAATTACTGCCCTAAAATTCTGAGGCTTTCTCATTTGGAGGAACAAACAAATCGTTATACAGGTTACTTTAGGACACCATATAAGGAAAACAGCACTGAAATTCAGGTAGTTCTATATGTATATCTATAATCTATATGTATAGCTCTGAAAAGCACCTGTTGTCCTATGTCATGGTTCAATTCTGGCTGGCAGTAAAGTACAAACAGCCTGTCACTCACTGCCCCCTTACTGTGGAGCAGAGTCAGCAGGATCCTACTACAGACTCATTTGGTAAAGCTGGACTCTGATTTTAATTTTTAGGCTTCAGTTTTCACACTTAAAATACAGTATGACTTAAACACCTACATAAATATGCTGCCCATCTAGAATTTTTTAGACAAGAATCAGTTTCTGCAAGGCCTTACCTTTTTATTGCCTGAGCTAACCTTCCAGGAAGCCAAAATATGCACTGCACTCCCTGAAAGTTTTTCTGCAGAACAAAGGAGCAGGAGTTTCTAACTGCTGGTGTAAATCAAATATATTTAGGTCATCAGCATACTAAGTATTTAGTGCTGCTGCTCATGTGCAGACCTTTAGAAGTCTGCATTAGCAAAGTTAGAAATTCTGAGGTGGTATTTCCCCATTCTCATTGAAAATTATTGACATTTCCTGCACTACAAAGTGAGACCAACATGTGTACAGGAATAAATAATTCTTTGAAGACAACGTGTGAGTGAAATACAATTGAAGGTTTTTTTCCAGTTTGGAGCAAGCCTGCTCCACCATCAGAGCAGTAAAGCAATGACTTAAAAACCAAAAAAACCAGAAAAAACACAAACAAACAAACAAAAAAAAAAAAAAAAACCAAAAAAAAACCCAAAAAAACCAAAAAAAACCCCAAACCAAAGAAACCCCAAAAAATTTTTCAAAAAGAAAAATCCAAAAACCTCAACAAAAGTGCCAAAAGAGAAACAACAGAGAACACCACTCTCTAAGCAATTGCAGAAAATGAGAGAACTTCTAAAAGCAGAATACCTATCTACTTACTTGTACTGTCATATTGTAATGAACAAAGCCAATCACCATTTCTGCATAGTGTACTCCTGTTTATTAGACCATGCAATCTAATTTCTTATTTTTGAATGCTTTTTCTGACACGTGGTTTGTATATTTTGTTGCTGCAGTGTACATTTAGGAGAACAATATTGTATTAGCTGGAAAAAGTTTCAAGTGGCGATTTTGGGGCTCATTTTACCATTTGTGTGCAAACAAATCAGGGGTTTTACTGAACAGACTCCAGCAGTGCAGGGATACCTTCCATATTCAGAGGTGCCCCGAAGCTGTGTTTAACTTTAAACAGTTATCTAGGTCCCACGGAAAAATGATGTGCTGAAGTGCAGTGTTTGATTCTGCCTTGTAAACAAAGGTGTCTAGTGCCATCTGAGATGACCTGAGAGATTTAAATGTGGCTGGCATATCTGACAAAGAGCCTACAGGAGATATGTGCCACTCTGCACTTGCAGATGGACATCAGGCAGGATATCCTAAAGCAATTCAAATGGATGTTGACTTCCTGTCAACAAGGAGTCAGCAAGGAGCAAATGAACTGAACCCATTGTGTCAATACCTGGTGCACTGAAATTGCACTTATAGGAATGTTAGGCTCTGAGCACTTTCATATATATAAAAGCATTTCATATATATAAAGGGTGTGAAATGTGGAAATGTATGCTTCTGGAAGAGAACCTATTTTTGTCAAATATACACAGCGACAGGATATGAAGGTGTGAAGAGTAATTTAGAAAGTGAGGCTAATTCTGTACATCTGTCGTGTTTCAGGGGTTGAAAGATTTGGGATTAAAGAAAATTAACCACCAGTAGACAAAGAAAAAATAATCCCCAAAGCAGTTTTAAGAACTCAGTGAAAAGTGACATAGAGAGGATGTTAAAATGACTCTAAACTGCTGCTATTACCATCCTGATGGAATGAAAAATGTGAAACTAAATTTGTCTCCCCAGGACAGACTGATACAGTAGCCCTGATGAAAGAGCGTCAAACTTTATTTAGTACAGTTTCCTTAGAAACAAATTTGGTTGTGAATTTTTGAGTACCAGTGCCTCATAGCTGTTCCTTTTCTTCAGCTGCCATAGAGGTCATGGAGGAAAGACCTTTAGGCTTGCAGAACATTTGGCTGCTGGAAATATTATGGTATTTTTCCTTAACTACATCTGTAAAAAGAAAAACTAGTCAATGAAGATCAAGAGTGCTTTTGTTTTGTTCTCTTTTTCTTTTTCCCTATGACATTGGTAGCCCCTTTTTTTAAAAATTAAATTCAAACTAGGCCAAAAGAAGAAGTGGAGTGTGAAAAAGATTCTGGACAAAATGTGTTTGTCCTCTTACATAAGTTTAAATTTTATAGTTTATGTGAAATAGGTTTCCTAGTTTATTTGTTCTGAGTTCTTCTCAGAAATAGTAATCGTTCACATGTTTTACGTAGGAAGTTATAGTATGCAACTTTGCAGTATTTACTGATAATCATAAAAAATGAAACACAAAACCACTTGAAATGTGATGGTATTCTATGTCAGTGTCACGTATCGTCCAAAGCACACTGTAAAATATGCAGTGTTTGTTACTTTTTTCAAAGATCAAGTTTAAAGAAATAAACTTCAAAACTGCAGTGTAATAGAAAGTGATATTTTGAATAATATCTATCTCATAACAACTGCAGAGAAGGCAGAATTAATTTTCTAATCTTCAAAATAATTTGTTAAATTTCTACCAGTTCAAACTGGTGCAGGATAACTGAGGAAAAAACCTGCTCTGAGATAATGTACTTCAAATGACATGTCCTTATAAAAGGACAAATATAAAAAGAATTTTTAAAACTGAGAAATCAATGACTTCTCTTGCAATGACTGTAAAGTTATATCCTTCAGAATTGCTTTCCAGACTTTCAAATTGTTTCCAGACATAGACTGTATAGAAATACATCAGTTTCCAAAGAAAATCTTGGTTCTGAAATGAAAGCACTTGCAAAACACATACATAACTTTAAAACAATCAGTGAAACACAAGGAATCTGTAGACAGGTTTTCCTTATTGTGCATAAAAATTGTGATGTAAAATCAAAGTAAATTAAAGGATTTTGTAATATTTTTGATACTTGCATTAAAAGAAAAAAAATCCAAATATATTTTACCCATTGCAATGCATTGTTTAGACATTTGTCATTCTAAATGTGTCTTCAAATGGGCACTGAGGGTACTACACTGAGACCACTCCCAGCTAGGAAAGAGATTCTATGAAATTTTTCAGTAGAAAAGAAATGTTTATGCTCTAGTTCAGGCCAGATCCCAATTTACATTTTCCTTTTACATTCTACAGTTGCAAACTTTTGACCTTGCAAAGGAAGAAATGTTTTTCCTTTTCTTTTTGTGCGAACTGGTTTATTGGGCTGTGGCAGATCAGATGACACATTTCATCTAACAAATACTAGGATTTCATTACTGGACAGAAATACATAATATGCTTTGGGATACTTGGAAAGGAAATTACTACTTAGCTAGTAAATGTTATTAAATTGTTCCTGATTTTAATTGTATATATTTTAATTCCCCTAAATATTCCAGAGTGCACAGACATAAGCAAGATATCCTCTGATTTGTACATGTTATCATTATTTCAAAAGCAGCTCTAAGAACATGTGCAACATCTGTTTTCTGTTTCTGACCAGCAGATCTTTTGCAGCTTGCAAACTTGGTATCCTGTGTTTAAAACTTCTATTTAGCTGAACACAAAACATCTGCACAGGGCTGAAAACAACTTCTGTTGAATAAATGCAGACACACTGAGAAACTTCCTAAACAAGAAAAGAAGGTATAGGAGAAATTGTTCCATGCAAGAATAATTTTTCCATTCCAGCCCATTGGGAGATCCATCCCAGCTGCCAGCCTGGGGTTTCTGATGCAGGATGAGGTAGGATGCTGCTTTCCAGATCCACCTCAAGCCTGCCCAGCCTGTCCCCAGGGCGGCTCCGTGGCTCCTGACAGCCTGCAGTGGAGAGCAAACCCAGGTGCTGTGTTTGCCCAGTTATCCCATCATAAAGAAAACCCAAACAATATTTGAGGTAGCAGCAATTTTAATTGAATAGTTTAGAAAATATTTATTTACAATACAATTTGATTAAAAATAAGGGATAATTTGGTTCCAATAATAGTGCATAAGCAAATGATAACCGCAGGGTACGGAGTGCAGGGTTCTGGAACCCTTGCCACCTCACGTACGAGCTTGCCAAGCTAAATCATCCCTTATATGCCACGTGTCAATGCCATCCCCTCCCATTTTCTATTCATCACATTTCTGCCTCCTCCCTCATCCCCACCTGTACCGTGCATGCTCCACCACTCGGTTTGGTGGTCGCACAGGTCTTTGGGGGTCGTCACTGATGAAGGCTCTGTAGTCTTCCTCTCTGTCCTTTAATTCACCTTTGGGTTACGCATGCGCACCAAGCCAGTATAATGTAAGCCAAAACTAACATATTACTACATTTAAGCATCAAAGCAATAAATCTCTTATAGCTGGCATTTTCCTGGTACCCAACCAGATTTTCCCTTCTTTCTGTTAATTTTTAGTAACTGTTATCTCTTGCTTTTCCTCCTGTCCTTGAACATCTGCAAGGAGGGGGGTGGAGCCCCTCCTCTCCCTTTCTTTCTTACATTACAACTTTTAAGTGTTTTATTATTCCCACATATTAATTACTGTACCAATATTGATTACTGTTTCAATTTTATCAGCACGAATCATACCTATTTACCACACAGGCAAGGAAGTTGACAATGGCACATTGTATTCTTCTGCCACTCCTGCTCTATCATCAGCGTCTAACGCTGCATAAATGTGCATAAACTGAGCCTGTGTGTGCATCCAGCTTGTCTAAAATCAGAGACATGAAGTCTAGAAACTACAGATGGTTTCAAATATCACTATCTTAAATGTATTTCCATAGAAATCAGGAGCAACAACTACTTCTGTAAATAAATTTTGCAACTCAATAATTATAATGTGAATTTTACCATATAATTAAAACAAACAAAAAAATCAAAGAGGTGAAATATAGGATTTTTAGAATTTAAAAAAATTCTATAATATAAATTCACCTGCTCATACACATGCAGAGTGATTCTTAAGACCTGACCAGAAATTTAGGGTCCCTGCTACATTCAGTGATTATAGTTGCAGAAATTTTAAGCATTTATGTTGAAATCAAAGAGAACTTGAGGTAAAGTTCTTAGGATTAAAGTAAGAAAAAACAAAACTACTGAGATGTATATTATTTTCCTGTCTTGTAATTCTCCTCTGAACAAAGTTCTGTCTGACAATATTTGCAATGCTTTTCCTTTACCATAGAGAAACAACTTGAAGCCAAATTTTCGAAATTTCTTGGTTCTTTCATTTCATTTTGAATTAATTGAACTTGACATAAATCTTAATGTATTAAAATGCTTAGAGAGATAAAAACAAGGTTCTTTCTTTTGCATGCTTGACAAACAAAACTAATAATTGTTTTCTTAATTTTGGTTTACATCTCTACTTACAAGCCCATGAAAGGGAAAAACTACTGCAACCTAATGTCAATTGTGGAAATGCATTTGTACCTCTAGGAAATGTTTTGATGTTATAATAGTAGTTTTTAAAAAGGTTTTTATAAAAAAACTACAAATTAAATACTTTTATATGCAACGCAGTTTTGGATAATACATGGTAAATAAAGTTTAAAAAATCTTGAAAATCAGTTAAAAAAATCTTGAAAAATCTGACAAAAATATACAAAAAAGAAAATAGTACTTGCAGTGGGAAAAACAAGAATTAAATTTAACTAAAAGAGGCGGAAAAACTTAAAACTGTGTTAAGAATTTATCTGGTTTTATCTGTTTACAGCTCAAATTCCACTTTAACATTCTTACAAAGTAGAAATGAGAAATTTAAGTTAGTATGTAAGTATGAAGAATGTAATAAAGCTTTTTACAAGGTTTAATGGAATTCAATAAATATGGATAATGGAATTTAATGGAATAAATAATTCCATTAAAATTATTATTTAGTAAAATATTTTTCATAGTTTCTTAAGTCAGTCATCTGGCAATATTAAAAAGAAAAGTTGACTCTCCCTTAAAAAGTACCAATTTGAATTTCAAAATCATAGGATTACTTCATAATTGCTTGAAGTTAGAACATTACTTCAGTTACCAGCAATCAGCTGTTTAAAAATAGTGTCCCTAAATCATAGATCTATATTTTTTCTGGGCCATTTTCCCCTTAAAATTGACTTGACATTTAAAACATCAGCTTTTTCACAGTGTGCTTCCCATCTGCAATTATGCTGCAGCCCACTCAGCTCTGTCCTTGCAATAGCAATAAACCCATTAAAAAAAAAAAACACCTGCAGATGGATAAAATGGACAGCTATCCACCACACACACAAAAAAGAGAAAACAATGGAAACAGCAAAACAAAAAAGATGTTTTAAATAACCAGACATTCTTACAGACATCCATTACACCGTAGGGTGTGGAATTTAGTGTTTGTACAAGAAAGGCATATTACATACTGAAGTGTCTTTGCTCTTTGGGTAATTATAGGCACCAACAGTAATCAACCTCTCTTTCATACAAGAATGCTAACATAGTGGGAGCAGTCATTTACTATTATCTCACAGGCTTTGTTTGTAACATGGAAGAGCAAATTAGTGAGAGTGCTTGTGTCCTTTGTCATAAACTGGATAAAATCTCATGTTAGGGAATGAGGATAAAAGGCCTGGGTTACCTTGCTTGTGAATTTTACTTGGATGGTAGCCATTCCAAAGGCTCTAAAATTCTTCATGGATCATGGCAGATGTGTTTATGTTTGTTGTTTACATACAAATTTTATGCTCATTCAGTTTCTAGCATGACTCCTGATTTACAGTGGCATCAGAGGGAATGAGAGCAGGTAAACCCACAGTGTGTTCTGGGACCCTGTGTCTGCACAAGTTGTGGTGCCTGGGCCAGCTCATTTAAAGGTTTTTTAAATTCTCCTGTTCCACAGAACCAACATTTGTGTCATTTGTATGAAGGCATAACCTTCACTTGACCTTCTTGCTTCTGCCTTGACTTGCAAATCTCATCATGCAATTTATGAATTCATATAAAAATGGAAAAAACCTGAAAAAACCTGAAAATGTACTTCCAAGGAAATTTACATATATGCAAGTCTTTTCATGAGCAATGCAAATTGTTAACTTCTGTTTAATTGATTCTGTGCTTTCTATTTGCATTCACCTACACTGAAGAAGCTTTAATATTTTCAGTTGCTGTGGAGATTATAACATCTTTCTTTTATATATGCTCATGCATTTATTATTATACAACAACAAAAATAATAACCAAAAGAATAACAGCAAGAATAACAAGAATAGTAGTGCAGTATAATCACACTAAAGCCTTTACCTGAAAGAAAATATTTTGTGCATTTCTCATCCAGTCACAAAGTGAGAATTTTCATAAAATCTGTAGAAATTTAGGCTGAAATGTGTTTGGAATTCACATTCAAAACCTGAAAGGTAGAACCTGAGAGACAAGATGTGGTATATAGGAAATAAGAAGCTAGTCTAAACTGAAAAGAAACTATATATATAAATTTTGTTTTCTACTCAAATGTTTTAAAATCACATCTGACTTTATTAACATCTTGAAGAAAACTTTCATTGCAAGCTAAAATATTAAAGAAGAACATCCCTAAAGTGCTGCTGAATAAGCATGAATTTTCTTGCTCTAAGTTGCTTGTCTAATTCAGAAGGTAGTGGCAGACAGCCAAACTTCTTTCCTAGATGTTAAGACTATACCATAAAGTATCCTTAATGTAGTTTTCAACTCTTCTGTTTATCTCCCTGGGGATAAAAGAACCTACTGTTTTGAAGTGTCAGATTTTATACTGTGTTGCAGTGAGTTATTTTTATTTATCTTCCATTTTATATTTTTCTGAGGCATATATGAAAGTGATGTTCAAAGAGCTATTCCTACTATTTCAGCTTTTTTCATTTTTAAGCTTTGTTTTGAAGAACCATACAGAAAAAAACCATACATAGCTTATGTCCTGGTAATTATACTCAGACTACACGTACCTTTTGTTCATCATTTTTTTTTTTTTTGCCTTTGGAAGACAAAAGAAATCTGCCATTCTAAATCAGATTTTAAATGGTACTGCATGCTACTTGAGAGCAGAAGTGGCATTTAACTACAATTTCCTTGCCGTGCTGTGCAGATAAGCAGTATCCATGTTGTTTCCTGTTAAATTTTCTGCAAAAGTTTGGGGACACTGAGATGGCCAATCTCACCCAAGCTTAGGCTCTCCCCAGTCCAGCAGCAGATGCAGAGCTGCCAGCAGTCAGAAAAGGAACTGCAATGTCCTGAGTGCTTGCCATAAAACCTGGTGGTGCACACGGTATGCGAGTGTTTTCAGGAAATATACGACTTGCATACTGCCCTTTTGTGATCCCCTATCATTAAAAGTGACAGATGTGTTGCGCACAGGTAGGCAGGTCTAATGTGATGTCCTTGAGGAGCTGCTCTTTGGCAAGAAAATCCTCTGGGGATCTCTAGTCCAAGCCATCCCCTAGTCATTTATATAACTTCTTGAGGAAAAAAAAAAAAAAATCAGTGAAAAGTCCTTCCTGCTCAACTTTAATGAACCAAAAACCACTATTTCTTAAAATTCAAATTTCCTTGAGAGCCGTGGGGGTGAATTTCCATCAGAAAGTCATTAAAATAGGAATTTTCTAAATATAAATATAAAGCAGAACTTTTAGCTGCTTATACAGCTGAGGCCTGCAAATCTCTTTAAGATATATTTAATTTGAAGAAGAAGAACTACTGAAAACAAAGAGAATTCCTCTGAGAAATGTTCATAGATGTATCTAAGGACCCATAAAGTAGTTTGCAGCAGGAAATTGTAGTCTTTCTCTAGAAAGGGTAGAAAATCAGTATCTGATTCATCAGTGACTTTATTTGAACTCTGAATTGGAAGCATGGATATGATCCTTGAATAAGTAGATTTCTTCACTCATTTATAGGCATGCATTTAAGTGTACATAGCAGAGCAGGAATAGAAGCACAGATCTTGTCCTCGGCTCCATAAAGCTGCTTTAGGGAAAAAAGTAGGACAGAGAAATTTTGGGAAATATTGTTAAAATATAGAAGGAATAAAAAGTGGGAAAATACAGATTTTTCTGCAGCAATTGTTAGGAACTATGATGGAGCTATTATAAGGTAGGATATAATACTATCTCTTCCTATTTAGCCTTCTCATGTACATACATTTTTAAAATTTCATTTTACTGACCCTTAAGTGTGCACCAATAGTCAAAAGCAGAGTTATTTTAAGCATTTTTTAATATTTTATAAACAGTTTAATTAGAAAGAGATGTTACTAGAGGACTTAATGTAAAATCTGAAATTACAATCACATCCTTCTTCCTTGAACTTGATGAAGCACACTAGCACTCACTCACTGCAGAGAAGACTAAGTTGAACTCTTCTTTGTAATAATAAATTATTAAACTGTCCCCTTGCAGCTCTTCCAGATATTGGTGGTAATAATTATCAAGCTTTTCTGGGTTAATATATTTTTCCTTCATGAAAATGGCTTGTATTTCTAGCATTCTTATTTTTATGCATTTTGCTAGTTCCATAATTTGTGAAAATTCTTCCCTCATTTGCTATTTTAATCTATGCTATTCCCTACTGTGTCATTGTACTTCTCCCTGCTCCTGTGCCATGCTGTCCTCAGGCTAACATGAATAGCATTATGTGCATCTCTGAGGTTAGATGCAAATCTAGACTAACATCTTCTTGTGAACATGGTCTGTAACATCTCTCCTTTGTCTGTTTAAATGTTCAGATATGGAAAGCTGGGGTAAACTTAATGCCAGTTGCTGTATTACAAGGAATAGTACATTTTCTCATACCTAAAGGTACAGGACATGCTTATCTATGTGTTTGTCTGAGACTTGCATCCCACAGGGAGTAAAGCTGCCTTGCTGAAGGAACTGGGGTCCAGATGCTCAGACATTTAGGGACACAGCCCCAGTTGGTGCTTAGAGGGTGGGCTGGAGAGCACAGCACTGCTCGTGGTTATAGGGAAAGCATTGAGAAGCAGCCATTTCAAACACACTGAAAGCACAAAGATGGAGAGCCAAAGCCTGGTCTTAGTTAAGAAGTGTTGAACCACTTGCATCTGAAGTTTCTACAAAGGTAATAGCTCACAGATCCATGTGGACAAAGATGTCCTGACACAATCCACAGCAAAACACGCTATTCAGTCCCTGCAGGGAGAGCCATGGCAGGGATTCCCAGGGTGCCCCAAAGGAAGCGAGGATGGCAGCAAGGCAGCTGGAGCGCTGGCTCACCTGCAAGGTGTCAGCACGCTCAACAGGGAAAGTCAGGGGCAGAGTTAAGTCTGGAGAGAGGAATCAGGGCCGGTCTGAGGCCAGTGGTAATTCAGCATGTCTGTTGTGATGAGTCAAAGTCACATCAGGAAGTTATGTCCAGGTCTGGATTAAGGAGGTAAAGTACCAGGTTAAGGTGTAAACATTCCAGCCGTGGTGCAGCTCAGGATCAAGCTGCAGAGCTGCTGACTAAACAAGGCTCCTGTGGAAAAAGTGATTAAAACCCTTGTTTCTATCTCACTTCCCAAAAGCTCTTAGTGACGAAGCTGACATTGGCCTTGGCTAGCTGAAGTCCTTAATTTATCTTAACTAAACTCATGGAAGTGGAGATGCATTCTGGACTCTGTCAGGAAGAGTTTTAACCTCTGTTGAATCAGTGGATTGTTTAGTAAATCATGGGACATCTTATCAAAACTAGACAGTATAATTTCTATATCTGAAGAAGACAGATACATATCTAAGTGCAGCCAGATAACTCCTGGATAAAAGTGGATAAAATCAGCTTTGGGACAAGACATAAAAACTTCCTGAACTCTCCAGAAGAACTGAATGGAGAACAGTTTAACTGAGTTAACAGGCTTGTTCACGATGAGTATCTAAAGGTAGTCCCTGAGGGCCCAGTCCTGAAATGGGTTCTGTGAAAGGAAGGACATTATTTCTCATGGATGGGTGCTTTTTCAGAATCTCCAAATAGAAATGCAGCATGAAGCATGGAATCGTGACTGCCATCTTGTAAGAAGCAGGTGGCAAATCAGCTGTTTGAGAGAGATATTTTTATGAGGTAATTTTGACATGATCAAATTAAATGTGATTTTTTTTCCCCTTTTGTTTATTCATCCATCCTTATAAAATTTGTTACTCTATTATCTATTCTAGCTGGTATAAATAAATTGTGCCTTGTTACATTTGCCTTAACCAGGATGTCATTTAATATTCTTCCCCTTAGGATATGAGGAATAACTTGGGACACAGAAGCAAACAAACAAGGATTCAAGGAGCCACCATAGGACCTTCACTGTATCAAAAGCTGGGAGTAATCAGCAGTGCTAGCTGCACGTATATAGAGAAAAAGAGTTACAATTTTTTATCAGGTTTTTTTAATCACTAAGGAGATTTTGTGGTTCATCCATGACTTCATGGGTGAGTAATGGGTGTTTTTGCATTCTTGCAAAGTACTTTTTGACATTTTCTTAAACTAAAAATTTTTAAAAAATCCAGAAATAATTTCATTATGATAAGGCATAGGTCTTTTTTGCACTATGTTTTTCGTCTTTTCTATTCATTCATTATTATAAAATTTCTAGAGAAAATCTAGTGCATAGTCTCCCATAATTTTCTGAGAATCTAGGGATCACAGAGGAAATTCTGGTTCATCTTTCTTCAAAAGCAGGTCTGCTTCTTAAACTGCATTTACTGCATCTCAAAAAAAGTAATCCATTTAGAATATTTCAGTGGCATGCATGAATGTATTAGACAAAAGGGTATTGATGTTCTTAAAAAAATATTTTGAACCCTTTAGAACATAGTAATTATGTAATCTCAGTCCAAAAAAGTGTTCTAACTCTGTTCAAAATAATTAGGAAAATGCTGCATGCAGGACAAGTTTGGATTCATATATTAAGGGTAAAGAATAATTGAATTTCATGGTAAATCCTTCATTTTCTTTCCCCCAAGAAAAATCACAGATGAAAAATATGGGCAAGTAAAAGAGCTACATTTAAGAAACCCTATTCAGAGCCTAACCTCCAGTAAATCAGTAATGGCATCACTTTTTAATATGTGTGATAGTACGTCTTTGTGACATACACCTATCCAGCTTGAAACCTGAAACAGCACAATTTGAGTTCTGTGCTCAATTACAAATAACCAGTGTTATTTCAGTACATGAGGTAAACTATTCACAACCAATTTGTTTGGTTCAGACAATGTAAACAAAGAAAAAAAATCAAATGTATATTCTCAGCTCTAGAAAGAATTTCAGTGTTTCTGGACAAGTTACAAGTACAATGTAAAATTTTTTCTAGGACTTCTTTACTTCAATTTATATTAATATAAGCATGAAAAAACAAATTTGAAAAATTGTGGCTTTACAGGGTTAAATTGTAATGGATGTTGAGGAAGAACAAGCTTGGAAAAAAATAATATAGTGCGATATACTCTTCTCTTGTGTTGACTAGTACAGACAGAGCTGTATCTAGTGCCATCGTCCTTGCCACCAGGGCCTCTTCTAGGCTGGCGCTGAGGCACTGACACACTCATGATTTCGGGTTTTCTGTGAGTGACATGACTCCCGAGGTATTAGAAAGTCTTTTTTCCCAGCCCCACGACCAAAGAAGAAGTCGAGATTCCTCGGCTCTGATTTTCAAGGTTGTTTATTTTCTCTCATCTGTAACATTCTTTCTGTGACCCACTGAGATCTGTCTGGCAGGTCGGTTTGCGGCACACACTGACCACCCTTGGAGTGGTGCTAGTTTTTATACTAAAAACTACATGTACTTTATTTACAATAATTTTCCAATACCTATCACAGATGCTAGACAGTTTGTCTCTACTCTAAACCAAACCAGAAGTGTCACTATCACAGCAGAAGGTGGAGGACAGGAAGAAGAAGAAGGACAGGACATACCCAGATTCCTCCATCTTGCCTCTTGAACTCACATTCTAAATCCCCAAAATTCTACTTTTTCACCCTGTGACAAATTAACTATCATTCTACTCAAACTCTTGTGGCTTGTAAATCGTCACATAAATATGATAATTTTTTCCATGGGTTAAAATCAAAGGGACAGGTGTCTTTGACTCCATGCCAAGGTCTCTGAGCCCCCTGCCAGGGTCTCGAGCCCTCCAGGGCAGTCAGAGGAGTGTCCTGGGTTCTGATACCATGACACATGCTTGGCTTTTAGTCTTCTATGTAATTGTTTACAGTTGATAATGCATTCTGTAGAGTGCTGTTTTCAGTTTGTGTAGTGAATTGAAACCTTCATTGCATGAATGTTTATGCCTACAAAGCCAGTGCCTGCAAATATATAAGCCATTTGAATTTTTAAGCCACTTTGACAATTATATTTCCTCCTGCTGGTTAAATTTGAATTGTTTGTCTTGACTAGACATCATATATGTTGTGTGTCTAAACATTTTATTTATTGGTTTCCTTCATCAATTTAAATGAAAAAGTAGTTTTAAGCATGGAAATAATATTAAGGAGCCTTTCATGAATTTTAATTACTCTTTAAACAAACAACAGTGGTGAAATTCATGAAAATTTCATTTTAGAATCACAGTTCTGAATATGTGCAAACAACACTAAGTCTCAAGCACATACTAAGGTTATTTTAAACTTGGAAGGTCATAGACAAGTGCATAGCTCCCTTTTAAATATTCAAAACTGTTAACTGGTAATAGAATGTTTGGTATCTCATTTTCTATCTCAAAAACATAATATACACCTAGATGAAAATAAAAAGGAAAAGACCTCCCAAAAAAAGAGAAAGAAAATATTTCCAGTGATGTCACTGGACAACAGTTGTTTAGTGGATCTGTCAGAGTATATCGGATTTGGGAAGAATGTGTTCCAAAGAGCAGACAGTTGTATGTAGCCTAGGTTATTCTCAACTAACTCTTTTTCATAATTCTGTCCAAGAAAGTGGGATATATTTTCATCTCAGGGGCATCAATATATATTCAGATATACAATTTTGCTCTGTGCTTCTGTGCCAAATTTACACTGGTATTACTGTAAGTCTTGGAGTATGATTCCCATCTTACATAAAGTGTCAAGCACAAAATTTGTAAAACAAAATTGCAAAGCAATGAAGAAAGCCAAGTTAAGCTCAGAAATATGTGTTAAATGAACTCAGTAATCAAACTGTGAGACATATTTAACATATGTTGAATTAGTTTATTCCGAATTCTTTTTCCCTATTCTGAGAGACATTTTTTTTCCATCAGCTCTGGTGCAGTTGATTTACTATGGACATCTACAGGAAAATTCATAACAGTGAGGTTTTTCTTCTTCTCAGTGCTATATTTACAATTTTTTACAGAAATGTATTATAATATACATGCCAGAAAAATTCTAAGAAAAAGCAATATGACATATTATAGTGGGATGTATTTACTCATGCATCTTGAGCCCTGTGAGGACATTAATCTGAACTCTTCAATTGCAAATAGCTCTAGGCCTAATTTTGTTTCTGTACTGAGCTGTAAGGTGGTGATTCATAAATTTTTGATTTTTTGATTTGGAGCAGTTATCTTTCAATATCCTCCTAGGCCTCACAGAATTTGGAAATGTAGCAAACCCTCCTGCTCTTGATGACTAGATCTCTATACTCAACTTTTGTCTAGTCCAGCTGTGACCCTATCTGTAGCCTCTAAATACTAAACTATTCATTGTGACTTAAATGTCCTGATTAGTTTTGTGGACTTTGCAGAACACAGCACTAAATGGAGGTCTTTGTGCCAAAATGTATGCTGGTTCTAACTTTTAAAATATTTTTAATAGTAACCTACTGTCAGAGCCAAAGTATAGCCCACAATAAAGCTGATGTAATGTCAAACAACAGTCCTTAACTTAGTCCTTAAACAAATTAGCGTTTGCTAATTTGGCAATAAACCTATTCTTATTCTCCTAAGACTAAACGTTATTGTACTGCCAACACTAACCACAGCATCAGTGGCTCATGGTGGAGCAAGCCCTGAGCCACTCCTTACCAGTTCTGAGTTCTGGCTATTGCATAATGAGGAACTGACACTTTTTATGCAGCTGTGTGTGTGCACATCTGTTCTTAAACCAAGTCTGTCTCCATTCTTAGTAGCCATTCCCTGTCAAAAACCCAGTGAGAGGTTGCCCACACAACCCATTCTGGCTTCAGACATTTAGCAGGATGAAGACATCTTCTTCCAATCAATCCATAATTTTAAATGCAAACCTTGCTTTACCCTCAACCACTGTGATTCATTCTAATCTAATATGAATACTTATATTTCCCCCAAAAGGGTCTCCATGCAGGTCTGCCAAAACTGTGGAAGAAACCAAAGACAATGATTCCTTTGGTTCCAGGGGCCTTGAGTCACTACTTGTGCTCAAGAGTAGTATCAGAGTTTGTATTCAAATTAGGATGTAAACTACAGCCATAGTTCAGTGTTTTGGGGGTACAATTTACACTCTGGAAAATGTGCAGAAAATTCAGTGCATTGTGGCCTTCCCTTTTACTCACAACTCTACCAGCTTGGCAATGGATGATGTAGTGTCTTTCCTGCAATTTTGATATGCAAGAGTTCAACAGAACTTCAGCTGGCATGCTCTTGCAGCTGTTTTGGTGTCTGTAAGCCCTTGCTCCAGGAGCAGCTTTGGAACAGGAGAACCTAGACTTCAAATTCCAGTTTACTGGTATTACAGTAGTACCAACTTCACTACTTCCATTCGTGGGAGAATAGAAGGTACCCCATATAGATTCTTGGTTTTCTTTATCTGCAGTTGTGAGAAATCTAGAAATTTGAACTTTAAATTTTGAACATTGGGTTTTATTTCCCACCTTAAGAAGTGAGTTTGAAAACTACAGTAGAACACAAGGAGAGTATGAGCTAATTTTCATCTCTAATTATTTTTAAACAAATGCGTAACATTTGAAGGACATGAAGACACCTCATAGAAAATTTTTCTTTATTTGTTATTTCTAAAGAAATTGCAAAATACTGTGATTTTATAAAAATTAAATTTTAAAAATATAAGGAGCATGGTGTGCATTTTTTTGAAATCTGAACTCTGTTAGACTTTATAGATTTTATTTCACAAAGAATGGAGACACAGGCCATGAGCTGTCTGGCATACAATGATTTTCCTAACGAAAGCTACTTTAGGAAAAAAACCACCTCCATATAACCTTTTTGTGATAGACTAGGAAATCAGTTTCTCACATAGATTGTCCCATTCTTGCTTTTCTTACTATGAAGACATTTTTTGGCTGACTTGTTCAATTGTTTTTAATTTTTAAAAAATTTTTAAAACATGTGATTGACAGAAATCAAGCTCAGGGAGACACTTAAGGTCACGGTTTGATAATCCTTACCAAGTTCACATTGCTTTGCTCAATGGTTTATGAAAAGAAGTTGTCTTTATTACAATGAAATGTAGTGTACATGTAAGAGAGAAAACCTGAAGATAAACATAAAGGAAGCAGGGCTTCTGGGAAGAAACAATAGTTTGTATTAACCAGCATGTGGTAAACAACTGCTCACTTTGAAAATTTAAAAAGGTTTATTAAACCTTGATAAAAATACAACAAAAGGACTATACTACTATAAGGAAAAATTCACAGATCTGGGAACTGCCCCCTGTGAATACCACGTGGTCGGTTCAACTTCAAGATGGATGCTCAGTCTTTTATGCCCCTAGGGGGGTTACATCAGCCAGCCCTGGCCCCTCCCAAAGTCTGTCAGTCAGCTCTTCTTTGCCATTTATTGATGGAAGCTGCTTTCTTGTATCTTGGTAGAAGGTCAGGTGTTGCCATGCCTCACCCCCTAAGCACCAAGATTTTCCATTCCCCACTGCTCCCTGCAAGGGGCACATGTGCAGCCTCCTTTGTACCTGTCCTAGACAGCCCAGCCTATCTGATGGCAGCAATATGGGGGGGAAAGGGAACTGTGGGGAGAACAGAGGACTTCTAAGCTAAAATAATAAAACTGTACATCACTAAAGCTATCCTTAATATTCACACAATAGTTATCCCTTAATTGCGAGAGCCAATCATCTCATTATCCATCTATAACAAGTAGATAAACTTGAAAAAATCCGACAAGGTTGGACTTCCTGCCTCTTTAGCAAGGCTTCAAAGAAGAAAACAGTCTCTGAGCAAAATGGTTGCAATATCATTGCTTCCTTATTTTAAAGAAAATGTCTTCCTCTCAGAACTTGACTGGATTCAGTTTTCAGCTGTTGCTTTCACTACCTGAACAAATTACCCAGCTACTTGCAAAGATGCTTTTTGACAATCCTTGTAGGCTCCAATGAAGTAATTTTATAATATCCCTTTGAAAAGCTATATAAATGAACATATTGGTTTTTCTTTTTTACTGAAGTGCTATTACTGAAAGTTTACAGATAGTAAATCTGACTTCTTGGGTTTGTGGTTTATGAGCACATTCTGCAGATCATGTATTTTGAGAAAGACATTACAAGACAAGATTTTAAATCTTTTTCTTTGAATAGAAGTACACAGTCAACTGTGGTCAGTCTCAGAGAGCCTCTGTGACAACATAACAGCACTTGGTGAGACAGATATTTGGAAAAGACATTAAGAGGCATAAACCACCCACACGCTGTTTTGCGGCAGACCTTAGAAAAAGGGAGTTCAATGCTGACTTCAGTGGGGCTAATATCTAGTTTCAAGATAAGAATAAGTAAAATTGAAATGAAAATTCTGAGTGGCATTTTGAAAGATCTGTTTGACATCCTGTGTCTTGTTTATTTTTTCTGATGAGAAAGAACATTATCTTGTAACAGGGAACAATTTCTAAATGTCAGTGATTTTTCTTCTCTTTGGGAACACAGACAATGTCAAACTAGGTTTAAAAAAAATTCCAGTAAATCAATGTCAGATATATATTTGGCATAGCTAAACTCAGAAATTGAATTTCCTATTGTACCCCCACCAGGCAGAATAATAAGCAGACCCACATATACTAACAAGGAAGGCACTTAATAAATTAGGAAGAACAAGACCAGGCAGCTGAAAGAAGGCTGTAAATGAATACTATTGGTGAAATAGAACAGCTGAAGTAGTCCCAGTAAATAATTCTGATATTCTTTGGTACTATGTACTTTCAAAATCAGAACTGCTCTCTTAGGCCTCTGCATTGCCCTTTGCTAGGCATTGGACATGTCTGTGTTAGAAAAAGGCCCAGAATACCACTGTCGGCACACTTCTTTGTTAATTCCCTTTCCTGCTACATCTCATTGTTTTCCTTTTTTCCCCTTCTAATTCTACTTTTGAAATGGATTAAACAAAAATTTTAAAAAGAATACTTTTTCTTCCAAGGTGAGCAGGCCATTAATGGACACTTGGATGGAATA
This sequence comes from Zonotrichia leucophrys gambelii, assembly GCF_028769735.1. Classification (NCBI taxonomy): domain Eukaryota; kingdom Metazoa; phylum Chordata; class Aves; order Passeriformes; family Passerellidae; genus Zonotrichia; species Zonotrichia leucophrys. The sequence goes on from NC_088173.1 coordinate 61,367,293, forward strand.
GTTACTGAGGTCAAGGTGTGAATAGATGTGATATTGAAAAATAACCCCTATAGATTTCCTTTATAGGGAAGATTTTACTTAGAAGTGTAGTGCTTACCATTACCAAAACTGGAAGAGGAAGCGAAAAACAAGACTTAGGGGAAAATGAATAAAAAAAGTAAAAGGTTTTGAGGTTTTGAATCCCAAATCAAAACCCCACATGCTAATTTTTTATAGGCATCTATCCAGTTAGTTCAGATAAAAATCATAGGAATTTTACTTCTTTTAGGATGAGTAACTAACCTAAACCCAAAAAGAGAACAGAGCAATCAAGGTCAACATCTAAACAGATAAACTTCAAATGTGAAAGCTAAGAAGGCTTAACAAAGGAGAGATCTGCTTTAAAAATATTACCTATATTTGCAAAGCAATTCAAACAACAATTGCTGTAAATTGAAATTTCAGTGCATCAACAAAGTCAATTTGCTTCAAACTTAATTTTTATGTAAGATTAGTAATTTCATAATGAATTTTATGATGGTCATTGTGCCTAAATTTTTCATCATATTTTTAATTTCCTTTTATTATGATTTACATTGGTGTTCACAAAGAGATACCTGAAGTTATAGTCTCACTAACAATATCATGTTAATTATTACAAGGTTGGTCATGGTTAATTACTACTCTTCATTAAACACAACACATCAGGAAACTGTGGAGGGCTTCTGAAGAGTGCATATCCCATCACTGCTACTCAGTGACCTAAATCAACCTTAATCCAGAGTCTGCAGCGATGGAGTTGCTAGTCTCCTGTATCTGAGCAATTAGCACAGAAAGGAAAGGCACATGTGCAAAGCTTCATCCACACAGCCCCTACAAAATGTTCTCACAGCACTCGTGGTGTGAAGGACCCATAGTGAGCTGGCAAGTTTTGTGCTGAGCTGAGCTGAGCAGAAAAGCTCCTCAGGGAAAGAAGAGGTAGGATTGGGTGAAAGAATGAAACTGGTAGGCATGACATGTTAATGAGCTGTGTCAGAGCCATCTGAGATTTGGGGAAGATAATTGCAACTTGAGAATAAAGTAATCTTTTTTTCTGTTCGGGACAATGTTCCTCAGAGCTGTCCAAGAACACTTAGTAAAGCAAAGACGTCAAAGAAGAATCCTGGAGATGAGGCTTTTCAGTCCAACAACTCACTGACTCCAACTAGCTGTTTTATCCTTAAACAAACAGACTACCAGATCAGTTTCCAAAAGGAATTTTGACTTGTAAAAACACAATTATTTTTACATTATTTCACTGCTGGTCATTTAGTCCATGCCAGATAAGAAATGAACCTGCTTCTTTCACTTCTTGCATTCCAAGTAGCAAGATGGAAGAAAATTCTGAGATTCTCTCTGCTTTAAAGATCAAGGAGAAGCCCTATTTGTTTTTTCCCTTTTTTTAATTTCCCAGCCAAGTGACTTCCAAAGGTTTGAGTTTCCAAATGGCTAATGCCCCTATTGCAAGCATCCTTTCATGATTGTGACTAATTTTACATCTCTACCCTGTTTTGCTGTTCTCCTTTTCTTTTCTGCCTTTAAATAAAAGAATTTAACCTTACTGGGGTTAACAGGTTCTGTCAACTAATAATATGAGCAATTAAAGAAGCACGTAATGACAAAAGAATGACCTGCAGTCTCAAGGATGGGTGGGAAGTGTTACACCTTTTTAACTGGATTTCTACTGATAATTAACATTTTGTACCTTAGGTGGCTTTCTGAGCAGATTATATGTGCAGTAATATCATGGGATTATATTATTTTTGATAACTATTTTTATTTCTCTCCTTCTGCCTTCCTTTGTGTCTCTACACACACACAGACACATGCATATATATATTTTATATATTTATATATATATATATATAATGTATATATATCTATATATAATGTTATGTATATCATTAAGTCTAATTCTATTCCCTACTCTAAAGTGTATAAAACCTGATACAATCATAATGGATTTGACAAACTACTTAGAAACCTTTCACAGGATTCAGCACACTGCAGCAATGCAAAATGAAGCTCTTTTGCAAGCTGACTTGTCTCTGGAACTACAAGGGAAGATGGCAATATAGGTCCAGCACCTGTAACCCTTACAAGAGAGTACAACCAAAATGAAGAATCAGATGGAAAGCAGCTTTGCTACCTATTTGTGAAAAACAAAAACAGTTTTTCTCTTCTTGGTTACCTACAGATGTATTGTGTAAATGCTACTCCTTCTGTCAAAAATAACAAAGCCTCTATTGACAAGAAGATGGTAATGTAAGAAGAAAATTTTCCTACTGCTTCCTACATGCCAGCCTTACAGATTTTTCAGATTAATAATGGCAAAGATGTCCAAAATATATGCATATATATATATCCCATATATATATAAATGGATTGGGGAGTTTGGGAAGAGATTTAGAGAGTTCTACATCACTGAACAAAGCACAGCTACATTGAAAGTGTAGGGGTAAGAAAAAATCATCCATTTTTTCTGTGCCTGATTTGCAAATGTTCCCATTCGAGTAGCAGTGAACAGTTCAGCATATCTGCACATACAGTGCATCAGAGAGGAAATGTTTCAGCTTAAAGACTATTATACATGCACATCATGAGGTCTGCTTCTCTTTTTCTGGAAAGGCTGCAGAGGTGGCAGTAAAGACTTTCTTATTCCCGTGTGTGTGAGCCAACACATTGAATACCCATGTTTCTCCATGGTATTAAGGGGTTACTACAGTGGCAGGAAGGACAAAGTGTTTGGGAGAGATCTGATGTTTAATCCTACAGGGTTTACAAGGCCACTCTTTTGCAATGACAAAGACTGATTTAATGAAGCTGTTATAATTCTTAAGCTCAATTTTACTAGATACTCTTTTTCTATTAACTAATGAATTTACCATTTGAAACTCTCGCAGTACAAGGCAGAGAGCATTACTTTGATGTTGACTCTCAGCTGTATAGCGTTCCACTACAATGAAATTTCTGGGGTAAAGTGTGGAAAATAAGGTGATTTACTGTGTTTTTATCAATAGAAATAAGAAGAATAGGAAAAAAATTGAGAGGGGGAGATGTGTACTGTTTGTTTGTTAGACTCACTAAATTTTATACTGAAGAATTAAAGGTAAATTTGATTTAATAAAAGGATTTATAGATTTTAATGATGAACATCAATATGCCAGCCACTATCATATTTCCTCTAGGTCTACAGTCCATAATTCTGCCCAGTTCTGCTAAATAGGGATAAAAGAAATCAGATATCTCAGAACAGGAGGCAAAGCAACAAGAAAGGTAGCAGAATCAATAAACTAGTGAAAAAGAAATGCAGTGGGGAAAACCAGGTATTTTCCCTGTATCATTGTCTATCTTTTAGCTATGATAGATAATGGTTTCCTTTGTTTGGCGTTATTGGGTGTTTTTTGGGGGGGTTTCGGTATTGTTTGTTTGTTTGTGTCGTTTTTTCTTTTTGTTTGTTTGGTTGGGATTTTTTAGCAGAGAAATTTTAACTTACTGTTTAAATACAGGACAAGAGATGGTTTTTATTTGACCTCTCTCAATTAATTGAACAGTAGTTGAGAGTGGCCAGTCATGAGACAGGAAAAGTAGCTATCTGCTCCTGTTCTAAAAGAAATGTTTATGTCCACTAACCCTTCAGGAAGAATCACTGAATTTGATTAAGGTTTTGGGCTGGTTTGGTTTTTCATTTCTTTTTGAGAGCAAGAGAGAGTCTTCATCTGTCTCTTATTAATGTTATCCTACCTTGCAGAAGAATAATAGCAATTGTCTGTATAATTTTCTGATTTAGATGTTCACCCAGAGGGAAAATGTATTGTTCTAAACTAATTCCTGTATTTTGCATCATGCAATCAATGCAAACATCTTTGGCATAGGTATCATAATACTTCTCTTAATATCAGACATATCTTTTTGCAAAATTTGAAAGTTATAGTCTAATATTAAATACAATACATTCATTGAATGTATTAAAATTAGTTTGATTTTGTAGAAACCACAACATAGGCAAACAACAGCCCAAACCACAACAGAAAGGCTACATCCAGTCTCTCCTTATAAAAGAGATACAGTAAATTAATTAAATCCAGTAAAAACTTTGATAAAAAATGGCCATCCTAAAGTATCAGTAAGAAAGGATCTCAGGTTTAAGGATCTTCTCAGTTTTAACATGCCAGTTTTTTTATTAAATGTCACCCCTGGAATTTTGAATGAGAGCGCTCATGGTGTCAGTTTTTAATGTGGAAGTCACATCAGTGGTGGAATTGGATCACACTGAGATTCTGGATCTGAGAAGGCCAATGAGTGCTGGGATAAGGACCCTGCTGAGACCTGCACAGCACTGGCTGGCACTCCAAACCAGATACTAAGTTTAGGTACCAACATAAGAGGAAATACTGATGCTAAGATTTAAATGGTTTTCTAAGGTTGCCCTTCCAGATCTAGAAGAAATTTAGATTGCTAATTCTCCATATAATAAGCCATATTTGTAATTCTTATTCTTTTGATCCTCCTGTATCATTGTTTTAGGTATAAGAGGAATTATTTTTTAAAGAAAAAGTGTTGTTCCCATGTGCTACCCCTCTGTTTGTACTGCAGAACATTTTCAGAGCTCACAAGATGAATTCCCTTCAAATGAAACTCAATTGCACTTCCAAGCAGAGTACCCAGTGAGCCTGAAATTGCTAACAGATATTAGATAAGATTTGACTAGAGCTAGTTTAAAATAAACCTTCTGAGATACATTTAGTATAGCTGCCCTGTCCTCAATTTCAATTGGTTTTGTCCTTGAAACTTGCTTCAACTAGGTGCTAAGGTGGAAATAACCTTTCAAAATACCAGATCAGGTTTTTTCATTTTCTGCCACAATTCCAGCATTAACAGAATAAATACACTGTGGTATGTAAAGTGAACATATATCTCATGAAGGTCTAGGAAAACTCTCATGTCTCTTGCTCTGGCCCTTCTCTACCACCACAAATGAGTGCTTGTCACCATTAGCAGTCTCAGTTTAGAGTGATCCAACCTGTTTTGGGGCTTTTCTTATTTTATTGTTTGCTTTATTTAAGCATCTGAAAGATAAATCTGTTTTTAAAATAAATTAAACAGCAGCAATAAATAGCTGCTTTATATTTTTCCATGGATTTTGCCAATAACATATGTTCCTAAATTTGGCATAAAATTTATCTTCTTGCTTCTGTTAAAAAATAACAGAATATAATGCTGGGGTTTTTTTTGCTTGCGTAAGCATACATTTATCTAAATTTTGTATTTCTTGCACAGACTGAGGTATTTCTTATTCCCTTATCACTGAAATTGGTAAACTCTAGGACTGCCTAGACATGATCTAGCTGGACTTGTTTTGAACAGGGGTTTGCACTAAATGGCCTCTAGAGTCCCTTCCTAATTTGAATTATGCTATGATTTTGTGGCATAGCAATAATCATCTCAGTTGTACCTGAGATGTAGAGGAACAACTTCATTTATTGCATAGCATTCCTACTAATATTTTTACTTGTCTGTTTTCTTCTTAATGTATTTGAAATAATGGACATGTCATCATCAAACCTGAGCTTAACATATCGTGCATTATATGAAGCAAAGAGCACCTTCTGAAAGAAGTCTGGAAAGAAGCTGAAGTACAATGATGTGACTTGCTAAAACAATTTTAGAGAGAGATTTTTACTTTATTAATGTACAAAGAACAGTATTAAATAACATATAAGTCCAGGTAGCTTTTCCAGTGAAATCATAATGATTCTAAACTAGAAATTGTCTCTTTAGCACAAATTTGAAGTGTGAAATTGTTCCGTAACTCAGAAATAAAATAAAGGTAGCCTTTCTCAGGGTTACTTATGAGATAATGTGGATGTGTTAAACTGATTCATGTTAACTACACAAACATTTTTGACCAGTTTCAAGCTACCTCTTATTATAAAAATACACGATTATGCCCTCAATAATCAACTGCATATTTTTGAAGAAAAAAAAAATCTGATTTCATTCATACAGGAAAATAATAAAGCACATTTTCAATAAAAATGTTAAATAATTACATATAGCTTTCCTTAATTAACACTGTCGGAGTTCTACATCTTTCCTGCTCACCTTGCTGAAGAACACAGCTTCCAGAAAAAAATTCAAATGAGGATAAAGTACAATGAGAAGAGATGAAGTGGGAAGGCAAATACATGCTTGCTTTCTGGCAGGTTCCTGGTGCCATGGGTAGCATCAGTCCTTGTCCGTTCTGACACAGGGTGCACAGCTGGATGGTGATGACCAAAGCCAGGCACTGAAAGAACCAAAGAACAGTGGATCAATATCATACTTCAGTTTCTCTGTTCTGAAAGAATGGAACTAATTTAATTGAATAAAACAATTTGAAAAAGATTGAAAAATATTTGTAAGCACACAAGTACCCTCTGATCTTAGTGACTGCCTTAGAACACCAGACATGAATACTTATTTGCCTCATTAGTGTGATATTCCTATAAAAATATTCCTTGAAATATTCCTTGTACTTGAAATCTACAAACCCTTGCACATGTTTTTACCAATTCATGATTTCTGTGTTCTAAACAAAGGGATTTAATCCCAAAACATCAAATAATTGAATAATTTGGCTAGTAATGTCATTTTTAGGTCACCACATAACTATTTAACTATTTTAAAAGCTTTTCTACAAGCTACCCTGTTCCTGTAAAAACAATTGGTGTCCAACAATAATATGGTTCTTGCTTATTCATCAGCAGGAGATTAACTAGAAAGAGTCAGTCAATAAGAAAGAGGAATGAGGATATTTTCTTTTTTTGACTACCCTTTAAGAATAAAGTGAACCCTGTTAGAAGAGCAGAGCCATGAGTTAGGAGCTAGGCTGACACAGTTGGTGATAGCAAAAGCAGTATATTAAATGTTCTTCCATATGTACTTTATGTTTTACTTTGTTTGTTTTTCCCTTTAATCTTCAATAAAAGTTATCTCACCTGAGAGATATTTGCTGTTAATCTGGCAGAAATCAGAACTGCACTCATTTAGAGAAGTGATATCATCCTCTGAAGCTTGACAGCGTGTCGGGGCAGGTGGAAACCCACTGTGTTTGCACAACAAGAATCTAAAATAGGAGACTTCATTTTCTTTGAGTATGTTTCCCTTAGGGGGTCTTCAGAAAAACAGGATATATACTTTCTTTTGTTTTTAGAAAAAAAAAACTTGCTGAGACTGGAACCTGCTTGCTGGTTTTATCAAGGAAGATGCATTAAAATGTAACTTCAGAGATCAGTAAATTTATACTATATGCTATCTGAGTCTTATCTCCAGCATGAAAAAAAGCATTCAGTTAATGTTCCAAAATAAAATGACCATAAGGTTCAAGAAAAAGAGTCAACCTATACATGTTTATATACTGTGGTTCAGCCCTAAATAAGCATAGTTCAGAGGCATACCAGGAACAGATTAACAGTGAAAAACAATTCCCTGTGACTGCATACATTCACTGTAAGGATTTCTAATTTGCTAAATATTTGCCTACAATTTTCTGCCCAAATTCATTCTGTGTAGTTGGGCTTTTAGTTTTCATTCCTTCCTCATCATAGTTTACTCACGTGGAATAATGTCTTTAATTATTTTCCATTGTATAAGTGTCTGAAATATAGTCCTTGGAATGGGGAAGATTTCAGTTATTCAAGTAGTTATTGTAAAAGCTAGTAAAAGCTGGAAAAAAGCCACATCTCTTTTACTGTAGCTGACACACTGCATTGATCCAGCAGGAAATCTGTCTGTTCCTGAGACAGATGGGGGAGCTCTGGGACTCGGTTTAACGCAGCTGAAGCTCCTGCGGATGCTGATATCCTGCACTGACAGTAGCTGAAGTCTGCACAGCAGAGTTTACATGTCTGAAATAAATTGTTTTGATTAGAACCTTTAGGAAAGAAATTCATAAGGTACAGTTTTATTGACTACTTGCCAAACAACACAGACCTGTGCTCTGTAAGCTTGTTTTGTTCTTGTAAGTCAAGCACCAACTGGGCTCTTATTTTCTAAGGTTATGGACTTACAGCATAATACATTATAATTTACTCTGAATTATTGCAGAGAGTAGAACCAGAAACAGAGTGCACTTTCATTTCTAGCTGTAGTTGACCTTAGGAACATTTTTTTTAAGTAGTCTTTGCATTTGTTTGTCTTCCATGGGAATCTGAGAAATATGCTATTGATAAAAATGTTTACAGAACAAAAAGGCACATATAAAGCAAATTTGTAGCAGTCATGAAGAAAAGAATAAAATTATCGCTTCTAATTCTTATCAAAATGTTGCAATTTTATCATAGAATCTGGGGGTTTATTTAGGAGCTTGTTGTGATCACCTAAATAGAACTGAAACAAATGTTGTCCAAGGCACAGCTAAGATTTTCTTCCCCTAAGCAAAATCTATATAATATTATTGTCACTAAGGCCATTATTTGTTCTGCTGTTCTTTTGGAAATTAGTATGTATAGGTACCATTATATTCATTTATCATTGTCTGTTCTGGTCCAATGCATTTAAATGCATAGTCTGGTTGCTGAAACAGAGCACATGAAAGTTTGCATTATTTTGTACCACTCCAGTGATAGAGTTCTGGCAGTTCATTGCCATTTTGGTTTTTTAAACCATCGTCTTCCACTGAAGACTGCTTTTATTTCAGATTTCTTATTTCTTTAAAGCATAGTAATTTGAACAATACTTTAAAAAAAATAAAACAAAATGAAACTATCCCACAAGAAACCAGAGAGGTCATTAGCTGTATCCATAAGCAACAAGGTAGCTTTATGAATTTTCAAATCTGATACAGCATCAAGCATTTGTCTCGGGTCCAGCTACTTCAGCATATTGATTCATATTTTTATTGACAGTAGAGGATAGATAGCTTTTAAACCTTCCAAAAAATGAAAATGACCAAAGTTGTTTTATGTTTTGTTTTCCATTTAGCTGAGACAACTTATTTTCATAGGAGAACCTGAGAATAACAAATAATAGATTTCAGGATATCCCTTCTCAGCCATGAAGTAAGTTGCTTGACACGACTCATTACTGACGCATTACTTGATGAAAGAGTTAGATTGACACTGTGGTTCCGAGTGGGCTCAATCCAGCTGTGGTGAGGGCTCAGAAGCCTCTGCAGAGCTGCATCATGTCACCTGAACACAGGCAGCTATTTCCCATTCCATTTCCATGTGAATGGGAAAGCTTCCTGTCCTTCAGAGCCAGCAGAACTACAGCTACATATTAGTAACAATATTTACAGAAAATGTTCAAAAGTTCAGTATGTGGCTGGGGCTTCACTGCTCATTCGTTCAATAGGATTCTGTCTCAACAAAATATGTTTTGTAAATTATCATTCCTTAAAAATAAGACAGCCTCAGGCAGCCCCATTATTAAGCCAAATTTGTGTCTTAAGCAATAACATTGCTTAAGAAAAAGGAAGGCAGCCTATTCAGGCTTCTGGTCTGAATCATCTCTGAAATAGACTTTCTCTGTTAACTGTGTGCAGGAATCTTAGTGAATAATCTAGATTTAGTTTTATGGAATATTTCACCTCAAACCCTCAACAATAACAACTCATATTCTTGTTTTTTACCTAATTTGATGAACTCTGAACAGACTTGTCAGAAGTGAAATCTTGGTGTTGTGATAGTACTGTGAGAGTGTTGTCCCAAAAGCAAAAAAAAAAAAAAAAAAGCCCCAAATTTTACATTTTATTAGGAGTAGAATAGAAAATTAAATAGAAAGTATCTTTATGTCTTTGTGTAAATATTGTTCAAAGCCTAAAAATATGGCCACAAAAAAACTTGAAAAGACTGATAGAATGTTGTTAAAACTAATAATGTGGGACAACTGTCATAAAAGGAGGGGAAACCCACAACACTAAACAAAGACCCATGTTCTTAATGTTTCAATAGAGATAGCAGGGAGCAGAAGGACAGATTTCTGTTATTTTCTGAGGGCCAAGGAACAACTAAATGGCACTAGCCTTTCACAGTCTCCCCTGGAACAAGAGAACATCAAATAGTTACCTAATAGACAGAGGAAATTCATTTGGTGGCCTAAATCTGGCTTGATCTGGCTACAGCAGTCATTATGTTATGGTTTTGATCTCGTGACAAACCAATCTGTATAAAAAATGAGCCCTAGTATTTCTTTAACTTATGTGGGATTGTGTTTTATGATCCAGTGCAATTGCCCTTTTTCAGGAAGATATAATAATAGAAAAGAGACACAGAGGGTTTTCTCAGAAAGGCTATTTTAATTTTCTCATTTATACAAAACCAAATCAAACTGAAAACGGAAAATATGAATTGTTCATTTTACTTGGCAAATGTAATACTCACTGTCTTGTGTGAATTGAACACATTGCTGAGAACATAGTGCAATTTATTAAAAGAGCTATTGTTATGTTTACATGCATGGATAACCAGGGAACATGTCTCTGCCAATGCCAGACTGAGTTAGCTCCCTTCCTTCCCTGCTCAAGCTGACAGCACAAGAGTTAGTTGGCTCCTTCCAGCTGTCTTGGGTCCTAGTTGACCATTCCCAATCTCTTTTTTAATTTAAAGCCAGAAGGCTTGGAAAGTGATTATCTTACTAAAGGCACAGTTCTAAAGATACTGGTTAGTCTATATTCTGGAACAAAAATATTGTTTCAAAGGATCCCATACCACTTGTAAATCTGTGGCTTGACATACTATAGAATCCACATGAGCATGCCTGAACTGACATCACTGGAAAACTAATTGCAATCTATTTTACTATCTGTGAATCATTTTTGCAGTTCTATACAATAAACAGATGAAGAAAGCACAATATGGGATACTTACATTTTACAAACTTTGATCACATTGTCGTATTTCTTTGGAATATGTCATCTTGCCAAAAGGTAAAAGGACCATATGATCATCTAGAAGGCAGCATATGCAAATAAATATGGTAGCAAGTAAAACATATGTTTAATCTTCCCACTTCATCAATGTAGAGCTCAAGAGTTTTTGTCCACGCAAGCCAACAAATCTTAAGGCTTAAAGTGTGTTTCTGGTACTCCTTTTTTCTTAGTTCCATAGTTACATGTCTCTCAAAAAGCTGTGCAGAATTATTTTTTTTAAATAACTTTTGGAAAAACTCCTACTGAGGGTAAAACTAGAAGTATACATGTGAGATCAAAATTGAAAAGAATTGCCTAAGAATGTACTGAATTTGTTCACCAAGTTTCACACATCATACGTGATCTATTTATACTGAAATGAGACAAAATAGTTCACAGTTTTGACAAAGTACAGGAAAGAGGCATCAATCATCCCAAAGGACAACACAGTGGAGCATTTAAAAGTTGTACTTTACAGATATAAGGAGACAGAAAATCTTCCACGCCTCTAATGATTTGTTCCAGTAGTTAATTAGACATGCTGTTAAATCTGTGTGCTCTATTTCTTATCTGAATATAGTTAAGTTTTGCTTCAATACATAATTTTTTACCGTGCCTTCCCCTCCAGATGACACAGCCCTGTACTGGTATGTATTTTCTTCCTGTGTAGCTACTTACACAGTGCAACAAAATTAGTTTTCAGTTGTTTTCTAAGGGCAACACACCTTAAGGTGCTTTGGGGGTTTCTTTTGGGTTTTTTATTTTCCCACATTATAGTATTTTCTACATCTTTTGAGTGACTACAGCCCTTTTTCAAATCGATTGCAATTTTCAGTCCCAAAAAAATTGCTATTCCAAAATTCCTGTTACCTATGAACTTGGTATATTGAACTTGAGCACATTCCTCTGGTTATCTTATCAGAGATCATTTTTATTTGCTCTTTTTGAGGAATACTAATTCTGGAAACTAGTGTTGTTCTGTTTTTCTTCCATTATTTTCTGTCAGGATTTAGCATTTCCATGAGTGCCCAATAATTTTTTGGGGAAGACGAAGGCATCAGCCTCTGGGTAGGTTTCCTCTCTAACCTTTGTTTAGATATCACTTGTATTTGCTCTCCTTCCATTTAATCTTCTAAAGATGAGAGCTCAAAGCTGGTGTCTGCATCAGCAAAAAGTGTGGCACTAGGAGATGCATCTTTAGGGTGCTGGGTGTGCAATATTTTCTCTATTTGTGGGTGCCTGCTTTCCAGTATTTCTTGGATTTTCTGATACCTCAGGTACACTCCTAATGTTTGCCTTCTGGCTCAGGGTTTTTTGGAAGGAAATAAATGTGAAGGCCACGAGGCCTCTTATCTAATATTAAACAGAGCATACTGCTTAACACTGGAGTGCTCAGGAAAGTTGCTTTGAAACTACACTCATGATGGGAACTGAAACACAAATGTAGATTCCATAGCATTCCTTAGAATTTCTGGATCACTCTTCAAAACAAAATTTTACCTGAAACCACTCTTTTTTCATTAGCGCCTAAACTTTTTTGTCTATTTTTTTGTTTATTTTTAATAGTTATATTGATAATTTAATTTGGGCAAAAATCAAAATGATACATTATTTCAAATTCTAAATTTGAAATATTTCAATGTTCAGCTTTTCATTACCAGTCTTTTATTCCTAACTTCACCGGTTAAGTTTAAATAAAAAAAAAAAAAAGGATATTTTCCTTGAAAACAAAATAATTTTATCTAAAAAGAGAAAGCAAATTACACATCAATTATTGTTTAGGCAACCATCCTTAACTATAGCTTTTTCCTCATCCATTGCTACTTTAATGTAAACTCATAGCACAGACCTTAAGGAGGGAAAAAAACCAGATTTATACTGAAGTCTTCTGGTTCTAGTTGTAATATAATCCCAAAATTTAGCTTACTTAGGATAAGAAGTCACAAAAAAAACCAAATGGATCAGGAAGAACAGAGCAAGGAGAAATCATCAGTGAGGAAATAAAGTGAATTTCTTAACATTGCCCAATTCTATGATAAACTATTGTAATTTTTCATAGCTCTTGTAATGCAACACTATATTTTATTTTTTTTTTTAACTATATCCTGTGAGGGTAATAATGTTTTGGTTTATAGAAAGTGTTGTTTTAATCAATGTTAATTAAAATATGAAACTAGTAAAGCGTCTAATATTTCTCTAGTGATCCTATTCATCTGCTCTCTGAGGGCATAGAGAGATATCAGATTTTTAATTGCTGTTAAATATGTTTTTTATGAAGAGTGGAATGCTTTTATAAAAAAATTCTTTTCATGCTTTTTTTATAGCACAGTCTGACAAAAAAGCAATTTGAATCCAAGAAGTCTCCTTCTACACAGAGTGTTTGCTACTTGGAGCAATAACCACAGCACTGAAAGTAATTCTCAGGGCAATCCTTTGGAAAAAAAGTATTTCTTATGGTGGTCCACATAATTATAGTCTGCACAAAGAAAACCAATGAAAGAAATCTAATGTAGTCTGCACTTTTTATCTGAAATATGGCAGATAGATCCTTGCCTTCTTTACTTAGATTTGGAATTGTATATGGGCCATGAATCTACTAGCATACTTTATGGACATACGGTTTTTAAAAGTAGCAGCACACTCATATCACAGAATCAGAGACTCAAAGATTCATTTATGTTGGAAAAGACCTCTGAGATCATTGAGTCCACCCAATATATTATAGAATGATTTAACAGATGGAATTAATGTACTGAGGAATCAGTTCTCTGCCAATATTGTCTTCACCATTGGATGACTCACGTCCACTCTAATTTCGGGATGCAGTGGATGTGGCTGAACGGAGTTGATTAAAATTATAATTTATCACTTTAATGGTGAAACTGAAGTGTTAGAGTAAAAAACTCCAAAGAAATAAATCCAAAATATGCAGCAAATAGCAAGAAGATTTTCTTTAAAATTGGGAAACCAGAAAGGAAAATGTTGACAGTAACTTGAAAAATATTTTTTTCACCTTTGTTTCCTTTGGATGGAAAGAACACAAAGGGATGAATGTAATTGATCCTGATCTGACTGCAGATATAAGAGGCACATCATCTGCACAGGACTGGGAGGTTATCTCAGTGGCAATCAGTGCCACACCATGTGAGCCATAGTTATGGCTCAGTTCATGCTTGTGAGCACAATTCATGATAATGCATTTCATTCTAGAACAGAAATTATTATGTATTTTTTATGAGAGGTTTGGGGTTTTCCTGAGAGAAAAAACACTTTTTTTTTTCTCAAGGTGCTCCAGACAGTTTGGCATGCAGTTGCCATAAGAAACTAGTTTAGTATTGAAAGCAGTCAAAATTGGATAAAAATGGAAAGCAGATGCATTTTCTTTCTTGGCTGGTTAGTTCAAAAACAAAGCATACAAAAAAATAAGGTGTTTTTTCTGGTCTAATGGGGCTCAGTTACCATCTGTGAAAAAAAAAAATCTGAGCAGACTATTGAAATGAATTATATTGTTTAGGAATCAATTAATTTAAATAGTTTAAACAATCCTTTTTATTTTCAAAATTGCCTCATAATCCAAATTTTACTTCCATCAAAAAAAGGAAAAAAAAAAGAAAAGAAAAACCCCCACAACAAACAACCTCCACAAAATCCCCACCAGAAAAAAGCTTGTGGAATATATCTTTCAACAGCATTTCTCAATTATAATTCAATTCCATGTGAATGTTAAGTTAATTTCTAGTGTTAGAATGAGGACTAGTATTATCTAAACACTTTGAGTAAAACATTAATATAAATACATAGGTAATACCTTTATTTCATCACTCTTCAACTATCTTCATCTCACAGTGAATCCCTCGACTACCAACATTTTTCCTTCCAGATGCATTTTGTGAACTCAATATACAAAGTAGAAGCACATTGGCCTTTTTGGATGTAGTAATAGTATTCAGTAATTTCTTAAAACAAAACATTTTCTGGCTTTTTCTTTAGAAATTACCTGAATCTCCTTTTCTTTCAGAATTTACAGGTCCTGCCTGGAATTTTATTAGATCGTAAACCTGAATTTGATGTAATGAAAAACAGGAGTACTGAAAAATACTGTGTCAGGTTTTATCTACCTGGCTGTATTGCAGTGCATTAAGTGAAGCTTTGACCTGCTGTTTTCCCTCTGAAGAGCTGCCTTTTGATGTTGCAAATTGTGTGTCTGTTCTTTCTGCAAAACAAATGAGATGGTTCCTTATGCAATCCACCAAAAATAATTATTTTCCTATTGAATAATGGGAAGAATAGGAGAGTCAAACAGCTACTCAGGTTCAGGAAATATCCAAATTGGGGGTTTAATTTTGCCTTCAGACATTTGATCACAATCCCTATTATACCAGTTGAAAATTAATTTATTAGTCAGAGGGCAGCATTGGCTCTATATGATTAATATGTTCTGACAAATTAAATTAGGTGTAGAATTATTCAATTTGTTTCTTTTTTACTAGTGATCTGTTACTGAATACATTACACATCATCAGTGCTTTCCACCCAGTCTTTGTCTATAAAACTGGATTTGGTAGCTTCTTAACAAGGAATTTATTATTTTTCCCTGAATATATATCATATTATTGGCAATACAAAAGAGGAAAGTTTTGTTCAAAACATCAAATTTTTCAAATCAGTTAAAATAAGCCAAAAGGATGTCAACATGTTCTATAATACCTCCTACAAATACTGTTATAAAGAGCCATAAAGAAGTGGGTGGTGAGGCCTCAGGGAGGCATTGTCTCTTCAGGAGGTGAGGAACATACTGTCATTTATATACTCTTTTTAGATGAAACTTCAATCTATGAGGAGTTCCTGCCTCCCTTAAAATAGAGCAATAATAACCATGTGAGACTGGGCCATAGCCTGGCCTAATTATTAAGGTCATTTTAAGTTTTCCAACTGACTTCAGCTTGCAGAATTACAGCATTTTTTTCCTAAATATTACTAGAATGAAACTCACATGACACAAGATGAAGCTAAGCTGCCTTTCTTAGGTCTCGAACAAGTCTGTGCTTTGGGGGAAACCAGTCACCTTCTCCAGGTCACACAAGGAGGGGCTGAGTCCAGCAGACAGGAATTATGTGAGGAATTTAGGCATATCCAGTAATCCCAGCATGCAACAATGGCAATTCATTGGAATAATACTAAAGGAACACAGGGAGACTGAGCTAAGAGGGCTCCCAGATCAAATTGTCTGCTACCAGAGGCGTTCATCCCCCACCTTTTAACTTGCAGTTACGGGGAATCTGGTGTCTTTCCTACCTTGGAAAGCTGCTGCAGAAGTAGGCCTCCATCTTGGTGATATTTTTTTACCAGTTCTTTCCTCTGGTCATATTTAATTACATCATGAACTCTTGGAAGGATATACAGTATGCAGCTTATGATCTCTTCACAAATTTCCTCAAGTCTTTTAATAAACTATATGCTGTTGTATTGGCCTTAAATCATAACAGAGTGGCAGGTCATAACTGTGCTACAAACAAGGGTTACAGCCACTGAGTCCTTTCCAACTAACAAGTTCTTGGTTATAGATGTTTTGGTTTCTTTATGATGTCTCATATGCACACCCAAATACATGACAGCATATTTTATGTTATTAGATTTTATGTGATAAATAAGAGGTCTGAGAAGGCACTAATCTACAGTTCCCAGTCCAAACTGATGGTTTGGAGTCAATGAGTACAAAAGGCTATCTTCTATTCATAGGATTGAATGTTTACTCACAGATTTTACATCACCATCTTCTCTTACTTGCAGATGGAAGGAAAGAAACTGTGATCTATTCCTTTAAGATAAAAGTTGTGCAGAAGGAAGTGGGTGTGAAAAATCACAAGATTGTAAAGACTACTGTTTTATAACATTCCCCTCTAAGAAAGCCATTTTCCAAAATAGAAAATGCAGAAGTGCACTTTAAATGTATTAAGCTGTGTTAAAACTTGGTATTCGCTTTCAACATGAATAAATATAAGCATTTTGTATGTATTTTATGATGTATGTATTTTGGAAGTAGGACAGATATTTGCTCTTTCAGCAGTATATGTCCTCTATAACATCACAGGTTAAGATTTGCCAGTCAATTCACTCATTTTTAAATATGTCAGTCATTACCTTTTTAAAAAAGAAATCATATAACAGAAAACATCTATAAAACTCTCACTTCATTTCCGCTGATCTGATAGCTTTTTCTGTGGAATTACAAAATGCTAAATGGCTCATGAGGGTGAACCATAGCAAATAGAATCCTGATGTTCACTTTCTTATTATGCAACAAGACTGTGAAAACGTCCCAATAGGTGTAAGAGGAAAATGGAATGAGGTGATAAATAATTTATAACTAGAGAAAACTAATCAGAACTCCTCAATTCACATTGTCCCCATACAGGTGCTCAATTACTTCCTCGAAGGGGCCAAGAGACCAATAACCTGACATCTGGGATATAAATGAATTTTATTATTAAGGAAGATATTAAAACTTATATTAGTACACTAAAGTAGCTAATCTAAATTCTGCACAGAATTTCTACCAACCTTTCATGTGCCCTTCTTGATAGGGCTGCTTGCACAGCAGTGAGTTTTGCTAGAGCAATCTGCTGATCTTATGTAAAATCAGTGAGTTCACCTTTACCATAGTTCTCATGCAATCTTTGTGAGGTTTGTAATACATTTTTTATTTTTATGTGTTTATCCTGGTCCTTTAAATAACAAAAATTTCTTTTTATATAATTCATATATATACATTAAGAAAAACTAACAGAAAAATATCCAAGCCTTCTGTACAAGACCATCTTCAGAGTTTATTATTCCAACTAAAACTGCCTACGCAAGAATAATCATGCAAAATTTACAATGTGAGAAGTGTGCATTGAACATCTGTATATAAGATGCAGAGTTCACTTATTTGTAAATAGACTAAGCATGATTAAGGAAGAGAAAGAAATATTTAATTAGCTACAGCAAGGCCGATTAGAATACTTTTTTTAAATCTTCATAAAAAAGGTAATATAATAGTTACCCTCATGTTTTGTTAAGTAATTTTTTAACCCCCAACCTGCCTTTGGAAACAGCAACATGTATACAATGTACCAGTGTTCTTCATGGTAATTTTCTCATCAAAAAGCCCAATTTCCTGACTGAATTGTGGCTGGTCATTCTCAGGGATCTGCAATCTTCCATGCCCATATACATTTTTCTTGAATTGCTTTGGAATTGCATGTTTGCAGTCAACAAGTGGAAGAAATGCTAGATGTTTATCTTATCGGGGTCTATGACAGAGTTAAGACAGGGCTGAAGGAGCATGTTGGTAACAGATGTTGTGTTCCAAGGTAATAAAGTTTTAAAAGCAGAGATGAGAGGTGTTTATGAATAAAACCACCAACAAATAGTTGACTTACATACCCAAGCATGAAGACATAATTTACTCTCACATAGGTATAAAGCTCAAACTGCCTGTGCGATTTTTACTTTTGAAAGTAAAATAAACTTAAGATGAAAAATCAAGCTTACCAGCAAGCATTCTCTTTAGACACAGCTACTGAAGTAGGTAATATTTGCTAAATATGGTCTGTGCTCTGTGATCCTCTGCACTGTTTTCCCTAATGTATCACTATTTACTATGTTTTGCTTCAAACATTGCAATCTCTTCCCAAAATACTGCTCTCATATGAGTTGCACAAAAAGGATATGCTAAAGAATCAAAGTGCTCTTACTGAATTCACATACTGAAATGCATTGGATTGCTAAATATTTTGCAAATTTTGCTCCCACCTCAATGTATTCTAATTCTTCCTCTACCTCAATTTCTTCCTAATCCTTGCTCAGCTTTATCCAAGTTGGCTCTGTAGCTTGTAACATTTCAATGACTTGGTTTATTTCTTCCTATCAGTTCTGCCTGACCTTTAAGCAGTCCTTGATTTTATTTCAGATATTCTACTTCACATCCAAAATACTAAATTATTGTATTATTTTAGTGCTGATAACAATGACTTTGCACTGAAAAATTATATTTGAAAAATAGGAAATATATCTTAGTATCTCAGTTTCATAACATAAAACTTTATTTCTGAACAGACTACATAACACATTTTTTATTACCTGCTGATGGCCAAACCCACTCTGCTTTAAACAGTAATGATTTCCAGCAAAACATAATTTGGGTGTAGCATACTAATGTATGGATCTCTCATTCTTGTACAAGGAAAAAATGATACAAAAACCTTAGCACTTTCAGAGATATGAATTTTCACCATTAAGAAAGAATTTGTATCTACTATAAGTATAGATGGTGGTTGTATCCCATCCCGATGCATTCCCACCTGTTATTTCTTACCATCTTTGTGGGAGCTACTCAACTCATCCAAATGCTTTAACCCTGAGACCATTAGCCTGATAAAAATCACTAATTTCTGCTATGGTTGTGAAACATGTAAAATTTAAACACAGGGAAAAATATAGAACAATTATATATAAAACAATATAGAAAAGTTATATGTAAAACAATATACAACAATAATTTAATGTAGAAAATATATGTTTTACAAATAAATTCAAAACATCTTTTTCTTTCTCTCCTCCAGTTTTTAAATCAGCTTGTATTCCTTTCCTGGAGAAAAGCAAAAAATATAAGCACTTGCATCAACACTCTTCCATGGCATTGATGCTAGCAGTCAGCCTTTTTCAAACTACATGTTCTTAAAATAAAATTCAAATTTCAGTGTTAGTTTAACCCTTCTTTTTAGATACAGTTGGGGGAACAAAATGGCTGTGTCTATACCTATATATCTCTATATATTTTACCTTTTCATAGCTCTAAAGACTCAAACATTGCCAGGCACTGATTTGTGTTCTGGAAATAGCTATGAAGAGGAGCATAATGAATCACTAAATAGTAGCAGATCTCAAAGACTATTTTGAAGAAACTAAAGGAATTCATACATTGGGGTATGAATTTAACTTTCTCTATAGCATAACTACTAAATGTTTCAGCTTTGCTCTATCTAAAATTAAATGTGCTTCAAATCTTCCTGCTTTCAAATACTTAAAATCTTTCTTCATACAAAGAAAGTTTAGCTATGCTACATTTACCTTGTCACACTGCAGACAAGACGGGCATAAAACAAATCAAAATACTGATATTCAGTTATGAGGGATTGTTTGTAACACTACTTTTATTGTGCTAGGCTCACTCTTTACTGCACACTTTCTGTGCCCAACTCCCAAGGGAGAGGGAGCTGATTGTGAGAACATTGATAGTCAAGTTCTTTATCTGGGTTTCAGTGGGGTTTTTTTGGTTTTTTTTCATCTTGTTTTAACCCAGAGACTGTGCAGTTTTTTTTCACTGTTCTATAAACATTCACACTTTTGAGATAATTTTGACATTATATTATAAAGGCTTGAATTTCTCAAACTATTCTTCACTTTATTAAACCTATCTGAAGTGGAAGGAAACTTCATGATAAGAATCCCAAATGAGTAAAATTCATAGTTGTGCTACTTTGACAAGCAAATTAACTCCAGCTGAAATCAGAATGTTCTCTTTTAAATGAAATGCATAAAGTCTTGTAAATTCAGGCTGTGTGAGCACCAGTGACTTTAACAAGCCCCAAAACAGCTGGAGATTCCCTAGTATCTCTGCACAAGTTGGAATAATCACACAGTGCTCAATTTTAGAAGCTGTTTTGGTCATTAGACCTTGAGCTTAAAGTACTGAGTCTTCACAAGACCATCAGGAGTAGCTACAGGTACACTGCATGACCCAGAAATACATTTGAGATGAATTATCTAAAGTATCAGTGAAGAAAAACCATTACACATCAGCCTCAAAAGTACAGTATAGGGGTAAAAGTTCTACTTATATTTTGATCAAAGACTTGATCTGAATAAAATCATTATCACTGTTCATCCTTCATGCAGCAATAACTTATAACACCCCTCTACTGCTTCTCATCAAAATTTAACAAAAGACATGTCTTACACCATAAGCTTGTGTAGAGAACTACATTAAATAATAATTTAATTATTCAGTCAAATAATAATTATGCATGGCTAATTATTCTCCTGCATACTTTCAGCAACAATAATGAACATGTCTAAATATGCAGGTGATCTGTTTTTCAGTGAACAAAACATCACAATCTCATGACCTGTTCTCATCCTTGTTTCTTTAGGTTCTTCCTTTCCAGTATCTTCCCAGCTCAGGGAGCCTCTCCTCCCTACTAATCAGTGGTCAGTCCTGACTTTTACCACAAGGAAAGATGTAGAACCAGATAGAGGAAATAAAAATGAAACAGCTATAACAGCCAAAATGCATATTTATTTGGGAAATGATAGCAGTAAAACAATCGTACTTTGATATGGACTATAAGTAAGGAACCATCACCAGACCTGACTTGGTACTCCCACCTTCCTGACACCTTGCTGACAATGTGTATTCCCCTTTTGTATACTACATAGTTTGGAGTCATTGTATCACTTGCTTTGAAAACCAATCCTGTAAACCCATCCCTCAGTAAAGATTACCATTGTAATTCAAATACCAGTGTTATTCAAATCTTTGCTCTAAAACAGATGAACAAGAATCTTCCTTTTCCATGAATGTTATTACCTCCGTGAACATTAATTGTGACCATCAATACGCAGTCGTACATGTGCATGTTGTGTGATCATATGAACATGTATGTGTGCATACCCACGCTCTTCAACTTTGGGTAAAAAATCTTTTACACCATAATTCCAACAAATACAGAAAATGTCCTAAATTTACAAAGGAATAGAATATGAGGAAACCTACCAGTCGAATTTATTTATTGAGAGGAACTTGATAACTTTAGATTCACTAGAAATTTTGTATGGATTTCAGTAGAGCGTAGTTCAAGTCTTTAGTCTGCAAGAGTTTGATTTTGTTATGATAGGAGATGTGCTGTGAGGATGTCTTCATTTTGTGGATTTTTTCTGTTTTTTTTTTTTTTTTTGTGGGTTTTTTGGTTTTTTGGGGTTTTTTTTGACATGAAAATTTAGTATGAATTTATTGATTATTACAAAACTTGTGTTTCTCCAACCTTCTCAGTGTATTATTTCAGTCAGAGTCCCAGATTCACACCAAATGCCTTTTCAGCTTTTTCAAACCCTTCACTGCTGTTCAAATCCAAAATTTTGCAATTTGTTCATTTGACCACTTCTTTGTTTACAGCTGGAGAGAACTTTCCAGCTGCCACCTCTGCTCCTGTGTCAAGCTTTTTTCTCCCTCCCGGCAGGGGCAGCTAATAGCTCTATATCCCTTTCCTCTGCCCAGCCATGCTTTACACATCACTCACCATTACTGCATGTGCCTCCTTTGGTGCAGCAATATCCTGCTTTGCTCTGAGGAGGTAGGAAAATGTATGCAAGTTTGAATCCATAATCATATGAAAGCCTATCTGGGACCCTTTGCCTTTCCTTCCCCCAGGTCATTTGGCCACTCTGGGGCTGGACTGGGCTCCAGTGGTGGAGATAGGATGAGGGGGAATGGTTTTAAACTGAAAGAAAGTAGGTATAGATTAGATATTAAAAGGAAATTCTTCACTGTGAGGGTGGTGAGACACTGGAATAGCTTTCCTAGAGAAGTTGTGGATGCCTCATCCCTGGGAGTGTTCACAGCCAGGCTTGGTGGGGCAATCTGATCTGGGAGAGTGTCTGCCTATGTCAGGGGGATGGGAACTAGATTTTTGGTCCATTCTATTCCAAACTATTCTATAATTCTATAGTTCTATGATTCTAAAACATTGACAGAATAGTATAAGCCATTTTTTCTGAAAAAAAAATATTAATTCAGTTTTCTGAAAGATACTAAAACAAAGTTGTTCTCATAATGTGAACTATAGTATAAGTTAATAGCATCTTCTATTTTATCTTCCTCTGTTTGGAAATATATGCTGGTAATGCTACCTTTCTACTTGGCTTTGTTGCCAGTTCAACACTAAGATGAATAAGTAAAGTCTTCACTGTTGTTGGAATTGTTATTCCTAGCCATCTGGGAATAGAGTAAACAATATATAAGTACACTTATTTGCAGAGTGAAAGCTCTTTCTTAGAAGCAGAAAAATTTGAGCCCTTTCTTTGTTTAATGGAAACTCACATTTTGCAGAACTCTGCAAAAGATGGAGAAAGAACCTCAGGGAACTTAAGTTGTGTTAATGTGCAGTGAATCACTGCTGTAACTCATTTAAACTCTGATGTGTTGTGCACCACCATGGAGGGAACAGTCCTAAATTCTCAGGAGAGATGAATATTTTGCACTGGCCTTTCTCATATTTCAAGACACGGCATTATCCTTTGGGACAGGTCATAATACTGTCAAATACTTGGAGACACTATGCATTCATGTAGTATCTCAGCACCTTCTGCATAAAATCAATTACACCAATAGCTGCATCAAGTGGTAAAAATACTGCTTACTTTTTTTAAAGATGCTGTTTAGCAGTATGAAGCTACAGAAGGGGGATAGAAGTAATTTAATATGAAAAATTTTAGTCATTCACATGGGTTTTGGCCATTTTATTTTGACACTATATATGTAGTACTAATCTTTTATTGGAACTGTACTAAACAAATCCAGTACGTTCTTTCTTTTCCAAAAGTAGGAGATTCACTGAATCATAACAAGAGCAAAAGAACCATAGGATATTTGTATGTCTTCCTGCTTGTCTCCATGTCAACAACTAATCGGAGGTTTAAGTACTTCAGTTTGCTGTCTTCTTGCTGTATAAGGAGTCAGGGATAATACTTGAATTCAGACCACAGAAGGACCTCCAACATGCTATATTTTTCGTCCAAATACTTCTGCTGAAACCATAGAAGAAAGGACACATAAATTTCCTTTATCATCCTGAGATGGTAGTTTGCACTTCCTCCAACACAGATGATTTCTGAAGTGAGTGGAAATGAGAATGTTTGCAAGTTTGTAAATACCTGGAAATACATAAATGGTTATTATTCACATATTTTCACTGAAACTGTGTTAAATAAAGTAAATAATGCCACATAGTCAATTCAACATGAAGTATAGAATCAAAATTAAAGAAGTTTTGTGATCAGAAATTTTACTAAGCTTATTTTCAGAAACATGTTTCTTGGATTACCTATTCTGTTTTCCAAACTTATTCTAAGAAATATATTTCTTGAAACACAATGGCCCTGATACTTGTTGGTACTAAGTGGCTATTCTTCAAGATTTTGCCCATCACTACCTGAGCATTAATAATACTGAGAACTTTGATTTATGGGTAGATATATTCAGTATTTTTCTAGTTTAAAAGAATATTATTTAACACAACAGTGGATTTTTGATGACTTTGCAACTTCCTGTAAAGTATTTGGCCTCAAAATCTCTTCTAGTCACAGTTCTTCATATGGGAATAGAACAAATAGTAGAACTTCCAGTTCAGTGACAGAGATGGGAATGAAGGAAGGAAAGGGAAGATTCTCGTCTTAGATAATTTAATTTTAGCTTCTAATCATTTGCATACACAGTTATCAACAACTTTAATGAGAACTGAGTATTTAGATTCCTATTACAAGTTGGAAAATTTTAAACTGAAGTTCCCCTTTAATCCTATTACCCCTGTTTGATACTTTGTCAAATGAGCTCAAGGTTCTTTAAATATCGGAATGCTGAGATATCAAGTACAGATATAAAGGAAACACATATGGCATGAAGTAGGAACTGGGCATATGGAAACCCTAATTATGCCCCAAGGGAAAAATCAACAGCTGGAGAAACAGAAATAGGATCAGTTCTGTTCCTTGGGAAATTTGGGTTCAGATCCAATTGGATAAAGTAAAAACTGTATCTGGCCTCCTATTTTCTTTAAGACACTCCTCAAAAATGCATCAGGAGATAAAAATTGTCTACCTCATCTTTATTGCTATGAAACAAGTATGAATTTTTTTTAAATAATTTCCAGCAAAACTATTTTACAGATTCAATCAGAATGTCTGAGTAGTCAATGATGACTAAAACATTCAATATTGGTGCTGGTGGATGACGGTGAGAAAGGCCTATGTTGAACCAAAATAAAACCACAAAAGCAGACACTGCATAATAAAATTAAAGGTAGGGTTCTAATGACTATTCACAGTTTCAGAAGCTTGCATAATTATGTCGTCGACACGTTTTCACAAATCCTTTTTTAACATTTTTAATTTTGTAAGGAACACACTGTTTTGGTAGTAAGCTAAAAATATTTGGACCTTTTTTCAGACTTTTTTGCCCTATGAAACGGTAATAAATTTGCCATCAACCTGCAGAAGTGCTCAAATATTAAGATCCTTATCAATATTTTTAATGTTCCTCTTATAGTTTGTTTCTTTCAGTTGCTTCTCACATGTTAACAAAAAATTTATTTAATTTCTCATATATACTTTACTGAGAGACTGTAAATATTGTAAATACATGCATGACTAACTATTTTTTATATTTAAAACATATGCTAGCAGCTTTAGGGAGTCGATTATTCTTTCACTGTTTTTTAAGTTTTAATATAGTTGAATTTTGATGTCAAAGAGATAGACAGAGAAGAACTCTTTGGAGTTCAGCAAAGGCGGATAAATGATTCTTCAGCTGGGGGAGAAAAATTCCCAGGCACCAGCACAGGCTGGGGGCTGGCCTGCCGGGGAGCAGCTCTGTGGGAAGGACCTGGGGCTCCTGGTGGACACCAAGTGTCCATGAGCCAGCAGTGCCCTTGTGGCCAGGACGGCCAGTGGTACCTGGGGTGCATTAGGGAGAGCACTGCCAGCAGGCTGAGGGAGGTGATCCTGCCCCTCTGCTCAGCCCTGGTGAAGCTCATCTGGAGTTCTGCGTCCAGTTCTGGGCTCCTCAGTACCAGAGAGACATGGAGCTCCTGGAACAGGCCCAGAGGAGGGGGACAAAGATGCTGAAGGGACTGGAACAGCTCTGTTGTGAGGACAGGCTGAGGGAGCTGGGCCTGTTCAGCCTTGAGAAGACACAGCTGGGAGGGGAGCTCATCAATGTCTGTCAGTACCTGAGGGAGGGTGGCAGGAGATGGAGCCGGGCTCTGCTCAGGGGGGCCAAGCAACAGGACAAGAGGCAACAGGCAGAAATTGATGCCCAGAAAGCTTCAACTGAATATGAGAAAGCAATTCTTTATTGTCCAAGTGTCCCTGCACTGGAACAGATTGCCCAGTAAAGTTTTGGAGTCTCCCTCACCAGAGATATTCAAGAACCATCTGGGCACAATCCTGAGACATGTGCTCTGGGATGGCCCTGCCTGAGCAGGGAGGTTGGATCAGATGACCCAATGTGATCCCTTCCAACTTGGCCCATTCTGTGTCACAAGGTGCTATGCTTACAAAATTTAATAAAAACTCTCAACATCCATTTTCTGCAGTATTCCTTAAAGAGTGCTACCAAACCCATGCGTACCTAAACATAAAATCCAACCCTCTGACTTTCAGTTGTTTCATTTGAATATTAATTGCAATTACCAAAAAAATATGCCAAGGAATACATTTAGTGCAGGCAGCCCAGTGTGATGCTACAGTGCCTGTTGTACGTTGAGCTCTGGGTGGTGTGAGCCAGAGGCAAGGGGCTGTGAACTGGCACCAGTCTTTGCACTGCAAATATCATGAGAATTTGTGGCACCAGCCTGGTGGCCAGACACTCATGATGCAGGAGCCAATTGCCACAGATTCTCATGCACTTAGACTGAGAGGGTACAAAAGCTCAGTGTTCCCTTTCTTAGGGGTCCCACCTCAGAAACACCAGCTTGAGAGGTTATTCTGTTCCGTGATAAAATTACTGAAAGGAACCAAAGGCCTGAGACTCTGCTATGTGAGCATCAGTCTGGTGTTGAGCTGGTAGGGAAACCTGGTCTGACTGTGTGAATGTGGTGAGGTAGGCACTCAGGTGGGTCCCCTCAGGTCCCTGTAGCAATCCAGAACTTCAGTGCCAGGAGTTAAAGCCTCAGGAGGTGAGACTGTGACTCCTGAAGTCAGACAGGAAGTTTCCCTAACAAATGTTCAAAAGACATAATAAGAAATATCTTAATTAGGTATGTCTCAATTATTCCATATTTCTTCTTAGAAAAAAATTGACCCTCTGAAACCATTTTAAAGAAGAGTAAACATTCCTTTATTTGCTTAATTTACAAAGTGCTCTTTCTTCCTTTGAATGGATTGAATTTTTGTACCTGATTCTTACTTTTGAAAATATACTCTTTCAGTGTATACATATGATTAGTTGCTTCACTTTACTGCACCACTCCTGGTAACTTTTCTATGTGAGTAAAAATTTTCTGCAGTGACCATTTGAATTTGCTGGCTTTGTGAGTCCAGATTTTTTTGTTTCAATTTGTTTTGCTTTCGAGAAGATGCTACTTGTCAAGATGTGAAAAAAAAGAAAAGAGCTGACTTATTTCAGTATTTTAAAGGATAACTTTAAAATAACAGGACAAAATGAAGGATATTGTATATTCAGACCAATTTAAAAAAATAATTTCCAAGTAGCCAAATAGCCAGTTTTTGTCTGTTCCTATGTTTTTCAAAAAAAAATTAAAAATATAAATGTTGAAAAATTATTTTCTCTGACCTTTCTTGTTGTGAGATACGCTGTAAGAAAATTTTTTCCCAAACGTACAGAAACAATGTTTACAGAATGCATTATATCCATTACCTTTTCTTGACCCTTACTTTTCTCTTTCAGTGTGAGGACCTTGGTAAGAATCTATTTCTCATTGATTCCTAGAAATCTAATGTAGGCTCTAGAATATAAATCAAGTAAAACTGATGTGCTGTGGAAGGCCTGAGGCCTGATCAAATTAAGAGCACAGCTGGATCTTTTACAAGTTCTGAGAAAACTGGATGACACATTGCATATGCACCAGATCGTGATTCCCCCCTGGTAGGGCATGAGCAAACTCTGCAGCTCTTCCCTGGATGTGATCCAAGTTCTGCAGAGTGCTGAGCAGAGCCCGGTGGCACAGACAGAGACAGGCAGTTCTGGGTAGGAGAGCAAGGCAGAGTACAGCTAAGAAGTAGAAAAACAAATTCAAATGATTGCTAGAGGATGTTACCACAGGGAAGTGACAGCATTCCACTCTCAGCTTTTTCTGCTGAGAGCACACAAACATATTTTCTACTTCTCTTTTCCTTTTTTTTTTTTTATGCTTTGGCAGAACACAGTTGATGATTATTTTGAATATTCAGAATAAGTCACAGCTGAAACATTTGAAGAAAGGGATGGCAGTTTGGTTTGAATCTTTAACTTAAAATATGCAGACTCTGTAAATCTGGTGATCAGTTCAGCCTTCAATAATACAAAAAATTGCATTATGTAGTGATGTTAAGAAATTTCTTCACATAGGATAGAAGCTCTAGATGTTTCTACAGACTAGGCATTCTACAGAGCCTTTTAGTCCTGACACAATGATTTTTCTATAAGTATTTCCTCTCTGAATTTCTGAACCCTATCTGTGATCTTTATCCATTGAAAATATGAAATTATTTCATAAAGCACTATTAATCCTGTTCTGGTTGGGCATTTTTTTTTTCCTGTTTTATATTTTATTAGAAATATTGGATCAAGTCTAGAGATCTTCAAAGACATTTTCATAATTATTTTCTTTCCATAAGAAAGTCAACTGTGTATGTACTTTTCTGTATAAAAATATCTACTTGAAGTATGTCAATGTGATACTGATTCCTAAATGTAGAAATGTCATGGATAAATAATATGATAAAATAATACAATTTAAAAAAAAATGGATTGAAGACAATATTGTCATCAATATACTAATTATTATTTAATATAAGCTCATCACACTACTATCCAATCCAGAAAAAGTAAGTACTCAAAAAATACTCATAATGCTCAAATTAAGTACTCACATACTTTGAACATCTCTCAATACAAGTCAGACTGGGGAAGAATAAAAGAGGGGGATTTTTACTTTTGTTTTCTTTTCAAGAGAAAAAGAAATAGTCTATACTGCTGCTTGTTTTGATTGTTTTATTGAAATTTTGGTGATACTTGCACCCTTGCAAGTTTCCTGGACATTGAGGAAGAAACCAGTGACCTGGCAACTGGCTATATTATGAAAATGATGCTCTTGGAATAAGGCTAATTTAACAGAAAACTAAGAATCTCATCTCTCTAAGTGGCAGTCTAATATTAATGGACACTGTGACGTTTCTGAGGCAAGTATTGACTTAATTAAAAATCCAGGGAACCTAGAGATAATAATCAGTGTCTGAAACTTATAACACAGAATATACTTAAAACAGAATAATAAATAATCCTGAAAAGAGAGCAATGCAAGCAAAGCCTTCAGCTTTTCAGAATCTTTGAAAGTTTCTAAGTACCCCTGGATACCCAATAGACCCTTGCACATATTCTCAGGCTCCCACTGTTCTTTTCTCAAAGCCTTTTGTTTAATATTCTTTTCTACTGTCTTGCCATACAGCCAGGGAGTTCATCTTTGCTGGCATTTTTGAATACCTGAAATAAATATGACTGTGAAATAAAACTGAGGACTAATTAGACTGTATCAATGTGATCTGACTTTATTATAGAGGTTATTACTGAGACAAGAAACTTTATCAGAATAAGCCTCAGGGTGAAATATCTATTATATTATATGGAATAAAGTCTGTGACATCACTTAACAGCTCTCTGAGAGGATTTTTCTTGCCTTTTCTCTGTCTTAGCTACATTTTGGTATGTAGAATAATGTATAGGATTTTCTATTAAGGAGTCAAATTTATTATAGTTTAACATTGTCAAATTAAGACAGAAGAAAAAAATCTAAGAGATAGAGAAAGAAAGGGAGTTTCAGTATGCCAAAATATAATTCTGTCCTGGAAGTTGTTACAGAGGGTAGTGAATGTTGTATTTCATTGGCCATAAAATGTAAGCAAGCCTGTTAAATTGTGGATTGGCACTATATGTTTGCGTTGTAAAGCGTGCCTTGGTGGTTTTGATGTACAAAATCAGACAGACAAGATCAGATGAAATGAAATTAAATGTAAGTTTCTCTAAGGTCCATCAAATTGCTAATTTAAATTAGAAGATACACATATCACCTGTATTTTTTCATTTAATGCTCACTTCCATTAGGACTTTTATTCCAATTATTATTTACTTACTGGGGACAATTTCAATAGATTTAATCAAGGCACATAATTTACACTCATATTTAGATTCTAACGACCAACATTCCTAAAGATATTGATTCACTTTCTCAAAAATAACACTGTAGGTCAAGCAGCATTTGAAACTCTTCACAATATTACAATAGTGAGGCAGTGCCATGAGGCCATCAGATACTAAAGACTTTTAGGGACCCACTGTTCTCAGCAACTGGAGGACTGGTTATACGCCCTCGATAGTGACACCCATCTCAAAAGACATGAGCAAGCCATCAGTAACCCTTAAAGTGATTGAATAAAGCCTACAGTGTGTGAATTGAGAAAAGTATTTTGAAGATCAAAAGAGTAGATTTCTTTTCTTGATTTAATTGCCATATCTTAGGTAAAAAATTTTCCTTTTGTAAAAACTAAGAGACTGTCACAGAATGTAGAAAATCAGTAGACAGAAATTAAATGTTTAGGTAATGTGGAGTGAATCTCAACTTGTGCATCTAGTAGTTTTACCATTTTTCATTTTCAATTATGTCATTATCATCTCCAATTGCAAAACAATTGGATGCACTTTTTTTCTCTTTCACTAACTGTTTTCCTGAAATAAAGAAATATTTTATTAAGTTTTACTTTTCCTTTGAGCAGGACATTTCTGCAGTCTCTTTGATGTTGTGTCTGTGGGACAATCTGTGAAGAAAATGTCAAAACCAATAAAGCAACAATAAATTTTTCCCCAAATGTGCTAACTCTTCAAAGTTGAAAGGGTGGGTAGCTTATTTTAATAGATTTCAGAAAAGAATGTGACACATAAGCATTAGCATTTGGGGAGTAGCTCCTGGAAAGAGTCTCAGAAGCATCTGTTTGAATGATAAATTAAACTCTTCTAAAAAATACAATTTTGGTATTGTAGTGTATTAGGAATCTTCAATATTTATTTCTCCACATACCTGTTTTATGAGGATACTGAATTGCCTTGTTTCTTTTGTGCGCATATATATATATATGTATATATATATATACATAGATAGAAACACACACACACACACACACTAGATACACTAATGCACTTCTTGTTCATTTATTGCTTTCTCTTTTTTTGCAATATGCACTTTTAATTTTGACTGAAATCTGTCCATCTGTAATAAATTTAAATGCATATTTTTTTCCAATGCAGTTGCTTTGGATTGATGTTTTCTGTGTAGATATTAAGAGAGCAACTTGACATTCCTTGCTAAGAAATACAGAATATTTACCAACTCTGTATGCCTGTTTTTTCTAAGACTTGGTTTCAAAGACTCCTGCTTTTTGAAGATGGCTACGTTGCATAGAGGATATTGTGCTTCAAGTTACACAACTATATATTATGCACCATAATTTGATGAGATACTGTGAATCTGGAATTCAAGAATAGCAAGTATTCAAAGTAGCTGGTTTTGGCTTAAGAATACTTGTAGTGTTTCTGTTCTTTTTTCAGTAGTATGATGTATAGACACATATTCTAGCTCTAAATGAATGAGATCAAATTCCCAAGTCCAAGGAACACAAAAGTACATATGGGTTGATTAATCCTTCCAGAAGGGTTTTTCTTTAGTTTTTTTTTTTTTTTTTTTTTTAATATCTAATTTGTGCTAAGAAATGTGACATCTTTGTAGAATCATAGATTCATAGAATTATAGGATGGTTTGGGTTGGAAGGGGTCTTGAATGTCATCCAGTTTCAACCCCTCTGCCATGGGCAGGGACAGCGTCCACCATACTGGATTGCTTAAAGCCCCATCCAACCTGGTCTTGGACATTTCCAGGGATGAGGCATCCACAATTTCTCTGGGTAACCAGTTCTGGTGCACTGTCATAGTGAAAAAAGTGAACCTAAGTTTAGCTGAGATGAGTTTATTTCACCTAAATAATCTTTTAACCCATGAAGTAAAATAACTAAAGGTATCTCTAAAAATTTTGACATCATGCTGCAATACAGTTTTGGCATCCATGTTGCAATCCAAAAGTTGGCCATATAGGGCCAACTTTTCATGGCCATTTCATAGTACAAATATACAGCAAAACCAAAAAGTTCCATTCAAAAACTTAATTCTCAGTGGAATCTAGGAAGAGCTAAGTGTATATACATGAGTTAAAAACGCAAAGTCCTTGTGCTTCTGGGCCAAAATAATTGCAAGGTTGAAGTTATTATTTATAAAGTCTTAAAATCCAGTAGAGGCCTATCTGCAGCAGAATATAGACCTTTGAAAACTACACCTTTAGGAGACCAAGTTAATGCACGTATCCCTTGGAATAAGAGTTATGCCTTGAATAAAGGTAAGATGCCATTGACCTACTTTAATCCTCAAAGTTAGATGCCTAATCCAAGCTTGCCATTCATGCCAACCTTTTCTTCAAAGTGAAGAAATAAAAAGAGATGACATCTTAGAGTGAATCATCCATTCTTAAGACCAACATTTAAGTAAGGTAAGATAAATTGTCCTCTAGAGAAGCCTATCTCTTTCCAACACGTAAAGCAGTAAAGTCAAGTGCCTTAGACTACATGTTTAACTTCTAGACAGTGAAAGATTAGGTAAATCCTACACTTTTTTTCCTCTATGACACATCTTCAGAATTGTTTATTCCTTTTCTTGCTGTTCCCTTCCCAAAGGGACTGCACTGACATATCCATCATTGTACAAACACCAATTCCCAAAGGTACTATAATTTGTTACTGTGATCTTTGAAATATTTTATATTATGTCTAACTTATTGAAAAAAAAATTGTGCAAGACAATTTTACCTCTTTTTCACCTACCTCCTGTCAATGTCTATTGACTTGCATCCTATTTTCCCAGAATTACATAGCAATGAGAGAAAGAAACTGAGCTTTGGATTTTTTGGTGGTTTTCTTTGTTTGGTTTTTTGTTTATTTGTTTGTTTGTTTTAATAAGAATTACTTTGTATCTATAAACTCTTGTAGACAGAGGAAAGGACCAACATAGAAAAATATCAGAATGTAACAGTCAAAACTCCTTGCTTAAGACTTTAGTCTTAAAATTTTGCTGGTAAAATTATATCAGAGATAATGCTAGTACTCCAACTATAAAATTAAATACAATGATTGTAGACCAAGGGCCTGTTCCTACTCCTCCATGTCCCAACAGAGGAACAATGGGATTCTATGAAATAAACAATATTTTTCAGTGATAATAGACACAGCAAATCCCAGAGTCCACACCTTACCTTGGGGCTTATTCTGTTCTGTATTAGTGAAATTAATATCTGGAAATATTGAAATCCATTCTTTTTTCTCTCTAGCTAAGTCAGTGGTAGCTATGAGTCATTATATAAGATTTTTGTTCAAGAAGAGACAGTTCTCACACTGGCAGTGCTGGAATTTCTGGTCTATCGATTGGACTTGAAATTTGTTTTTGGAGTATGCACAGAGTAAAAATCCAAAAAAAAAAATCACAAAAGCACACAAAAAATTTGATAGATATTATTTACTATCCATATTTTTTATAACAGCGATACCAAACACCCCAAGTATACTCAAATAGCCAAAAGCAAATATTTTAATTTTGTTTAGTTGCCAGTGTTAACAGTGTAATTGCAAAGATTCTCTTTCATTCATCAGCTTCAGATTTTCACAGTCAATTTTGCTGCCTGCAACCAAACATTATATTTACTCTTAAATAACTATAATTTTATTGATTTTTATGGAGTAGGGGGGGAACAGGTCTGAATCCAAGCTGCTGGTAGCTAAAGAAAGAGCAGCAGAGTGTAAAACTGACATCTGATCAAGTAAGTGTGATTAATGTGTACCTGTGGCTGACAGATGATTTGGTTACATGCAATTCTGAGTCATCAGTTATACCTATTCCAAAACACAGAAGATGTGGCAAGTTCTGACAACCAGAGTCTTTGTTGAAAATGTGTTCTCATTTGTAATTATCATAATGTAATTCCACAGATATTAATGTAACTGAGAAAGTAAACATCATACAGGATAGGTGGATCTACAAAAAACCCCATGTAAAATAAACATGATTAACACAGAGTAATGAATTTGACAATTCCAAAGAGTTAAGTTTCTTCTTGTTTCCATTTGTGACATGTAATTAAATGCTATCTTTATTGACTCAAAGCCAACAAAGGGAAAAGCCAGATCAGTTACTTCTGTCTGTAATGTTTGGTCAACAATATTTCCTGCCTCATTTTGAGCTTAAGGGATCCTGAAGCAAACAGAATTTTGATTAGTCAACCCCTGTACTACTTAATGGTTTTATTATTCCTTCATTTCAGCAGGGAAAAAGGTTTTACAAGGTCTAGGAGATTATCAAAGGCATTCCAGGTGTTGAAGAAAAATTCTGTGGCAGATAGCTTTATCCTGAGACTAGTTCTTGTCCTCTCTTTCAGCTGTTTCAGGTGAAAACTGTCAAAACTATCTCATTAAAATAAAACAATGCAAAATTTTTCCTAACATAATAAAATAAATAAAAAAGCCAAAATTATGTGTGGAGTTTCCCTTGTAATGTGAAAGTAATTCTTAACCAAAAGATGTAGTTTTTTTATTGCTGTGTCGACACCACAGACATCTCTGCTACACTTGCAATAAGTGGAGGAGGATTGCTATATAAGACAAGAATAAAATATTTCTCTCAAAGTGCCACCTTCTTTTCCTGAAATAGGTGGTATCTGATCAATGTGCAGTGCTGCTATATATATGCATGCTAATTTTAATGACATATATATATAAGACCCTGCCAGTAAATATGAATGTGTGACACATGGATGGGAATCCCCACACTAGAGTGGTGCTCTTAGACTCCCTGTTTTGTGAGGGCCAGAGTTGCAGCTGAAAATAGATCAGCTATGAATGCTGCCAGGGCTGAAGGACTTTCTTTGATAACCTTGAGGATGGTGGATAAGTGCAAGGTGGAAGGAAGCAAGGAGGGTGGCTGGATTCAACAGAACTGTGTTTGATAATATAGACTGCTGATATAGTTAATATGAATTAAAGAGGGATTGATGACAAGTGAATTTGTTGTCATTATGTGAAATAAGAGATAAATTCTTAGGGAATATGATATAGCTTTGGCTGTTCCTTGCCTGAACTGATCTCTTCTGCCATTCTAGCCCATGACCACTACTCTTTTGCTCTAGGGGGCAGAAGAAGATCTACAGGAATGTCTTCTGCAAAGCAACATTTGCAAGGACTCTATAAAAGAAAAATCACATTACTGAGTGAAAAATACATATTACCTTCGTAGGTAATTTCATTCACATTTTGCAGATAGGTGGTACTTACATACATATGTATTTTCTCCCATGGAAACAGACAAGCTAATAATTTACCTGGGAAAAAATCACCTTGGGAAAATTGTTTTGATAACAATATCTCCTTTGATCTTTATGAAAATAATAATTTCTTTTTGGATTTGGGCAGGGAACCAAAAATAGAGAATCACACCTCTCCATGTGATGTGGAGAGCTACATCATTCAGTGGATTGCAAATTCATTTATTAAGCAGGATGGCTCAGATAGAGAACAACTTCTAGTCTAGTGTTTGTGTCTTACACATCATACACCATTTATGGTCCCTTTCCCTCGGGTCTGGGCTAGGCTGGCTGCAGGACCCAGGCTCACAGAGCACTCTGGATGTGCTGGATGTGTCCTTGTCCTTGTTCTTGTCCTGACTGATGGCCGGGCCACTGTGCAAAAGGATTTCATCTTGGTCTCAGCCTTTGATATTAAGTCTGAGGCCCATACATGATGTGCTGATCTCACCTCCTATGGGGTAATTGTCTTCCCTATTACATTGTAAAGTGGATCATCAGCACAAGCTGCTAATGGCCTTGTTAATCAGGCAGCCTGAGGCAAATCGCTTCCACTTTTTCTATATCTAGGGCTGATTAGCAGTTACCACTGTTATCTCCATGGTTTCTGTCATTCACCTTCCCTGGCCCCAGATGTGTTACAAAAGGGTGAAATCAGCTATAGGCACATTAAAACATTCTGGGCTGCAGCATAAGGAAGACATATTCAAATTGCTCAGTGTAAGAAAGTTTTCAGAGTTACAAAGTCTTTGAGAATGTAGAGTGGAGAAGGAACTGTCCAGTCTTTCCCTCATTTCATCCCTATACATACCTCTGCATAATGGAGTGGATTTACTTGACTCATACTCCAGAGCACAAAATTCTCATTGTGATTTATCCTATGGCAAAAAAATCAACTGGTATTTTTTTCTGACTAGTTGGCTAATTTGTTGAAGTAAAGGATCCAGCTTTTGCAACTCAACCATTGCATTACATAAATATTTGATATTAAAATATATCCATTTACATTTTTCAGATCTAATAATCTGGGAAGGCTTGTAAGGCTTGGATTGTGAGATTTTTTAGAATAAAATAGGATCTTTGAACCGTCACTCTTTTCAGGTCTTGCGCTCACATTCTTCAAATAGGAGGCTTCTTCCAAGTCTTAAAAAAGAGAATAAATCCTAGATTAAAAAAACCTTAAACATGGTTAATAAGACTGGAAAGCTCTGATGTTTTCTGAGGCAGATTTAGGTATAAGGTGAGTACTCATCTTCTCCACTACCTGGAAATATTAACTTGCTGATGCTGAGGAAAGGTCAAAGCATATGAGCTGATATGTGATCATATCAACTGACGAGTGTCTAGGCACCATTTATACTTTCACCCAGTATACTGGGAGGAACAAAAGGTGTGGTTCTTCATGTCTCTTCTGCCAATAACAAGAGGGACTGAGGTCTTTTGGAGGAGCTCAAGCACCATAACACTTTGTGGAAGCACCATATATAAGTTTCTTTATATAGTACAGTATTCACTTTTGAAACCAGTGAAGAAATGAAAACTGATGAAAAAATATCAATGAAGCAATACAAAAGTATTGAAAAAACTTTAATTTGTATTCCAAATCAATTCCATCACCCAATTTCTTTCAATGGTCTCACAAATGCTAATAGCAAATGTACAGGCTTGAGTATGTGTGGAACCATTTATTTCAACACTATTGCTAACTGACAGTTGTAGCAAAAAGATGGAATAACAGTCTCTGATCTCAACAGTAATCACAGAATTTCCATTATATTCCTCCATCCCTCTGGTCTCCTTTGAGCCCTTTCCTTGCTAAGTCCTGAAGTAATAGGTTCAAGATATTTTTGGGCAGGTGTGCATTGCTGTCCTGTACATTTTTGTACTGAATGCAATGCATCAGCAACAGGGAAAGTAGAGTTGTCAGGGCAGACTAATGTAACTGATTAGTTACTGTGACCAGCTGTACTAGATAGAAATAAATACAGAGTGGAAGAAGAGATATTGAGAAGGTTTTCAAATGCCTCCTGATGCTTATAGGACAGGACAAGCTGTACAATTGCAGTGGAAGGCAGGGAGGGGAGGATGCAGCGTTCCTCTTTCTCTTTTTTACTATTCTCCCACACGTTTGAATTCCTATTATAAACTGTAGCATCCTTTTAGGTGGAAAAGATTTGTGTCACCTGGCTTCTTCTATGCCCTCTAAAAGTTGCTCTTTTTCTCCCATTACCGTCAGTTTTCCCAGTCAGAAGAATTAGTATAATTATCTCAGTTCACACCTCAGTTCACAGTGAAGACACTCCAGTTTAATGGTCTGAGACACAGACAAACTCAGACACAGTTAAAATTATTTTTCTCATAGCCTCTTTTCTAAAGTCACTGTTCCATGAACACAAAATTAGAATAAAATTTTTAGCTCTTACTTACCCACTCAGTTCTCATGTTAAACCAAATTTTTTACTATTACTATTATCATTGTTTTTCCTTTTTTCTGTCCACTATCTGATTGTCTCACTCTGTGGCTGACCTCTCTCCCTCAGACAAACTCTCAGATGATCATCATCTTAGAGGCTGAAAAGCAATACCTCTGGGCTGAATTCTGTTCTGCTATGCAGATATGCCTGTGTTAGTTTAAAGTCACTTAATTGATTTTCTGGTTAGAGAGGCATTGGAAGTGGCTGAATAAGTGGCCAGGTCTCTCTCAGCCTTTGGCTCCAGATGCTGGTTATTACTGATAAATCATTTCATAAGCTGCTTTCCTTTTTAGATATTTTGCTTGCAAACACAAATCTTGCTTTTAGAAAACTGTAATCAAGTAAGTGCTCTTGCCGTCTAATAGAAAACAGCAATAGCTGCCCAGCACAGTTAGTGTAATCTCTTTCACAGTATGTCCTCTTTTAATCTTTTATTTGGTACAAAGAAACTGCCGGGTCAGAACATACAGTTGCTTTCTCTGAAGGAAGAGTTTGCTGAAGGTTTCCAAGGATGACTTAAAAAAAAAAAAATCTGTTAATTACTCTATCCACACATTGATTTTTGCTTCCTCCCTATGTTAAGCAGAGTGACTTTAAGAAAAAATTTGAGACAATGAGTCTCAAATTCAGTGTATCTCTGAATTTCCTGAGGCAGTGGCTGGGAAGGATAAGTTCCATATGGAAAAAGAAACTAATTTTCTGTTGTGAGCTTCCTCATCTGGAAGAGTCAGGGTTCATGCCTTTGCTACTTATAACAGAAAATTTTTGAAAACTCCAAAGCTATATCAGTCTATTGTGAATTTTGGAGTAAGACAGGATTTCAAAGTTATTTTCCCTTAACCTTCCAGCAGTAAACATCTGAAAGCAGAGCCCAATTAACCTAAGCTATATGTTATGCAAGCCCATAAAAAGTGGGGACGTATTTGCCCAGACATTAGGGAGAATTGACAGGTTTTAAGTTGAATATTTATTCATAAGTATAACAACAACAGCTGAAGCAGTCACTGGTGGCTAGAAGTCTGAATTCCAGAAAGCCTCAGGGCACATTTCAACATGTTTGCATGGACAAAATTCCCATAAGAAGCCACGATAGTTTGCTAATATTTACCTATTCACATATTTCTTCGCATTATTTGTAAACACAAATTATGTGACAAGTTTTTACAGATGGAGGGATGCACTTCACTTGTAAAATAGAAGCAGCAACACATTTATTAATATAAATTAGTGATTTAACAAAGTTTGATGGCAAGTAAAACACTGGTTTAACTAGATTCTATGGGAATGTACACTAAATTATTTACTGCACAAAGGACTGGGTCAAACAAAACTGTCAGGGAGACCTCTTGAGTCATGAGGTTCAGAAAGGGACACCTTGTGTTCTAAACACTTGTTTGTCCTTCTCAAGGGGGAGTTTAGGTGTACTTGGATTCAGACTTCTTTCCAGAGCTTGATCAATGCTTTATATCTAAAGGATTCTGCATGGACAATCAATTCTTTATATCACTTAGCTAACATTTCAAAATTTAGCATGAGAATTTAATGAGAATCTCTTGTGGGAAGGAATCTATCAGCCTTAAGGAATAATCTTTAGAGGCACCACTGCTCCAGGGGACATCCAGGTCTGAGCCCACTGCTGGGCAGGAGAGCTCAGTGGGCTCTTGTAGAAGTGAAGGGAGACAACCCATCCTTTGATCAGCATCGAACTCCAATTTATTGATCCAACATGCACATTTTATAACTGTGTTAATTAAGTTCATACATATTGCAAAACCTGAGCTTATCATTGGCGACAGATTACACACCAACCCCTCCTTTTGTTTTCAGTACCTGTGGTTTGTTATTGAGACCAAGACTTGTTTTTCTCATCCAGTTATGAACTGTTCTCAAGGCCTCCATGTTTGTCACTCTGCTTTCCCATAACTATCCAAGGACAAGGTAATTTATTTGTTATTAAAAAAAAACAAAACTGAGAATTCTACTGTTTACAGAAATGTGCCTGAGAATTTTGTTGTTTACAGGATCAGGCTTGAGAATTTGCTGCTTACAGCTGCCTTTTACTTTTCCATCGGCTGTATATTTTCATGGCCTTTTTTTTTCCTTCAAGCCATGTCTGAGCAAAATTCTCCAACAGGCTCTGTCCATTATCCATGGACTAAGGTAATTGCTTCAGTCACATTTGCATACCAACTACAGAATTAATTTCTTCCCAGCCTGGCTTGACTGGGTTCTTGACCAGCACCATGTTTAGGGGAAGCACATTGCTCAGATTAGCTCTTTGCTGCTGTGTTTTTATCTGCCTCCCCCAAATCCACTACAAGTTGGTTGCAGCAATCGTGACCAGAGCAGACACCTCCATCACTGCTACTGCTGATTATCCCTTGAGTAAAATCACGTGAAATAAAGGCTGGGGGACTGGGTACATCATCACACAAAGAGGCAGAGATATATTAGTGTAGATATATGGAAAAATTAATAAAAGTGATAAGAGAAAACTTAAGGGTGTTTGAACTTTCCATTTAAAAAGCAGTTCAATTCAATAATATATTTGGCTATGTAATGTTTGTGTTTTATGATGACCTTTAATAGACAGGAATACTAATGGGTCCTGTTTTATACATTTGTTATGCTGACTAGAAAATGTGTTGAAATGCAAAAGCCATGGCTTCAATTGGTTTTATACTTGATATTTCATTCCTCATAACTCAAGGATTTTAAGTGTCATCAGGTAGCTTTAGCTGAATATATAACAATACAGACCAGGAAAATTAGTGAAGAAAAGTTATTTCACTTTTATTCAGTTGTTAAATTATAGATATACAATCTATATATCATAACTGTCTGGAATCTACTAAATATTTTAATTTTCTTAAATCGAATTTTATTTATAAAACATAACCAACAAAAAGTCATAATCTTTCCTGGCTTTTACAATTAAAGATCACTCTGCCATCTCTAATCAATGTAGAATAAAGTTCTGTTTCATTCAAATGTATGTTAAACATGGACCAAAGTTGTTTTTCTTAAGAGGTAAAATGTCTAAGTGCTTTGGTATTTATCTCAAAATCATTTGTGCTAAAAGGTCATTATTTGTTGAGCTCCAATCAGTGGAATGGAGACATTTTTGGTTTTTATTTTCATGGCAATCTAAATATAGTCAATACTGATATCAACATAACTGATGTCAGTATAACAGAAAAGTGAGAGCTTGGTTGATTTGCAGTAACTGGGCTCAGGTATTCAAGCTGAGAATATTACACATTTCTATGGATATCAGAATTGAAATGTCTTTTTACCTGCCTCTCCTGGTCAAGCTGATTTGATCATTAGAATGGATTAATTTCCTCCATGTCCATGAAGTGAGAACAAATGTTTGTGGAGTTGTTTTTGTGTTCTAGCTTGTTAAGTGTTGACCTTAGTTTGCCCTTTATTTGAACTTCAGGAGTTCAAAAACTCCAAGACTACATTTAAATACTGGAAGAACAACTTAGAGTGACTAATATTTTCATTATTCTTTTTAATCTCAAATCTCTTATCCCTTCACATGCTGTTTGGACTTCAGCACTTTTGGGTGCAACACATCAGGTCTTTGGACTTATGTTTTTGCAGACTGATTTTGTTCTCCCTGCTTTGCTCCCCTCCACCAAGGACAAACCAGACTCTCCTCCTGGACTTGCACTCAGCTTTTCCACATCCTTTGTCAGAAGGACCCTGACCCTATTCAGGGTTTTATTATCTTCCCTTTTATTGTTTATATAGTTGTAGAATCCTTCCTTGTGTCGCTTCACATCCCTTGTCAGATTCAGTCCCTTTGATTTCCTAACCCTTTGATTTCAGGTGGACCTTTGGTTTCCTGACCCATCCCTGCACAATCAGACTGCAGCTTATATTCCTCCTGGATCACCTGCTACTGCTTGCTCCTCTTTCAATGTGCTAGTTCAGTTAGTAAATTATTATATTTCTGGTCATCATCTCACAAATACTGAAGGCTGTTTAATTCTAGCAGGCTGAAAAAAAAAACATTTAGAACTTCAATATACGTATTTATTTCTGAACACACATATTTAACTAGACCATACAAACCACAGCGAGGTGGAAATCCATTCTTCTTAAGTCAGTTCCTGTATTTCAGCTGTTGGAGAACTTACCTGAATTTCAAGTGGCTTTGTAATATTGCTTTTGTACAATTACAAGTAGATTGGAAACTCTACCTTTCAGGATATTTCCTAGTAATCAAAGATAGAGTTCTTGCACATTTTCAAATGCAGAGAATTGAAATTACTGTGGTTTTTACTGGACTGTAATGAATCTAGTTGCCCATTTTGTTCTCAGGACTTTCAGAGGTGAATTTTCAAGAGGTGAGCTTGAGAGAACCTCACAGAACACAAGAGCTATAATAACATGTCAGCATCAGAATGGGTCAAATTGAATCCAGGCTCCTGTACTTGCAGTGCATAAGGCAACAAAAGCAAGAGAGCTAATGCATTTCATATTCCAAATAACTTCCCATGTTGCACACCTGTTGATGAAAAAGTAAAAACAGACTCAATACAATTGGAGAAATGTCTTTATAACTATGGTGAAAACTCACGACTGAGCTTCCTGTCTCAAAAAAGGGGCTTTCATAGTTTCATAGTTTAGAAAGATTAATTTAATACTTTTCTTCTCAGTGGTTTTTTTTTTTTTTTAGTAACTACACATTTTGGAAACTGGATTTTTAGGGGACTCTATATTTGCCTGTTAACACTCTGCTTTCATTAAAGTGCCTAGACCAATTTTGGTAATTTGCTGTAGCAGAAGATTAATTTACACTGGAACATAACATTTGCCTGAAATTGTAACTGTTTTAATTATCTAGTTCCAAATGCTATTTTTCCTTTCATGGATGCGTAACAGTGTCACACATGCACAAAAAGTTCAACATTTATTAATCAGCCAGGAAATATCTAATTTAGATGCAATTTATTGTTGTTATCATAGGTTGAACAGTCAGAAATTTATTAAAAATCTCTTCAGAGTGCAAAAAATGAGATGTTCAAATGACCTCATTGCTTTTAAATTTTTAGTTTATGGTATTAAAAATCTACCATTACAAATATTGTTTCTGACCTAATACAGATTTCTGTTTCATAGAAAAATGAAACACTTGTGCTACGATTCTACTATGAAATTGGTATTCTTTTGTTCTAACATTTCACAGAGCTAAGTAGGGAAGTTGCACCCCAGAGATATCCTGCTTTAGTCAAATGCAAGTAAAAATAACCAGGCTACTAAAAACTGTCTGTGATTACAGAACTATGATTTCATAATGAGCTCTGGTAACATGGATTTAATAATAGTAATGTCCTTATATTAAAACACCTGTCTGATCTTCAATACTTTTGAATGTTGAAGTGTTGCTATTTCTGCAAATGGGGTGTGAATTAAAATTTAAATTATGAGGCTTTTAAAGCATGCCATGCCTAACAAAATGAGCATTCAAATCTTTCAACACTTTATCCACCACCACAACCTAAAATAATTCCCAATCCCATTTCAGAATGTGAAGTTTTCCTACATGGAATTTATCCTTTCTATTTGGTAGCAACAGGACAGTGGAAGTAAAATAAATAATTCTTTATCTCATTTTTAAGCCTCTCAGCATAAATGAACAGAGGAAAAAAGCCACCAGCAAAAGTTATCATGGGTGACCATTGCCCAGAGCTCATCAGAAGCAAAAACTGTGGACTAGAAATTTCCCTCGATATTAAAATAGAATTTTTTATATGGCGTATATCCTGGAGATGGATTTGTGAATGTAACCATTAGAGGAATGAGAAAGAAAAATATTTAAGACCAAATTGATGATGAAATCATAGGTGTGGATTTTTGAGCAAGATAGTACCAGTGTTTGTTTTCCTTGTATTCAAGAGGAATAATTT
Organism: Zonotrichia leucophrys gambelii; assembly: GCF_028769735.1. Taxonomy (NCBI): domain Eukaryota; kingdom Metazoa; phylum Chordata; class Aves; order Passeriformes; family Passerellidae; genus Zonotrichia; species Zonotrichia leucophrys. The sequence continues at coordinate 61,411,076 of NC_088173.1, forward strand.
TTTTAATGCAAGATTACATTCCTGTAACTGACTTTTGAAACCGAAATATTTTATTCATATAAAAATATTATTGAAATGTTTAAATATTGACTGTAAAAGGGTCATTATGGTGCTAAGCCTGAAGCAGTATTGGTTATCTGAAGTTATTATTTAATATTAAACTGCAAATAAACCCAAGATTTAAGATTATAGGTACTGTAGAGCATGTGGAAAATGAGATCAAGAGGAGATTAAAGCTAACTATAATAAAGCTGCTCTCAGTTCAGAAACAGTTAATCACAAAGAGCAAATAGTCTGTAAGCAATTAATATCAGATAATATACTATTGTATGGTTGATAAAACTGTAAGAGTAGAGTTAAAGCAGTTTTGAAAAAAAAAAAAGACTATTTATCCATTAAATAAAAATATTAGCTACTCCATAAAAACTGTCATAAAAAGGTCATAAATTTCTGGTAGATTATTTAAGTTTGTTTATACCTTCACCTCTGGAACCAAGATAGGAATCCAGATAGTTGACAGACAAGCCCTCCTATTTGGATAAGGATCTTACATTACCTCTTTTGTGCAGTGCTTTCAGCTGAAATAGTAGCACTTGATAAGTCCCTTTGAGCAGCAATAAAGCTGGGTCCTAATATTCCTCTGCAGCCATTTAAAATTTACATTACTCAATGGTTTTCATTAATTTTCTTTCAGTATTTCTGTTGTACCATACATTCACATAAAAAATAAATCCTTTGTTTTTTGGTCTACTTTAAGAAGCCTCTCATAAAAATTCTGTGATTTTCCCTCATTCTTTAAAGGAGGTAGCCTTTTCTTTGTTAAAGCAATTGGAAATTAAATTGTGTTAGGCTTATTGTCATGTTTATTTTTATGCTGTTTCTAAATGGGCTTCATTCTGATTAGCAAAACATGATAAGGCTGGTCAGTGATAATACAGTACTGAACCTACCTGTAGACTCTGTAGATGTATATGAATCTCAGCTAAAAATGTCAAATTCTTCCTTTTGTTTTATCTGTGATGGATTTAAAATCTTTGCCTAAATATTTTTGTCAGCTACAATTTTGTAATTATTGCCCTTACAAAGCTCAGTCAAGAACTGAATTTCATTGAGCTGGTAGGAAAGACGTATAAATACTCCTATTGCATTTTCTAACAGTCCATATTTTTGAACCAAAGAAACAAAAAGAGCTGGAGGGTTAGATAATGTATTTTCAATATTGTCTATTTACAAGCTGTCAAACAGTTATCGTTTTGAGGTTGAAATGTTTTTTTCAGCTGAGAATTCATTAATCCTAACTTGCACTTAATATGCAGGCACTGTAAGGAGGATTGCTGAGACTTAAGACTGTAAAAAGCACTGAGCAGTAACAAATCATATGTCTTCTCTGTAGCTGACTTGATTTTGAGTAATGCAAAATCTGTACTAATTTTTAGTTAGATGACTTGAGTCCTCAGAACATCAAAGTCCAGCGAAGGCTATGGACTCAAACGTTACATTTGACAGGTTTGCTTGGCTGCTAACTCAAATCTGTCTAGACCTCAGTACAATGACAGCAGCTGCACTGCAGACGCTGGTGATGAAGGTTCACACATATCCTTCCTGCTGTCCAAGACGATTTTGAGACTTGTCTATGTGAATCCAGGCTGTCTGGAAAAGCACGGGCTCAGCTGTGTGTAGTGTACAGTAAGTGTGCAGAAGAATCCCAGATTGTAATATAGTAAATCTGATGAAGGAACGAGCCACAGCTCTGATGAGAAGAGTTGAATTAATAATTAGTTTTTATTGAATGAAGTAGGAGGTTTTGTGGTTAAAATAGGGATTAAAAATACATCAGTTTGTATCCCAGAAGCCATTGTTTTCTCAAAGTCACCAAGAGTCAAAAAATTCCATATAAGTTCTCATGGCAGAATATAAAATGTGCTTTTGTTTGTAGCTTGGGCTGAAGGCTTTATGTTCCTGGTTTGGCTCTTACTGCCTATGGTACCATACAAATGAAAAGTGCCACAGAAACTCAGGCCATACAGGGACAAACTGACTATTCCAGATTATTATTTAGGTATAAAAATTAAAAGAAAGAAACAAAGTTCTCCCAGGAACATACAGATGGAGGTGAACAGACTAGAATTTAGACTGTAATACAGAAAATGCTGTATTTTGTTAAATACTTACAACATTTATAATGTTTTCAGTTATTGCTCTGAAAAGAAGTTTACTATTTTACATTTTCTCATCTTGGGTATTGTGAATTTATTTTCTGGTGTTGTTATGCTTCAGAGTCTGCAGAGAAATTGAATTCCATGAAAAAAATACAATTATAAAGTAAACACTGTGCTAAAATTTATTCATCTTTGACATTTCTATTTCATATCTTGCTCAATAAATTTATTGACTCATTTCTTGGCACTCCCAGTAAATAAAGTTTTATTAGACATTGAAACTCATTCAAAGAAGTAAGAGAAAAATGAACTACATAACTGGAAGAGTGGGTTTACTGGATGACAGTCAGGTATGGTTTTAATCTGATTTAGCAATCTACACTTCCAGAGAAAAAATAATCTCATAAATGGATGAAATGTAAACCTGGCAGCTTATGTTATTAATTATAGATTTCTCTGGCACACAAAGCAAAAGTAAAGGTTAAACTGAGATATCAGGTCCTTGTTTACACATCTTCACAATATCCAGAGAAAAAAGATGTTATAATACATTTTTTCTGAATAAACAAATTTTTCAAACAAAACCTTAGAGCTTTTATCTCTTTGAGTGATGTATAATTTTTTGTTGAATATTTTTTCACTCACATGGCATAAATATCAATTTTTGGTCAAACTCTTGAAAGTAAAATTATAGATTAGTTCATTAACATGTATTATATAGTTGTTTTCAATTACTTATTCAAAGATTGTGCTTGTAGAAAATATAAATTCAAATACCTAATCTCCCCCATTTAAACCAAAATAGAAATGGTAACAAGACTCACAAATTAAATATAAAATATTCTTTAAATTAATAGCAGTCTGTAATGCATAGCACATGTAGTTTAAATATACAGTGTGGCACATACTAGAGGTGGATAAGAACTATTGCTGGCAAATTCCTAAGTACTGGTTCACAGATTTCTGTTGCCTATTTCTACTGCCTTATTTTAATACAGCTCAATGCATCACACATCAGGCTCTGACATGGAAAGTTCCTTGGTGGGTTTTCTGATATAAAAACTGATATAACCATAATAAAATTGGATGGAATGACTTCTTCCCTCTTTCTTATGTTGCAGCCTAGATATTGCATTTACACTTCACAGGACTTGCTGCTGGAAAGGACATAGATTCCACAGTGTGCTTTTTTCCATCACCAAAAAGGTCCTAAAAGGAGCAGAACGGGTCAGAGCTTTTTCATGTTAATCTTAAAATGGTATGTTTTTTGCTGGTATTTCACTTTGAAGAAAAAAATTTGGTTTAAAAATTGACTGTGAAACTACAGAACTACGGTGTAGTCAGTAGAGCAGGTTTAATACAGAAGTTTGTTAATTTTAATTGTCTACATACTGCATGAAAACAGGACTTGAAGTTTCACAAGATGTTTAATTCATTTGTGGTTCTCTCTGAAAGTAATTCTTGACTCTATATTCTACTTAAAGAAAAAAGAGATCTATTTGCAGATTGTGTATTAGAACATATAAATAAAATATTTTCTGACTTAAAAATGTACAGAAATATTGCATTTGTAAAAAAATGTAATAGTAAAAAGATGTGTAGGCATATGAACATGCATAAAAATATATCTCTATCCATATATATGCACACTCATAAACAGATTTGCACAACATTGATAAAATCTTTTGTATGTCAGATATATACATAACTTTGTTTGTTATGGGTAAAAAGATATCTTTAGCCATGAAAGAGGAAAAAAGCCATAAAATTGTTGATTCCAGTGAATTTTCCACAGTGATTCATTGACTAAAGGCTGCTAGAGATCATAATCATAACTGAATGAACAAACTATTTTTGAATAGACAGACTATTTTAGGAACTGCAAAATTATTCTGAAACTTTATACTTTTACATATACATATTTACATATTTTACATCTTGCCATAAATGTTCATTTGATTCATTACAGTCCTTTCAGAGCTATTCCCTTATCAGTTATCATGATTATATTTTGTTTAAGATTAAAGTTGTTAAATTGTGCTCAAGGGCCTTCATTCCAGTAATGAATGCCACAACATTGCTCTGTGAGCTCATGGTGAAGCAGCCTTAAAAGGTGACCTCCAGATATTTTGTAAGTTACTGCTTTCTATGGACAAGAATTCTTAGCTGATAAGAATATAACCCATGGATCTGTTGCAAAGTGTATTAGTCTATACCTGCATTATGTTGGATTCCGATAATATGACCAAGTGATTTAGATTAAATTCTAACAGTAAACTGCCCTCCCTTTTTTTAGTATCCCATTAATCTTTGTGTCATATGCAAATTTAATCAGTTAAGATTTTATTTCATCATCTAGATTGTTTCTAAGAATGTACTGAATAGTGTTGGACCGGGAATCTCTCTCAGGAGACCTTCCTTGGACAGCCCTGCTCATTGATATCTGCCAATAAGAACTTTTTTAATTCATCTAATGTGTTTCTTCTTGATTAAAAATCTTGCATTATAGAAAATTAAAAATGCCATGTGACAGAATTGCGAAAGCCTTAGAGAAGTCCAAAATTGCTGTCTCAACACAGTTGCCAGTTTTGTTTGACTAAATACATTTTTCCATGAGACTTGAGCAGTACTCATAATACGTTTTTGTTTATGCTCTTCAGTGAAAGACACCTGAAAAGAGGAATTATTTCATCAAAGCAGGGTGAAGTACCTTCTCTTGCTTTAGTCACTTCATTTCTTTAAAATATATTTTGCTGCCTCTTGTTTGTTTCTGAATACTCCCATAAGTAACAGCATGATTACAACCACTGGTAATGAAAGGATTTTTTTATAAAGTCCAAAATATTGTACATACAATACACATGCATCTACATACATGCACAGACACTTGCACTGTATAAATAACAATCTGTATCTGTAATTCTCATTTTTCATCAGACCCTGCCAAGATGAGTTTGAGCATTTCAGTTTGTTTCCAGAAAAAATACATTAACATCCTGTGTCTCAAAAATTTTTAATTGGAATATACTCCATTCATTACAATGGAACAATAAGTGCAAACACAAAAATCACTTTAGCTCTCTGTGATTATTGTTCTGCCATATTGGGGAAATATATGGGAATATATTGGGAATTTGTATGACCATCTGTAAGGTTTTATTCAAAATCTTTCTTTCTGCTTTGACCTGAGATATTTGTGCATTTTTTTCATATTTCAAGGAAAGGAAGCAAACTTCAACATGTAATTCATTTTTTCCCTTTTTCATCTTAGGAGAAAACTGGCCTTTAGCATGCCAATTTATTACATTTAGCATTCAATTTACTTGTAGGTTATGTAGGATGATAACAAGTGAAGTCACTGGTCCAATGTGTCCTTATCTTTTGATCTTTACAGGAGTTTTATTTCCCTTTAAAATGAAGATGCAGCTACAGATCATCACCTTTGTCAATCCTTTGAATATTGCTTTGGCTCTTGAACTAAAGATGTGTTCTAATGTAGAGTTCATAAGAGACTTAAAACTCTTTGTAACTTTTAATAAGATGCATGTTTTTATTATGTTAAAGAGAAAACTAAATTTATTTACTATTTGAACTGTTGACTCTCCACATGAAAGCCAGAAAAGTGTGATATTGACAGTTTCTACAAAAGTTAAAAGATTTTTTTATGTTTAAAACGTACAGACTCTTTGCAAATATACATAGTAAAAACTGTGCAGGATATAATTCTCATCAAGATGTAAACTCTACAAATAATTTAAGCTTAAAATAAGATATATTAAGAGACAAAAAGGTCAGATTAATAAAAAGCTAAGTAGTATATTAAAGGGAAGGACAGATACATGATAATAAATAAAAACAGAGACTAAAAAATCAGTTTTCATGGAATTAATGAAAAGTCTAATTAAATTAAGATGGTCACTTCTGATTATTAGGGAAAACTTATCTCCTAGTTGCAGCAATGCTGTGGTAATTTTTGTTTTCTCCTTTAATTTTAATAAGCTAGTAGAACTTTGAAAAATAGTAAATCTGCAAGCGATCTGAAAACATGTGCCTGCAATGTTAATGGAGGCATACAGGAAAGCAAGGCATAGAGCTAAAAAATAAAATAAAAATCTGTCTGATTTGTTTTTCTTTCCCCTCATTCATACACTAACACCTGTTTAAATTAAGCTCTTCAAAGGATAGATTAAGAACAAGGTGTCAAGAAAAGAATGTTTCCCTCTGCACACAGCACACACACTGTATGTACTGTGAACTAAAGGGCAAGATTCAACTTTTCATTCTTAGGGAATTAAAACACAAGAAAAGGTAAACTAACTAACTCTTTTCTTTTCTTTTCTTTTCTTTTCTTTTCTTTTCTTTTCTTTTCTTTTCTTTTCTTTTCTTTTCTTTTCTTTTCTTTTCTTTTCTTTTCTTTTCTTTTCTTTTCTTTTCTTTTCTTTTCTTTTCTTTTCTTTCCTTTTCCTTTTCCTTTTCCTTTTCCTTTTCCTTTTCCTTTTCCTTTTCCTTTTCCTTTTCCTTTCTTTTCCTTTCTAATCTTTTCTTTCTTTCAGGAGGAGCATATTTGCATCTTGATTTGAGCTGACTGATTGCTTTTGGTCTGACTGGTAGGTGTTGTGTACCTCAGCATTAGGATGAGCAGATGATCCTTCCTTCTATACACGTGGTATTTTCCAGAATATATGAAGCCTGTATTAATATGTCCATTTTATGCATACCAACGCTTGTACTTGGACAAGGATCAGAAAGATGGGTTAGGCTTCTGGTTAAGAGATATTCTGCATTGAACTTAGGAAGTCTAGCGCTTCCACCACACTCTAAATGGGCACCACTTAGTCCATCACTGGAAGTGGCTTATAAACCAGGAACTTGTTCAACTCACTTATTTGCTTTCAAAGTGACATTAGCTTGTTTTGAATGAAGTCCAGCTATTGGCGAGGGACAACCATTCAAAGATATTAATTTGAATATTTTTGTGGCTGTACAAAATTAATTAAAGATTCTTGAAATAACAAGCATAGAGAGTGTACAAAACTGAAGGGAAGTTTGCTGACTATTGCAAATGCAGCCTTTTTGCTACTCACACACCAGAAATTATGTGATAATTATCAGAGACTCCAGACTCTATGTGCTATGCAAAAATCTTGCTCTTACTGCTTGATGGCATTGTTATGAATTGGAGAGAACTTGCAGTGATACAGGATCAAACTGCTGTTCCTGTCTAGGCTAGTACATGCCTAGTAACTGCTCAGTTTTGTGTTAATATTAGTTGGAGTTTGTACAAATGAAGATGTGCAATGTTGTTATTGCAGCTATTTATTGTAGGCTGTGAACACCTGAGTTTTTCATCTTCCTGTCATGCACATTTGAAGTTGTTTGAGGTGTTATAAGTACTGTTGTTGGCCTCTCTTTCCTGTGAGAACAAGTCCATGAAAACTACTGCAGGAAACATTGTCAAGATTGAAAATCCTGAGAAGATCTAAGATGTGGCTTTGACAAGTTTGGACAAACTGGTAAAATATTCTTTCCCAATCATTCAGCTAAGAGTAGGGTATCTCAGCTTCCTCCAGCATTGCCCAGAAACCGTATTCAGAAGCAGTAAAAGCATTGTATAAGTTATTTATAGTAAGCCTTTGAAAGACAGACACCAAACAGCTCTGGAGGCTGCTGTCATTGCTCAGAGACTCTTAGGTATTTCTCAGAGTCTGGACTTTGTTCACATTCTGCTCCCTACAAAACCCTTCTCATTGTTAGTTTTACAATGTACAATAATGAATGCTGTAACCAAACCACTCAAGTAGAAATATTAACAATGTATTCAATTTGCTATGATAAAAAAACTGTATTAGATATCATTAGACATTCTAGGGAAGATTAATTTCACCATAGGTAAATCACCACCATCATCGTCATGTAGCATTCCATCAGCTGGTAGAGACTGCTTGCTTGTGTTTTCAATTTAATGAATGTCTTTTGGCTTAGCACAGAGGTTCTGCTGTTTTAGAGCACAACTGACAGCAGCCAAAACTGAGATTGTTCATCCTAACAACATCCTAAACACAGAGATTTATTCATCCTGGAAAATTATGCAAGAACCCACTCAGATCTGCCAAGAACTGAACAGGAGTAAAATGTGTGTTTGAGAATATGAATATAGGGATTTTCTGTTTGGATAATAACTTTGTATGGGGAACAACAGGAATCTGAATACACTGATATTCTGATATGCCTTCTAGCTCTTCTACCATTTTCCTCAAAGAAGAAAACAACTGAAAAAAACCCTTTTGGTTCATTATAGGAAGAACACTTCTGTAATGCTTGTTTTCTATACCCTCGTAGGCAGATACCTGTATTTAATGGATTTAGATTAATTTACTACATTTGTCCCTAGTGATATGAAGTGTTTTTTTTAAATGACATATAGAGTCTGGGAGTATTTAAGAAAAGGAGATGTTTTAGAGTGGTTTCATTTTCTACTTAGAAATATTCAGCATAAAATATCCTTGCATAAAATAAAGTTTTTACATTGGAAATACTGTAAATTGCCCACTAGTACTCTGACATCATCTGTGTCAAATACACTGGCATTCACTCAAAGACAATCAAACAATTTTGGAATGCAGGAAAGCTGGGTCTCTGGACTTCAACAAGAAATCTAGAGTTTCTTTTCACTTAGTTTTTGACTCACCAAACTTGTTTTTTTGTTAGTAATTTTTGGTGTAGGTGACAGAAATTTATTTTTGTTTATTCTAAAAGGAAAGATATTACATTAAAATATTTTAAATTTATATAAATTAATTCAAAATATTTTTGCAAAAAAGAAGATCATAGACTTGCAGTTATGGTGATATTGTGGTAACATCAGGGCATCCTTGTTTCCAGACTTGCACCAGCAACCTTCTTCCTTGCCTCATAACAGAGCATTATCCCTAACTTACTTTCACTCAGTGAAGAAGGCAACAACAACCTACATTTACTCCTCACTCATCCTCCTCTAGACATCTTCTTCCTTTTTACAGCCTTTTAAGATTCAGTTTTGAAGAATTGCTCTAAGCACAGAATCCTCATGAACTTACAGAAGAAACCCTAATGAAATTCCAGGAGCCTTTCTGTACCAAAATTTTGCAGAAAATAATTCCTCTTTCTCCAAATTAGAATGGCCATGATATTTAACTTGAAAAGTAAAGCATGAGTGGGATAAAGAAAGAAAAATTGCAGCCAAAGGCCTTTTACATTGTATTCCAGTTCATAAGTGCAAGTGAATACCTGCAGTTGTATCTTAAGCCTTTCCAATTCACTTCAGTGTGGGGTATCAGTTGCCTAGCTGATGTTTTTATGCTTTCAATGTAATTGATCCTCAGGTGGTCTAAAATCTGTCTTTGGAAGCCTACCTCTGGATTCAGGTATTGAATTTTAAGCTTTATCTGTAAGGATTCTTCTCAGTTTCCAACTAGCTCTGAGGGGCATTTACTAAAACAACATTTCAGTAGCTTATTCCTGGTCCTTTCCAGAGTTTTTCATTTTTGGGCTGTTGTGGTTTAGCCCTGGTAGGCAGCTAAGCACCACACAGCCTCTTGCTCAGTATTGTCCAGTGGGATATGGGAACAATCAGAAGAGTAAAAGTAAAAAATAAACTCATGGGCTGAGATAAAGACAGTTTAACAAGTAAAGCAAAACCAAATGCATGGAAAGTAAAACAAAGAATAAATTCACCACTACTCATGTCAAGGGAGGCATTCTTCCAACTCCAGGAGAGCATGGCTCCATCACGCCTAGCAGTGACTGGGAAGACAAACACCATCACTCCAAACATCCCCGTTTCCTCCTTCTCCCCCAGCTGTGTGTGCTGAGCATGATGCCCCAGGGTGTGGAATATGCCCTGGGTCAGTTGGGGTCAGCTGTGCTGGCTGTGTCCCCCCAGCTCACTGAGCACCCCCAGCCTCCTCACTGGTGCCTGGGGCTGGGGGCAGAGACGTTCTTGGCTCTGTGTCAGTGCTGCTCAGCAGTAACTAAACCAGCCCTGAGTAATCAGCGCTGTTCCCATCAGCACTGAGCTCCTCCCCTTCTCTGCAACCAGGTCAGTCACAAACCCACGGCAGTGCCCCCTACAAAATGCTGCAAATAAATTTAACCCTATTGCAGCCAAGCCTGTAGATTATTTGTGCCTCCAAAACAGCTAATGCCATGAAGATCAATGAGCTAGCAGCTCTTAGCTTCAGCTGGTAAATCAAATCTGGACATTCAAGACAAATTTTTAAAACTTCTATCTCGCAAGTTTCTCCAGTCTTTTCAGCCTAGATTGTCTAGTGGAGTAGAGCTCCTCTGGAGAGTTTATTCATCAGATGAACAAGAGAAATTATCTCATCCACTATTTCCACTGTCTGCCTTCTGCTCTGGGCTTGGCCTGAGGCTCCTTCATTCTAATGTATCCATTGAGAGAGCTTTTTGACATCCCCTGAAATGTGTGATTCACTACTTACCTGCATCACCTTGATTCAAAATGTACTCTTCTCTCAACAAGGGATTGTGGGTGGTTAGATTTTTGAGAAGGTAGCTTATTTTACCTCTGAACATTTTGAAAGTACAGTAGTGAATATTTTTTGGAGCTGAAAGAATTTCTACTTTAAATTGCTCTGACATTTTTTGATAACACTGTAATTTGAAAAGTGGAAAAAGAAATCCTCATTTAAAATGTAAACTGTGTCCTGATGCAAGCACTCTTTAAGACATCGCAGCCATCAACCAGAAATCATCCCCTGTTATAAGATCAAATTTCCAAATTGTCACACAGGAGCAAGCAATAAAAATGTTTTGTATATATGAGACAAAATGGCTGCAGTATATGATTTTTAAAACCAATGAAATAATTTTTTTGCACTTCACAAAAAACCCAAATATCCATATGTGGAATTACCACAGACATTTACACATATAGGAAAAATAAATAAATTATTAAAATAAAGCATCCTTTTGTTTCTCAAAGGCTACTCTCTTCCAATAATGGAACTAAGATAAATCACAATGTTAACAGGAAAATCATCAATTCTGTTGTAGCTGCTTTGAGACACTTCAGCTGCAAAAACACAAACAATGATTAATATTGTTCACTTTCTAGCCCTTGCATAGGCACTTTTGGGAGAAGTGGAGAATGACCTTAGGCTCTGGTGCTTCTCAGCTGCCAGAATAACTTCTTGGGCAGCCAGGCTGCTGTAAATTGCAGTAGGGATTAGATTGCCCCTGGCTGATTCTAAAGTCAGGGGAATAAAGTATGGCTTTGTTTCCATTTTCTCAGCTGTGCCAGATGAGGAGCCAACCTTAAAAGTTCACCACTTGCTCAAGGCATGTAAGGGTGTCACAGGCAGAGCTGATAGTCATGCGTGCCTGGAGGACTGGAGGCTGTCAGCTGGCCCGTGAACCAGCACATACGCTGGTGTCCTCCCATGTATTTCTGCACTGCTTTGTGCAATGGATGTCTGACACTTTCTGGTGCCTTAGGTACCCTTGTACTGCAAATAAATAGTGCTATAGTAAATATAGTATTTACCAGAGAGAATATTCCGCAGTATTCAAGCAATAAACTCTCTTATTTTACAATTATTGACTGTTCTGAGAATAATTGACATTCACATGAAGAGAATATCTATGCAACTCAAGACAGAATGATTTGCTTAAAAATTTAGAAAAATATAATCTTTAAAAATATCCTGCAATTATCTTGTTTTCTAAGAAGGAAACTTTTAAATGGTCATATGATGTATTAAAATGCTTTTTAAGAACTAAATACTAATTTATTTTCAGCACAAAGAAGACTTCTTTAGGCAAAACTCTGGGATGTTTAGTTTGATGGATTTCAGCTCAAAGATGAGCTAACCCTCAAATTCAGCTGTTTCCACCCCATTTCTGTAACCATTCAAATCCAATAGTGGAATCCCTCATGTGACCTGGCATGTTCTGTGAGCTCTGCTACAAAATGAGCCTTACCTTGGCTGTCTCAGATCAACAGTGAAATCTACCAGTAAGTATATATTATGGATATATCTCGGCAGCCTTTCACCTTTTATTTTTTATATCTATGTTCCCACAGAAAAGAGAAGTAAAAATCTTTCTATTTAGAATTTACACTGTATAGATTCCATGAGAGTATATAAAAGCAAATTACTGTGAAGTACAGAAAATAATACCAATGTCCCATCTATTATAGAAGAAGTAAAATATCATAAGAGGTAAATATCCATGTATGTCTTCCTATAACCTTAGGAATTTAGTCCCGCAAAGAAAGAGCTCAAACCTCTTTCAAGTTTTATGAGAGATTCTTTAAATATTTAGAGTTGGGAAAGCCACTTCTTTTCTACCTCAGGCTGATAAAAGAGGAACTTCCTTTACTCTTTTTGAAACATGAAAGGGGCAAGATCCCTAACATCAGAGGCCTCCTCCCTTTTCTCTTAGAATGGTTCTTTCAAATCTTCAAACGAGAAAATACTTTCCTCTGTAGTTCCTGATTTTGCACCAGATAGAGTGTTTTGAATCCCACTGGGCTCAGTGTGTGTGTGCTGGCCTGTGCCTGTGTGTATGTTAGAGCAATCCTTTCACTTTTGAGCACTATGAAGATTGCAAGGAAGGTTATCTCATTTATATGTTGTTACTTTAGCCCAGTCCACCTGCTTATATGCTAAAGAATTAACAACAATAAAATGTTATCAAATATAATATTAAAAGAAGATAAGAAAAGTCAAATAAACCATAAAACAGAGTAGTACAATTCTGTTCACCTTTCAACAAATAATGAACCCATACTCCCTTCATTTTCCTGAATGTTTATGAATAGCTTGGGAAAATGTTTGATTATAATTATTTAATGCATAATGTCTGCCATACACTAAGGCAGTTGGTACAACTAAAGAGGGAAGTGGTCAGATCTCATCATCTTTGCAGCACCAAACCTGTCACTTCCTACCTTAGTAGCCTACAGATTCTGAAGCATGTACAAATGTGAGTATGCACAGATACAGTGACTGAAGGAGGGAAAAAATCCTGGTTCTGTGCACTATCCCAAGTTGCACATCCTCGAAATTCAAGCTGAGGGAAAGCATGATAAGGATTTCTGTGCAATCTAACAGTAACAGTATGGAAAACAGATGGGGCTGATACTCAAACACTTGAACCCCATTAGTTCAAGTCATAAAATCTTAGATTAGATCTTAAATCAGACTTCAGCTGTAATTAGGTTCTCAGGACTTGCAATGATCCTATAAACTTTCTCCTTCTATGTTTAAAGAAGTTTTCTGCTTACATAATTAAAATGAGATACTTTCTTAAAACGATACACTTTTTAAGCATGATGAAAGAAACTTTACATACACTCTTAAAAGAAGCAGTCCGGCAGTGACATAGGGTGATTAACTTCAGTTACATGCACTTACTGAACTTTGCAAAGTGCTCGACACTAAAAGCTACTTATACATAATTTATGTCATACTTGCTGGCTGAACTCTGTTCTTATACTTCATGCCTGCCATTCTATTGAGCATAATAGCAATAATCCATCAGGTATATGTATAGCATTCTGATGCTGTTTGCAGGTTGATAAGAATAAATATACAATGAAAAAATAAATAGACAATTGTTGCACCAAAGCCCTGGGATTATTAGATTTTCAGAGGGAAAACTTTATTATATAATTGTGTTAACTCTTGGGTACTGTGTTTTCTATAGTAGTGCTGTACTTTAGCAGTAAGTGTTAACTGTCCATGTTTCCTTATAGGACATGGGTAATCAATGCAAAGCCCAACTTTTATTCTTATTAGGGCAATATTACAACTGTCATTAATATTTTTAATTCTCTCAGAGCCACTGGGGGCTTGCAAATTTCTAATAGCTGTGGAGCTGAACTTTATATGTAAACTTCTTTTTCAGTAGCATCAGGGTAAATAAATAAAGGTTTGTATTTAAATATTGCCATCACAAAAGGGTTTATTGGAACCTAGCTGATCATGTGGCACAAATTCCAGGTTTGTAGTGTATAAAGCTGCAAATTTCTTTCCTTTTAACATATTGTTGGGGGCCAAGGGATGTGATACTTCTCAATGAGTCTTCCTGAAAACTGGACATGTACAACATGCACTCTTAAGGCAGCATGGATGGTTTAAACTCTAGCTTGTTCAATATATGCCTGACTCCTTTCACAAACAAAAAAGAGAACTCAGGTATAAAAATATCTAAGGTTCAAATATGAACAGGAAAAGAGTTATTCTGAACAGAAAAGTTAAAGAAAGACTAGCTTTGTGGGACATAAGCAGTGATCTTGATGTTTACAGTGTTCAAAAGAAAAAAAAAGGATCATCTGAAAATTACATGCAGTAAAACATGACTGAAAGTAATAATAAAGGGTATTTATCATCTGCATTAAGTTTTTTATGCATTAAGATTATTTTTGAATGTGTTCAGTATGTGTTACTCAGTGGCACTGCTTTCAGAGATTAGCTCTGAATAAAGTTAATTAGCTGTGAATAAATTTCTGTTAATAAATTTTAAAAAGTTTTGTGAACTATAGTAGCTTCATGCAGAGACACTGACAAACTATGAATCGGTTTCCCACTGAGAGGAAACCTAATTAGACAGGTGGAGAGCTGCACCGACATGGCTGTGCTGCTGTACTGGGTTTGCATGGCAAGGTTTGGAAGTGGGGGGTCTACAGGGCTGGCTGCTGTGCGATGCTGCCAGAAGCTCCCCAGTGTTCAACAGTGCTAATGCCAGCCAGCTCCAAGGTGGAGCCACTGCTGACCAAGGCATCTGGGATAACATAGCTAAGCAGAGGAAAACTGCAGTGGAACAGCTGTAAGAGAGACACAAGGAAGATGGGACAGCAAGAACTCTGCAGACACCCAGGTCAGTGAAGAAGGGGAAGGAGATGCTTCAGACTGGAGCAGAGATTCCTCTGCATCCCTTGGTGAGGACCACAGTGAGGCAGTTTTGCTGTTGCAGCCCATGGGGGTCCATAGCAAAGCAGCGATCCACCTACAATCCATACAGCCCATGGATTCCCAGAGAAGGCTGTGACCCTGTGGAAAGCCCGCAAGGGACCAGGCTCTTGGCAGGATCTGTGGACTCTTGGAAATAGGAACTCTCATGGGAGGAGGTTTACTGACAGGACTTGTGACCCCTTGGAGGGTCCATGGCAGAGCAGATGGTTTCTGAAGTACTGTACCTTTGGAAGGGACCAACACTGGAAGGGTTTGTGAAGACCTGTAGCCTGTGGGAGGGATTCAGGTGGGAGAAGTTGGTGAAGGACTGTCTTTTGTGAGAAGGACCCTACACTGGAGCAGGGGAAGAGTATGAGGAATCCTCCTCTCTCTGTTGAGGAAGGAGTGGCAGAAACAGCACATGTTGAACTGACCACAACCCTCATTCCCTGAGCACGGCTGGTAGGGGAGGAGGTAGGGAAATCAGGAGTGAAGTTGAGATTAGGAAGAAAGGAAGGGTGGGGGGATGCTTTAAACATTTGGGTTTATTTCTCATTACTCTACTCTGGTTTTGACTGGTGATAAATTAATTTACCTGAGTTGAGTCTCTTTTTCCTATGACAGTAATTGCTGAGTGATCAGTCCCTGTCCTTATCTTGACCTAGAGCCTTTTTTGCATTTTCTCTTCTGTGTCCTGTTGGGGAGAGCAGTAATAGAGTGGCTTTAGTGGGCATCTGACCTCCAACCATGGTCAATCCTCCACATCTGCCTTCAGTTCTGGGTAGTGATTGGGACCCTATATGTGGCACCACACTGCTCCAAGGGCTGTTGTGATTCATCTCCTGATGGCAACTAAGCTGGTCTCAGCGGCTTTGTTGTCCCCTGCAGTGGAATGGGTAAGAGAGTTGGAAAAGTGAGAAAAGTCATGGGCTGAGGCAATAGGTACAGCAAAATTGTCCAGGCAAGGAAAACAATAAAAGGAATTCACTGCTTTCCACTGGCAGACAGGTGTTCAGGTATCTCCAGGAGAGTTTCGTGTTATCACAAAGAAGGGTGAGTTGGGAAGACAAAAAACATCACTCTGAATGTCACCACCCTGCTTCTCTCTTTCCCTAGCTTTATATGCTGGCATATGTGGTGTAGAATATCCCTTGGGTCAGTTTGGATGAGCTGTCCCAGTTGTGTCCCCTTTAACTTCTTGTGCATTCCCAGCCTGGCTGCTGCTGTGCAGTGAGAAGAAGAGGCTCTGTGCCAGCAGCTGTAGTGAAAATATCCCTGTATTATCAACAGTGTTTTCTGCACAAAATCCAAAACATAGCCCAATACAATCTACTGGGAAGAAAATTAACTTTATCCCAGCCAAATCCAAGCCCTAGTAGAACACTTGCATTTTTAGGATAAAATTCCTTCTCCATGTAAGTCAATGGCGGCAATTCTTATTGTCTTTAACAGGACACTGTTTTAGAGTCTGTTCCTATGTATGGCTATTATGGTGCTCTAACAATAAAGAAGAAATAAAGAAATAACTATAAAGAGAATAAGCCAAGGAACAAATACACAGCATATGAAACTTGAGTAAAAGGAAATATGAAAAAGTTCCTCAAATTCATTAAAATAAAGATGAAAGAAATAAAATTTCTATTATTTAAAAGAAATGAGGACCAAATAACAGATGACATAAAGAAGTGCAAAATCTTCACTATTTTTTCTTCATTCTTCACCAAAGAGGTTAATTGTGACCAGAAGCTTAAAATAATTAACATTAGCAACTAAGTGCTAGAACTATAAGCCAGAATTGGTTAACAGACAGAAAAGTTCTCAGAACACCACAACTTAACAACATTTTCCCCTAAAGTATTTATGATCTGAAATCTTTGAACCATTAGCAGTCACCTTTGAGAACTTTACAGAACAGATAAAGGTTGAGGGGACATCTAATGGAAAAATACAACTCGTAAACTAAAAAGAAAAAGAATACTATGTATCATCCCTAGCTTGCACTTAGAATGTTAAGACAATAAATTATTAATCAGTGATTTTTCTCTCTGAGCACCTAGAAAATCTGAAGTTGATTAAAAGCAACCACAACAGAGTTACTGAAATCACAAAAGAGCTGCAAATCACAACAGGCCAATCTGATACCATTCCATAGCAGTGCAATTAAGAGAGTAACAGGAAGTATTTACATACTTCTTCTTTGCTGACATGTGACAATTCCATATGACACTGTCAGAAGTATGGTAATATGTTCCCATTGGAAATTACAGTAAAATCAGTTAAATCACTTAGCAGAAACCTCTTAGCATCTGTTCAGTGACAGTCTGAAAGAAATAACTGGAGTGCAGCATTATGCAATATTTTTATTACAATCAAAGGAGCAGTATTTGTGGATTACATTAACCAGGAAGGTTATAGAAATTCTGGAAGGTAGAATTATATTCAACACGATTTTGATAAACTGGAGAAATGGTACAAAGCAATAAAATAGGATATAACAAAGACATGCAAACTGCCTAGGAAGGAAAATGTAAAATGCAGAATGTCTTGCTAGGCAGATATACAGCAGAAAAAGAGCTCGGGATTACAATGGGTTGCAAATGGAACATTAACCAATATTGCAAAACCAGCAGAAAATGTATGATTTAAAATATGTAAGTCCTGAGACATACGGAGTAACTATTTCACTCTAGTCAGCATTTGTGAAGCGTTAAGAGGATTACTGAATGCAGTTTTAAGTCCTAAGGAAAGGAGGGGATGAGATAGAAGCAACATAAGGTTAATAGATGTGGAAAATATGACCACTGTCAAAGAGTGAATAAAAATATTAAAAGCCTTTCTTATTTAGTCTTGAAAAGAGAACCTTGGTGTCATGTGTTAACAATATTCCAATATACAAATTGTTGCAAGGACAACAATCATTTGTTGTCAATGCTGCCACCAAACACAAAACAAAAATAATTGTTTGCAGTAGGAGGGATTTTTGTTGTATATTTGGAACACCTTTATATTACAGTTAGGAACAGCTTACCTAAATCAGTTGTGGACTATCTCTCTACCTGTTCAGTCTGCCATTAATAAAGCCTTTGACACTGCTTCCCACAGCATTTTCCTGGAGAAATTGGCTGCCCGTGACTTGGATGGCTAAGCTGTTCACTGAGTAAAACCTGGCTGGATGGCTTGGCCTAGAGAGTGGGGGTGAGTGGAATTCCATCCAGCAGGTGTTCCATCCAGTTCCTCAGGACTCACTACTGGGACCAGTCCAGCTTAATATCTACATCAATGATCTGAATGAGGGCATCAAGTGCACCCACAGCCAATTTGCAGATGACACCAGTTTGGGTGGGCGTGTTGGTCTGCATGGGGGTAGGATGGCTCTGCAGAGGGATCTCAACCTCTTGGAGGAAAACCAAGACCAGTTTGATGAGTTTAAGCTAAAGTGCTGGATCCTGCACCTGGGTCAGAAGAGCTGCAGGCAGTGGCACAGCCCTGGGAGAGGGTAGCTGGAAAGCTGTATGGGGCTGTTGTTTGACAGCCAGCTGGACATGAACCCATGTGTGCCCATGTGGCCAAGAAGGCCAAGGGCATCCTGGCCTGCGTCAGAAATAGTGTGGCCAGCTGGAGCAGGGCAGTGGTCATCCAGTACTTGGCACTGGTGAAGCCATACCTCGAGTGTGTGTCCAGTTCAGGGTCGCTCTGTTCAGGAATTGGGTCACTCCCTTCAGGAATGTGTCCAGAGAAGGGCAGTCGGACTGTGAAGAGCCTTAACAACAACTCTTATGAGGAGTGGCTGAGGAGATGGGGGTGTTTAACCTGGGGAGCTCAGGTGAGACCTTTTCACTCTCTGAAAGGAGGCTGTGGACAAGTGGGGGTCAGCCTCTTCTCCCAAGTAATGAATTACAGGGCAAGGTAAACTGGCCTCAAAGTCACGTCAACAAAGATTTAGATTGGATATTAGGAAAAATTTCATCACAGAAAAGTTTGTCAAGCGCTGCAACAGGCTACAAAGGGAAGAGATTGAGTCACCATTTCGGGAGGTAATTAAAAGAGCTGTAGACAAGGTGGCTTAGTAGTCAACTTTGAAATGGTAGGTTAAAGATTGGACTCAACTATCCTAGTAGCCGTTTCCAGCTTAAATTATTTTATAACTATGAAATTACAGTTACTGTCAAAATAATTTTTTTAAAAATTACAGCCTTGTTATTAAAAATTTTAGGAATTATTCTATTTGGCTATTTAGGGCAACAATGTGTATAATGAATATTTTCCATATACTACAGCAAAAAAGTTTTCAGTAAAAGAGTTTAGTAAACTTTTTTTTCTCACTGTGCTAAATGAAAGTCACAATCTGTAGCAAATGCAATCATTACTTCAGCACATCTTCTCTAATATATTTATTTATACTTCAGCATAAAAGGCTTTTTCCTGGCTGACTTGGATCTTGAAGTTACTTGAAAAACCTTCACATTACCTGTACTTTTAACTTTTTTTCAGTGTCCAAACACATTAAAGGTCACTGAGAGAGGAATTGACTTTTGCTAACTTGAGTGCAAATGGGAAAAAAATCTTTGATCAAAACCTTTAGTCTCTAAATAATGGAGGATTATCAGAATGGATAAAATCTTGGACAAATTTATCTGAAGGTCAATAACCCTGATTTGGCTGAAAGGATTCGTCAATGCCTTTAAAGGTGTTTTTGTTGCATTAATAAAATGAAATTTTATCTATTTGTGGGAAGGTAAAATGAATTTGGTTTTGTTTTGGTGACTTAATCACAAGGAGAAGATGAACTCTTGATGTATGGGATGGTCCAAGATGAAAAAAAAAGGTCAATTTTGAGCAGCTAAAAAGAAATATAAAAAAATACAAAGTATCTCTTACTTTGTATAAAATATATAAAAATGACATATATCAATAATTCCTAATAATGACACTGGAATGTGCGATGTTCTCTACATTCAGTTGTAGTTAGCTGTGCTTATCATTCCATCCCTGGTATTTGTGGGATATTTAGAGTCAGACATAATTTCATTCTGACTTCTCTCAATGAGTCCTTGTCAAACTGTGCACCTGACATTGACCTGTACTGTGCACCTCCAGCAGGATGAGATCTGTTCTGCCTTAATTGCGAATCTCAAGTTCCTTACAGTGAACAGGGATCGCCCTACACTTTTTAGTGAACTCAGAACTTATTTTTGAGTGAAATCAAAATGAAAAATAATTCATTAAACTGCCTCACTCTTTGGGGAGTCCCTTAGAAGAGCCTGCCATCTTAACAGGTTCTAGCATTAATCAGACACTTGAGGGTGGCCAAGTAGTACCAATGCAGCCTAATTTTGGATTTGCTTTTTATGATTATTGCCTGAACTCAATCTGGACAGCACCTACCCAATGAGTATTAAATACATTCATCTGCAACCCCTCACTTTTCAACAACATATTTCAAAATTAACATTTTGATAAAGGTAATGTCATAATAGGATTCCCCTCTTTTCCCTGTTTTAAGACATATAAAATAAACAAAAATATGGGTAAATTCAAAATTAGTTTAAAATTGGTTTTCCCAATATTAGCTTTAGAATTCAATTCTTAACACATAGCCTTCTAAGAAGATATTTTGAGGGGAATAAATATTATATTTTACCCCTTTTGATGTTAGAAATTATCCAGGTGGATTTACCATTCACTGAATGTGCCTTATGTTATGGACTAGGGTCCAAATAATGGCATTATTCAGTCCATATTCACATATATAAAAAGAAACATAGAGAGAATATAATATATAATGAAGTACTAATAATCTGAGTGATTATTCACAAAAGAAATTGTATATTTATTAAAATAAAGTTTTCCATTGCAATACAAGTAAGCAACAGGAATTTCCAACATTCTAACTTTCCTCTTACTTAGGCAATTAAATAAGTCAGAAAGATATTTGTGTGTACAGTTCTTTATGAATACAATATTTCCAAAGTAAATTAATTGCTCTATAGAAACATGACAAACCAATTAAATGTAAGAGCTGATCCTGGCCAGTGTATCTTGCTGTAGCCTGCTCCCAGCCTCTGGCTTTCAATATTGAAGGATTGAACAGATTTAAAGTTTGTTAAAATTGCCTTCTCCTTTTTATGAAGCACTGTATAAAGAGGTGTAAAATTATTTTCTTTAAAGTCATAAGTAAAAGAGACCAAAATACAATATACTTTTGTAACAATCATTACTAATCAATATATATTGAATTTTTAGTGAGTATTGTCAGAACCAATTTATTCAACTCTATACAGTACATTCAATCAATTGAAATTATAACAATTTTAAAAATTGTAGAAAATTAAATAGGTTGGGTAACGAGGATTTCACATCCTGAAATCTATTTGTAGCCAGAGAATCACAGAAGCACTTAGGTTTGAAAAGAACTCTGGGATCTTCGAATCCAACTTTCGACTTATCACCACCTTGCCAACTGGACCATGCCTCTGGATTCCTTGATTGCCTTCAGGCATGGTGACTCCTCCAGCTCCCTGGTCAGCCCATTCCCACATTGCACAACTCTTTCTGGGATGAAATTCCTCCTGATGTCCCGCCCAAACCTCCCCTGGCAGAGCTTCAGGCCATGTCCTCTTGTCCTGTCTCTGGTTGCCTGGGAGAAGACACCAACCTTCATTTTGCTACAACCTCTTTTCACGTAGTTGTAAAGAGCAGGAGGGTCCCTCCTTGGTCATTCAATGGAAAAAAGGAAGAAAAAGATAATGCCCAACCAACTTCCTCATACTTTAAAAAGTTATTTAACAGTCTTATATAAGTTTTTACTGGGTAGCACTCTGCACAATAATAGATTCTGAGAAATAGTAAAATTAAAAATAAAAATTTTTGAAATATTAAACTGAGTTTTTAATACATGATCCCAAATTGATTTTAGAAAAAAAAATCCATTTAAAGACACAGTAGATCCATAAACTTTGCAATTATTTGCAGCTGGGTCTTGGACACCATGAATAATACATTTTGTTTAGTATCATGTTTCTTTTGAAAAATCTCTTAGAATGGAAATTACACATTAGACTTTCCAGCATGGAGTTCTGTTTCATGTACACAGAGATATTTTCCAACAATGTTCTATAGTACACTAAGTACTACAGTTTTGTAGGGGTTTGAGGAGAAATGTGTCACAAAGCAATACAGAAAGAGACTTTGCAGTGCAAAATATAAAATAAGACAAAAAATAATACTGAGTATTAAAATATATTAAAAGTTTTTTAAGTTCCAAAAAATATTTCCATTTATAAGACATGATTGAATTATTAAATAATGAATGATAAATTTCTCCTACATGATAACATAGGAATGCATACATGATAGAAGAATCAATGGAAGCATGAAAGCACTGACAAACCAGCACTTGTGTGGGTCTCTGGGAAGGAGGGACAGACTCGTTGATGCAGATTGTCCTCACAGCCTCCAGCTGTTCAGGGAGGCTCAGGAGAAGTGGCTCCAAGGGAGGGCAGTTCCCAAAGGATCTCACAGATGTTTCCTGCAACCATTCCAGGGCCAATGGATGTTTCCATACCCTGGTTGTACCTAAAGTCAAGGCATTCAGGCAGCTGCCTGGCACAGCAGAGTTGTCAGAACCATAATTCAGATGCTAAAGTCAGTGCATATTGGAATAGGATCCCAATATTACCAGGTAGATTGTGCCTGGGCTCGTCTGACCCTTGCTGCTGGGCCAGAGGCGGCAACTGTCGTATTCCACCTCAGAGACACCTTTGGCTGGCTGGATGTTGCAGCTGGGCACTAAAACAAACCCAGGCTTGTAGAAACTCAGTTTACCTCAGGTGGGAAGGCTTCAGGCTAAGGTGAGGAGGAAAAGGAGATGGATTCTGTCGGAGGGTTTATATCCAGTGTTTTATTCCATGGTCACAGACATCTGAATCTTGCTAACAGCTCCAACAGAATCCTGAGCACGTGGTTCTGGTTCGATTTAAGCCCAGGGACAGGGGGAGGGAAGGGACAGATGAGCACCAACCAGGTGGAAGGAGGCGGGTCCCAGGGGACAAAGGACACCTGGACAGGCCAATGGCCCCAGGCCTGGATTGCATCCTTTGAACCTGACCAACCACACAATGGCCTTGCTGGAATGTTAAAACTGATTGACAACCCAGCAGGGGGTGAGGGGGCAGAGAGGTATTGCCACACCTGGGAAGGGACTGGGAAGTTTAAAACAGGAAATTGCAACACACTGCAACAAGTGGAGGTTAAATACCAGTGCTGGCTGACATAGGGGGAGCCTCAAGGAGACACTTGCACTGCCTTGGGAACTGGTGCTGCTTATCTCTGCCAGGCTTTGGTGTTTGCTTGCCCCATGTGGGATTCTGAGCTCAGACTGTTGGTTTAGACAGAACTTCTTTTGAATTTCTGAAAATGTCAAGCATTCTCATCTCTTCCTTCAACATTAAAACTCAATTTATAGGGATAAATAATGCTAGACATAATGAAAAACCTCAAAAACCTGTTGTCAGGGCATATATGACTTGACCCTGAAAAAAAAATTATGAAATAAATTTTAAACATTGGTGGAATAAAAAGAATGTATTGTATGTATATTAGCTGAATAAGAGACACTATTTTCTCTATGTCCTCTCTAGTCACAAAATTATTTTAATTTTTTAACATCAATATTCATTTTACTCAGAAAAAAGTGTTTCAGATATTACTTTGATAAACTGTAATTATAATATAATCATATGGGATTTTCAAAAGCAATCACACTGATCAGTCAGCAAGGTCAAAATTGTTATTGACTTTGCTTATGGCAAAGCCTGATAATAATTTAATCCTCCACAAAGTGTTTTGAAACCAAGTTTCTGAGAAATTCAAAACAATAAGGCTTGGAAATTTCTTTTATATATACTCTCCTGCTGGATTTTTAATTTTTTTATTGTGATTACTAATCATTATTTATTGCCATCTATATACTGGTAATGCTGTCTTTGAGATCTCTGATTTAGTTTCAAGCAAACTACTGCAATTTGTTTAGCATCCCTTGCTGAAAATAGGCAACAAGAACAGCATGTGTTATTTTGTGCTAAATTAGATTTAGGCAGTAGGTATTTTTAATCACCAAATTTACAGGTTATAAAATAGAAAAAAAAATCTTAATTCCTTTCCTGATTATTTGAGACATTGGAGTGCAGCTACCAATGTTGTGTCCATGTAGTAGAAAATACATCAGAATGCTACCTTTAAAATTTTATTGTGGGTTTTTTTAAACAGTCATATATTGAAAGACTACCAAATATTGAAGTGTGCACTTCTTGTATTCAAGCTAGCTTTGTCACATTACCACAGCCTGGAATGTATTTAGCATTAAGGAAGGCTGACACAGGGCTCTGCTTCAGGGATTTTTGATGCTCAATTTCATACCGTATGAGTTATAATTACACTTCTTGAGAGTAGGAAGATGCTTTGTCAAAATCTTCAGAATGCGTAAGATATCATTTCAAGACCTGTTTGCAGCTCTGGGAAAAACAGACAAACAGATACATTGAAAATATAGTCAGATTCTGTTTGCTGTACATTACCCTGAGACAGCTCTTTTTATCATAATATCTGTAGTTTTGCAAGGATTTTTGTTGTCTCTCCTTCCATTTAGAGAAGTTTTCATTATGTGCAGTGAATCACATTGCTTTGCAGCCCAAATAAAATTTGTACTAAACAGATTTTAAAATTAGATACCCCCATATTTGTTTTGAGGCCCTCCTTCATGCTCTGGTAATAGTTAGAACAGGGAAAAAATAAGGATACCATGTAGCCTTACTGCAGTCAGTGAGGATTTGCAACTGAATCACCTCTAAATTCAAGCTTTTGCAGGTATGTGGCAGAATAAAACATGAAGGGCTATAGTGTGATAAACACTCCTTTCAGCACCTGTGCCATCTCAGGCAGTCCCTACATTTCTGATGCTCCTTAACCTCACTTCCTTTTGTTCAAAGGAACTAGGAAAAATGGTTTATTTTTACTCTGGATCAATTTCTCAGTCTCACAGTCCAGACCTGCAGACAGTTGTGCTAGCTTAACTGAGAAAACAGCATGATAGCTGAGAACTCCCTAAGACAAACTAATACTGAAAAAATGTTAATGTTCTTCAAAATACAGGTAAAGACATACATACTTTTTCTGTTGGGTCTACATATGAAGAAGTCAAAAGGAAAATCTGTTTAGAAGCAGCGAGTCAGTGATTTTTCTATTGTGAATTACTTTTTTGCAGTCCTGATACTTGTAGCACACATCCTGTGGTTCTTTTTTATTTTATAATTATAAATATTTTAATCATGTTTTATTTGGGTTTTTAGTTACAAAACCCCAGCAGTTAAGAAACAAACTCCTCTTTTAACTCCAGCTACTTGTCCTATCGAGGAAACCATGCTTTATTAAACTGTCTTTTCTATGTTTAAATAAATAGCTAGAAACTAGGTTAATTCAATTTTCAATTTGTGTGTGTGTATGTGTGTCTTCTGAGTGCCTGTTATCTTTTTCTTCTGGAATTCCTATGGCATGATTTAACATGTTCCTTAGAAACCTCAATAAGTCCTTAATAGAATTCTTACATATAAAAGGATGTCATTGATAACTTATCAGTTACAGAACATACACAGAAACTGGATAATAGATTCACCAGGAGCCTCTGTTCTCATAAGAAAAATGTGACCTGAAAAATTATTTGACTAATGGCTAAAACCCAACAGACTCCAGAAGTTAATTCTCAGCTATGATTTGGGTTATACTGCCTTATTTCATTTCTATCACGATGTTAGGTTAACGTAGCATGGTATATGGGCAAAATATGAAGTCTTTATACTATATGATCTTACTTCAGGCCCTGCAGAAGTGACATAATGAAACCTCCTGCAGGGTGCCACAAGTCACATGAAGCATGTGTTTGGGAAAAGCCAAGACATAGTCCCCAAGGGTGAGTTACACCTGACAAACCTGATCAGTTTCTATATTCCATATCAGCCAAGCACTGGACATTGCCTACATAGATTTCCTCAAGATCTCCAGTGTGGTTTCCCACAGCCTTTTCCTAAAGAAACTCATGCACTGCGGTCCAGTGGCCTGTGCTGTGAGTGGGAAACTGACCAGACACACCCACAGAATGCGGGAATACATCTGCTTTTCAAACTGTAAACCTGTCACAAATGCTGTCCCCCATGGATCAACATTGGGCCCTGGAGTGTTTAATCTGTTCACATTGGATGGGATCAAGTGTACCCTGATGAAATTTAGCGACAAATTGAAAAGTGGACACTTCAGAAGGGAGAGTCACCCTGTAGGAAGACCTGGATAGGTTGGAAAAGTGGGCCTTATGAACAAATGTGAGGTGTTGTCATCTTACTGAAAAGCTCCCATACCTTCTCAGTGAGATTTCATAGGCACCTCCTTGCAGCACTTAACTCCTTTCTCACACCACAGCAAACCAAATCTAGCCCCCTCCTCACCCTGCTAACCCACTCTTTTATAGCACTCATGCTTATTGGACACAGCTGTGGCTGTTAAGGGCAGGCCTGTTCCTAATCTCTGGTGATTAGTACAGCTGCAATTCCTCAGGGGTGAGCTTACCTTCTGCACTATCTTTATTTTCTTGCATTCTATCTCCACACATTAAGGTCCTTCACATAGGATAAAATAATCCTGGAGTGAAACACAGGTAGTGATCAACCTACATGGAGAGAAGTTTTGTGGAAAGGCACCTGAAGGACCTGATGGACAACCAATTCCATATGAGCGGACAGTGTGGTGCTGCATCAAGGAAAGGCAGCAGGATGCTGGGCTGCATCAATGTGGGCATCACCAGCAGAAATAAAGAACTCATTGTCCCACTCTACTTAACACTGGTCAGGTCACATCTGGAGTACTGTGTTCAGTTTTGGTCCCCACTGTACAATAAAGGATGTGGGCAGACTGGAGAGGGTCCAGAGAAGGGCCACAGAGATGTTCAGAGAACTGGGCAGTCTGAAATGTGAGGAAAGGCTGAGAGAGCTGGGTTTGTTCAGCCTTGAGAACAGGAGGCTTAGGGGAGACCTTGTTCCAGTGTTTAAAGGGTGGCTACAGAGAAAAGGGAGACTTTTTTACAAAGAGTTACATGGAAAAGACAAGAGGTAGGAGTTGTACAGAGGGAGACTCTAACGGGACACAAGAAGAAATGTTTACAGAATAGGAACAATCAGCCTTTGGAATAATCATCCCAGGGAAGTCATTGGATTTCCCAACACTGGACATGTAGGATTTTGTTGGACATGAGGCTGGACTGTCTTGTCTGCTTCATTCTTTTGCCAACAAAGGTTGAAGCAGATGAACCTTGGTTCCTTCCAACCTGGTGTTCCATGATCCTATGAAAAAAATATGCATGAAGTTATTTTTTTAAAGTCTAATCCAAGTACTTCTAAGATCTTAGTTTTAAGATCTTATCCTTTCCAAAGAAAAACAGATAAAAGTGTTATTGATTCTCTTAATTAAAATTTAGTCACTGAATGCTTTACAAGGGAAATACAATAACAAATATAATTGTGCACAAAGGAGTCTGCAGATTGTGAGTGTACTATCTCAACTATCTTCTTTTTTTAATCTCAATAACAGAAGCTATTTATTTATATTTGTTTGAGGTTCCTCAGCATTTTCAATGTTGGATACATCTCTTTTTCAGTTATTTTTTCTCCAGCAGGCTCCTTCTCCTTCATCTGCTTGTCATCTTGATTTTTTGAAAATATGATCAGATAAAAACTATATCTACTTTTCTTTATAGTACTGCCATATTCATTTGTTGTTCTTTCACAAGTTGGGATTTAGTTAGCTTGTTTCTTTTTAAATGTAAAATTAATTTTATATCAAAATATCAGAAAGTGAACACATTTAATTTTGCACCTCAGCATACATGCAGCTTAAGAAACATAATCCTATAGTCTCATTGAAAGAAAAATCGACATCAGCAGGACCAGGGCCACAGGAAGAATTCTAAAATAACATTAGTTTTTACAGGCATTTGCCATTTACCTGTGTCCTTTTCTAACTTGGAGAAATTTTCTGACAACCATTTTTAATTTAAGTCAATATAAATTTTCATTGCTAAATTAGCAGAATTAAGTCAAATTCCCTTGTAAAAGAACGTTTGTTTTCCTCTGTATTGTTTTAATTACCACTTCATGAGCCTATGTACTTAAAAAACAGGCTTCATGATGACTCTGTAATAAAACTGCTCATACATTTTTTCCAATGGCAGGGTTGAAAGTCATTATTCCACTCCTGAGCTTGTTGCCACTTTTCCTTCCAGGAATCGATTTGATTTTAAATATGATTTTGAATTATCAGTATTGTATGTGGCTGTGTTTGGTCTAGCTGAGATGAAGTTCATTTTTGCCACTGCAGCCCTCCCAGAGCTGTGCTGCAGCTGGAATGGTGCTGCTGGCACAGCAGAGGTTTGGGGGCTGCTGGGCAGGGCTGGCACAGCAGCAGAGCTGTCTCTCAGCATTTCCCCCCCATCCAGGGCTGGGAGTGGGCAAGAGCCTGGCAGGGGACACAGCCAGGCCAGCTGACCAGAACTGACCAAAGGATATTCCATCCCATGTGACACAGTTCAGATAAAAATCTAAGATATGGACAAGGAAGGGGTGGCATTTGTTACTTACAGACTTTGGCTTCTGTATACCGGTGCCCTGCTTCCCAGGAAGTAGCAGAACAGAGCTTGCAGATGGGAAGGAGAGAAAAATTCTTTTATTTCTCTTTGCTTGTGCATCCAGGACCTTTCACCTTCGCTTTAGCAAACAGCCATATTTCAACCTATGAATGGTTTTCCATTTTATTTTCTCTCTCTGTCCAGATAAGAAGTGGAGAGTGACAAAGCACCTTGGTAGGCATCTGGCATCCAGCCAAGATCAACCCATCACAGTGCCATTCCTTTTAGCACCTTGTCAAGATATATTTACCCCCTCAGCTCTAATCTTAGCCATTTTTATTTTCATCCTGTCTGACCTAATTTTTTTCTGTGAATGACAAGCATTTGTTCCTTAGCTACAATGTATATGTTTTTAAATACCAAATAAACAAATACTTAGATAATATTCCATGTGGATGATCCATTGTACTAATAATTCATAGCTCATAATTTCAAAGACAGTCACTTTAAAGCAGCAAGATAGGGTATAGAGGGCAAGAATTATGAGTCTGGGTTTGGAGTTAAACTGAAGTTTCTCCAGTGGATCACATCTTAAGAGACTGAAATATGGTACAAAATGCTAACAAATTAACTTAACATGCTTAAGTTGCTGCAGGAAGTCTTGAACCCACTGTGGGGCCTGCCTTGGTCTGTCTCTTTTGTGCATAAACAGGTCAGTCAACAAAAGATGATGATATGTCTTTACTTCAGAGTTTGGTACACTAAGGAAAGACAGCCCAGTGAAAATTTCCTTCTTTTTAGGAGTTTGTAGTTTGCTCTCATTGCAAACCTCCAAATTAGGAGCAGAGTATACAGCTGTGGATTATGTTTTCTCTAGCTATTTATAAATCTGTTCATTCATATATACAAGGGCTGGTATATTTCACTGTTCAAATATTTTTAAAGGTCACTTAATACATTCTTGTCTGCAATGACTTTAAATGTGTTGTGGGGTTTTGCTGGACTCCATCTCTTTCAAGAACAGTCTTTCAAACTGTATATAAAGCAGACTTAAGAAAAGTTTATTAGTGATCTAGTTATATTTTTGTACAAAATAATAACCACTCCATGTTGCTTGTTTTTGTTTTCTAGTTAGTCAAATATTTTACTAGCTATAGGCTATAATATCTGTCATTTATTGTAAAAAATGGGGTGGAGCAGAGTTCTTCCAGTCACAGCTCATGACACATAATTATACACCAGAAAATAGAACTCCCTGGGGAAAAAAATAATTCAGATCATGCTCAAGTGAAATTGTTTAAGGCTATTTTGGATGGCATGGGTATTTATGAGCACTATTAATAATAAATGAACTAATGTTGTAGTTCTACAATTTGGAGACAACCTCATCTGACCGTTGAGAAGCTGGCTTTCTGGCAATAATGAAAGTGCATAAATATTAATATCTTAAGAAAATAAAACCTCCTATCACTCTGTAATGGTTAAAAGTACATAAAATGTAATGAAAACATGAAAAGTATTGGGTACTGAAATTTGTGATAGGTTTCTTCATTTATAGTTTAAAACCACATTAGATATTCTTTCAGTAGCAGAAGCTATTAACCCTTCCACCAGTTACTTTGCCAAGAGTATTAATTACTTGTTGAATTGCAGTGCTGTAGAAATATGCAGATGCACAGAAATTTTGTAAGCCTTTGCAGATAACTTTTGATATATATTTTATACCTGTCCAGAAGATAAATGAATGCTGCCTTATTCTAGGTAAGTTAAAAAAATAAGAAATAAGCCCCATCTAAAGACCCAGTAAATGCCTTCTAAGCACTTTTCTGTTTGAAAATGTTTGTACTTACAAAGCTAGTTAATATTCCTTGGGAGGTTATTCTTGCTTTGAAACACAGTTAATTCCACAAAAATTGTACAATACCCAACAGGAAAGTAATTCCTTCATACTCTCTATTTTTTGTGATCATCATTAAAATGACTATGGAGAAGACAAAATATGAAACTAGGAATTGCCTAGATTTATTAAAATCTGAGGACATGCATTTTCCCACACTGGTCAAATTGGGGATCAACACTTGCAGCATAATGCATAAACAGAAAAATTTGGACTCCTGATATGAGAATCAGGATAGTTCTATTCCTTCCACTTGGTTTTACAGCAGAGAAAGTTTATCCTTCCTGAGGGATTTCTATGCCAGCGTGTGATGTAGGTGAATCCTGGGAGTCCTAAACATCCTGGGAACTGGATCAAGAGTGAAGACAGAAAATGTTAAAAAAACTTTTGCAAGTCTGCAAGTCACATATCCTTATTTCCCGGGTGAGTCCAGCAATACTGTGCAAGATACTTTTATTCTTTTTCTTACATTTAAGATATCAGTTATATAAAACATGGAAAGAATATTTTCATCTCTGAATTTGATAGTCATAACCAGGAATGGTAATGGATTAAAAACCCAAATAAACAATAGAAATTAGTAATTCTTTTCTCCTGTCAAGGAATTTCGTAATTCCTTCAGTTATCTAAATATGTATATGTATACTCATATGTTATATATATATATATATATATATATATATATATATATACACACACACACATGTATATATGAGTGTTAGATAATTAAAGGATCCCCTAGAAGGACAGGACAGGCATAAAAAAATGAGGATATGAATGATTTTGTAACCCTGATTCCAAAATGTAAAGTATCAAGCTTACAGCTGCAGTTCAAAGTCTAAAGTAGCAGCTACAAAACAGATCTGGCTTTTCCCTCTGCTTGATGCAACTCGATAGATAAAGTCTCTTCATGAAAGTGGCTTGAACCAAACCTATACTTCAACCAAAAATACAGCTTAGAGAGTGATAACCTGATAGAGTTAGAATATTAGGAGAATCAAACTCAAAAATTGCACAGGATCTAGGAAATAATATTTTATTGCAAATTACCACAATGCATATAAATGTGAAAAAACTTGCCTGTGCCACAGGCCTGCATTGGGGTATTTGGTTATATCCAAGCTAACAGAATTAGGCATTTGATAATTCAGGCACAGTGTAAAAAACAACACCTGGAAGCATGAAGGTCCTTCAACAAGAAGGCCATTATTCAATTTCCAACACACTACAAATAACAGTCCCTTTTAGTATGGTCTTGATACTGAATAGACTTCCCTGATCTTGTTTTGTGTGGTATTCTTTAAACCTCTCTTGTGTTATATGCATGGACATATATGTGCAACCACATATAGACACATACAAAGAGTATTTCAAAGTTTTTGTTTAGCATCTGTAAAAATTCCTACCATTAAGTGGTTCTAATTAATCTATATCTCTTGCTGCCAAAGTACTCTTACATAGCTGCTGTAATAGATCTGTATGATCCCCAAAATTTTAGACATCCATCTCATTTCTAACAAGGCATTAATAGGGTCAAAGATTCACTCTCATTCACTGAGGAACATTAAACATGAATAATTGGAGATACTTGTGCTATTTTTAAACAGCTAAGGGAATCTCCATACCAATAATTTATTTAAACCATTAACAGTAAGATGGCAATACTGAATCCATTAATAATTTCCATTTTATGAATTTTTGTTTTACTTTTCTGAATCAGAAGTATAAACCTACCCTAATTATAACAATTTCTAGAAACCTGAGGGACTTTTCTACTTTCTGTTAATTTTGATAAAGCATGGGTACCATCACAGTTGGCCAGTACATGTTGGAGAGGACAAGGCATACTTTGAGATATTCCTAACAGGAACAAGAAGAAAACCATAAAATCTGTAGGTAAGTGTTGGTAACACCAAGTTCTACTGAATGCACCATTCCTCATTGAAAAAGTCTTGAGGTCATTCTCAGGGCTAAAAGCAGATGTCCTTGTCCATGAGGAACTGAGCCTTATACCACTGAAGCTAATGATCCAAACCTTCTCAATCTAGCAGTCTCAGTCCTACATCTCCCTGAGGTCAAAAGAACTTCCTTCACTCGTGCAAGATGTTTTTTATTGGGGCAGGATACTCTTCCACACAAAAAGGAATTATATTCTGCCCAAGCTTTCTTTAATCTTTATTATCACATCATGAAACATTTTCATGATTTCAAAATTTCACACATTATAATGCGTTTCCTCCCTCATACCTTCTCACCAAACACTCTCCTTTTGCTTTAAATCACTGCTTACTATAGCAAATAATGTCCTGGAGATTAAATATAGGCAGTATAGCTGTCATCTAGGTAGATAATATCTACAGGTAATATGAGACCAATGTCTTAGATTTCTGCTTTTAAACATTTGTTTTTCTGAGACATTTGAAATCTTTCCTGTTTTCCAGATGTCACTTATCTCTATAAAATGTTTCTGTTCTTTAATCACCTATTGTCTAAAAATATGACAAAAAAGTCATCATTTTAAGTCTGATTCTGAATATAAAGCAAATCTTTTTCGGTATTAGGAGATTCAAGCATTTGGAACAACCAGAGACAATCTGAAATACCCATCCTTGAGAGTTTTCCAGACCCACCTGGAAATGGTCTGATCTATCAGCTGATCCTGGTTTGAGCAGGAGGCCGGATTAGAAAACTCTTCAGGTTCCTCCCAGACTGAATTGTCCTATTAACCTATGCTGCTAATTCAAGTAATTAGAGAATGTTAGCTGTATTAAACTTTTCACTTATTGACTCTTACTTAATCCTAAATGCTCCCCACAGTTTTGCTCAGCCATACATATAAAAACAGGGCTGGTAAAGTCTATCAGTGGCAGGTACTGTGGAAATTAGCACCAGTGTACTGTCTTAGAGAACAGAAAGTATGTTCCTCCTTTATTAGTGCCTAGACATTTTGCATCCTAGGTACAGCAAGTGAAGCCTTGTATTTTCTGCCATGCCTCATCTCACAATATCCAGGTAGTTATAGACAGTTTCAGGTTTAATCTTATTTTGGTCAGCTTTGGTTTATACTTTAAAAGAGACTTCACCGTGACAGCTTTACTTCATGGTCGAAGGATAGGAATGGGAAATGATAATCAGGCATAACTTTATTTGCAGAACATAGAGGTTTTCTGTTCAGTATGTTTTATATGAAATGGAAAGTTACCTGTGAAAAAATAGTATCTCTGGCTTTCCACAATTTTCCCACCTTTATCTTTAGTCTCTATGACCAATTAGGTGTTGAAAGTCAAGATCAGATTTAAGTTGAAAGTTAAGATTGGAAGTTTTCTTCTCAAGCTGCCTGTTTCACTGCTAACTTCACATTTTTATTTCCATTCTATTGTCCTATTTACACTTTCTGGTCTCTACTGGACTGTATTTCACTTGAACTGATCAGTTTCTTTCTGTCACATCTCCCGGTGAATGGTATCAAAAAAATTTCTATTTAGTAATGTCCTGGAGCTTCAAATTTAAAAAGTCCACCTTTGTACTAGAACAGACAATGTTCTACAGAAGAAAAGACATATGTGTTGTTAATCATCTTTATGTTATGTATTAACATTGGATTTCAAAATTTTTAGCAGATCAGATATTCATATAGAAGACTAAGGAACTACCTTTTAAACAAAGACCCCTTCCAACCAATTTCTAAGTAACTGTTCCAAAATGTGATGTTTTTTATGTTTTTAAAAAATTTCTCAGAATTATTTAACATTGGAAAACAATATATTATTTTCTGCTTTAATTCTCAGAAGTAAATGAGCTGTTTTATGTGACATTAAAGCTGAAACAAAAACCAAAAACTACAAAGAAAATCAATCTGAAGCAATCACTTGCAATGGAAAAACATATACCCAGATAGATGAAGTTTATTGATGTTTGGAACAAATGAAAGTAAAACCTTATAATGAAAAGAATCAAACTACCTTAAAAATAATTGGTATTACCATCATCTAGTAAAATATCTGTTCAGATATATGTGGAGAAACTAATGCTTGATAGTACTAAATGTTCAGAAACTAGGCCAAATTAGACACCCCTTCCCTCTGCCTTTAAATATTACTGTAGTGCAATTGTACATTTATTTATGTCCCGGCATTCAAACCCCAGCAATGTCCTACAGTAGCCATCTCTGGAGTGTTCTGTGCACACACACCACAGCCATCTTGCTTTCAGTGGCTTTCAGTCACTGTCAGCTATGGATCATTAAGTGTTGAGCATAGCATGCCATAAGAACAGATCCACTCTCTAGGTCTAGTTCTGGATGAGAGCTGTTAGTATGCATCAATGAAGTATTGAGGGATTTGAGATGAGGGGTAACAAGCAAAGCAGTTTCAGCTTCACTGTATGCAAGAAAAATTCAAGAACATACATAAAATTGGCCCCTTTTCTGGATCTCAGCTGGTAATTTTTGGGTGACGATCTTCTGTTTCTGTGCCCAATGAGTTTATTGTGATCAAAATGTATGTCACCCAAAGCATATGGAAATCCAAAAGTTATGTCTGTCCATAGCTGAAAACTTTCTATATTTTTATAGAACCATTGCAGTTGAACTGAAGCTATTTTCATGACTTATTGGACAATAAATATGACTCACACTCCCATTCAGTACACTCCTGCATCTAATTGAAAAGACTATCAGGTTGTAAACCAGGAGGAATATTTGTCCATGCACAAGCTTCAAGCTCTCTGGTCATGGGCATGAATCATTTGTGCTCAGGAAACTTGTACCATCTAGAGTTTATTCATGTCCTGGTGGGGATCTTATACAAATTCAATAACTGAACATGGCTTAGGTTGAAATAAACAATTTGGATTATAATTTCTATTGTCCTTGCATTCTCCCTTCCTCTGTAGTTTGACATGTCTCTAAAGCAACAAGAGCTTTGTCTGAGCTCTAGGAGCTATATCTCAGTGATCCTTAACATTCAGGTGCTTTCTGAATAAGTGATGTCCTACAGTTTCCATTTGTTACTATCTCTTTCCTGTAGGCTGGCTTCCTTTATAGGGAATGCCAGCTTCTTCATTCCTTAATTATCACTGTCCCTCTGACCTACTACAGCAGAGAGAAAGCCCTTGCCTGAACAAAGTAGTCAGAAGGAAACTCTTTCTTTTCATCTGCAACCAAACACCAGCTTATATACGTGCCTGTGGGAAGATGGTTGTGTATCTACAACTGAGTAGATTGAGGGAGCATTTAAACCTTGGCAGTATTAATTTGAATTAAGCCAGATCCTAGGCTTCCATATTTTCAGTTTCCCTATTGCTTTCCAACCCCTGGCAGAGAGGCAGATTTTAGCATAATTCTTGGCCTGTTTTCCAGTCTGTAGATACACATTTGTGATTTCTCAGTTGTGGTGGTGTATATATGCAAGTGACATGATTCTATGAAGACATAGGAGAAAAAGATCTTTGTAATGATAAAACTCTGTACTATTTCTCTCTTGTCCAATAAAGACAAAATTAATTTTTCAAGAGATTTAAGAAATGGCACACATTTTCTTCTTCAAATACTAACTATAAAATTCAGCCTAACAGAAATCAAAAATACTTTCAAACTATTTCAGCTCACTGTAGTAGAATAAGAGCTGAGTAAATTCTGCCACTTTCCCAACAGCTTCTTCAGCTGCAACTTAAAATGTCCTGATTAGATAGTGGCTCAGACTATCTCCCTAGAAGGTAATAATTTTTCTGTCTATCTTTTTTCTGAGCTTTCAATTTCTGTTGCATACTCACGAACTCCAAATACTGTTGTCCATAGAACAGCCCCTTTAGAATGCAAATGCCTCCCAAAATAATTCTGCCACTCTGAATCTGGCTCCCCTGAGCCCCACCCTGCAAAAGAATTTATTTGTCATTTATATGAAATTTATATGAAAAATACACTGAAAAAATCCCAAACTAAACAGTTCTATTTTTTAATGTTATTAACAGATTAACCGCCACAACCAACTCTATGAAAGTGTCTGCAAAAAATATGTTGCACAGCTTGCCAGTTCTTTGCTCAGTCATTCTTTGTGTTCAGTACTAGCCTAAACTAAATAATGTTGCAGGAATCTCTGGATATACTCTGCTCAAATCCCAAAATGTAACTCAGATTGTTTAGGACCTTGACCAGTCAGGCCATGTCACACCTATTTCTGGTAAAATGAAGAAAAAAAAAGGAAATCCTCTGTAGCCTGTTATGATTGTGATATTACAAATCTGTTGTTCTTTCTGAACACTTCAACAGCTTTCATTTAAAAATTAACTCAATTAGGTAACTAATGTAACAAATTATTTTAATTCTGTAGCTTTTTGACTATATAACTAATTGCTAAGGATGACTAATACCCATATTTACTCTCAGTTTCTGAAGCCTTCTATATATGACATTATGAACATTCTGATAAAATTGCTAAAACATATTATCATAGAAGCCTGGAAGCTGCAGCATATTTCTAAGAGTTTTCAGGTAAAAGTCAGAATTACAAAGCCAGTGCAAACTTTAGGGTTTCCAGCTGCAATTCACAGTTCTTATTTAAACAAAATATAAACCTTACAAAATTTCTTTTGCTTTAAAACAGTAAAAAAATTCAGGATCAATCTTTTATGATTGCCAACAAAGACTGTGGAGCCATGGCAATTTACGTTAGCCGGCCATTTGGCTTCTGAGAGGGAAAAGAGTCAAACAAGTGACTGCAAAGCTGTTGCTATTAAATGTTACTCAAAGTCCACAAAAAGAGTGTCTTAAACAGTATGAATGAGTGAACAGATAGCAATGAAACAGATGAGAATCAAGACCACCTGTCTTACCCAAAGCAGCATGGAAAGAAGCATTTCCTAGTCACCAGTCGGCGCAACTCGAGTGTGGAAGTTTCCCACATGAACTCCAAGCAGGGGAACAGAACATTGAGAAACTTTCTGGCTGATGTCACAAATTTTATCATCAGAGAGAAAATAACCAGTGTCTAATAGATATGTGAAGTTTTAGGAGAGGCAGTGGGAACATTGAGCAATATGTGTGAAAACCCCAGATGTATTTGAAACTTGATAGTAGGTTAAGGAAAAATTATTTCTGAAGGTTACTTGTCTGGTTAATTATTATAATCTTTATCACTTTCAGCTTCTTGTTGAATGTAACTCTCAACTATTTTTGAATGGTTAGCTAGGTGATGCAGCCAGCATACTTTTCATCTCAATTTACTTGGAATTTTAGAATCTTATCTTTCAAATTGTCAAGGAAGCATGTCAAGTTGTTAAAGGAATATTTCTACCCTCTACCCTTAAATCAAAGTACACTTCTTTCTGCTGATTTGCAGTACTTAAACTCATTCATTTCTACTTACATACAACCCACATTAATAGTAAAAATTTAAAACTGTCACTCAGCAAGTCCCAAACATCTCTCTTTTTCAAAGAATTGCAGAAAGGGCAGAAGCATAAAGGGACCTACATCATCTACCTGAACCCCTCTGCTCAAAGGTGTGCTAGAGCACATTGATTAGGGCCATATTCTCCTAAGTTTTTAATATCTCCATGGATGGAGACTCCCAAACATCTCTTGAAAACCTGCCCAAGTACTTAATCACTCTTGGGGTTATTTTTAGTTTTTAATATTTAAACAGAATTCCTTTTTTTCAGTTGATACCTCTCGCCTCTTGTTCCTTCACTGGGCATCACTGAGAAGAGTCCACATCTGTCGTCCTTGACCCATCTCACCAGACATTTACACACACTCAGAAGACCCCATCATGAGTCTCCTCTAGGCTGGAGTCCCAGCTCTCTCACCTCTCTTTATGTGACACTTTCTCCTATCCCTTAATCACCTTTCTGGTTCTACACTGGATTCACTGCTTTGCATCCAAGTCTGCCTTGCAGAACTGGACACAGCCCTCCAGATGAGGCTTCCCAGGGATGAATAGATGGACGAAATCACCTGTCTCAATCTGCTATCTTTCCAGTTTCTAATACTTAGAACTCTTACACATATATACACTCCTTACAAATAATTTCCTTGCTTCCAGGTTCATTGCTGTCTACTGAGTATGTTAAAATTAGCTGTTTTGCACATCTTCTCATTAATACTACTGAATAGGTAAAGGGGATGAAATTGGACAAGAGCCCTTGGGATTCTGGGAACTAAAATAGTCTCGTAAAGTCCAGTGCCCTGTAACAGTATAGTCCATACTGACAAAAGAAATGAGGCAAATTTTTACTTAGCAAATGAAACAAAACCTGTAATCCTTCTAATCTGCAAAGCCTATCTGGTCTAAAGCTGACTTTCCTCACAACTTTTCTAAATTGACAAGAAGAAAATTCCCCGGTTTTGCTTGCAGTGCAACACTATTCTTCACACTGCTAAGCTGTAGCCAACATGCTATCAAAGCTTCAAGAGGAAGTCAGTGTGCCAGGTCTTTCTTCTCAGTTTAATATCCCTGACAGTAGAGTGAATATCGATGACAGCATTAAATGTCTTCTGGCAGGGCTTTGCTAAATCTGAAAGTAAAAAAATTGAAAAAATATATAACCACTCAGTAAAAGCATGCATGAATCTTTAAAGTCGGTATCTCCTTATGTGCAAATTGAAACATGAAATAATTTAAAACTCCGTACTTTTTTTAAATTTAACTCTTTCTGGGACAACTAGTGATGAAGCAACTGTGAATAAAATATACAGTGGTGGAAAGGGGCAAAGAAGAAGGTGACATGCCAATTTTATCACAGTTCTGAATTTTTAGTAGATACTTTTTTAGTATTTAAGGAATACTGAATAGAATGACAGTAAGAAAGTGGCAGGTATTGCTCTAATAACTCCCTTAACAGCTTTCTGAGGAGCACATTGAAAAACATATAAAATTTTGAACAAGACAGTTGAAACTCCTCCTGCTTAAAAATGTGTAAGTTTTTTTATATATGTGTTTTAATAAAAACAACAGAATACTAAATATGAGCAAGTCATATCCCCTGGTTACCATATCTTGTGTAGAGGTAATTATTTTTCCAGTACTGGCAATCTGGGCAGGATTATAAAGATAGGCAATATGACTGCTAGTGCCCTAGTGAGCCATAATATAATGCATAGAAAAAACTCACATGCTCTATCTATGACCATCCATTTGGATTTTTGTCTCTTTTAATTCCTCTGACAATCTGAGTAACTTCAGAAATAAATTGTGACCCAGACCTGAGAAATATATATATTTTGCTTTTGTATCAAAGCTCAGTGGATTGTGGCTTTTGTGCTGTTGGAAGCCACTTAAGCAATAATAAAAAAACAGTATGGGAAGATGCCCCTGCATACATTCATTTTTGAATCAGAAAATATAGTGAGTCTTGAGTACAAAAGCTGTCATGTATTTAAATTACACATCTCAAATATTTATTCAAAGCTCATTTTCACAGGGCAGGTGAGTATATAGTTGCTAGACACTAGGCAAAACCAGAATAACAAGAACAGTTTTACAGGCAAAGAGAAAGATCCTTTCAGTTTCAAAGTTGCTATTGTTGATTGGGGCTGTTGCTGGTGATACAGATTTATGATCAAGGCACAGGTTATTTACAGCCCTATTGTAAAATAACATTGCAGTTTTCCCATGATTTACTGTGCAGTTTATGCAAGATACCAGCTGGTATTTTACAGTAGCTGGGGAAATAATGTTACTGCTCACTGCAGCCTTCTGACAGTGACAAGGATTTATGATGTCACCTGAAGATGAGAGGTTATGAAGTAAAAAAAAAACCTTTGGTCTTGTAACTGCTCCTGGCATCCCACTACCACTTTACATGTTTTGACAACTTGAATTAAAGGACAAAATAAAATGGCCTTGCATGGCACAGACACTATTTTGCTATAAGACTAGTTATATTTTACCCATGGGAAATTTTTTATTAGAAACTCATTGGCATGATCCTTCATGATTTCTTAAAGGATTAATGACTATTGGCATATCCATTTTTAAATGCCTAACCTAGCACCCCTTTCAGAAAGAAAACACTTTACAAAATGAGGAACATTGTAGGTGTTATTCTTCAACAGCCTATTAGAGCTATGAATCTTTCTTATTAATGCAAATTTTCAAAGGCTGTTTAAAATATGTTATCTAGAAATAAAACAGAGGTCAATAAGAACCTAGGTACAAATTATATTAGAAGGATCTCTGTCAATTGATAAAGTAGCTGCAGGTACAAGTGAAATACTTCTGTATTTATAGGGATTCAAGCTGATGGAGTTCATAAAGACTGAATATTTGAATTTTCAGGAATTTCAGAAATAGTCCACAGAAAAAAATATCACTAAGATAACATCTATAAAATAATAACAACCTAGTATTCTCAACTAGGAGGGCAATTTTTTCTAAAAATATTAGAGTGAAGTTAATAGTGTTTAGGTCATGTTTCTTATCTAGGTACCTAAAGCAGTCTCACAAATAGATCTGTTTGTTAATTTTAATAGAATATTCAGATGCAAACAATGTCTTTATGTACTAAATCTTATATATGTACCCTTGGATCACTCACAGTAAGTCAAGCACAGTTTGTGTTGATCTCAAAAGATAAATTAAGGCTCAGTACTTTTGAAAATCAAAACTTTAACTAAGAAACTTTGACCTACTCTTATTTTTTCTTTCTAGTACTTTTTCTTGACTGTAAAGACATCCTGAATCTATAGTGAATAGATATTTGAATCTATCCTGAATGAGATACTTGTTCATTCCTTACATGTTTACAGTCTAGAATATTAATATAAGCTACTTATGAAAAATTAAGAAGCTGACATAAATCTGCTTGTGGACTAGGAAGGACCAATGCTAATTTAGTATTCTGCCTGCACAGCGAGATGGCCCAAGAGCAAACATGTGCTCTGCTGAGCCATGGCTGTTGCCAGGGTTGTGCTTTGTCAGATGGAGATGGGCTCAGGGCAGTATTCACTTGTGCTGATATACTTAGTACATTACCAAGTATGTCAGTGCCCCTGTATTCAAGTATATTCCATGGAGCTTTGTTAACAGGTATGCAGGGTTTATGACTAAATTAGAGGGGCAAATCCCCAAATATTGAAATAATAACAGTCATGATATAGAAAATGCTGAAAAATGTTAAGATGCAATTCATAAATAAATTAATTTAAAATAAGCATCTTTACAGTACTTCTTTTAACACTAGAAATTATTTGAATGTATTTCTTTACAGTGCATTAAATTGCATAAAGAACATAAACTTTGTTCCAGAAAGAGAAGGTTTTTCTTTTCTTTAGCAATGTCTATTAAAGTCAGCCTGCTTTTCTTCAGCTATTCAGATAACTTAGAATTTAATAGACATTATGATTTTATGGAAATGATTAATACTATAATCTGAAGAAAAGCTATTAAGTGTAGACAAGATAGGGAGGAGCTACAGGCATATCATTTCCCACTGAATAATCCTCCTGAAGAAAAGTAAAATTAATCTGATACCTTTATGCTAATGGATCAGAGTGGATCAGAGAGCTGAGATCTATGAATTGGGAGATTACCACTAGGACTGTAGAACTATAGAATCCTCTGTAACAGACCAGACTTTTGAATTCCTAGTTGTTTTATTTCACTATATGCCCTAAAATGTAGGTTTAACAGTGTTATGGAAATTCCATTTTATTGCCTCAATATTTTTTTAATACGGCCAATATTCCACAATCCAGCTCACCCATAATACTTTGGTCTTGATC
Source organism: Zonotrichia leucophrys gambelii (assembly GCF_028769735.1). Taxonomy (NCBI): domain Eukaryota; kingdom Metazoa; phylum Chordata; class Aves; order Passeriformes; family Passerellidae; genus Zonotrichia; species Zonotrichia leucophrys. The sequence goes on from NC_088173.1 coordinate 61,453,476, forward strand.
CAAGCTGTACAGACCTCATTCATTAGCAAAAGTGAACAAACTAGATTAATTTATTTTCTCAGTTAATATTTCTTATTTCTTTGAATCTGAGAAATAAACTTTATTCCATCCAACTACCACCAGGTTAACTGACCTAACTGTGTAAGAGGAGTGAAGCTGTTCAGCTCTCAAAAGCTGAGAAGAGGATTTTGACTAAAGACATTTTAATTAAATCACTCCATTGGGTAAGAGAGAGGAAAAAGTCTGCTTTCATTTTCCTATAACTTTATTGCTTCTACAGTTCTAATAGAAATAAAACCAATCGAAATCTTATTACTAGTAGTAAAATGCATACATATACCTCACAATTAGATCAAGATGAATATTGGTGAATTGCTAACTAACTAACTAAAATGCTAACTGAAGAATTTTGCTGAAATGTTTCAAAATTTGCCAAGTAATGTTTTCATTTATATAAATATTTTTCTACAATTGTTCTTCCAGAGTAAAGACAAATATCATACTGCAAGAATAAAAAACTTCAATTCCACAATTCCACTACTAACTGTATGAGTACATTAACCTTTAATTACAGAACAACGATTATATTAAAGACACAAATAGAGTATGGCAGGTGATTATTGATGGTGTTTAGTCTAATATGTACACTGTAAAGCACAGAAATGGGTAAAAACAAATAAGGACATTCTCTTTTTATTTCATACAGTGAAAATCTGATAATAGCTTAATTGTTACTATGTTCTTGCCAATACAAATGCACTTAATCATTATTGATTCTACCTGAAATACATGCTTAAAATCAGAAAGATTTAACATTTTTAAAGCAAAGTTAAAGCAAAACTATGTTTAATAAAAAAATACTGACTTTTAAAAAATTTGGTCTGTATACGTTTTAAGTCAACCTATTAAATACTTTTTCACCTCAAATACTGATATCAGGAGATAGCATGTAATTTCTTCATGTATCTTATATCAGAAAAATCAAATTTTCTTCTATTTTTTTCATTTGCTCCTCTTTCACACAATACAATCCTTTGTTCCCATGCCTCTATTTTAATGCAGTAAATGGATTTCCTATTTAATGAATCAGCACTGCCAAACTTCCTATAGTTTAATGCCCAAAAACTCGTGGAGTAATAATGAGAACTGCTACTTCCTAACAGGTGATTTGCTGTACATAGTGAAAAAAGGAATTTTGCATGTGGATTTATGGATTGCTGAGACTTACTTGTAGCTTTTTCTGGTTTGGGTTGCAATATATTCATTATAGCATCAATGCCAGTTATAGCTGAATAAATGATTTTTTTCCTTATTTTCCTATCTGTGCTATGAATTATGGGACAAAAGAACGCATTTTTAATTGCCATTGCCTCAAAGCATCTAAATCATTAATTGTGAAGAGTCAGATAATCAAAGTTTTTGGTGGGTGGTCCATACATAACATTAGTAATATAAGGTTTTCCACTCTTACACTAAAGCTGAGACAAGTACTCCACGAGGTAACCTTCCACTAGGTAATCCTTGTTCTTTTTTTATTTTTTTCCCAATTTATTTGTGCATCCAGAGTTGTTATTTTAATGACACTCCTAAGAGAAGGTGAACACAGGGCTTGAGCACCTCTTGCATGCAGACAGGCTGAGAGAGTTGGGGCTGTTCCGGCAGCAGAAGAGAAGGAGTCAGGGAGGCCTAAGAGCAGCTTTGCAGTAAAAGGGGGCATCCAAGGAAGGTGGAGAGGGACTTTTTACAAGGTCCTATAGAGGTAGGATGGGGGAATAGCTTTAAACTCAAAGAGACAGATTTAGATTAGACATTAGAGAGTAATTCTTTGCCACGAGGGTGGTGAGATACTGAAACAGGTAGCACAGGGAAGTAGTGGATGTCATTTGGGGTGTTCAAGGCCAGGTAGGATGGCACTTTGAGCAACCTGGTCTAGTAGAAAGAATCCCTGCCTGTGTCAGGGGTTTGGACAAGATGATCCAAGCCAAATCATTATATGGTTCTATTTTGAATTTAGTACGTTACTTGATACTTATTACTATTAATTTATATACCTTGGACACCATCTACCACCTTTTTAAGCTGTATTATGAGGTTCTTCCACATCATCTTTCCCTTTTCACAGCATTTAACCAAAAGAAAGATGCTACATGAATACAATTCTACATAAATGGGATTTTGATTGATTTACTCTGTGTTATTGTCTCTTTAGGTCATGTTACCCTGTGACCTGAACAATTTTTTAACCTTAGTCTTAACTGTTCAGATTATTTAACCCAGAATATCTCCATGTACTTGCTATTTGTTCTTGTTAGCATAGTTCTCAAAACACAGTTGTGCTATTTTTTAGTCCCTTGTAGCTAAAACTGCCTGTGGCAGGGTGATAATGGGTATGGTGCCTTGATGTTTTATTCACAGTTCAGTGTCACTCAGTACACAACCTGGTTTCTTGCTGCTATGCTTTGTGAGACTTTCCTCAAGTTTTCTTTGTGAGTTCCTTCAACTCTGTCAGCCCATCCTGCACTGCCTTCACTTAAGTGGTGGTAAAATGTAGGGAGATAGAATATAAGAAAGATAGTGTAGAAAGTAATCTTACCCCTAAGGAGTTGCAGCTGAGCCAACTAGCAAAGATTAGGAACAGGGCTGACTTTACCAGGCCACAGCTGTAACCAATGAGAAGAAGAGTGCTATAAAAGAGCAAGGTGGCTGGGTAAAAAGGGAATTGTAGTTGGCTCTGGTTTGTGAAGAAGAAAGAGTCAATGCTTGGAGGTGATGCCCATGAGAAACACCAAGAAGGTATGACACTTTTGTGGTAAGGAGACAACAGTAGTAAGTCTTCCCGGTGCTCTCTCCACACTTTTTAGACTATCTCTTATTTAAATAAGCTTAGCTGCTCTCCTATTTCCTGTGTACCAATTCAAACCACTCCTAGCTTTATTTCTACCTTACTACTAGAGTCCCCTCCTTGGTCTAGTACTTTCCACCAGCTAGTCCATACCTATCTAATCTGAAATTCCCATGAAAATGACTTTTGCGTTCTCAAAGGGTTTTTGCTAACTATTTGCTGACTCAACAGATCAAATAAGCTTGTGTAAAACCAGTAGATTTGTAAATCTTGGGAAAACCTTTTAACTTTTGCAGCAGCCTCACTGCTAACCTATTAAACTGGATCAGGAAGGGTCAGTAATAGCTAAAACCACAGCTAAAAATAGAATAATTTAATCTTGGAGTTATAATAACCATTCACTGGAAAAAAAATGTTGGAGGAGAATCCTGTAAGGTGGTCTTGCCTCATAGCAGAGCCAACTGAAAAGTCAGAACAGCTTGTTCAGGGCATTTGCCAGTGGAGTTCTGATCATCTCCAAGGATAAATATTCCTTAACGTCTCTGGACAATCTGGTTCAGTATTTTATCCCTCTGCTGTGATCTTTTTCCACTTAATACCTACTCAGAATTTTCTTTTTTGCAATTGTTGTCTATTGCTTGAAAAATCAATTTTTGTGTGCTTCTGACTAGGAGCTGATTCTATCATCACTGTAACCTCCCACCAGGTAACCAAAGAGACCAAGAAGATCCCCTCTTAACCTTTTTCACTTAAGCCAGCTCCCCGAGCACCTTCTTACTCCTTATGTAGCCCAGTCCCTTTTATCATCTTGCTTACCTTCTGAAGGACTGTCTCCAGGATGTGATTTATTTATTTTTTTCATTGAAGAGACAAAAAACAAACGCAGTGCTCCGGGCATGGCCTTCCAAGCTGCACAATAGAGAAGAAAAGCCACATCTCTTGAAGATCTGTCTGCACTCTTGTTAATAGAGCCCCATATGGCTTCATCCTCATTGTCACAAGGTTGCACTGCCAACTTGAAATCTCTTGAAAATAAGCACTACATTCCAATACTAACTGGGAATAGGTGAGAGCCCTGGCTTCTTAAGTGACTTATGCTGTCCAAGCAGAGAAGAGATACTTCAGACATCTAGGGATCTTGATATATAAAATTCACAGCTCTGCATGTTCCTTTATGCTTAATGTGTGCAGGATCACGAGAGGAGATAAGATGAATAATGCAGAGATGCCAATCTAGGGTAAGTTAGTCTCAGCTTTTGAATAATCTTTAATAGAAGTTAGATAACTAATCCTTTTTCACTGCTTCACATATGAAGAAAACCTGTAACATTACTTATTTCACATCTCAGACACGTTTTGCAGTAATGCAGGCACATTTTTGTGGTAATGATGTGGCTGTGAACCAAGTGTTTGCATGGGGCCCATTGGCACCATGCAGACAAAGCTTGTTGCCTTTAAGGAGAGAGTGACAATTGTGCTGCTTTTCTAATTATGCAGTATCTCGCCACCCTGACAAAAATTGTAGTTGTAGCACATTATGTTACATTTTTTTAGCTCACAGACAGCTTATCTAATTGAGCTAGCTTGCTGGAAATTGCACAAAGAAAAAGCCCAACAATCACCTACTCAAATATTGTAACTCTTGTTGTGTCATTGCTTAATTAGGTCAATATAATTATATTAAAAATCAAACATAGTATTTAGTTCCTCCATTAAAAAAAGTGACCCTAAATGTGAAAGGAAGCATTAGATAAACAGAATTTTAGATATTTAGTCATTCTGTTCCAGGTCATTTGAAACACCTCTTTATTGAAATGTCACTATAAAACCTTTATTTTCATTTCAATGTCATAGAAATAAATTACATGTAATATCTTTCCTGTCCCTTTCCTTCTTGGTGCTCTCAACAAAACCAGACATAAAATCTCAGATAAATACTGGGGAGAAAGGAGAAACTTCCTCATCAGAATCATAGAATAGCCTGTGTCAGAAAGGATCTTAAAGATCATCTACTTCCAACTCCTCAGCATGGTCAGGGACAGCTTGCACAGCCCAGGGTGCCCAAAGCCCATCCAGCCTGGCCCTGGGCCCTGCTGGGGATGGGACAGACAGACAGACAGGGAGGTTGGGTTAGGGTTAGCAGATGCATGGAAATTTGCAAGAGTGAGTGCACAATGACCTGGCAGACCTGGTCTGACCCTTTTTGGGGCCTAAGGCTGGACTGGATGACTTCTGAGCAATCTTGCAACTCACATTACTCCATGAAAGTGCAGGCAAGTTTAGAATGGTGAAATATAAAAGGAAGTAAAGATGGGGATTAATCAAGCCTGTTCCTGAACTCCTGAATTCAGTTGGACCATATATCAACCCAACACCCTTTAATTTTATACTCCAAATAAAAGTAAATTAGAAAATTGAGAAGCTTCAAGCAATCTAAGTTTAGGGATATTTGTTTGGAGATCTCGATTCAGTTTATACCTGAGTATATCTATAGACAATTCTGGAATTATTTTCTAGTGTTATCCTATCAGCCCATAAAGCTTAAAAAAATGGCCTCTTTTCTAAAACAGCAACAAAGGGAAACACTTGAAAAATATTAGAAATTTATGAGTCAATGTCTATTAAGTTGGGAAGACAGTATTCTGAGCATCCTAAGCATATGGGACTTTTTAATTCAGTGTAACCTAACAATAGATTAATTGGGGGATGATTCCTTCCTCTTGTACATGGCCAAGGACAGCAACTAATTAAAACTCATTTGTTATAAAAGATTTATAGTTATGGAAATTAAACTGACTACATCAAGATTTTTTAAGAGATTGAATTTTCCTATGTATAAGGGGATTAATAATATACGAAATTGAATTCAATATAAAATGCAGTGCTTTTGAATATATGCAACATTACTGAAATAGAATGGAAGTGTTTTAATGAGGAGAATTAAATTTGACATTAATAGCAGGAACAAATATGTGTGCAATTTTACTACTGATATAGTTTTTGAGTTCTTATAATGCTTCACTGTGCAATACACATAGATATAGCTAATTCTTTCTATAATGGTAGAAAAAATCCCTTTTCAGGAAATATCCTAAAACTTTATGATTTTATATATCACAAAAGCATTTATGTTCTCTATTCTCTCACTGATTCAGATCCTGTGCAACTGTTAAATAAGTATCCTTTCCTTGACAGTGAGATCTGTAAGTGTCCAGATGAAAGTTTGGTTAACCTGATTGCAACTAGTTTTAAACTTATTTGTAACATTAGAGATGTTGATTAAGATTCTAATGGAATGAGTATTAAGGTGTGTTCCCTAAGGCATTCAGCAGCTGGGAAAGACAAATTGGATCCCTGAAGAGCTAAACAGTATCCTAGTGTCACAGCTTAGATTAAAATTCTTTGCCCAGTGATTTTTCTCTTAAATCACTTAATTTAAATGTACCTTTCATAGATTTAGTTGGAAATCAGCTGCAAATGCTAAAAATACCAACACCAAAACAACTCACTTGAAAGAATAAACATAGGTGTGCTTAGTAGATTCTGTTGCTAACAATGTTGATTCAGAAGCATATGAACCTTAGAATAGCTTAGTCTTTCACATGGGTGCTTTGTGATTATACTGACATTTTCCCTTTCATCACTGTTAGGCTGCCCACAGTGACACTACATGCAATTCAGTGATAATCATTAGTTTTACACAGCTTTAGGTACCTCAGGATTATATTCCTAAAGCAACACGCACTTCATTAAAAGTATTATTGCATATGTGAATAGTAACATAGAAATGAAAAGAGAAAGGCTGCCTCAGGAAGTTAATTTTTTTCTTCTGCTATTAAGACTTGCCACAAATCTTGATAAGAAGCAAGAACAGAATATCAAGTACAAACTGAATACTTATAAAGCATGTTTGGAGCATAATCCTATACTTGAATACTGTCCTCAGTACCAAATCATAGAAGTACAGAATATGTCTAATTAAAACCTACTCTAGTTAAAAACATTGTCAGTATATTTTCACATATTTAAACAGGTCTAGAGTTTTTTAAGCATCAGAAATACACACTAGAGAAATAGCAAAAAAATTAAGCAAAATAATTTCCTACTGTTTTAACCACATATGAACATCATCCTATGACAATTTTTGCACCTTAAAAATATGCCGAAATTGCCATCTTCATTTATTATTAACTCTACTGGAAATAAAAGCTCCTGGTTGCTACAGGACAGAATGGCACAAAGTGTTTAGCTACAACCAACTATGCTAGAAGGAAAAAATGCAGCACCAAAGCAGCTAAAAAATGAGATTTCCTCTGAGTTCACATACCCTCCAAGCAAAAATGTGGTTTGATGTCTCCTGGTCAACTCATGTACTGGGGATTAAATTAATTAAGAGTTGCCCTAGTCTATTAAGGCTCCCTGTAGACTAATTATTAAAATGCCTTGGACCATTACAAACCTGCAGCAAAAGAAAGTCACAAAAGGGTTTATTAGAACTCCAATACCCAGTAGATTATCTTTTTGCACGAAAGAGATTCTACAATACTGCCTTCTCCTTTCCTTTTCTGCCATGTAAGGAATAGAAAAATGTACCAATAGGAAATCTGTGTATTCGTTAGTGTTTCTTTTTGTATATTCAAATGCATACGCTTTTATCAGTTGTCAAATTGTTTATAGATGGAAAAAGTCTGCTTTCTAATTTCTGATTTTTGTTTTCTTTTCCTACATTGAGTTACCATATATACAATGATTAGGAATTTTAAAAACTCCAATTATTAATTTAAAAAAAATGTATAAAATAATTAAACAGAATTTCTTACAGAAGTGCTGAAGCTGTCTACAAGGTCATTACTTAGAAACAGCAGGACATTTTCCCATAAAGTACAGCTACCCATTTTTTTCTGTTCTGCCTTTTAAGAAATCAGAAAAACACAAGGGCTCTGGGTAAGTGAATCTCTTCTCCCAACCCAATTTCACACTTATGTGGCTCTGCTCATTATTGCATTATCAAAACCATGGTGCAAAGAGAACAATGAGACCAATGAAGTGATAGAAGTGAGCACATGTACTATATTCTTAAAATATAAATTTTACTTTTAATTTCCTCTTAATTCTTAACTAAACTGCAACTAAATTCTTAACTACCCACCATAGATGCATTACATCTCTGACAATTGATTTTCCCTGAAGGTTCTTACTGTATCTGCCTGCTAGCCACCTGAGTTCATCAGATACCTCAGGACAAGCATCCAGGGCAACCTTGTGTGTTTTTCCAAATCCACTTTTGGATACCACCTAGAATTACTATCCATAGATGATACATCTGGTGAGGCCACTCAGTATGAAAGAAAGTTGAGGGAGCAATTTGGAGTCTTTCATGGACAGAATACACATTTTCAAGTATATTACCAGAACAGAGAAATGTAAGGTCATATGCAGGAAGTAAAAAACCCCTGTTCACTATAACTGAGTTATTCCTGTGCTTTGCTGTTGTGCAGTGTGATTTAACAGTTCTCTTTCCTTGATGAATATGGACCATTCAAGACTGTACCATACTGGTGAGAGTGTTATCTCTCTCACATACACGCATGGTGAACAAGCCTGACTATTTGATTCCAGACACACAGAAAGAGTCTTCTGTGTTTAAAATATAAATTGATCTTCTGATCTTTCTAAAATATTATCTTATATTTTAATTATTAATCATTTTTGCTAATTATAAATTATGTATTGAAAGATACTTTTACAGTTTTAAATAGATTTTTTTGCAAAAATAACCCTCTTACCTTTGTTTATGGATTTAAATAGGTTTGCAGTGGAGAAATATTTTGCAGTAATTAATTATATCAGTGGAGGAGACAAAAGCTGCAGTAGTGCAGCTGAATGATATGTCTAAATTTAGCACTTATTTAGTCTATATGCAAAGTTGTTTCTTATTAAAACTATTTCCTTCAGGTTTAAAATTGTTGAAAGACCCACATAAGGAAATTCATATAATTGATCTGTGGAGTTTTATAAATGCAGACCAAATGCTGAGCAATCCAGTCCAAAAGCATGGCTACTTGATCAAATCACACAAAGCCACAACATCTCTAAAGAGAGAAAAAACTAACTCAGTAGGAGAAGCAGAGGAAAGCAACAAAGACTAGTTGCCCACTGTTTGTGATAGCAATCTATTTCAGTATTTAAACTGGTATGAAATCCCTGGTTTTAAAAATTTCCCTTTTCAGAACAAGCTGTACCTCTCAATCCAGTGATCTAATTGGTTACCATAGGAACAGCTGGAGACTTTCAGGTTTTGAAAGTTGAACCTCTAATAGTTTCTATACATGCCTCCAGGTCTAGCCTGATCCTGTAAAGGAATACTTAGGATTTTTAGACCTCTTCTGAAACCCTGTAAAGCTACCTATATGCCTAGTAATTAATATAGAAAGAGATGTGACAGAAAAACCTAGTGATTACAGGAGGAAGGCTATCTAGGTAAATGAAAGACTGTGGTGGATCAGCAAAGCAAATGAACACAAAAAAAATGCCCTAGGATAAACGAGGAAGAACCTGCAACCTCCTAAGCATAATAATTGGGGATTCTTCTGTTTTCTTAATTTCTAGTAATTTTTCTATATTTTTAGGACCTTTTAGCTCTATTTCAGTGGTGCAGTATTAATAGTAGGATAACTATATGTCATCTGTTGTATTCACTGGAAGATGCTGCAATTTTTTACACTTAGGCTTTTGAAGGCTTTTGAAATCTTGGGAGAAAAAGCACGTAAAGATCATAAAAACACAAAGGTTCATTCCTCTTCCAAGAATTACTCCAAGCTTTAGGAAACTGTTGTATTTACGATTAAAGGATTTTTCACCCTGCTAAGGTATCCAAGCAGTCTTTGCTGCCCTGGCTGGCATCTTTTGAGAGAAAGAAAGGCTGCTCCATCAGCCTTTGCAAACGCCAGACCAAGACTTAATATTGCTCAGCTGGCACCATCCACTCTCTGTTAACACAGATAACTTGACCCCAGTCATCATTTTTGCACTAGCTCAACTACCCTTCCTTTCTTTAACATTTTATAACCTTCTATGCAGCTTTTTTCTCTCCTGAATCCTTCTGCACCAAACAATGCCATTTTAACAATCCTAACTCTGTAATCTTACCTTTCTTATATCTCTGCAGACTTTCTCACCATTCCTCCTGTGTGAATCAAGGCTGTCTTATTTGAGTTGATCCTTGGAGTCTTGGGTCCCCAGCCACTAAAAGAGGGAGAAGTGGGAAGCTTAGAACAGGTAGTTGTAACACTCCTTTCCAAATTTTTTATTAAGTTGATGATGGAATGCATAAGTAAGGAAACAAAGGAGAAGTCAGTTCCCTTGGAGTGAGCTGATGTAATATTTCAGGGTCCACTGCTATCTGCAGAAGTGCTTGCCCCCTTAGGATATAAGCAATTGTTAACAAAAGGGCATCGTTCTCAAGAGGAATATGGGACAGAGTGTTATGAGAAAGTAAGAAGGCTGAAAATCAACAAGGATAAAAAAGAAAGGAAAACCAGTCTTTATTTTTGTAGTTATTTGAGGGTTATATGTAGATTTTAGGAATCTAAAATATTAAAGAAATAAACAAATAAGCCAAACTTAAAAAACAAAGCGCTAATGATTTATGTCAACTTATCCTGAGACAGACTAACACCACAGTTCTGTGTGACTGCTTATCTATTATTCTGTTTATTCTTATTAAAAACTGATGCTTTGTGTGTTTGTGTTCTGTATATGAGTCCAGGATAAAACTAGCGAGGTAAATTTGAAAAGATGTGAAATACTAAAATATTCTTTTTTAACTGTTTTATTAAAATATTCAATATGTGAAAAATAAAATCATATGTCAGGAGTTATAATCTATGATTAGTTTCCCTAGAGGAATTCTTGATTTTTTATCTCAAGACTGAGTACTCCGTTGCCCACATTGCCCTATGTTTCTGTTTCTTTGTTCTACTGTGGCTAACACAGTCAGCACAAATACATTTCACATCCATGGTCAAACCTGCACAGGCAGCATCTTCTTGCCTTACCAAAACCCAAAATCTGTCTTGGACATATTGCTCAACTCAGTTTGAATTTCTAATTGCTCAAAATATTTCAGAGGGACCTTCAAGCAATGAAACTATTCTAAAGAGATGGTAGGGCTTCACAGAGAAATTGCTGAATGGTAATGTTAACTTCTACAAGAGAATTACTGAGTTCTAACATTGCCCATTTTCTTACTAGATAGGTCTTTTAAACTTCTATATATTGTTTCCACTCTATTAAAATCTGACTAACATCCACCTGTAGAAAAATTATAAAATTTCGAGGTTTAGTTCATCTGCAACAGATTTGTTCTTCAGTTTTAAGACCCACAATTTTGGGTAGTGTAGGCAATCGTTTTAGATGTACAAGCATTTTACTCTTCTTCTGGACATATAAGCATACAAGAAAAACTAAGGGTACTTCTCAGGGTAATAATGGATCCATTTCTCATGGATCAAAGCAGCAGCTTTTAAAGCAGCTATTGCTCTTTATATCCTGCTATAAACTCCTACCTACTGCTGCTACTTTTCCAATCAGCTAATACAGTGAGAATCTCAATGAAAAAAATATATTTCATGATATTTTCTCACAAAGTGATTCTTGATACAATTTCTGATAGAAGACAGGATCACTGGGGACTGTATAATATTAGCACAGTGAGTATCTTTAGTAGTAACTTTGCAAACCTTTTCTTTGCTTTTTTTTGCATTCTGACAGCTCTCAGCAGTAACATTTAAGAAGTTTTGAAAATATAACCAAAAAAATTACAAGCAAAGGCACCAAAGAAATAGTTTTTTGTATCATTTTAGCTAATACAAAGTCAGTTAAAGCAATTTCCTTTAGAGAGAGATTGAGCACTTAAATCCAATAGTGAAATCATGACATGGTATCCATGAGAGGGACTGAACTTTTTCTATGGTGTTGACATTTTTACTTTGAGTTACATCAGTAAATCCACTAGTTTTGTCCTTTAATAAATTCTTTCTAGTGAACTATTTCGATACCAGCTGCAAGTTGCAAAATAAATTGCAAAGTAGTTGTAGCCTTGTTTAGCAAACATTTTATTCTAATTAGAGTTCTCTATCCATCACCTCTGTCTCGCAGTTTCTTCTCTTTGTTCTGAGCCCTACATGAGATCCACAGGATAAAAAATGGGTAATTTTTAAGTAAAAGATGTGGATGATTTTTTTACATTATTTATATTTTGCTGAACATAGCTGTGTTTCATGTCTGAATACATCCTAATAAAATTGCATGCTAATAAACACCTCACCCTTCTTACTGCAACTGAATTTGGAATGTCTCTGAAGAAACATCTCCTGAGGATGGTCTTTTGCCCAGATCTCATCCTCATTCCCATTCAGTCACACAGAAATTCTTCCACATTAAAGATAATGAAGAAGGAAAACAAAATCAACATTCTTCAGGAAAACTCTTTTCTTCTTTTTCTTGACACAAAAGAGATTAGATTTATCCTTTTTAGTAATTATTTCAAAAGGTGTCTAAAGCCCATCTTTGAACTTTGAAAAAAAAGTTTGGAATAGGAACTTCAACAGAATTTTTGAAGGGGAGAAAAATCTTATTGTTAGAAATAAAGTTTTACATTTTTCTCTAAAAGCTGTCAGCAAGTCAGTGGATTAAAAACCACTCCTGCCAGGAAGAAGATGGGCAATGAAAATTGTCATTGAGTTTGTCATTGACTTAATTTGTTGACTTTATTGGCATAGGGGAGATAGGCAGCTGAGAAAGTGAAAATAATAAAATGGTAAACACTTGTCATCATTTTATCAATGATCTGAATTCAATATATTTCTCAAAACTATACAGATTTTAATATATAGAAATATGTATATTGCTTATACATGTCTATATGCAGGAGAAACATCAGTTGAGGTAAAATTCTAACAAGTTTATCTAAAGCAGTGGCTGGTGAGACCTTTGTCTCATAACTTGATGCTGAGTCTCTAGTCATAGCTACACATCTGGAATCTCTCTCTAGGCTGCAAAGACAGAGAGGCAGTTCTGGAAGTGAAGGCGTTCAACCTACCTTAAACCTGTCTTCACATGGAGCCAAGTGCAATGCATTTATCTCTCTCCTCTGGTGAGGAGCTCTCAATGATTAGCCTACTCTAGCTATCCAAATTCTTTTTTGTCACCTTTCAGTAAGATGAATCCTATTGTCAGTATAAGTGCAAGAACTGTACATTCACTGCATGTATCTGAGGCAGATATACTCTTATCTTCAACAAATACCTCCATCTCTCCTTTAATATTGAAGGATCTGCCATGGTTTACTTAGAGTTAACTTTCAGTTCAACTAGGTAATTTTTACCGCTGATAACAAACCACGAAACAATCTCAACAAAAATATAATTTTGCAGCTGACATTGGTCCTTTGACTAACTTTATCATTGTATTCAAATTAAAAAGAACAATTTAAATTAAAGATATAAATCTGGGTGTTTAAGGGTTGATTCAAGTCCATATCTTGCTAGTATTTTTTAAAAAATAATATTTCCTAAAAAAAAAAAAATCAGATTTTCTCTGCCTGTTTTGTCCAGTGTTACCTGGGTTTTTGTTTGCATGATTGGTTGGTTTTATTAATCAAAATTTGGGTAGAATCAAGCCAGTTTTGAATGTAGAGGTTTGTATGGCATCTCTTTTCATAACTAGACTGTACCTGCTGTCTAGAAAAGGGTTAGAGATGCTGGTAAATCACAATAGTTGGGCTGTTATTAGTTAAAAATTGAGTAAAATCTTTTGTCTGTGGTGGCTTTACTCAATTTGATTGAGTGCAGGATTACAAATACAGACTTTATTCATGTCAAAATGCATTATGCTTTGATTCAAATGGAGCCTAATTCTCCATAAAAGACTTTGATCTTGACATGAGACAAATGATTTTTCTCACTGTAAAATAAATTCTATTCTAAAGCACTATGAAATCTAAATAAACAAGCAAGCAAGCAAACAAACAAAAATTCCAATTTCTTTTCCTATTACTTTGACTAAGCAATAATAGCTAGAGTTTTATTTTGTCTGTATGGACCAACCTTTCTGATCATATCCTTCTGATCATCACATCACCAATGTTCACCAATGGCACTACCAGTAAATCAATATTTAAGTACTTACATATAAACAATAAAGTGTTTTGTCCATGGCACAAAAGAAATTAAACACACAGGTTTTTATTTCTAAAGAAATAGCTTTGGCTCTTCAGGAGTGAGACCTGAGAAAATATTCTGTGCACAATGGTTATTTAATCTGACTATATTTTGTGCTTAAGGTTAGTTCTGCCTCTGAAACAAGCTGGTCATATAAAAATATTTCCTCTTTTATAATTAATTATCATAGCAGTAATAAACCCTGTTTACTTACAGCTCCTGGATTAGCTATTACATCATATCTTCTTTCCTAAATGCAGACTTCCTCAAGGTATATTAGAAAGAAAAAGAAAAACATATATTAGAAGCAATGGCATTTCAGAAGTATTTTCTATACAAATGGTTGCCACACCTAAAAGAGTTATTTGGTAAGGAATAGACAAGGAATTTTTTTGTTTTTTTAATGTTCATTGTAATTTTATTTTAAAGAGAGCATAACATAAGTGTGATGGTGGGACATTTTTCTGTGTGAAAAATTTATTCTGTTTGCATCCATCACCTGCTGACTCTCCCATCACATTTATGGTGCTATTATTGGCAATATGATTTTATGTTCCTGATCTCAGTGTCATTTTTTAATCAAATTTGTTCCTTATGAACCACTCCATACTTGTAGTTAAGATTTTACTACCCCATTTCCAAAATGAAAAAAAAAATATTATCCTGGGTCTCCTAGTGAGGAACTGAAGGTTTTCAGATTCAGGTAGCAATCTGAACCTAAAACTACATTCCTCTTGTTCCTCCTGTGTAGATTTCTTTTGAAGGACTATCACTGATCAATGATATTTCAGAATCAATGAGATTCTGAAAACAGGCTTTCTCTTATATTCAAGGAGCTGAAAAATAGATTACTAAAATTTATAAAAGTACTTTAAAATGGATGTTAAATTATATTTTTTGAGTTATTATTAAAGAGAATTTTAAATTTTCTGTTACTTATGCTTGGAATCTGAACTTATTAGTAAATTATTTGTGGAATTTTTTGGCAAAAAAAAAGACAAAATGATAACATATTTTAAAATTTTATCCTCTGTTTTTCAGGAAGACATGAAAAAGATAAAACTTTATTGTTTTAAATTTCTTTATTAAATTTCAGCATTACACTACTTATATGAAAATCAAAATATTCTGAGATGAGAGACATTGGATGAAGATTAGTGTCAGGTATAAATCCACAATGCAAACACCATGTTGGACATATTAGAAGAAAGAATACTTGCAATGTGGTCTAAGTAATCCACAGATTTATTTCTTCATATGGGATCTAAAAAAGAATGGCTTCTCTTCAAATCAACATGTAAGACCTTAACTGGGTTTTTATCAGCTTTAATGTCAATTAATACCTGAACAAAATGTATTAGTTGGTCAGGTCTGTGATTTAGAGAGGGAGCATACAGAGAAGTGCTTATACCGTAGTTTTAATACTATAAAAAAATTGAGAAAAAACATATTACTGTTTTTCTCAATATTTTGTTTTCTTGCTGATCACTTTTCATTCCTCCCCCAAGAAGTAGGAAGTGAATGAACAATCACAAGAATCTCTCAGTCTCTGTAGACAATTAAAAACAAAATGCCAAACGAATTTTATAGCAAAATATACCTGCTTAGGCTCTGAATTGCAAAAAACCTATCAAAATGTTTTTGCAGTTGTTTTATTTGTGTAATATGAAAGAACTTCAAAACTTTTTGAACTAAATTTTCCAATTCATGAATATTGCAAAATAAAAGCAATTTTTTATATTTTTCTTCTTTTTTTTACGTGAATTGACTGATTGATCAATATCTAGTTTGAAGATTATTTTATAGACCGCATGTGTACTTAACTGCAAGTGTTATGACTTCCCGAGAGAAAACATAAATCTCAAAATGGAGCAGTACAGAGCCAGTTTCTGAAGAAATATAAACCAATCTCTACTCTGCCCTTAATATCCCCACTGAGAGCCATTCTTTATATGCTGCTTAGCTTGCCTCTTTGCTACAGCTGCATTGTGTTTCTGTTTAGTTAGTGCACAATATTTTATTTTCTTAATACAGAAACTAATGAGCAGTAGAGGATGATAAACCTGGACACATGCCAGAGAGACTCTCAGGAGAAATAAAAGAAGTAAAATATCAATAAATACCTCAATTAAACATCATAACCCTGTCTCAGTCTACATGCTTCTCCCCAGAGTATCAAGTCCAAAGTCAGAATGCATACACAGACTGGTTTGAACACTGTGTGGTTTATAACCGGGGGTCACTCCACCTCAAATCCTCAAATGTTCCTCTATTTGGCTAGAAAAATATCAACAAGGTATTATTTCTAGGACTCTTGCTTCAACGACAGAAAAATTAGTTGTTTCTTTTCTGAAGTGTCTTCTACGCATTCCCTCCAATGCAACCCATGACTGAAAGTGCATATCTATGCCTATAGATATCTATGTGTCTGGAGGCACAACTTACCTAAGGATATACAGAAGTTAATTAATCATTGAAACTGTAGACAAATCTTGAGTTTCCTCAGTGACAAACGTGGGTTTTAATTAGTATTTTATTACATTGCTTGTAAAAGAATAAAGAGAATGAAAATACTAAATAATGCAAATTTAATATACCATAGAGCATATATGGTATTGCTACAGTTCAGAGAAGACTATAAACAGTTCATGAATTTTTAAATTTCTTTTCTGTGTTTGTTAAGCTATCACTTAGAAAGTATGATGGATTAGGTCCATAAATTCAACTGACCTTGACAGGAATTAAAACTCCCTTCCTGAATTTTGAAACCTACATAAGACAATAATCAGTCTGAAGAATTCGTATCATATTATCATCCTATGCAGCATCTCAAAGGCACTTCTGAATACGTGCTACTTCTTTCGGAATTGATAGCTCCAAAGGAGGGATGTCACAATTTCCAAACAGAAATATACATAAATATATTTACTTTCCCCCCAAAAGATATAGAAGTTCTTGTAACAAATAGTACTAATAAGCTCTGCAACTCTTGAATCACTTACAAGCTGTAGTAAAGCCTAGACCTCTTTGATAGAATTTGAAATCATCATCAGGCAGAAAGTTACAACATATTCTAAAAGGCAATCCTGTGATTTCCATGAGAGCAGAGGCAGAAAATATTTAATGTCATCCTAATGTATATGTCACTGAAACACAGAAAGATGCAGTAGTGGAGGAGTGGCAATAGGCAATTATAAATAATCCATATGATAAAAAAATAATTTATTCAAAACAAAATTTTATATATTGCAACTGAAGCGTTACAACTAACAGATGGCTATGACAAAGATTTAAGCTGCTGCCTTTTAGATGAGCTATAGACCAGAAATGCCAAGATATGAAATGTGTGATAATCTCCCCCTGAAGTAACAAATCTATTTACCAGTCTTTCCAAGTTGTTCACATCAAGCAAGGATGTCAACCTGGCAATATTTCTTAGATAATAAGAAATATTCCACATACAGATTGAAAAAAATTTTCATTGGCAAAGAAAAGCACAGTATAGGTAGACCTAGTCAGACAGCAAGTGTTTGAAGGTGAAAGCAAGCAAATTCTAATTTCATTTCAGATAATTTTTTGTGTAATTGTTAAATTTTCAATCAGTGTCATACACATAATTGAAGCCTAGCTAAATAAATTTGGACACATCATAGACAAATAATCATGTTGATTTAGCAATTTAACAAAAATGTCATCTGTACAGTCACAAAAAGCAGAGAATACCATTTATAAAATTCATAAGCTGCACTTCAGCAGGAAGGACTGTTTCTTTCAAGAATTTCTCATTCCTCTTCCATTAATACTCTCTAATATCTAGGTTAAATTTTGTGGAAAGATTCTTTTCTCTTTTAAGGTACATAATATTTTGAAACCAAAATGGCTACAATTCCAAGACATTTTAAATAATCTATTTATTTTAAGTAACTAATAAAATACACATAACTTTTCCTCTTCTCCTAAGCGTCAGCCATTAAATACTTTTTAAGCCCATTATTATTTTACATTGTTGTGTATCTTTTAGGATTTTTCTTTTAATGCTTAGATATATTATGAGATACATTCAGTATTTCAGGAACAAGCCCACTTTGATTGGAGTTGCATCAGGATGCTCAGCTGTGGTAGTACTTGGATACTGAGGCTACACATTAATGCTTAGAAATGTAACATAGGAAAATGTCAGAAAAAGTGTTCTAACTACCATTTATAGAGCCTTTAAGAAATGTGATACATTATTTCCTTTACATGTATTCCTACAGTTTTGGGGCTTTTTCTCCTAATAATCTGGTTAACCAGTCTGTTGCAAAAGACCTTTAGTGTGCCATCATTTTCAGGTTAAGATCTTTTCCATTTGAGTTCATTTAAGTCTTTTGAAAATTGTATGGGACACAGATATTTTAAGATCTATGTTGATGTGAGAGTGAAAAACCACAGAGATAAAATTCTGTAGAGAATCTTCCTGTGATGCCAGTGTTGAATTGCATACAGAACTTTATTGTATTTCTACTCTACAGGTCATAGATACAAACTAATATTCTGAAGCTAAAAGAACTTAAATGTTTTGAGTACCAATATCCTATAAGGAGCTAATGGCATGTATCACACAGACACACCAAGAATTAAATTGATAGCTGGAATTAGTCTAGTTTCATTTGTTTGAAAACTCATTTTCAGTATGTGGTACCTAGCAATCTGCCTGATTCCATTGAATCTATTCATTACATACGGTTTATTTTCTAATGATGTCTATTCAATCAGAATCTGTATCTCTGAAATGCTTTACATTCCTCAGGACAAATGAGACTTAGTGCCTGTAAAACATATTTCTTTACTCACTTAGTCAAAGCTGTCTCCGTTTAGTTGGATACAATTTTTTGAAGGTTTCTTTGCTACCTCTCTTTCCATAACAGCCACTCCCCTTAAGCAGTGGAAGTCCATCAGCCTAATTATTTTCTACAGCATATCTCTGCTTTCCATTATTTTATGTGTTCTTAATGATTTTCTTTTTACAGTGTAGCATGTTCAAGATCTTCCTGCTGCTTGTTAAGTGATAAATACATTTGTGTAATACTTGGTAAGGTCAACTTAAGGAGGTAGAGAATAAATAAGTAAATAACATTTATATTATGTTTGACTAGTATCAGAACTAATTACTCAGTGCAGTTTATCTCTATATCCATTTTTGTTATTACGAGTTATACAGAACTGCAGTAGTGCCAACCCTCTTTCTAAATTGCATCTAAACACATAAAAATATTTTTCTTCTTAGTAGAGGATCCTGACAGTTTTATTTTATCCATACTATCCAATTTTTATATTTATTTCTAAGGGAATTATTTTTTTTCCTTAGCTAAAAGAAAGAAAGAAAAAAAGACAAAAAATAGGGGTGCACTTTTTGTTCAAGATCTAGCTGTGTTCAATGCCAAATTAATCAAGAGCAATGTCTAAAAGATGGTAGATGCACGTACATTTTTTCACATGCACATCCTTTGGTACATCTGAGAGCAGCAGAACAGCTTGTAAGGAAGATGATGAACCTGCCACTTTTTATGTTGATCACAGAACGGCATTTATGTTGGAAGGTCTCTCTGGACAACACCTAGTTCGACCTTATGCTCAAAGCAGTGCTGATTTGAAAATGAGATCAGGTTGCTTATGGTCATATCCATTTGAGTTTTGAAAATCTCAAAGAGAAAGGTTCTCCAGCCCCTTTGGACAGCCTGCATCACCATCACTCTGAAGTGCTTTTTCCTTCAATCAGGATTTCCCTTGATGCAGCCTCTTACCATTACCCCTTGCCCTTTTGCCATGCACTTAAGTGTCTGGTTCCAGCTTTTTGGACCACTGTAATTAGTTCATCCACCTTTAATTTTATCCTTGCTGGATAAAAAGATCAGCTCCTTTGGCTTCTTCCCACATTACATGAGATCCAGACTCCTGACAAACTTAATAGCACTCCACTGGGCTGCAGTTTGTTTATGTGTTTTCTACTGGGAGTCACAAAACTGGACAGTGCTTCAGATTTGACCTCATGAATGCTGAGTGGAAGGAATAAGCACTTCACTTCAGCTGTTGTTTATGCTCTTGCTAATACAGCCCAGTAGGCAATTATCTTAAGCACGCATTGCTGACTTTTTCAGTTTCTAGTCTACCAAGACTCATAGGTCCTTTTCTGAAGAGCTCTCTCCTTGGCCAGTCTGCACCCTGCATTAGTGCAGTTGTTCTGTCTCAGATGTAAGATTTTCACATGTCTGCTAAATCCACGAGGAACATGTAGATTCATTCCCCCATCTCACAGAGATTCTTCTACATGACAGCCTTGACCTTCCACATATTAATGAATCACCTCTGCTGGTTGGGCTAAGTGGGAGTTCTGACCCATGAACCAAATGCTCAAAGCAGAGGTGAATACATATGGTAAAATTATCCTTTTTTCTAGGTTTTAAAGAATAGAATCTTCATCCATTATTGCTAGATTAGCTTTTTGTACATTTCTCTTCAAGTGTACACCCTGTAAACACTGTTGAAGTCCTGGACAGGTATGTACCTATCAACTCTTTGGTTTGAGAAGACTTCCTAAATCCTAAAAGATGATCCTGATAATAAAGCAACTGTACTTTCTTTATCTAAGCAGAAGTGCTCCTTGCAACGTTGTCAGAGATTATGCCCAGTGAGGGAATATCTGTCATACTGAGCATGTAACATCCAAGTGACCACAGATCAATTTCTTCATCTATTAGTTTTTAGCACAGCAACTTAATTCTCTTAGCAAAGAAAGAAGGAATCAGCAAACATTCCCTTAGCATTGTGGATCACATTCTATCTTGACTGTGCATTTGTAGCTACTATTTTCTCAACATAATATTACCATGAGTAGCTGGTCTTGGGAGTGTGCTGGACCTGTCCATAATTGCTTAGTACTATATCTTGTGGAAAAGTATCTTATGAACGAAGACTAAGTATTTTTCCTAGTTAAAAAAAAATAAAATTGACTCAAGTTAACAAAGATGTTGAATTATTTCAGAACCATAGATCTACCCTAAACATTCTGAAATTAAAAAATAGCTGACCTAGTGTTAACGAATCAGAATAAAAAAGAGGGCAGGCCAGACAACATTATTGTGTTGTGCCATCTGACCAGCAAGACTATGTGGATGAGGCCCTCTATAATCAGATCAGAGTAGCCTCCTGTTCACAAGCACACTGGTATCTCTTGAAAGGACAACAAAGAAAGACATAAACACGTCAGGAGGTTCCTGGAATGCTGTGATGAAAATGTCTTTGAGTGATAGAGAAGCCAGCAAGGAGAGGTGGCATGCCAGGCCTGGCTCTCAGCAGCATGGAGGGACTGGTGGGGAATGTGAAGCTCAAGAGTGACTTGGTCACCATGAAATGGTGGTGTTCAAGATCCTTATGTCAGTGAGGAGAGCACACAGCAAGCTCACTGTGGATTTCAGAAGAGCAGAATTTGGGATATTCTGTTTGGTAGTGTACCATGGGATAGAGTCCTGGAGGGAACAGGGGCCCAAGAAAACCGGTTAATATTCAAGGATCACCTCCCAGGAACTCATGAGTGATCCCATCAAAGAGAAGCCGAGCACAAAAAAGATGGCTGCATGGGTGAGCACACAGCTCCTGGAAAAACGTTACACAAAAAGGAAGCTACAGAGATTGGAAGCAAGTACAAACAGCCTGGAGGAATACAGAGAGATTTTCCAAGTAGAAAGGGAAGCTGAAACCCCGGGGTAATTAAACCTGGCCATGGACATCAAGGGCAACACGAAAAGCTTCTATAGGTGTCAGAGATAAAAGGAAGACTTGAGGAAATGCAGACCCTCTGAGGAAAGAAATGAGACCTGGTTATCCAGGGTATGGGGAAGGCTCAGGCACAGAATTACTTTTCTGCTTCACTCCACAGGCAACTGTTCCAGCCACACCACCCAAGTCACAGAAGGCAAAGGCAGGGACTGGGAGAAAGAAGAATCACCCACTGTAAGAGAAAATCAGATTTGAGGCCATGAGCCTGAAAGTGTACAAGCTCACAGGACCTGACAAACTGCACCTGTGGGTTTTGAGGGAACTGGTGGAGGAACTAACTAACTTCTGAAAGATGCAGTTTTACAGCTACCATTCCCTGTCTGGAATTCATAACAATTTTCTTAATTAGTGATTACTATTACATCTGTAAGTATTGTCAATAAGTATATTTAGCATATTTTAAATGATAAAATAAAACAATATTTTGAATATAATAAAATATGCTGTTATTTTTTCAAATGCTCTATATGTTAAAGGGTTTTATAATTTAAATTCTAGATTGCTAGAATTATAAATAAATGTGTGAATGA
Source organism: Zonotrichia leucophrys gambelii (assembly GCF_028769735.1). Classification (NCBI taxonomy): domain Eukaryota; kingdom Metazoa; phylum Chordata; class Aves; order Passeriformes; family Passerellidae; genus Zonotrichia; species Zonotrichia leucophrys. Next base: position 61,475,885 of record NC_088173.1, read on the forward strand.
TCCTATTCATCCAAACCATGGGCAGAGTCTTCAAGACATGAAAGTATTAAGTTCATATTCTCCTAACCTAAGAGCAATATATTAAAATCTTCCTATTTTACACTTTATTTTTCCTACCGAGGTTAGAAAGTTCAGCACAACCCATCAAATCAAAGGGGAAAGTGATTTTTAAACTAAGATGTTAAAAAAACTTGTCTATCAGACACATATTATAAAATATCTAAGCATTGTGGGGCAAAACCACTGCATCTGATGGAAAAGGGAGAGTCAAAAAGTCAAACCAGGCAGACATAAACAGCTAAGCTTAATTTAACACCATATGTGAGCTGAGAAATACTGACATGTCATGAAAAGAAAATGCCTGAGGAAGTCTCTTTGAATAGAAGTCACTTTACTTCCCAGTAGTGACTCACCCACTAGAGTTTCATAAGGTTTTTACTTCATTATCTCCACAGTGAAGGATTTTAAAAAAGATTGTTGGTTAATATACTAGGTACCTAGTATAGTAGAATTTCTAATTGATGAGGACTCTAGACTCTGAATTCTTCAGTGCATGACTCATAAACTGAACTCCAGTGAAATCCTCATCCTGCTTTTGTGTAGGTAAAGTAAAATCAAAATATATTTTTTTCAAAATATGACTGAATTGTCATACTCTATTGGAAGTTTTCTGTGCTTACTATTCTTTGCAATTCCCACATGAAAATGGACAGAAATGGTTAGAAAGACACCTTAGAAGGGCATCTTCACTGCTTACAGGCATGCATAGTATTAGCTGCTTCTTATGCCTCTCTTCCTTAAAATTCTTCTGAGGAAGACAGTGGAATATTCTGCTTCTGCATCATGTAGAATATGTATACAGAGAAACAAAATGTAACAGAGATTGCTTAAAGACCAATATAAGAGAGGTATTTTGGTTGATTTTTTTCTCATTTTTTGTGCTGGTTTGTTTTTTGCAAAAATGGAGGCTCACAAGGACAAATCAAAAGTTTTTTCTTTTTTTTAATCAAACCTCATTACAGCATATAGGCTGGTTACCCAGTAATAGTGCAAAACATACTTGCTATTGAAGTGGCAGTGACAGAACAGAATTCTTCTCAGATTAATGGAAACTCCCATATCACCTTTCTTTCTTTAACTGATTTATAGGCATTGGAATGTAGTAGACATAATTTTATTTTTCACCCAGCATCTGAAATGGTGCTACCCATGAGAATATAAAGAAAGTAATAGACGCTGGCTAAACATCTTTAACATGACAAAAAGAGAAGCTAAAAGAGATAGTGTTGAAAAAGGAACTTTCAGTCTTGGATGAGATTACTGAATAAGTTGCTAAAGATTAGTCTTGGGATAAAACTTGGTTAATAGATTCATTAGTTATAATGAGACAATAGACTGTAACAATGAAAGCTGATAATGACAAAATTAGGTGCTATTAATAAAACAGAACATCAAGAAATACCAGTATGACATGGAACTAAAATAATAAAAAATTATCTGAAATTCAATTATAAACAAATTAAATACAAATTCAAAACAAGGAAACTATCCTCAGGATTAATACCAATAATTTTTACCATGCTGTGTAACTCACCTGCTGGAAACAGAAGATGAAGGGAAAGTGTAAGATTATTGTCTGATCATCGTTTCACTTTGCAGCTCATGCAGGTTGCACCTGTTTGGCAGGAAAGTGCAATTCCGTGATGTAGGAGCTAAGTTTCAGAGTAGGGCTCCAGAATAGACAGAAAAAGATTTACATAATTTTTTAAAAGATTTGGAGACCTTTACTGTCGTGCTTCTTTCAAACAATCTGCACAATTATTATTTAATTTCCTGGGAAAATGAAGTTTTTAGGACAGGAGTGATAAGAAACTATGAAAAATTGTCAGACATTCTGAAAAACTTTCCAGTATGAGGATGCATTAATAAATGAATGACTACTGACTAACTAAGTAATTAACTAAATAAATAGTTCTTCTTTAGTTGAAGCACTTTATGAAAATATTATGGGATAGTGATATAAAAGGATGAAAGAGCCAAACCAAATAACCTGGAATATATTCCACTTCTGTAGTCCCATGCCTATTAATTTCATCAGGCTCTTTTAACTTTATTTTTACTGTCTTCAACTCTACCTGAATTAAAAAAAAAAAAAAAACAAAACATAAAAACCCAACCAAACAAAAAGCTAAGCTGTGATTCTTTAACAACATTTTTAAAAACTTGCAATCACTGAACATATGAAATATTGTTTTAGCAACTTCCATGATAATCCTGTTGACATCAAGTTAAATGACATTGATAAAACATACAATAATTTTATTATGTATTTGTATATTTTCTATAATGTATGCATAAATAAATATACATGCACACATTAAATATATGCACACTCAAATAATTATATATCAATACAGGGGCAACTATAGATGCTTTTAACTTATCTTCCTGTTTTAAATGGCCTGATGGAAAGCTTTTTCAAAGCAGCAAGCAATCTTGATTCATTATGCAGTTGTTACAGTGGGAAAAAATGGTGTACATGTGCTTCTTCTCCAAATCCTATTCATAATCCTGTTCATAAAGAAAAATTTTTTTTAATTAACTTCTCGTACTGTTATATTTATACTAAAAGAACTGTTCCATAAGAGTAAAAATTATGTTTCACCACTGACTTCAATTGGAGGCAGGAGTCTACATACTTTATTCAATCTAGGTGTTTTACCATCTGCTACATAGACTGTTCACAAGGAATTGTGCTCAAGAGGCCTTTCACATGTTCAAATATTTTAATGTTGCAATTTCAGCAATGTAGAGAAACAAGAACATTCTTTTCTTCTGCAGAGAGCAGAAGAAATACATTCTTGTAGGAAAACATATAAAGATCTAATTTGTGCCATGTTCCCTGGTGTTCTTGTAGTTGATGATCTGTCAGTATTTTCATGTATCATATCAATTTTATTTTCAGATATTTATAAAACAGGTCAAATTATTTACTACAGCCTGAAATAAAAAATAAAAAAACCCGCCAAAATTTCAGGAAAAAGCCTCAATGAAGCAATTTAGATATAATATAGTTAAAAAAGATTACTCAGACAGTTTTGCATGAAAATAACCTTCCAAAATATAATTCCAATTCTTTTCAACTCAGGTTGATTTATTGAAATGCACCCTAGATTGGAAAAAAAAAAGGAAAAAAGACACAGTATGAGGGACTCAATCACTTAGATGGGGGCTGAGCTAAGGCTCAGCACTCAGAATAAGAGTGTTTCTGAGATTCTTGGGTGCTCTATAGATACCCAAATATTTTAAACCATCAGGTGGGTTTTGCTGAGCAAAATATTTGCAGCAAAAGCTATACCTTTGCAATTAATTTTTAATAAAATTAATATCTTTGAAGTTCTGAATCACAAAGGTGTCTGTCAAGTCAAACAGCAAAAGTCCTGAACAGTTTTAAGTTATTAAAAGGACAAAATGGCCGTTAGACATTTGTATGGAATTAACCTTAGCTTTTCCCATCAATAACAGAATCAAACAACACAGGCAAAATCCCTTTTTTCCATTTTTAGCAGTATTTGTCATATTAAGATGAAGATTTCATATGAAGTCTGTGAATTAAAACCGTGCAGAAGACAGGAATGGGAGGGAGAAGACGGCAGTGAACTGCAAAATACCCTGTGTTACCTGTGAACTGCAAAATGCCCCCGCAGGAAGAACACTGCACTGGGGCTTTAGAGCCACAGGATGACATGAAAAGAGAAAGGCAATAAAATGTGATGGGCAGGGCTCTCTGTAGGCGCTTTTGGTTGCCAAGGAACTCTGCAATGTTCAGAGTTCCCTTGGGAACATTTTAGTCACTCATTTAACATAAGCTGTGGATAGTGTGATGAGCAACAGTGTCAAAGCTGTGCTGTCAGGGGGTTTGTTCTCTCACCTATAATATTGTACCTGCTGCCTCTGTCAGTAGTCTGGCCTCCACAATACAATAAAACAGTAAATGGAAGAAAATACATCTATTCCAAAAAATATTTTATAGTCTGTTAGTGATTTCCGGTATTGATCATTGGTAAATTGAAACAATGTATACTCCTGAAGGTATTATTTTTAAAAATATTTACCTATTCATCAGTGAGTAGTTAATACATCAAAAATAAACAGATTAAAAATATATTTGTTTTTGTAGGACATAATAAAACAACCATTAAAAAATAGAATTATCTAAAATACAGGAATATTATCTTAAATAACAGGAATTAGATCCTGTATAACAAAATATGAATTCATTTTTGTGAGATAAATTTTTAAAAAACACAATTCAAAATTAAGACAGGAAGTAATTGATGTAAGCTGAAACTTTTTGTTTTCGAAATGATGAGTGGTTGCATTAACTTGTAGGTTAAAATTTTTGTTTATTTTTTTCACTTTTTATCCCTAAATCAACTAATAACTTTTAACAATAATACAATTTTGCAAAACACATGGAAGTACCAAAGCATCTTAGAGCTACCAATCCAAAGCATTTGGGGGAGCAAAATACAATTAACAATTAATATAAGAAGCTATTTTTAATTTTTTACATCAAAGAATATTTCTGTAGGTAGATATAGTTATATATCACATTAATAAAAGTTAAGGGTCTCACAACAGGGTTCCTGTGCAATTATTTAGTCTCCCAAGTTTTATGAAGCACTAAAACAGTAAATATAATTTTATTACAAATTTAGAAGACACCTCTAGGGACAATCCCAAAAAACCATGTGGTCAATCCCTCTTCACTAAAGTGAGATTTCTTTATATCATACTTGAGAGCATCCAATTAATCCTCTCTTAAAGTCCTGTCTAGGAACATTTCTCTGCAACGTCATGTAGCCTACTGCATTCTGGACCAACATTACAATTAGACCATTTCCTCTTTCTATCAAACTGAAAGACTTTATTATTATTAATTTTTAGCAAGCTGGTATCTCTTTCTGCAAAGACATCTCCTTTGTAAGGACAGCTTACATTACAGCAACAAGGCCAAGTGCAAGACCCAAGAACTGAGTGGGGTATCAACACAAGCTGAGGAATAAACAGACGGAGAGCAGCCCTGCCTTGAAGGACTTGAGGGGGCTGGTGCACGGATGGGAGGCTGGACACGAGCTGGCAATGTGCTCTTGCAGCCCAGAAAGCCAATTGTGTCCTGGCTGCATCAAACAAATGCAACCTGCAGGCCAAGGGAAGTGATTCTGCCTCTCTGCCCCTCTCAGGTGAGACCCCACCCGCAGACCTGGGCCCAGCTCTGGGCTCCCAAGCACAGGGAGGACATCAATCTTTGGAGCAAGGCCAGAGGAGGGTCACCAAATGGATTAGAGGCAGGGAGAGGTCATGTTTCCCATGAGATCAGGCTGAGAAAGCTGAGGTGGTTGAAACTGGAGCTGTGAAGGATCCAGGGTGACCTATTTGAAGCCTTCCAGGACCTAAAGGAAGCCTGGAAGAAATCTGCAGTGGGACTGCTTACAAGGGCATGTAAGAATAGGACAAGAGGGAACGGCTTTAAACTGTGTAGGTTGAGATGATTATATTAGAAACAAAATCTTTACTGTGTGGTTGGTAGGACACTGAAACAGGTTGCCCAGAGAAACTGGACGTCTCATCCCTGAAAGTGTTCAAGGCCAGGCTGGATGGGGCTTTGAGAGACTTGGTCTAATGGAAGATGTCCTGGATCTTGGCAGAGGGATTGGAATTTGATGATCTTTAAGGTCTCTTCCAGGCCAAACTGTTCAATGATTCTATGATTTAGGAAGGTTATTCTTATAGTCCCATTTTTATCTCAATTTGTACATCCTCCTTTCTTCCAGAGAGTCCCAGGCATGAGAGTGCAAGTCCAATTTGCTTATTTAGAACACATGTGATATGCATAATAACATAAATAATGACATAAGTAATATAATAACATAAATAACATAATAGCATAAATAATAGTTCCTTTTTGTACAGTGCTAGTGACCCAATACAAACAGAAATGTTATCCTCCATATATGATGCAAAATACTTTTTAAGTCCAAGTGACTCTTGGAATGTAACTGCCTTTTCTTCCCTCAGCAATACATAAAATCTTGTCTAATTTGTGCCCCCCACTGCAGCTGTACATTATTTTTAGCAGTATTATTTCCTATAAAATTTAATTTCATATTTGTATACATTTTATTGGTGCTTCTTATTTGTGACTCATATACTTTGTTTTTATAGATGATTTCAGGTCATTTTTCCATTTTCTCCAAATCACACTGAGTTCTGATCTTCTAAAGCACTCATAACCCCTCCTATCTAACACCATCTGTACACATAATTATATATCAACATCTAAATAATGAACTAAAATATTCAATAAAATCAGTCATAGAAAAATGTGTCTCACTTGAAATTCTTCCAACAGACAGTGAATCAATAATGCTAAATACTAAATGTTGGTTTTAATCCAACTGTACACCAATTTTGTAGCAAGAATATGTGAACCATAGTTTGTGAAGCTGCTCATAAGAGTGTGTTATATAGTCCCCAAATCTTACTATGGCCTTGGTAAATATTGTAGTCTTTTCTTTCCCCTTATTCACTGCAATATTAGCATAAAGAAAAAGAAACTGGATTGAGATGATATGTTATTGATCAATACAAGGTGCTTTTTACCACTTCTAGTTATTATTAATATTATTGATTAATTTAATTTTTAATAATTAAATATTGCTCTGCTCCACAGACAGAAAACAATGCTCTATGGGGTTTTTTTTGTGTTCTATTTTTCAGTCTCTTTCCAATTTTAAGTGTGAATTTCAGAATTAAATACTCAGGCATGATTAGAAGTTCAGATTACTTCAACATTTTTAAAGTAGGGTGGATTCCTTTAGTTCCTCAGTTCATTAGACACTGAAGACTTGAACTCAAGTTTTCCTCAGTGCCTTTCATATTCTGGCCTACAGTCCTATTTCTGTGCTAAGATTAGTGTTGTAATGTGCTTGGACCCAATTAAATTCGCAAAGACTGAAGCGAATTCTACTTAAACCTCCTTTGTTTAAATCATAATTTGTTCTCTTTCCCATAAGTAATTAACCTATATATTTTACTTTGTTCTATAGTACATTCATAAAAGATTCTTTTTATCTTTTCCTTTCACTACAAAGAACTCATTTTGTCTCTTAGTTTTTCTAATTTTATCCTTTTTTTGTAGAACTACATTACATAATGAAGGCTATACACTAAGGAACAATGAGTTATGAAGAGCCACATAGTGTAAATGTAATTAAAACCAAGCTATTTAACTGGACTTTCCATTTAAGTAGGATGATGGAAGATTTGTGTGTGAGACCAAGGAGTAGTTTAAAGAGAATAGAAAGAAAAAAATGTATTTGTAGAAGAATACACATTCAAGAAAATCTCTGTTATGTACAGTAGCAAGCAGCAGTCTGAAATCTTATTACTCCTCTGCTGTGAACAAGTATGTGTGAAATTTATGCACAAATATCATCAAGTTCATTCTTCTTTTACTCCTTGTAACTGATGAACAAGCCCTACTGCTACATTCCTTTAAAGAACAGATGCCTGTGGCTGATGGAAAGTTTCCAAAGAGCAATAACATGTAATGGTGGTAACTGTTAAATTTCATAGGCAGACAGGGTCGTGTTCAGTCCATGCTCCACATATGTGTGAAAAATTGTTAACACAGCACTTATCACTAATCCCTATGTTAGCAAATAATGCTAAGGTTGATACATTTGCTTCTGCTCAGCGCTTTTCTAACTCTGCTCTTTGTTCTTGGAGGGTTAACTCGCATGGAGCTCACATGTAAAGACATATGTGACAATTGTGAAAGGAAATATGACTAGTCATACTGTTATAGTGTAGTAGATAATCCTTGAAGGGTAACTATTACTATTAACATTAACTAAAACTTCTTATCTTCCCCTTCTTTTTTAGCTAGACTTTAAAACAAACAAGTTACATCATAGAGGATAATTAGAAATTTATTGAAATTAAATTGTTGAACAAGAAATTGCATGAACAAGAAAATATGGCCCTTTATGTACACTCCTTTATTAACTGCTTGAGATTTATTTTGTATGGTCAATGGAATATCCTTATGGTTATAGATATAGTAAGTCATCCATATTACAGGCATCAATATATTCTTGAGTGAATCATTCCAAAACCATCCAAAATCAGACTCAATAGGGTGTAAAAATACCCAAAGAGAGCTTTCTTTAATCAGCATGAAATCCTGAAAGAGAAAGCAGACCAAACTAATGAAAAAAAGCTGTGAAATATGAATACAAAACAGATCAAATACTGAATTTCCTAATCCAGTGCAGAAAATTTCGACTGGGAGAGATAAGAAAAAAATTAATGTTTTAAAATTAAACTCCTTCAGTTCTTTATACTTTATAAAAGGAAATGGGTATATTTTTAACCACTGCTTTCAGTGAACCATGAATTTTTAAAATTATTTGACTTGATGCATATTTCTTGGGATAACCTGTTGTTACACACCATTAAAAAAGAACATTGTGTTTCCTTGCATAATACCCCATGCTGACATAACAGTGAACAATTTATCATTCTGATGAACCTTTGCAATTGAGAATTTTGAGAAATTCCGTGGTTCACTGGAAAACAGGATTTAAACAATCATGATTTATTTTGTTAACCTTTGCAGTGCCATGGTTTTGTGGTTTTAATATATTTTCAGCCTGCTACATGAATTTCACATATTTCTTCTCAGAAAGTTATTCTTTATTTAAGGAATACAACTGTTGAAACAGTAGAATATATAATTTAGACTTTAACAGCTATTCCTGCTTTGAAGAGGTACTGTGGAAACACTTTGAAGTTTAATTTGCTCTAAAAACTATTCCATAGAATTGGCATTTTCATGATTGCCACAACGTACCATCATTTGCAGTCCATTCTGGGGCAGTGCAGGGGAATGGTGTTGTCAGACCTGTGAGTGTACAGCACACTCACTCCCATGACACTCAAAGCCAGCTTGCAACAAATTAAGTTTGTAAGCTTTGCACATGGTGGCTCACAGACTCCTCAGCATTCCCAGCTCTCTACAAGGGGAAGCACCCTGATGGCATTAAATCCTCAGTGCCTACTGCACTGGGTACTGCAGGAGCAGCCTCCGCAGTGAATATTTTAAATCTGATAAGGATGATCATCTAATTAAAAAGTTATCAGGAGGAAGACCTAAAAATTATGTTGCTTCATATCTTTCTAGATTTTTTTTTTTTTTTAATCTGATCTTTTAGCATCTAGTTTTCTTAATTCTAGCCTGGAATTTGTTAGACATATTTTTGTCTTGGAAACAATGAATTCACTAATGCTGATTGTCAGGCAGCCATAACTACATATTTTAGAATATAGTAATTTCCCTACAAGTTCTTTTTGAAAGGGAAACTCAAACGAATGTGTGTCAGCTGGTAGTACATAAGAAACTTAAAAATAAAATGTTGCATCAGCTTAAAAAACTTGCTAATCAGTAGTATTCACATTGAGAAACATTAGCAATTCAGTTAAATACTTAATTTAGGAACTAGAAACAGTAATGCCAGTTAACCTAGCACTTTACTGATTTAATTTAGGATTAGAAATAGGGGAGTTTATTATTTTTTCAATTTTTTTCCTCCACAACCTACTGAGAAGGTGGATGATAGAAGATTTTGATGTGCATCTGGTGCCCACCCAAAGTCAATCCACCACACTGGCTCAGACCAGTCCTGATTCAAATGTATTCTATTTTATCTGTATTATCTGTTCATACCTCATAACAGATTGTAGCACATTGATGTTCTTGTCTTTTATTTATAGACACCAAATACACTTTAATATGATTTTCAGTCATGATGTTATTCTAAATGCAATGTTCATAGTTCTGTTGGCCCTGCAATGATTAATTACCTACATTTGCTCTTACTTTCAGTTTAATAAATGCTTTTATGGCTGTTCCTCTCCCAGTAGTCTGTCTCCTGGGCATAGTTTTTTACATATCCCTATCTTACTCCAACTGACATTAGTATTACCATTTTCTCTATTTTTTCCTTATACATTTTCCTTTCTGTAAGTAAGAGCAAATCCATTCTGCTGATTCTCACTTTTTATTTCAATTAGTTATTTAAAATAAATTAATTATTCACTAGTTTTGGGAGTCCCAGGGTCATTTCTGGTTTTGTTCAGTGGCCATTAATATAAAATGCATGAGCAGTCTTGACAGCAAGACTGACTCCAGATATTTTAGAACAGCAGGTAAGTAGATGCTGAAGAGCTCAGTAATATTTGAAAGTTGGAACAAGAAACTGAAATAGAGAATGTTACCGTTTTATACAAAAGAGTGGAATTTAGAAATGTATACCCTGTATAAAATGTTAGATTAGAAGCATCTAATACTTCAAAGTGTGTAGCTTTTAAATCTAAGTAAAATTGTTATTATCCTACACTTCTACAAGACTTTTTGCTTTACAGTACCCAAGGTTATTGACTCACTAGGTCTGATAAATTACAGATGACAACAATTTGATCTACATTTATCACAGAAGCACTGAATGACAGAATGGTGGCAGCTGGAAGTGGCCTCAGGAGATCACCTGATCCAACGCCCCAGCAAAGCAGGTACACCTGGAGCAGATTGTATGGAGTCACACCCAGGTTTGTTTTGAGTATCTCCAGAGAAGGCTCCACAACCTCTATGGGCAGCCTGTTCCAGAGCTCTGACATCCTCAATATAAAGAAATTTTTCCTCATATTCATATGGAACTTCCTGTGTTTCTGTCTGTGCCTCTTGGCCCTTGTCCTGCCCCTGGGCAGGAGTGCCATGAAAAGAGTCTGGCTCCACCTTCTTCACACCCACCCTCAAGATATTGCTTAGCATTTTTAATATCTGCTCTCAGCTGTCTCCTCTTCAGGCTAAACAAGCCCAGCTCTCAATCCCTTTCCCTGAGAGAGATGCTACAGTCCCACAAACCACCTTTTCCAGTAGCTCCTTGTCTTTCTTGGAGAGGGGAGTTCAGAGCTGGACACGGTCCTTCAGATGTGGCCACGTCAAGGCAGAATAGATGGGGAAAATAACCTTCCCCAACCTTCCCCAACCTGCAGCACAGTCACTATTATAAGTCTGTATTGGCTGCATAATAATTATATGCCATATGGTAAAGCATACTACATACTAGAACAAGAAATAGCTTGAACCTGTAAAATACACAAGTGGTCTATACATGCACTATCTGGATAATTAGACTCACTACTCATAGAAAAGTAAGCATAATAATAAATATCACTATATTTTGAAATTAGGGAGCTGACCATTTTATTACCATACAGAGCTGGCAATGCACAAGTTAATAGTATAAAAAGAAAATACTACAGTACTTAACCTGTGGTGGAACCATCCTTGAATAATGACAAATTTATCCACCTTCCGTCCATTTATCTATTCAGATTTTTGTCCTATTTTAGAGAAGGACTTGTAACCTCAATTTGGCTACTCATTTTTTCAGCTAGATTTTATTTCTTTGTGCTGTTTGAACATTGCAATTATGCTATAACTAAAGAAAACTGGAAGATGAAAAGAGACATTTGTCAAAATTTAGAAATTAATGTTTTGCATTACAATCTATTTATGGAGAATGAAAGGGGAGGAAAATCTGTGTTAAAAGGGAGTTAAACACTGAAAACTCACTTGCTAACTCTTCTCCTGAGAACTTCTATTTGCAGATAAATATTTGCCTGATTGTGACTTGTATGTCTACTATAGTACTGCCGAGTGGATACTCCATCAAATTTTTTCAGCTTCAGTTAAAATCAATATGTAGCTAATCTGAATTATGATTCACTTTTAAGTGTGGAATTTACAAAAAGTGAAATGAATGTAGATAAAATATTGTTGACTCTGTGTAATAGATTTTTAAAAAGAGATATGTGTACATTTCCTTTGTTTCACAGTCACATGGTCTTGAGCAATCATCCACTGAAGTCAATCACTGAAGCCACTGACTTCAGCAGGGCTGGGGCACACAGCTGCTTTTCCTGGAGAATTTTAGACAGCAAGGCTTGTACATTGGTGTCACAGCACACAGGATAACACACATGAGCAGCAATTTCAGTGCATCTGGAAACTTCTGCGTTGGGTGTGGCTTTGTATCAGGGCACAGTCTTGGCCCAAGCCAGTACAAGTCCTGAGACAGAACACATAATTCTGAAATTATCTCAAGTATAAAATAGAAGTAAATAGAAAAATAAGTAAGACTGATAAATTACAAAACAACTAACAAAAGGACTCTGCACATTTGCACATTTGCAGTAGTCTTTTAAAATAAGGCAGATGTCCATCCAGTCTAATGATAGCCATGAAACAGAAACAAACATTTAAACTGAATTTTTTTTAGCCTTTGCTGTAGATTTTTCCTTTCTTATAATAGAATTTAATTTTTTCCTGTGTTTTTTATCATGCATGGTTTATTTAACAAAATTACTATAAACATAATTTATTTGCCTAGAGATATCAAAAAAAGGAAACAAATGTAATTTCAATGAAGGATTAAAATTTTCTTTAAAGATCTTAAGTTTGTTATAAGGTTCTCAAATTGGCTTTCATTATACTCATAGGCATTCCATTAATCATTTTGTTGAATACTCTTTTATTTACTGCTTTGATCTTATATGTATGTTTTATCAGTGTTAAATATAGGTGGCTGGGAGGTACTTAGACTGACAAGACTATCATACTTATATGCTTCTTTTTTAGTTCACTTTTGAAAGGTTATATTTAGGCATCAGACTTTATATATTTTCCTCATATTTTAAATTTATATGTATTTGACATTCCATGTTCACATTCACTGTGATAAGGATCTTCCAAACCGTTTTATAAATTCTGGAAGCACAACCTTAGATATCAGCCAAGATCCTTTGTTTGGAATAGAAAGAAAAGTTGCATAACCTGTCTCTTACCTTTTTACTTTCTTCTATCACACCGTTGCAGTCTGGGGTTACTTACTGTATCGAGCATGTCAGCTAAGAAATTAAAACTTGCAAATTTTAGGCTGAAATATTAAAAAAAAGTCTGCTAATTTAAAGCCCAAACCTGAATATTTTGACTGTTTGTGTACATTTCCAGCAAATAATTAGACAGGTGAATGTCACGGGTAATGCATCCCAGCAGTGCAGTCACTTAAGGACTGTGGAAATCTCCGGTAACATGTAGTACTCAGTTTTGACTAAGTGACTGAAAATAACAATTTTTAACATAAAATTCATCATTTATTTATGAGATGTCATTAGTGATAGCCACATTTTTTAGATAGAAAGAGGAGGTACTAGCTTTTGGTTGCTTACTGCTTTCATATTTGTGACATAAATGCTTATTTTCATAATTGTATAATTTCAAAGGTAGCAAACATAAAATACTGAAGATGCACTTTTATTATTCACAGTCTAATATATTAACCAATTATCAATTGAATTAAAAAAGAAAATTCCAGGTTCTTCTGTATTTTGTAGTCATTCTTTTTCAGTCAACACATTCCTTAACCAAATATGTGAATCTTCCTTTTTTATCATGTTGACTACCTTCAAAGTTATGGTAAACTCTGTTATTTTTGAGGAATACTGATGAGTGTTAAAGATAATTTGTACTGAGTTAACATTTCTATGCTACTGCTCTCTATCACCCAAGAAAATGTAATTTTTAAAAATAACCTCATAAAATAGTGGTTTAAGAAGTTTTTGATATAATTTGGCAACTCTGCATAATGTTTACTTTTGCACTACTTTACAGATAATATCCTATTCAGATTATTCAATGTTGTGCAAGCTTGTTTTCAAAAGAAAAAGTAACAGCCTTTCTTTTGATGTCTTTGTTAGAAATAAATGAGAAAAGAAAATAAATTCTTGCAGAGTAAATGTAAAAATATTCCATAATATCCTTTAAAATGTACAAAAGTATAGTACTGAAAATACTGACTTTGCATACACATGGCCTGTGGTACGAAGGTTGTTCTACTTAAACAGAAATGAGTAAAAGAAGCTCAATTACCTTCTTGTTCTAGAGATAAATGAATCCTGCTCATATCACAGGCTCTCCACATGTGTGGGCCCACATGTGTGGGCACCCATGGCACTGCCCCAGATGGGGCTGCTGAGACACAGGAGGCAGATTTCCCTGTTGTTGCACAAGTGCACTAATGTAGTCTGTTAGATTTTGTCTTCCTTTCCTCCTTTTTTTTTTTTTTTTTTTTTTTTTTTAAGAAGGAAATGAACCAAACCAACCTTTCATTTTCTATGGAGTAACTCAGCAACTAAATCCTAGAGTGCTTTGTACCTGGAGCTATAATCTCATGGGTCTTATTTGGAGCTACAGGTAGGTGCTTACCTTTGGGAAACAAATGCTTTCTTTTTCCCTTCACTTTTTAGTTAGCTCAGAAAGAGATACTGCCTACTTAACCATTCATAAAGGACTTTGGAAATACTTTGTGGCATCAAAATCCTTTCCTCTATCATATGACATCTCAGTATTTTATCTTGGACATGATGTACACAGTAATGTGAATTCCTTTTGGGAGAAAGGGGAACTTGGAGCAGGATATGCTGAGCATCTCCTTGTTTTGATTTTGTCCTAAACTATCAGGGGAAAGATAATAGCATTTGGGCTTTCACTTTTGAGAAATGAGAGCATAGCTACATCTCTTCTTGACTGGAAATTTCCAAGCATGAGCATGTAAAAGCATCTTTGTCCCTATGGATAAAATCACAGAGTACTTTACAAATAACTTATATCTTGCAATGTGACTCATGAATTATCTTTTACATTTGAACACAGAATAAGCGTTTTAAATATTGCTTTGAAATGCCTCTATACTTCGTGCAGCACTATGTAAATTATGTTAGACATGCTTTCATGATATGTTTGGTTAAAAGGTTGCAGCTCTCCTTAAAAAGTGTTACACATTCAGTTATTCCAATACACAAAGCATCTGATTCGGGAATGAGATTTGCATTTACCTGCTATGAACTAGGAAGGTTTGCTGGCCATACGTAGCACGGTGCTGGCAGCTGGAGCTGAGGGACAGCCAGGGGGAGAGGCTGGGGCTGCCCCGTGCCAGGCACAGCCAGCTCCAGCCCATTCCAGCAGACACACCACAGGGCACAGCCGAGCCTCTCAGACAAGCTGATGGCACCTCAGGGGAACATGTCTGAGACAGGGCTGAAAATGCCAGACAGGCAGAATCAGACAGAACAGAGACGGTGAGAAGCAGCAGGGAGAACAGCAGAGTCAGAGAAGGACGTGCTCCATGTGCCAGAGCAGGTATTCCCCTGCAGCCTGAGTTCAGGCGTCATCTCCTACATACCAGTCAGTCCACCTTGAGGTTCACACACCCACACACAGAATAGTGAGCTGAACCACAGAGAAAATAGGGGCTAAATGGCATAGAAAATAGGAGGAGAGTTTAACAACTTTTACAAAACTTCTGAGTTTAATATTACAGGCATAGTGCTTGGCAAAGACATGAACTGTCAGCATCCTGGTTAAATCTGATATTTTATTCCCCTGTCCCCACTTCTCTGTTGTTCCACCCTAATCCAAATTTCTCCCTCAATTTCCACACTTTTGGTTTTTCCTCTAACCACCCCACAGTTGTTTTGCACATTTCCACATTCCTTTTAAAACATCCCTTAGCAAGTTTTGCATAATCCAGCAGGCCCCTGATATATCCCATGAAGTTTATTCATTCCCATAAGTCCCACGGTAATCTAGCTTCCCCCTTCCTATCAATTACAAAGTTATGTTTGAGCTTCTTCATGGAGACACTTGAGGGACTGTGTCAGTGGCTCAGCCATTGGTGGCATGGGAGCTCTTATCTTTGTTATGCTCGCTGCTATCTCCTGACTAATTATGTGTATTTACTTACTACTTTTCCTATCTCTTGTTTCTGTTTACTAGTAAGTAAATTACTCACCCAATACTCTCACTCAAACCAGATATCCCTGCAACCCAGGGATTCACTTACCCTTTGAGTTTCCTACTTCTTTACAGAGCTGACTTAATGACTTTAATCTTAATATAAACCAGCTAGGACAAGTAAAATGTTAACACATATAAAATAAAACAGAAAGTAAATGTAAAGCTCTGTAATAAGAAACTAAGAAACTGGTTAAATTCAAACTGTATGGAGGCTGTTGTCTGGCTTCATAGAGTATTTTCCCCACTTACATATATTGGTTTTGATTTAATTTAATCAGATTCAGCATGGGCTTTTCTCTTCAGTACAGAAAAAAAAAAGTAAAAATGTGAGTTTTAGTCAGTTCACTGTGCTATAATTTTGATAGCAAAATTAAGACTAATTAAAAGCTTAACCGACATTACATGTTAATTTAGAATAAAAACAATTTTAGAATATTTTATCCATTAAAAATATAGAATGAGGAAGTAATAGAGAAAAGTGTCTCCTAGAACAAAGAATTTCTTAACAGCTGTAGGTTTTTTCTCATATGGTATGTGCGCATATTTTTGAAATTTAATACTTTGCATTTTTTAGTACTTTGCATGGTATGAACAGAGACTAATATTCCATGACCTGCATGTTTGTTTTCTCTAACACAATATAAATAATGGTAGAGATATAGACATAAGGTGACATTCATTGAACTTTTAAATAGTTTCTTTATTCTTTTATTTATTTCTTGGATAAAAATATCACTATATCTTATTGTCTAGTTCACTCACTACATTAAACCTGCTTTCAGAACATGTGTGCTGAAGATATTAAAAGTTGAAAGTTGTTTTGTTTATGTAGGTCCAAATAAAACTCCCTTCTACTTAAATGGATAAGAGTGTTAATTCTGTGGGGAGAAAGCAGTGCTTCGCATGTGAAGCACTCATCTTGGATTTCTGATTAGCAAACTCACAGTGTTTTGTCCTTGGTATGCAGTGACTGCAGCTAGCATATTTACCAGCACTAGTACACTTAGCTTTAAAAAATAAATAAAATATGCAAATACTGGGAAGAATATTAGTGGTAGAGGTTTTATTAAGACAGAGAGGAGAGCTGAGAGCAGACACTATGTTTTGTTATTGTGTTCCCCAAAATAACATTTTACAACTACTCAGGCAAAGGAAAGTTCATGATGAAAACCGAACTCCGTCTCAGACAATTTACTCTCATATTCATCTCCCCTAGCTGCTCCTGTGTCAGCAGACCCAAAGTCTTGCCAAAACAACAAATACAGTCTCCAATGTTTCAAGTTTTCAAGCATCAGGCTTGCAATGCAACTTGTATCTCTGTATCTGAGTTGATTTATGTGCAATTCATTTCTATGGACTCACAGCTGTGTATGCGCAGTGCCTGGCTCCTCCAAGACTCCCTAACGTGTGTTAAAGCTGTGCTACACCTCCCACACTCAGGGGCATCCTCTTTGCACACTCAACAGAGTGAAAGTGATGAAGGAGTGAAGACCAAACAAAGGGAAGTGTTTTGAAGCGAACATATGCTGAGACATACTCAAATGCATTGTTTCTAATCTACCTATAAAATCAGAACTTTGAGACAAATCAGGAAATGTTAGAAATTCCACCAGGATACACCTCTAGATAGAAAACTCAAACATATGGGCTTCCTATCTTCTGGGTATTTAAATTTATTGCAGTGTGCCAACACACACAGTATTCAGTTTCCGATAATTATGAAACAGACCATTAACTGTTCTAAACTGTCATATCTCTTGGGATCCAGCGTGATATGTGAAATCATGATAACATAGCTATAGGTGTAGAAAAAACAATAAGATAAAAAATGATAAAATTATTTTAAAAGACTAATTTAGGAAGATTGATTAACAAGATGTAAATACAAGATACATTAACAAGACACATTTACACCACATGGGCAGCTAAAGATAAAATTTCAAAGAAATGCTCTGGTTAGAAAAAAGTAAGAATTGCTTTCCAGATCAGTTTTAATGAAAGAAGGGTGGGTCAGTGCCAAAGCATAATTTTCCATTAGTGTTCATGCCCAAAGACTCTTTTCAAGGGGCATTCACTAAGCAAAATGAATGTAGATCTAAAATGTTGGCACCATTCCTGAATTTTAACCCTAAACAGACAAATAGGTATAAATTAATAATGAACCCATAAAACAATTGTATTAGGGCATTTGCTCTTGTGTCTTTCTCATTAACAGCAGATTTTGCATGGCTAAAACTCTTGGAGAAAAGAAGTCAACTCTATTGGACATTCAATAATAAAGTGAGTCAGAAAATTTCAGTGGATTTTTAAATTTTCACAAGTTTTTTTAATCATAAACTTTTTTCAAGACATTTTATACTTGATTAACCCCCCAGCAGAAGTCCAGATGAAACCTAGGCAAACCTGGGTAAAGATGATCTTAGGAAGTACAAAAGCTTTTATAGTCAATGAGATTTTTTTTCACAGAACAAATTATCTTGTGCTTTCCTTTTACGTCTGACATTCATGAGCAAAGTTAGGCTTCGTACTCCTCAGAGAAGGTTTAGATTTTCTTGAACCTAGAAAAGCATATGTCTTTTTAGAACTACAGGAGGGTGGGCACACTGCACAGAGTCTGCCCTGACCTACAAATGACTTTGTGGTTCACCCTGTGGCACATTGGCCACGCTGCCTGCACGTGGGAGTTAACAAACCAATCTGCCAACAACCTGGAGATTTCCTTTTCACTCACCACCACGAAACTGCCAGGGCAAATTACATTTTTTCTTCACCTATCACCGGGTTTGTCAGTAGATGAGATAGCTGGGTATTGTGAACACTGTCTTGCTTATCTATTCCTTTATTCTTATACAGAAAAAAAATCTGCTGGTATATGCTGGAAGAAATAAGGCAATGGCAACAATACATAAAAGAATCTTAGGAGGTATTTTTGCTACAAGTAACAAAATACTGGAAATACAAGATGAAAAAATTGCTATAGAAAGGACAATAACCTTGATTTAGGCATTAACATGAATGAAACACACAAAATCACTGACAGAATTCTGCTAAGTGTCAGAGCCGATGCAGCCTGGAATATGGGGAGGAAGTAATATAAAGTTCCTCTAATAGGGTAGCCAGTTAGAAAAATCCCTTTCACTTTCTGCGAAAACTTGACAATAGAATAATTTCTAATGAAAACTTATGAAAACAAGTCCATTATTTTGGCATGAGTATCCAAACAAAAAGTCCTAACAGGTAGATATCATATTTTAATAGTTAGCTTTGTACTTCTACTCTTATGAAAAACACTAGGTCAAGTTTGTTAATAGTTGTTTTTTCCTATGAGTTAGTGACATTAAAGCTTTCCCTTGGTGGAAAAGGACAAATAGAGAAAAGGAAGTAAATAGACCCTGAAGTAAGTGAGGAGAGTCCAGTTCTCAGGTATTTTACTCTATTCAAAATCAAATATCACTCTCAAATTAGTGACCAATGCTCAGAAGGGATGAGAACATAGAATATATCATTATTACTCTTTAACTTATACTTGTGGTGTTAATATTGTCTCTTAAATTTTTTGGAGCCTATAAAGTTACTTCTTCAGGTATAAAGGATATATAGCAGATAGAAACAGCAATGAAATACAAGATAAGCAAAATTATGTTAAAACAATTCAGTGTCTATTAGAAAGAAAAAGAATTATGGTGTGAAAAAAGACTCCAGAATATATTTTCCTCAATGAATGCCTCAAGAATAACAAAGAAAAAAGTTAAATTTTGTGGGATTCTTCATACCAGTATTGAGGTTGGAAAAAATTCTGCTTCCAAGCACTTACTACTTTAAAGGTGTGAGCGTAGTGGCAGTTGTACTTGTAGCACAGGCTAAATATTGTCAATAGTGTGACAAAAGCATTGTGCTTATTGCATACACTATAAAACATGGGCATAGTTTTTTTGATTAGCTCATTTTGCCAATACCATTTGATAATAAAAATAAAAAGAAGAATTTCTAAAATAAAGAAGAATTAAGTACTTAATCTATAAAGAATTTTGTTTTTTCTATTGGTATCTATAAGCCTATATACATATTTCTTCAGTTATATTCTATCTTCTGGCAAATAAATGGGATTTTGAAATTATAAAGGTCTAAAATTACACCTGCTTTCTCCATTATACAATTTAAAATGAAAATGAGTTTAAAACAAAGCAAGTTAATAAACAGAATCAGGTATAGGGAATATACTGTTCAAAATAAAAATATCTCAGCATATTTTTATACTTGTTTGTCTTCAAATGTATAGTTCTGTGACCAAGATTGGCAGTTTGTAATACATTAGTTTATGTCTGAAAAAGAACTTTGCCAGGATGTCACATCACAGTTTGTGTATAGTATATTATGCTGGCAGATGATAAATTATATACATGACAATTGCTGCTACTGGTGTGGGCAAATCATATCCATTTTCATAGGAGCCATACTCATTTGTATTTCATTTGGAACTCTTTTATCAGTTAAAGGCAATAAAAAATTAATTTACAGCTTGAAAATATATTGATTTAAATAAATTAAATAATATTTTAAATAAATAATTGCATTGGGAAATCTGTTATTTTTTTAATGTCTCCTTTTTTTATTTTATTGTTATGCATCAGCTTACTTGGAAATTAACTCTTCTTAGTTTAAAAATGGACATCATTAAATAAAAGTACCAGGTATTCTGTCATAAACCATGTTTCAGCATTACATTATGAAACACAGATTTGTGTATGAAAGATGCAAAACTTACAAGGTAAGTACTCAGGAGATATTGGATCATGAGTAAATGACTTAATGAAATCTAGTTTGTAAAACACCTGCCTAGTCTATCATATGTAATTGAGGAACAGTAATATAATTTCAAAATACAGAATCAGTGAAAACCTGTATATTTAAAGTAATTAGAGTAAACTGGAACCAGGCTCTATATACTTCTCCTGGTGAAAATGTCAGGGAGGACAGAACTAGTTCTGACAGGTCTTTCACAATAATTTTGCCTGAACAACTGAGACCTAAAGTATGTTGTGGTTACCCTAGAAGTATCACTATGGAAATGATAACTCGGGAGAAAAATGTGCCATGTGAATTGTAGGATAACTCTGCAAAACATATTAGCATTGCAAACATCACAATGTCAACGTTTTCCAATGGATGCTTAATCTACTAATTATTCTACTTTTCTGGTTTCTGCTTTCATATATATTTTTCCCTTATAACCTTCTTCCAGAGCTCTTGGAAAAAGCTAAGAAACTAATGGAAAATCATTCCAGTCTGTGTTAGGTAACAGAATAAATATTGATGAATTATCTGTGAGATAAAATGTACTATGGTAGAAATTCTGCTGCTGAGGACACCTTGCCCTCCTTACTATACTGATGTTACCTTGTTTGATTATTTTTTTTTAATGGTTAATGCTTTAACGGGTATTAATGATGGAACTTTGAAAAGTTATGAAGAATACAAGTTAATGTAAAACATATAACCAGATATTTATATGAAATTTTACTACAAGATGTGAAACTAGAATTTTTTTGACTCATTCAACAGGTATGTATCAGTAGAATAGCTCAGAACCAGAAATAACCTGGAAACTTCACAGACAATGACACAGAATCATCAGAGTTTTCAGATAGGTACTTTCTGATTTTTATCTTTGTTATGAAAGTGTATAACTCTGTGGGTTTCTTTTTCACTTTACAGTAGACTGCTGACAATCAGGAAATTGATAACTAGTAGTCTAATACAACAGTTTGTCTTAGCCTGGCTGCAAACTTTCTTCTGTATGCCCCAAAATTTATAGCATCAATCTTCACTCATAAGTGAACCAGCAAGAAAATCCATCTGAATATGAAAAATATCCGCCCAGATGTTATCTAATTAAAATGATGGTAAAAACATGAACTCATTATTTAATGTTCACCATGTCCTGAGAATGCTAAAATAAAGAAGTGCTTAAAATAGGCTGTTTATTCCTCAACAGTTCTGATGATCTTGTTTATGCAATAAACTATTTTTCTTTGTGTCCAAGGTAACTGCCAGTCCATAAATTCAAAAGTTGGTTCCTAGTCCTATCAGATGTCACCTTTTTTAATGTTACATGAAAATTTGTTTGGTATTCAAGCAAAATATTCTGAACAGGCATGGTGGTTTGACATTGGCTGAGTGCCGTTGCCTACCGAAACTACCCCATCACTACACTCCTTAGCTGGACAAGGAAATATGACAGGGTCATGGGTTAAGGACAGGGAGACATAATTCACTGGTTATTGATATGGGCAAAACACACTCAGTTTGACGAAGTAATTTGAATTTATTACCAGTCAAATCAGAGTAGAGTAATGAGAAATGAAAGCAAATTTTAGAACACCTTCCATCCACTCTTCCCTTCTGACATTAATTCTCTTTATTCTCTCCTCAGCAGCACAGGGGGATGGAGAATAGTGGTTTTGGTGAGTTCATCACTTGCTGCCACTCCTCCTGGGGAGGACTCTGGACTCCTCAAACTCTTCTCCTGCTCCAATAAGGGTTCCCTCCCACAGCAGACAATCTTCCATTAACTACTCCAGTGTGAGTTGCCCCCACAGGCTGCAGTTCCTGATGAATTGCTCTAGCGTGGATGCCTCCCACCAGGTGCAGTCCTTCAGGAACAGGCCAGTGTGGGTTCCCCATGAGGTCACACGTGCTGCCATCAAACCTGCTCCACCAGACCAGAAGTCCTGCTCCAGTGCGGGCTTTCCACAGGGTCAGAATTGCCTTCAGGTGTTGCAGTATGCTGTAATAGCCTGTTTTAAACTTCCGGGTCCCTTCCCCAGGTGTGCCAATACCCCTCTCCCCTTTCTCCCTCGCCCCCTGCTGGGCTGTCAATCAGTTTTAACATTCCAGCAAGGTGTCGTGTGGTTCGTCACTTTCAAAGGATGCCCCTCGGGCCCAGAGGTCATTGGCCTGTCTATCTGTCATCCTCCCCTGAGACCCTGCCCCTCCCACCTGGTTGGTGGCTCACCTGTCCCCTCCCCTCCCCCTGCCCCGGGAGCTTAAAAGGTGAATCAGGCCATGCGGTCGGAATTCTGTTGGAGCTGTTGCCAAGATTCAGACCTGTGTGACCATGGAATAAGCTCTGGATATTAAACCCTCCAGCAGAATCCATCTCCTTTTCCTCCTCACCATTCGCCTGAAGCCTTCTTCCTGAGGTAAACGGAGTTCCTAACAAGCCTGGACTTGCTTAGGGCCCAGCTGCAACCACCAGCAAGCTAAAGGTGTCTCTGGGGTGAAACACCACAGCTGCCGCCTTTGGCCCAGCAGCAAGGGTCAGACTGGCCCATGCACAATCTACCTGGTAATATTGGGATTCATATTCCAATATTCAGGCATTTCCCAGCTTGGCATGGGCCCTCCAGGGGCTGAAGAGGATCTCTGTTCCATGGTGGGACTCCATGGGCTGCAGGAGCACAGCTGTCTCACCATGGGCTGCACCACAGGCTGCAGGGCAATCTCAGCTCCAGTGCTTGGAACAACTCCTGCCCCTCCTTTTTCACTGACCTCAGGGTCTTTAGAGATGTTTCTCTCACATATTCTAACTCCTCTCTCCAGCTGCTCTTTTACAGAAGTTTTTTTACTCTTAAATATGTTATTGTCCAGACACCATGTCTATTGCTGATGGGCTTACCTTGACCAGTGGTGGGTCCATCTTGGAGCTGGGTGGCAATGGCTCTGTTGGACATGGGGAAAGCTTCTGGCAGCTTCTCATAGAAGCCACCCCTGCAGCCTACCCATTTCCAAATTCTTGCCACACAAATGCAGTGTCATGGGAAATCTCTTGTATTTGCCTGCCTGTCTGAACCATATTTTCTGTAAATTTAGCTACATTATACAAATGCCTCCTAAATAATTACAGACGAATTTGATTCTATCACCTCCTATTTTGTAAAACCTAGTCCTCTATTTTACATCCTTCCACGTCATATACACATCTAAGAGCAATTTTGTTACATATTAAATGTTAACTATTATTAGAGAGAAAAGGTTTGTAACCGTGAATATGGATGTGAATGGTTAATGTATTAGAAATATTGAAGGTTTGTAAATAGTTGTATGTCCATGACTGACTTATTTAGCAGCATTACAGCATTACATCTTTAATACTCAGCTGTAGTAGAACAGAGATATACACAGCCTGACAATTTACATAGTGTGTCAGGTAACTTTCTTGCTACATCTTCCTTCACAAAAAGGAAATTTGCTGGGTCATGTTATCCTTTGTTTTACATTCATTTTCAGGCGATCCACACTGGCATCCTAAACAAGAAGACCCATCATTCCATCTTAGGATGATGTTTGGAAGTGTGTGAGGAGCTTTAATGTTCCCCAGGGTAATTTAGCTCTGTAACAACCTAACAGATTAATATGAGACCATTCATTAATGTGACAGAATCAAAGACTGAAAGCATCGATAAGAGGGTAAGTGAGCTGGGGTTGTTTAGCCTGGAGGAAAGGAGGCTCAGGGAAGATCTTATCAGTCTCCCCAGCTACCAGTAAGGAGACTGTTGACAAGTGGGAGTCAGATTCTTCTCCCAGGCAACCACTGACAGGACAAGAGGAAGTGGCTTCAAGTTTTACCGGGAGAAATTCAGGTTGGACATCAGGAAGAATTGCTTAATTGAATGTGTAGTTAAGCACTGTAGCAGAGAAGTTGACCAGAGAAGTGATGGAGTCACCATTCCTGGAAGTATTCATGCACTTGATGGACCTTGGACTCAATCACCTTGGAGGTTCTTTCCAACCTTAATGACTCTATAACTGTTTGACTTCACAAAGGATGGTTTTTTTTCGTTTATTTCTTCTTTTCCTTCAATTCAATTTGACAATATCAGGATATAAGATCCATTCAGTCAATATTTTTTAGTACTGCTGTTACATCTGTGGTGTCAGTTACCTAATAATGGTCCTGAACTGACATAGAATAAAGTGACATAACCTGTGCTGATATAAACTAATATTTCCTCAATTACTTCAACAGAGTTATGATAATTTAAAACAATTGAGATATTTCCTTCTTGTTTTGGAAGGCCAATGAGGGTTCTTATCTCTGAAATCAGTCCTTATATATGGTAAGGCATACGATGCTTTCAGACATCACGATCTTTCTTTGCTATGACTTATAAAAGCTTTTCAGCTTCCACCTCCTTGTGATCACTATTGTATTTCATTATTATTTATGAACCATACAACACCACAGAATTAAGTTCTTAGCAGGAATCACTTCCATTACTGGGAGCATTAACAGGCAAAATCTACCTGTGCCCCCTTTGCCCTTGTTTTTAGTGGTCTGTGACAGAATGTGCACTAATGCCACAGTTTGTTCTTACTTTGTTTTCTAGTTAGTTTCCTAGCACCTCAAAAAAGGTTCTCCAGCTCCTAATGGCTTTTTTTTTTTTTTCATTTGGGCACAGGAGTTAATCGTCTTTGTCATCTTTTATCATCATCATTCATATTCTTAATGCAGGTAGATATTGTCTCAGACCTTAATCAATTGCTGAGAGAGTAACAGAGTGACCTGAGATAAGCTTGTAAGATAGAATCCAGCCTGTATTCTATTGTGCTGTAGAAATTATTTCATATTCACACGTGGCATCCAAGTTTACTCAGCCTTGGTTATAATACTATCACTGTATTTTCATGGCTTGTTCTATCATTCCATGCTCATATTCAGGAATCCTTGCCTCACACTACAGCTAATTAATATGAAACCTAACCATGTGTAGGAATTTTTGAAAATTTTCTACTGTGTTAATCTGAAAGAAGCAAATTATACAAATGAATTTGCAGAGTAGTTAAATTTTTGGACTTTGTCCTTCAAATAATGTGGATAAGTTTGTAAGTTTTATGATATTTTGAATTACTTGAAAATGTTCTGGTTTAGAATATACCAGCAATGAAAATGCTTTTTTGTTGCCTTTATTTATGGTACAATATCCTACTTTTATGTAGCAATGTGGAGCAGTTTTAAAGAAGTGTTCAATGATGTCCTATTCAAGTTATCAATTTGTGCCCAAGTAATCCTTTGAAATAATTTTCAAGTTATTTTTGTCTTTCTGAAGTCTGTAATATTGAAACTTTCTTAGTGTGGAAGATCACGAAGGTTATATTAATATATAAATTTATAAAATACATATGTACAGCTTCCAGATCTATTCTATTTTTCAAACAAATATCTCAACATTTATTGTGCATATAATACACCATAAATAATGTTAAAATATACATATATATGTTGTGTGTATACACATATACATATTGATGAGAGGCCTTCTGCTCCACTTCTATGAACAGGACAAATGCAGTTAGGCAAAGAATTTCTGAACAGTGTTAGCCATTAAATCTTATTGACTGCAATTACTGATACTCCCAGCAACTTTCTGTTGCCACATAGTTTGTTCTAGTGAGCCTTGGGGAGAGACCATTGTAGCGTGTTTCACAAACAAACAACACTATTTGACATAAGAGAGGTTCAGAAACTAATCATCAAATGACAAGTTTTCCATGCCAAAACTTTGGAATCAGTCAGGCCCTAGTAGATTTCCCTCTGGGCTGCAAAGATCCATTTCTTCTGTCTCCCAATTCCCACGACCTAATTACTGAGAATATTACAAACTTGCTGCCAGGCAACTCTGAACACTGCTTTCTGTCTTAAACCATAACAAATATATGGTCCTTAGTAGAGCTGTATGAAGAGAGGAATGGGAAAATTATGAAATGGAGGGAAAAATAAAAGATTCAAAAAATACAGTTTTTAGCTACCATAGATAATTTTTTTCAAGTCAAAGGGGAGAAGGTGGCAGGTAAAACCTGAAGGATCTCAGTTTGAGAATGGGATTTGGGCACCTTTCCTCAAGAGAGAGGAAAAAAAGAGAGTTTTATAATTTTCATTATTAGAACTGATATATCAGTCAATATTCTATATAATTGTGTTTAAAATTCTTTCATTAAATTAAATGAAGAAGTATGAAGAACAGAAAAACCCACACTGAGAAAATATTAAGTAAAGGAAGTAATTCCAGAATTAGATTGTGTTTTTACCTGAAAATAGAGAAGTTTTAACATAAACATGTAGGCATGTAAAACTATTTATGTTTAAACTATACTGCAGAAATAAACAGAATTACTATTGACAGGGTAACATCATTGGAAAAAGGAGTTGATAGATCTTTACTTTAAATGTGAACCTAGAACAGCTGGATTCCCATTTCTTAAAATTGCACATGCATTCCATTTCTTTGGGTAAACAAATAGCCAAATATGTAACATGAATTGCCAGAAAATACTTTTATCCTTTATGGACTTGAAATTCTTGGGCGCTTTTTCTACATGAGACCCATACTGTTATTTGGTTAAATGCATTTTTTTTGAGTAGACAGAGTGAATATAACTCAAATTATCAGGTAATATAAATTTTCAAGGAGCTCTGTGTACCTACAGTAATTCTGTACCTGCAGTAGTGTAGTCCTATTAAGGAACATCTTTGTAAGGTACATTTTTAAGGCAACATTACACTGTGATGGGCGGATACTGCCAGGGGTACAGTCTTGAAAATTAGACAATATTTTTGGATGTTATGTGATGGTTTCCTTTCTATCCTATTACGTTGGAACAAAATCACTTTCAAAACTTCACATTTGAAAAGCAGGGAAAAAGCAGACAAGGAAAAAGACAAAAGAAACAGAAACTCTGGAATTTGCCACCATTTGCTTGTACAATTATATATTAATGATGTCATAGATGCACATACACAGTCAAGCAGTGAAAGGAATTTATTGACCATTGCTACCTATCTATCTGCAAAATGAATTCCAGCCATCACTTCCTTAATGGGATACACAATGAGGCACGAAAGAGAAGTTATGCATCTCAAGAGCCACCACATTTAATGAATCCTCTACAAATGTTATGATATTCATATTTTCCTTAATTTCTTGATATTGTTATTTTCTCGCACATGCATAAAAATAATCCAATCCAGGTCCTATAGCATTCCACAATTATACTAAAATAGCAATGCTGTAGTCGTTGAACTTGATTTTCCCTGGAACAGGATTTAACACCTGGATCATACATGATTTTTCTTACTGAATATTAGTAATCAATTTGAACTAAATTATATTTTTCAACAGTGTAGCTCTATAGGACTACCACCACAATACTTTATCTAATTCTGTCCATCCCAATGATTTCACTTCTCATTGTTAGTTAATTCTAGCATCCACTCTTGTTCCCAAATTTCTGACTCTATTTTTTATTTCTAAAATCTCGTGACTATATTGCATCGTCTTCCTTTTTTTGCAGTCATTCTTTCTTCTTTTGTGCGCCATGCCACTCTAGCACTAATTCTTCACTCTGTTTGCTATTTTTAATGCCTTAAGTTTGTTTTATCCTTTTTCATCCTAGTCTATCAATGACCTTGCCATTGTGACAGCTTGAAACTTAATTTGACAACTTCTCGGTCATCCTAACAATTTTGGTTCTTTTTTCTTTGATTGGTAGGTTTTTTTTGTGAGTTTGCATAATTTCTTTTTTCCTTTTGTGAACTCTCCCTGTTAGTCTTACTTATCACTTATGCTACCATCTTTGTCTTATCTCAGATTTTCCATATCATGTCCTTTCCCAGCCAGAAAAACCTTTTGGATGCATGAAAGCAACAGCTGCTTGCAAAATTCTTGGAATAGATCTTATTTCTGGAGGACACATTGCAGCTTCTGTAGATTCTCTTGTATCCTCTATCTGGAGCCTTCCATCTGAAGAAAATTTCAGATGGCCCACAGAGGCTGGATGATTAGTATATCAGCCGTGATTCTAATTTAGCAGATTATAGGAATGTTAATTATATTTTATCTAAATTTAAAATGTGTTGATCTGATTTTCAAAAAACAAGTGTTAAATGTCACTTGATAAGGAATATCATAAGTGTTTATGATGTTTTTTAGAGTCCCTTTATTCCCACATTGTTTAGTTTCAGGCAAATAACCAGAAATGATTATAAATGAGTCATACCTTTGTGGCAAGTAATATAGAAAAATAGGATGGCTATACGAGTTTAGCTCAAAGGTACATCTAATCCAACCTTTTCCCTGATAATAGCCAAAAGCAGAGACAGAGAAGAAAGCACAAAACTATAAAAATATGTAGCAATATTTCCTCTGGATACTTTCTTAGTCTCATTGGATTACAGATTCCTGAGTTGGAAGTGCTGTATGCATATTAATACACTTTCTCTTATCCACCACCTTCTGAAGATAAAAACTTTTGAATCCACACGATTCTTAATACAAATTCTATTATTCAGTACATTCTGCAAAGAATGACTGTTTTTTACTTGTTTTTATATTCATGTGAATTATAGAGAGGAATTTACTGATATCACAAGGAGTGATTTTTATGTTGCTTATAGAAATGAGTCCCCTCTTGTTTTTAGGTAGGTTTGAATTCAATGACTGGCTTTAAAGATTTTCCATTATTGTTTTAATACAGTGGAACAATAAGTCCTAAGCAGAATCACCAATACAGAGAAAGGTTTTATGGAGCCTTTATGGGTCAATGTCATATTTATATAAAATAAATATTGAAAAATTTAAAAGATCAGACAAACACACTTCATGGATGGTATCAATGATAAACAATGTTAATGATTCATACAAGTCCTAGATATAGTACAGAAATACTTCAAGACAAGTGGAATTTCCCTATTTCCAATCTATCATAGACATATTACTGCATAATTAATCTTTATTTAACAATATTAATAATTAATTTATCTTCTTGCATTCTGGTCCTTTTTTCACTAAGAACAAACACTTCAAAAAAAAAGGAACATAGTCAACATGTACTACTTACTGTGTAAGTTGTTACATTCACATTTATAGGTTTTGATTTTAGGTGGTGTCATGGTACAAAGTCGTGTCCTAGAAAATTAGAATTATTAAAACTATTACCTTGACACCAACTTCCCAGAAGGTAAGTGACAGGTTAAATGATTATATCTAAACTTGGAAAATATGAGCAAGACTGCTAACTTTTAAATGCATATTTTTAGTTAAAAAAGTAGCGTGCAAACTCAGTATTGCCATTGGTAATAAGAGTTTTTACTAACTTTGCAGAGCCTCAGGCTGGGCTGTGAGGCTTACCTTTTCTGCACTCCACCTGCTTGGAGCTTTGTTTTAATCAGTTAAGCTGAAAGAGCAATTATCTAATGACCAAGAGGCTATTAATTAATTTTTGTTTACTTTGGCTTTACATGAGTCTGTGTTACAATGTTGTTAGCAAATTCTACATGGATAGGAACATCACTTAGTTATTCTGTGGAGAATGTGTGATTCATGCCCCTATTATAATCATGAAGCATCTAAGAGTACAGGACTGGGGTGAGAGCAGAGGCCTTTAGAGTATGTACACAATATCATATTAGACTTATTAAATATATCAACAGCTCCTCTGTTAATAATACAAACTTAGAAGCTGAGCAAAACAGATTTTCGTTGTAACAGAAAGAAGCAAGCGTATCCAACATATGCACTGGACACTATTTGCCAAAGTCATATGTAACACAGAGTTACACAAGAGTAAACAAAGAGCAAAGGATAAAGTCTGTTAGAAAACAGACACAAATGGTCCCAAGTAGACCCTAGAGTGAGGACAAAACCTGTCACTTTCAAGAATGTGTTTTTCCTGACAAAGAAAAGGAAGACAACCCCTTAATTAACATCTCATTCCTTGGATCCTGAGAGAATGCCAACAGCTTATCACAACACCTCAGAACCCGTGCTAAAAGAATTGGCTTGGGGTCTCTGAGAATATTGGGAAATGACCATGAAAGCATCCTTGCTCTGGCAGATTTGGTTGCTGAGGCTCATTGCCAAGCTAAAGATGGGGCAGTGTTGTCTTTGAAAGAACAATCCAGCAGAGGAGTCAGTGGAGGCTCCCAGACAACCAGCAGGGAGATTCAGGCTGGTCCCTGTCTATGCCAGCTGCTTTCTCCTGAGCCTGCTCCTGGGTTCTTACCAGCCTGCCTGGGCCACTTATCTCATTCATCCAGGCTGGGACCCCGGGCTGTGGGCTGCAGTCCTGGCCTGACCTCGCCCCCACCTTGGCACCAACAGCCTGGTGCAGTCATCTGATGCTGGCCATTGTCTCTGAACCTGGCAAACGAGGAACAAGTCTAGCTTTCATAGGGGTTTGGTGGTTTTTGTAAGTCTAGCTTTCATAGGGGTTTGGTGGTTTTTGTTCTGTTCTTTTTTGTTGGTTTGTTTTTGGTTTTTTTCCTTAAGATATAGCAGCTGCTAATGTAGCCTTGCTAATAAGGTTTTTTTTGCACTAATTAGAAAATTTGGGCTGTGATTATGTGTACCAACATAAACGAATTAACAGTAATAGTCGTTTGTGTTTTGTTCACACTATTAAAATTTGACTATTTTTTCTTTTTCACTTATAGAGCATTTTCGCTTTCTGCCTAGAACTGTCCTAGAATTACCAGATTCCTGTTTCATTCAAGCACCAGCTGCACAGAGGTTTTCGGGGGTAGCACTTGTCAGCATGAGACTGCTGCTCCTCAAGTGTCTCTGATACTGACAAAACATACATTGTAAAACAATAATATGCCTCAGACTTTTAAGTAGATCTAGTTCCACCTACCTTACCTAAGCAAAACTCTTTATTCTACAGTCATATTCCTGAATTTTTCATATCTAAAGCAAAAAACTTGAGTATTCATTTAAAAAGAAAGTCATATACTAATTTACTCTGTTTTTTCCCTTTATCTTCCCTAAAGAAGGTCCTGATTTAGTCTCTGCATATTAGTTTTGCCAATGCTTACTCTTTTCAACTTTATAATTAGTGTCCCTCATAATACTTCTGGAGAAATTCTCACGCAAGAATTATTTGCCATGGTTTCTAAGTCTCAAAACAATGCTCATTCTGCCAGATTTCTCCTATTACTGCAAGCATTGCTGTGCTGAAGCTTGATTATTCTTGCATAAAAGCTTTAGTAAAACACAGGTATATTTAACCATTCATAATACAATTATGAACCATACAATTAAAGCAATCCGGTCATTTGTTGCTGCATGACACACTTCCCCCTCATGGTCTGGTTTTTAGCAGTCATTTTGAAATATATACACAGACACAACTAATCCTTAGCTATCAATTTTCAGGTGATTTAAGAAAAGTGTATGGTAAGAAAGAAATTTAGCTGAAGTGACAATTTTCACCTATAGCAATGTCTTTAAGTACAAACTTTGACTCTGACAGTTGCACATTGGTTGTTGTTTTTCCTTAACCCATATGAGGAATTTTTAGTTCCCTCACTTAGTCACTTGGCCTTCTAACTCTAAGTGGATGCCATTTCTTCCAATCAATCTTTAATCCCCAAGATACTATGATGTAGGCATCATAGTAATAAAAACAATTACATTTATTTTTCATTTCCAGAGAGATTGAAAATTGCATAACTTGTATCTAGAAATTTTATTAAATATTTAAGATTTAAAGCACATAATTGTTTTTAATAATTTCACTGTTTTTTTTCTTTTAATAGAAATGCAAAGAGAATTTTTTTTGTTTATGTTGTTCAGAAGACATCCCTCTAGGAATACAGTTTTCCTAGCTAAAAATATGTGGGGAAAGCACAACCAAGATATTCATTATGAGTACATCTCCCCCTGCTGCAAATCAAACTGTAAGATCATTTTTTCTGTAGATGCCAGTTAAACTTAATGAACTGCATAAATTAATAAGGAAATGTAGCAGTGAAATTAACTAGCATCATACATTTAGAAAACAATACTATATTGTTTCAATTGCAAACTAAATATGTTTTTCCTGTTCTTTGCTTCATTGCAAATAAATGTATTTAGAAATAAATATTTTATAACAAAAGAACTTCCAGCCTACTTATTAAAATCATTATTGCATAGTTTTGCACAAAACACTGTCTTATCATTCCAGTTCCCTGCCAGATATGAGTAGAGAAAACAGGGCAAGGAAAACACAAAAGCAAAGAGGGATGGCAATAAAAACCTTTCTGAAACTCCTGTTCCACCTTTCTGAGTGGGCACTGAATTTTCATACAAAGAATTCCAAGAAGAAACTATATAGGGTAAGGGATATACAGCAAACTGCCATCATTGCACTTGTGCTACTCTGGCCTCCATTTATTCATTTATTTTTTAGCATGAAAAATGACTTCTTTTTTTCCAGATTACCAAAATGCATGAATAAGCAAAGGTAGACTGGGAAGTTACATATATTTAGTGAAATCTTTGCCACTTGAGTTGAACTATTTTTGATTGATGCCATCAGATATTTTTATTAATGTCAGCCTTGATACTGTTCATTAATGTCAGCCTTGATACTGTTGATACTTATTTTGGGCTATTTTCCTAACTCTAATTCCAGCTCTGAATTATCTGCCCAACTTTTAACATTAACGGAGAGATCATTCTGTATAGTATTCAGTGTCTATGGGCTCTATGAATGGTCATAAGAGCAGTATCTAAAGATGCTCTTTAAAATCCAATTGGAAAGGTGTTACAGAGCAAAGGTAACACCTTTTCCAAGAGCTTAAACGTGTGGACACCCAAGAGGGACAACAGCTCACTGTGAAATAGTCACTGGATTATTTAATTGCTTCTTGAAACTCTTACACATGCACAGCCCTCACAGGTACAACAGCTTTGTACAGTCTGATACTAACCTAGATCATTGCTGCAAATTCTTCAGTGCTTGTGTTATCTGCATAAAATATCCATAGGTTTGTTTTGATTATAAAGAGGGAAAACAAACAAGAAGAAACCAGAAAAACTCTATTTAACACAATGTATTTTTTCCCTTGGTCAGATTTAGTGCCAATGTTTCCTAGGGTATTCTTCCTCTGAAAGAACATTGTTGCCACATGTTTTTGTGGTGATGTGTATACAATGGCAATATCTCTGAAAGCACTAGAAACATTATATTGCATGTTATGCAGCAAATAAATACAAGCTATAGAAACTGGAAATCTCTTATAGCATTGGGTTTACTTTTAGTATAAATTAATATGCGTATATAACAAATAAACATACAGTACATACATATTTAAATGTTTTTCCATTGAAGTCATTACGGGTTTTCTCTAAACACGTTCTCATACTTAGTGGAATTTTGGTGGGACTGCTTCACCACACAGAATGAAAAAATGTAAAAGCCTTGATAGTTTAAGGGCTATATGTTAGAAAAGGGCTATAAAACTACACAGAACTTTACTCACAATACTGAATATCATGTGATGAAATGTTTGTATTTAGAACAAAGAATTGGTTGAATTATATAGTCTGCAGCAGAGGTCTTTAGTTAAAAAAAAAATCACATAAAAGAAAGATGGTCTTCTCTTGCATTGAATTTGTATAATTTGGGGAAAAACAACTCAAACCACTTAAAATCTCATCCCCTTTGGCTTGGGAAAGGGAAACAAAAAGGCTTCAACTAAAGTTTTCGCAAATATATAGGAATTTCCTTTCATTCTCCATTTCAATGGTCCAGGAGATCCAGGGAGATTTGGAGCTCCCAGATAAACTTAAGACCTTTAGATACAATTTTTTGCAGTAGAAAAAATATATTCTTTCATTATTTTTTGGGTTTTTTTGTAGAAGCATTTAGAAGCTTATGTAGAGATGAGTTGCACTGTGATTGTTACTATCCAAGTATATAGAAAGCAGAAGCTTCAATTTAAAAAAATAAATATAAATACAGATGGGTCTGACAAAAGAAAAATTTATTACATCTATGATACAAATTAGGAGCTTAGTCAGTGAGGATGGAGAAGTAACCCAAGAGCTTGAAGGCTATGCATAATAGAACCAGAAAGATAATTCAATATTTTCCTAATATCAGTTAATGCTAATTCACAAAACTTTTAGAAGATAATGATTAAGTTACATATTTGAGACATTTTTGGTTTATAGTTTTATGTTTATGTTACTGAAATGTGAAGAATTTCTATGATATGACATAGATTACATAATACTGCTTTATAGCCACACGTATTGTTGTTTGATTTTGTCTTTACCCTCTTTGCACAACAAAATTAAAAAACCACAACCTTTTGATTTTCCTGAAAATTTAAAGCTTCCAGCAAAATGCATCCTTATCTATTTCAATAAGACTATTAATTATTTAATTACTTTCAGCTGGAAATATTTTCAGAAAAAATTATGAAGATGTAAATAGACTGAGAGCTAAAACTTCATTATCTCATGAAATATAGAAGAAGTGCTTTTCTTTCAGGGTTTCCTAGTCTGGAATCCTAGTCTTTGGATTTTTACCCGTCAAATATTAAAAAATGCTTCATTTTGCCTACTATTGTAATTTTATGGTATGGTTAAGGATGAAAATTATTGCTTTGTTTTTGCTAATGTTTACAAATTGAGCAGCATGTACTTTTCCTTACATAGGAAAGTACAAATAAAAGTAGGTTTTAATCACATAACTGTGCTTCCATTTGCTTCCGTGTATTTATATAATGATTACATCATTATTCACATCATGGTCTTAGGTTCAGAAGGAAGCAAATAAGCATGAAAATCACAGCAACATGTTTTGACTCATTGTTTTTAGGAAGAGTACATTTTGTTTTATGTGGTCATGTGTAACAAATGTGTAGTTGGGTAGACTTACTGATTATGTTGAATTTACTGGAAATATGTTTACCTCCAACTCTCCTCTAAAGAACAAGAAACTGGACTTTCTACCACAATCCAGAGTATGGCCATTACCACCTAACTAGGAAAAGCCAATTGCTATACTTCAGCAACAGCTTTTCCATAATGCAATGTAAGAGTCATTACTTACTGTTGTATTAATGGGTGACCTTTTGGAATGTTCAGAATTTACAGTGCACTCTCCAACATAACAGATTTTTATATTTTTCTTTCAAAGCAAGACAGTGGAATAAAAGTAAACATACTTCCTGAAGTTTTAAGGGTAAAGATCAAAAAAAAAAACCCAAAGAAACCCCAAAAAATCAAGCAATAAATGGGGCTGTATTCTCAACCTCTCCAAAATGGTGTCCAAAATGCCAAATAGTTGCCATTTCATAGAAAATGGCTCAATTCCATTAAGAAGGAAATATCCTAATTCACAAATATACACAGTGGGTAATGTGTTAATAACAGCATTATCAGCTGATAACATGGTGCAGTTAATGTAGCTCAGCATGAGTTGATTTTACCACAAACCATTGTTTCCTTTTAAAACAGCATGAGATCTTGGGAAAAATCTCTCAGCATCTCACTGTGGGGACTTAATGAACATTAGTCACCACGGTGCAGAAACAGGGAGGAAAAAAGGTACTTTATATTTCTTCTGTTTCATGCTGTTCTATTCAACCTTGCTTAATTAATTAGTTCCTTTAAGCAATGTATCTGATCCTGGGCTCACTGACTCTTACGCTATCATGATGGACAATTTTCTCTAAAAGAATCCTGAAAACTCGCCTCAGCAAGTACCAGAACACTTTAAGTGATACAAAGTTGTATTTCACAAATATAAAACTACCAAATAGGACCATCTGCTTTGCATTTTAGTACTAAAATGTCAGTAAGAAAGGATGAGAAGAGGAAATGCTTTTGGTGGAGCTGCATCTCAGTCTTTATTCTATATTTGAATATCCAAGCTATCTATGGGTTGGATGTACAAAGAATCATCCTTGGTTGTTGTTCCTTGAGTCCTAGTTAATTTCATATACTTGCCATTGAAGTGTATTTTAAGACAAAAAGAAATCTCTCTTGCTAAAAAAATCCAAAAAAGCTGTTTGGTACAATGAATTTTCATTACATGTCAGAGTTGGAAAGCAAATGCAACTTCCAGTTGCATGTTAAAGATTAATAAGACAAATAAGGTTTGTTCCATGATCCACTAGGCAGTTGACTACACTGGAAAATAGGGTTGTGTTTGTGCAAATACTAGCTGTGGTCCAGATACATGTTTTTGTCATATAAATCATGAGAAGCATAATGATGTGCCTTCATTAACTTAATGGCTAACACAGAAGTATGAAATGAGGCATGTATTCATAGTTTTTAATTGAACTTTATTTTATCAGAAATATGTTTAAGTTTATATTAAGATTTAATTCTACAGACCTTATTTCTTATTAGATGCAAGAGACCATGAAAAGATTCTGAAAATAATCTAGTGATTTATATCTGTGCTGGCTGAATCTTCATTCTATTCCTTTATCATCCAATGTCCAACTTCCTCTAGATTATTTTCCATCTTATGAAACTGGTAGCTATTTTTACAGTTGATCTAACTGAACAGTAAGAAAGGATTTTCCTAAGTAGTTGATACCTCTTTGCCTTTTTTTAATTACTGGAAATTCTTTATTTTGTAAGCAACCATTTACCTTGCATTATTCTGCAGGGGAAAACAAAAGAAGGCACAGTACTTATTTGAAAACTGCTTCATAAAAGAGTGGTGAAACTTTTCAGCCTTTGAGATATGATAAGAACAAATAATTTTATTCTAAGATGAATCCACTCATGGCTGAAAGGAGGCAAAGTTTCAGATATTCCTGTAGTTTCTATATAATAAAGTTAATTGCTCTAAGTAAGGACTGAAAGCAGCAAGCATGTTCCTCTACCTCAACAGAATTTTCTAATGGGTAAAAATTGCAAGATCCCAAGAGAATATTTATTAACTTTAGATGAGAAGTAAACAGGCTAAGAAAATGCCTTCTGCTTTGCACAGGATGTCACACCCCTGTGAAGCTGGGAATGATGTTCACAGGTGATATGCAAAAGAATAAAAATTTTTGAGGGTATGGAAAACTGAGAAAGATGTTTAAGCATATTGGCAGCAGCAGGTGACATTATAATAAAGATTAAAGCCATATCTGATTTTACAAAAAAAGTGAATTGTGAAATATTTTTCACTGCTGTCATTATTGTTGTTTTGAAATGCTAATATATCATGATTCATTATAGCAGTCTTTAGAGTTAGGACTTTATTCACCTGGAAAAAATAAGATATTTGAATTACTATAGTAGGTTTAATCATTTACAGTTGCTATACGGCTGTATTGGTTTAATATTTAATACAAGTTTTGAGAAAAATAAAAGCCCTAGACAGACTAAATTGCATTTGCTATCAGTGAAAAGAGTAACTTAAAAAAAGTATAACTTATGGATGATCCGCAAGTTAAAAACTGCTTTACTTCTCCATCAGGTTATAAACTTTGGTTCCCATCTCAGATGCTGCAGGAGAACAGTTTCCTGTGGAAAGGGATAGGGAAGGAGAAGAATGTTCTCCATCAGGAAAAGTCCACTGAAAAATGGAATTGGGATCATTTTATATGTGTATGCTATATGTCACTTTCCTTATTAAGACTACTCTGCCATTTCACACATATATCTGTTTTCAACACTGGCAAACTAATCTTCAATAGTAAATTCTGGGAATGATGCTGTCACTTGTTCTATGATTCCGCTTCAGAAGTAAATGTACATTTATGGGACAAGCAGTTTTCCAAGATGAGACAAAGGACAGCATCTAACATCATTCTTCTTATGCAGAAATAGGTATTTCAAAACCAAGACTAATAAAGTTACTTTTTAATCTCCATTTATAAATTGCTCTTGCTAGTAATAAGACCTAATGCAAAAAAGTTTGTATGTGAACTATCATTTTTTCTGAATTCTCAGAATTTTGATAATAATCTGTTTATTTAATTTGAGCAAAAGGAATGTGGTTTCCTTTCCATTTTTGATTCTACGTATAATTTTTTACAGAACAGTTACGCACAATAAACTAGAATTTTGCCTGAGATTTATAAAAAGGTTTTGATTAAATTTTCCAGATAAATAAATATAAAATTATAAACCATAATATATAAACTTCAACCAAGAAGCATTTTATCTTATTATTTGCTTTGGTAAGTGTAAGGATACCCCTCATGATGTGTTGAATGCAAATAAATAAGGTTATCACCTAAGCAACTGCCCTTTGAATCTGTTGCAAGGATGACTGTTTTCTGTCCTGTCAGTAGATCAGGATGGAGATATAATGTTAGCCTTTTAAAATTAATTAATATGAGCCATGGATGTACCCTAGAGGGGTTGTTATTTCCCTTAATTATTTCTAAAATATCTTTTTATTTTCCTCACTAGGGTTAAATAAGATTTCAGAACCTTTTAGCATAAAATGGATTATCAACACAGCTAATCTTAAATTAAGAGAAATGAATAATTTTTTAAAGAAAAGCAACAAAAATATATATGGACTAAGAAATGCCAAGTACAAAAGACTCTTTATTTTGCTTTGTCTTCAACTACTTTTTGCTGGAGCTTTAGAAAAGTATCAAAACCTGTGCAGAAAATACTATCACAAGCCTAAGGACTATCTGAAGCAAGTTCTACATCATTACAGTTTTTTAGGATGAATGTGAAAGTTAAACTTTTAGGGATTCTTTGCTGTCTGCAGTTGCAGCAATGGAGGATGTATGCTAATTGCACAGGAAGGTCCTTAGAGCACTAGGATTAACTGATTGAATAGAATAATGCTTCAATTACAACCTCTTTTCTCATATAGATCTACAACAGCTTATGAAAAACGTTTCATGTAAAAATAAAATTACCACATAAAGGAGGAAACAGCGTCATGACCCATCAAGGGTCATTAATGTTGTTAATGCACCACCAAGTTTCAAGTTATTGGATTTCTAAGATGTCGAGATGGACTCCATGGTTTTTATCCTGAAATGTCTTGATCTATCAGAACTATGTACATACATTGATCTGTGAGTGTTGTGTATAACCTTGTTTGAACTAGATTTTTTTGTGCTTTTTTTTTAAATTTAAAGGGAAAATGATCAGCATCTCTTAAAACAGAGAGGAATAGAAAAAAATCAATATCAGTGCTTTTCTGCATGTTGGATAGGAGATATCTAGCTAAGTACTGATACTACTGGTTGCATCCTTTTTAAGTAACATGCCACTATAATATTTTATTAAATATGTACATTCTGATTAGATCTGTAAATATAAACAATGACATAGAGCAGACCGTTGCTGAGTCAGGTCTCTTCAAGAGCAAAGCCATTTAAGGTTTTATTATACAAATCCAGCAAGAAAACTTATCACATAGACATTTGTTTTTTCCTTTAAGATAGTTCTTTCTGAAATTATATACATATTATGTATTCACCTTGTTACAAAATATATATACCATAATTTTATTATAATATAGTTAAAAATATCTGCTAATTGTTCAGAGATTATCTTTGATGATGGAAAGAATTACTTCATTCTTATGCCAAGTACTTAACTCCTTCATAAATATTGAGCTATTTTCTGACACTAGTAAGGCAGACTTTCATATAATGACACACTGTGGACAAGGCTAAACTGTACTAATTTTGAAGTAAGCACTGTTTTGGCATGAAGGAAATGTTTTATTTAGTGATCAGGTTCAAACTATGGAACTGTGTTTTCTTTCTTGCTTATATTTGCCCTAGCCATGATATAGGTATGATGAAAAATATTGACTTGCAGACTTTAAGCATTATTTCAATAATCAGTAATGCTACTTGAAAATCTCACTACTTTCCTGATTACCTAGGAACATAAAATTTTATATTCTGCAGTCTTTCTGCACCTTGTTATAGATCATCAGAAATGAAAAAACCTGATACTTTCAATGCATGTCATTCCAAATTCCTATTCATATTTCTACGTTCCGTCTCTGACTTTATTTATTATTTTAGCTGCCTCTGCAGAGGTAATTCTTATTCTGAAAGTCTTCTACACTTTAGCCTTACCTGCCCATTCTATTTCACCATGATTTCTTGTCTTATGCTATCAATATTCCTTAAAACAATCATGACATTGCATTAAATATATTTTTCTTCATTTGACTACTTTTAACATCTCACTTAGGGTTTTTTTCAAAGTCTCTGAAAGCAATGGTAAAGGCTTCCACTGAACTTTGGTTTAGCTTTGTTAAGGCAATAAAAAGCTAATTTAAAAAAATAACATTATCTGCTACTACCGGTACAAGCTATTCTGTAAATTTACATTCAAAATATTATATAAGGAATTTATTGTTAAAGTCAGTGCTGCTGTTGTCACTAGTGAAATACCATCTGCCAAGAGTCTAATACACAACTATTATCTAGGCCTTCCCACAAGAAATTGCATTTTTCAATATATCATATATTCTGATTACATTGTTTATTAATCTCTGTGTATGTTTCATGTACTTTCTAATAAATTTAAAGATGATTTTACACATCACACTGCTTGGAATAGTAAACTGGCCTTTTATTTTTTTTTAGTGTCAAGTATAAAATAGCTCAAAATGAGTATGATCAACTATGAAAAAATCCAGGGTAAATGCGATGAAAACAGTAGGATATCCTTAGTTTCACACTTGTCCAAACAATCTCATAATTTCCAGAAAGTCCCACCAACTGGCTTTTAGTGATCTGTCTTAGAACAAACCCTGCCTCAAGGCATAAGCTCTGCTTTTAACACTGGGCCTGAAAGGTGCAATCATCAGGCTCTGATGACAAAGAAAATATAATAAGAAGCAGAACAAACCAAAATAATTCAGGAAATACCCATCTATAGATGATACCAATGGAATTTTAAAAATTGCTAATAGCATTTTACCAGGATAATTACTAAGCCAAACAGATTTCAAAATTTTTGTCAACAGCCTCCATGACCAAAAACTTATCTACAGAAAACCATATAGTTAATTGATAAGAAAATGGCAACTATACTAATCACATGAAACAGACTGGTTTTTGATAAGTTAGGTCTGGTAAAGCAAGTGTAGCTATATGTCCAAAAACAAAGAAGTCATTCTGCATCACTTACTAAAAAAAGACTCAGTCGTTTATGACTATTTGTGATTTAATAAAATCAGTTTTATTTCAATAAAGTACCTATTTCTTAAAAAGAGGAAGTGATATGAGTTTGTATAAGAATATTAGTTTGTACAGAAAAACAGTGCAGGACTCCATCTACTCTCTTTTCCCTTGCAACTATAGAAAACAACAAATTTAGGAATATGCATTCAGATCTCCCTGGAGATGGCCTCTGTCTCTCCAGTGTACACTAAAGGAGAAATTTAAAAATTACCCTAATCTGGAAATACTTTCTTATTTTCAGTAATTTTCTAGTTTCCCTT
The DNA here is from genome assembly GCF_028769735.1 of Zonotrichia leucophrys gambelii. Classification (NCBI taxonomy): domain Eukaryota; kingdom Metazoa; phylum Chordata; class Aves; order Passeriformes; family Passerellidae; genus Zonotrichia; species Zonotrichia leucophrys. Next base: position 61,518,096 of record NC_088173.1, read on the forward strand.
TTTGTTTGAAGTATACGCTTGTTTTTGAAAAAAAAAAAAGTATTCTATTTGTTAATACTCATGGAGAACAAAATATTATTATTATCAGTAGATAAGTTAATTATTTTGCTTTAGCCTCCAGGTATCTTAAAGCTCATGGCTGTTTTATCTTTATAGTTGCCTGTGCCATTGTGCCTTCCAAAGTAACACACACAAACTGTGAACATATTTTTGAATAGGGTAGTGCAATGTGAAATCTCATGATCCAGAAATATTTCCCTGAGATAATTTTCTTGCTTTTTGACAGTTCTTACTCAGAGAAGTGAGAAACACTTAAATAAAAGCTACCTTCTGATCTCTAGTATTAAGCTGAATTTCTTCTTATATGCTTGTGTTTCACTCAGTTAATTGTTATTTGCTAAGATGAGTGAGATGAAGTTACTTTAACATTCCCCAAAATAAAATGTCTGCACATAAAAGGAAACTTGCACGGTTGATGAAAGTTCTCTTAAATTTCTGTAGAGTTACAAAGCTCAGCAGAAACTATTCACTGAGTTTGCAGAAAGTTTCTGAAGCAAAAACTTCCCAGCAAATAGTGAGAACCAAGCCTGCAGGAACAAACAAGCAGATTGCTAAGCTTGTAACCATGTTATTTAATAAATCTGTTAAAGCAACTTGTTACTTCAGACAGCTGGTTATGTGGAGAAGGATTGCATATGTGGATGAGATCACACCATTCACAGTACCTAAAATCTCCTCAGTTCACACCACCTAAAATCTCCAGAGCATAGTAAAATGATTGAGTTATGTAGCACTTCCACTTCTCTAGGAGGCTATATGTATCACAGCAGTTCAACTTTAGTAACTGAGGGAGCAGTGTGGTCTGAGATAGTGTCACTACAAGTCTGATACTCGGAACCACCTTACTGTCTCTGCACTCACTACCTCTCCTCAGAGATACTCATTTGTTCTTATCTGACATGTCATGCCAGGTGAAGGGCAGACTGATAAACTTCAGGAAGGACTATTTATCTTATAAGACAGCGCTGCCTCAGTACCATCCTGAAGCTTAATAAAACCATATTGTTCCTCATGTATCCCAGAGTAGATACCATATCTTCTTTCACACATTATTTATTAGCTTCACAAAATGAATATTTTTACCCTTTTCCATGATGGACTATCCATTCTCCTGGGCACCTTGTTAATTTTCGTAGCTCATGGTATCTAGTTTGAGCTTGTATGTCTCAAACATGCAAAAATATCTGACTGATGTTCCAACCCCTGTCTATTACAGCTTCTCATTTGAGCAGATCCAGTTGCTTCAGATATTTTTTTGGTTTTCAAGAAAAGAACAGACAACTACATGTTTTCCTTTTTTCTTCTGAATGGGCTGGGCTACAAAGAAAATGTAGCAAGATTATAAATTAAAAACTGTATTAAGCAGTCAAGAAACACAACATAAATTCAACATCAAACCTATTTTTATTACCTCTATTTTGATTTTAAAAAAATAATAAAAATAATGAAGGTCATATGCAATGATTCACTATATAATTTGCACGTCAAACACCCAACCAGCAAAAACTGTAAGAAAGAATAAAATGTACAGCTATCCATAGCTGTTAAAAAAATTAGATACAGAAATATGAACTACAGGTAGGGTTGCATCTCGGCAGTGTGTTTAAGTGGGTAGAAGATACTTTTAGATACTTTCAGAGCAAAAGTGTTTTTACATATAATATTTTGTGGGAAAGAAGCACCTGATACTACTACTACTACTACTACTATTATTATTATTATTATTATTATGTGATTATCTGTAGAATTTACCTAATTGAATTTTCTAAGGCATCAGTTTATCAAGTCTGGGTATTATAGATTATGTTGTCCATATTTTACTTTCATTTTAGCTGATAGCTCTTTTAGGTGACCTATGGCTGCTAACAACTCCTGCATTTCCATTTGTATTTCTGCAGTAGCACTATCTGTATCTCTTTTTGCAAGGTGCTTTTTGATAGTCTTTGACAATTCTCCTGGCAGCTATAGCTCCCCATGTGACAGGCACTCCATGTTCTGCAGGTCTGACTGGCTTCTATTCATATTTGGGTCCAAACAGTTGAGAAGCCAATCACTTATTCAGGGAAGAGGGGTCATGTTTTGCATTTCAGAATGTCTAAATAAACATGCTGTGAATGTTTTATGAACGAAACAGTCATATTTTATTTTTAGAAAAATACTGATTTAATATACTAAATACTGTTTTTAAAATATCTACTATTTTAAGGATGCAGAAAATAAAATATAATAAAAAATATCTATTGTGTTTTCATTTTTCTCATGCGCTTGCAACGCAAAAAGAACTTTTGGGTCTAACAGAGTCTTTTGATGTGAGTTTTTCTTTAGATTAATTCCAGCTTGCTTTTTTCATCCTTTGCAGTGAATATGCTAATAGAATTTACTGAATACAGCTCTTTTTGTAAGTTTCTGCATTTTTCCTTACTGTAAGCTGTAAATCAATAGTAACTGATTCCTGGGGCCAAATACGTTGACAGCAGCTTAATCAACTTGTGTCCATGTTACTTTCAATGTCACCTCTAGCCACAAGGCAGTAAATTCTTTCAGAGCATTTTTCTTTGAACTGTTCTGCTATATTTTCTCTTTGTTTGTTTTATAACATAATTCTGGCCCTTTCCCTTACAAAGTGCTTTTAGTCAGCAGTTTTAGAGAGTGCCTCTTTCCTCCCAGCCCTACTTGTCTTCTTGTATTTCCTTTATGCTTTCCCTCCTAAGAATTTGTACAAGTCCTTTTTGGCAAGACTAGTATGCTTGATATTAATAGACATTTTATTATTGCAAAAACTGTACTGAGATAAAGTACTCCCTATTTGTCCTGTATGTGTCTATCTGTGTCAGATATCTGGCTAAATTCCAGTCACAATTTCTCAAAAAGTACAACATAAAGTAAATTTTGCAAAATCATCAATTGGAAATATTACTTTGGAGAAGAAGTCATGAAAGAAGAGAAATAAACAAATAGGAATATTCTGTATTCACAAACATAAACATCTAGTAAGGGTCTCCTTTGTTAAGTCATATTGTTGTTTGGAATGAATAGTCTAGAATTGTTTTTTGCACCAGGTCATCAACAGCAACTTTTGCGCATTCTAATTTGAAAGCTTAATTGTAGTGTGTTGATGAATACAATTACTGAAAAAAAAGTATTTCCCTAAGAAAAACTTTAATCAGTCACCTAAACCACTGGATGTAACCAAAGACAATGCCCCAACAGTTCCTCAGCAGACAGGAATGCCATTATCTTAAATCTATAAAATTATTTATTAATATTATTGCAGAATATGAAAGTGATACAATTAGAATGGTTTCATAAATCCCTACATGTATCTATCCCAGCTAAGAGTCAGCCTTACAGTCACTTTGTTATGTTTACTCCCTAAACTCAGTACAAAAATGTGGGATTTTCTCTGGCAATTCAATGGAACCCTCTGTATTAGAAAAGAATCTGTAAGGAGGAGTCACTCATGCATCAAATAGTAAAGTCTACCTCTGACATAATTGTTAAAGATACATGATATATAGCTTAGCCTTTTTTTTTTCCTTACTTTAAACCTTTTTTCTTTTTAAAACAAAACTATACACCTCTCACAGGTGGGACAAAATAAAAACACTGTAGTGGATATGGGCACTAGTTTAGTTTCAGCATTTATAAGACAGTACATTCTGAAAATAGGCTATTCTACTAGACTCTTCACCTTCCTAGATGGGATCTAGAGTTATATTCCTTGCATCCAGTCTTCTCTTCCCCAGGTGAAGAGACTGTTTTCAGCCAGGCAAAAAGTCAAACTGGCTTCTGTTGTGGCACCTGTTTACTTTTACTCGTCCCAGGTGTGACCAGTTGAGCTCCAGGATATATCCAGAAAAATCTTTCTGATTGCACAGACCTGCTGCCACCTCCCAGACCCTTTTCTTCAACAGCACCCTTCACTTCCTTTGCAGGACTTTAGGATCAGTGTTGTCTCTGTCTAAATAGTGTATGTGCAGATCCTGTGAACAGCCTTCAAATTAATAATTTTTTTTTTTTTTATTTGAAGGATTCAGGATTTGTTTCCTTAGCTCATGTTTTACCCAAAATGTATAGCCAGCCTAAACCAACTGTTTGAGAAATCAGAAGTTCAATTTTGAACATTTTCACACACAATTACCTGGTCCCTGTCATTATTCACAATTTATTTTTTGCCTACTATAACCTCCAATTTTTAAATTTTGAATATGAGGTTCAGGTATATTTAATTACTAAATTCTTCTAACATTTAGAGAGATATAATTTTCTGATTTGACTTGAGTGTCAAGTATTAAGAATTTATTTTAAATAGGAACCTACTTCCTTTTGATCACTCCAGCTTACAATCCCAGAACATAACCTAAGTCATTTTGAAACAGAAGCTGAAAGTAAACAAGTAAAATTAGTAGCTCAGGAATCAAGTCTTTTTCCTGAAATGTGCCCTTTGTCCAGCTCAGTTTATTTAGTTTAAACCTGTTTCTTTGACACCTAACACAAGTACAGGGGCCATGTGTTCTCTGTCTTTCCTGAAGATTGCTTTAAAGACGTTTTTCTGACTAGATTTCCATTTCAATGCACTGAGAAAACAAATATTTCTCAAGGTTTATTTTTCAAAATATAACTCTCCTGAATATGGGCTGGAAAAAACTGCTGCAATACACAGTAATTCTAGATATTGTCACACAGGTGCTGTATTTGGGAAGGCACAGAAGAATTGTGTATATATAAAATATGTAAAAAAAAAAAATCTCGTGCATAAAGGAAAGACAATTTCAATTTTCTCAAGGAGAAAGTCTTTGATGTCAGAGCCTTTGCTTATTCTTTCTGAAAGTTTTATCTTTTTAATCTTAAACCACAAGAAATTACTTGTGTAATTCCTTTAATTCAGCCTAAAAAGAGAAGGCTCAGGGTATCATATAAATGCTACCCCTTTTTAATGGGGCAGAGGAAGAAAATAAGATGGAACAGCTCATGGATTGAGATGAAGACAATTTAAAGGAAAAAGCAAAAACTGCACATAGAAGCAAATATAAAAAAGAATTTTATTCACTATTTTCCATCAACACTGAGACTCTCATCCACTTGTTAGGAAAGAAAGGCTTCTTCATGACTAGGAGTTTCTTGGGAAGAAAACATAACCACAAAAGTGTCTTTATCTTCCCCTTTTCCCTCAGCCTTTATGATTATGTTGTAGGCTATTATATAATGTTAATATAATTAATGTAAATTAATATAATTAATGTTAATCATATTATATAATGGAATACCACTTTGGTCAGCTGCCGCTGGCTATGTCCCCTCCCAGCCTCTTACCCATCCCCCTAGCTTTTGTGGGAAGGAGAGGTTGGAGAGAGTTGAAGGGGAAATCTTGATGCTGCCCACTTAAGTATTCAGCAACAGACAAAACACTGCTAAGTTATCAACAATGGTTTAGTACAAATGTAAAAATCAGCACCACAGGGGCTGCCAGCCATGGCAAAAACCAACTCCATCCCAGCCAGACCCACCACAGGAACACAGAGACCATGTGACAGAACAGGAGGCCATGGTCAAAACCTGAGATACAGGATGTTCTACCTGGACATAAAGAAATCTTCTTTAATGTTCAGGCAGATAAAAAAACTACAAGCTGTTCTTGGAGAAATGCAAAAGCTGTCTAGATATGTGTAAGAACCCAAAAACTTGCTCTATGAGTCTCTTAAAAGAGCTTACTGTTTGTTCATGTACTATGAATTAGATGCACTACAGAAACACTGACAAGGCATGCTCAAGAGGTCAAAACAATAAAAAACTTTACTGGCAACTTCAGAAGATCAGAGAACCTTGGCAAAAAGCTCTGAGCAGCATTCAGTCAACATAAAACATTCCACAAAGCACTAACTTAGCACATCTCAACTAGGAAAACTCCAAGCCCATCTGATTTTAAGTTACTTAAAGGTAACTTATGTTTAGTAGGCGCTGCAGTAATTTATGTAGAATCTTCAATACAACATACCGAAGGGGAATGTTATTGTCCATAACATGCTGTTAGTTTATGTTACTTTATCTTATTTTCAAATAAAAAGATACAAGATACAGACCAAAGAATAACAATGACCAATCAATTAATCATAAACAACATGACAAATGGGTACTTGACGGTGCATCATTGAAGTGTTGAATGGAATGAAAGAACTTTTGTGGGCTTGTTAGTATGTTAAGGTCACAATGGTAGATCTAATAGTTATTTATTTTTTATTCTCGTAGAAGTTTTCCAGAGCTAATAACAACTCACATGGAAATATATATGAAAACTTTATGGTGAGATTAAATGGAATTTTCACCCCACAGTGGTGCACACATCTTTCATCTTGATTATACAGGATTTTCCCTAATGAAAGGGGAATGAGCTCCTTTCTTGCTAAATATACTGAGTTGACACATGTGGAAAGTAAAATCATTCTACTCTATGAGGTACATCCTATGAAAGATTATGGAAACATTATTGCTGTAATTCTGCACTTATGTTCAAAAGAAACCACACCAGATGTCAGCTGACATTATCATTAAAATTAAAGCAAACGGTAATAAGAAAACAGAATAGGAAATACTTTTTCCAAAAGCACTCACGGATTTCTTAGCATAATGAAAAAAAGCCATCTTCGAAACTACTGCTTCAAAAAGCCCTAAAATACATCTTAAGTTCATGAGTATGAATATTCTTACTCATCTACACATGATCTGCTGTTTTAACTAAATCATTATATATTAGTTTGTGTATTTTCAGTTTTACTATGCTCTTACTGTAAGTATATTACCATCACTCAGTAGCAGAATAGTCTGAGGCCTAGATGACACATTGTTCAATAAATTGTGCTTTTTTTTCCTTATTCTCTCTAAATACAAACCTACGCTTCTTTGTTTAGATAAAAGTCACAAAATAAAATGGCACATTAGTGAGGGTTTTAATTCAGAACTGGAGAATGCTTTTGAGTAGCATTTTTGTGTCATCCCTTTTCCTTAATTTTGGTGTTCGCTGTGGATTAACCTTGAATCCTGCAGACTTAATTCCCTTTCAAATGAAATTAAACTCAAGAAAGTGCTCTAGAACTGAATTTAATGTACAGGAACTGCTAAAGAGCTATCAGTCCATGACACCACAGTAGAAATACTCCGGGTAAAGATGGCATAACACATATAATGTGATGTCTACACAGCCTATTAAGGGTAGATGATACCTTTAATATTTGAAAACAATTGGTTTTGTAGATCATGGAGGACAACACAAGATGGTTCATAAGAGTGAAATTGGATTCTGAGAATAAGGTATGTAAACCTTGATTTCTGCTGAAGTAGATTTTGACCTATTTAGATTATGATCAATTGATCATAATTGATCAATTGATCATGATCACGCAGAAAAAATACGAAAAATTTTAAAGGAATCCTGCTTATTACAGCTCAGTGTAATGAACAAGGACTTCTCACTGCAGTAAAAGGCCTTTATTTTGACTATTCTACAGTACATGGAATCTCCTCATTATCTTTGTAGGAGGAACGTAGTATCTATGTAGGAGGAACAATCTGGAGTATATGGTGTTCATCTATTCTAACATTTTTTTCTTGATCAAAATATACATGCAATGTAATGAATTGAAATAAAAAATATTGTTTGGTGGCATTTATGATTACATAATAAGGTCATAGAAAAAAACCAGTTTTGAATAATTTATCATTACAAAATGTTGGGAACAGGCAAATTTATTGGACATAGGTCATGGCAAGTAATTAACTACTTTTTAAACTGTAACTTCAATTTTATGAGGATTCATTGCTGCATTTGTACAAAACGTTTGTGCAGCTCAGATTTTCTTTGTGTTTGACCAAACAAAGACCTGGTGATTTCCAAAAGTACCAGTCCTTTGAAGTTAAGGCTACTGTCTCTTTGCATTGTGTCCTCAGAAAACATCAGGCACTTGTGGAAACAATGAGTAACCTCAATTTAATTCTGAAATTCTGCTGCTTTCATAAACAGATATTGCAGTGAATGTCACCACAGGAGCAGAAGACAACTTCTTCTCCCGGGTGATTATTTTATAATGGAGATCATAATTTCTATCACTTTTTCATTACATCTTAACTGTTCTGTCTTGCTTGGCTGCATCCAAACACTTAATGAAATTGCAGCTGTTTTTACATAAAAGAGCCTTGCTACAAAGAGGGCTGGTTGCATGCCAGAGTTCTATGTATTCCAGCCATTCAAAGACTGAATTCAAAGTCTTAAGGCTAATCTAAAAGTGCAGCTATGAAGTACTTAATTAGTCAATAGACAGACAACAATGACTTTTTTTCTTTCCCCCCACCACTAATTATCATGCACATTAATAAGTATGCTGTAGAAGACCTGGGAATAAAAAAAAGACATCCCTTTATAAGTTTCTAGGCTTCTTGTTTTGAAGTATCTCATTGACATTGCATTTGATCTTAATTCACAACCAGCTCACACTGACCCTTGGATCAGAGTCTCCTTAAGTTTTTACCTCAAAATATGGTATTCATGGCGAGCAAGGCAAAGAGAAAATGCACATAAGCCAAAGGAAAAAGAATAAGAGAAGACAAGCTGAAAAACCTTGAAAATTTGAAAGAGAGCTCTATGAGGTTTTTTTTCTTAACTCTGCTTATTTGCTCAATGTAAAAATATAAGCCTAAAATACAGAGCCTCACAGCTACAGGAATCAGGTGTTTGTTTGCTTATTAAGGATCATGCTTTTAATTTCACTATTAAGTAGGTTGTTTGCAAACACATTAAAAACACACAGAAGTTGTGAAAATCTGATTTTTGAATAAGACCTATATTTGCATAAACCACTAATGGATTGACAAAGGTTCATTATGAAGCATTTCAATTGAAAAAAAATTGGAAACACAGTGAGTAGAAAAGCATATTTTATTCCCAAAAATCAACATTACCTGATTTGTGCCTTTAACTGTCATTTAAAAACTTCTACGTATAAGAGAAGCTTTTGTCTAAGTACAGTCATACATATACATGAATCTCTTCCTTATCCAGCAAACATTTCAGACTAATTTTCAGTACTCTTGAATCAGCTTCCTAAATTAATAATTTGTAGGTTTTGTTGTTGTTGTTGTTTTGGACTGATTTCAGGTGGAAAATGATCCACATTGGACCCAGTCCTCAACTGAGACAGAAGTGTAATTTCAGATAGCAGTGTGTAGATAACTCTACACAACTAATGCTGACAATACTTAGAGCAGTATACCTACATTGCTAAATCAAGACCATCACCACAGTATATTCTAGAGTATGATTTGTTGACTTTGGGGAGTTATACTCTAGGGTGGCTGATTTGTTGACTTTAGACTGTATATGGACTGAAGAACACTTTGGTATCTAAAAGGGGATGAGATTAATTCCTGCCATGGTAATTAATAGAATGGGACATATGGGTGTATATTGTGTACATGTACTTTGAATTAAAGCAGTAGGGAGCAGTATGAATCAATAGGAATACAACTATTCCCTTGTTAATGGCAGGGGCACTAGGAGACTAATGACCCATTCCCCAGGCTTTTGAAACTGAAATGTGAAAACAGGGTGGCTTCATGTAAGTAGAAAAGATTTTCAGGCATTCTAGACTTTTAAACCTGCCAGAAATTAATTTGAGAGAGAGCTCTGAGTCTAAGCTATATAATGAATCGAATTTTGGTGTCTAGGATCATGCCTTGTCATGGTTTTTACTACTAATGGCTGTAATGGCAGTAGTCATTATGTCTTTCCTTCTGCCAACATGCACAAGTTCAGCTGAAATGATCATAGCCACCTTCAAAACATGTATGGACCTTGCCCCAGTTATTTTTGTCCATAATAAACTAATTCTTAAATTGTTAAGTAGTAAATAAATCTTCAACTTAAAAAATGCTGCCTTTCTTAAAATAAAATGTATATATGAAAAACACATCACCTCCAACAAGAAGGTCTTCAAGTTATTGATCTGCATCATGAACTGTCTTTCTGGCTATCAAATACTAATGCCTTTGTCAATCAAGAAATATAGCAAGTATTACAGTAATTGTTATATTACAAATATAATAAGTATTACAGTAAATACTAAAGAAACAGTAAATATTATGTTATACAATTTTTAAAAATATTCTGTTTTGGATAAAACATATAGTAATTATAATGAAGCAATATTTGAGGCAAGTGTTTTTACTCCAGTCTGCATTCCCCTTTCTTCTCCAATTAAAATCTATTCATCTTACAGGTACTAAAAAACCCCCAAAACATAACGAACTGTGGTGGGAACTTTAACATCATCACTATGACTGTTGCAATTTCATATTATTTTTTTATTATTATTATCAGGTAAGATTGCTTTTCAGCTGTCGTAGATTTTTTAAGTTTCGCCAACAGATAATTGAATTATTTATAATCTCATTAGCATGCTTGTTGATATTTAATACTAAATGTGCAAGTTATTTTTGTTGCTTGATGGTGATTTTCACATCTTTTGATCATTTTTGTTCCCCTTTGCTTATTATCAAAAGTTTTTAAGGCCCCAATTATCTTTAATTCCATGCCTCAAAAAGAGATCCTTTATTTCAATATTTTTAGAACATGAAAAAGACAAGATACAAGAAGGTAAAACACATTAGCCTATATTTCCATATCTCATCTGTATGAGAGATAAAAAAAAGGAACATCACTTTGAAATCTCTGGTTTTGGTAAGCATATATTTTCACAAAAAACATACAAAGTCGTAATTTTTGCTGCGTTGCGGGGTTGGTTTGGTTTTTTTGTTTGTTTGGTTTTGGTAGTAGTTGTTTGTGTTTTAATCTCTGAAAGAGAGGCTTTCCTGAAATTTTAAATACTATATAAATAAAATAAATAAATACAGAAATACAGAAATTTTAATTGTTATACTTAATTGATTCAAAATAATGCATTCATTATTTAAATAAGTTTACTATTTAATTATTTAATTTTGTGGGTTTTAATTACATACAGCTATTTCCATTTCTATCTCTATGGCTTTTCCCAAAATGCTGCAGGTTGCCTGAAGCTATTCCAATCTTCAGTGTAAGATTTTGACGTTTTTAGGATGTGCTTATTAGACATTCAGGTGAGAGTCTGCATTGCAACACATTCTGTCAATCTCAGAAGTATTTTATGAACACTGTTGTTATGCATCTTCTCTTTCCAGAATAAAAATTACCAAACTTGATAAGCCTACTAAAGACTTAAGCTGCTTCTGAAATCAAGAATTAAAAAATTAACTCTTTCACAGGCCAATAAACCTACATTTACATGTACAACATCCTTTATTAATGTAAGTATTCAATCTGTATTACTTATTATAAGGCTAGATTGCTATGGATTCCCTTTTCACCTGAGTTAGTTTCTTTCCTGATTTAAAGTGACATTAGATGATCTCTGAGCCCAGTTAAATGGAAGTTGATGGAGTCTTCCCAGCTGTGGCTGTCTTTAGATCATAAAATTTATATCTGACAAAGTGGAAGAACGCTGCAATCCAATGTTTAAGGTGATATTTAGAGAGAGAGTATTTAAAAAATGAGCACTGTGAAGTCACAATGCTAATCAAACATCGTGCACAGAAGGGACTGGATAAAGCTGTACAAACTTCAACATTTAAGCAGGACAATAACAAATCATTTCTCCTTCCACTCACCTCCTTGTTTCCATAATTAAAGGATAAGCCAATACTTACCTTGTGTTCACTTTTATGATCACTATATAGGATTCAAACGAAACAAACTTGTAACTTCAACATGCATTCAATGACAAATTCTAGTGCTTCTAGACAGCCATGAGCTGCGGCATCTGGGGAATGGACCACCATTCCAAAAAAGATTGTATGCCATAACAACAGAGGTAGAGAGCAGACATTTCATTGGATTCAATCACAGTGTCTCCCAGTAATTAGCTTGAACCACGCAATTCAGTAATATGACTATTCTGCTTCTTGTAGCTGGAGCTGTATCTTCAAATTTTAGCAAAGAATAGATATAATATCATTCAAGTAAGCAAATTCATTTATTAAGCAATATTCTGAATAAGATTAGAAAGTAGATATTGTAACTTAAGAAAAATATTAATATGTGCAATGCCTTTACGGTCTAATAAAGATGTTTTGTATTTTCATTATATTCTATAATCATGAGTCTTTTGTCTGCCTGCATTGCATAGATCCCTCTAGTCCCTTTCTCATTCTGATGCCAATCCGTTCTCAGAAAAAATACAGTATTCAGCAGTTCTGTCCATTGCATATGAAATCTGTTCATCTCTTCTATTTCATCTCAGTTGTCAGTTATGGCAAAGCTTAGGCAAAGTCTCTAAACTTTTCAATATTCTAAAAATCTGAACAAAGACAAGACTTTGACATATAATGGAGTAGTGCAGAATTTAATGTAAATTTACTATTGAATGAGTATTCAGAAACCACTCATTTGGCTAAGTTGATACACTTTCTTTCACAGCTTTCACTGTCTCTCAAAAATAAAGGCTTACAGATAGAAGGTAGTTTATCACCATATATTTGTGTGATAATTTTACTTTCTGAAGTAGTTTCTTCTTATTCTGTTTTTTAAGAAAATATTATCTCTGTGGAAAATAAAAAGAAAATAATTTTCTGAACATGTTAAGTGTTAAAAGCTTAATCTTACACCATCTACATGTTAGAGTAACTTAGAATCAGCAGACATATTTTGAAAGTTTAAATGCCTTTTCAACAGCTGTTACAGGTCCAAATAAATATCTAGTCTTTAATAGAATCAGTAAAGTTGGAAAAGACTTCCAAGATCTTTGACCAAACACCACCATGTCAACGAAACCATAGCACTAGTGCCAGGTGCAGTCATTTCTTTAACACTTCCAGAAGTGATGACTCTGCTTCTTCCCTGGGCAGCCTGTTCTAATTCTTGACAACCCATCAGTGGAGAAATTCTTCCAGATGTCCAACCTGAACCTTCCTTGGTACGGTTTGTGGCCATTTCCTCTTGTGCCATCACTAATTTCCTGAGAGAAGAGGCCAACCCCACCTGGCTGCAAGATCCTTTCTGGTAGTAGAAAGCGAGGACATCTCCCCTGAGATTCCTTTTCTTCAGGTAAAACACCCCCAGCTCCCTCAGCTGATCCCTGTATGACTCACTCTATTGACCCTTCCCTAAATCTCTTTCCCTTCTCTGGACACACTCCAGCATCTCAATAAATGAATAGTATCTGCCTGTTTCTTTGGTATTATTCTTACCTTTCCATTTTTGTTGAACAAGAGGAAAAAACCCAGCAAAACCCAAACCAAATCAATCCCAACCAACCAAATGAATGAAGAACCAAATACACACTTGCAGATTAGAAGTAATTTGTATTTCTAAGTTCTTTACTAGAACAGAATTGATGTCACTTTCACTTCACTGTCTGTTGAAGTTCATATATGCTTTAAAGCTCCCCTTTTCTAGTCCATAATCTATGATTGCTATGTAATTGTTGTGTATTTTATAGTATATATGTGTTTCTTTTTTTATCTCTAAAACTGGTTCCCAACTACTTCCAAGGTAGTATTTCTTTAATGCCTATTAGTTGACCACTGATGACTTCTTTTTAGCCCTGAGAATTCTGTTTTAACTTTTGTGCAGACATTCAGAGTGTATATTCTTACATCATTACTCTAGAGTAACAAATAATTAATTTTCTCCAGAATAAGTACTGCTTATTACTATCTCTCAGTAATAATATTAATAGAACAGAATTAGTAGCCATTAACTACAAGAAACAAAAACGTTACTATAACAGTAGGTGTTGCAATAAAAAATTATGCTAAGCTAAACCTGAAATAAATTAGATAATATATAATTAGCTTTTTAGCAACTACAGACATTCCTAAAACTGTTCTATATAGGCCAAGTTCAGAGAAAGCAAGCAGGGCCTGTTAAAATTCTGAGCCTTTGTATACTTACTGCAAGGCTGTGGCCTGTTAGTAGTATGGTAACATACTCTCTGTGTACTGGAGGACAGCAATTTTACATTTGTCCAATTGAGTATGCAGTGATAAAGAGCCCTATTTCTCCTTTAAGAAAAAGCTGAAGGGAGGGGAAACTGTTTTTTCTGGTTTTTTTTCTGTTTTCAGAGAGACTACCCCAAGATGCTGAATTGTAAGCATGCATTAAATTCTTCACAATGGAAATCAGCTCCTGACATTGAAAACACTGGAAGAGTTCCAACAGCATAACCCATTTTTCTAATTGCTACAAAGCAACACAGCTCCACTGAAATCAGTTAAGTGCAATGTTTGGCAGGAACTGAGAAAAACAGGAAATACACTTCCATATGCAAAGCCAATTATTTTTGTTGAAACCTTAAGACTAGTCAATGATTATTGGCCCACATTTAGTTTTTATATAACAAGAGGAAAACAATAAAAATAGTGTTAAGGGCTTTGCACTTTACTTTTCTCTATTGAAATTTTACTTTGTAGCCAAAAAATGGAGAATCTTACATATGTTAAGTATTAATTTTAATTGTCTTTATTGATCTCAAAAATTGCTTTTGCCCAGCAATCAAGTCTACTTTTTTTTTAATGACCACTGGTGAGTTATTTATAGCTATGGGATCTCCTTTATAATCCTATACTTTCCTTTTCATATCATCATATCATATATCATCATATCATATATCATATATCATATAATATCATTGTCTGCAGCCTTTTCCACTTCCCTTTGTCCCTTTCAAGACTGCTGTTGTTCCATGATTTCTGGGTTTGTATAGCTACTACTGTTAGTGTGATAAATATTTCCTTCTATATAGCATAACTACTTTCCACTACCATCTATAAAAATAATACACCACATGATTATATAAATATAAATTTAAACTAAGAAATTGAGTAATAATTAATAAAATGATAATTATTAAACTGAGTAATAATTAGTAAATTAATGATATGGATAAACAAGCTCATTTTCTTCAGACAGCCAAAGATTAGGACAGACAAAACTGAAAAAGTTCTTCAAGCCTTGAAAAGCTGAACAAAGCTTGTTATTTCTTGCTAACACTGGTTCCTGCCTGGCATTTTATTTTTAATAGTCAAAGAGAGACTACAGAATTCTTGCTAGTTCACACATTTGTAGAACGCATTTTCTAAGGTGCAACCCATCACATCAGCTTGTGGATAGCTAACCTGCTTAGTAGTTTTCCAATTAAAAGTTCTGACCTTGTATTTCAGAACTGTTGTCTGTGGTTCTGTGATGGGTTGGCCTTGGTTGAATGCTAGTTTCCTACCACACTGCTCTAGCACTCTGATCCTCAACAGGACAAGGAAGAAGAAAATAAGATGAAAATAAACACGTGTGGATCAAGATAAAGGCAGTTTCGCAAAGCAAAAGCAAGGTTGAGTGCACAGAGCAAAGAAAAAATCGATATATTTTTTTCTCTGGTTCCCATCATCAAACAATGTCCAGCCCTTCCAGAGAAGCAGGGCTTAGCACACATAGCAGTTGCTCTGAAAGACTAATGTCATAATAATGAATTATTTCCTTCCTCTTCTTTTTTCTTAACTTTTATGTCTGAGCAGAGGTTTTATGGTATGGAATATCCCTTTTTGTCAGTTTGGGTCAATGATGTTCCCCCAGACTCCACTGGTGGGAGGAGGAACGTTGGAGAGACAGCTGTGGGAACACTGCTCAGCAGTACCCAAAACATTGCTGTGTTACCAACACCTTTCTAATACCAATGCACAGCACAGAGCTATGAGGCTGCTGTGGAGAGAATTAACTCCATCTCAGCCAGATTAAATACAGCCTCATATGCTCAAGATCTGCAGTAATAAGAACTTCAACAGATGCAGGTGAGTAATTATCATGCTATGTTCACAAAAAAAAAATTCTAGTACTTTGGGATACTGCAGAAGTTTGTAATTCACTCCCACTTCATGTTGGATTCACATACTGCAAACTGTATTTCAAAGCCTGTCAGACTTCCAGAAATAACTAGGTCCTGACCTACAATTGTTGAGCAGAAGAGTAGTGATTTCATGAAGTGATTTAAGAGCAATTACTGGAGGAAAGTTCCCTGGGTCATGCTGCTTCTATAAAATCTAAAGGAAATAAAACATAAAAATTCCCTAAAATCCTCTGCATTTCTGGTACAATCCCATAAGTTCAGTGGCCAAGCTGCAGGCTTTTTTCATGTATCACAATTTCAAATTCTGTTTTATGTTAGGTTTACACTCTTATTTAGCAGTCATCTCTTCATGAGTGGAGCTACACAGAAGTAAATTAATATCTTCTCTGAAAACAAAATTGGTAAATTAACCATCCTACAGAACCTACAGTCAAGCACACCTAACAAAATAAGGATCTATATTCAGGCTCAAATATGTAAGAACATGATCTGTTTGAAACACCTGTTCTGAAAGTGTTCAAAGACCCTTGGTTGTATTCAATCTTTAGTTGAAGCTATCTCAGAATCAGGACAAACCACAATTGCTGTTGTGTGAATACTATGTCAACTAAGTGGGAGTAACACTACTTTAGCACTTGTTACTAAGGTAATGTTGTTGACACGTTGTTTAGAGACTGGAATTATAATGCTGATCATTTTGTTTTCATGCTGCTTCTAATAGTAAAGTCACTACCACCAGAAGTAGAAAATATATTTTCTTCAAAAGAAGAGAGAAAGAAGAAAATTTAAATCAATCTACGGCTATCAATCAGGCCTTAAAGTAAAACCCAAGCCAGGGTAGGCATTAGGACTCTGTAAAGTGAAAATATTTGTAAGAATGTTAAGACAACTGAAATCTGAAAACTGAGTCTCAAGGAGATTAATTTCTATACACATGGGTTCCTCATGGAAGAAGATGGCTACACAGGAGTACTTCCAGAGAACTTCTGTATTTACAACCTATTGTATAATTGCATTATACAAAAATGCAGATTAAAGCTTTTGTGTCTGCTGAAGAGCATTCCAACACAAAATGTGTACTTTTCTGGATAATTGCCAGAAGAATAAATAGAATTTTTGAATAGAATAAGAGAAAGTCATTCTCCATTTTCTTGCTGTAAAGCTTTGCAGTGTTAAATGAGGAACAGAATCTAGATTCATAGAGCAAAAGAAAGAATAAATGTGTCTAAGTGTACCCTTCTGACTCTGACACTCATTTAAAATAATATCTTGTATAATGCATGGACAGTGTTTGGATAAAATGGGACTGAATAGCATGCTATCAGTTCCATAAATAGAATGCAAATTTTCACCATCACAAAGGATTTCCTAAACTCTAGGTCATATGGTTCTGTTTTACTGGCTTGAAGGAGAGACTTCCTTTCCTTCTGAATCTATTATTGCTATTTCAGATACAGTAATATCATCTATATTTAACTTTAAGCTGAATTTCTTTTTGATGACTGTTCTCTAAGCAGTTCAGAAAAGTCTATTCTCTAGGCAGTAAAAAACATTTCAACTGTGTTTCTAAAGTGATTACTGGACTAATCACTTCCATTCAAGAGTGAAAGGAACCAAATGGCCTATAACAACATGTGCCTAGCTAACACACAGGACTATCTACACATGCTAAACCAAACTTCTTTAGGATCTTTGAAATTGTACAACATAAAGACAGATGTTTGCTTGGCTCAGATGTAGCAATAGGCATAAATAGCAACCAGGAAGAGGTTTTTCTGTGTTTCTGTAAATGTTCCACTTCAGCTGTTCATTTTCAACTTTATAGATGGACTTTTGTTCTTGTTTCTGTTTTTGTTTTATCACAGTAAGGCTACTTTGTTATGTATATAAATACTTAAAAAAATTAAAAAATTAATTTACAGAGATTTATATAGAGAGACTTATAGTTTTCTGCCCCCAATCTCACACCAGAATGGCTTTTCTAAAACCATTTACTGAAAGAGAATTCTAGTTTCCATGATTTCCCAGTATTCATTCTCAATAGGTGTCAAATTATTTGATATATCTTTGTAGCTCATAATTTATAAAGCAGACAAGCATAAACAACAAGGAGACTTGCATAAAATTTTACAGAAGAACAGTGTCTCTATTTTTCTATGGAAAAAACCCCACCCTTTTACTGAAGACTGCATTTTATAACAAAAGTGGTACTAGAAGCAGCAAAATGATTGAAAGTCATTTATATTTCAGCATGAAATTCTCCTAAAGGGAAATCTGGGCTAAAACCATCACAACAGGAAATTTTGTGTGGAAAAAATGTGCACTGTACTTGTGTAAAGAGGCCAGACACAGTAGGTAAGTACCTTTACAGGAATCCCTTTGGAGAAACAATCTTATTGCTAAGTGCAAAATGAAACAAAAAGTTAGGCTAATGGAACAACTTGTTTTTTTCCCTAGAACTGCAATATGAATTAATCAACACACAAGAAATTTTGACTTCCTTATATGAAAGGAAAACTAAGCAGATAAAGTACTCAAAAATATTTTTACTTATTCAACACAGTATTTTGATTCCCTCCCATACCACCACAATGCTTTGGTCTCCAAAGTATCATGGAACAAGCACTTTCTCTATATCAAAGGCCCAAGAAAAAAACAAGGCCCTGACAGTGACATTACATCAGAACTTGAAAAGTTTTCCTTATACCATCAAACTTCTCTGCCTTGGAAACCTTGAAAAAAGCACAGCAACTCTCCCTTTCATGGAAAAATTAAAAACCCATAAGTAAAAACATAAGAAATTGAATAACTTTTAGGCGTCAAGTACCATTCATAGGTATAGGCCTAGAAATTACAGAATGCACTACTGCAGGGTATCATTCTGTCACTGTTTATTATAAAGGAACAGGACAAAATTAGCTGGAAGTCCATTTCAGACAGATGAGTTATTTTTCATCATTTTAGTTTTGTTTAGGAAACATAGTAAAGACTGTTAGAAAGTTGTAGAAATGGTAGTTTAAGGAACTGGAGTTCAAAACAAAATATTAAATTGCTTTATAGCATATTTGTAGTTCTCATGAATAAAGTAAGAACAAAGCAAAAAACTGCAGAGCACAAAGGCTTGATGGTAGAAAAAAATGGTATTTCAATCTGAACAGGGGTTTCTTTGAAAGCTTGTTGCCTGCTGTCAACATTTCGAGAATTTCAGTCAATGAAAATATGGATTTTGCTCATTCAGGTGATCTTTGTCAGAGAAATATAAAATTAGAAAACGGCCTGCAGCTGAATTATGTGTAGCTAGATTTATAAAAAGGTTAGCTCGTTAAAAGAACAAGAATATACATGGAAGTTAAAAGTTTCAAACAAGAGAAATGCTTTTATGGCCAGTTTTAATTTCAAGCTAGGCTGTCAAGAGTTAATAAACTGAGGCCATCAAGTGACCCACTCCAAAATAAGCCAGGCTTAGAAATTTGTTTAGAATAAAGCAGGAAAGGTTCCTGCCCAAAGATCACTGAAGAAGAGTCTACATTTAAGATCACAGAACTCAAACAACCACGACCTCCTCTCCTGGCTACACAGTTCCACTTCTCTCAGCCTTTCCCTAGGGGAGAGGTGTTCAGTGTCCCAGTGGTCTGCTCCAGACCTGGACCCAGCGCTCCAGATGCATTTCACCAGGGCTGCTCTCCCACCACCCCTGACCTGCTGAGCACTGCTAATGCAGAGCAGGGCACTGTTAGCCTTCCTTGCTGCCAGGACTCATTGCTGGCATAACATTCCATTTGCTGAAACTAAATGAAATCTAGACATAGTTGCACCTGAAGTTACTCTTGGAAAACATTTTCTGAAAACAACCCCTGAAGGCTCTTATAGATTTATCATGTAGAAAGAGGGATTTTGCCTACAGGAAATATTCTGATATAGCCTAGGATAAATAGATGTTTATTTTTATAACCCCATCATGTTGTTAGCCTATAGTTCATGATGCAATTTACCAGATATTTTGTCTCTTCAGTTTCCAGATGGTGATCCCCAGTGTAAAGTGAACATTTTTAAAACTAATTTTTAAGTTTGTGGACAAGGGGGAATGGTTTTAAGCTGAAAGAAGCTATGTTTAGATATGGTGTTAGAAGGAAATTCTTTAGTGTGAGAGTGGTGAGATACTGGAACAGACTTCCCAGAGATGGTATGAATGGTCCTTCCCTGGAAGTATTCAGAGCCACCTTTGGGGGGTCTTGGGCAATTTGATTAAATGGGTGGCTTCCCTTCTCGTGGCAGGGGGCTGGAAATTAGAACATCTTTAAGATCTCTTCCAACCCAAACCATTCTGTGATTCTATGGTGAATGCTGTTAAGCTTAATATGGTTCTAGATATAATAGAGAAATTATGTCCTGTAAACAGATTTTTTCGTCTTCATAATGATGATAATTTTAATGAATAAATTCTGCTTGTGGGAAACAATTTATTTTAAGTGCCAATATTTTCCCTTTGTTGGAGATTTGGTACTCCATTGAAGACTGCTTTTGGTGTAATTTGATGTATGTACTATTGATATGCATTAACATCCCCAGAAATATTTAGGAGACTTTCCAAGGATTGTAATGGGAGCTTGATCCATCCCTTTATATCTAGAATAACAACACAGTGGTAGGTATTCAACACTTAAAAAAAGAACTATGAGCTCTGGGAAACAGGTTTCAATCCCCTATCTCTTCTTGGTGTTATTAACACAGGGATTCTAGGTCAATATTAAACTGAAGATGGTTCTCTTGCTGTGATCTGAAATTCTCTAGGTGAAGGTTAATGGGGAGTAATAACTCTGCCTGAGCCACACTTCTCCCCATCTATCTCTCTGTTTGCATTTTTATCTGGCTGATCACTGACAAAGAAAAGGGACCATGAAAAGGCTGAGATCTCCGAGTCTCTGTGACTCAGGTGGGGATCAAACCACCTGCTGGCTGAATGAAGAGGCACACATGTATGCAGACAGGTTTTATAGAAAACTCCAGGAGTTTCTAGTCTTCTTTATGGGAGTATTTAGGCCAAAGGCTTTGGAGATACAAGGTTTTCAAAGGCATTCTTCAACTGTCTATAACAATGTTAGAACTGTCTAGTCTACTGTTTTCCCTGTAGGTTTGTCCTACAAGGAATCTTAATAAATCATGTTTTCCTCCCCTCCAATATTATGCTGCAGTCAAAGCATTCCTTATTGTACAGAGGCTGTCCTGCACTTGCTCAGTTCTCAGACAATACATAGGAAAAAGGAAAAATAGGTAAACAATTTTACCCTTTTTTTTTACCCTTTTAATGAATTAGTTATGGTTTTCCATTTTGTTGTAAAGGATCATTTTTAACATCTTACAATTCTGCTTTCCTGATCTTAAAAATCTCCTTTGAAAAACAGTCATTTCTTTCAAAAATAATGTGTACAAATAGGGAATACAATGCAGCCAATACACAATACAACAATATCCAAGATTTTTTTTTTGTTTTGGTCTGAGAGAAAACTCATATGTCTAAATATGATAATTAATTTACAATATCTCTGGGTGATTGATCTTGACTTTTTGCTTCAGAAAATAAAAATACATGAACATTCATTTCTCAAAAATCATGCCTATAGCTCTATATGAGGCCTTTAATAGCTATTACCATACACTTGGCACCATAACTGACCATTTATGTGGTCCTGTAGAAGACAGACATACAGGTAAAAAGCCTGGCACTGTCCAGCACCACTTCTAGGTCATTAAGCTTTTCTTTTAGCCCCATCTTTTTCTTGAGGACTTTGGAGGATAGAGATAAGAAAAAGGATTTCAAATCTATCTTTCATCACAGTTATATATCATAAAACAATCATTTGAGCAATTGCTTCTTGAATCACTTTCAGAACCTTTCTGTAAACTATGGAAAATGAGTGAATATGAAATACAAAACCAAATACTTTTAAGATCAATATTTCAAGTAAGAAATTAGAACTAAAATGATTGTGGAAAAAAACATAGAATAGCAAGAAAGGGGACATATTTTAGGAGAATTTTCCTGAATTTAATTTTAAAAATTATTTTAGAGATTTAAAATTAAAGTAATCAATTTTAAATGCCTATACACGTATACTGTATACTATATATATATACAGTATAAAGTACACTATATATATATAATGCCTATACTCACTCCTTTTCTGGCCCTTTCCCCCAGCATTTATTGCTGAGCCTGACATCATCTGGTATGGAATGCCAACCCAGGCCAGCTCTCTGTCCCAGCTGTGTCTCCTTCCACCCCTTGCCAGAGCCACCTTGCTCATTTTCACTGGGGAATAGGGCAGAGTAGGGAGGAGAGCCCATTTTGCAAGAACTACTCAGCAATAGCCAAATTATTGAAATTTTACCAGCAGTGTTTAAGCCAAAAATCCAAAGCTCATCATCATAGGGGCTGGTATGAAGAAAATTAAGTTAATCCCAGCCACTTTTTTACATAAGGACGTGGCAGGCATTACTGTACTGAACTACAAAGCAACAGAATTTCCTAGCAAAGGTTTGAACCCTTCTGTTTGCTTATCCATTCACTGTATTTGATCATTAAAAAAAACTTGGTGAAAATATCTCTCAAGAAATGAATTCTTAGACTCATAAATTGAAGGCTTCAAAGATCCATAGCATGTAGACTGTGAAAGTGTGTGTTTGAATAGTTTTAGAACAAAATGATGAATGCAGATTTCTACATCCAGGATTTCTTCATTAGCTTTAGAGGAAATGTGTAGGAGTATAAAGATCCACACTGTGGGCACTGATGAATTGAGTAGGGCTTAAGCAACCACAGGCAAAAATCAATATGAACACAAGTTCTGAAAAAATGAAATATTAATAATTGAGAAATAGAGTCTAAATTTGATTCATGTGCATACGATGTGGTCATTGCAGAGCTTTAGCAGGTTTCTTGACTTTTTTCTTTTAAATCCAATGAAGCAGGCAAAGTCTGCTTTCCACAGGAAGACAGAAAAACAGGATTTACTTTCTTGAATAATAGCATATACTGCAATAATAACTTACTTTTTACCCTGTCTCAAATAATTCACAGAAACTGTTGGGGTGGGGGGGAAACAGCCACTAATGGAATGTACATCACAGACCAGCAACACTGCAGGCATTTCCAAAATAAACAATGCATTTCACATCAAAGTCATAGGCAACAATTTGTGACTAAGAACTGTTTAATAAACTCCGTTAAAGAAGAATGTAAAGAATACTTTTCAGAACATCTGAAGAATCTGAAAACTTTCAGAAAACCTTTGCCTGAAATTCAGTTATCACTGTGGGCTTTTGAAAGCACTGAAATAGGTTCATTGCTTTTTCTTTTAAATAAATCCAGTACATGAAAGCTTCCAGAACTACAAAATACAGAAAAAAACCCCCAAAGTTAAGAAATGGAGAAACATTCCCTGAACCACTCTCCATCCTTTTAAAGATTTAACAATTAAACAAAAATTTCTGAACTTGTAACATCTTAGGCCTTCATGTACATCTCTCTCACAGTCCTGTGAAAATTAGAAAATAAGAATTTAAGAGAGTTTTGTAGGATTTTGTTAAATTGTGTAGCAATAATGAGCAAACATGCTTTTTTCTGCAAGACAATTCTGTGTCTGCTGCCTACCTCTCAGTACTTTCTTTGAAACAATGAGTTTTATCCTTTTTTTATTTTTGGTGCAGAAGCAGGATTTGATTAGTTTTGTGGGCTTTTTGTTTGTCTTCTGGTTATTTTCAAGCTCTAATTATCTACATTCTGTTGAAGAGAAGAATCATGACACATAAACAGTTGGACAAGAAAACACTTTCACCACAACATTTTCTATTTAAAGTGGAATTAACTCTTGTAATGAGGTAATTGGCTGCAGTGCCTCTGAGAAAAGAACCACATCATCATTCTGACATAATCTAGCATTTATTTATTAATTTGAGTATAGTGGTGGATAGCAATATCTAGGCAGACAGGCTAATCCTACATAGCACGTACCACATCCTGCAGCCACATCCATGCCCTTCCAGTCCCGGTTGGAGCGGCAGCACAGATCCAGGGGCTCAGATGCTGACTGCTGGATTCCTTTCTGGTGGCCTGGTCTCTGTGTGAAACTGTTCCACGCTGGGCTCAGCCTTTGCCATGGTGTCTGAGGGCCACACGTGGTGCGTTGATCTCACCCACATCGAGGAGCAGGCTCTCTTACATTATAAACTAGAACATCACTGCAAGATGATGCTGCTCTTGCTAACAAGTAGACTGAGGCCAAACTCTTGCTCTATATCCAACAATTAGCAGTTGACACAGTTTTCATCAGGCTTTCTCTCACACACTAGTTTTCAGCCCCAAATATGTTACAAATACGTGAAGTCAGCAAAAATTACATAACCTAAAACGTGTGTGTATTACTTCTTTGTATTCCAGCTCATCTTGAGCTAATCTATTCAGATCTGAAATCCTTTATTTGAGCAGTAATTTAGGGTAGACTTCATACCATGTCAATGTCTGAAATGAAATTTGTTACAGCTTTTCTAATGAAAATAAGCCCTCTAACTAGTCAAGAAATTACACATATGAGGAGTTTTATATTTTTATGCAGCTAGTTTCATAAGAAACCCTTATAGCCCAGTTCAATTACATCACTGGAGATAAAATCAGGCAGAAGGGTTCACCCTGGTTTGTCCCAAAACTGTCAGCTATGGGGTAAAATAAGAAATTACATGTGTAAACAAAAATCAAGGTAGGCAAAGATAACCTTTGATTGTTTGTGATCAGTTCTTCAGTTTGGGGCTGCAGCCTTCACCAAATCACTTCATGTCTATTTTCCCCTCGCCACATCACTTCATGTCTATTTTTCCCTCACCCCATCACTTCATGTTTATTTATCATTTGTGATGAATTTTCACAGTGTCCCAGTACCTGGATGTGACAAGTATGCAATACTATATTTCTAGGCTGCCTAAGTTTTGAAAACTTTCCAACAGCAAATGCTTTCCTGTTTAAGATCATTAGCAAAAAAACCCAAGCAAGCTAGCATATCAGTTATACATTAGCTTATATATTGTAAAAGAAAATGGAAAGAATAGGTATGAGGTGTGATAGGTGCTTCATGTGATATTGAAGGAAGAAATAAGATTAGTTCTATAAGCTTCACTCTGAATGAAGGGGAAGTAAGAAAATGCAGCACTATTTCTCAGCAGTAAACTACAGCTTTTATAACAGAAGTATCCCCAGTATGGACAAACATTTGGTCTTGATGGTTTTGAGTAGTTGGTTCACTGCTCTACTTATTTATATAATTTTCCAATTTCATAGCATTTCATTTCCTAACAAATTATTTCAAAGTTCTATAGATTGTAAGTTGAGAAAGTGCTGCTCTAACTCAAATTCTGCATAAATTTACATGCAATTCTGAAAGTTTTATATATATAAAAAACCCAGTTGACTATGACAGGCAATAGGTATCTTCACCTAAAACTAAAAATTTCATTCATATCTGCGACCCATTTATTTAAAGGTTTTACCCACAGAATAGTTGTCAGATCTGTTTTGTTTTCATGAGTGCACAAGCTAATTGGGATTTTCCTTAACTTTCTTTTTGTTAAACTCAACATGTAGCTTGACTTATCAAAGGTTCATTATTATAGCATGTTTCCATATATATTTAAATATTCACTCAATTTAGTAACATCCTACAATCTATATCAGAGCCATGTCAAAAAATTATCTTTTCTTCTTTATTAATTTTCAAAGTGTATTTAATTTCTTTCCCAGCTCTTTGATTCATACTTGTATCTAATTATGTTAAAAAATATATTTATATTACTGATTTAATTATATTAGTCATTAAATTCTAAAAAAATGTGTAACTCTTAAGTCTAGGCTTCTGAGCAGAATTAGAAGTCATATTTAGTTCTATTATAAAATGTATTCTCACCTCTATTAAATCTCATTTTAATACTTCATTATATTAATTAGAGCAAACATGATTTTAAAAAAGTTCCAGATATTTTTAATATTACTGCAAGTCAATTTTACAGAAATAATGAGATTTACTTGTGTTCTCTTCTTGAAAGACAGAACTTTTATCCTCCAATACTCAATTACATAAGAGAGATGCAGTCACCTTGTTGTCAATGTGCTTTTGGCCATTTTAACAAACAACAGATTTTTTGCTCTCTCATAGAAGATATTGAAAAATGATTTAAGAATGATTTAAACATCACTTACTTCCAAGATTATCAAGTATTTGGACTGTCAGAAATTCAAAAACAAATACAAAACCCCCAGGTAATCCTACCTTTGGCAGCATGCTGCTCCAGCTCCTGTTCAACCCATGCAGGCTCCCTAAATAAGTCAGCAAAGTAATTTTTACATCTTAAATATGCTAAATCTTCCCAAAAGCTTTCCAGTTCTCAGCTTCTCCGTTTTATAATCCACACTTCTGGCAGTGTGCAGATTTTAAATGACTTTGTGATATTGCTTGTATTCCCAGTAATAACTCTTCACATCCGCTTTAAGTATTATGGGATTTCAGAACTTATTTATGTGTAAAATCTTTTGCAAAAGAGAAAAAAAAATTGAGCTCTCAAAAACTTTGTTACCTTGGAGGTCTCTGCCTGCTGGCTGTAAGTTTTATATGCTACCATGAACTATCTTGAAGTCATCCACTATAAACTACAGACAAAAGTAAAATCTCTTTGCCAGGTACCTTGAGACTTGTTATAACATGAAAGTAACTTTCCTGGTACAGGATCAATCCATCTACTCCAATTGATTCTGGTTTAACTAAAGGTATATCACAATCATTTCTATGTGCTTTACCATTTTGTTTGCACAAACAACTACATAGCATGTCAATTTATACTTTTATCTATACAGTTACTCTGATTATTATTTCTTAAGTGCTGTTACAGTGAAGAAAAAATTCTGTATATGAAAGTCACCACTGAGAAGTTGCACACTGAAAGACACATTGAATGGACATTCAGATTTATTGGGAAAGATACTCATCTGCTTTCTCTGCATCAGAAGTGTCACTGAGAGATAAATATCAGAAACAGAATGGTTTTTACTTTTTTATAAATGCAAATCTTCTTTTATAAACATGTATTAAATCAATTGAGGAAGAGATCAATCATTATAAATTCCAATGACTATATTAATTTGTTTGGACTAAAAATGTCAAGTAACACACTGATGAGATTAGTGAAATTAAATAAAATAGAAAACGCTGATTTTACTTATTTTTGTGCATAGAATATTCTTAGTCAAAAACATTATGTTATATACTTTTGAATGAAGTAATAAATACTTTCATTGAATGCACATAATATTGAGAATGGATAGCTGAACAGAGAAGGCAAAGAGCTTCTTAATTGCTAGAAACTAGTGTTGAATCCCTATCAAGGAGTCTTGAAAGCAAAATAATATGCTTTTAAGTTCAAGGACAAGTAGTAACAAATTATGTCAATCCAAATACTGATCTACTTCAGCCCCTTGGCATCTTCTGTTTTACTTTAGTTTCTAAATGAAGACACAAACACCTGTTTTTGCAGCAGGTGGTATTTGTTTATTATAGCTCTTCCTGCTGAGTTTTAATCAGCCTGCAGCTGCAGAATCCAGACTAAGGAATGGTTATAATACCAGATTTTCATATATAAGTAGTATTGGTCCAGAGAAAATTTTTCATGCTTCATTTCCATCATATGTTACCAATCATATAATTTCCTTCTCACACTCCAAGTTTTTAATTAAAGAGTAAATTCATGTATAATGCCTGTAAAAGAAGTTTTGAACATCGTGCCCTGAGGGTGTTATTTGATTGTATTTTCTTATTGCAAAATCTCCAATTTTTGGAAGAAGATTCTCAAATCTCTGCCAATTTGTACCCCTGCCATTCTTTACTGGGAGAATCAAGAAGCTAAAAAAAAAGTCAAGGGACAAATTAACAGCATGTAAATCCCTCTATTCAAGTGCAATTTAAATAAGAAAAAGGTGCTTATGAGACAGGAGAAGTAGGGTAAAACTTTCTTTTTCAAACTATAAGGTAAGAACACTGAAGTAATAATGTAGAGACATTATTAAGAAACTCTTCCTATGTATTGAGATATGCTTTAATGTTTTTATCCTTATTAAAGGCTTTCTATTCATGATGAGCATGCAATATAACTGAATTCTATCTATTGTCATTAATAGAATGAATTCATGGGCATCAGACTACCAGACATTTTGCAAAAATGTTATATTAATTTTGCTTGGTATTAAAGCAACAACTATTCAATGAAGCTTATAGAATTCAAGAATTTGTTAAAAATAAAGGCAGAAAAGGTCAAAAAAAGTGAGATTTTACTGTGTGTAATGCCAGAGTTGCTTCAGTGCAACTAGAGTGAAGTCAAATTGGGCAGTGAAACACTGGAATATGTTGCCCAAAGAAGTGGTAGATGCCCCATCCCTGGAAACAACCAGGATCTGGTTGGATGGGGCTCTAAACCAGGTCTAGTGGAAGGTGCAATTCATACGATTTGACTCCTGTGGCATTCACATTCTCTGAAGAAGTTCCTTCACCCAGGGTTTTTCTGCTGGGAAGCTGAAAGGCAGCAAGAGACACCTCAGAGAAAAGGAAAACAATTCTTATCTCATTTGCTTCTCCTGTGTTTTGTGGAATGCGTTTGGAGATTTTATCCAAGGTGATTGCCTGATTGGACTCCTGTGTGAGTTATTTTGACTCATTGGCCAATTGGGGCCAAGCTGTGTCAGGACTCTGGAAAGAGTTACAAGTTTTCATTACTATCTCTTTAGCATTCAGTAAGTATTTTTTGTTTAGTACAGTATAGTATAGTATTCTTTAATACAATATAGTATAATAAAGTAATACATTAGCCTTCTGAGAACATGGAGTCAGATGCATCGTTCTCTCCCCTCATCAGTGGACCTGCATTTACAAAAGACTTCAGGTTAGTTTCAGTCCCCACAGGGTCGCAGCTCATTCCAGGAGCCTGTTCCAGCAGGGACTCTCCATGGGGTCACAACTTTCTTTGGGCAAATCTGCCTCAAGGAGAACAAGATATGTCATCTCATCTGCACTGCAGGCTGCAGGGGAGCTTCTGCCCCAGTGTTGGAGCACCTCCTTCTCCTCTGACCTCAGTGTCTGCAGAGCTGCTTCTCTCACATCTCACTCCTCTCCCAGCTACTGTTGCACAGCATTTTTTCTCCTTCCTTAACAAGGTTTTTGTTAAGGTGCTATCAACAGCTTTGATTGACTCAGCTTTGTCTAGAGATGGGTCTGTCTTGAAGCCAGCTGGAGCTGCCTGTTGGACATGAGGGAAAGTTTCTGGCATGATCTCACGGAAGGCATCCCCACAGACCCCCTACCAGCTTCCAAAATTTTGTTAAAACCAATACAAGGGATCCACAGCACAGTGTGTGACAGTATTTGGCTTGAAACAAACTCTGAAAAGGTAATTTTCCAATGGAAGTGGGGCTTTTTTTAGTTTGTGTTAATGCAGCATCATGATCACAGCATCTTGCTACATATCCATATAAATACCTTTGCAAGGTTGAA
Source organism: Zonotrichia leucophrys gambelii (assembly GCF_028769735.1). Classification (NCBI taxonomy): domain Eukaryota; kingdom Metazoa; phylum Chordata; class Aves; order Passeriformes; family Passerellidae; genus Zonotrichia; species Zonotrichia leucophrys. The sequence continues at coordinate 61,547,653 of NC_088173.1, forward strand.
GTTCTTTTGTTTCCTGAGATTTCCACTCCCATTTTTCAGTTTTCTCTGAAGTCAAGAGTTGGGGGTTTTGTTGGTACTTTTTAAAAAAGTAATTTTTCTTTTTTTACTATATTTCTGTGTCATGAAGAATTGTAATATCCTGAGCCCCTGACCACCAGAAGTACTAAAGGAGAGAGCAAGTAAGTAATAGGTATGTGGCTCCTAATTAGACATTAAATTAGGACGAGTGCTCTCAAGGACACAGTCATTTCAAGCATCTCTTGAGAGAAGAATTTCAATGATCAATACAGTTCTTCCTTTGTGGAGGAAAGGGGAACAGTAGAAAAGAGAATGAAATTATTTTAGTATTTTTGTTTCTTTTTTCTTTTTCATTTAGTCAAGTTTTTGTACTTCCTGCTGGTAAAAACTGATTTTTTCAATTTAAACTACTAAAAATAGACATTTATATAGGGTTTTCAAGACATAAAACATGCTAACAGCATTTGTTAAAATCATGAAGTCCTTATTTTTATGGAAAATGTCATTCTCTTCGAAAGTATCACCATGCTGAAAGGTTATGTGTATAGACAATATTGCATAGAGCCACAGAAAGCATGGCAAATTAATTCATTGCTCCTTAGCTTTTGCTGCTGCTTTTCATCATGGATGAAACAGACACAGTGGACATTTTTATCCTTTCTACTAGGCTTAAGGCATTACAAGAACTGCACACAATAAAGGATCACATGAAGGGGCTTTAACAGAAACAATATTTGTCCTGAGAAAGTTTGCTTTCTTTAGATGAAATTTATGCCTCATTGTGCTATTGAACTCATAATGATAAACATTAACCCCTAATATTAGATGGTCTATAGTCTTTCTGTACTGGTTTTGGCTGGGAAAGTGTAAATTTAGTTCCTAGTAGCTGGTATGGCTCTGTGTTTTGGTTTTGTGCTGGAAACGTTGATATTTTATTATTGTTTAACCTTGCTTGCACAGACAAGGCCCTTTTGGCCTCTGAGCCCAGCCCACCAGTGAAGAGTCGGGTACACAACAGACTGGAAGGGGACACAGAAGGGACAGGCAAACCCCACTGACCCAAGGGATATTCCACACCATGTGACAGCAGGAGCAGCATTTAAAGCTGGGGGAAGAAAAAAAAAGGGGAGATTTTAGAGTGATAGTGTTTGTCTTACAAAGTCACTGTTACGTGTGATGGGGCTGTGCTCTCTGGAGATGGCTGAACATACCTGCCTGCCCACACGAAGTTGTGCATGAATCCCTTGTTCTGCTTTGCTTCCTTGCACAGTTTCTGTTTTACCTTTAACACCTTTTATCTCATCCCACGTGTTTTCTGACTTCTCTGATTCTGGAGGTGGAGTTACGATCTCTGGAAGAGTTAAAAAATTGTGTGGATGTGGCACTTGGGGATGGATTCCATGGTGAACATATTGAGGGTCAACAATGCTGGTAGCTGAACTCAGCGATCTTACAGGTATTTTCCTACCTTAATGTTTGTATTATTTTATGATTCTTGCCCCTATTTCCCCAGGAGTCTGTGTGCGTGTGTGTGTGTTTGTGTGTGTGTGTTTGTGTGTGTCTGTCCACATGTGAGTGACCAGCAGTGTGGGGTTTAGTTGCTGGCTGGACTTAGTCCCCCCCAGAAAAGAAGGCTGCCTGGAGTTAACATCCCCCTCAAAAAAACTTAGTGCTATTCCTGGTTCAAAAATCTGATCCAGAAATTGTTAGAAATTAGGAAAGGACCATGGGAAAAACTTCACCCAATTTATTCTGTGAAGATCTGTCCTAGAAAATTTATATTGATTGTTACTGAAAGTATGGTATTGGACGACTGACACTTCAGAGATTCTTAGGGCTTGCCTCAGTTCCTCAAAAAAATCCAATATCTTAGGAAGTTTTGGTCTGGATATGAGACCCAGTGAAATTTCCAGATAACTGCTTGCCTGTTAAACCCAGTAAATGAAAAGAATGTTAGAAGACTTGGAGTTGCAGCCTTGAAAGCACCTGGGAAAATGGGTGGCAGTAAAGAAAAGCTGGAATCAAAGTTCTCAGCCAACAGAATTCTGGCAATTACACCACTTCCCAAGCACATGGCAGCGTGTGTGGCACCCAGAAGATTACACAGCAGAGATGTCAGCAGTCTAGCAAACAGCAGAGCTGTCTATAAGTAGGCCCTTAACAGATTGCTTTGTGGAAGTGTGGCTTCAGAAAAGTAATTGACATGAAGTTTCAAAGTGTACGTATATAAATATATATCATTATATACATATACAGATAAATATTGTTGTAAATAATTCCCCAGTATTTGTTTTGCTTGAGTCACCTTGACCAGATTCACAACTTCTGAGGCACTGGTCATATCTACTGGACAGCATGCATTATCCAAGCCTGTCCTCTTCAGTAACCTAGTTCTTATAGCACAGTACTCACAAACCCACCAGACTTGAACTAAATCAGGTTATCATGCATTGTCTTTTCTATATTAATTAGTACCAGTTCAAAGTTCTAATGTAACTTCATTAACTTAGGAAAGAATGATTTCCTTAAAGGATAATATGAGCTACAAATGATTAAATGAATCCTTCAGAAGTTCAGGTCCTTTTGAAACTTTTATAGAAATCCTGAGCCCTAGTTTTGCAAAAATGTAAAAAACATGACTCTAAATAAGTGATATTCATCAAAATGAAATCACAAGAATTTTTGCTGAAATTATGCCAGATCACTAGGTGCAGAACTATCCTATTTTGTAGTCCTGTGAGACACAGCAAAATTAAAATGAGTCCAAGGAAATGGAGATTTTAAAAACCATTCAATATCTGTTTAACCTGCACTTTAAAAAGTAGTCTGATCTATAGCACATTTCTTTTTCTTAAGCTGGATAGCATTCTACATTTCAAATTTGGGAAAAATAAAGCATCTTTGGCACATTGTAACAGTCCAGTCTGTTCTCCTTTATAAACCACAGAACCTCATCTTGTATTGCTCGATTAAATCAGAATTTGCTTCAACAACAACCCATCTTTCAGGAAGATTTAAGTGATAGATTTATAATTAAACTATCAAAGTGGCACACAGCTCAGACCTAGATGGCAATTTTATGAACAGTACCATATTCCAAATCACCTACCTATCTCAACCCCAAACAACCATATATCACGGTCAATTTTAGTTCAGTCTCAAGAGGGATTTTAAATCAGTCATCCAGAGGCATCCTGTAATAATTCAGCTGTTCTACAACTGTGCATCTGAAAGGCTGCAATACCTACAAATATGCTTTCAAATTTTGTTTGAAAGTTAAATAAGTTAAACTTCCTTTTTCTTACCTTCAGTCCTGAAATCTCATCTGCATGTGCAAGGGAACTCACTAGGTTTTCTGTGTACACCCCAAAAAATAGCTTCATAGGTGTCTCCTGCATATAGATGGTAGTTCACTAGATGCTAAGCTGAGGAATGAATAACAAAAGAAGTAATACTGTATAAAAATTGCATTTCCAAGACAATAATTAAGTCATATGTCACCTCCTTAATGAGAAAGTGGCCTACAGTCCTTCACATTTCTCAGCTTTGTTTATGCATCGACATATAAACTCTATTTTTTCACACCACACAGTTTAGAAAGTTACAAAAAGAAGCCCAAGTGATTGATTTGTTTAACAACGGCCAACAGAATTTCCTAAAATATAGGATGTGATTGCTGGTGAGATGTGGATTGGCACAGTATAATTCATCTTTCCTTAAATTTTAGACCTTCTTAGATTTTTAGATACTTCTAAAGGTTTTGGTTACAAAATCTTCGGGTGCTTTATGGCACTCTGAGAAAAACCTCATATACATGGTTGAAAATTATGAGCATGAATGAGTAAAATATCAGGACTGAAATGCAAACCAGACCTTAATCCTTTTGCAAGGTAATGGACACATGGCTAGAGTGGGATGGAAGAACCTTGGGACAACATGAATCTCCAGAATCTACTGAGCAAGAAAAGAAAATATTGTTAAAACTATGCAACCAAAAAGTCACAGATGTATTCTGAGCTCAGAGAAAGTACCATGAAGGTTCAGGTCCAGCACTGTATTAACATTTTCAGAGGTGGAGTTGCATTGTGCTCCACCACTCCCATTCCACCTGTAAAATATCACACTGCATTTAATAGAAGTCTAGAGTTGATATTAAGAAAAAAACCTCAATTTTATAAGTCATTGTTTCCTCATTCTGAATGAGTACACTGTAATCCATAGTCTACTAATATTTAAAAGCTTAATAGGTTTTAAAGCTTTAAGGATATTACTTGTATAGAAATATTTAATTCTGAAAACAGTTTTCTCTAATCTAACTTGGTTGGAATGGATTCTTTTGGTCTGGGGATTGTTTTTCCTTCTTTTTGAAAGAGCATAAATACATTTATATCAGCTAAGAACTTTGACATGAGGTTCTGAAGTGCTTTCTAAAGCCATTTGCTCTCTAGAGTGTCAAGAAAATTATAGTGAAGTCCAAAACATATTGTCAATGACATTGCACCAGAGAGGAATAGCAGCATAACGAGTTTGCTAAGAAGGCTCATACTGACTCTGTGAGAACCATGGCAGCGTGCAATGAAGAAATACATGTTGATTTGTCCTTGCTCACTTGAGACTTCATCCCAAAGATACTGGGATGAAATTAATCCATTTGAAAACAATATTAAAGTCCATCTAAATAAAGATTGCAATAAAGCAGCTTTTATATGCTTTATTTACTTTAAGCACATCAAGTCTATGCAGTATCAGTTTTGTTTCTGTGGGATTTTTTCCCCATACAGAACATATAGGAAAGCATCATGTGGGCTTAAGTCAAGAGTAAATTGTAATGGCTTTCCACATAATTAAATATCAGAAAATTTCTTTTTTTTCTTTTTTTTTTTTTTTTTGTTTTAATAACTGGAATTAACAGCTTCTAGCAGGTTTAAAGACCATTGACCAATAACATTAGTTTTCTTTAACCACAACAGACATTTGTAGTAAGTGGTTTAAGTATTGTTGATTAGTTTCAGTATTTCCATATGAAAATCAAAATAACAGTTGACACTTCTAGAGCACTGCGCTATTGAGGATTTCAGACTGATCCAACAAGAAATTTCTTTAGAATATGAAATTCTGAAATTGCTTAGTACAACATGTAAAATTTTTCCTATTTGTCATGGTGAAAACAATCATAGATTAATCTCAGCAAAATCACTACTGGTTTTATCTTAATAGCTTTCTAGCTAAGCAAGAGAGCAAAAAGTGTATTGATTGTTACACATCTAACTCAGCTGTGCTCTGAGCCAGCATCAGTCCATATTGACCTCAGTGAAACAATACCAAACTGAGCAGTAGGACCAGATGTAGCATCAGCTCACCTAATATAGTTCCTTAAAACATTTTTAGTATTTTTCACACCAGTTGGATCACATAACCAACTTAGAATATACCAGGGAGAGGAGCAGTTATCATAGAATCAGAATCATTAAGGTTGGAAAAAGACCCCATGGGGAAAAGACTGGGGGTAAAATTACATTTTAATAGATGGAGATTGAGATCACTATGCTCAGCTCACCACACAAAATGTATGTCGAGGAGGGCAATGTGACTGCTGCTCCCTGGCTGGAAGGTGGTCAGCATGCCCAACTTCCCACACACAACCCAAGGAGGACCAAGCTGAGGGTGGAGTGCGCTGAAGTCAGGAGACATTGCAGTCAGGCTCTGGTGAAATGCTTGCAGAGGAGGGAACTTGGTGATGCTTTTTAGCTGACAAGTGATGTAGCAGCTAAAAAACAAAGGAGGAAAAGGAAGATGTCTTGCTGTTGAGCCAGCAACTGAGGCAAAATCACCATTCTTGAACTCATGTATATCACCATTCCAAGACTAACTCAGAGGAGTGTCCCCTGTCCGAGCCATAAGCAGTCAGGTTCTCCAGAACCAGAGCTGTGGTCACCGTGTCAAAGGCTTTGCTTAAGTCTAAGTAGACAGGATGAGTTTCCTTATCCACTAAACAGGCCACCTTGTCATAGAAGGAGGTCAGGTTGATCAAGCAGGAGCTGCCTTTCACATACCTGTGTTAGCCGGGCCTGATTCCAGAGCTGTGCTACGCATGCTGTGACAGCACCTCAGGATGATCTGCTCCATGACCTTCCCAGCACTCATGTCAGGCTGAGAGGCCCTTCCTGCATCCTCCTTGTGGCCCCCCTTGTAGCTGGCCCTCGCATTTACAGACCACCAGCCAACTGGGACTTCCCTGCATTGCCAGGACTGCTGGTAAGTGATTGGTGAGCAGTCATGCCGGATCCCTCTGTACCCTCAGGTGCATCTCAACCAGCCCCATAAACTTGTGAGTGTTCAACTTGTGGTGCAGAAGCTCACTGATTTGCCCTTGGATTATGTGAGCTTAATTGTGCTCTCCTTCCCTGCTTTCCAGCTCAGGGCATCCATAGAACTGTTCTTACTGTTAAAGACTCAGACAAAGAAACCAGTGATTACCTCATTAGGTTATTTTTCCTCATGCTTTTTCACTGTGTCTGCCCCTATATCCAATATCCAATAAAGGATGGAGATTTTCCTTAACCTTCCTTTTGTTGCTTATGTATTAAGAGAAACAATTTTTCATGGTCTTTTAAGACAGTAGTCAGATTGCATTTTTAATTTTGTTTTAATCTTACATACCCTGCTTTTCTTGGCAGGGCTGTCCCACACTTTTTATGAACCTTTATACTGGAACAATATTGCTTTTTAACATTATCTTTATTTAATCCAATTCTTTCTGGATAACAGCTGTTTCTGCTTGACTGATGAGTGACAAGTGACTTGAAGCCTTCAGGATGCACTGGTGTTGGAAAAAAAAAGATGAAAATTTCTTGATTGCTTTCCATGTGTAGGCAATTACAGTGACTTCATTCATTAATGAAAGGAAATCAATTAAATGCTTTGTAAAATCAGATCTAAAAACATATCACTATGGTGAAGTGACACCATACAAGCTGTCATTAAAGGCTAGTAAATTATGACTGTAGAACATATTTTCTGTCTGGGTCAGTAAATAAAGAACTCAAAAGCATTAAACCAAACATACATTACAGTTAATAGGAAAATGTAAAATGATGCTAGTAGATGGTATTATATTAAGAGGAGCTATGTATAAATCCTAGGAGAAGACTACCCTATTTATATCAGCTATGGAATGAAGCAGAATGACATAGTAAGTGTCAGAAAATCCAAGACGTATGATTAAGCCATCTCATGGGCTTTTTCCAGCATCTACTTTCATTTTTCTTTTCTAAAGCATCAGAAAACCTGAAGTGTTGTTGTACTGCAAAGTTTGAAAACTTCTAAAAAATAAAATCCTTGTTCAGTGATGCAAAGACTATTAAAGTACACGGATTATTAAATTTTAAAAGACTGAAGAGATCTGCTATGGTTGCTGAATAGTGACCTTCTGAATAATACAGATTTCTGACATATTTAGGGATTTTTTTCATTTTCCCTTTTAATAATATGTGCCCCAGCTACATATGTCTTGATCTTCAAATAACATAATTTAAGTCTTCACTGCTTCCCACTTAGGCTGTTTCAGTAATTAGACCATTTGGTCTTATTGAACTGATGCAGCAGCAATTTATTTATCCACAAGTGGGTTTGTCATGTTCTGTTCTTCTAGATTATGCTATCAGCAGCCTGGTTCTTGTAAATTCTTGTGGACATTGATCTAGTCATCCACATAAAGGAAAAGTCTTACTTGCTATAAGACATGGTTTCCTTAATTTCAAATTATGGCAAAAACTCCTTGATTTCTCAAGTTCATATATCCCATAATGGTCTCATTAATGACAGAAGTAATACAACCTCAAAATTCCTACTTTGTTATTTTCATTAAAAGGGCCTTAAATATAATTCATAAATTGTGTTGGCCTTCAGTATTACAGCACCAGGAAGAGATCAAATTGTCAGCTGTTTATCAACCATGACCTCAATTCCTTTGTTGTACTTTAGATTTGGTAAGTCAATTTAAAAATACCTTTAAGGAAAAACTATGCTTAAAACTAGTCCACCTGCCATTGTCAATTCTAAATGGTGATGCTGCATTTTTGTGATAATGTAATTCCATGTAGTAATCCAAGTAATGTAAGTGCTGGCTTTTTTTCTGATCAAAAACTCCATATCTCAATAAAATACTCAATAAAAGACAACGTGAAATTCTTAATTGTTTCCACTGCAATTAGAGAAGCGACCCAATTTTGTAACACTTTGATGGAAGCACTCATTTTTATAAGAGTTATCACTAAATGCCCTAGAAAATAGCTACCCAGAGAAAATGAAAAGTCTCAGTTTTAGCTTTTCCTAAATAGTAATAATGTTTTTTCTTTTCAGGTTAATCTAAATTGCAAATTAGCTCTTATCAGAAGATTTCTGTTTAAATTCAGCTGTTTCAAGGCTCTGGAAAATCTCTTCTTCAATGTAACACAGATTATACCTCAAGGGAAGTACAGAGTACAGAGGGAGTATCACAGTAAATACAAGTTTCTCTATGGCACAGTTGCAAAGACTGATTTATTCTCATGAATAGAGCAATAACTTTGGATGATTATTTTTTCATTCAAAAATACCATGGTAAAAAATGAATTAGCACTTTCTGGACCTTAAATCCATTAAAAAAAAAAAAGCAAATTCCTACTGTTATATAAACAGTTGTTTAAAATTTGGAAATTCCTTTCATAAATTAGAAATACGGACAGAATTCCATTCAGTTTTAATTTTTATGTGAAGTCTTACTGAATGTATAGGTGCTACTGCAAGTGAGTAGGAAGCCTTCAGGACTATGTAATCCAGCACAAAAAATTTTGCTACTGAAAGTGCTTTAGAAGAAATGTTATTAAAAAACAACTAGAACAAGTATAGGATGAAAAAATAATTTAAAAACAACCAAATAACAACAACAAAAAAGGGAAAAGTTCAGATTTTTGTTCATTGTTTCTCATTGTTTCTTTGGTGTTTATTAGTAAACTTATAAAGCATTTTGTTCATTCTCCTCATTGTTTCTTTGATTTTTATTACTAACCTTATAAAGCATTTTTGAGAAATTTTCTTCTGTTATCATTAGGGTTGGACCAAGAAAATTTAAGTTTCAAAAAAACATCTTTAAAATTTTAAAGTTTTAATTTTGACCTATCTCTATAAAAGAAATTTAGAGAGAGATTCCTTACTTTTATTATCTTTTAGACCTAACACCAGCAAATTACTGTTTCGGGACTACAGATTGCAAATCACAGAATCACCAAATTAACAGATCTGAAAGGGACCACAAGGATCACTGAGTCCAGCTCCTGGCCCAGTACAGTTCCATCCCCAAGAGCTACACCCTGTGCCTGGGAGCATTGCTCAAACATTCGAGCTCTGTCAGGCTGGGTGCTGTGACCACTGCCCTGGGGAGCCTGTTCCAGTGCCCAGCCACCCTCTGGGTGAGGAACCTTTTCCTGACATCCAACCTAAACCTCCCCTGAGACAGATTCAGGCCCTTCCCTTGGGTCCTGTCACTGTCACCACGCAGAAGAGATCAGTGCCTGCCCTCCTCTTCCCTGCACAAGGAAGGTGTGATTTCAATGAGGTTTCCCCTCAGTCTCCTCTGTTTGTGCACACATATAGAACAGAGTCTGAGTCAGTACTTGTCTTGGTACTTGTAGGTAGGCATGTGAAGAAGCAATATTTTTATTCCTCCTTAAGGGTTATGTGTAAATTTAATGTTAATGCTCCCATATATTCCAAGTTACTCAAGAAGAGAACCACTTATGACAAGTTCAAACCTTAGAAATAGAGCCAAAGAAAAGAGGATGAGAAAAACACTGAAAAGCTCTCATTTCAATTGAAAATCTTAAAAAGGCAAGGAAAGACAAGCTTCCTTTAATTCTGAAGTTTCCATGTACATTCTTGCTATAAGAAGTCCTTTTTCTCCCTTATACATACACACATTTTGTGCAGACAAGCATTAACTTACACTCTATGTTCTCTGCTTGGAAGGAAAGCTCATGAATGGAAAATATTATAAACTTCAGAAGCACTTGACTTAGTTTCTGTGCTTAAACATAAATTCAGATCTTAAAAGTTTTTTTTTACATTTCTCTTAATCTTGGGGAGGGAAGTTTGTTCAAATGTTGTTTACCTATTCCTTATGGCATAAATTTGTAGTCCATAAATTTGTTCCATGTAAGTCTCCATTTGCATAATATCATAAAGTGTGAAAAACATATGCATTTTAATGTTGAAAACAAAAAGTGTTGCATTTCTCGTAATTCTATTTTTAATAGCTTCTTTTCAGTCACGAACATTAGACATATTCTAATAGATACAGCTCTTATGGATCACCAAGTATGCTTCAGCCTTACTCTTTGGGTCATTATCAACATCTTTGTGTCTCTCACTCTCTCATATTCTCAGGCATAGCTTGGTGCCATCTTTGTCATTGGCATCTTTTGGCTCTAGAACATGAAGACTTTTTTGAATACATTGTTAAATCTCTAGTGAATTTTAACTTAGGAAAGATGTGAATCTTCAAATTTTCTAGTATTTTCAAAAGCAAATTGATCACTGTATATCATCATTACAAACCATTAATACTACTTGTGTTTTCTTTCTAGTATTTTACAAAATCTATTTTGTTTGACTGTCACAAAATGATCAGTACTTCGGGGAAATCAAAAACCACCAAAACTTTGCTGAAGTTTCCCTGAAATGTTTGTGTTTGGTTGGGTTTATTCTCTGTTGGTGTTTTTTTCTTTTAAGTTATTTATTTCTTTATTTTCAGTAGTTCAAAGAATAAATTATCTCTTCCTATCAGAAAACTTTTGAAAAATAACTTTGCTTTCAGCATGATTTAAAATATGTTATGATGGCAGATTCTATCACTCTAAATGTATGTGCTTGACTTGCTCATTCATTTAATTTGATAACGACTTATATAATTTTTAAATAACACTCTAAGGATTAATTTTTTGGCTGGAGAATAATCCCTGGGTGTGCAAAATAGCACTTCTAGTAATGTATTTTATTGTTCACTGTATTGGGTCTGGCTGGGATGAAGCTATAAAATCTTCACAGTAAGCTGTGACCAAAGAAAAGCCCTTGCTGGAGCAGGCTTCTGGCAGGATTTATGACAAACTGACCACAACCCTATTCCCAGTCCCCCTGAACCAACAGAGAGGAGAAGGTGGAGAAGTCAGGCTGAGCCTGGGAGGGATGGTGATTTTAGATCTGTTCTTGCTTTTCATTATCCTACTCTTTTATTAACTGGTAACAAACTCAACTAACTTCACCCAAGTACAATCTAACCTGCCCATGACTGTAATTGCTAAGTGATCTCCTTATCATTATCTTAAGCCATGAGCTTTTTGTTATATTTTCTCTCCCCTGTCTTGTTTGTGATGAGAATTGCTAGAGCATCTTGCTGAGTACCTGGCACTCTACCAAGGTCAACCCACCTTGGGTTACTGGTCAAGATCAGTCCACCACATTTACAAATGAAAGGATGTATCACAGGCTTTGTTCTCTGGAATTGTATCAGGGTGTAACAGTGAGAAAATTTAAGGTGAAATGAGACTTCAGTATACAGGCCACAATGACCAAGTCCTAAAGAATTTCCTTCACATGTTAGAATGTTACACAGAGAGTGCCGTAAGTATATCAACAACTGACCAATCAGCAGAAAGATCCAGTTGTTAAAACCACACAGAAAGATAAAGATCTGTCATGGCCTCAAGACCAACCAAGTCACCTGAAACGGAACTTTTGCAATTTGTAGCTGTGATAACTTTTTCTGGATGAATAGTTAATTCCACCTAAAAAAAGGTCTTTCTGAATAAGGCACAGTAAACAAAGCCATGGGGTAGAGACAATGATCTGTGTGACTGACAGCTGGAAGAACCAATGAAGGCATGGGAATGAGACCATCATGAGGATAATTCTCACTGTGACTGAGCTTGTCAAAGACTTGTGCAGTTTTGTAACTGCAGTAAGTATTTCGGTTTGCAAAGAGGATAGGGTGAAAACTCATATAGTACAAAGCTAAAGGAGAACCTCATGAATAATATAATAATTTTATATTCAGGGTAAACCTTTGACACTGAGCAGAAATACATATTAGAATTATGCATTGAATGGTGAAGATAATGAGAAACAGTATACAGCTGCCTTACTTTCTTAATATTTATTATATTCTTTATTACATTTGTACAGAAACCATCTTTTTTCACTTTACAGGTGTCTATGCACACAGGCAAATAGCAGTATGTGTATATATATGTCTACAAATTCTACATATATACATAGATACAGATGTATATACAGATGTATAAAAATAAATACCTAAGCATCCACAAGTGCTCCTTTTTACTTTGGCACACATAGCATGGCTGTGCATTTAGTATATCTTACATAGATAAAGATCAGTCAGCTTTTCACCCAAATCAAAATTAAAAAACCCAAAAATTTCTAATGAAGAAATCAAACACAGAAATTGAACAAACACACATGAACCTGCCTTAGTTAGGGAATTGGACTAGATGATTTCTAGAGGTCCTTCTCAAACCTGAGAATTCTCTGATTTTGTGATGAAACTCTTTAAATGTTCATACAAAACTTAAGAAACAAAGATTTCTGAACAGACTTTTTTGCTTTTGGTTCAATGCTTGAGCTCGCCAGAGCAGTGTGGTTCAAATTTTATTATCACACATCTGCTCTCATCCTGAAAATATTGCAGAGAGAGGCAAGCAGGACTGTAAACAACAATCCAGGTAAAATGGGTTTTCATCTTTCAACCTGAATTTAAAATCAAACTCTATGAGTTAAATCTGAACATCTGGTCTAGCTGCTGATAGTAATCTGGTGGAAGCACTCTCTGCTCAGGGAGTCTTCTCTCAGTCAATGTTTTGTGAAGCAAGACTGTTTCAGTGTCTTGGCTTATTGCAGCTTAATATTTCTCCTAACCCTATAGCTGTCATGCAGAAGAAAAATCAAACAATAACAAGGTGCATGTGCAGAAGTCAGTATTTATAGAATCATAGAATGGCCTGATCTGGAAGGGACACTAAACATAATCTAATTCCAGCCACCCTGCCATGGGCAATGACACCTTTTACTAGACCGTGTTGCTCAGAGCTCCATCCAACCTGGCCTTGAACACCTCTAGGGATGGGGCATCCACATTTCTGAGCAACCTCTTCCAATGCTTCCCTACCCTCACAGTAAAGAATTTTTTCCTAATAGCTAATCTAAACCTCCTTTCTTTCAGTTCAAGTCATTCCCCTTGGCTTTGAAAAAATGATGTTTGTCTTCTATAAAGGGAGCATAGTCTTGTTTACAGAACTAAAATATCTGCAGATAAGTGTGAAAAAATCCCAAAAAAACCATGTGATATATTTTCTCTGAGTATGTATGGAAGGCTGATAGTTTTTCTGCTTCTACATGGGTAAAAGTGATAGCTAAATACAAGTTTGAATCCCTTTTGGAAGTAAGATGCTATTTCTATCACTTGTCTGTGAGACTTCTGTGAACCACTGTTGTCTAACACCACAAATAAGAATGATTTTTCTCTGATTTTCTTTCCTGTATTGATTACATTGTGGCCTGTTGAAACCAAGATTATTTCTTAATGTTTATTTGGAGTTTATGTAGAATAGTCGGGTTGTGACCTGGGTCAGACTTTTTAGAAAACAATAATAAATGTATTTGCTTTTTGCCCCATTTTATCCAAGTATGTATGAATTTTACTCAAAGAATCTAAATTAGCAGACATTTACATGGACTGGTTCTGGTTTGCCTCAAACATATTCTTAACCTAGCATGTCAAACATATTGCTATGGTGAACTGCTTTGTTATGACTTTTTTTTTTGTTGGTCTTAATGGAAAGAATAGTTTTTCTATTGTAAATAATAGAAAAGAAAAAAAAATCTCTGAAGTGCAACATGCAATAGCAGATATACAATACCTATATTAGTTTATTATTATTGTATATCATCATGTTTTTTTGCATATTTATGTATAATTGTTTGTGTATAGTTTCTTCTTTGGGAAGAATAAATTATGTAAGCTGAGAAATAGCTCAGACAGGTCCTTATGCCTCATAAGTACATAACAAGCATTCTTGCATAATTATTTTGATAATAAAATATTGTGCCAAATTATATTCTGGAAACAGCTTCTGTTATGGTTTCTATGAGAACCCAATAAGCTGGAACAATTGGCATGGTTAGGGAAGATTACGAGACCTCAGGTGCACTGCAAGAGAGAAGAACATGACTGAGAAAAACAAAACCTGTAGAGAAGAAATTCTTCTGATTACTTCCTCCATTTCTATAAAAAATTGGAAGATTTTCTATTTCATTCAACTTTGTTAAAGAATGGGAAAATTTGCGACTAGCATCAAAGAAAGGCTGTGGTACAGAATTCTTCATATCTACAGAACTAATCAGTAGTCTTCATGGTATTGTATAACACTCACAGCTGACATCAAGCCTCTTCATAGCTTAGCCTCAAATCTGGAACATATTTGACCTAATTAATTTTATATATATATTGGTCAAAGGAGATTATCTCTGACACTTGTACTATAATCTAGAATGAGTAAAAACAAGAAGTATGGATATATAAAGAATAGACTACTCTTTTAAGAGGCACAGATCCTTAAGGGAAACAAAGAAAAGTATTGGGATACTAAAGTGATAAAAATATTTGGATGTTAAAGTGGCACAAAAGGCATTTCGTAATAATATAATTCTTGGGAAAACTGTCAAATATCTAGGAAGAAAAACAGAGAGAATACATCCTTCAAAGAGTTGTGAAAGATTCACAAAATAAATGAAGGTAATTATCAGGACGAAAGATCAGAGCAGTGTGTCATTGAGGAAGAGAACTCACTAGAAAATTATCCCAAATGTGAAAATGTGCACTTAGGGTCTATCTTACATAGATCTTTGCAGCATGGTGCTGATTTTAAAGTTATAAATAAACTGAAGTGAGGTAGTTTTCATAGCCAATAGCTATGTTGCTAAATAATTGCATAAATGGATTCCAGAACTCAAAAATTAAATTCAAGAAACATCAAAACAATAAAGCTGCAACCAGAATGTTAAGAGAAAAACATTAACACCATTGATTTGTAGTAACATGTTAAAACTTTCTATAGAAATAACAATGATAATTTGTCATTCAGACTTTTCCATCAACAATTTCCAGCTGTGGACAAGACTGCTAATAAATTCTTAGTTGGTAATAATACCAAGATATTTTGAACAAATAGCAAATAAACAAATTGAAAACATTATAACACATTGTGCTCTGTTTCAGAAAAAATAAAGCAACACTAACCAGAATTAAGACTGTAGGAGGAATTTCTGGAGAGGTAAATACACAATTTCCAATTTTAAGGATATGAAGTTTGGATCCAGTGGGGTGTGTCTACAAAAAAAGCTGAAATATGTGGATATGTATGAGTGGATGAGAGTGTTGCAAGAGGAACAAGATACAGACTCATAAATTCGTAAGAATAATGTTACTAAAGATTCCAGTGCTAGACCTTGGACTACAGTTTATTTTTTCTGCTGTTGAGCATGTACACGCCTCTGTATCCATTTGTCTTCTTTTCTCTCCCAAATTCCTGTTGTCACCTTCCTATTTCTCCAAAGCCTTTTTCCTTGTACCTTCCTCCATGAAAGCACATTGCTATAGTCTTCCACCGGCCTAAACATTCTCTTTATCTCCTTCAAACTTATCCTCTGATTCTCCTTCAGAGACTTTCTCTGTTTTGTTGTTTTTCTTGAGCTCCTTTTCATTTCTTGCAGACAAAACATAGATGCTGGCTGGGTGAGTGGGAATAG
Organism: Zonotrichia leucophrys gambelii; assembly: GCF_028769735.1. Lineage (NCBI taxonomy): Eukaryota > Metazoa > Chordata > Aves > Passeriformes > Passerellidae > Zonotrichia > Zonotrichia leucophrys. Next base: position 61,563,526 of record NC_088173.1, read on the forward strand.
AATAGAATAGAATAGAATAGAATAGAATAGAATAGAACAGAATAGAACATAACAGAAGAGAATATGTCAGTTGGAAGGACATACAGTTATTATCTAGTCCAGCTGCCTGATAATTTTCAGGGCTGACTAAAAGGTAAAGTATATTATAAGGATCCAAATGCTTTTTAAACTCTGACAAGTTTGGGGCATCAGCAACCTTTCTAGTAAGCCTGATCTAAAGTTTGCCCATCCTCTCAATGAAGAAATATTTCCTAATATTCAGTCTGAACCTCCCCTGCTACAGCTTTGAACAACTCACAAATGTCCTGTGTGTGGGTCCCAGGAAGCAGTGTCCAGCATATCTCTCTCCCCTTCTCCTCTTTGGGAAAGACACAGAGAGCAATGATGTTATCCTCAACTCCTTGTACTACAAGACACATTCAACAGGTTGGACCTGTTGATCTTCTCCAGCTTAATGATTCTATTACAACTTCTCCTTTAGGAGCAGCAGACCTGTCCCTAGAACTGACCTCTGCAGAGCACCACTAATGTCACCAGCCAGCTACAGCCCTTTGACCCTTGTCCTTCAGTCCTGACCATCACAGCATTACCCTGCTCATCGCACAGATGGACAACTTGTTCAGAAGGATACTTTGAGGGTCAGCATCAAAAGCCTTACTAAAATATACAAAAATTCTTTTTGAAGTAAATCTCTCTGGTATTTGGGTAATTTTGAAGTAATTCTTAGGGCAATCAGCTTAGTTCCTCACTTTTCTGTGATGTGGGCAGATAGAGGATATAAATATTTTGTACAAAAAGGACTTGGGGTTCTGATTAGCTGAGAAGAAAGAAAAAAAAAAAGCATTTGTGGTTCTATCTGTAGCTGAATTTTCCCTTAAGCAAGGAATATTCTAAATTAACTTGTATAGAGCTGAGCATTTATACTGATATAACACACCTACACAGCATCTGATCTGGCTTGGGTATTCCAGCTCTGTACTACATTATAAACTGTGGATATTTAATAAGAAGCCTCAGGGCTCAGACAAATTATCAAGTCATCCAAGTCATTTGAGCTAATTAATTGTCTGTGTTCTTAGTTTGCCTCTGACAAACTGAAATAAAATGACATTTTACAAAAAGAAGGTGTTGTGGGTAAGTCATGCTCTCTCTGGTGCAGCCAGATACCAGAATTCAGGCTATCTCATCAGCAAAGACAAATCAGATTTAAACCTGAGTCTTCAGGTGCATGTTGGTAGATCTCCCTCTTAGGTTTTGTGGCAGTGGTACAAATGTCACTATTCTTCTGCATGGGCTTCAGCTGCCTTATAGAGCATCTGTGGATTTGGGTTAGAAGCCCAAGAAACTTTTCCCAAATCAGTTTTTAAAGTAAACACACAACTTTAAATATATTCCCACAGTTCTGATGGCACAGATGAGATTTTGTGACTCATGGAAGCCTTTTGCACCAAGCTTTTGCTGTCATTGCCTATATATCTCATTTATTTAAAAAAAAAAAAAAAAAAAAAACCAAAAAAACCAAAACATTTGGTAGAACCGTTGCTCCCATAGCATCAGATAAACTGAAGAAGGGAACCATTCACAGGGCACACAGACACACACTTTTTGCTGGTGGACACAGTCAATACCTGTCATATCTAGGTCTGTAATATTAAGATCCCACTAGAGAAGTCTTGCAGATATTCTTATGCATGTGAAAAAGTATTTCTTGCACAAAATTTCTGTGTAACTTCCAGAAAAAAAATGAACTAAGGTCTTCAGCTTTCTCAGGTAAATAATTTTTAAAATCAAAAGAACTGTGTTAGACAGGTGATGAGAATATCTAAATGAAAAGTCTCATCAAGCACCAGAGAATCGCTCTCAAGGAGTAGGGGTCAATAGATCTGCATATGTAAGGAAAACTCTTTTTTCACATGAGGCATTCTGTACTTCAAGACAGTAACTAAAAAGGGACAAAACACTGCATATGAAAATACAATTAAAGCTTATCATTATTTTGTGTAAGGCAGGAAATGGCTCTCAAATGCTCTTTTTTCATTTTGCAGCATTTCCATAATAGTTTAATTGAATGACTGCACTATTTGAATGCTTCTGTCCTTCAGGTTAAAAAAATGCGCATATTGAATCTGAGATCATCACTAGAGGAGATGATTTCAAATCCAATTCCTTTTTCATTAGTAAAGAAAGTACACTGAGATGTTGATTCTTTAAAAAAAAAAGTTCTTTATCAAACAGCAGGGGGCAATGAAACATAAATCAAAATAAAAAAAGCTCCTTTACAAAGTACAGGAAACATAAAATAGAATATTGCTACCTGAATATTCTATTTGCTTTAGTGAATGTTTTATGTGAAGATAAAAATACAATGGGGATTTTTTGGAGAGGAAAATAAGGAGAATTTTTCATGTAACCTACAAAACTATATGAGCAGAAGTATATGTAGTTTGTGACATATCAAAAGCTCAATAAATTTTTTTCTGTGGAAATTTCTAAACATTTTTAAGTGGCTACCAGTTTCTGGTGTCTATAAACACCTTTATGTATCTGCAAGTTGAAGGATATAAAATCTAGGCAGAAATAAGATTCCACTGAAAGATTTCCTCTAAAAAATAATATTATACTATCTTATCACTCTTTGATTGTAGCATAATTTTAGTGTATGTAATTAGATTTTTGTCATTTTTATTATTTATGCCAAGCCATGAATTACTTAAAAAATTGTGAGTCTTATCTATTATCAAAAATGCTAACTAGTTTCAAATTTAAATGCAATAATCAATATAGTCTCCAACTCCTTTTCTTAGCATGTATTTCAGAGTTAAATATGTAATCATACATTTTGTCATTCAAATGGAAGAATATTCAACTTCTCATTTTACTGGTATGTGAAGTATATAGCATGCACTTTTATGTCATGTAGTATTTTATGTGAATAAAAAGGAGGAATTTTCTTATCAAGGTATTAAAGCCCCCTACAAACAACAAAGGGTATAATGTGTCTGAAATAGGGCCCATTTTAAAATTGCATTCCAAGGGAGTGAAATTAATTAAAATGCCTGAGAGCAAAACCTGATCTACACCAATTGCCAAAGCAGTGTGGGAGATGATCTATATGAGAGTCTCCTCAAAAATAAGCATTTGCAGAGGCTGTAAAGCTTTCCATTAGATCTAGCACTTGGTTTGTACCAGCTTTCCTGCCTATGTGTACTAGGAAGGAGAATGATTCCCTCAGTCCCTATATAGGATAATGAATGTTCAGTTCCCTGGACAAATCCATAAAATTCAGTTGGCTCATACCTTTTACTAATCCACCTATGCAAGCTTGACAACCATGTGAAAACAAAAACAATTTCATTTATTGCAGTGAAAAGATTGGGATAAATGTTTATGTCTGATATTAGAAAAAAAAATCTTTTAAAATAATCTTGGATCTTCTGAACTTGTCATGTGATTATCCTCTGCTCTAAGGTAGTCTTTTTAACCTACTTTCTAAAAAACTGGCTGTTTGGGGGATTTCTATTACCTGCACCTATTAGCTTTAGTACAAAGGACCAATTGTCACTCTGGACACTTTTAATGGGCTTATCTGTGTTACTAGAGACCACTTCATAGCATTTCCAGCACTCTCTTTTCTCTCAGTAGGTTTTCCTCTTTCATCTACTCTGATGAAACATTTAGGTTTTCCAGAGAGTTCCAACAAGACCAGCACCAGCAGCCACACCAGTGAGACATCAGTGACTCCTGGCAGCTCTGCCACACACAGGATTGTTTTGCTGCCACTGGATTATTTACTACAAACACAAGTTTTAAAAACTGCTAGTCTCCATGATTCCTACGTTTTTTTATGTTTTTTATGTTTTCTATTTATGTTAGTAATGTGTAAGAACACAGCTTGCAGAGGATAATATCATAAGTAATGGAGAGGAAGAGTACATAGTTTAGAAAAAATTGAGGTTTGAGAAGGAATTAGAACAGTGATTGTGTCTGCATATGTACCTAGCAGCACTCAAAAGATGCTCTCAGTTATAGTCCTTCTGTATAGTAATGTGTAATTACATGTTTAGGAAGATATACCTGTTATATCCAATAGCAAACTATAAATTTTATGATGTTCTAGATATAGCAGATATGTTTCTAAGCAATGTCTGCTAAATGTCACAAACATTTTATGTTACATTTTGTATTCCACTGCAAAACTCTAGTGTTGTCATATTACATATTTAGCTCCTAAAGTTGATTGATTGCTTCAGAGAAAAGTGTATATGGTATTCCACTTCTTATCTGAGTCAATGTTTTTCTCAATACTGTGAAGTAAATTAAAATAAAGTGTTTAAATCCACTGCTTATGATAAAGAAGACCAAATCTTATTCTAAAAAACGTGAAATACAACTTGTCATGTTCCTTTCACTTTGTAGAAATGCTACCACAAGGCTTAGCCAGTTAAGTCTAATATGTTGACATTTATTTTTGCTGCAATAAATGTTAGGATTATATTTTTGCATTAAATTCTGGCATTTTTAAAGATCACGATGACAAGTGATTTATTCTTCAAATCACTCTGGTTTGTTTTTACTTTTTGAATATGGATTTGGCCATGTGTCTCCAAGGCACAGTACAAAGCATATTTCATATGTTTTGCAACCTATTAGTTTGATTTAAATCCACTTTTTCTGTCAAGAATTATGCAAGGCTTTCTTGATGTTATTTGCTCTGAATTATTGCCCAGAAATAATCACATGGAATCCAATTTCACACAGGCTGTGTGGCCTATGAGGTCTGTCACTGTAAAGCTCTAAAGCTTTTAAAACTTTTTCAATTGAGGTGATTCTTCAAATTTTTAATAGCACTTTTTAAGCACTGTCTTACTTTACTTTCATATTTGTCCCTTCCCCTCAAAGTATGAAGAGTTTGATTGGGTTCAGTAAGTGCTGTGTGGTGTTTGACCCTGGCTGGACATACGGGCATACAAAAGGACAGGGAGACATCACTCACCAAATACCATCACAGCAAAACAGGCTTAGCTTAGGAAAATTAGTTTAATTTATTACCACCCAAATCAGAGTAGGGTAATGAGTCCAAATCTTAAAATGCTTTCCCCCTTCCTATCTTCTTCACTCTTGATTTTGTCTACATCATCCCTTTCTGCAGTGCGAGGGGACAGGGGAATGGGAGCTGCAATCAGCCCATCACTGTTGTCTCTGCCACTCCTTTCCCTTCAGGGAGAGCATCTCTCACACTTCCTCTGCTCCAGACAGTCCTCCACAAACCTCTGCAATATAAGTCCTTCCCACAGGCTACAGTTCTTTACAAACCTCTCTGTTCCGTTGGATCACAAGTCCTGGCAGCAAATCTCCTCCAGGCTGGGCTCCTGTCTCCAAAGGTCCACAGGTCTTTCCAGGAACCTGGTCCAGTTCAGGCTTCCCAGGGGTCACAGTCTCCTATGGATATCCCCCTGCTCCAAGGTGGAGTCCTCCAGGGGCTGCGGGTGGATCTCTGCTCCCCCATGGACTTGGGCTGCAGGGGTACAGCTGCTTCCCCATGGCTTTCACCACTCTTATCTGGTGTCCAGAGCATTTCCTCCTCTTCATTTTTCACTGGCCTTGCTGTCTGCAGGGCTGTTTCTCTCACATATTCTCACTCCTCTCTTCTCTGCAATTGCATGGCAGCTCTCTCCATCCCTTCTTACATATATTTTTTGAGAACCATATAATTTAAGAATGTAAAAATAAATGAATACTATTAAAATATTCAAAGCACTGAACTGTAACATACCAGGTTGGAAGGGACCTGAAAGATCATCTGCTCCAAACTTTCTTGGCAAAAGTACAGTCTAGACAAGATGGTCCAGCACCCTGTCCAGCCTAAATTCTAGGTTGTGTTGGCTCTTTCAATATACAAAATAAATATACAATATTTACATGTTTGCATGTCATATTTCAATGGTTAAAAATTGATATGCATTCTTTGGAAGAAAAAATGATAAAAGAAGTGTTCTTGAGTTTTGGAAATGTACTAAACTTGTGTGCTCAAATGCCTCATTCAGAATTGACCCTTAAAAATAGTCCACAAGTTTTGTTTTCCAAAACACTTAACAAAAGCCCTTGAAGTAGTCTATTGCTTAATTTGCATATATAAACATGCCTAGAGGCAGACTTAATTTAATCCTGCATATTTCTGATTACTCCTTTTCACCTCACCTTCATTTAGTAAAGGTACATATGCTGGCAGAACTGCACTGCAGGAAAAGCTTATTTATCCTCAATATTTAAACAAACAAAATAACAATTTCCTGAATAAGTTAAAGCTACCAAAGTGGGTCCTTTAAGGGGTTTTTTTTTGTTTTTCTGTGGATTTTATAATGTTTCTCTGTTTTCTCTTCAGAAATCATTTAAATTTTTAACTGAATGCTGAAAAGTTGCTTAATTATATTTGCCATAAATCAGTAAAGCATCAACCAGCAGAGCACTAGAGGTATGAGCTAGTTCAGATGATGTGATGTGTGTCCAGGAGAAATGCAGTACTTGTTTATTCTCTGCAAAGGTAGTCTGATATCATGGTTTTTATACATTTCCAAAAGCCCTGATACTAGGATCTGACTGCATGAACAAAAACAAGCAATCAACCAAGACCACAAACTCAAACATCATTTATTGCTTTCACAGCAGCAGATGGAAAGCTATGGGGTAAAAAGGACAGTCTAGAGACATTGGAAGTAGAAGAAAAGTATTAAATGTCCAGAATCAAATTAGTTGTCTAAGACTATGTCTACATTTGCAGTGTGGATGGGAGCAGCAATGAGCTTTTGAAGAAAATCCCTTCACTTATTATGTGCTGAGTTAGTTCTTAAAGCTGCTTCAGACCACATTTTCACACACACACACCCCACCCCTACACCCACACCCTTCCAGAGGAAATTAAACCAATAAATGCCTGCACTCAATGAATATCACAGTATATCTCATTTATCATGCAAGTGTACTTGAGTCTTCAAAAACTCTGGACTTCGAAAACTTTGTACTTCAAAAACTGCATTTCTTTGATATAGAGAGCAAATGCTCTCATATATGCTTCCAGCCCTCAAGTGTTTGAGGTGCCACTAATCCTTCCTCATCTACCTATCTTATTCAGAGCTCATTTTCAATCATCTCTCCCAGGAACAGATCAGGTTTGTTTTACTGCAGAAACTGTGTTCTTCAGTAGCAGTGATCTGTGGAAAAGATGACATTAGACAGAAAGTTAATGTGTTGTGTCTTCAAACATACTTAAGGACTGACAAGCTTATTCTTCTGCTCTCCTCTGATGAAGAAGTTTTGCAACATCTGTGTGTTCCCTGCTGATTTGTCCCCATGTTACCAGAAAAAGGAGGCAGCTTGGACCAGAAAAGCCATCCTGAGTCCTTTGTAGCGCTCCAGTTCCCAGGTAGTGACTCAGGTAGAGGAGAAGACAGAGAGGAGGGAGACAACTGAGTTTGGGGTCCACACAGAGATCAGATGGAAACTCAGGAGCAGGATGTAATAAATAAGTGACAATGGTGGTGACAGAGCTGCCAAGCCATGCTTCCAGGTAACAATGATAAGACCACAATAGGAAGAAGTGGAGGTTGACCTGATCAACTAATTAATATGCAGTCCCAGACTACAGAGCCTTCCAAGTCCTTTTCAGATCTCCTGGAGGAGAGGGGACTGCTGGATCTGGAAAATGTGGCAATTGCTAAAATTCTTTCATTCTTAACACCACGGCAAGTGTATTGTTTCTCCCTTTAGTTAGACCACATGGGCAAGATTTTCCAGAGTTAATTTCTAGGGAATCATGTTGGCTAACATGATGATGATGATTTTCCCCATCACATCTTTCTCCCAGATTTCTGCTTCTGGTTCTGATTCTTAATAATTTAATGTCACGTTAACCCTTTTCCTGTACCATTCACATATTTATTCTATTCAGATGACAGTCTCAGGACCCAGTGGCACAGGGGCAAACAGCATTTACCACAGAGCAGAACAGCACCACCAAAATGTCACAGATGTTGTAACCCAGGAAGAAAGCACCAGTTTCTCATTTGAGTTTAAGTTACCTTACTTGTACCATCCATCTGCTCTGTTCCAGGAAAGAGGGTGTCCTGTGACCTGGGTGTTCAAATTAAATCTCCCACAGCCTGTCTAGGGTACCTGATGCTGAGTACTGCCAAACCTAGTGGGAAGATGGAGAAGACAGCAGGCACATTGCACCACTTGAAAATTTCACAGGATCTGATTTAAAGATTTGGCACATTAGTATTTGTATGGCAATGGGGACAACAGACATGCCTCTTGATCTGCTGTCATCAGCTTCAGGAGACAGGAGAAAATAGAATGTGAGGCATTCAAAGAGATTCTCCAAAGAGCCCACACTGAATGAAGCAAAGGTTTATGATATGATAGCTCTTCTCAAAGCTTTGAATTACATGTAGAGTTGGGACTTACCACATAGGAGACCAAATTAAAACTAATGTGAAGTGAAGTCTTCCAAAAGGATATGATGGATATAAAATGAGACCCCACAACAACACTTACCAGATTTTTTTTTGTGCCAAAACATTTTTTAAAACATAGCCTACAACAATCATGGTTTACTTCCACCAATTCATTTTGCGTAATGATTACACTGATTTTGTTAGTACTTCAAGAGTAAATCTTCAGTTCAGTGCTTCTTTCTACATTCCCCCCCTTAATTTTGCAATATCATTCCTGCATATTAGCATAGATAATCCATCATATTCAATGCTAGAAAATATGCAGATTATGTAACCACTATACTGATATTCATACAATGTATTCACACAATGTATTAGCACTTTGGTTAGTGTCACACTGGAAACATTCTGTTAACTTCTTCCTGTCACTTCCAAGTTATTTTGAGAAAAAATGTGTGGAGTTCCCTGTCACGAGCTGTAGCTTACACATTACTAGATATATACTGGGTATTTTCTTTTCTTATTAATTTATGGGTGTAGATCAGTGTACGTGAGTCAGCAGCCTCCTTCATCTCTTTAGAATAACTTCTATCATGCAATTAAAAGGCCAAAACCCATTCAGATAAGGAACTCAGAAGAAATATTTCCATAAAAGTCCTATGTTTACTATACAACTTTTAAGATGCCATATAAATGTAATTTGACTGTTCTGATTTCACATCATAATTCCTCAGTAAATGTCTGATCATGTTCCTCCTTGTACATAAAAATGTACATATTTTTGTTACTGCTACAACTTTACTGACCATGTATATAAACAATGAATTAACGCTAATATGGAATATAATTCACTCCAATTCCTTGTATGCTGATTTCAGTGGTCTTTGAATCAGTCTGTTGGCATTAGAGATTTACTGAAACAATTTGAAATTTAATAATAATTCTATTAAATTCCCCCCAAGTGTAGCTTAGACCAGTGCCTCTTCTAAGCAGTGATGGCAAAGGATATAAGCCATCAGTTGGGATATCATATATAACAAAAAAACCCCAAAACTAAAACCAAAACCAAACCAAAAAAAAAAAGAAAAAAAAAAACAAACCAAAAAAACCCAAAACCAAACAACCCCAAAACCCAAAAAAAACCAAAACAAAACAAAAAAAAGAACAAAAGTTTTGAGATATTGTTGACTTATTTTTTCCAGACCCAGTTCTTCTCCTGGAAGTCTGCTACAACTTTTTCCAGGAGTTTTACACAAAGATCACACTTCTGGTTGACATAGTCCCTAAATTTCAGCTAACTGGAGACAGAGATATGATAAGACAGTATCATACCTACATGCATGGTACATTGTTATTTAGCTGTCTGTTAAACAAACCTGTACTGATGTACAGCCTCCTTGCTGAAATTTAATAGATTTCTTTTGGCTCAGCTGCCAGTTTTTTAAAAGGTCCCTCAGGACATTAGCTCTGACATTTGGCATATCAGTCACTCCCCTTATATAGTAATCATGCATTTGCTGAGACTGAAGTCTATGTTAAGGTCCAGATGATTAAGATATTGAGCACCTAAAAAACCCTGTATTTCCTCATTTTGACCCTTGAAGTATTCCATTTGTTACAGGTCACTGCTGATGTCAAACCAGTGATCACTGATTCTGGTGGCTCAGCCAATTTTACATTACCATCTATCTTTAGTTGTTAAATGAATTTGTCTAATTTTATGAATATATGTTGTAGTTTATCTAGATCCTAGGGTTACACCAGATCAATTCTGTGATAACTCCTCACACCCACTGCTTTCTATTCCTCAGTCACTTCTAAGCCTCAATATAATGTTGAAGCACCACTGCCAGAGCCTCTGCAACTGAAAGCTCACAAGGGTTTTCATTGTTGAGAGGTCTGGTGGAGAGTTTTTTCTTTAGGGGGTACAACTAGGAGGACAGACTTTTAAATTGGTGGTGCACTGTGGATGTTAAATGGGGTACAACTAGGAGGACAGACTTTTAAATGGATGGTTCACTGTGGATGTTAAATATGTATGAAAAGGGTAATATCATGATATCCTGAATAAAAACTGCAAATTGAACAATACAGCCTAGAGTGGAGTGCAATGACTCTCCCCTCAAGCGCCCTCCCTTGGCAAGTTATCAGAGAAAGTGAGTTAGATGAGGATAAAAAAAGAATGTATCCTCTTGTCAAATGATGAAAACATGCACCTTCCTTCATGTCATTACAATTCTCTAAACCTGCATTCTTTCTCATCTCTGTAGTGCTTTTCTTCTCTTCCTGTATAAAGGACATTCCTGTCATTATCAGCACACCATCCAGCCTTGGGGAGTTATGATTATCATATACTCAAGAAGAAGAATCTTCACTAATTACCAATACATATGACTTTCTCATTGTTCATGAAGGGCAAATTGTGATACTATCCCTGAGCCTTTATAAAACACATAACATGCACTGATGTTGAGGTATTTATTGGAAGACTAGGTCTCCACATCAGACATGTGAAAAAGGGAACAAAAAAGGGAAAAGATACAAACTGAATGGTGCACTAAAAGTAAAATTGTTGGGATTTTTTTTTTTTAATGAAAAAGGAAAATCCTTGCTGTTTTGTGTTGGAATTTTAGCTGACTAGAGACTGGAAAAGTACTGGACTCAGCCTAATTTGAGCTATTGCACCTGCAAGATAGCGTGTCCTTGGGCCTAGCTGGGTATGATAACAAGTGGACAGAGAGACGCGGGAAAAGAGAATGTAGGCCCAAAGGAATGAGGAAGAGTCGATGGTACAGTTTAACCAATAGATCGCTTGGCTTGCAGAATATTCATGAGCTTATTACTTGCTGTATGAGTGTCTGATGCTCTCTTCAATAAACGGAGCTTGCTGAACACTCATATTGAGGGTCTCGTGCCTTCCCTGCACTGAGACAAATTGCCTACTGCAACAGTTTTGGAAATTAATAATTTTTCCTTTTAAAATGATAAAATATAAGAATGGAGCCCCTAATTCTTTCCTTCTTCTACTGTTATTTCCTTCCACATTTTGACCCTAAGTACTAGGCCTGTTCAGTAATTCTCAATCCTCAAAAGAAACAGCGTGGTATAAAAGCCAAATCTCTGTGTGACACAGCCTGTGCAACCAATGATTGATCTGCAGTACCCATTTGCCCTTAATCAAACCTTTCTCTTTAACCATTGGGACTGAGGAGAAACAGTGTAGGTTTTTATGCCCTTCAGTCTCACAGCCAGAGCTGTGAAACAACTCTTGATGTGGTTGACACTGCCCTCACAGTACCACTGGTGTCCATGGGCATGAACAGCAGCAGAAAATAATCCAAGGGCTGGAAGAATCTCAGAAGCCTCTCCACATCACCTGGTATCTGGGCCTCAGGTAAGCAACAAGTTTCAGACAGAAAACAGAACTGGCAGATGGGGGCCTCCATTTGCCTTGGGAAAGAGTCTGCAGCTATTACTGCTTCTGCCTTCCTTTGATGTTCACTTGCATTTCAGGCTTGGCTGCTCTGGCACTGATTTGGAGCTTTCTTCTCTCCCAGTCTACCAGAGAAATGAAGCTGTTCTGAAGCTGCAGGTCTGTGTCTTTCTCCTATCACTCTTTCTCTAGAGTAAAATCAGATAACTTACAGGTCTGAGCGTGGCTTTTCTCCCATTTGTGCATATTCTAGCTTTACACCCCTGCATCTAGATAAAGATAAACAAATAATGGTTTGACATAAAGATTGGTTTTGTAGATCTGGTAGGCTTTTTTGGTATGTTACTTTTAAACTGAGCAAGCTAAAATATGGAATCCTTCTGAAGGACTGCTGGTTTTACAGACTTAGCAAGTGGCTTACTTTACCTCCTTGGAATGAAAGAAACCAATGATACAAAATAGCCTAGCACCCAATATTTATTTGAAAAAAGGACAAAGACTAAATCTTTCCATCAGAAATTTTCATGAATCGAAATGACATAATGCCATCAATCAGAAAAACAAAAGTACAAAAAGACTTGAAGAACTCTATATATGAAAACTATCACTATTTTTGAGATATATGGATTTATTAAATGTTTTAAACATCATTTTAAGGCTAACTGCTGTCTCACAAGCCCACAATTTTCTCTCTTTTTAGATATTTAGGATAGGGTAAGACACGGTTGTTAACCACTCTGGTAACACACCCAAATGAGATGTTTTTTTTAGTTTCCACATTCCAAAATGTCACAGTTCCTGCTTGGGTTTCATACAGTCAATAAATTCTTTTTTTTTCCTTCCTGAATGTGTGTACATTTATATACGAGGAAGATCAGGGAAATTCAAAGGCAGTTTACATCTAAGCTTTCTAACAAACTTTTCCTCTAGCTCTTTGTTAAATTCACATTAAACGCAAAGGAAACTGCTAGAACAAATAAGCCTATCAGTGAAAAATTGTTTGATCATAGCTTCCAAACAAGAGACAACAAAACCCCCCAGGTATATGATTCATATATGTTGTACTTCAATTTACAGAAAAAAAAGTCCAAGCTCCAGGACATTTGCACTGTAATAAACGGAACTAATCATAGAGTGCAGCTGCAATAACCTGAATACAGGAGAGTTTTCAGTTAGGCTACTGAGATACAAGAAGAGAAAGAATAATAAAAAGAGAGATAATGAGTGTATCTAAATTAAACTGTGCATACAGAAAATAATGAAGAAACTGCTGAGGAAATATCTGAAAGAAAATGAAAATACTCTTTTAAGTATAAATCTTAATAAAATTTTTGATAGTGGATATAATATAAATCAAGCATCAGGACAAAACCAAAACTCAATTTGTATTTTATAACAAGAATTCAACAGATTCAGAAGTTTTCTGCTAATACTGTAATATGATTGAAACAATCCTGTTTCAGAATTACTCAGATTTCTACTTTTTTACAAGTTTTGATTTTTTTTCAGGTGGGTATTTTTTAATATTAAGCATCTTTTGGGTATGGAATTTTTAAATGTTTATTATCCTGTTAGCTCAGAGCTTATACTTGAGAATTTCTATGTGCCTGTTGGCAGGCAAAATACACAACAGCTTTTGGGGCAACATGTTAAAGTTTGTACAGTTTTGTAAAGATTCAGGAAAAAATATCTGATCTGGACCTTTTTTTCCTCTATTTTTTTTTCCTAATATTTGCCTCCCTGATATAGAAGGTTTTGAACTCATTCATAGACAGAAAATCAAACTGTGTGATTCTTGGAAGATAACCCAGGTAAATTAGAGTGATCAAGGTTGCAAAAAATTTTTTTCTTGGGAACTAATCTCATTCTTGCAATAACAGTCTTGGAAAGAATTATTTTTTCAAAAATTCCTTTATCAGTGCTGCTCTTAAATATTATTTTGCTGGAAGGGGTGGACTATGCCATATCATGTCCATACTGAATTATGGGACAAAAAAACTGGGGGGGAAAATGGGAAATTTGTCATTTAACTTTTATTTGGTCTTTTCCAAAGTTTGTAGGACACTACAGACTTCTCAAAAAGTACTGAAGTATTTTATCTTTAACACCTAAGTCTTCCACTATAAAAGCCACTTTATTATTTCTTTTTGCTTCCAGAACAAAAAGTCTGATGCTTTGGATTAAAGATTAATAAAAGAAAGTTACAGCTTTTCTATAATTTGACCTTAATTGTAAAAATAAATATTTGCCTACATGTTAAACCAAGCAGTTCCATTTTCATTTGAGCTCACTGTCATTCATTACCACTTGCAGCTGGTTCTAAAGTTTGTTACTAATGAACCCCAGAATTAACTTAGTTCTTTGTCCATAATCTAACCACTCTGACATCAGGAAAAAGACAGTATATGGAAAGATATTCAGGCTACTCTTCCTGACTTGGACAAGTTTAGTTCAGATTCCTGTTACTGGAATTTTTATCATGTCATTAATTTTTTAGGAAATAATGCATCACACAGAGACTATCTCTACAATAGCTTGATAATGAGCTGTTAATGAAAGAAAACTTATTCAAGATAAAATCAACACAACTTTGAAGTTTCCATAGTAAATATCACTCGTGCAAACCTAAAGCCAAAGAAATCAGCAGTTAACCACCATCAAAGATAAAAATATTGCTCATGTTTTTAAGTACTGTATATAATCAAAATGGGACAGAGAAGTTTAACATTAAAAGGAGTCTTACATCCTCCTCCTTTAATGTATATTTGTATTTGTTTGTTTTGTATTTGTATTTGTATTTGTATTTGTTTGCTGTTCAAACTGGCAAACTAACTTTCAGACCATGCAAACACCAAATGCATCATAAACATACAATTTTTTACAAAACCAGGGCTCAAGGAAAGGCACTAAGATGGATCCATCTTTTTTTCTCAGGGAAAACAACCTTCTAATACCCAGCTGAAAAGGTTCTTCATAGCATTGAAAATTATAATGACTGGCTTGTGAAATTAATGACAGAATTTAAAATAGATTTCTTCAAGGTTAATGAATTTAAATTCCCATATCCAAAACCTTCCAGGCTGTAAAATTCTCCCACTTTGAACCATTATTGGTGTGATATCTCTAAATGTTCACCTCAGCACAAAATGCAGCATTATACATTTCAAAAATAATTATATATTTTTCTGTGGTATGTGATATACAAAGAACAGTTTCTGTAGCAGCCTGCAGGCAAAATTTCAAGGTTTAAAAGCATTCTCTAGAGAAGTTTAAAAAGATGACAAAGTCAATTAAGTTATAAGAAATCATTTATTTTTATGAAGAGGGAGCATATTAGGAACTTTATCAACAGTCAGTGCTTAGTGCATGTTTCTCCTTTGCAATTTAAAAATTCTGACTTCTGTTGCAAATTAACCACTACAGTTCAAACAACTGAGATGCTCCTTAGAGAAACACTATGTAGGGTTTTCAGTCTCTGTTGAAAAAGGACATGTATCTGAATTTAGATGCTGATACCTACTCCAAACTGTTTTATTACTTAGACCTTGATAAATATCTTACAAAAAGATCTTATTTTTAGCATGAAGCAAGGCATTTCAGACAATGCCAAAAATTGCCTACTGAACTCAAAGTGGGCTGCATCTCTGAAACAATCTGTTCCAAATGCAGAAAATGTACAGTGATAAATGAAGCAGTCAGAGACTGTCACTAGTGCCTCTCACTGAATGATAAAGCACAAGAAACCTTCCACAGATGTTGAAATTATGAGGGAGCAAAGCAGGTGCTTAAATTCTATTTACTAAAAATAGAAACAATCATCAAGTTACAAAAGGAGCCTACATTTCACATGTCAAGCTCAACCTGTGCTGTGCAGCACTCTACTCTTTTATGGTGAGCCTAGTACTTCACATAATGATGTATGTGCTCTAAATTTTACAAGTATGGGAAAGAGTCACACTACATTAAATAAATCTTTCTAAAAGCTTTTTTTTTCAAATAAGCATTATATTAAAATATTTTAATATGCTAGCAAATATTAAGTTTTCAACCCTATTAACATTCCCATTTATTTTTCTCTGCTAAACGTTATTAATATCTAGGAATAAAACATTTTGCTAATTCTGACATTTTAAAGCAAGATAAAATCATTGTTTAAATTTTAACCAGGGAGACATTGTAGTCGCAATTATAGTTGTTGTAATGGTCTATTTGAAATTAGGGAGAGCATTGCCAGCAGGCTGAGGGAGGTGATCCTGCCCCTCTGCTCGGCCCTGGTGAAGCTCATCTGGAGTTCTGTGTCCAGTTCTGGGCTCCTCAGTACCAGAGGGACATGGAGCTCCTGGAACAGGCCCAGAGGAGGGTGACAAAGATGCTGAAGGGACTGGAACAGCTCTGTTGTGAGGACAGGCTGAGGGAGCTGGGCCTGTTCAGCCTTGAGAAGACACAGCTGGGAGGGGAGCTCGTCAATGTCTGTCAGTACCTGAGGGAGGGTGGCAGGAGATGGAGCCGGGCTCTGCTCAGGGGGGCCAAGCAACAGGACAAGAGGCAACAGGCAGAAACTGGTGCCCAGGAAGCTTCACCTGAATATAAAGAAGAGTTTTACTGTGCAATGACCACACTTAGAACAGGTTGTCCAGAGACTTTGTAGAGTGTCCGTCAGTGGAGATATTTGAGAACCATCGGGACACAATCCTGTGCCTTGTGCTCTGGGACAGCCCTGCTTGAGCAGGGAGGTTGGACCAGAAGACCCACTGTGGTCCTTCCTAATCTTACCCATGATTCTGAGGTTCTGTACTTTTGAAGTGATAAAAAATAAGTATTAAAATTTTGCTATTTTTTAATTATTGAATAAATACATACTTATATCTGGGGATTTTTAGCTTAAAATTGTATTAATTGTCTCATAAAAAACAAAGCTACTGAGCCGTAAGTTAATTGGACTTGTCTAAGAAATAAGATGAACTCAGTAAATAATTTCAGCTGACCTCCTTTAAAAATTAGGGTAATATTTTGAAAATATCTAAATATTTTACTTTCTCAGTAGAGTGACTCCACTTGGAAATGCCAGTATGTTTTATTTTCACATCCTGACAATGAATCTTTTTATGTTTTTACTTTATTCTCTATAGAAATAAAACAAACAAAAACAGAGGAAGAAAAATAATGGGCTAAATAACTTCTGTAATATTTTGTTCTATAGAAAATAGATTATAGAATACACAATTATTGTTAAATATAAATTCATTCATGCAGAAAGTGATTTGTGTCTGAAGCAACTAAGACATTATTTAGAAATACATTTTTGGTAATGGTTTCTTAGAATTATTCTGATCAATAACCCCTTATATTTTACACTACAGCTAATCATAGGATTGGAATGGTTTACCATGGTTATCAAAGCAATTATCACTGATGGAAACAGAAAATAATATAAACTTCTTTAAAGATCTTTGCTTATTATTGTTTTATCAATAAAGGTAAAAAAAATATAGAGACAATATACATAATCAAACTATAAACACAGTTTAGCAGATATTCTTATTTGGTTTTATACCCTTCTTTATTCTCTCCTCAGCTGCAACATGAAAATACACAATCAAATTGCCACAGGTTAATTGGTGCTTTGACAGCACAAGGACAATAACCATAGATCTGTAGAAGACAAGTACTAGCTTATTATCAAGCTTCTCCAAGATTTCCCTCCCTACTAGTGAAATAATTCCTCCTTTCTTATGAATACCAACTCCTACTCCTCTATTAGAAATTGTCCACTCTACTCTTTCCCATGAAACAGACCTTGGAGACAGGCTTGTTGGTCTCGCCCTTCTGTCTGAAGATAATGGCTCAAACAAACACTCAGGAGAGGTGTACAGTTTTGTTAGAACAAAGCTACTGCATATCATTCAAAATGATCTAACAGACTGCCTGCTCAGAAGAAAAAATATTTTATATAAAGCTCCTGAAAGTGTCTCTTTCCTTTTGTTCAGATTTATGTGTCAGGAACTTCCAGTGATTGGAAACCTGGGCTTCCTGCCCAGTAAACTTAAGGAAGTGGTGACTAAACTAAAAAGATACTGATTTCTTTGTTGGGACTAGATTCTTAATAAAATAAGACAGTAAATTTTTTTTTGTTGTTGTGAACATGCTCTAGGTTTATTCCATTGCATAATTCAATGAAGTTTCCTTAAAGAACATCTGTAAAACTTCTGTTCCTTCAGTTACCTACAACACAGTTGTCATTTCCCTTTCCCCTCTGAAGGATGAGATTCCCCTCGTCGATATAACAAAAGTGCACTTTGCATGTCAAATAACCTTGCATCTGGATAGGTCAAACTGCCACAGAGACACCACCTGCTGCTCTTTTATAGACTTGCTCAGTACAGAAGGTCACAACTACTTTTCAGGTGAATTGAACCCTAAGGACTCAGTAAGAAATTTTACCTTTACTCTGCCTTGAAAGGAAATGAGATTCAGATAATGGGGGAGCAATTATAATTTGTGTAGGATTCTTTCAGGATAAAAAAAAAAGAGACCCTCAGACATGATTATTTATACAGTATTAATTAACCAATTAGAAACCTATTTTACAATTCTGTCTGTTTTAACATTAAGCAGGGTTTCCAAATTTTGTTTCAAAAACTATTCTGAATTTAAGTTGCTTCAGGCATTCCTTTTCTACAGTTTAACTGCCCTTCCTGAACTATAAGTACCTTGTGAACAGATATTTACATATATTTAAAGAGACCTTAATAACTTTCTACTTCACCTACATGTTTTATGAAGTTGTAAGCTGTACATTGCTGTAAAATTCAGTATTTGAGAAGGCAAAAATTGAAACAAATTATTGATGAACTACAACCTGACATTGGCAAAAATGACTACATTATGACTTCTATAGCTGGCCATAAAATGTCTGAACACACTGCCCTGCACCTCACTCTAAACTGTTTGTTTGTCTCATCTGTTTATAAAGTACCATGTGTTAAATGGAAATCCCTTTGGGAAAAATTGCTATTTATAGCAGGTTTCTTAAAATTTTGCAATCTTTTCTCACTAAGATATCTTTAAAGGATATTTAATATAATATTGTTGGAACTGATACAACTTTTAAATTTTTTATTAACTTCAATCCTGGCTAAGTTTGTCTTTGCTCAGAGGGCAGGGAATTGAAGTTTCTCTTCTAAGGACTCTGTTTATTGAGGATTTGAGTTTCCCTGGGTGAAGCTTGATGAGCCTCAATCAACAAAAAGAAGGTTCCACTACTATGAGAGTTTAACATCTACAGATTGTGAGTAGCCTGAAGATACAGAGGAGATAAACAGAGAATAAATAACCCCCTGGCGCAGTCAGAGACCCTGGTCTTGGGAAAGATCAACAAGAGAACCAAAGAATGATGACAAAATTGGCATTGAAGATGAAGGGATCAATAACCAATAGGAGATTGTATACTAAGAATTGTGTAATAGAAAACCAATGAATGAGAATTTCTTGGGGTTTTTCATGTATAAACCTGAGAAAGGTTTGGTAAAGAGCCATGTGTGATGGAATGATTTCCACTGCACAACATGGGCATGTATGGGTGGAATGATTTCCTTTACACATGCTGGCCAGAACGAAAAAATGCCTAATTCTCTAACACTTAAAAGATGCTGTGGGAGAGTTTCTGTTTCTCCTGCAGTTTCAATGACACTATTTTATTGCATGTTTTATGACATGAATGAAATCACAGATTATTCTGTTTCTTCTCTCCATTCCTTTTCCTCTCAATAGGAACTTAGATGTCACAGAATCATGGAATGGTAGAACAATGCCATGGTTACAAAGAGCAAGCTCCTGTTAAACCTGGAGGACCCTGAATCTGCATGAATTTAAAAAGAACAGTCTGTGAAATGTGTTAGGGAGGAGAGAACTTAATGGAGAAATCCTATCAGAGTAGATGTTTAATCTTTACAAGACTAAATTTTGGAGAGAAGTCTCTGTGTGACTTGCTCAGATTACATTGAAAAGGCTCTTCTGCTTTCCTGTTTTTGGCATAATTAAGAAATACCAAAGAAAGGGACCAAGAAGCCTCAAATCTTGAAACTTTTGATATGCAAAAGCATGTCTCCAAAATGGATGTGGCATGGAAATTTAAAACTCTCATAAAGGTACATAAAACTCAGTCATCATACCCACTGGTATATTAGAAAGCCTTAAAAGCATTTGGTACTTCTTTCATAATAAGGCTTTTATATATGAAGAGTAATTTAACTGTCTTCACAGCTGTTCTCCCTCCCAAAACAATGACAGAAAGAATACATTAGATATACTTTTACAATATTCTTTCTTTAGCAAAAACCACTAAGAGCTGCAACAGTTTAAAATCTCCAAAGAACAGTTTATTAAAGCATACAGTGCCACAATATTTTAAAACTAATGAAAGTATTGGAAAGTGCCCAAAGATGTGAAAAAATAAAGATACTTCATAGTTAAAAAAAGAAAAAAAAAACAGAAAAAACAATATGACAATATAATAAAAAGAATAAAAATCTTTTGGTTTTTCAAATGGGGGAATAACATCTAATGCAGTTGAAAAATAAGATGTATTTTTTAGATTGATCTGTTTCAAGAAGGACCTGCTGTAATAACACATTCAAAGCTCACTGAATGCTCTAAAAGAGAGTGGATTTTCCAACAACTGAGAAAAAAAATTATTTTCCAGTGTTCTTCTCACTACTTGAAACCATCCAGTGAAATTTTAGACAAACAAATTCTTGCATTTTTGTTTGATATGGAGACATTTGAAAGTTTTCCTTATTTTTCATATTTCCTTGAGCTATTTCTTTAAAACATTATTGGAATTATTGTAACTTCAAAACATTAACAAGAATAAGAATGGCACTGTCCCTTCTGTATCTAATTGCCTCTAAGTTTCCACGGCTTATGTATTACTGAATGCCCAGCTCTGCTTAGAGAAATGTTTAGTTTTTCCCCTTGTCCCACACTCAGACAGATATATATGCACACACTCCATACACCATTTCAGAAGCTCTGCACTAGCTCTTATATTATTACTAATAATCAACTGCTATGCAGTTAATTGCAGTAAACAGCAATAACATTCATTTCAGATGTTATTTCCATTCTAATATTATTGCTTTAAAAACTAGTGTTGTTAAGATTATTAAGAGCATGTAGATTTAAATTACTGCGCTGCATAAATAGGTGTAGTATAAAAGAAGCAGATGACCTTATCACCCTTTCTTGGTTTCTTTTTCATTCTGTTTTTTTAATAGTTTGACCTCCTAAATTACCCTATTCTCAGCTTTTGAGAAGACAGATGCTCCAAAAGATCTTTTTTCCTGCAATATGATAAAGTAACATCTTATTTGCTTTGCAATAAACTACTGTTTAAAGAAAAAAAGAAAAAAGAAAAAGAAAGGCTTTCTTTAAGTATTTACATGATTCCTATTTCAGTATTATTTACTAGGAGAAAAATGCAGCCTAAAACAGATTCATAATTTTACTAGCATGTTGAAAGCGCTACTGAGATTTACATGCACAACAGTGTCATTTCATAATGACTTTCCCAATATCTACAAATTATTTTTCTCATACAGACTGGAAATCCAAAAATGAACAGAATTAATTAAAAAGATTTCTGCATATTCAATGATGCTTCATTGCAATGTTGTCAAGGTACAAACTGTAGAATGTAAAAGCATAAACCCTGCAATGCATCAGGAAGGGTATTCTAGAACGCTAATATTAAGATATATGCCTATATCCTCCAAAATCAAATGTATCATATATAATCATCATACTCATAATGCTGAAAGATTCCCGTAAATTCTAACTTAAACTTACAAGAATGCAGAGGAGACTGACTGGCTTGCCTTGTCTAACTAAAAGAAGTGGGCTGAAAGAATAACCTTTACATGCAAAGAGGCATAAATTAGATAATTTTTCATTTTTTCATGAGAGACACAGAAATGCTACTTTCAGCTTTTTCTGTTCTCTCTCAATAAATGATTGAAAAGAAGCACTTTCATGGTTCAAACGTTCGCACATATATATGTGTGTGTATGTGTGTGCATATATATATATTTACATATATATATATAATCTGTTCCATTTTTTAACAAAGAACTTTAAATCGCATTTCCAGTCACACACATAAATCACACAATACAAAATGTACACAATGGTAGAGACATAACACTGTTACACAGACTTCATCCTGCTGGTTCTAAATATTAACCAAACCTGCAACTATTCTTCAGTCAAGACTTTGTGTTTCCTTCGTTAGATCTTAGATCAACACCAGAATGACACCAACTGAGGTATTAACATTAATTAAATGTCTTTTGATAAGCTAGATAAATTTACCACCTCCGAAAGTGTTCTGAAACAAATTGTTTTTATGTTTAGCAATCCTGTGTTAGACACTCACAGACAAATCTTGAGCCACTGTATTTTTAAAGAAAATAAACTTTTCTAATTGTCTTATCAGTTGTATATTGTAAAGACAATTATTTACTGAAATGAATTAAGATCTTAAAATGCGATAAAATTATGGCATTTGATTTTTTGTTTATGTCAAGTTCCCATGTGAACAATGCTGGCTTGTCCACATGCTACTGCCAAAATTTATAAAATAAATACCAAAATTTAGTGCTTTGCACAATTTATTAGTCTTGTTTCCATAACCAGAACCTTGCTTCTAAGCATACCAGGTTAAGCATATGGAATAAATTCTTTAGTGTGAGGGTGGTGAGGCACTGTGACAGGTTGCACTGAGCAGCTGTGGATGCCCCATCCCTGGAAGTGCTCAAGGTTGGATGGGGTTTTGAGCAATGTGGTCTAGCGGAATATGCCCCTGTTCATCATGGGGGCTTTTTTCATCATGGATGAATTTAGTGTCCCTTTCAACCCAAACCATTCTCTGATTCTTTGATTCTGTGTCCAGGGCACTTGAGGAAGGAAAGGCTACAATTTACCTCTGATGTCTGTTTCTTTCACTCTGCTCCAGCATGAGACCATTTGGATTCCAAATAAAGAATTCAGAATTCAGATTTTAAAATAAGAATATACAACATATAGTGATACTACTTCAGCCAAGTATTAAATGGCAAATACAAATATAGTTTATAAAAAAATTCAATATAACAAAAGACATTCAGTTTTTTATTGATAGTAGACATAAGCCTTTTATTTGTTTGTTTGTTTGTCTTTAACTGGTAAGGATCACTTCCCAGCACACAAATAAAATTCCAAGGTCCTTTTTTACGTGCAGAAGTATGCAAAATTTACCTTCACTGAAATACTTGACTGTATGAATAGTAAAGTTTTTTACCATTTTATCTCTATAGTCACTTTAAATGAAGATTAAATTGCACACAAAAAACCCATAGTAACAGAGTTCATGAAAGGATGGCAAAGCAAACCCTGGAGCTGAGATTCCCCTGCAGCCCTGGTGCAGACCATGGTGAGGCAGCTGTGCCCCTGCAGCCCAAGGGGTAACGCAGGGATGCTGAGATCCACCTGCAGCCTGTGGAGGAGATGCACACTGGAGCAGGGGGTGCCTGAGAGGGGGCTGTGACCTGTGGGGAAACTGTGCTGGAGCAGTCCCAGGGGTCCTGGCAGACCCATGGGGAGACAAGTTCAACAGAAGAAGGTCTCCTGGCAGGACTTTTCTTGTATTTTCTCTCACCATGAGAAGGCTTTGGTGAGTGACTGGCATCCAAGAAGATTCAATACACTATATTAATATTTTACACAATCATTCTTTAGTGGAAAAGTAGAAAATAAAACCTGCCAATAAACAAACAAACAAACTGAAGAATGGGTCAAATTACAATTATTGGGTTTTTCTGTCAATTATCACTGACAATAACAATATCAGAAATGTCTTTTGTAACTCAAGTTGGGATTGAGATTGTCAGGTGAAGTTGAAGGCCAGAGTCAGGAAAACAAGCAGTAGCATTATAAGTTATCATAGAGCATATTTCAGCAACCTATTTTGGAAACAGCATTGAACACAGTGTTTCAAAGAGGAGAGATCATCAGATAAATAATTTACTCTGTAATTTTAACACAGTCTCTGCTCAACAAGTGGCTAAGTGAAATAAATCTTTAGATTAAATAAATTAATTCGTGCACATAAAGGCCCTCATAAAGTGACAGATTTTCCACTCTATAGAAACCCCACACTCTGCAAAGTTTCCTATATCATATATGCAGCACAAAGGCTAAAGTCATAATTTCAAATTAATTTCTTCAATGTAAAGGAGACATAAATCATCTAGAAGCAGGTTACCTCTAACATAACATGACACACATTTACTCTCTTGCGTTATATATATAGTTTATATAGTGTTTTTAGTCTTCGATCTTAAAAGTTTGGGGGTTTAGTAAAATTATGAGGATTTCATTATATCTGATGGTCTAGGAGCATTTGAAACCTGCCAACGCCAATACATTTTCTTAAAATAATGTTAAATTCATCTTGCACTAAGAAAGGATCAAGTCTTAAAGACTCACAAAATCAGAGATGAAGAGGAAATAACCAGGATCAGCACAGCTAATTTTTTTTAGAAAGTGTTTAAAACTCTACCTATAGATTTTCTTGGTTCAGACTTCTCCAATTCAAAAATTCACATGCTTCTACCTGATATAAGTACAAATGCTGTAAAAATGGGAAGCATTTTCTTCCAACATGGGAAGAACTTCAGTTTTGACTTTTATCTTGTTTGGAAAATCTAGACAGCATTGTAGAATTATTTTGCCTGTTACTTTGAGAGAAGTGTGATATCTACACAGTGGGGTTTTTTTTGTTGTTGTTGTTATTGGGTTTTTTTAATAATTCCAGACTTCGCTTACTGTTCTTGATTCTGTTTTGTTTTGCTTCACCAAAACTTGTTCAAATTGAGCCATTCAAACTGGATACATTTCTCCACCAAAACATGAGATATATATTAGGAGAGCTGTCAATGGTATCTAGAAAGTCTAATGTGTAAAGTAGAGGGAAAGTTTAATTAATTAAAAAGGTATTTTATTGTGTTGATGGCTTAATTACATACTTATAAAGTTTTAACAGTCCCATGTAATTTTCCAAAGTAATAAGAAAAACATAAAAAGCCTGAACTGTTAACCTCCTCTAAAAACCAAAAAGTTGCAAGTTATTATCACAGACCTGGTTAAAAGATAATGCTGGGTAAATGATATTTTAATGGGTAATGCAAAATTTGAGATATATCTATGAAGTAAAGACAACCTCAATAAAGTTATTTAATTGATTCAATGTTAAGGATACAGTTCAGAGTGGTAGCCTTGACAAAGTCATATTTAGGAAACTTTCTAAAAGAACATATCCTTGTGGGGCTTATTTTTAGATATCCTTTAATTTGAATACTTATGAATAAAATTGTGAAATTTTGCAGGAAAGTGTTGATTTTTTTGAATCTTTGTCAGAAACCAGGCAGATTTCCCAAGATAAGGTTTCTTGCCAACAAGCCTATCTCTCTGGCAGTCTGAAAATGTCAACTATCTGCCATGAAACTGGATACCTTATCACCTACCAGGTCTATCTTTAGCCAGGATACTCCGTGGAGAGAGGGTTTCTTTTTAGGATATGCTGGGAATCTGAATCCTGGAGCTGAGTTGGCAAGAAGCTTTGCATTTCTGATGTTTTGGCAGTATCTGCTTGAGTAAGATTTCTTTGGGCAGAGACTCATTCTGCTTTGTGATGGTAGTCAGGAAGCCGAGACCTCAGATCTGCAGTGGGAATTTTATTTCCAAGTTAAAACGCCTAAATATCAGTTGTTTAAAACTATTATTAAAAATTTCCTACAATGTGAGAATTTCATGAAGAAATGTATTTCTGAATCTTCTTTCATAAAAATGCTGGAGTTATGAAGTATTAAAAGGAACAGCATAAATAATAAAGACAAAACCAATTTAAATAATCATAATGAAATTGTGTTAAGCCTTAAAAAATTTGAACTTACCTTGCTCCTTTCCCATTGGCACATATAACTTTGCTCTTTACACGTACTGTGAGCCCATTTCGAAATATCTTCTCTTTGTGTTAACAGGATAAGAGAGCAGATTTCAACAGGTCAGATGTACATTAATTTGAATAGAAGAATTGAACAGACTCATTATCTATCAGCTTGGAAAGAACACCAGGTTTAGGTTTTACTCTCTTCAGGTGATATATTAATCTATATTTATCTATTTTCATATTTTCTTGAAGAAACTACTGTGTTTCAAGAATAGGATCTCTTAATGACTATTTTAAAAAAATGTATTATAATATGAATACTTAGAAATTCTAGTGGTTGAGCCAGAAAAATACATTCATTTTCTAAAAGAATTTTAGAAATGAAAGTCTCACAAAGCTTTCAAACTACATTCTTTTCTTTTACCTCAGAAAATCTTAGAACCTGTAAGCCATGATTTGACTTACATAAAATTTTAAGTTGTGGGTGGGGTTTTTTTTTGTTTTGTTTGTGCATTTTGTTTTTCTGGTTAGTAAGTTCAATATTGCTTTAAAATTGGTTATTCTTCCATGTGTTTAAAATAAAAAACTCTCAGCAAATTCACATTTCTATAATTTTTACTGTGGCATTCAGAACCATGTATCTCTGTGCAATTCCTGACAGGTTGTGCAAGCATTGTGCAGTGTTGGCTTTGGCTGGGATAACATTAATGTTCTTCACAGTAGCTGGTATGGGGCTGTTTTTTGGATTTGTGCTGAAAACAGTGCTGATGACACAGGGGTGTTTTCATTATTTCTGAACAGCACTGACACTGAGTCAACTCATTTTCTGCTTCACATGCCGTGACACCAGTGAGGAGACAAGGGATGCAAAGAAATTAGGAGGGGACACAGACAGGACAACTAATCTCAAATGCCCCTAGGGATATTCTGTTCCATATGATGTGCTCTGTACATAATGCTAGGTGCAAAAGAATTAAGGCTGACATGCTGAAAATGATGGTGTTTGTCTTCCCAGGTCACCACTACGTGTGATGGAGCCCTGCTTTCCTGGAAATGGCTGAACACCTGTCTTAACGTGGAAAGTGGTGAATGAATTCCTTGTTTTGCTTTGCCAATTCCTTGTTTTGCTTTGCTTCCATGTGCAGCTTTTCCTTTATCTTTTAAACTGTTTTTATCTCACCCCAAACGTTTCTTCACTTTTATGCTTCTCATTCTCTCCTGTCTTCTCACCAGAAGGAAGTGATAGAGTGATTGTGTGGTACTTAGTTGCTGGCTGGGGTTCAACCACAACATGCATTTTCATGTCTTACTGGAACTTAAAGGAACTATCCAATTATTGTGATGACTGTACTACAAACAAAATACATTTTGGTGTATTTTCAGTGAAAAAGACATGCCACTGAATAGCTGTAGTAAGATACTGAATAGAGTATATTCAGTATATTCTGTTTTCTAGTATACTAGAAATTGGGGACATACACACACCCCCACCCACACTCACAGTATCTCAGAAAGTGGAAATAAATTTGAAAAAGAAGTATACTAGAATGCTAATCTTGAATAATTTGTATGATTGTTTTTGTATAAATGCATTGCAAATACATGAGCTGTGACTTGAAAAGAAAAGAGGCTGTGACTCATCTATGGGGTATATCAGAATTTATGGGATGGATTTTAGGACTAGATATATGTCGTTCTTTATTTTAAAGAAGTTGTTGCCACACTTCAGACATAATCAGTCTTGGTGCCCAAGAATTTTTGCTCTGTATCACATCTTGGACTGAGAATTTGCTATTTTGGCCTGCAGTATAAATTCAGTCCTAAGGCGACTATAACCTTCAAAGAGTGTTTATGTGCCAATTATGCAATCCATCTATTTCCAAACTCCACATCTTTTCTACATACCCAAAAAAGCACAAATAGGTAAATCCAGTGAAGAGTTTCTCTTGTCTCAGTCTGTAACAATGTTTGCAGTGACTCTCATTGGGAAGGTAACACATCCACCAGTAAAAGAGAGAAACATAGTTTGATATTGCATAGCCTTTGGTAATCCATTGGTCTACTAGGCCTAAAAATCATGATTCTTCACAGTTGACTAAAGCAAGAGGAGAAAGGAAAAAAAAAATCTTCACTTAAAATTTGGAAGAAGAAAATACAATTCCGCTAAAATTTCTTTTTTGTTTTCCAAGGAGAGCTGCCTTGTCAGTCTTCCTGTCTCACCAATAGGTTTCTGATGTTGTGCCTTTACAGAGGGTCCATATTTAGAGTGGAGTAGTCTGTGCTGAACCATACCTGCTCAGTGGGATGGAATTCTTTTGCCTCTTTACTCCCCTTATATTTTTAAACAGAAATTATTGCACAAAAATATCCAGAACTCAGAAAAAAAAATGTGGTTGGCAAGTTATGGGTTTGTAATTAAGAAAGGAATGAAAATTTGATGTACAGCACAAAATTGTACCTCCTGTGCTTATACTAAGATTGACACCTGTCTTGGCTAGTGGAGTAGAGAAGGGCTACAGATTTTATCAGTACCTGGAGTGACAACTCATTGCTCTGCTTCTGTTTTGTGATGTGCTGGACTTTTTCTTTTTGGTCAGGTCTTAAAAGTGTGAACTGTGAAGAGACATTTTATGTTTTATTTATTAGGAATTAATTGGGTTTTATGTATTTGCCCTGCTCCAAGACACAGCCAATAACCCTACGTGTTTCTTCCCTGAAGTAATAGGGGAGACACGGAAGAAAGGACTTGCTTAGGAATACTGAGTGGAAAAAAAAAAATTAAAGTGACCTGGTCAGTTAAAAACTGTTAAGGGTATTCAAAGCGATGTGTTTAAACACTGTGAAAGACTAATGTATTTCAATATATTTTATATGTGCATTAAATGCACACATATTAGCATTTTCAATTAGCATAAACTTTTCAATCAAGGAAGCAATTATTATGGGTAAACATGAGTTCTGACAAAATAAATAATTATTTTACAATGAAGATAGGTCTAGGTTAACCATTTAGGTGCAGTTATGAAATACAGATGTTATAAAGTAAAAAGGAAAATTAAAAAGTATACTTGAAGTAAGACTCTTACACTAAACATAATATTAACTTTTTAAAATTCTACCTCTGTGGAAATTTGCTTCTGAAAGCCTCTCCTTTATACAAGACAAGAAATTGCAATCCTTCATTACACCTATGCCAACACTGATTTCTCTGAAAATTTATAAAATTTTTATTACCTTAAAAATTATTTTGTCATAGGTTTACAATTTTTTTTCTCTGTGTTCCTTCTTAACAGGCCTCTAGAGAAGAACACATTTCAGCATCCACAACTACTCTTTTCCTTTTCTGCTGAAGCTGCCTATGATAAAATAGACTGCAATTACATTAATTATTTAAAGAATATATATATAGGTTTTAAGTTCAGTTGCTGATTCTAAGTTTTTTGCTTACTTAAGTTTCAAAAGACAAATATATTAACTTACTTCAAAGCATTCAGAAATTATCTACAGAATGCATCCTGAAAATGTTAAATAAGTTCCAATTTTATCTTTTCAGACCACATTTGTTCTATAAAATTAGGAATATAATTCCAACATATTTCTCTGATAAATATTTTGTAAATCCTGAATAACATGTCAAACTTTTAATGCATTATCTAATCTTTTAAAAACTTTAAGGAATAAAAAAAATTATTTTATTGGTAAATCTCAGTACCTATATCTGGTACTCTAGCACTGGCTATGATGGTAACACAAATTTTGATTCTTTTTGGCCATTCAAAAGTAGAGGAATAAGGGCACACCTTTGTGTTTCTTTTTCTCCTAGAGCCTTTTGTTGATGGTGGTCTTAATAATAAGCATTATACTTTCATTTTAACATATCTTGGAATAAGAGGAGAATTCAAATAGCATGATCTCTCATGTTTAGGTTCTTCAAACCTCCACCTTATTATTTCTTTACACTTTTTAAGTCTTTATTAATCTTACTAATTGCTGTCTCTGGGAAGTGTCTTTTTAATTTATTTTTTTTGCATGCATTCATATCAACTCTCAGCATGGTTTTTGAAACAGCTCTTGCCTCTTTCTCTTTCTGATCCAGCAACAGAAGGACTTGGTATCTGATTTCTATCTTCATTATTATTAACCAGAATAAAACTAGGTAGAGTAGGGTATGTTCTAATATAAACAGACTCTTCATATTTCCTTTATTAATAACTCATAGGTTTTCTGACATTCTCGCTTAATCACTTAAAAATTACTTTGGCTTAGATTAAGTAGGAAAAAATCACCCAGGTAATACAGCTTAGACATGACATTTATTAAAAGTACAGTACAAAATGTATTGCTCTGAAAACTGAACAAAAGTTTAAGTTCTGTTGCACAAAATTTTGTGCATAGATATATGGACACTGTCTCTGTCACAAAAAGTTTAAAAATTATAAACTTTTACTACCCAAAAAATTATAAACAGATAAATTGATCTCTCAAAAAAATATAATCTAAGACTTGAACTTTCCCAACCTAAATCAGTAGGAACATTTCTACTTATAGAACTACATTTAAGCCAGTAAAAAGAATAGATTACACAAGATAAGGAGAAATTTTTTTGTGGTCTTCTAATATTTATCAAAGTGAAAAGATTGACATTTTAAAAAGTCTGTTAAATCTTTTAAATAGCCTAAATAGCATCATATCATCTGTCTACTGCCTTCAATATCTGATCACTTATGCAAACCAAATCATACACAAATTAATAAAACCATGGGTTTTTTTACAGAATGTCAGAAAGCATAATAAAACTTAATATTGAAGACTCATGAAGAAATGTGTTGAAGAAGGACCTATAAAAAATAAAGTGCTCTGTTATTTGAAACATATTCCTAGGATCACTGATTGTTTTTAAAACTGAATGTTTATTTCTCATTACCGAACTCTGATCTTAATTGGTAATAAATTAAATTTAGGTCATGGATTTTGCCTGTGATGGTATTTGGTGAATGACTCACCCTATCATTATCTCAACCTTTAGGCTTCCTTGAGTCTTCCCTTGTATTTTCTCTCACCTTTCTAGCTGAGGAGAAGGAGTGATAGAGTAGCTTTGGTGGGCACCCAGTAATACAGTCAGGGTCAACCCACCATGTGCTTATCCCGTTAACTTCCTTTTTTCCTCTTTGAAAATACATATAAAGACACTAAATAGAATACATGTAGATTAGAGTAACAATTGAGCATGAAAGTCTGGTGAAAACTTGTGGCTAGGGGGAATTTGAGAGAAACTGATATGTTTCAAAATACACAAGAATCAGAAAAATATGTCCAGCCATACAGAGTATGAAAAGAGCAGGCACTGTTCGAAATGTTCAGAAAGAGTATTCTAGCTGACTCAGATTTTTGCATATTCCTCTTGAAGCTTTGTCAAAGGAAACAGCCTTCATTTGATTTGGCAAATATGCTTGAATGTAAGAAGTCTGTAAAGAAATCTCAGACTGAGCTATCACAGCGGCTATTCATCTCGAAACACAGAAGACACAGGTTTTTGACTCTCTGGGATTGATACACCATGACATGACACAGTCATTATCTGTATCAAACAGAATCAATTTACCTTTTCACATGTAAGAGTTGTTTGCCCTAAAAATATAGTTTTGGTGTTAGCCACAGCTTAAAATTAAAAAGCTTAAAAAAAAAACCCACAAAAATCCCCCCCAAAACAACACAAAAAAAACCAACCCAAAACCAGAAACCAAACCCAACATTTGTAACATCATTAAACTCTCTCTGTATTTCATTAATTTGCAAAGACTCTATTTCTGATGTTATTCAGTTCTCTAAAATCTTTTCATCTAGGAGGCTAGACAGAGAGAGTAACAGACATAAGCATATGACTGTCAGCCTTACAAATTTGAAACACAATTTATTCAAAGACTCAGTACTAATAGTCCTTATTTTAGACTGCTTTTTCCTGGCCAGCTCAGTGTATCAGAGCGCGTCTTTGGACAGTGCTGAACCATGATGTGAGAAGAGCAAAAAAAAAAGAGCACCCGATCATTTACAATAATCAAAATGTATTTTCTCAAGAATGAAATTATTCAGATTCTAAAAAAACGATTGTCTGTCAGAAAAAAATGGGCTTTGGAAGCACAGAGATACTGTTTAATGGAGCAGTATTTTTTCCCACTGACTGCTCATTGCCCCTTGGCATGGACTAATCAGATGTAGAGACAGGATTCTTGAATTTTAACATGATTCTAAGCCTTTTAAATTCACAATTAGTCATTGAACTGACACGAAGTATATCAATGCAGACAATTTATTTTGATATAAAACTGTCTGGAGACTTTCTTTCTAAAAGAACTATAACTTGTAGCACAGTTAAATGTTCAAGTGGAAAGTGGGTATAGCTAAGAAAAGGATAAGGTGTGGTATTTACTTTCAGTGATCTGTAAAGAATAAGTTAAAATTTTTATACTCCACGTATGTGCACTCTGAACTAACGTCACAGCAAAATTCCAATGAAAGAGACTTTGGAACATGTCTCTTTTTTTTTGTTTGTTTGGGTTTTGGATTTCTTGTTTGTTTGTCATTCTGTTTTTTTGTTAATTTTGTTTGTGTATAAAAGAAAGGCCAGAAAATATAACCTGACAGAAACTGTAAAGTAGGAGAAAAAAAATCTGTTTTTTCTTGATTAGACAAATAGTAAAGGTTTCAGGAGTCTCTATTCTGTTCTTGGCCTTATCTTTCATTTTGTTGGGGTCCTAGAGTTATTTGTTTCTACATAGTGGATCTCTGTGCCTACATCTGTAAATTCTAGAGTAAGTAGAGGAGATTGTATAGGGTTTAGGAAACCTGGGCAAAACGTTAATGGAGTCAATCTGGTTCTAAATAAAGTGGAGTAAGGGCAGGGGACATAATGAACCTTAATTATGCTGTACTAGTCCTGAATTTTGATAGTGAACTTGTATGAAGTGGAAGATTGAGTTCTATAAATATTCTAAAATTCAGTTTTATTTGGTTTTCATGCTGTTGGTTTTCTACATTTTCTTCATTTTTTTTTCTTCATCATTAAATATGAAAGAAGTCTCTATAATTTTCAAGCACAAAACTTTATAAAAATTCTGATGGATTTAAAAATATTTGCCTATGACTTGAAGAAAATGTATTTAATGTAAAAAGAAAAGTTGCTTTCCCCAGGAACTTTGCATTTGTTAGAATAAAAATTGTGCTCTGCTATATAAGAATTACACCTGCTTTTGTGTTTTGATTATATAAATAGTACAGCTTTTGTTTAAATCTGTATCATTTAGATTAAAACAACTTTATGTTCTACTTCTTTATTTACAGATTTTTTTTCTCTTACATTTATGACTTCATGTATTATATCTATACAATAGTTTATAAATATTTGTTACTTATGTGACTTTATTACTTGGAAAACCTAAAATTATCATCACTTCAATCTGTTAAGGTCAAATAAATAAAAGAAATAAGGTGATTGATATCTATTTACTTGAATAAACAAATTCATTCAAAATTAACCCACGACTTTCTATTAAAAAAAAACACACACAACACTAAATTCCAAATTGCAGATTGCTTATCTACAGACTTAGTCATGAATTTTTATTAATTCATTTTCATAGACCGTTTTATTTGTTCCTATTTGAAGCACATTCAGTACAAGACAACAATACTGGCTAAAAATATAAGTTCTCATTTTCTGAATTCTATGAAAGAAAATAGAGCATTCAGGCTTGCAACTTTTCCATAAACGACCCCAGCTGACTCAACATTATATATAGCATGCATTTGCATTTGAGTAAATCTATGTGTTAAAAAGAGCATCACTAAAGGATCCCAAGGATACAACTTCATCATTGTTAAAAAAAGCAAAAAAGCTAGTGAAATTGTATTTTCCTGCCTGTGTTTGTGCAGAACCTATCACTAAGTTCTAGCTACTTATATTGTTAGGAAAATATTCTTCAGTGATTTTGTATAATTCTCAAAGGTACTGTTTCTTAGCTTGCCTCAGGATCTCAAGTGCTTTTATGACTTTCAATAGAGAAGTGGCATTTACTAAGACTTTTCTTCTGGATGTTACTCCTTTTCTATGATTATCTGGTCATTCATAGTGACCATCCCAACAAGTGTGAGCACCTGAATTTGGTAACAGAATCATGAAAACAAATTCTAGTAAATCAAGTCTCTGCAAAAGCCCACTCTTATTTATTTGAAACAATGATAAACAAGAAAAGTTCCATTTTTATTTACTACCAACAGATGTATTTTTCAGTCTTGTGAAATTATAACTCATTTTTCACATGCAACATATTCTGAAATCTGAAAAAAAATAAAATTTTATGTTTTAAAGTTGATTATTGGTTCCAAAGTTTCAGTTTTCAGATGACACTTCACTCTGAGACATGAGGGATCTTTCTTTAAGCTTGAAATGTTTTTTTCCCCACAGTTACTAATTACTGTGTTAGGTAGAATTGCTGTAATTTTTTAACACCGGTAATCCCATTAAAGATGGAAATTTCTTCTTTTTTCTTTTTAGTTGTTTCATTGTATATATGCCATAAAAACCATCTGGCATCACTGTATTGAACCCCAGCTTCAGTTCCTGTAGGAGGCAATCTTTATCTTTCAGTTTAACTGAGAACGCAATCTTTGGCAAGGCCATAAAGCTGCAAAAACATTTATTAAATTAATCCATTGGTCTCTGAATACTGCATGATGCTGCAGCATCTGTCACAGATTCCTTCATGCACCAATAGGTGAAGAATGGAGGGAGTTTTGGCTGCAGTCTCTAATATGACATCCACCAGAGAGTAGATATAATAGAGGAAGAAGAAAGCTGGCAAAGGGTTTATGGTGATAACTTTCACACAGAGGAAATGAGGCTCTACTTGCTGACTCTGTTATACAGTTCTGCACTATTCCCTGCCCCATTTGGGGCTGCTTCTTGATGGGAAATGCTATATTAAATATTGATACTGTACTTCAAAATAACAAGGACTTGTTTTTAACTAGCAATAAATTCAAAGCAGATGTGGAATTTTTTGTGTTTAGGCTTGAAGAAGACTGGCAATCTGTAATACACTAACAGCTCAGAAGACATTTCACTTTGCTGCTCCTGCATTACTATTCTGCAAAATAGTCTTAATCCTACCTGAATAACAAGAAAAAAAAGACAAGTGTAAATTGTTGTTTTACTAAAATATAATAAAACACTTTCATTCAGCTTTATTTGAAACACAGAACAATTAATAAAAATTATTCAAAATTATTTTGTATTCCTCAGCTGTTGCACTGTTAAACATGTAAAGAGAAACAAAAACATTTACTTTATGCTGTTGGATGATTAAGCTAACAGAAAAATTATTCTTTTTATACTAATTTTGTTACAGAATGCTCTATATTTGGAGGTGTCTGAACTGGCAGCAAATCTGAAAAGCAAATATCTTTTTTAGTTTTCTGAAGGAATTATTATTAAGCCAATATTGCAAAACAAGATGCAATCCATGTGCATTCTTCATACTAATACTCTATATTTCCTCTGCAGTCACAAAGATCAATAGAATCCTATAAAATTGATCATCTTACTTGTTTTAGATGTCTGTTGCAGAGTTAAATAAAACCTGATACATATTTATTTATCACCACCAACTAAAAAGGAAGCCTAAAACACTTGTTCAGTTTTTTACTTCTAAATTTTAGCTCTATAAAAGCTATAAAGGGTGAATGTCACTATGTTTAAAGCATCTTCTATCTTTTTTAGGAAAAAGAAGCAACAGTTTATGAAAACTACAAGATTAAGACTGAATCAGAATTATTTTTATTAAAATGTTAGAAATGTTTTTACATATAAAAATATTAACAAGTTGTGTCAAGTGTGATATTAACAGAAATTATGCCGTTTCATTGTTCTCAAGCACAGTTCTTCAGGTTCTCTCACCTTCAAAAACTGTATTTGTTTACAAACAAACCCATAGTTCATTTGAGACTTTGATTTCAACTTCCATCTCACTTACTTTAATTAGCTAATCACACTCTGGAATGCACATTCCTTGCAGGCAATAGAAACATTTCAAGTATCAAAATACTGCTCCTATATTTAGCATGCAGTCAACACTTAATCAAAAAACAATAAATATCATGGTGACAATATAATAATGTTTTAGACTAACATGCATAAGCAGAAGAGATAGTAAGGTTTGAGAGTGGGATAATTATTTTACCTTTCTCATACAACTGGAATGAGATGACATTATATAGTAAAATCTGCCCTTCAGATTTTTTTTCTTCCTGGTATTTTTCCAGCTAGTCTGGAAAAAGTCTGAAAAAATTTAAACCTTTTGGGGTCATATTTCTATTTAATTTCAATGATGAAGTGTTATGTGTTTACTTTAAAAAATGGAATATCTAAGGTATCCAGCCAGAAAATGCTTACACGTGAACCTGTAAATGTCAAGGAACTGAGCATTCGTCCTGCTTATCAGAAAAACCTGCAAGAGAAGGATTAAAAGGCTTGATTATGAGATCTGATAGAAGAAGAAAATACGAAGGTAAGTGTGCTGGTTGTGCTGGGATAACTTTCTTCACAGAGCTGGTACGGGGATGTGTTTTGGCTTTGTGCCTAAAACTGTGCTGATAGCACAGGGATGTGTGAACTGTTGGTGAGCAGCTCTGACACAGAGTCAATTCCTTTGCTTCTCATCCCACCCCACCAGCAGGCAGGCTTGGAGAGCACAAGAAGTTTGTTGGGACACAGCCAGGACACCTGATTCCCATTGACCAAAGAGATATTCCATACCATATGACCTCAAGTTCACCATATAAATCTGGGGGTAGAAGGAAAGAGACATTCAGAGTGATGGCATTTGCCTTCCCAAGTCAGCATTCGTGTGACAGACTCCTACTTTCCTGGGTGTGGCTAAACACCTGTCTACCCATAGAAAATAATGAATTCATTTCTTGTTTTTCTTTGCCTGCTTGTGGCTTTTGCTTTGCCTCTTAAAATCTCTTAATGTCTATCCAGCAGTATTCTGACTTTTCTGCTTCTCTCTCCACTCCCATTGTGGGGGAATGAACAAGTGGCTGTGTGGGGCTCAGTTTCTGGCTGGGGTTAAATTACAGCCATAACTGATATGCATTAATGGAGAAGAGAGGATAGATATGTTATGTGTACATTAATTGCTAAGTGTGCATTCATTTATTTGTGTATTGGGTATGCTGAAAATGAAAATTTACACATATGACCTTTTCATGAGAAAAGCAGCCTTGACTTGAGGAACATCACACAGTTTAATTTGCTGTGAATCAACATGTAATTTAAATTACTGATTCAGGTATTAACAAGGGACATTAATTAAACCAATACTTAGAAAGATTACTTTTCTACTTGCTCCCCAGGCTCTGCTTCAGTCCAGCATTTCTCTCCTGCTTGCTCAATTTAATTCCCTTACTTTTCATCACACATGACACCCAGTCCCTTCCAGGCCCTTTGGTGATCCTGTAGTCAGTGTACAGTAGTTTATTTCTGTTCCTTGCTTCTTACTGTTCTCCTGCCTCAGCATGTGTCTTTCACAAGCCATAGTTCTTTTTGGGATGTCTTTGATCTCACATGCGTCCTCCATGGGCTGCAGTTTCTCAGAGCATTCCTCATTCATTCAAAAGTCCTCTTTACTTGCCTCCTCACAGGTCCTTTTTTGAAATTCCTCCCCAGCCTTCTCTCACCTTTCTTCTTTTCTGTTGTCTCGTACCTCTAGCAGCTGCCACCCTTCCTCAAGCACATCTGATCAGAGGCAGTGTGGGCTCCTCTGGCTGATTGAAGGTTTGAGGCATGATGGGCTGTCTCCATCCTTTTTAGAGTCACCTACAACCTGCTCTGACTGGCACAGGGAGGCTCATGGCCTCCTTCCACACAGGCACCCTCAGGCCCTGATGCTGAGCCTTGCCTTTTAGGGCTAACACAGAGCCACATTCCTTTCACGTTACACTTGCTCTGCTTCCACAATCCCATAGAGACATTCATGAATGCACAATTTGGCTACAGTTTATTCAGTAACTGAGAACAAATCCATTTTGTCATTTCATTACTATGTTCTTCTTATTGTGTTTACATTAATATGCAGCTATAGCTTTTAACAACTTCTCTTACATTCATTGTCACATTATAGGCCTATGTAGGGATCATCAAATCAGTATTTGAGCATCTTTAAGAATGTGAAATGGAAGCAAGATTCAAACTTATGACTCACTCCAAAAGGTGAATCAAATATTCCTCTTCTGAAAGACATTAGTAGTGAGAATTGAGGAAAAAGAACAAGGCTTCCAGCCATCTGAAGCCTTGCTCTGAGCCATTTCTATTTACTGCCTGGTAAATGGTAAATTTAGATCTTCTTGATCTACAAATTGCATTCAGGCTTTGATATTGCAGTCAGGGATGTATCTATCCTCCTTTTCTTGAAAATCTTTGAAATATCTTTATGCTCAAGTTTTCCACAATTTATTCAATATTTTGGGAAAAAAACCACATCATTAACCACAAAAAAACCCCTCCACCCTCCTTATATTTACATTTAGTGTATTATATGTGAATTTAAACAGGAACATGCTTGTCCTCGTGAGAGAAAAGCATTAATTAGACAAACACGAGCAAGACAGAGTTCATTTCATTGAAGAGATCCTAGTTTCTTGAAACACTCTTCATTCTATTGCCAGAATATAGATGCCAGTAATAATTTCTACTGAGAACAATGCCTGATACCAGGGAAGAACTAATAGCAAGGGGAAAAAAAGATGATTTTAAATCCAGTCTAACTTTGGCAGGGAGAATGTTCACAGCTGAGCCTAAAATCTGATTATCTATAGTCCTGGTGGGCAAGCAATAGTACAAGGCTTCAATTGATAAAAGAGAGAGATAAGGCAAAAATATAGCTTTTGGTAAACAACTGAAAGTATTTTTCAGCTGAAAGTATCATGAGATAATAAAAAAGTTGGAATTTTATGATGCTTTCAGTTTTTTGGGTTTTATGTTTTTTTTTTCACTGATAGAGGACCAGAAGAATTTTTTTTTTCAATTTACTGCAAGAAAATGGAGAATTCTCACAATGGTTATCACATTCAACTTAGTTGGGTTGAATCTGCTGAAAACCTTTTATCTTACACTTGCAGTATGTTTCCAGAACATTTACCTGCACAGGTCATTATTTAGCTGATAAAAATTCATGATAGAAACTCAGAAATAAGCAAGTAAATTCATGTACTGTTTTCTCCCTGGTATTGGGTAAAGGACAGTGGAGGGAAAAAAACAACAAAAAACCATTACAGAAATGCAGACATTTTAAGACAAACCCAATGCAGTGCTTCACATGCAAATCCTATTGACTGCTAGGGCTGGTTTAAGTGCACATGTCTGTGTGGCCAAAAAAGAGAAAATTGGAAGCATCTTACTGTAGATTTTCAAACATCCTACTCAGGTTCTGAAGTGATATAAGATGCAACTGAAGTGAAGTTCCTCACTTCAGTGAGATTTTCTTATAAGCCACAGAACTGATGAAATGGAAATGAGAGGGTCCATTGTATTTTGTTCTTTAACAAGGGATCTTTTATGGCTTTAAAAGAACTCATATCCTGTGTGATCTGGTTATACAGATATGCTTTCAGTAGGACTCTTTGTGTCAGCCTCCACACCAATTTAGCTTTATAAATTCATTTAAAATCCACCTAATTCAGCCTTATATAATTTTAGAAGTATTATGTATCAATATAATGTAACAACATATCTTAGAAAAAGTAATTGTAGCAAGAAGCCTGAAGGTGAACAGCAGGATCATGAAAATAGCTGATCTGTATATAGTCAGGATCATGAAAATAGCTGACCTGAAACTGCACCTGTTGTGTCAATCTCTTTCCCATCTGCATCATTATACTTTTTACATGGTGGAAAAAATATATTTATTATTGAAATTTACCTGTGTCATAAGTATAGAGAAGACAGAATCAAATTTGATAGAATTGAAAAAAAGATGACTGGGATTCTGAGAAACGCAGCAGAAATAGTCCCCACCACAGTCTTGAAACCAAGTTGTTTTGCCACAGAGAGCTGTTTGGAATTCAAAAGCACAAAGCAAAAGGCACAAAGCAGTTACATGGTTTTAGTTGCTGGTTTGCTGCAAAATTCTTGTAAGATGTTGGCTAAATCATCTGTCATCTGGTGACACGTGGCTTGCTGTAGCACTTTTAGTGGGTCTAGGGTCTTCAAAGAGACATGACCAGTTGTTGGTTGTTATAAGGCTGTTTATTGCATGAATATGTCTGTCTTGAAGGCAAGGAGTTCAAGGTGTTAACATCCATGCAAAAGCTTTCTGGCATAAAGTCCCAGGCTGGAGCAGCAGCTGCAATGCTGCTTTCTGCTACAGGGTCCCAGGTTCCATGCAGGAGCAGCAGCAGCAGTTTTTCTCAGGCAGTCTGATATCCCAGGCAGCAGCAGAAGTAATAGAGTCTGATGTTCCAAGCAGCAGCAGGGACCACAGCCTTTCTTTCTTTTCTTCTTTCTTCTTTCTTCTTTCTTCTTTCTTCTTTCTTCTTTCTTCTTTCTTCTTTCTTCTTTCTTCTTTCTTCTTTCTTCTTTCTTTTCTTCTTCTTTTCTTTTTCTGTTGTCTTCTTCTTTTCATGGTTGCTGATGTGTTGATGCTGGGGTGGTTGATGATGATGATGATGATGATGGTGAAGCGGATGTTGAAGATGATGATAATCCTTTCACCCCACTACAGGGCTTTTCATTTGTACAACATCCAATTAGCTAAAAACACGATTCTAAAACATTCTTTCTAAACCAATCTGAACTTGATTCTATAATACAGAAGTAATGTCAGTTCTTACCTAAAAAACCTATGTATATAATATCATCTATTTACGCAAATGTTCTGTTTTCTTACTTAAAATTTACATGATTACGTTTATCTATTTATATGCATGGCTCTATCTCTTTACATGTGTAATTTTATCTCTTTTACGTGAATAATTCTATCTGTTCTAGTGGAAAGGTTTTTGCTATGTTTTTGTTGTGACTAGGGCTAAGTTGCTGAACTTTTAACTAGGGCCTTTGCTAGTTAATGCAATTTCTTAAGGCACTTAGAATGCATTTCTACTTATTTAAAACCTAAAACTTAAACTTACTGAAAACTATAACTTACATTTCTATTTGATTAAAATTTAAACCTACACTTCTACTTCATATCTATGTGGCTTAATATATGTTAGTTTCTCCAAAAGCTTTAATTGAACCCCTTCTTAATTCATCTCCCTCTCTGAGGAACTCAGAGAGGCTTGTATTCCAACAGCTTGCCATCTATCCCTTTCTTCATCTGTCATATGTTTATAATAATGCCAATTCACTCAACAGGAATGCAGTGATGATTAATTAGATATCTCAGAAAAAAAGTACTTATGAAATATGAACTATCGTCTGCATAAAATACAGATTGTTTTTTTACCTTCACATGGGCTGTTAATTATGTGCAAAACTGCTTGGAAAACATTTGAGCTGAAATTTTGTAGAAAAGGTTATGTGAGATTTTTACAATTCATTTTTTCTTTTCTCTTCCCCCTCTTTACAGAAATACTGTAAAGCAAGACAATTTGTAATGCTAATCTTGTATTTTTACATAACTTTAGATTAATTTATAATTAGATTAGATATTGACCTGGCAGCTATGTGGTGCCTTAATAATCTTTACATGTAATCTGTTAAACATTTATAAATTTCATGTAGGTGATTCAACAGAGATTGATTCACAGAATGGTGAGTGTGGTAATAAAAGTTCAAACATTTACAGTATGGTTAATTATGAAATTGTGCTGGGTGTTCAGACAAGTATATTGCTGTATGCAAAGGAAAACTGGTATACTGTAAAGTATTAAGTGTCTGAATATTTTCCTATCTGTCTGGTTTAGTATCTAGAATATTTTAGGTATACTCTATTTTTAATATATATATATATATATATATATATATATATATAAAAGAACTGCACCTAGCAAAGATAATTGAAGCAGGAGACAGCTTCTCAACAGCACAGCTAAAAGCATGTAATTAAACTGGAGTACATCTGGTGCCCTGTGCAGTTAGAGCGTTGTCAAGTTCCGCAGCTTTAGTAATAGGATTGCAAGATGAAGTAACAGAATTTTTAGCAAGTGATTTTTCATTTGTTGAATATGTCTAATCAGGCTAGGATCTGGTTTTTTTCAGAAGTTAGAACAGTCAGCCTTTTGCAGTAATATAGTCGTTATTTAATTAAAGTACTTAGTAATTTCTTCATATGTTCATTTGTGAGTTATCCAAATATTACTCAGTCATATCTCATGTCCCACTAAATAGCAAGTGATTCTAAATGTTCTAAAAATTTCGGAAAATTAAGGTCCAAGGTGTTCTGTTAATAAGAAATTTTATGAAAAAAATTTTCATGTATGAAACCAAATCTATTTTTAATAAGTCTACAACTTTGATAAAGCTTGGATTATACATCAGAAATAAGTTTCTCTAGGTGACCTTTGAGAGTTCTAGGTTGAATATAGGAAATAAACCAGTATATAACTTTAAATCAATTTTATCTATTATTGCATCTCTAAAAGAGTTTTCTTTTTTTTTTACAATACCTTTTTTCTCTCTATTACCTTTGGCATCCCCATCCTAAATGGCTTGATTATATTAATTAGCTGCAACCTGAAAAGAAAGACACATAAAATTCTGTAACATTTTGTTTTTCATTATTCTTCAGTAAAAGGAAAAATATAATTCCTTGTTTACTTATGAATGGAGATAAATTTAGACAACTTCAGACTGACAGATGATATTTTCAGAAAGTTATGAGTGACTGAAGAATTAGTCTATGTTAGCTCCTGTTACTTAAGGTCAGCAATTAATAAGCAGTGTTTATACAGTATACATCCAGTTAAAGTTCCCTCATTGTGCTCTGACCTGACTCTGGCATAAGACACATTGATATAACTGGTGTACTTCAGAATAAATACAAG
Source organism: Zonotrichia leucophrys gambelii (assembly GCF_028769735.1). Lineage (NCBI taxonomy): Eukaryota > Metazoa > Chordata > Aves > Passeriformes > Passerellidae > Zonotrichia > Zonotrichia leucophrys. The sequence goes on from NC_088173.1 coordinate 61,606,433, forward strand.
GTTATCCACTTTGCATTTGGGCAATGCCATGGTTTCACCTGCCTCCTACATACACTGAAGATTTTACTCATTCTTCAATTTCCTAAGTCACTGGCTACTCTTAATTATGTCAGTGCCTTGTAGGTATTAAACCAACAGTACCATAGACACAATCCAGTTTTCTCTTATTTCTATCACACCTTACTCTATGGTAAAAATGGAAGAATCTGGTTCTCCTGAACAATTCTTGGAATATGTCTCTAGGAGGGTTATTCTTCAGTCTTAGTCAAATCAGATTCAACTCCTTATCTACACTGACAAGAGAGAAAGAGGAATTATTATAATCACATAATGATTATATGATAAATTATAATGGTGGAAGATGTAGATAAATTATAATGTAACCAATAGCTCAAACCTTAACATAACACTGAGTTGACATATAGAGAAACAATCCACAATAATTGGATTGTTAAATGCCATCCTGTCTCTAAGCACTTCTTTGCACATTCCAAGATAGAAAAATATTATAATCTTCTTTTAGAAAACTCATTTAAATATAAAAATATTATAATTTTTTTTCATTTCTTGGGAGCTTTTTGTATAGGTCAAAGGAGGTGGTTCTGTCCCTCTACTCCACTCTTGTGGGACCTCACATGGTGTACTGTGTTCAACTCAGGACAGGAAGGATGTGGGCATGCTGGAGTGAGTCTAGAGGACAGCCACAAAATTATAAGAATGGAATCGCACAATAAAATTCTCCTCAGTTTATTGTCACTTGGAATGAACCTAAGAATACTCTTCTCATGTTTCTTTATATTCCATTCTGAATCAAAGTGTACAAAAATCTTTCTATTGCTTAGCAGCACTACTATTCACAAAATATATGGTTGCAGCTACACACAGGGAAATAAAGGTACTTACAGAAGCAAGTATTGAAAAGATGGTCCCTCTGTGATGGATGTACTCAAGTCATTAATCAATCTAGTAGTAATTCTGTACCATCTCTGAAAGAGATAGAGCCTAAGCCAGTATTGAGTGAAGCACATATCTAGTTCCAATCTGTTCTCTGAAAACACATGAAGAAACAGTCACACAGTGGGTTTGGAGCACCAGCCATGTGACTGATACACGATTGACTGAGCCTTGGTTTTCCAAGGCTCATTTTTCAAGGAACAAAATTAAGGAGTCTTATGCGTACCTTTCTCATTGCATATAATTAACTACAAGCTAATCACTTTATTCCATAAAGCCTAAGCCTAAACAAGCTTTCTTTGAGCTCTTCCTGCTCAGGAGCTGGCTGCATCTGAGCTGGAAGATGTCTCCTGAGCTGGGACACCTCTCAAGGTTGCTCATTGATGGAAACACCTCTTATAAACTGTGGATCTTTAGTCAGTGACTGACATCATGTAGACCCTTCTATTATAGTGCGCTAAGATTCTCTATGACAACTTTGATTTTGTCCTGATAACTTTGATTCTCACTTGGTTTTTTTGAATAATTTTTACATAATCTGTGAAGTAATACAGTGAACCTTGTAATCAAACTCTGTTAAGTCACACTTTTATAATATCATATTTCAATATAAGTAGTTTTGCTGATACTTTTGTTGGTGTGAGCCATATAAATCACTCATTTGTGAAACCCTCTGCATGACTGTAGAATTTTTGCCTTTTAGCCTTTCTAATGAAGCATATTCTTTCTCACGATTACAAACTCAATGATAGATGTTGATTGTTTAACAACACCTTGCTATCACAGATTAAATACAACAGTAGCAAAACAGACTAACTATTTGGATCTGTCTGTTTGGATTTGATTTGGTTGTTCTCCCAAATTACATTAGGATAAAATTTTGGAGGTGGATAACAAATATATAAACACTTCTGACATCTATTCTCAATGTATGAGCTGAGGCAGTGGTCAGTGGAGAGATCCTAGGCGTTTTCATTCTTTGATAGAAATTCTGGCAAAGCCCAGACTTCCCTTGAAAGCTTGGTGCTAATGCTGTATTTCTCTCTTACATTTAACTCTGCCAAAACCCAGCATCTGCTCCCTTATAGGGTGTTGACAGTTGAAGCATTTTTCCATTGTGTTGTAACTCTGCCGAGACCTGGCATCTGCTCACAAATAGAGGTGTTGACAGTTGGAGCTCTAGCACTTTCCCTTTGTGCATCAACTCTCTGGAAATCTGGCATCTGCTCACACACACAAGTTTTGACAGCACAAACTACAGTCTAACACTAAGTTACTCCAATGTAGGGGAACATGTGTAGTCATAATTTTGGAGGGAGACTACTTTCACATGACATCAAATCCAAGAAATCAGAAGACAAAGTAGGTATAGGGCTTGGAGCATCTTTTAGCAAGCAGAAGTGTTCACAGGATCAACATACTATGATCTATATGGAGAACTTTTCCTTCATAATAGGTACCAGGAGAATATGAACCAGCATTCCAAAGATTCAGCTTTACGCCTTTTCTCCATGACTTAGGAGGTGTCTCTGTGAGTCCTTGATACTTGAGTAAGATAATTTCTGCTTCTTGCTATGCTAAACAGAACTATTGTGATCTTGTTGATTTCTCTTGGAGCTTGTCGTCAATCCTCAGCCATTTTTAAGGTCTCAGTAACCTTTTCTGTACATTTTAATGGCATTTGCATGAGAAACAGACTGAATTGTAGTTCAGTAACTTTAAGATGTATTTTTTCTGAACTATGATGTGAAAGCTGAGTCCCTATATTCTATTTTAGGAAGAACAGATGACAAAGTAAGTCACTTATCCCAGATGTATTTTGCTCTTTTTTTATTTTTATTTTAATTGTTTTTACAACTAGGTCTGCATAGATTTATTTCAATAATAAAGTTTATAATTTATTATAGAAAACAATCCAAAAGGATTCTTAGATATCTTAGTCTTAAGGTACTAAATATAAACAAAAATACTTAAAGAAAATACATTTACTTCAGATTACTTTCTTTGAAACAAATTGGCAAAGTGAATGAGAAAATCAAACAGTTATTATGAAAGCAAACACAAGTTTTTGTGTGACATCATTATTTCAACAGTATATAAGTACCATATGTACTTATGTATGAATGCTTACTTGTAACATGTACTTGTAATGAATACATATGAAAATGTTGCTTTTTAATTATTCTTGTCCTAATTTCAGATTTTAAAAAGGCTCCAATTATATTGTGGACACAAAAAAATAAAAAAAATGGAAGTAAATACATAAAATCAGAAAAAAGGTAGCAAAGAGACTCTCTCTGAAAAAAATGCTTTGACATATGCAAAATTAAATTTAGATATGGTTATAGTAATGATAATTAATTAAAGATTTTGACTTGAACCTAGGACTACTCCATTAGTATTTCTCTGCTTGAGATTCAGTATTAATTTGTACATGAAAACACAAACCCCAAGATGAATAAGTAGGGATTAGGGGTATTAAATATGTCATGCTTTGAAAGGTCTATAATAGGTAATTTTTAAATGGTAATATGAATTGATTATCTGCTGGACTAGTTTCACAGACTTTATGATGTAGCATGTGAAAAATAAATGCCAGAGTTATACATTGGATTCTTGCTGCCATAAGTTATATTCTTCTATTTTGATATATTTACCCATAGAACTATATTTGTAGCTATGCACAAATGTATACACATACATGTATATTTATACCCTATGCAGATGATATACCTACACATGTGCATGTGCAGTTCAAAACAGTTTCCATATTTGGAACTTAATAATTTTTGCATATGAATTTGTAAACACAGTACCGTGTAAGACTCCTTCCACCATGTTTTTTATCAGTACATGTTGTCTTGGATAATGTTAACACAGGTCAAGATGGAACCATTTAGTTTCAACCAGAAAATCTTTGCCTCTTTCATTGCTGTGATTTCAATCCATGACTTACATCAGACAGTTGTTTGTTAACTGCTGCACACAGAGAGATAATTCAAGTGGTGTCTAGCCAGCCATCCAAGAGCTGGATGGTTGCCTGGAGACTAAATTTCAGTGTTCAGAATCCGCCTCTTTTAACAGGAAAGAACAAAAAATTGCAGCTCACTCTAAAAAAGATACTAAGCAACCATACAGACACTTGTTCGTTTTAAGTGCTATTATTAAGGTATGCTGCATCTTGAGATTACAGACAAGCATAAACTAAAATATAAGAGTGTGTGCATGTTCACCATACTTCTCACTCTGCTAATAAATTAAGAGATTCAGAGTTCAAATGAGACATTTTCAAGATTGAGCCATATCTTGCCTTTATCTCCAGAAGCTTCAGCTTTCCACTGTCACCATAAATCTCTGCCCCAACTTCTTATTGAATGTCATAGGATCATAGAATAATTCAGGTTGGAAGAAACCTGAGGAGACTGTATATTAAAATTCCATGCCCTAAGCAATAGGTAGGTACTTAGGAGGTAGTTTTGTTCCTATCCCTCACATAACAGATGCATTCACCCTTGTTAGATGCCTGAACATTTATTTCAAACCAAAAATCACACTAATTGAGTTTATAAAACTTAACAAATGTAGTTTCTAAGGACAATTCTGATGAACAGCATAACACTACAGAAGATATGCTTTCGGCAGATGTTCTCTGACACTACAGACAAACCACAAATGAGACTTTCCAAACTTCTTCTCTGAATAAAGTGCCCAATATCTACGATTTAACTCTAGCCCAATGCCTTTCTAAAGCAAAATACATTTTGATTATTTATGCAAATAGAACAAGTATTTTCAAAATCTACTTACTTAATTGTTAAATAAAATCAACCCACATCAACCGCTAAAGTCTTCGGTTTTGAATCACAGAGCATTTTAGGAAGATTAGAGAAAAAGCAGCATGTTCCAAATTTGGGCATTTCCCTATACTCAGATTCCATTAATTCTACCTTTTTTAAGGCTTTGATTTTGGTTTGTCTGTGTTTTGAGAAGTTCTGTCTGTTTCAATGAGGGTTCTGTTTTCAGGTATTTCAACACAGCTACTTTTGGTTTATGATATGACAGAAAAATGGTCATCTTTTTTTAATATAAATGAAAATACTTTGTCTCAAAGCAGCTATGTGCTCCTTGCTCGCCACTTCAAAGCACGTTGGTCTTATGGAATACCCAGCTGCAATCACTTCCTCTCTTAAGACCACAAAATTGGCTGTTTGTCTTTGCACAGAAGTACCTCTTATAGAATACGAGTGACTGACACTTCTGTAGAGCTGCCAGGCTGGGTGACAGTGTCACTCACCTTGGTTGACCTCAATCAAGTGTTTGGAGTCCCTCTGCAGGCACATTAGAAGTAGTGAGGAAAACCATTATTCTCCTGGTTAAAGATATGTTTGAGATAATAGTTAAAGCTGAGAAACTTTGCATTGTTCCCAGGAAATAGGAGACCCTGTCACAAAGCATTTAAAAATCAGTGTATATCATCAAAAAGCACAGTTTACCTTGTTAAAGATGCAATATATTAACAGAAGAAAGATGCAAGAACTCACATGACTACTTATTCCATGTCACATTTTTCAGTTTCATTAACAAACTTCTTCTAAATGTCCTGTCTACTGACATTGTCATTATTGATTTAAGGGAATCATTTTCTGAAGCTTGAATTTGATCTGCTGCTTTCTTATGATTTACTGCATTCAGTTTTCTTCTTTACTAAGTTTTATAACACAATAGTAGTAACATTTTTAACTATTGAATTTGAGATACCAAGACATAACAATCAAAACTCTAGTTTTCTGGGATCAGTACTCTAACTGGAATCAGTAGGAGATTTAAAATGTGTAGTTAGTGGTATTAGGCTAGGAAAGAAATTCAGAGACACAAGAAGAGACTGTGCTTTTCACTGTGATTTTACTGTATGTCTTATCTAGGCTGTGAAATGGGAATAATTGCATTATCTTATTTTGGGAAAGTTTAGTAAAAATTAAGTCATTGTTCAAGTGATAGATTTGCAGAAAAAAACATTTGTATTCACAGTAGTGTGGAAATAGATTATGTAAGCAAACCAAGGCGCATGCACCACATGCGTCTCTGTTTTTAAGCTGACACTGTTAGCTTTGTTGGCTCAGTGATGTAGATGTAGGGTCATAACACAGGAAAACTTGGCAAGGGTATTGAGAGACTACCACACTGAATTTGTACTGCACAACTGACTGTCCTGGCCAGCTGGCAGCTCCCTGGGGCCAGGGAACAGGACTAGAAGGGGCCTTCCAGGGCAGCAGGGCTGGGCCTCACTACCTGGCCTGTCCCGCCACTGCAACCGGGGCCAGCCAGACACATCAGCCCCATCCTCGAGCACCTCCCTGGGCCACAGCCAGGCACCTCAGCCCCATCCTCAGGCACTTCCCTGGGCCACAGCCAGGCACCTCAGCCCCATCCTCGGGCACCTCCCTGGGCCACAGCCAGGCACCTCAGCCCCATCCTCGAGCACCTCCCTGGGCCACAGCCAGGCACCTCAGCCCCATCCTCGGGCACCTCCCTGGGGCCAGCCGGGCACCTCAGCCCCATCCTCGAGCACCTCCCTGGGCCACAGCCAGGCACCTCAGCCCCATCCTCGGGCACCTCCCTGGGCCACAGCAAGGCACCTCAGCCCCATCTTCGGGCCCCTCCCTGGGCTGCAGCTGGGCCAGGGCTGGGATAGGATGTGGAGCTGTGGATAGCCCACAGCTGTGGATAGCCACAGTGCAGCTATGCCCACGGCCAGGGGAGCCTGGGCCCCGCAGCAGTGTAGGAATGTGCTCCCTGTTCATGGAGTGACAAAACTACACTTTGTCCCCTTAAAGAAGGAAATAAGCCCAGAAGTTTCCCTCCTCAATTAGGTGAAAAAGGCATCTCATAGGACCCAGAGGACTTCCCTTCAAACTTAAGGATAGCTAATTGGACAGGAGCCAAAAAGTCCCACCTGGGCAATTTACTAAAAAAAGAAGAGAACAAAGAAACTAATAATTTTTGTGAGGTGTTTTACCAGGGGCAAGAGGGTCTCTTGCATCTGGATCAGTTTTTCTCTGTAAAGAGTTTGTTATTTTGCCTTTTATTAAAACCTTTTGTTTCCAACACTGCTACAGAAGCCATCCTGCTGATTTTATGCCTTCAGCTACCCAAGGTAGCTATCTTGGATGTAAAAGAGATCTCTAAGAGCTTACAAGACCTGGCTCAAGGAGACTTCTATTTCACAGCAGTGCAGGGAATGAGGCTCACAGTGCTGGGGGTGGAGATGTGGCCCTGGAGCCTGGGACATGAGGAGCCTGAGAGGGATCCCAGGGTCTGATGGGCTCTGGCATAGAAAATGAGATGGCATAAATGAGATGCAACATGTTTCATTTCTGATGTGAATTCTTGACTTATCAGAGCATATTATTATGTTATTATATCTGTGTCATAAACCTGTGAATTTTATTTCTAAAAAATATTCTGTGGGCATTTTTGCTACTCTGCACTGAGGTTCTTTTCACGGAAAGGAACCATGTCATGTCCCAGCTGCCCAGCTTCCTTTGTTTACTGAAATATTTTAATAATTCTAGCAAGCTAATTTGTCCCTTCGAACTTTCCTGAATTCTGTCAACTTCATTGATAATTTCTCTCTTCCTTATAAGTCATGTTGTCTTTTCTTCTGAAATCATTGAAATATTCGGAATAGCAGGTTAGTCTGTATGTATTTTCTTGTCTTTACTATTAAAGCATATTCAGATTTTTACCAGCAGTGTGTTATGTGTTTCATTTTCTGAGCTATTTTTGACAATACATCCTTTCTTACATTCTAGTCTGCCAGACCTTTGTGTTCCCTCTTTTTATGAAACCTATTTGATTTTCTTTTGTGCATCCTGTTTGTTTTCAACCTCCATCTTCCTGAAATTTTAAATCTGCTTTCAGATATCATGTTCTGGCTTTTACATTTTCTTTTTTTCAGTTCATTTCTGTGGAGTCTTCTATTGAAAAATCATATCTCAAACAATGTATTTCTTGACTATTTCTCATTGGTTCTATCTCTTACTTTCTACTTTTATATCTTTTGTATTCCCCAAAGATTTTCATAAGGTATTTTGTTTCCTTTGAATCTGTATAATTTGCTATTATACTCCTTGATCAAATAACTTGAAGCTTTTCAAATTCAAGATGGCATTTCTTCTATACTCATAAATTATTTTGATTTTGATCACAGATAGGATGAACTTCATAAAGGTTTGTTAGATTGTTTGTTTGGGGGTTTTTTTTGTGTTTACTACTATCAAAGCTTTATAAGAGGAATGTCTCTTCCAATGTAGGTTACCTGCTTCAGCCTCTGTAAATATCTCAATATCCACACAATTTTATGAGGCTTGGCTTCCTTGGAATATGGTCTCATTTCCTTTTGGTATGCTAATAAATTGCACATCAGTTTTCCTGTGTTGAGTCTGTATCTCTGCCGGTATCACAACTCATTTAGTGTTCAAAAATCTGTCAGCCATGAGTTTTGGCTTGCAGAAAGCTTGCTCAAAGCCTGGATAATAAGTAATGACACACAATTTACATTTTGATTGAAAGATACAGCTCAATACACTCCATATGCATGCCAATTGGTATGATCTGGCAGGAAAGCTGGTCAGCTTTTCATTTCCTTTTGTCTTCCCCTGCTGAAGACAAATGTTTCATAAACCATATTATTTCCTAGAGAGAAAAGGTCAGTTAGAATACTAGGGGCATTTTCAAGGACATCTTCATCTCTGCCACTTATTTTTAGTCAGTGAATCATGTCTTCTACATCACTGCCAATGCAGTGAAGGTGAAATGCAACTTCTAACGTACTTTCGATTTTAGTGCATCCAACATTTATGTGCTTCCTCTTTTCCAACATTGTTGAACAACATCTCTGTCCTAGAGAGAACATCATACTTGAAATAGAGCTATTGCAAATATCAGATTGCTTTATATCTCTTTTTGTTCTGGTTCTGCCTCTAAGTTTTTCTTCCGTAGTCTTTATTTCACTGTAATAATGTGCTAAAAATTTGTTCTAGCTAAATTTTTATGATTTTGTTGCTTCAGATTTTATTACCTAGTCTCTTTTACTTAGTGTTAAATGACTTGAATCTCTGTATTAATGACCACATAAGAGTGAACAAAAGTTTTATACTATGAGGAGGTTGCCCCTGGAAAAAGTATCTTTGAAGAGGTGTCTGCCAACAACTGTAGTCCCACAACTGGAAGACAAAAAGTCTTCTTGAAATCATAGAATCATAGAAGGACCTATGTCGAAGGGACATTTCATATCATCAAGTGCCAACTCCCCTGCCATAGTCAGGGACACCTTCCACTATACCAGATTGATCAGAGGCCCAACCAACCTGGCCTCGAACACTACCACGAACAGGACATCTACAGCATCTCTGGGCAACATTTGAGTGCATCATCACCCACAGAAGTGAAGATTTTCTTCCTAGTATCTGATCTAAACCTACTCTCTATCAGTTTAAAACCATTTCCTCATTCACCCTTGTCTTGCATGTTTGTCTTGGGTTAATTTACAGTGATAGTCCAGTCCCTGATCCTCTGCTTTATGCCCAAAAGGGTTGCTGTATTTTTAAGGTGTATACAGGGAAAATGGGAGCCTTGGCAATTTTCAAGGCCTCACTCCCCAGGTGCCTGGGGGTGCAGCATGGTCTGGGGTTTTTTGCTTGGCCAGCTTGCTTGTAGTTAGTCCAGACAAGAAGTATTCCCCTTCCCTGGCTTTGGAGAAGCTGCAGCAGCAATGCTTTGGCAACATTTCGAGGTTAGCTGGACAGCTTGTTCAGTGCAAGATCAGGGAAAATAGGACCTGTGGGAACGGAGTTGGTTAGGATCGGTGGGAGAGAGGCCGCTTCGTCTCAGCCCCATGCCTTGGGAAGGCTGAGCCAGGGAGAGATGGCACGCCAGAGGCTCTGGCACATCTGCTTCATCTGCTCTGGAGAGTGAACCACTGCTGGAGAGGTTTTCATCTCTTTGCCTGAGCTCCTGTTTGTTTTTTTCCCTGAGAGAAAAGCCTGCACCATCTTCTACTATGTGGTGTGAGCCAGAAATATTTTTTTTGACCTGGCATTTGGGGTTTTGTTCCAGTGTGTGTGAGGGGGTAAGGTCTGGCAATTTAATATCTAACACTTATTTACCTTTTTCCATGACTTGTGGGCATTCTGTTTGTCAATAAGCTGTCAGGGGTTTTTTCACTTTCACTAGTATTCACTTCTTGGTGGTGGAAAGGGATTCTTGGAAGCCTTATAGAGGAGACAACTCATTCCAGAATGTTTTCTCATAAATTTGTCCCTAAACTGAGACAATGTTCTTGCAAATACTTTCTCCCCAGTCAGTCAGCTTATTCTCTTGGGTACCACATTGGTGATTACTTTGGAGTGAAAGTTCATTGCATTTTTTAAAAATTATTATTGCTATTTTTAAAGTTTTCTCTGATTTCTTTTTCTTTAACAGCTAAAGAGATCAGGACCATTGAAATTTTAATAAAAGATTTAAGGGAATATTTACCTTATAACACTCTGTGGTTTATGAATGTCAATATTGGATAGGCATGAAGCATCTAGGATGAGAAGAAATGTCCTTAAGTTTATCTAGGAGAGGTTTAAATTGGATATTAGGAGAAAATATTACTGAAAGTGCTATCAAGCTTTGGAACAGGTTGCCAAGGAAGGTGGTCTACTCACCATTGTTGGAGATTTTGAAACGTCTTAGAGATATGTCACTTGGGGACATGGTTTATCGGTGGACTTGTCCATGTTAGGTTTGTGGTTGGACTCAATAATTTTAAAGGTCTTTTCCATGCTAAATTATTCTATGATTGCATGTTTCTTGATTATACTGGTGGTTGGATGAGGAGTTTCCAGGAATGAAGATCCCAGGTGTGTGGGCTGATTACCATATTAGGAAATAGTTTGGTATAAGGCTTTTAACCATGTGTGTTTTGGCAGCAAAATGTTTATGTAGTAAATTGTTTTTCACATTCTGACATTGTCATTTTTATACTGATTGTGAGAAATAGTGCAGGATCATTGTTCAAGGGTCCCCACACAAATCTTATTAAGGAAAGTGACAAATTAAATGGTTCATTTTTTTCAGAATAAATGTGTGTTAATGGCTCCTTAGTCAACAGAACTCTCTATTAAGTGTATCATGAAGAAAATCTGCTCATTTTAATGACTACAAAATAACCTCAACTCTTGTAATTTTGTCAGAACTGTAGAGTTAAAGGATGCAAATCTAATATGGATTTTATTTCCAAACCATATGGTTGGATTTGATTTTATTTCTTCCTTGAGCATTGACAACATAGTCATTGTAAATACCATAAAATGAAAGATAAGAGAGTAGTGATAGCTGGTAAGTTAATTCAACTCTCACTATATTACGTGGACATGATATTTTACCTGGCAGTCATTTATCCAGAGCAGCATCATGCTATTTGATACAAATATACCATCTTCTTTCTCTCCATTTTTATCCATCAAACACATGAAAAGCACAAGACCTTTTCCTCTTTGACTGTTGTTGTTTCCTCAGGCTTTGTCTCATTTTCTGTGAAGAATATGTACTGTGGAAATACAGACCTCCAGGTCTGCAGCTGGCATGTTTGCATCTGCAGTTCCCAATCCCATCCCAGCTCCCTGAATTCATGAGTAGTGGCCAAACGGCCAGAGAGGGAAGAGGAGCTTACATGTCTGAAACAGACATAATTTCCATACACCACATTTCAGGGATCCCACTGCAACTGTAATGCTTTCAAAAGATTATGTACACTGGGTAATTTCTAAGTTGGTAAAATAAAGTTTTTAAACCAAACTTCACAGTCTTCTTTCACTGATGAACAAATTTTGAAATACCTTTACTCCACAAGGCTAACCTAATAAGGAGGGTAAAATTCTTCCTAAAGCTAAAACATGACTAAAATGAGTTCTGAAAATAAAGTGCCTGAAGACTGCTTAGCTTTAGTCACAAAGATACTGTGGGGCTTTGGGAGAAGAAAAATGCATGCATACATGATATTACAAAAGTTATTGAAGGAAAGACTCACATTTCCTATAGGTTCCCTAAACAGTGAGATGATGAATAATTTTTTTCATGTACTGCAAGTTTTAAATTATTTATGCTAATAAAAGAAACACAGGAAAATACCCTGGGAGGGGTACTCTACATTGAAAATGCAGCACTCAGTCTGCAGTAAAATCCTGCACAGCATCAGACAGAAAAAAAATTGAAATAAGTTTCTTGATTCCTTAGCAATATTACACAATTAGACCTCTGGGAATCCAAAATGAATAAACAGGTGCAGTTGGCCACATACTAGTGCTTATCTCTGTGAGCCAGCCATTTGTTCCACTTGACATTTCAGTACCATCCAACTTGGTTGAGCTCCTGTTTGAGTAGGGAATCCCATTTTAAGCTTGCAAATCTTCTGTGCAATGCATAGGAACAAGCTGTTGACAGTGAGTGTTCTAGGACTGGTTAGGAAAAAAAGTATTTCCTTTTTTGGGGGGATGAATGAGCAAACAAAATCCTTAATTCTTTTTGATGAATCTTTCTGACAAGTGATAGTGTTTTAAAAAAGGAGAGGGGAAAAAGGAGTAAACCTTATTATTTTCCTGTCCTGTGCATTTCTTAGTAATTTATTTCAGTAAGTATTAATTTTTACACAAAAGTATTGTTCTAGTAGTATTTCCTCATCTTCTAAATGAATAATGGCAATTATTCACTAAGTTTCTCAAGATGATAATTTTGAAATAAAGCTTTTAGTCACAGCAGTATCATTACATGATTCCTAAATACATACATCAAACTATCATGTTTCTTGGAGAAGCTGGGAGTGGAAACCAGTAGGCATAGGCACATATGTTGAAAAGTCAATTGATAAGCCTGTTATGATCTCTGCTGGATTAGTAATAACTCCCTCTTTCACAGAAATAAATTTTAGATGAGAGTTACATATGTTCTGTTTTAAAAACTAAATTTTGTATGATATATACTAAAGAAGCTTTAAAAGTGTGGTAAGTACTCATAATTGCATACATGGAAATTAAATTAGTTTCTAATTTATATTTTTACTGTTCAAATTATCTTTATTAAGATTCTCCATCCAATGAATATAACTCACCATTTTACTTCACAGAGAGATAGAAAACCTCTAAAGGCAGGAACCAAACTGGTGCTCCTAGGCACTACTAATCACTGAAATTTGCTGGAATAAAATAGGACTATCCCAAGAAAGCAGAGGGGAAAATGAAAAGTGTTTTAAGACCCTTTTTTAGTTATATTCCTTACTTAGAAAATCTGAGTTTGCTGTATTTCAAACATTACATTCTCGAAGCTCATATTCCAAAAAAGGCTACTGTCAAAGCTCACTAACATTTCCAGAACTGGTAGGAGACTTGCAGATTCAGATGTTGCATTTCACGTGTCTGGCTGACTTAGAAACCTGCTAATTTGTGACATTCTCAGAAAAGCCAGTAAGACTGACATTCAGTAAGTGAATAAAGCGCATAAGCATGCTTCAGGCAGTCTGTAGGTATTGTACTTAAACAGAATGTCTGAAGAAGAATCACTCAGCTGCTTAAGCACCTCCTCTCTTGCAAGTCTCATGGCTTTCATCAAAATATATTCTATAGTATTCAAAGCAGTAATATAAGTTACTGCTTTAAAAAAAATAGTGTATAATACAGAGTGCAGACTGGTGCCACCATCCTTAAAAAAAGGAAGAGCAGTGATTCATTGATTTCATCTGTTCCCTATTGGATTCTATGGCTATTTGTGACCAATCAACTATAATGAGAGCAAATTCAGAGATGATGGGCAAGGGCAGCATGCTTATGAAACTTAGGAAAGAATGAATGAAGTGACTACTCCTGATGCAAAGAAGGACAGACTAATGCAAAGGGAATTACAGGATATCCTTTACTATATATGGATAGCTACATTAGTTGATGGGCCGGTTGTGTAGATTTTTTATTCTAAATTGTTTCGATAAAAAAAAATCAACAAGAAGAATTGGAAGAGAGCAATAGGCTTGAGCTTGCTTCAAGCCATGCATTTCTTCCTTGAGACAGTGCACAACCAGCATCATGACAGAGGGCATATTATAGAGATCTGTACTAAGAATCACATTTATATTAGATCTGGTATGATCGGCCAAGTGTAATTTTTACTTTTAGTGTGATTTCAAGACTACAGTATCACTCTTATAAATGAAAATACTGTGTAATGTCAAATAATTTGAAAGAAGTAAATTCAGTATTAAAATTAAATCCTCTACCTTAAACAGTGGGCCTGCCACCCTCTTGTTCTAAAGTAGCCTTCTCCCCCCACCCCTTTCCAAACTGGCCATATTCTGAACAATCACCTTTTTCATGTTATTCTGAATTTTCTTCATAGGATTCCTAACAAATCCAAGATTTGTGAAAACCAGTTCTAGGAATACATCACCAAATTCTCCTCACTGAAATGTTTAGCACAGCACAATTTCTGTTTCTTTAAAACTCTGAGACTTCAGAGCCTGTGTCAATTCTCTTATTAGTAGGTTGAAGCAGTCAGGTTAAGCCATTGAAATCCCATAGATCCTAACTCCATTGCTCTATTGCCAACTTCACATTTTTCTTCATCTTGAAGCTAGTGCATCTCCTCAAGTCTTATGTTCTGAGATAATTTCAGTGTGCAGAAAGATCAATTTACACTTTTAGAAGCCTAATCATATGATTAAGAGCAAAAGCTTGAGGCCAGTAATACTAAAGCCTGATTACCCAGAAGGTAAATTAAAAGACCACAACATCTGCTATTTTCTAAATATAATAAAAATAATGAAATCAACTTTTTAAAAAGTCATGAGCTTTTCTATCTGCCCAATTACTTTCTGAACATGTGAAAAAGGTCAACCCATTATTAGTTCTTCCATTAATTATTTCACTTTTATTAAAAAACCCTCAACTGCATTGGCCTCGTACAGTACAAGAAAGAATCTGAGATTTAACTAAGAATATTCAACACAGTTTTGTACCAACATTTTAGCAACTAAACACCATGTCAAAATGGTAGGAAAAATAGACCTCTGAATTCATGAAGCTATTGCTTCCACACCTTAAAAAGGCATTAGGAAAAATCACCATCAGGCTACACATGTTAAAATGCAAATTGACATGAAAACATGAAGTTTGGATAGATATATTAATCTTAACTTTCACATATTGATTAATGAAGGTAATAAATACATTCTATACCATACTACAAGCTAACCAATAATCCTAGGGATGTATTCTGCTTACTACACTGTACTGAAATGTGTATCCTGCTTACTAAACTGTACTGAAATGTGTATCCTGCTTACTACACTGTACTGAAATGTGTACCATGATGGCTTTTTCTCTTTTGCCTATTTCTCAGAGTAAGCTGGCCTAAGATGGCTATGCCAGCTCTCACTGTTCTTGAACTTTCTTTTGTATAGTCATGGATAATTTTTATGTGTGTGTCTATCTATCTATCTGTCTAGCTAGCTAGCTATCCATCCATCCGTCCTCAGGAGAGTTTTATTTTATATAACTATAGACAAATGCAATGAGCCTCAGTGCCTGTTCTTTTAAAGTTTCCGGTAATCTAGTAACTAAAATCAAAGGAAAATATGAGTAATTCAGGTCATTTTATTATAGATCCCTGCAATTTAATCAAATAAATTTCATCAAAAAATGCACAAACTCTATTGATTATCTCTCCAGAGATTATAATTGGAGCATAGTGACTGTGGAGAACTACATGACAGATAAATTTAGGAAAAACAAATTCTACTTACATTTATTTCCATATGTTACAGACTTTTTAGTATCAGATGCAAATAAGTGTTTTCTGTACAGAATCTATTTAGAAATGGCTCTTTCCTGTCTTCATGGTTTGATAAAGTTCCTCTGAGTCAAAGAATCATAAAATAATTAACATTACTGGAGGATGAAACCTCAATATCATTGAGTCCAACCTTTGATCAAACACCAGTTTGTCAAACCACAGCAAGATGGTTTCATTTAAGTGCCACATCCAGTTTTTTTGAACACTTCCAATGATGGTCACTCCACCATTTATCTGGACAGCTTTTTCCAATGCTTGACCACCCTATTAGTGAAGAAATTCTTCCTGATATTCAATCTGAACCTCTCCTGGTGCAGCTTGAGGCCATTTCCTCTTGTCTCGTCACTACTGAGAGAGACTGACCCCCACCTGGCTAGAACCTCCTTTCTAGTGCTTGGTAGAGAGTGATAAGGTTTCTCTTGAGCCTCCTTTTGTCCAGGCTAAACACCCCCAGCTCTTTCAGCCACTCCTCATATGACTTACTGTCGCAGACATCTTTTCATAGAAATCCTTTCTTTGGGATTTGTGCATCTTCTGGGAAGCAAAGGCCCCAGAAGAAGAATGTAAACAATTGCTATCGGCTGCTGTGAAATGTAGCAGGTGCTCCTGTGATTGGTTCATGTTCCGTGTTTACAATTAAGAGCCAATCACAGGAGCAGCTCAGGGACAAATTCCCTGGACACAGGACTTTGTTATTCATTCTTTTCGATTGCTATTCTTAGCTTAGCAAGCCTCTGCAACTTCTTTCCTTATTCTTTTAGTATAGTTATAATGTATTATATATCATATATCAATAAATCCAGCCTTCTGATCATCAAACAAGATTCTCGTCCTTCTCTCTCACCATGAAGACCTCCTCAGGTGGCTTTAATAACTTACTCTTTAGAGCCGTCACTGGCCTTGTTGCCCTACTGGGAACATGCTTAAGCCACTCAATGTCTTCCTTGTAGTGATGGGCCCAGAGCTGTACACAGGATTTGTGGTGTGGCCTCACCAGAGTCAAGTACAGAGTGACAATAATTTCTTCAGTCCTGCAGGCCTCATTGATACAAGCCAGGATGCCACTGTCCTTCTTGGCCACCTGGGTATGTGGTGGTTCATGTGTTTGAGGTGGCTGTTGACCAGCAATCACTGCTAGGCCTCTTTCCAGCCACTCTTTTCCCAGCCTGCAGCTCTGCAGGGGTTTCTGTGGCTGAAGCACAGGACAAAGCATTTTGCATTACTGAACCTCATACAACTGGCCTTGGTCCATCAATGCAGCCTGCCCAGGTCTTTCTGCAGAGCCCTCCTACCCTCCAGATCATCAACAATCCCACCCAACTTGGTGACATCTGGTAATATGCGGGTCACCTGGTCATAGAAGGATATCAGGCTGGTCAATTAAGATCTGGCATTCCTAAATCTATGATGGCTTGGCCTGATCCACTGGTTCTCTTGTCGGTGCTGTGTGATAAGTAATGAAGTGCAGCTTGGCAACTCTTGCACCAGGTCCCTCAGTAGCCTCAGGTGATTCCCATTTGGCCCCATAGGCTTGAGAGTGTCTAAATTACCCCGCAGGTTGTTAACCACTTTCACCTGGATTGCGGTGGATCTGTTCTGCTGTCTCTCCCTGTTTACCAGCTCAGGCATCTGGTTGCCCTGAGAAGAGCAGGTCTTTCTGTTAAAGACTGAGGCAAAGAAGGCATTAAGTGCCCGAGTCTTCTCAACATCCTTGGTTACAATGCTTCCCCCTGAGTCCAATAACGGATGAGGATTTTTTTGGCCTTCTTTTTGTTTTTAATGTATTTATAAAAACACATTTTATCATCTTTTGTCATTGTGCCAAGATAGAATTCTAGCTATGCTTTTGCCTAAGTTTCTCTATACGTGACATACAAACATATTTGTACAATTCCTGAGCTGACTGCCCTATTTTTCAAAGGTCATAAACTCTTTTTTTTTCCCCTGAATTCCAACAAAACCTCCCTGTTCAACCAGCTTGGTCTTCCCTCACAACTTGTCTTTTGACACATAAGGAAGGTGTATTCCTGCACCTTTACGATTTTCTTCTTAAAATCTGTCCAGATTTGCTGGACTCCTTTTTTTTTATTGAATACAGTCTCCCAAGGGATTCTCCTGAACAAACCAAAGTGTGCCCTCTGGAAGTCCAAGGTAAAGATTTTGTTGACTCCCTTCCTTACTCCATCAAGAATAAAAAACTGTCATTTCTTGGTCACTGTGTCTAAGTTGGCATCTCACCACAATATCTTCCACCAGCCCTTTTCTATTCATTAACAACAAATCTAGCTGGGCACTGCCCCAGTAAGCTCTCTCAGCAGCTGTGTCAGGAAGTTTTCCTCCAAACACTTCAGGAACCTCTTAGACTGTCTAGTCTCTGCTGTGTTATGAGGCCATCAGGCATCTGGCAGGTTAAAGCCTCTCACAAGAACAAGAAATGTTAGCCAATCACCCACGGAATTCTTCATCTCCCTCTTCATCCTGGTTTTAGTTGCCTATAACAGACTACCTCCAATTCTGTCTGCTTTGTTTGCCTGAAATTGTTCTTAATTTTCTTTGAAACTCTGAATCAGTATTCTTTGTGTTGCAGACCTAATATTTGTTTTCAGTGCATAAAATAAGAAATAGGGAGACTGGAGGAAACAAGTAAATCCAGTTAAGTAGATGAAAAGAAATACCATACAACAGGCAAAGTGATCAGTTTTGAAGTCCAGGTTATTTGACATGATGAAGACATAATGTTCATAACTAAGTAATTATGCAAATTTACCTGTATTTGAATATTTAACTTGTAAGTAGATGAAAGCATCTTGGCTGTTTGTTTGGCAGCTCAATTATCTCTATCACTTTTATAGTACTTTGCATTGAAAGAGAATAGCACAGCTATTTGTTGGTGTCTGTATTTAATAGCACAAACAGCAAAAGTTCTCTTTCTACAGAAAGCCCAGAGCTGGCACTAGAGTCACTGGTCAGCTTTTATTTAGATGTCTCATTAATGTCTTTATATTTTTAATTGAAAAGACTGTAGGGTTTTTTTGTTTCTTTTATTTGAATTTAAACAATTTTAAAAGTTTTCATATTTTTTCCAAATATTTCCATCATTATTGGGGTAGAAAGATATTTAGTCAATTTTTATTTCCTCTTATATTATACCTCACTCTTGTTGAAATCCATCAACATATCTTAAAATTTTTCCAAAATAAAAAAGTATTGCTATCTCTGCTAACAGTTAGGGGAGCCAATAAACCCTCAGTGCAACACTATCTTGCTGTGTTTCAAGCTTATATGTCTTTATTTGTACATGTTCACAAGTTCCTCCACTACTTTTACATGCCTCCTCCCCCCCAAAAAACACTGTGAGAAATAATCTTTCCAAGATATTGTAGAATCCTTTTGCTTTTCTATGTGCTTTGAAAATGAATTAAATAGTTAATAATGCTAAACTCTAAAATCTCCTCTCAGTTTCTGCATCACTGGAAATAATCTGGACATTTCATGGCTCAGAACTGGCATCTGGCCCTTTGCATTCTCAGGCAAATGTCTCTCTAGGTAGCACTTTGTCATTTGAATTTCAAAAGCTTCTTTTGCAAGCACATCATCCTTTGGGTTTGCCTTTATTTTTATAGTAAAAGATTAAGCTGAGAAGAACATTGGAGCTCCCTCTTGGAATCTTCAATGCTGCTGTTCATGTCCCATGAGGGAACATACATTTGAGAATTCATTTTGGAAACACGGATTTAGGTAAAATTTTATTTTTATTTTAATTCTACAACAAGTAAATTTTTTCCTTCAATGTATATTCAGGTATGTATCATTATGATTATATTAGTAAGTTGATTTTCTCAGGAATCATATGTAAACAGAAAAAACCCTAAACTTTCAGATAGCACTGAAAGACCCCTGTAACTATGTTTTTAAGTTTGTTTCTAACATTACCTTCAAATAGAGTTCCATGATACCTTTCCTGGCTGTATGAACCAGTGATGTCAGGAATGAGAATAACTGAAATCAGACCTTTTTCTCAACATCAAAATCAAGAAAGAGAATACAATCTCTACTTCATTGGTTTGAGTCATTTTGGATTTGTTTTCATAATCTGATGACACCTGGAACTAAGCTTAACTAACTGCAATGTTTAATTTGATGCTCTTAAGGTTTAGGTTGACATTACAACAGGGTAACTTTTAAGGATCCTTAAGTGTAGTTGTGAAAAATACATTTATCTTCACATGTAAGTGTGAAAGTTAATGTTCAGGTGGAAAGGTTTGGTCATTAAAAAACTATAGAAAAAATGTTGGAAATTTTATTTTCTGATGGAAATTACATCTAGCTTGTTGACCATCAATTAGATGGTAAGCAGTATGATACTGCCTTTTGTTTCACCTTAATGTCTAAGAGGCACCAAAGAATACAAATGGGAAGGAGGGGAAGAGAGGAGGGGGAGAGAGAAAGAGAGATTAAGATCAGAATTGAATGATCACTTACTTCTCCAAATATCCTGATGGAATTCTCCTTATTGGTCTATGGAGTTTCAGAGGAAGATCAGTACTTATGATTTATGTCTTATTGCACCTGTAAACATGTACAGTCTTCCACAGACTGTACTTTACCCTGAAAAGATTTAAACATTTACCTAAAATAATGATTTCAATGCAGTCTTTCATTTATCTGTTATTGCTGCAGAGTAGGTAGGTAGGTAGAGTGGGTGGAACTCTAGCAGCCTAAATCTTATTAGATACCAGCACCTCAGGGAAAACCATGAAGATTTTGTTAATTACTCTGATTACTCTTATCTTAATATTTTGTGCTAACAGCCAGTACTCTGAGCTGAGGAAATGTAGAGATGTGTTTGACCTTTTAGTCTATTAAATGAAATAACATTTATTTTGACATTAATACCTTGTTTCTTTTAGTAGGAAACAGAAATGAGAAGAACAAATTATGATCTCTTCGCAATTTTATTGGACTGAACCCTCATGTGCATCATCTCATTTTTATTGCTGCAGCACTTATTGAAAAAAAACCCCAAAACACAGGCAGACAAACATATACAGAAAGGAAAAAGACAAAGAAAAATACAGAATAATAATATAAATTCTTCCTTACCCTGTAGACAAGTTTTTAAGTCCTCTATCTAGCTTCTCTTTCTTTTCAGGGTCACTCTAGGCAATAATTCTTACAGATATTAACAGACTGGGAAAGTCCATGCAGTGCTTTGACTCTACTGATGTGCATTTTTTCAACAGAAATTCTAGGAAATTATGAAAGTTGTTCATAACATTTTATGAATAGTTCATTAACAATTTTTTCAGCAGAATTAATTTAAACATATCCTGTGGGACAAATTCACTGCAGGCTTAAGTCAATGCAACCTCTTCATGCATATCTTCTTCCAGTGCAGGGGAGTGACACACTACCTGTGTGGCAATGACTGTAATAAGTTTTGTTTCCTTACCTATGTCTAGATCCAAAACATCTAAACTCATAGTTTTAAGGAACAAAGGATATGTATTTACGGCTAGGAATTTATTGATAGTATAATTGAAATATTAGCAGTCTCACTAACTTTGTCTGGATCTAATTATTGTAGGTGTTCTTGTTGTGGCCAGGACAGGGTTAAGTTTTGCAGTAGTCAGGAGGGTCATGGCTAGGACACAGAGGTTATTCTACATGAACTCACATCATTTTTTAAGGATGCAGGAAGAGCTGGCTTCTAGGTTGGTGTAGAGGGGCTGAAGGAGGGGTCAGGTATTGCCTGTTTTTGGGTGGTTTCTGTGGGAATGATTTGCTTCTTGTACACTTTGTCTTTAGTATTGTTGCTGTCACTGTTTGTTTTCTGGTCTCATTGCTGTTTCCAGTAAATTGTTTTTGTCTCGACCTGTGATCTTTACCTTCCTTGACTCCACTTCTCCTCTCCATCCCGATGCAGCGGGCATGAAGAAGGTGAGGGGGAAGTGAGCAAGTGGCACATGGTTTAGGTCTCAGTGGGAGCACTAAATGGGAGAGTAGCATTCCTAAACCATGACAGCGGGAAAGAAGCAATACTTTTATGCAGAAAATCTTTCAGTGCTAACAGAGGTAGAGCTGTTATATGTGCACTTCCAATCTTCTACTCTATTGCCTGGTGGTGGGCTTGCTCTTCACCTTCTGTTTCCTGGTCTTAAAGCTGGTGCTTTCATTCCCATGGTGGTAGGGATTTTATGGTTGGGTTTCAGCCTCTGATGTTCTTCACTGGAGATAATACAATGTTAGTGTATAGAGTTGATAACTTCTTCCTCCTTTAACTACCCATGCTCATTTTTACAGGTCTGTTGACATACTTTTACACCTTGTGTTGGTCTACAGCTTCCTATTTCACCCAGTTTTACTTTATATGGTGGCTTTTACTGGTGTTTAGCCAAGAACCAGTGTAGCTGTATGTTTGATATTCTTTAACTGACATCTGCTGAGTTGTTCATAGCTGTGAGTCTCTTGCTCCAGGGCCTTCCATCCCCTGTCCTCACAAAGCAGTTCTCTTCTATGACCATTCTCTGTCTCCACTTCTCGAGGCCTGTGTTGTCACACCACGTCTACTTTTCCCTGTAGACTTTAAAAATCATGCTAATTACAAACAAAGATAAACAAATTAGCCATAGTCTCCCAGTTAGTTACAAAAATTGCACTTATATATAAACCATGTCACCAAGATAGGTCAAGAAAAGGTAAGAGAAAACAAACTTTAGAAAGCCCAAGTCCTGAGGCTGCACAAATTCAGTTCAGTGTCTTCCCCATATTGCTAGCCATGGCAATACCATGCAACAGCGAAACAAAGAGGACATAAAAGTACCCCAAATTTTAAGAGAATAGAAGGTCACTGAGCAAGAAGAGAAACATGCCATGAAACTCCTACAAAGTGTTCCCTATGTCTCTCAAAATTTCCAAGAGGCCTTTGACATTTAATATGTTGCATTCTTTACAATAGTAAGAAGATAGAATAATACAAAAATAAAAAGAAGTAAAGAACTATTGATCAGATTGTTTTCATCCATAAGTATTTCATAACTACCCTCCTGTCTCTATTAAGGACTCAAGAGAACAGCCTTGCCAAATCAAATTTGGAGATACTTTATTCCCCCCAGATTAAGTAAATATTTGAAAAGTGTTTGTTTTAGAGAGAACAAAAATATATTATTTCTGAACAGTCTGGTCATCTTTAAAAATGGTGTCAAGTTTTCTACATTGTTTTATAATGTGAATTTTCAAATCCCTGAGGGAAAATAAAAGCAGTTTGGGATGAAGATGTTCTTTAAAGTCTGACTTCTCCCATGAAGTTGGAAAAGATACCTCTCAGTGCCTTTTGCCACAGTGGTTTTCTTTGATATGATAATTTGGTCATTAGAATTGAATCACATAATATTTACTATCTGAAAAAAAAGGAAAAAATAAGGAAGAAACACATTTCAATCACAAATTGTCAATGGCATATTATTTGCACATTTGGTAAATGTCGTGGTTGAGCTCACGAACTGAATTTATCTAAGACAATAAAGTTAAGTACATACTGAATATAAATGTTCTATATTTGTGAAATAAAGAAAATTAGGAGAAACACGTCTCTACGCACTAGTGGGTGCCAATTTCAGAGGCATGAAGCCTCATTTCTTCTTTTTCTTTAGGGATCAATTAAAATAGAACTATTCCATACAGAATGAAGTGATTTCTAAAAAAAACCAAAACAAAAAAAATTGATGGTTTTCCAAAATACATATAACTTTATGGATAGGTCATTATAATGGAAGAGACAGATCCTGATCCTCTGAGATAAAGAAGGTAATTGAACCTGTCTCTTTATACAAGCAGTGTAATCACTGAAATGCAAAGGAACTGATGAAAGAGAATATGAGGGGATTAGGAAGAAAATTATACCCCCTCCTCTTTGGACTGAATTTATAAGATATGTCCATCAATTTTGAAAGAAGTTAGTTAACTAAAATCTGGAAAAGGGTCATGTGTCTTGTAGGACTAAAAACTCAGAGGTACACTTCTACCTCTACCTAAGACTGACGTTTTCACTTCTACTCTTGTTTCCTCAAGAGTAGATCTGTCAATTCCTTTCTCAGAATATTAGATCCCACTCTTACCTGAATATGTTTCTCTGTGCCTCCCTATAAAACCAAAATTAATAATCTGACTTTTATGAAAAACATTAATTGCTAGTGATTGACTTAATAAAATAAATGCTCAAAATATGTTCTTTGTTGTTCACAGCCTGATAAATCTGACTTAAAATTTCAGCTCAGAATTTTGTGCATAAGCATTTATGATGTTTACTCTGTTGATACCACAGAATGCCAGCATGCCAGTTGTGGCAATCAATGGAAGAAAAACCATGGACTAATAGGATCATAGAATATCCTGAATGAAAGGCAGCCACTAGGATTATTAAGGGCTGTTCCTGTCTCAGCACAGGACAACCCCAAAAATCACAGGATGTACCTGAGCGCATTTCCCAAATCTTTCTTGAACTCTGTCAAGATTGATGCTGTGGCCGCTTCCCTGGGGAACCTGTTCCAGTGCCCAACCACCCTCCAGGTGAAGAACTTTTTCCTAATATATAATCTAAACTTCCCCTGAGAGAACTTCATGCAGCTCCTTCAGGTCCTGTCACAGGTCACAATAGAAAAGAGATCAGTGTCTGCCCCCCACCTCCCTCTGTGAGGAAACTAGACTGGGATAGGATCTTGCTTGTCTCCTCTTCTCCAGGCTGAACAAACCAGGTGCTACTTATATGGTTTCCCCTCAAGACCCTTCACTCAAAAACCTCTTTTAGATGCCCTCTAGTAACTTTATATCCTTCTTACAATGTAGAGCCCAAAACTGCCCTGGCACTCAAGGTGAGGCTGCCCCAGTGCAGAGCAGAGTGGGACAATCCGCCCCCCTGCCTGGTGGGCAATGCTGTGCCAGATGCACCCCAGAACACATCTGGCCCTCTTTGCTGCCAGGACGCACTCAGTTTGCCATCAATGAGGACCCACAGGTCCCTTTCCACAGCACTGCTTTCCAGCATATCACCACCCAATCTATGCAGGCATCCAGGAATGCCCCATTCCAGGTGCAGGATCTGGCACTTGTCTTCACTAAACATCATACAGTTCCCGATTGCTCAGACATGTAATTTGTCAAGGTCTCTCTACAGGATGTCTCTGCTTTCAAGGGAGTCAACAGCTACTCCCAATTTAGTATTATCACAAAACTTGCTTAGTATCCCTTCCAGTCCTGCATCCATATCATTTACAAAGATGTTGAAGAGCACAGGGCCGAGCATGGAGTCCTATGGAATCCCACTAGTGACAGGTGTCTAATGATAACCAAAGTGCAAGGACTTAATTTTGGTTCATATTGTTGTATTTGGGAGTAAAATGCACTCCATTTTATTGCCAGCTATTTGATTATGCAGAGAAAATATTCATCTAAATTACTGCCCAGCTACTTATTCTGTTAAAGAACTGTTACTACTGCTTACAGTGATTAAAGGCATGAAAAACATCCTAAAGGAGAAGTGACCACTGGAGCTGAGAAGCTGAAAAGGTAAAAAGAATTAAATTAATTCAGAAAACTTAGTTTGTGCAATAGTGCTATGTCAGTGCTTTCTTATTTTTGTTAAATGGTAAGAACAACATAACCCTTTGGAGTCCCTAGCTGGCATTCTTAATGGTGAGACTTGATGCATTCCAATGAGGTTTGTTGTTTTAGTAGTTCCTTTGGCAATTTACTATTGGTTTAAAAGCTGTCAGTCAATAGATACTCTCTAAGTACATTACCTGACTGGCGCTGAGGGTTTTGTATTACTAGAGATAAATTGTAGCCTTGTTCAAAATTATAATGAAAATCTCTTTCAATATAAAGTTCCACAGAAGAAAATCTAGCTAATCTAGATTAAAATCTGTCTTTCTTTACAGCCCTGTAATGAGAGGAATATATGTTTTCATAGGAATCAAAGCTTGCTTCAGAATAACAGATGACTGTTCCTCGCCGCCATTAGCACATTTCCTGGAACAAATTTCATCCTTACATCATTATTAGGTAGATGAGACTATGATTTATACATTATTGCTGTCATTAGATATATTTTTACTTCTAGGAAGTTTTTACACAGTGTCCTCGTGTTATATTGTTGTTAATCACTTACTTTAAACAGCTGTCTAAGTCATTTCAACTTTTCTTGTAACCTTCACTTCACTTTTTTAAACTATGTGAAGAAGTCTGAGAGCCTCATTGCCTAAAAACATTTTAAAAATAAATTTTTTAAATCTTTTTCAACTTTACTGAGTTTGTACTTTGACATTTATGTTTCTGCATCTAATTATGATACAGAAATTGCTCTGTATGGAACTCTGATATGCAGATTGCTAAAAATCTGTTTCAGTTTTAAAACTTTATAAACAATTTAAGGTTTTCACTCTCTTCTTCTCAAACTTTGTTTTTGCTTATGTAACTCTCTTTTCAAAATGTAGTTTTAGACATTTGTACCATGGCTCATGTTGTACAACAAAACCTTTATTGCAAGTGTGATACACTTCCATTATAAAACACACTTTTGTGTAGACTGGGTTAAAACCATTATTCAGTACCTATTTGGTAAAGCACAAATTATAATGAAATTATGTCTTGAACATAATCTAATCAATTAATTAGTTAACTAATTCAGTAAGTTTAAATAAGACTAATTTAAACCTCCAAAATCAACCCAAATGAAGAGGTGGAGACATGAGGAATGGATACATAGGTGGCTCATTCCAGTCCCCTAGTTTCAGAAGTTAGGCAAAACCTCATTATGTTACATATCTTAAAATTCAAATGGTCACTGACAAGTTCTGGGCTTGCCTCTGATATCTCCATGTTCTTTGACTTATCCTTTCAGACAGAGTTCAGTGTTAAAATGCTTCTTTTTCAAACTTAAATGTCATAAATATTCATGCACAAGTTTTATTTCATTGATTGAACAATCCTATTACAGTTATTAAGACTAATGCCTGAATCCATTAAAACACGTGTACAAGACTCTGCA
This sequence comes from Zonotrichia leucophrys gambelii, assembly GCF_028769735.1. Taxonomy (NCBI): domain Eukaryota; kingdom Metazoa; phylum Chordata; class Aves; order Passeriformes; family Passerellidae; genus Zonotrichia; species Zonotrichia leucophrys. The sequence goes on from NC_088173.1 coordinate 61,633,314, forward strand.
GGACCAGGGCATTCATTGCTGCATGTTTCTAATAGAGAATAAAATAAACTCTGAAGAATATATGGTACATAACAAAGTATACAAATTGCTTCTCTGCTTCTCTACTCAGTTTGATAAATTCTAAACAATTTACTTTTAATCAGCTCTGAAATACTGATGTGATATGTTGCATGGGAATTGTAATTTGATAAATGGGTATATTTTAGGTTCCATATTGAGTCCAGATGGTTACAGATTCCTTAATATATCCATCCATGTGGCATTTGCCCATTTGTGTATCTCAGTCTTCCTCTCTTTTTTGTTTAATGATGGATTGAATCCAAACAATGCAAGATGTTCGTCAGCATGCTAAGCTTCTGTTAAGTGGACTGATAGTGAGATTGTTCTTCACAGGATCCTCTTTTATTCAGCATACTCTATTCCAAGACAATCAATCTCTATTTTATCGATGACATTTCATGTATAGGGAAATGATGGCACCAAGAGCCTCCCCAATTATCCATGAAGGAGCTTAACGTGACAGTTGTGTGCAGCATCCTTCCTAGGTTATCAATGCTATTAGACATTTGATCCAAAGTTATAGTTTTGTATATACTATCTTTTGCAGGTCTGTGTTTGATTGTTAAAACAATCCGCAAATTTTAATTTACTTCGAGCACTCACATTACTCAGCTTTATGTGGTTTGGGTTTGGCGTTTTATTTTTGTTTGTGGTTTTTTGTTGTTGTTGTTGTTGTTGTTGGATTTTTTTTGTTTTGTTTTTTCTTCTTGGGAGGGTTCAGTTTTGTTTTGTTTTATTTTGTTTTGTTTTGGTTTTATTTTAGTGTTGGTTTTTTTGTTTGTTTGGTTTGGCTTTCTGAGGGAAAGATGATGACTTCCACATTATTCTATCACTTTTATGTGTCCCATCCTCTCACCTCCATTGCCCCCTATTTCTTATCCACTGATAGAAGAGCTGTTTTTCTTTTGGTGAGGAAATAGAAGACTAATTAGTTGGATTCCCACCAAAGAATTCAATTAACTGAGATAACAACAACTTCCCTCAGGTCAGGGAATCCTGTGAGACATCAGCTGAACTTTACTCTTCTAATGGAAGAAACATCATGTTCACTTGCACTCATTTCTGAATTTGTTGGTAACCATAAAAAAAAAAGAATTAACAAACAATAGCATTTTTTTGGTGTGTGTTTTATTGCCTTTATAAATCAATGCTTCAGTTCTGAAGATTCACAATATGTTATAATTTTCACTGCTCATTAGACTTCTTTGCAAACACATGTAGAGTCTGTACCCTTGAGTGGTGAAGGAATAATTTGTTATGCATTCACTTTAACCACTATTTGAGTTCTGGGTTCCTCTCTTCAAATGTGTCTTAGTTAGCTTCTCGTTGGAGACATTTGTCACTGCCATCTCACACATCCGTCATTAGTTATAAGTCCTGTCTTAACTATATGGATGAAAAACAAATTTATCAAATACTACTAATAGTATTTATAGGAAAATTAAGTTGCAGTAATGAAATGGGTCGAATGTTAAGTATTTTGTCTCCATAATATTTTTCATAATTGTTTTTCCATTGGAAAGCAAATACTTCCTTGTTCTGCATAACGATATCTTTTTCAGATCAAACATTTCTAGTACTAGATTATTAGTTCCTGTATTTGACATTATTCATGAATTTTGTGAATTTTGAATGAAGCTCCGTGCAAATTTCTGTGATTTTGAAGGAAGTTCAGTGTGTGTGATTTAGCTATTTTTTATCAGATTTACATCTAAATATTCTGGATCCTCCTAATGTCAAATATACTTCTAGAAAACAACTTGACAGGCAGAAATTTTCAGTTCTTCTCTTGGAAATTTCCATGAAACCTAAAATTATGTCAGATACTTTTGTTGCATGCAATCAAATTAAATCATAGAAAGAAATAAATATTAGTTAATACTAGGGGAGGTTTTCATTATGGCTAGTTAAGTATCTTAGCTATTATAATACTTTTTTCTTCTGGTTTACTATTACTCAAGTTCTCAAATACATTTGACAGACCCTATCAATATTGTTCCTGGCACTTGTCATGAATTTTAAATGTACTATAGAAAATGAAAAATCAAAATTTTAAGATATAGAATCTGATGTAAAATATTAAAAGCTATATTAGATAGTTTTGTCCTTACTGAAATTTATGTAGGATTTTTCAAAATCATATATTTTGTATGACATTTTAATGTGTTTCCTGATTAGGAAAATATGGAACTCATACTTCCACATGATTATTTTCATTCCCCATTATCTGAATTTCAGGATGCTGTCTTCACTTAGATGCATAAGGTAAGGATAAAAATTCATATAGTGCTAGTTCAAAGAAATGAGTTTAGAAATCTTGTAATAACTAGATCCTTCTTAAAGGACAAGGAGCACATTATCTCACATCTTTGCAAGAATGATGCTCTGAGTTATTCATCTATATGCATCACAATTTGGAATAAATTTTATAAATTTGTATTGTGTATATATGGCTATCTCTTGAGCTGATTTCCATTATGCATTTTAACTAGCTGTTATCTTTTTCTTTTTGACAAGTCACAATTTTCTCTATTTTACATATCTTCTAAGTTGCCTTTTTGTTTCTTCTTTTGTTGTTTTACATTTATTATTTGTAAGACCTTATTTCTGTTTATTTGTGCCTCCATGCTTCTTTTCCAGGTGATTATTTATTAAAAGACAAAATTAAATTTTCCTTACAAAAAAAATTCTGTTTAATAAAAAATACTTTATTTTTTCTTATTGTGACAGAAAGCCAAATTATGAATATTAGGAATTCAACTATTTCCAAGGAAAGTATTAAGTATTCAGTGCTTCTAGTGAAGTTTAAGTTGATGACAATTGCTTGTCCATTGCAATACAAAAGGAATCAGCCTACCCTCTATCCCTTTCTGACTTATGAAAAACCTTGTTAGATATAAATTACAGTACTGCAGATATTGTTCTTACCTCCTCGTCTAAGTACTTCTCCCTGTGCCTGAAAATTTCCTCAGCAGTCTTTATTTGAGTATTGGACAATCTAAAAAATTCTGCAGGAAGAATTAGAAATCGCAGCTCATAGGGTAATCATTTAGTCTTGTAATAAGCACATCAACTGACAAAAGAGAGGCAGAAATTGGACATCATTGTGTGCATTTGGCAACTCTTGGTAAGTCTATTTGAACAGGCCAGTGAAAAAACAACAGGGATCAAAATTTGGCTTTTTTAAAATAAATGACAAAATTCTTATCTATTATATTGCACCAAAGATATGCTGGAAGTCCTTAAAACAAATTTCTATGAGAATAGTATGAGATGAAGAAGGGTAAATATTTTAAATTGAAAAGTTGCTAATTTTGTGGCAATGATCCTGTTATCTGCCAACTATTGATATCAATTAGATTGATAAAATAAAATTAAGTGTAAAAATCTATTGTTTACATTATGAAATGCAGCACAATAGACTTGCATATCTCAATTTACTGGAATCTATTTTGAAATCATAATCAAGACCCTCAGAGTTTAGCTGCACCTCAGAATTGATGGGAAAGAAAAAACTCATTAATTATCTGTAAGAATTTTACATACAGGAAAAAAAAAACAACTCTAGGTACCTTTGTGCAGTGGTAGGATGATATTAGAATGGAAGAAGGGGGATTGAGGTTTGACATTGGCTAGGTGTTTACTCAGGTTTCAATGATATGCAGACTGAAATAGCAGAAGTGAGAATTTTTTGGTGCAAATATTTTTCAAGGACCAGTTGCCCTCATATTTTCTTTCTGGAAAGGATGAACAAGAAAGGTTTCCATAGGAACCAAGTGAAAACTTAAATGTTCTGTTGTTATTTAAATTGTACATGTAGATGTCTTACTATGTCAAGAGAAGGAAGTTAATAATATTACAAAAACCATTCAGAGAAAAGGTGGCATAACAACTTTAGAAAATTGAATCAATAAGCTAAAGAAGCACAAAACACAGTGAATAAAGACAGACATTCAATATGCCATGTGCTTAGTTGTTTTTCCTAAATTTTATTTAGTTGCACGTTTTTTATTATAATTTTATGTCCTTTTAAAATATCTTCTTTTGATGTAATACAAGCCTGGGGTCAACAGAAATTATTTCAGCTACTCTGAAGTTGCAAACCTTCTCCAAAGGAAGCAAAACCCTGTGACCTCTAAGGAATGCAGAGAGAGATACAGGGTATTTTGAACATTCTCCCACTTGAAGTTGCCATTCAAAAGGCACAAATCAAAGGATTTTTCTCCCTGAAGAGTTGTTATGTGGGAGGCTGTGTCAAATTGATATATGCAAAAAATCCCATAGGAAACAAGAAGGCATGCATTTTAAAGGGGAAAACGGCCACATAATTAATTGCTTGTCCATTAGGATACTTGATAGTTAACTAATTCCTTTATACTAGTGAACACTTGTTTATTTGAGAAATATGCCTGTCATATACTTTCTTAGACTATGAGAATAAATTTATTTTAACAAGATTATTTTCATTCAGTTGAAAATTGCATTATATCATCAATTCTTGTGATTGTTAGCAAAAAAGAGTACCTGAATGTCTTTTTTTTATACCTACTGAGACAAGCAATAATGTAATAACTAGTTAGTATTATACAAATATTTCCACATTTCTGGATAATCCAGGAAGATAATGATATTTCCTAAATTGCTGAGCTCATGGTTTCATGCTTAACTCGATATTTCATTTTTATATTCAACAAGTTTTAAATAAAATTTTACAAAACTCTGGGAATATGAACCGTCTCTTTATCCACACAAATAGAGGCACCAGCTCTAATTTAATTCTTTTACCAGCAGAATTTTATCCAAAATGCGTTTATGTACCTTTACCATACAAGGGTATTTTGCAGCCCAATATGGAATTTTTCTTGTTCTTTTGTCCAGACATTAATTCTTTCTTCAGATAATTTCTTATAATGGAACCATAGAACTGTTTGTTCAATACCATGACTTTTGCAAGTAAAGTCATATAATATGAATCAAAGGATTTTTCTGTGTTGGTAGGTGACCAAGTCAAACTTCTGTGTTCAGAAGGATCAGTCAAGCCTATCAGAATTCTATTGAGGATGAAAAATCTGAAGAGAAACATTTTGCTCTTAGCCTCTGTCTGTGACATTAGAATTTTTTTTTCCTAATTCCTTTAGAAACTGTCAGCTATGAAGAATGGTCTGATTGACACACAGTCTATAAGTAACTTTCAGTTTTACGTAGAGAACTTTGTTTCTCTGTTATACAAGGTCTTTTATCCCATCAATCTAAGACATGAGATTTTGTTCTTTTCTTTGCAAAGACTGACACCCTATCTACACTTCTTATTCTCCCACTCAACTGGAAGTTGCCCGCATCTTATCACTTAGTATTCTGTTTCAGAGATCTGTTTCACAGATCTGTTTGACAAGGACAATTCTTCCTGCTAGTTAACCTCGTGCCGTTGATTGATACAGAAATTGCAATTACAAAGTAGGTCATTAAAAAGAAGAGAAATTTTGGTTAACAGACTATTTGGTATTACCAATGCAATTTTTATTTTTTTTTTTTTTGTTAAATAGAGACCCTGCCATTTCCTTCTAGTAGAAAAGAGACCAAATGCAATTGAGACCAACATGTACTATTTGCAGTGAAAATAATGGATTCAAAATGGTTATTTCTAAGTGGCCAAAGATTATTTTGTTCAGTGGGCACAGAAAATGAATTATTCTCTCTAATAGTATTTCTGCTCTTATGTCAGTTCTTATATTACAGAAACAAAATTATTAACTATTTTATTATCATTGTAGATGTCGTTGAAGAAGGCACCACAGAGTATTATACTAGGGAGTTTCTGCTTATTGAAGAGTACAAAAATGTACCAGTTTAGACCAAGAGTCGGTTTAGACTGATATCTTGCTTGTGTCTGGCAAGGAACATCACCAGATTTCCAGTCAAGCATGTTTGATGAGGTTAGAGAAAACATTGCATTTTCCCAATGTAAGGCATCATCATAGGGATCTAGGAAAAAAAAATATATATTCTTAAGATCTATTTTAACTTTCTATTTTAACCTTCTGTTGGGGAGCATCAAGAGCAGGGCAGGACAGGCCCCTCCCCAGCTGAGTGTGGTCCTACAGCCTCTGTGTAGGATAGGCTCAGCATGGATGGTGGCAGCTGCAACTCCCATTGACAGTTTTATCACAAAAATTTCAAGGTATCAGGGACAGTTTGAGGCTCATTTAGAAAAATCCAGTCCATCAGGATTGGCAGAAGGCAGAGCAAAGTAGAGGTCTGAACTATAGATGAGCACAAGTAGGGACTGGGTGGTTCTGGGTGAAGGGGCAATGTGATTGGGGTGTTTCAGAATTATATAACTTATATCCTAAAAATACCTTTTTCTTCTTTCTGATTGTAAAGGTATTCCAACTAATTCAAACGTAGGTGTCTGTATTTGTACTGATATGTTTTATAGGGCTTAGTGCACTTTATGCTCTTTTCTCCTAATTTTCTGGCAACTCATATTCTTTGCATGATGTAAAAAAATTCAACAGTTAAACTATGCATCTGTATTTATGTGTTTCAAATGTGACACCAACTATTATACTTTTGTTACTTTATTCTTTATTTTGAAGAAACAAATAAAAATTGTTCTGTATTAATCTTTATTCATGCATCACATGATTTTATACATTTATACATATCTCTTTACAGTCATGTGCTTTTCAGTCTAAAACATTCTTGCATATTTAATTATTCCCTGTACTGAAGCCAATCAAAGCTTTTCCTGTTACCCTTCTCATGATCTTCTCTAGTTCTCACTATTTCATGTCTGAGATTAAGGGATCAGTATTGGGCTGATAGAGATATTGGGAAAATAAAGAAGTTCTTAATATCTGGCAGCCATTGACTGCCTGTCTATACCAAAATTAGAGGCTTAACACTTGGCACTCGAGCACCTATGCCTGATGTAAAGCAAGGTAATGGCTTTGGTGCCTCAGATATTTTTTTTCAAAAAAAAAAAAAAGGAAAATAAACCTTAAACCATAAAAAGATCCTGTTACTGGTAGACCAGAATGTTTTGGATTAATCAAGATTCTTGAATAAGAAGGTTTCAAAGAAAAAGGTAAATATTTTTTCTGTGTGATTTGTTTCCTTTAGTTTGAGTTTTTAAACTTGCTTTTTTCATGAAATTTACAGAAAATTTAGTAATAAACTAACTGCCGTACTATTTAGGCAACAAAATGCCTTGTGTTTCCAGGAGGAATGCAGATTTCTCCTCCAATTTTTTGATTATGTGTTGCACATGTCTGGTGTCAGTCACCAAAATGTTATCAAAAGCAATTGTGAGGTAAGTGAACAGGTGTATCCTGACTATTCTAGCTGCAACTTGGGAGAGAAAACAAGACAAATTATTTATTTGTCATTTCACATTTTGTTGTGGCTACATTATCTGCTCTAAGGCAAGCAACAAAGTCCAAAACATTACAGAAGAAAAGATGTCTTGCCATCAATCACTGTGACATTTGAGATAACAAAAGCAAGTGTAGAAATCACAGGGCTTTAATCATTTCCCAGTAGACAAGAGACATTTTAAAATGCCCACTCACCTAAAGATTCTCAGCTGGTTACAGTACTGAACACAAAACACCATAATAGTTTTGATTTAAAGAAGAGGCACTAAGCTTTAACACTCTGACAGCCAAGAACCTATGAGTCCGTATTCCATTCCATAACTGACTCACATTCCAGTGCCAAACACTGCAGCAGCTGGTGTGGCAATGAGATCTTTTCTGATAGAATTCATTGGTAGGGAGTTAAAATGCAAGAGCTAGGATTATTGCCTAGCATTTTTTTCCTTCTTTTTCCTTTATATATACACCTCTAAATGACCATGAAAATTTCTAATTAGTTTGCCTTAAATAGTACTAACACATCTGAGAAAAACAATAGTATATTTTCACAGTATTTGAGCATTATAATGTCTAGCATTTCCATGGGATGAACTGATGTCATACAGGAGACACCTTTGCTCCAAAAGTTTCTGTGAAACTAAATTGACATAAATCCAGAAGTAGCTTTTTTCCAGAGCAAAAGGAATGAAAATTGATCTGAAGCTCTAAAATTCCTGAACTGTAAATATTTATTCCTGCACTGTATGGAACTGTTGTAAAAGAGTACTCAAACTGGAATGTACAAAATAATTATTAAAATGCATCTTTAACATTTATTTATATAGATTTGGATAAATATTTAGACTAAAAAAACAACAGCTGTCCTTGCTAATGAAAAATATTTTGCCTCTTATAATGAGAGGGAAGTTTCATTATTATCTTACTTTCAATAGATGCACCATCCAATAATTGATGACTTACCATTTTAAAATATTAAAGGATAGATAGAAGAAAGATTGGTCATTGTCCTCTACTACAGAAATTGTTCACATACTTTCCTAGTCTTATAGAAGCACCTGTGAAACCACTTGGATCTCAAAATCTCTCTCAAAGATAATACATCTACCATTACTTTCCTAAAAAATATTCTAACTCCTCGAACCTAAATCTCATCAAAGCTTCTGTACCAGTCTTCAGGAATTACGTGAATAGTAATATGGGGGGCTTTTTTTTCCAATATGAGGATTTCAAATATCTGTAATTTCCTTAACAGTTCATTATTGCAATTTGAATAGAATATGTAGATCACAGAGACATATTACAGTTTAGGGTTAGAGAGTTTTTTTTTCAGAAGATTTAAATAACTTGTTATGAGTTTTCTTACAGAAAAAAATGTCGTTTCATATTTTGTATAAAGGTAACCCACTTTCCAAGAATTTTAAGGAACTTTGTCTCATGCTTCACCACTCACCTTTGTCTTGGTGCTATCAACCTAGCATATGATATGTAACATTTTCTAGCTTAAGTGATGTGATTTAGGAAAACATATGCAAATTAGTCTTTAAAATCAATTATACAGGAGTATAATACCAATTTTGCAATATTAATAAAGGTCCTGTGAGACAGCTCAGTTAATTTTGTTCCAAATATAGTAAATTTATCCTCATGTATTATACATTGCTTAAATTTGTGTAATATAAATAATACATAGTAGTTAATAATTTATTTATAAGAAATAAACATAATTTCCTTTTCTTTTGTAGTTTTAAGCCACATTGTTATTCATGTACTATAGTCATGCCAATTAGCTATGCTTGCTAAGTGTAATAATATGTGAAAAATACAAAAAATATTTCAAGCAATCTTTAAGATCTGTCAGACATATTCAGAACCACAATAATGTTTGATTTAATAAAAGCAATTATGTATTTTTATGGTTTTCAAGCTCAGATTTTGTGTTCACCTCTAATATATTTACATTCCCATTAAATATATGCATATACATACGTACAGAATCAACCAATGAAAAAACCTCATCTCAATGTGATGAGATGGAGGAGATAGTTAGGAAAAGAATTTAAACTATATTTGATAAATAATTTTGGTTTAAGATTCTGTCAGAGTAGTGAAAAAAGTATTCATGTGTGGATGAATGTCCCGAAACTCTTTTTGTTTTCATTAAAATGCCACTGAGTAACTTTTAGATGGTATAGTGTTAATTTGGGCTTCTGCCTGTGGAGAAAAATAGAGTGTTTAGAAGAGTTTATACATAATAAGAATTTTGGACAAAAAGGCTTGAAATGTTATACATACATGCATAGCTGTTCTACTTCTGATTTTCTCTAGTTTATTGGAACTTTATGAATGTCTATAGAATTTGGACTCATTGAAGATGATGAATTCTATATAGAGAAAATTTGGGAATATTTGATTTACAGATTAAATTTATGGTACAAGAACTGAGGTTATAAACAGGTCTTTGAGCAAGTAGCAGAAATAAGTAACATAAAAATACCAATGAAGTTTGCCTTTAACACTACTAATGACTTTTAGCACTTTACCCTCATATTTGGTTTGAGTTTTCTGCAACTTCTTTTGGGTAATCTGTTGTTTGTAGCCAAATCTTAATTTTTCTGATACTCCCAGGTGTATCTTCATAAGTTTTCAATATGACATTCACATTGAGCATAGGGAAAAGTAACAGAAAAGGGGTAAAACAAAAATGAGCATAACATTAAGAAAACAATTATCCCCACAAAAGAGTGAGAATATTTGAGGAGGCATAATACCTGCCTTTCTGATAAGCTTTCTAATGAGAAAAAAAAAAAGACAACTCAGTTAGTTATGTAATAGAAATTTCATGAGAAATCCACAACCCATCTTGTCATATTATTCATGAAAAATGATGGCTCAACATGTCCTTTAGAGGCATAAAAAAAGTTCCCTACTTGCACTTGCAGATTTTTAAATGTTATACCAAATAATTTCATTTGCTCCACACCAGATGTTGTTTGGCTTGCTATTATTAGACCTAACACTGTCAAGTTTAAATCATTTAAAATCACCAGCTTAACATTCTTTTTAGTAACAGGGAAAAAAAAAGCAAGCACAGATGTTCAATGCAGGTCCCGTTTGCCCTCAGCCTATTTTTGCCTACAGCCTCCTTTTGCATGTCTTCCTTAAAAAGAGCAAAAATATGGTCAGAACATCAGTCTTCATTGACATCAGCTGTTTTTTAGTTTAACCTCATTACAGTAATAGTTCAAAAGGTGCTTCCTTCTCCAGTTTGCAATGTGACAACTGGACAAGCTGTATTATGCTCTCCAAATCTAGACCTATAAATCTTACCCTTTTGAATTCCAACAAGATTTCTTTCAGCACTGTAAGACAGTTACAGTATAACTCACAAGACTGAAATGCTAATGCATGCAATATACATGCAGGAAACAACTGGGGTAGCTGGCTCCACTGTCATGACTTATGTTTCACAGAACAGCAAGGGAAAAGGACATTGTTGTTAGAGGTAATATGATGTGGCATGGAATAAGAAATGTGTTAGTGGATTAAATCTAATTTTACCTGCTATTTGAAGCCTAGCTGTGACAACCATCAGTCTTAAAAATCTGAGAAAGATTTTAAAAATTATTTATAATGGTAGTGATTTAGTGGTAGATATATATGATTGACAACTTTTTGTTTAAAGTTTTTTCAAAAGTAGAAAAAGTCTTTTTTTTTAATGGCAGTAATTGTAGAAATGGAGCTGTAGCTTTTCTTAGAAAATGATAGAAATAGAGCACTTGAAAAAGGTGAATGTGTAAAAGATTGAAATTATTCTCATAGTATTTGGGGTAAATTACAAGGCACATTTTGTCTGGAATTATGCATATATGAGAGAAGAAATATGGTGCAAGGGGAATTTTATGTTGTTAAGGTATGCAGAGAGGTTATGCTCATGTTCTAAAGTTAGATGACAGAATGGAACCTAAGAAATTACTGAACATGGGAGGAGCTATTTCTGGACAAAACAAATGAGAGTGAGAAGCTCCAAAACCCAGTATAAGAATAATACCACAAGGATAAGGCATGTCTGGATTGCTGAGATTACAGTTGGTCAAATATTACAGATAATTAGAGGAGTTAATTTTGGATTCACACAGCACCCAGGTAAACATATCAGAAATACCATCTATATATGAAATATGTAGGTAACTTTATCAGAAATAGCAAATTTGGATACAGAAGGAAGAAAACTGTAACGAATAGGAAGAAAGTATTAAATGTTTTGTGTTTTATTATCTGGGAGAAGATAAGGATAAAGAAACAGAGAGACAGAGGTAAATGGGGAAGGAGCATGGGAAAATGGAGGGAAGTGGGGTTAGAAGGGACTGTTTGAATGCAAGCAGGGTGGTGGCCAGTGCACTTGCATGACTGAGTTCTACACCTGATCACTGCAAAGTTTCCTACCTCCTGTTGAGGTCTATTCCTAAAAGGGCTGTGTGTATGTTTACATGTTTACAACCACCAGCAGACTACAGACTAGGAAACAGAAGGAACAAGGTGATTCTGTCCTGCAGCTCATGTGAATGTTGATTCTGCATGCATTGATGCAGATAAAGGCATGGTTCTCCGTCCCTGTTGGTCGGTGTGGCTGTTGCTCTGTGATGTGTACCTGTGTGTGTTAATTTGTGCTTGGCCTCATTGCTAATCAGATCTAGGGACTGGCAACTACAGCAGCTACATCTCTGTGACTGAGCCAAATAAACACTTCCTGGTGTAATCAATCCCTCCTAAACCTGCAATTGGTATCAGGAATAAAACTTCCCTGAAACTCAAAGATTCCCAGCTGTTGCTTCCCTTAGAAGCTGCAGTTTTCTTGTTTTTTGTTTGTTTGTTTGTTTGTTTGTTTTGATTATGAAAAAATCCAGAGTAGTGTCCCCTTGTTCCTTAAGACTGAATCCCAGTGTAATTTTAAAAAGCAAATGCCTAATGTCAAGTGTATGCAAGTGGGATTTGTCCTAATTTTTTCAATAGCTTCTCTACCTGATCTCATAAGGAACATTTCTAAGTTTCAAAAACTCACTCTTCACAAAAAATAAAGTTCTGTATGTTTCTTTCTTAAGGTATCTTCTAAAATGTAAAAGTTGATAGACTGCTCAACCTATCCTACCATATTAATCAAAATATCAGTTTTAAGGAAATTTTTTAAGGCAATTAGGTTTTCATGTGAAAACAACTCTGTTACTTCACTTTTCGTTTCAAAAAGTACAAAAATATTGTGTTGGAGTCATGTTTACAGGTTTTAAATATTGCTGTTTCTTCTCAATACCTAAGCAATGTATACCTTGGGTTCTCTATTGGAAATCTTGTGTGTGGATAGCATAAAAAAAGGGAAAAATCAAAATATTTTAGAGATTGTAAGTGAATAAAACTATAAGTAATATCTTTTTTAAATAAAGTATTTTAAATTTTCTTCCAATATCATGAAGCCAGGGAATTATAGGAAAAGGCCCTTAGCTGGAAAAATCCTAATAAAGTCTATTGAACGAGCCAGGCTCAGCCAGCACAGCTAGAAAGAGATGCACAGTGCAATGTTTCACTGATGTGGAGAAAGATTTTAGGGATATATTTTTTTAAGATTTCATGTACAGGTATTTCTACTTTCTCCTTTTTGCAATAAGGTTTATACACCTTCTGCTTATTTGGAACATACTCTGCAGCACTAAGGACAAAAACATATATTGTGAAAGTTACTGGAGGAGCTAAATTGAGCTGGTGTATGATAACTTACATGCATACTCAGCTGTCTTTCAGAATCAATATTCACAATAAGATAAGAATGGGAACTGGGAAAATTTATACTTTGACATTTTATTTTAGTCTTTTTTGTATTTTTAAGAGTGGATTAGAATTGCTGTAATTAGATGAGGGCCTGCTTTTCATGGAATTCTCAAAGAGCTTTGGATTTTTTGTTTAGTCCATAGGGATCTAAAGTGTCTGCTAGAATTGATCAACAGAAGTCAAAATACATATTCTTGCTACATATTAAGAGAATAGACTTAATGTGAACAGTAGGTAATGATGAAGACAGGTCTCTGTTATATTTCTCTCAAGACACAAATAAGCAATGTCTTGCTGGAGAGGGCAAGGTCTAATATTTGGATTTGGTTTTGTGACCACAGTAACGTTTTGGGATTTCACATCCTGGATAAATACTATGGCATTAACAGAGAACAGTTTTGAATATGGTCACTACATTTTATGAATTAAGCACCTCAGGTATTTATCATGGAGAATTATTGCAGCCTTTGCTGGGGTTTGGGGTGTCCTCAGCAGGCTGCACAGGGCCCAGATAGCACGGTCCTGTTTGGAACTGACTGTCCGAGCTCCCAGGCAGTTCTTAGCTGCAGGACACCTTAGCAAGCTGAAGTGATAACAGATGTTTAGTGATTATCAGCTCATTGTGATTTCAGCGTGCCTAGTCAGGCAGATGCAGGGAGAGAGGAGAAGCACTGTGTGGAGTTCCACAGGAGCGCCTTTATTGATTCTTCTGTGAAGGGTCCCAGTGACAGCTCTTCTGCCCAAGCTGGGCAAAAGCAGCTCTTTATACAGGGTACAGGGGTTTCAGAAATTGTCCTATAGCAAGGGTTAAAGGAAAGAGACCTACAGTCTTACAGAGAGATCAGCAAGGGTCTGAGGGCAGAGGAAGGGCTTCTAAGGTCCAGTCACCATGACTTGGCATTTCCCTATCTGAGGCTTCTGAATGCCAGGGAAGTCTTGTAGGCTCTGGGCTTGCTACAGAGAATTCCGTGTTAAATGTGCTATTCCAACTGGAAATAGCATCTATTTGAACCAAGGAAGGAAGGCACTTTGGATGTAAAGAAAAGATCCTTAGGGCTCTTAATTGACCATAATTGACAACAGCCATCCTATTCCTTGTGTCCATTGATTTATTGATATATTTCAGAAGGCTGGGCCTGTGTTTCCTATATTTTCTATACTGAAATTGAGGGTACTTGTTAAGGAAGAGGTTTTTAAAAGAAGCAAACTATAAAGGTGGATCTCAAATAATTAGCACTCCAGGGTAGACACAGGCTGTTGATCAATGTTTTTTAATCTGAAGTACCTAAAATTCACAAACTATACATAAAATATCTTTTGTGAAAAGTCTAGAAGAATACCAATATGACAGGATGAAAAGGGAAGGTAAACACATTAGGAAGAAGTTTCAAAAGCTACCTCTTGCTAGCTGTCAATCACAACCATCACAAGTTGTATGACAGAACACCCCACAACAGCAGATTTTTTCAAAGTTCAGTTTTCTCTTAAAAAACTCTAATCCACTCAGACATTTACATTACAAACCATAGTCTACATAAAAGAATTATGAGCATGAAAGAGAAAACTTGTGAGAAGGATGAAATAAATGGTGTGTTTCTCAGAGGTTATGCCTGACATAAGTCTTCTTTTACAAGTTTTTATTGCCACTCAACACTTCTAACTGTAACTAGCCCTCTTATTCTTCTCAGCGTGCCCTTTTGTATCTTCGTGTCTCTGTTCCAGTTACACGTGCCCGTCTCTTCTTCTCCCTCTCTCTTTGTCATCTTTTTCATGTGTGTCAGTGCTCACAGAAGCTTCAAAAATAGCCATCCTCCCCAGTCTGTTCAGGATGGGAGTGTGTACAAAGGAGATGGAGGGAGATTACTGTGAACTCAGTAAGGCTTCTTCATTTAAGAGACCCAGAGGAGAAGGAACTAGTGGGAAACAGGATGTATCTGAGATAGGGAATATAGGATAGGGAAGATAGGATATCTTTCACTTCCCTAGCATATTGAAAAATTGCCAAAAGGAAAAATAAGGAAGCACTGCCAGGGTCCCTTAATGGAGTGAAGATTTAGAAGCCCTCAGAGTCTGAAGCTGATATTTTATTCATGTTAATCAGAAACAGAGTACTGTGTTATTGTATTTATAAAATCAGGATAAATTGAAAAGCTATATCTTTCATGTTGCCTTGAAATGAAATATCCATGCTTGGGAAACAGAGACGATGATGCCCATAAAAGAAATAATGTTTTCGGGGGAGATGTAACCTACGTGCGGCACAAAAGAAAAAAAAAGAAAATGAATTGCAGAAAGCCTTTGGTCATCTGTGTGGGTGTACAGCATGAGTTGTCTGTTTTTTCAGCAATCATTGAGAATTTTAGAAGTAGTCAGTCAAGTAAACTACCTAGAAGCAACTCTAGTGTCTCATAAATCCTAAAGAACCTGAAAGACCATTATTATTTCTAAGGTGCTTCAGACTCTTGGGATGTTTTTTTGTAGAGAAGCTGAAACATTTTGAGTCTGTTTTTCTGTTCTAGCCTGTACCTTTCATGTTTTCAAAAGATAGATATTATTTTACAGTGCTTTTTTTTTTTTTTTTTTTTTTTTTCTGTGGCAGGTAAAAGCCTGGTCTTGGTGGTCTGGCTTAATATAACTATTTCTGCAAAAACAGCCATTCTGTGCAATCATATTATGCACTTAGACTAATTACATCTCATTTTCCTACTAATAAAATGAGCAAAATATTGCATGGAATTTTTCTTTCCCTCTCTCTTTCTTCTATTCAGAATAAAAATTTTTACATTTTTACATTTTTTTCATTTCTACATTTTTACATTTTTACATTTTTTTATACTTACCTTAATGGCAAATTGAAACATTAATTTCAAATTTCATTTTTATAATAAAATCAGTAAAAAATTGGGTTTTTATGACTTGACTCTTGTTTCAGAAAATTCAGATGGTATACAGCTGTTTTTTCAAGTAAGAGATGTAAACTCCTGTAGGTCTCATTTCTATGTGAAACTTTATATTTGTTTGCCTGATCCTGTTGAAAAGTTTCATTTTTGCAATTACACAACTTTTCAGATAAAAATACCAAGCAAGAAATGCCTTTTTCATCTTGGGAGACCTTTTATGAAAAACCTCAGGAGAAAGCTCATAACTGCAAGTACGGCATTCATCTGAAGGGAAGAAGGAGGACAGACAATTGAAGGTGAAGTCACTGATATTTTTAGCACAAACATATGAATTAAATATTACAAGGACAAGAAATGTTAGAAGAGGCTTATGAAGAAAAAGAACCTAATTTTGCTTCTTCATTAAATTACAAGTATAAAAACTTCAAAGATTTCATATTGGGTTTTGTAGCTAGATACATTATCTTAAATTCTGCATCTGTTGTTTAAAACTTGACTTTTTTTCCCTGTATACATTATATGCTTTTGCACTTTCCAGTGTTATTTTCTAGAGATTTAGACTTACTGCCCAAAATTTATAGTCTACTCTAGCTCATTATAAACAGGGGACCACATTGCTGAATTACCTTATTTGAAGCTGGGCCAAGCTCATATAAAAGATTTGCAAAACCAATTAAAACTGTTATCAAACCTTTGATATTTTTTCTCCTGTTATATTTCAGTATATCCCCATATATAACATATCTTTGTAGAGAAGTAAGGCAGTAAGCCATACAGGTAATTTATCTCATTTACTCCCCCACGTCTAGCACTACCAGAGACAGTTTATGCTGGGTTAAATTACTCCTTACCATCTCTGACTGCTTTTCCTTCTATCATTATGGAATGTTCCAACATTTGTTCACTGAAATAATCAACATTTGGAACAAATCCTTTTCCTTTCTATTTTCTAGTATAACTGAAGGGTATAAAAATCATGAAATTTCTGTTGAGGATATCCCCAGACTAATCAATTGCTGGCATGGCAGTATCACCCAATAGAGATGGGGGCATGGTGAGAACTAAAACTACTTTCCCAGATTGTACAAAGATATGTTTCAGTTAAAATTAATTTTCTGTGATGTATACCAGTTTGTTACAGCACTCTTTTCTCCATATCAAGTCTCTGCTAAATCAGGGACTTTGCAACACAGTCTATGTTTTAGCATCCCTTTTAAATTTTCTAGAATCCTGTTCTTACACCAGCTTTGATCCTTTTCTCGAGAGAGGCAGGCATGTTTGCTCAAGGAGGAAATGAGCCCCTTCAGTGATTGACCTGCAACTGACCTCAGCCTTGTCGTGGCCAGCTCAGCCAGGCAATGCTGACCAGACCCTGTGTAGGCCAACAACCCTCACATCTGCCTGGTGGCCATTGTGTGGCACAAGTTCAGATCCTCCAGCCAAAGAGGCTTAGTGTGAACATATCTGACCACAGAAGACACCTTAAAGACCATCTAGTTCCAGAATCCCTGCCTTGGACAGGAACATCTTCCAGTAGACCAGAGCCCAGTCCAATGTGGCCTTAAATGCTTCCATGGATAGGGCATCTCTAGCTTCTCTGGAAAACTCATGCCAGTGCCAAAACCTAAACTTCTTTGAGTTTAAAGCCATCCCCTCCTTATCCTACATGCTCTGGTAAATATTTTCTCTTCATCTTTCTTGTAGGCTCCTTTCAGATACTGGAAGGCCACAGTAGGGCACCATAAAGCTTTTTCTTTTCCAGCCTGAACATACCCAATTGTCTCAGCCTTTTCCCAGAGGAGAGGTACTCCATCCCTCTAATCAACTTGGTGGCTTCCTCTGGACTTGCTCCAACAGGTTTATATCTTTCCTGTTCTGGGGACCACAGACCTAGATGCAGCAGTGTAGAGGATCTGCAGTCAGGGGGGTTTCATCCACCTTAAATTGGGCTGACTTCCAAGGTGACTTCTTGAGTTTGGGAGCCCTCAACTCTTTGGATTAGAGATTACATTTTCTGGGTTACCCTTTCTAAAATGTTGAGGGGACTTGTGTCAGTTTAGAGGGACTCATTCCATATGGCATCACAAATCAGTATTCACACGCATAATTGGTTTATCTGCTTTAACTGGTTTATAAAATATTTCACATTTGAATATATAGTTTCTCTCAGTTTTATAAACCTGAGAAACCATCCTCTGTGGGTTATATTATCTTGTGAACTATATAACCCCACCCTTATAATTTTTCCACATAAGTTGTTCTTATGTGGAAGATCTTTAGTGACATCCTTTCTCACTTTTCCTCCAGTTCTTTCATAGAATGACAGAATATTCTGAGTTGGAAGAGACCAACTAGGATCAGCAAATTTCAGCTTCTGGCTCTGAGCAGGGGAGCCCCAAGAGACACACTATGTGCCTGGCACTGTTGTTCAAATGCTTCTTGAACTCTGTCAGGCTTGCTGCAATGACCGCTGCCCTGGAGAGCCTGTTTGAGTGCCCAGCCTCTCTCTGGGTGAAGAACCTTTCTCTGTTATCCAACTTAAATTTCTCCTGACACAGCTTCATACCATTCAATCGGGTCGTGTCATTGTTCACCAAAGA
Organism: Zonotrichia leucophrys gambelii; assembly: GCF_028769735.1. Lineage (NCBI taxonomy): Eukaryota > Metazoa > Chordata > Aves > Passeriformes > Passerellidae > Zonotrichia > Zonotrichia leucophrys. The sequence continues at coordinate 61,652,067 of NC_088173.1, forward strand.
GACCAGTACCTGCCCCTCCTCTTGTCCTCGTGAGAAAATTGATGCCTGCAATGAGGTGTTGCCTCAGTCTCCTTTTGTCCAGGCTGATCACACCAAGTGAACTAAGCCACTTCTCATACAGCTTCCCCTCTAGACTCTTCTCTGTCTTCATAGTTCTCTTTCAGATGCTCTCTAATAGTTTCATGTGTTTTTTTAAAGCATTGCCCCAAACTGCATGCAATAGTCAAGGTGAGGATGCACCAGTGCAGAACAGTGTGGAATAATAGCCTTCCTTGCCCAGCTGGCAATTCATTAATGAGTAATCTTTATTTAGAAATAGATCTGCAAAGGAGAGTGCTGAAGTGATATCTCTTCAAGGAAGGACCTGCTATTGCAGCAGTGACCTCCTGCAATAAAAGGATGGCTTGATACTATAGACTGCACAGAATGTAATTTGTTATTATACATACAATATTCAGAACTGTAGGATTTGGGAAAGTAAAAGTTATACCTGTGGAGTATTGTTCATAGATTTCAAGCTGAGAATTTAAGTAAATAAAGAAATAGATTAAGACTGGATCCGGAAAATCGTCAGGCTAAGTGTGCTGGCAAAAAACTATACACATCCCTGCTTCCAGCTTACCTGGACCCAAGCCTGGGAGCAAATTAACAGTTGTGTAAAATTTTCAGACTGGAAATCTCTGAAGAGAAACAGGGAGTTGAATCCAGCTGACAGTGTAGAAAGATATAACCTGATGGTCACAAAAGAAGTCCAAGATGAAGGAAATAGAACATTGCTTGATAGACCATACAGGGGTGAAGTTTCAGAAAAATCATCCAACATGTCTCTATTGGATAAAAAGGACACAGATCTGCTTACATCTTAACACCAGGACCCCTGGAAAGCTCTAAAAACATCCTTGCAACTACTGTCAATGTCCAGGCACTTGTAAGTATGAACAGACCCTACTCAGGCATTGTTGTCATAGCTTTTCTGAGTCTTAGCAACAATTTTAGTTACTAATTGTGGAAAATATAAAATAACTATTTTCAATAAAGCAAATAAAATAAACTTTGAAAAATAATGTAGATGACACCCTGAAAAAAGAAACCACATATTCTGCACATTGAGATTTTGTTCTATAAGAGGATTACTATATGACTGTTTAATCATTTTTTAAATAATAAGATCATTTTCCTAAATAAAATATCATAGTTTAGGGCACATGTTTCACACTGTGGTCTGGTGCATTTATAGTGAAGGATTATTAACCACATTTTCTGCATAATTCCATTACTTCATGTTATGTGACTGACAAGACTTAGATTTTTCTTACATCTTCCCAATTTCAAATGCATGATGTTCTGCAGTCATTATGCTCTTTCAGATTCTTTTTTGTATGCTTCCCACTGTGCCACATGAGTTTCACACACCATTACTCAATTAAAAGCTGGCATAAAAAAATTATTATATTTAGCCCTGAATCCCTTAGATGGAGCTTTGGAACCCATGCATAAATGTCTGTGAATTTCATGAACACAATGGATGTTTTCCTCTTTAGACAAAGATTATTTCTAAAAAGTTCAGAAAACCAGTAAACTCAGTTAATCATATGAACTGACAGTATATAGTTTAACCAAGGAATGTAGAGATGTTTGTTGTCTCTAGTAAAGCAAGTCTGACAAAGGGTTTCCTGACATAAACAAAAAAAGTCAGCAAATGAAACTGTTTTTCTGAAAGAAGGCAGGGCCAGAGAAATCCAAGAACTGTAGCTGCAAAATCACTTTATTACAGCAGTTTGGCAGTCTAAATACCATATAGGAATTATCTCCCATTCTCTGCAGTGCTGTCACAGATGTCAAGGACATGAGAAAAATGAGGATGAGAATACTTTATCCTGCAGTTAAAAGCAAAGAATTCAGATGAGGAATTTCCCCCCATGTTAGCCACTGTGCATTTTCATCTTCATAGCTGAGTTTTAAATCTACCCAAATTAGGAAAACTATAACTGAAAAAAACCCTATGAAAGTAAACTTTTTTTTAATGAGAATAAGCTAGTTTTCTATTACCCTCATTCAAGCACAATTACTATATGTCTGAAAGAAACATAGTTTTTACTTGCATATACATGCAAGAAACCAACAGTAGAAGATAAGTGGGTTTGCCTGTAAAAAGAAGGTTCAAATTAAAATAAAGGAAGCCTCTTCTAAAGAGAGAAAAATTAAATAGTTCTTTCTAGCTTTTTCAGTTTAAAATAAGTAATTATGCTTTACATGTTGTAAAACTACAAATCAAACTACACCAGCAGGGGACTGAAACTTGGAGGCGTAAGCATGGGAAGAAAGATAAGATTTCAGCTGAGATTTCACATTAAATTAAAAGGAGAAGTAGAGGTATGTTGTTTCAGATGCCAAAAAAAGCAGAAGAGAAGGTTTTTGCACCAGATTGTGCAGAAAGTGAGGGAGGCCAAAACTGGATGAGTAGGGGATTAAAGAATGAGGAGAAGTTAAGTATTATAGAATATTTGTAAGATAGCAAGTATCAGTAATATAGAAAGTTTTTGTATGAATGCTTTTCTTCAGAAATTCGATTTTAAAGACTTAAAAGTAAAATTTAAAAAAAAATTAAAAGCTGAGAAAATACACAAAACATACACATCAGTTAAAAATAAAAAAGCAACAAAACAAATAGTAGCTTGATATATGTGTATGTTATTTTTCCAATTTAAATATATAATAATTCCTTTAGGGCCATAAAATTGTTAGCTGGCAAAATATGTCAAAGTACATGGAAAAATCAACATCTCATGTGAACAGAAATTCATATTGGATAGATACTAATGTCATATCTCTGAAAAAAGGCATATGTGCAAAACGTATATTCTGCATAAGTAGTCTCCTCCCTATACCATCCTTGGAATATTACCTTTCCCTTTAGATAATTTCCATTGGCCTTTTCCTGACAGAACTCTGGTCTTGAACCGAGCACTTATTTCCAAAATACTTTCTATTTATGTGGCTATTCTCCTAAACATGGCTAACAAAGCAGAAAGTTGCCTTTTACACTACCTCAGCAGCGCTGTCTCTTCTCAGTCTAGGATCAGTGCTGATTTAGCTGTCTGTAGCTGGATCAGTTACTGCCAGTAAAATTAAGTTCCTGAGTGTCATGCTAACTATTGTAAAATATGGTAATTTTTTCCCCCTAGTGCTTTTTTTTTCACTCTAAAGCTATGCCATTAGCAGTGTCACTTGTGAGAGTAAAATGATGTGTTGATGGTTTATATATGAATATTCAAGGAGCCCTGAAGTAACAGTGAATCATGAGACTAACAGAAGTGTTTAGGATGTCTGTTGTGGAAGCAGAAACCTGCTTGGCTCCCAGCTCTTACCTGGGTTCAGAAAGAAAACATCTGCACCAAAAACCTTTAAATCCTTTTCTCTGTTTTACTTCCCCTTCTCCCCTCATCCAGGTTTAGTATTTCATAGGCTCCTTATCAGAGTCAATATACAATTTTATTTTCCAATTATGCACCATTTCCATTTATTTGGAAAGATAATATATATACTTAGTACTTAATTTACCTTTGTGGTCTGGAAAAATTCTTTTTCTCAAAAAATTTCATTTTTAAGGACATTTTAATATGAATACAGAATGATAGTTGACTTCATTACATTAAAAAGGAGCAGTTCACCCCAAAAGAGAAGAAACAAAGTAGAAAAAATAGAAGATAGCATATGTATAGAAATAAGAGTCTATGTCTCTCCTGTGAATTTATGTCTAATTATGTGAACTTAATAAGAGAAATCAAAATACTATATTAATTTGGATGAGGAAGAGATTTCACATTTGTTGGTGGGATTTCTGTCCTCATGAGAAAACCTGAAAGAAGTGATAACAGATTTTAGACTGAAGAACAGCAAGTGCAGCTTGAATTTGTGGGCTGATTATTAGGCATATTTTGTTAAGAGGTGAGGAGAGAAATAAAACAAGTTCATCACAGTGTTATAAGAATCTTCTTTGATGTAACCAGCTGAATTTATTTTACAGTTCTGATAAGGATAATAAACAAGCCATCATCTTTACCACTGATGCCTTAAGAGGCTGTCTAGAGCAGAGGCTAGGCAGAGTTAAAGGAGTAAAGTAGGTATTCATTAAAATGCCTTCAAAGGATGCACCTTGGGCAGGGCAAGAGCCCAGCCAAGGCTTCACCCAAGATGATGCCTGGTCTGAGTTTTCACACTTGTATAAGTTTTGGTCCATTTACATATTGGGGTTAGTTGTCCAATTACACATTCAGGTTATGAAGTCCCATCCTCCCAAATTGCTTTCTTCAATTTGCTGTTGTTTGCACTTTTTGGGCCCAAAGCTGTAAAGGTGTAATGGTGTCCTTGGTTCTCAGGCTGGAAAAGGATTGTTTTGTCTGACTGAACTGTGAAGAGAACTTGCTGACAGCTTATATGAGGTTCAGAGTTATATACTAATGCAGTACAGAATCTGGAAAATATAAAAGTTAAAGCTTAAGGCATCACTATTGCATTTTCTAGTTTTTGCCCAAATTTTGCTCTTAACATTATTGATAAGCATGGATTTTTAAGAACAATGCGTTTAGCCAACTCATTATACCCAACAACTGTTTTTAAGGACACAGTGAAGGGGTATAAACTAGCTGAGAAATTGATAGCACTGTGAGTCTTGAAGGGAATCAGGGAAGGCTTGAAATCTGCATGGCAGCAATCTGTGAAATTTGTCAAATCAAAAATATGTGATTTTTTAAATATTGCAAAATGAAAGGTAAGCATTGTAGTTAAAACTAAAGAATTTGTGAAACACTTGAAGAGAGCAGTCAATGAAATAGCCCTGTCAATGAAATGGCCCTGTAAAAGTCTAAGTCATATTAAGGAGTAAAAATATTGATGCATTAAAAAACGTATTTTAGAAGTTTACAGAAAATGCACAGTTCTTCTGTAAGTATATTATTAGTGCTTCCAAAATACCCTGACACTTCAAGTAAGTGAGTGACACTGTCTGTAGTAAATCATATTTATCTGTGCCCTAGATAACACAACTGTATTTTCTTTCAAATTACTTTTCTTTTTACATGATAACATTCCTGAGCTGCTTGGTTTAGTAGTGCTTGTCCATAAAATGAAAATGCTCAGGATGTTAACAATGAAGCAGTGATAAAAGTACTTAACCCACTACTGTACCAGCTACTGGTAGAATTATGTGTCTCTCTGTCATATAGATGTTTATGGAATTAACACTGAAAACTCCAATGGTCACACATAGATTTTCTCACATTAACCCATTTCTTCTCTCTGTAAAATAATCTCATAATAATATTGAATTTACTTCTAATGGCCTCTGATTTCCATTGTTCAATGATGAATGTGCAGGAGCTTTGATTTTTACCATGGAAAGTTCAAGTTATTCTGTAATTGCTGAAGCATCAAGAAACAACATTTCTTACACATTTTGCAGGGGGCCTTAAAAGGAAATCTTATATCTAAAGACTTAATTTAAAAACTATTGGTGTAGTATTTGCCACACAATCCAACAGTATATGTCTGAGTGCCTCGCATAGTAAGGAAAGTTGTAATATTTTAGGAGAAATAAGGAACTGAATCAACGTCCAGAAGCTAAAGAGGATCTGGTATTCATAATTAATATATTTAATTGTAAATTCTTAGAAAATTCTGTAAGAAATGTAACACTCTGTACTAAGATCTGAAGGACAGATCCACTGAAATGAAGGAAGTCTCACTTAAGCTCAGAAAACGCCAGATTTATAAAGAAAAGAATCTGAAAATACAACTAAAAATACAACTAGAACTTGAAAATATTTATACAAATATCTGATTTATAACAGAACTCTTTTTTGTAGACAAGGCAGTGCAATGTCTTCCTCCTGCTTTCAGCAGGCATCTTGCATACAAGAGGTGGTTTGAGATGGCTGGATTTATAATTACTAAAAATCTAGTTCTAAAATGGGGTAACATCCTCATGGTTGAAACTAAACAAGCACCAGTTTGGATGGCAGATTATATAAAAAACATAGCTTACCTCTTTTCCAAGCTGGAGAAGAGAAATAGGTGCTGTATTGGTCTAGAGAAAGCTCCAAAATATCCAGATTAACATTCTGAGTAAGGTAACATCACATTTGAAATATTTTAAGTATCTCTGCTAATTAAAATATGCAAGGCTGTTAAATTTTGTTGGTATGGTTGGAACAGTTTCCACCAGCATCAGTGTATCATGATATTTTTAAAAATAAATGAACTTCTCTGTCTTTAATACCTTAGCCATAAAACATAAGTTTGGAAAGATCCCCAAGAGATCATCTACATCATCTCCCTGAACTAATCAGGATCAAACTTTTATAGCAATTCCTTGACTAAAATTTTATATTCTTTTGTATCTTGTTTCCTTACAAGTACAAAACAATCGCATCAACAACAAAGTTATAAGAGTCATACCCACTCAACTGATTGTTAATCAATAAGATAAGAATGGTCTGAACGGGTTACGCTGGAGGCCCACCTTACTTTAAATAACAATTCAACCAGAATCAACAATTATGTGTTTCATTAAAAAAAGATATTTAAGGCCAAGCTGAATGGAGCTCTGAACAACCTGATTTAGTGAAAGATGGTCCTGCCCATTGAAATGGGGTTGAAACTAGATGATTTTTAAAATCCTTTCCAACCCAAACCATTCTGCAATTCTATGAAAAAGTAAGAATGTGGGAAATATACATGATCCACTTTAACTTTTTACCAGAGCCCTACTAGCTTAAGTTCAAGAATTACCACGTGTATATATAATAAATAAATATGTCTTCAACATCCTCCAGGTAATTCTTGTTATTCTTGGACAAAATTCTTGTCTTTTTTGTAAAAAAGTGGGTGTGGTTTTGAACCTCACTTTTATCAGTTTCATTTGTTATCCTTTACTTCTGGTACATAAAGAAACAGTAAACTATCTTTCCCTATAGATTTTTGCCAAGGCATTAATGATTTGCAAATTTTTAGCTTGTTGTCCTTGGTTTTTCTCTTTACAGCTCATGGATCCCAGCTTATCTATTAATCCCAGTATGGAACACATTCCATAACTACTTTGATCATCTTATTTTGTCAATGTTTGTGAAGCATTCAGTACTGCAGGGTCGATCACTATAAAATAAAGAAAAAAAAAAGGAAGAAATAAATAATTCTGTCTTCAGGGCAGGATTTGAATAATCTTCAGTGAATAAGTCTGAGTACAGGCTATTAAACAAGATGGAGACTAAAAGAGAGGAAACTGATCATTAGCAAGAACAGTCTGCTTCTAGACTGAATGAAGCAAAGATTTGGAGGATAGAAAAAGTATATCCTCATGTCACAGACCTAAAAAATGTAATACAACATTGACAAAAGGGGATGCAGATAGTCTTGATTCCATTAGTAGTATGCTTCTGTGTGATTGCCATTATGAGGTAAATAATAGTCTGTAAACACTTCTTCACTCTATGTAAAAGATTAAGAGAGAATAGTGTGTTGCAAAATTGACACAAACAGAAAGAAATGCAGATGATAGTGAATTTCACCTAATGGTATTGCAGAACAATTGCCTTTTATAGCAGACCTCCAGAGAGTGATATATATTTATTGCAGATTATATTATTATTTAGAGGATGGCAAGAAGAGATTTTTTTTTCACAGTGACAATTCTCCTTTTGTTCCTGTACCTCACCCCATAACTTATGCATTTCAGTGTAAAAGGAACAGATAGGGAGACAGAAGAAAAGGATGAGGATGATATGCCTGCTTTTGGATGGAGAAGTGCCAGCTGAGTTAAAGAACTGTCAGAGGTATGTGTTAAAAGATGTTTTCACTCCTCAAATGTAGGCACAGGGGCTATGAGAATGTCTTCTGAAAGACAGCATGTTCTTAGGACTCTTTTAGAGGTGAATAGGGAAAAAAAAGCAATAACTGAAGGGTGGGTATGTCTGCAGTTCCTAAGTTTCATACCAGGATTTTCAGGTAGATTTTCAAAACTGTGTGTCATGATTTTTTTTTACTTTCACATAAATTTTTACCTGGTTTTACAGACACATATTCACATTTTGATAATGAAATAGTATGTACAAGTTGTACACACAGATTATATTTTAAAGGCTTCTAGAAGAAATTAATCATAGTAATCCACTGTAACTGTAAATAACTTCAAAAAAGGCCAATTCATATACTTCCTAATTGAAAACATTCATTTTTTCAAAGGCTTTTTGTTTGTTTTTTGTTTGTTTTTTCAGTTGGGGTTTTTTTGGGGGATGTCTGTGAGTGTGTGTGTGTCTGTTGATTGGCTTTTTTTTGTGGTGCTTCTTTTTTTTTATCTAATTAACAAAGATAACTTGCCTGTAAATGTAGATTTGTCTCACTTATTCTAGTCAGAACTAAAACTGAATTTTACTAATACGTCATTTCTCTGCATTTTTTACTGTGGCAGTTTTGTTCCTTTGTACCTCTCTCCTTGAAGGAATTACGTTTTTCTCCAGAAGCTGCAGATCTTAATCCTCAACTTTTTGGAGTTATTTTGTAATTAAAAAAAATAAATATCTTTTTTGATTGATTGATTGATTAGTTGGGTTCTTTGCTTCAGAAAAGAGATTGGAGATTTTTGGTCAGTTCTAATTTCTGAATTTTTAGGCAAACACTATTTTTTTCTGGAACTCTCATTATTTAAATTATTTTGAAGTAGGCATTTAGTAAAGACAGAGCAGGCTGTACTCTACTACTAACCCTGTTTATCACATGACATGTAAATATATCATAGCAATATGTCCATAAGTAATAGCAGATACTGCTAAAGGACAGGCACATGTACAGATATAATATCTGCATCATCCACAATATGGTGATGAATAGAGCAATAGAACAATAGAAAATGACAATTTTTCTTCCCTAAAAGTAACTATTGAAACCTTCATCTTTCTGTGTTTCATGAAGAAAGCAAAAGCTACATTTGCAGCCATCCATGAAAACTAAAGTATCATCTGTAGATTAAGTACCTGAAAGTAGCCTGTTACTGAAGAGGATATTGAGAAGTAAGCAGAAGCTGTAGCATAATTTAAATTTTGCTGTCTTATCTGAAATATTTTGTACTCTTGCTTCTAGGTCTTCCTAGAAACCTAGATTTTCCTAACTACTCTTCAGACACTTCAATTCACTGAAAACCAAAACAATATTTTTTTTCTTCCAATATGAAAATTAGTCTGTAATAGCTGTCAAATGTGAGACCAAAAAGACAAAGTAGAAATAGCAGAAACAGTGTCAATCAAGCGCACAATATTTTAAAATTATTTCTTTACCATTTTTTAAAAATGATTTCTTTAGCTTTTCCTGAAAACTAGGGATACAGATGAAATTATATGTTTTGTGCAGGTTTCAGTAAATGCAGTTTTCAAACTGTTTTCTATCATCCTTTATAAGCTCATTCTTTGGCTACTATTCAACAATGCTTCCTATCAAATCAATATTTTTCATAGTTTTGACTTGTCCTTACTGAATGTGTGAAAGAAATGCCTGAATGCTGTTCTTCTACAATGGCTGCTGATTTATAAGGTATTCACCATTAGTGATGATAAGAGATGTCATGTTTGAGAGTGAACAGGAACATGTCCATTCACCTGGAACAGAGACAAACAAACCCCTAGGACACAGTATCAAAATCATCAAAGTATTGTCGATGTTCACTTTGGGTGAATGTAAAAGGCTGAAATTTCTGTGCCAGGGAGATGTTATCCAGAAGATCCTCAAACAAAATACATTGCATTGCACAGAGATGAGTTAGGTTTTGTTGGAGTAATCTTAACACCACAAATTTATAACCAATTTGTAACACAATGTGCAGACAGTGAGATTGGAAAACATTGCCCTCAATAGGACTGTGAAAATTCTTTATCACTCTTTATGCTATCCTGCACTCAACATATAGCTATTGTATGTAGTTACAGAAACCAAGGTATGATCTCCCCATACCTGCTAATGAGGAAAATCCATTCTTGCATGAAAAGATCACACTTTTTAAAATTAAAAAATGAAAGAAAAAAGCAATTGAATATCTATTGTAACAATACTTTTATTTCTGTTCTGATTTAAAATTCTTAAGCATTAATCAGAATGTTTAAAGCCCCCGCTGTTCCTCTTTATTCAGTTTGACAGATACCCTTATGCATCTGCTCACAATTGAAAATGCACAAATAACAGATCAAATTCTTTTTTTTTCAAATGTCAATGTCATTGTTTGAAAATGTGAAGTAATTATTTTTATTTTAAAAGTGAAAGACTGATGTAATGTTTCAAGGAGATACATAAACCCTATCTTGGCCTTAACGAGAGCATCTAGGAATTTGTGGGAGGGTGAATGTTTGCTTTATCAATTCCCTGTTCTTTACATCTGTGTTTTTAGTGGAGGGAGGGCATTCCAAGAATCCTATAGAAAACATCTCTGTACATTTGCAGTATTCCCTGTGTTTATCAGAGGATCACAAGGCAATCCCACCAGCCATAGCAGTTATAAAGATCTTTGATATGTCCCCTGTTTCCTAGCTTGCTCATGGTCCATTTGCAGGAAAATTATGGTACTTTGGAATATGCTAATACAAATATTTTGAACTTATGTATGGTTTACCTACTTTAATCATATTATAGCAAAAAATGAACTAAAAGTGGTCTCTAAAAGTGGAATTGGATTTTCAAATATGTAAAAATAATTTCAAATATATGTTTATTATACAGGTATCAACAGAGAGTGGGAAAATCTTTCTAAATGTTATTAGGAAATTGAATAGACACTTTCCTTTGTATCACTGGTTTAACATCTGGATATTTAGAAAACCTCCAAGGCCATAGTCTCTAGATAGCAGCCCCTCCTACTTTTACAGGTTGAACTTGTATGACTCTAATTATTCATTTTAATGGCCTTTGTAATGTTTTCTGATTCTAATACCAAAGAAAATACTATAAGAAATGAAATTGTATTTTAATCTTATTTGTGTGTAATCTGAATCTTTTAATCCTTTTAAGTGACAGAATGGGAACATACAATATACAAGGTGTTCTTTCCTTGAGAGAGCAGAAATATTTGCAGCTGCATAAAACTTGGATTTTGATAGCAGCACAATAAAGTGAAATTTTAATTATTTTAAGAGGAAGAGGCAACAGTTTTTCTGTGGTCCCAAAGAAAATAAGTCAAACTATAACACACAGAGCTTGTGATTTAGTGTACAACGAAAGAAAAATATAAAGAGGCCAAAGATCTTTTACCATTTTTTTATCTTGTTTTTTTCATGTTTTTACCACTGTGTACCTGCCTCATATGAAAGTTGAATCAAGTGGCAGATGAGCTACTTAGAGATTTTACTCTGAGCATATGCAGTGACACAAAGATCACTTATATAAACCACATCCTTAAAGTTCAAATAATGATAACATATCTGAGAAACTGAGAAAATAAAGTTATTTTAGATTGGATTTGCACTGACAATTGTATTTGTATTTATCATGTTTAAAAAAGAATTTTTAAGAGGCAGCCTTATTGCATATATTTGGCATTTCTTTGTCACCTACCCTTTGTTTATGCAAACAACCTGCATGAATGAAAACAATTATGATGTCATGAGCACAAAAGCCATTTTAAATAACTTCTAAAACTTTTTTTATTTTTTTGGTGACAAACACAATGATCAGAAAGGTTTATCTATCTAAGCCCTGTCTATTGAAACTATTCAAGGAATTAGTTTTTGAAACGTCTCAGCGAAGGCTGGAAACATCATGGACAAATGAGGAAGTGGGTTTTGACATCCAGTGTTCCTGCCAGAAGTGCAGCTCTCCTCTCCTGTACATGGGAGGCAGGTCTGCAGGAGTATCTACTGTGGCAAAGTGCTTTGATGTAGATCACTGCTTCTAGTTAAACATGGGCCCAACCATTACTTTGGTTAAAAACCTGTTCAAAACATGAACATTCTCCTTAATCTTCTTTGCTTTTAGGCAAAACATTATGACGTTTAAAAATATTTTAAAAGATACAACTCATTGTCAAAACAGGCTGTGAATTTCTGTATTTGTTTTTCAAAAGTTCAGTTAATTATTTAATAAGTGGGTCATGGCTTCCTATATGTGGCACACTTTTCTGAAAAGGGGAAATATGTGGCACTATGCACAACCAACCATTTGTTGAATTCTGCTTTTAAAATTTGAATTGTAGTTCTCATCACTAAGATCCACAGCCAAAAATCTAGTTAGTAAGAGGCTGTGTAGAACTCAGTAGTAATTTTTACAGTAATTGAATTAATGGTGTATAAATATTGTTTTCATCAGTTTTCAAATTAAGTTATACTTTGTTACTATCACTCTGTATGTCTGTTCCAGATCAACTAAAGTGAAACTTCATTAAAAAATCCATTTATATTTTTTGATATAAGATTCACTGAACAATCTCGGACCATAAAACATTATATTCATTGTTTTTATATCAGTTTTATTATTTAGGTAAAAGATTTTTGAAAAAGTCTCTATCACTGAGCTTTTATTTTTACAAGGATGTTCATATTTCAAAGTAAGTAATGATTCCCTTATGGGAAAAACAATTTTTTTAAATCAAAACCCTCTCTTAAAAATGGCCCATCTAAACTTTTTAAGTATTGCTATATGAGATGAACTGTTCTCAAGAACCCTTTATATCTGACTTTCCAATACAGAAATTCAAACTTTAATTCTAATTAACACCTCCACCTTTGTCAAGGCTATTTATCAGGAGTGATGTGAAGCTAATGTCTCCAAATGGGGTGATGTTTGATGCATGATTCTACAGATATTTCTTTGGCATAACACGTGTATTTTGTCAGTGAGGAACCATATATTCATTTGTAATTGATGTCTAAAATAACACAAAGTATCAGAATTCTCCATGCCCATAGCAGTTTCTAGGTATTTTGATTTTTTATTGAAAAAGCATTTATCAAACCACATGAAAAATACTTCTTTTTTTTGGTCGATAAAGCTCTCAGGTTTCATTTCTGCTGATAGAATGACATGAGTGCCAGTAATAGTATTTATAATGGCCATTGCCTAAAGCCTGCCCTGAGAAAGCGCATGGCATATATTTTCAGACTTGTGCTGGTTATATGACAGTCTGGATTCTGAAAGAGACACCTGCTTTAATAAAGCTGACTTACATGTGCTGTGCAGCCCACTCTCCCATGCTTCCCACTCTGAGCTGGCAGGCTTGGCTGTCAATGTCTTTGTTCTGGTGGTCCCGAGTTTTTCAAGAACAATGCCTGCTAATCAAGCCAGATTGTCACAATTATGCAATAAGAACAAATGAGTACCGAAAATTAGGATAAAGCCACAAAATTTGCTTGAATTCACATGCCATTTGAGCACTTGTTTACAAGGGAGGAAAACAGTCTCATTTACTGTGTTGTTCCACAAGTTCTTGCTTTGTTACATTACAAATAAAATGCAGCAATTAAATACAAGCAATTTTCAGATGTCTTTTTAAGGGGTAAAATGTAAGGTAAGATTTTTTTATCAGACCATCAACCAGTAAATTGACTTTATGGGCGTGAAAGAAGCCAGTTTGTTGCTAATATAAGACTTTCTGCATCAAGTCTTTGACCTACTTTAGAATTTTTTAAGCTATTTCAACAGACATTTCAAATATTATTCACTAGACAGAAGTTTAATTCCCCTATTCTCTACAGCTTGTTTGATCAATAAACTGATGCAAATTACTCCTAACAAATTGCAAATAACTCCCAATAAATGATTCTTCTAAGCTTTATTCTGCATTACATCAAACAGCTTCTTATTTTCTTTTTCATTTATGGTTCTTTCAAAATCCAATTTCTTTAATACACAAAAGTCAAATCGATTTTTACTAATTTACTTTTTTTGTCAATTGCATTTGGTACACTACATTAAATAGTCTGCTTTCAATAATCTATAGTCTCCCAACCCTACTACAATATTGATCTTATGCAGTACTTCATTCCAGAAAATCTCACCTTCTCAGACTAGCAGGTCTGTGGGCCATACCTTGAAAACTATATAGTTAATTGATTCACACAGAAATCAGAAGAGAAACTTAAAATAATCAGTGTAACCATTGGTAGACTTTCTTTTTTCTTTTAAATTCAGCATCTTTGTATTTTAACTGGTTCTCTAAGCAACAAATCTATAGTTTCCTTAATGGCATCATGGAGTGATATATACAAACTGATAATGAAACAATAAATAATACAGTTATTATTTATTTCAGCTTTGTAGACAGCAAAATTCATTGAAACCCTTCAAGATCAGAAAAATCTGATTGTCTAGCCTTGCTACGCTACTGGTAATATATGAATTTCCATGGCCTCACTAAAAGAAAAAAGGCTTTAGAGTGATCAAGGAATAAGAAATTTGCTTCTAAGATTGAGGGCAGATTGCAATTTTTTTGGGCTCTACAGATAAATTTTTTTCTACTTGAAGGTGGGCTCATTCCTATTTGCCTTGTGAATAGAAGTGCAACGTTTGCGCAGAATACCAGTACCAACCACTCTGTTAGAACTCCTCTGGAATATCTCCAGCAATTGCTAATATCCTTAGAGTGGGTCAGACTGAGAATTGGAGCCTTGTACAAATTTTTTACATGTATATATAATATATTGAATTATTGGAGAAACATTTCTTTTATTAAGCAGAAAATTTTAATTTTTCAGAAAACTAACTTATTTAGGAAAGACTCAGATAATTTAAGTACACAGCAGTTTGCAAGTTCAGATCTGCAAGGTTCAGACATAATTTTTCCTGATTATATTACTAGAATCTGTTTCTCCCAAATGATTATACTAGATTAATACTGCAGTTTTTTCAGGAACACTTCAACATCTATTCTTTAATCCTGAATTGTTCTGTTCCATGGTATGAGGGAAGTCTAATGTTACTGCAATTGACTTTTTTTATTCTGTTACAACTCTGAGAATCAGGTAACTATTAAAGATTAATTTATACACTACAATCCAAATATTATTAAAAAGTTTAGAAACTCAACAGAATGAAATTAAGCCCTGCTTATTACTACTGTAAGTTAAATTAACTCCCAAGAGGTTTTCTCTCTCATTCAAAAATGCTTCCAGAAATCTTCTACTGATTGTTTAGCTGGAATGTAATTCTTTGGCAAGACTGTTTTCTTAACTTTTGCTTCCATGGGCAAGAATGAAAATTCCACTTTCTGCTAAGCATTCAATTTAGTTTAAAAACCCTTTGTCAAGGGTTTTTCTAATATAGAGACATAGTATTTAAATAAGACTCCAAAACTTAATGCATAAAATTATTCAATGCATAGATACATTATTCTAGAGAAAATCTTGCAACATTTTTATATTGTAGAAGTACATTTAGAACACAAATGCAGATTAGCCTAAGAAATTAAACTAACCAGAATGCCTTCAGGACAGTTACTAAATCTTAATCCAAGATCTGAAAAATCTTGCAGTATAATAAATAAACTCATAATGATTCAATGCCCAAACTTCTAAGGAAATTGTGAAATCAGGACTTCTGCCTCCAATTCTAGAATTTGTGTGTGCTGCAGTAAGCAGAACCATAAAAGAACTTCCTGTCTTTAAAATAGCAATGACAGGATTTATATAGCTAGAAATTTATAATCATTTGTATTTCAATACTAGAGATTCCTAGGCTCTTTCTAGAAACCAGAAACAAAAGGAATTCAGTGAGTTTTGTTTTGTTTTATGCTAGTGAATTGATGTTTAGAGAAATAGGGAGCAGACGAATGGTTGCATGTAGAAGTTTGTGGGGTAAAATACCACCTCCAGAAAAATGTGCAACTTTCTAGATATTGATGCTGTATCGGCAGTGCTCTGTGTGTTTGAAAAGACACAACAAATCTACAAAAAAGAGACATTGTTTCAAACTGCGTGCTAGTCCAAGTGCATGACCTACAGTGAATTATGTCATTTTTTGTCAGGATGTAGGAGAAACCCTGATATTTAAGTATTTCTGGTCCACATAGCTTTCCTGTCTTGCAAACCATAAAACAGCATTGGAAGACGAATGTCTCATAGAAACAGTCCTCAGGAGACAGCTTTTGTGTGAAGAGGCCAGCAGAAAAGGCCTCACAAAGCTCACTAGCTCTAGGATTTGCTTTTCGTAGTGTGTCTCATCTAAGTTTAGAGTCCCTGAATTACAGATTCTGGCATTCTTGAAAGCTTTTGCTGAAAAAAAAGCACTATCATAATTGAAGGATGTGGCTTAAGCTCAATGAGTCATCTCAATTCTGTAAAGCATTACTATTAAACATCTCATGAAAGAAATTATTCTGTGTTATGCTCTTCAAGGTTCTGTCACTCTTAGTATTGATTGCTAAAAGCATACTTTGAGACAATGAATTATCCTCCAGGAACAATATCAAACAATGAGCTACACAGAAGTATTTAAGCAACAAAAAGTCATCCTCATGAGAGCATAATTCCATTCTTAAAACAGAATTGAGAGTTAATAGAACATATTGAGGCAAAGGAATGAGTTTGAAGTTTCTTCTCTGTTATTTTAGTAATTCTGCTGTTTGACTCTTCTTTTTTAAGAATTTAATTTTCATAATATAACATTATACTTTGCCTTATAAAATGTTTGTTCAATGTTCAAAGATTCCAATGACAGAAGACTTAAATGTAATCTGAAACTGTTGTTACCATGACTGTAAAAATATGACACTGAGTAAAAGATATTATGAAACTGCAAAGCATCATCCAATATATCTCTTTTCAAAATGTCACTGAAATTGTAGGACTAGAACAATTTTTTGCAAAAGAATCCATTCTTGTTTGTTCTGTGAGGAAAAAAATAAGAATAATAAGGTCATTCTGTGGCAATTTAGGGCTTGAACAGTCTCTGAAATCATACTTTGGAGACCTAAGTCAGTTGAAAAGTAGTTATGAATCTGATTGCACCTCTGCACACCATTACATAGATCTATTGCAAAACCAAATACCCTGGTCTCAGCTTTTCCTGCAACCCACTTAGCATCAGGAAGCAAAGAGAAGGATGAACTATTGTTGATAGAGCGCTGTATTCTGTGGGCATGTATATTCCAGAAACTGCATTAACAAAATACTGGGTAACAGAACCTTCACTCTGTGAAAGTCAGTGTCAAAATTCACAAAAGTGGGAATTCCAGGTGTTATATTTCCTGAAAAATAAAGATATAATTTAATGGCTTTTAGTTGTTTCACAGTTATGTTGATGTTATGCAAGCTGGAGATGGGCAAAGTAAATTTATTTATTTATTAATCTGTTGAGGATAAAAAAAAAAATCTCTCTGCCTGATTGATAGAGGGCATGGGGACTGGTTATACAGAAAAAATGGGGGAATTTTGTGGGAGGATGTGTTCATAAGTATTCACAAGATAGTAGACAATGACATTCCTAAAATGAGTCTGACTACCTGTAAAAAAAATCAAGTTGTCTTTAATATTTATAATAAAACCCAGGTATAGAAGTATACATACTGCTTGACTACGTGCAGACACATGTATTACATGGGTGCAAATGAAGAATTAATCTGATCCTCAGGACTAATAAAAGAAGTTTTAAGCAGTGTATAAAGTGAGACAGAAGAAGGATGTTTTAAGGCATGGTGGTTATTTTCTTTTCCTGGTATATTTTCAAATGTGATTTTTTTTTTTTTTTTTGGTACAATACAATACCTATCACACCAGCTGTTAGATACATTTGAAAACAATTTTCAGACTACTTCTATGAGAGTGCCCAAAAAGTGTCATTATTTTAAAATTTAGTATCTAGGGCTAAGAAGGAATAAATGCTGTGCTCACAAATGCTATAAAGCTGCAGCAGTGACCTCATCAGAGTCTACAGCTCCTTGAGTGATCAGTGATTAGCAGTTGGCAGATGCTGATCTCCTCTCTGGGTGACCAGTGAGAGGACATGAGGTAAAAGAATGAATTTGTGTTAGAGGAAGTTTATGCAGGATATTAGGAAAAGGTTTTGCACTGAGAGGTTGGTTGGTCACTGGAAGAGGCTGTCAGGGAAGTGGTCAGAGCACCAAGCCTGACAGAATTCAAGGAGTATCTGGAGAATGCTCTAAGTCATACGGTTTTAGGAGAGCAGGGAGTTGGATTTGATGCTCCTTATGAGTCCCACCCAACCTGAGATGTTCTATGACTCTATGATTCCATGCCATTTAGGGCAGGATAATTATTCATGATTGCTAAGCAACTATTTCCTCTTACATGAATTTTTTTTGTTTGATTTTCTATATTACACTTGAAAATGTAATATAGAAAGTGTAATTTGGAAAATGCAAAATTACCATTCTTGGAAGTGTGTAGAAGATATGTGCCTGTGTAAATGGCATGTGCTACTCATAGTTTTATGGTGAGCATATGGTGGTGCTAGCTAAATGGCTGGGTTTCTAAGAGTCTTTTCCAACATTAATGATTATATGATTCTATATATGATTTTATATATTTATACAGAACAGTGTTATCTAATGAAAGAAATTAATAATTATTTTATACTTTGTAGCGAGTATGTGATAGCAGTATCTATTTATCAGGACTTAGTCACAGACACAAAGTTTGTGCATATTTAATGTATCTATAGCGTCTCCTGTACATTATTACTAAGCTTAAGATTTTTAGCTATCTGGAAAAATAAAATTCCACTGGACATCTGTGGCCATAGAGTGAATGAAACTAAGTCAGAAATTACAACTGTCTGGAAATACATAATTTATTGATTTTAAACAGTTTGCAGTTTTGTAGCAGTTATTAACAGAGTATACGAGTTGAATTCATCTGACCTAGCAGAAAAGTTAGCAAAAATTTTATCATTCAATTTGCTTTTAAAGATAATAGAATACTACAGATATGGCTGATGATGCAATTTAGCAGACTGTACTGTATGTGTCCAAAATGGATTAAATGAATCAAAAGCTAAAACCCTTGATTAATTATAAAAAAAATTCCTGATTAGTTAAATGGGATGTTACTTTACCAGATGTTTAAAGTCAAGTAAGATTTATCCTGTTCCTTTGGTCTGTTTTTCTTTAAGTCTTAATTACATTAACGTTTCCTGTATTTGTTTATACAGGAAAAACACTGCAAAAATTTTCGGGATATAAATATTACTGAAATGTCCTCTGGACAGGCACTTTTTACCAAAAAACCCAAAAAAATACTACAAATAAAAGTAACCTGATTAGGAAACCCTAGATAATGTATGGAAATTCTGCTTTAGCACTTGTCAAAAAATGCTTTTCAGAAGCAGAATATGCTAAAGAATAAGAAATTTAAAGCAGAAGAAAGATTTTATGTAAAGTCCCTTCCTAAGTACATGCATCAGTTTCTCATTTATAACTCCAGGGCCTCTACTGCAAGAGCATTTCTGATTCACTCCCATTTGTGGAGCTCTTGTTTTTTCTGCTTCCTCAAAATGCAATGTTATCTAATGTTATTTCATGCTGAGATGAAACACTGACTGTATCAGTAAGGATAACTGCTGAGAAAGAAGAACAAAGGAATTGTATACATCTAATAGTCTAACATCTTCACTGAGGATATGCTGAGCTAGTAAATATGCATCATCTGTCCCTAATGAATTATCTCATGCAGTATTGGTTCCAGCAAATTGTTGTATGTGGAAAGATGCTAAGACTGTGCAAAAACTTTTATCAATAAATTAGACCTGGAAATATATTCTTACTAGCAAAAAACTCACAAAAAACAAATAAACTCAAACTTTTTGTTGAGTTAGTTTTTGCTTGAGTTTGAAATATATTCTTGATTTCAGCTATTGGGGAATCAGCCTTATGATCTTACCAGCAGTTGGTTAATATTTTATATGTTTTCCTGGTCTAGGCCAGAATAAAACTAAATTGCACTGAAGATGTCAATAGGATTTTTGTGCATCACAGATGCACACAACATATTGAAAAGGGCATTTGACCCAGACTTTAACTTCATGACCATGGGAGTCATGTGGGAGTATTTGCTATTCAAGGCTTAGAGCATTTCAGAAGTGTTAATATTTGAATTATGAATGGATGCCCTGAATCGTAGTTAAAAATTAGCCTACAGAAACAATATCTCATCTGGTTTTACATCTAGCTAGTACAGAGAAAGCTGTACTAAAAGATCCTCCTCCTGCATTACAGCCTTGCAGACGGTGAGGCAAACTGAAGACCAATTTCCATAAACTTCTGATAATTCGCACAAGTGTCACAAATATACTGTGAATATGACACCAGGAAAAGGTTCACCATTCTGCCATTCTCTTGAAGAGAGAAGAGTGGCTGGAAAGGAGCCAAACAGAAATGAACCTGAGGTTATTTGTTGACAGGTGGCTGAACATGAGCCACCACTGTTGGCCAAGAAGGTCACTGGCATTCTGGCTTGTATGGTGTGGCCAGCAGGACCAGGACGGTCATTGTCCCCCGTATCCAGCACTGGTGAGGCTGCACTCAAGTCCTGTGTCCATTTCTGGGCTCCTCACCCCAAAACAGACAGTGAGGTGCTGGAGTGGCTCCAAAGAAGGGCCATGAAGCTGGGGCTGTTTATCCTGGGGTAAAGGAGACTCAGGCTTTTTATTGCGCTCTAAAACTACCTGAAAGGAGGGGGTAGCCAGGTGGGGACCAGACTCTTCTCCCAGGTCATTGGTGACAGGACAAGATGAAAGGGCCTCAAACTGTCCCAGGAAGGTTCAGACTGGACATCAGAAAGGTTTTTTTTCACTGAAAGGATGGTTATGAATTGAGATGAACTGCTCATGGAAGTGTTGGAATCATCATCTCTGGAAGTGTTCAAGAAACAACTGGGCGTGGCACTTAGTGGAGAACTACACATTGGAAATAAGGTGATTTATATTTGGGAGTGTTTAAATTTTTAATTTCAGTTATTAAAACCTACTATGAACATCTTCTGATATAATTCCTGATCATGAAGTTATCATATGTTTCTCCACTAGGATTTTCTCCTCCTATATGGCAAATAGTTCAAATAAACAAGTAAAAATAAACCAGAAAAAAGGGAGGTTCAAATTTACAAACTAGTGGCATGTCAAATCCATCCAGTGAACTAGAACAGAGAACTAAAAATATATATCTTGAATCAAACAATAGGATTTTCAACAAGCCAGCTTTAGCTGAGTTGTTAAATAAATATGGCTCCTGTAAAACTCTTTCCCAGCAAACTATTAAAATGAATCATTGATAAGAGTTTGTAGAATACACCATTCTTGTGTGTGTTTTATATTGGATATGGGAAAGTAAAAAATCTCCCTTTGGGACATATTTTTAAACCAGTAATTCTGTAATAAATGATATTATCTTTATCCACTGCACAACACTGAACACCAAGAGTAGATGGTGTTTAGCTATAGGGCAAAAGTGAAGTTGGAAGAATGTGCATTGTCTTAATTATAAATCAGTCCTCTTGGAGATTTATTTTCCCCTATTTCTTACAGTAAGAAAATAGCTTAAGATCAGCACTTCTTATTGTTAACTATCCCACTTGTTAATCAAATAATTTGTAAAGACAATAGATTAAACAAATGTTAACCCGTTTTGAACCCTGAAGATTATCTAACCTTTATTTTTTTGGCTGAAAGTGCTCTTTGAGTCTGAATCTCTATTATCTCTCAGCCAGAAAGGTCACAGCTGAATGGCACAAGAGACTTGCTCATGCTACAGGCAATGAACATATTACCTGTCCTTGTCTTTTACACTCTACATAGCAGAAAACAGATTACTAAACTGTTTTGAAATTAAATATTTTTATTTATTTTCTTCTTAATTATTTTGGTCATTCAGTATAATTAATCCTACATTCTATCAATATATCCTAGCAGAAACTCACAAAGAACTGCAAAGGATATAGGAGTATGATTCATATACTAAATTTAAAGTGGTGGCTGGGAGTTTTCAGCTTCTAGTTATAGAAATTTTCCCAATCATTTAATAATCTCTGGTTTTCAGATGGGCACACCACGTAAGGCTATCCATTACAGGGTGAACAAAATTATAAATTATCCTCTTGTCTCTCCCTGAGCAAGTATAGTAAAACCCTTTAGGATCATTCTTTCAAAAACTTATAGTCATGGTCAGAATTTGTATAGTCTCAATACTCTTATAGTCAATTTCTTATGAATTTGGAGTCATTGAAAATACACTTAAGCAGTTCAATTGCTAATGTGAAGACTGTTAACTTATGTTTTTTTTAAAGGAACTTTAGTTGCAAAAAATGAATTAAACTAAACTACATTCTTCAGAATTAAAGGAACATGTTTCATTAACAAAAAACCCCATAAAACACAATAACCAAATGAATAAAAAGTGATAGACTGAGTTTCTGTTTCTGTAAATATGTACTTTTGATTTATGATATTCACCAACATATATTATCAATGTGTAACAATGCCTATTCGTGGGATGATTTGTGCACTTTGGCAGGGAAATGCAAAGCTAGCACACACTTCATGCCCCTATACTGTACAGCAGACAGCAATAAATTCAAGTTCACTTCATAAGACTTCAGTGTTTCTCTCTAAAAGCTCAAATTTCTCCAAGAAGTAGAGAGGCTCTCCTCACCTTTCTCTAAGTTGGCCAAATAGGTAAATATGACATCTTTATATTAAAGTGATGGAACTAAAGTGAGGGAATGTGAAATAGTTCCCTTCACATAGCAGAAGCTATGTCTTCTGTTAACTCAATTTCCTGAGAAGGAAGTGTGAGAGCCTCTGAACATATTACTAATGTGCACTCTGACCACATTGCCAGGTTAGTGCTCCCTACAAAACATGGCAAGCTTTGTAACCACAGCCAAAGCAAGGTCATGTCCTTGGTCTTCTCAGGTACCTTTGTTCAGCTTAGAAAAGCTCTTCCTTACATATATCATCTGCAAAGCACATACTGAATGAAGATACTCCTAATCTTTTTCACCACTCTGAGCCTATAACATTCCATGCCATGCATCATCATGGCTACAGCACTTCTGAAACACAAATTATCTTGTTGAGAGATTGTGCAGCTGACTGCTTGCTATTGTGTGGACATTCCCAGAAGCTGAGTCTTAGTTCATGCCACGAAGGACTGGAAAAAATATTTTCAGACTTATGTATTCATGTAGAGTTGTCACAGTCATGCATTAATACTCATGCATTAATAGTTGACAGTAATTATAATAGAGAAAGTGATTAAAAATATGACTGTTCTGTATTAATAGACACCTGAATTCATATTGCTGCTGTCTAAAAGCATTGCACACATAAGCTGATCTTATTTTTGTAACTTTAAATGAACTTAAATAAATATTGCTATAAATCCCAGAAATCCCTTTATTAGACTTAAATAATCTTTAATTTTATGTGAAAGGTTATTTAGTGGATTTAGTTAGTTTTTGATAAAGATATATTGTAAGCACATTCATTATTTTGAAATAGCGACATTGTCTCAATAACACTATATGTAAAATGCTGATAGCAAAGAGATTCCATGTATGGTTAGATCAGATATGTTTTCATGCAATGGGTGAGGAATTTGTTTACTCGACTTCTATCATGTCTTGCAGATATTTTTAATAACATCTTTGGATTAAAATGCAGTACAGCATTTAAACATAGTTTCCAGTGTGCAATGTTGTCAAAAGAAGGAGATGAAAGCTTCATCTCGTATAAATATCTATTCATAGGTCACTGCTTTCGCAAAATAATATTGACATATATGCAACCACTTTTACCAAGAGGGTTAACTCTTATTCACCAATGAGGAATAGCACATTTTTTTGTGGCATGTAAATATATAAACGCTATTAATTTTTTTCAATGAATTTACTAGGCAATGATATGTTCAAAATCTTCTAAAACCTTTTTTTTTTCTATACTCAGGACATTTTCTTTTCTAATTTTATTCATGTAGGTCTCATTTCAGGACTCAGAGAATATATAGGAGACTTTAGGCCTAAAATTACCTATAAATTATAGTCTGAGACTTTAGGCCTAAAATTACCTATAAATTATAGTCTATCTGTCTTATAGATCTGCTTTCCATGAGAGATTAGCTGTTCACAAAACTGATTCCTATCATCCATCTATCATTGACTTCAATCTTCCAATGAAATAGACTCATTCATCACTATTATTTTGATGACATTCATTCTCTATCTTTACCCTCCTGATTCTGCGGGTCCATTAGGCTTCTTGCGTACTCATATTCATAAAATGTCTCAGAAGGAGTATCTTCTGCATGGAGCTTCTGGTGACTGACCCTAGTAGTTCCAGTACTACTACAGTGCTCCTTGTATAATATATAACCACTTCTTAGGTGTTAAGTGCTTGCCTACAAATACTGATCAAAGCCTCAGTGAGAACTCATCCAAAGTTCAATGAAGTCAAATAACCAGTGTATTTTGGGAAAAAAGAAATCCCTAGTTTTATTTCCATCATTTCATACCTCTAAGTGAGGTCTATGCTTGTTTGAATCCAAACATTAAATATAAATTTCAAATAGATTTATGTTCATGTTTTCAAAAAGAGTTTCCTTAAATTTTGAGAGTAGTGTCAAAGAGTCACAGTAAAATTTCACTGAAAATCTACTTTCCTGTCTCCTTCCAGATCTACACTGAAAATTAGTACGAAATTTCTCTGAAAATCAGGGGTTTTGACAATTTCAATTTTCATCAGTTTCTGTTTCTATATACTTGCAAGACATATTGCTCTTGTTGCTGCTGTCTTATTTATGCTGTAAAGATGAACCTTTAGCAGTAACAAATTTGCACACATGTATCTATGCCCTATCTTTGCTGAAGCTTTTAACACCTATATTGGATAAACTAAAAACTGACAGTTCTAAATTAATTTCAGTAATCCTATGCAACTTTTCTTTTGTGCTCATATTTTTCTATTGCAATTTAACTTTTGTTTTGTCTATCGGATAGAAACAAAAAAAAAAAAGTTACAGAGTGTAACATAAGAATTCATTTCATGTTTAGACAAAATATTGCAAAACCAAGACAGTATGTACAAAATCAAGACATTTCTAGTTCACATCTCTCACTCTTTTTTTTTTCCAGAGGTAGAAAGCAGCATTACTTTAAGTATTACACAGCACAAATCACTTACATATAGTCTTAATTCTTTCTTACATTAAGGCCTTTATCACCTGACACACCAGTTTTAAGCTTCCTAATACCAGCTCCTCATTGAGCATTTACCTAAATGACACCTCATTTGAAAATCAGCTGCATAATACAAATGAATCTGTAGATTTGTTCTAATAATCTTTTTCTAATAATTAATTGGAACTCTTCCCAAAACAGATCATGGGGATTGAGCACACTGAATTACTCTAGAACAGAGTTATCTGATTGTGGTATTTTATACTGCAATTACGTACATACTGTATATAATAACATTGTCTTTGATAATGGAAATTGGGATCTTTAAGCAAAGAAAAAAGAATAGAAAGGAAAGAGTTTAGGATACTTGCATATCTGCTGCTCAGGATTCTATTCTAAATGTGATGGTCATGAAGCAGGAGAAACTAGGCAGGTAAAGAGCAATAAAGTGTAAACTTTAAAATAAAGTAAACATGGCTCAGGCACAGTGGAACCATTATCTGTACTATGAATTTGCTATGGAGAGTGGGTCCTCCAAAAATCTCCAGCTTTTTTCTATGTTTAATGAAAGAATATAATGAAGGCATGAAAGATTTGAAACCTATCCTATATTCTCACCAGCATGCAGTTTCTACACACTGCTGAGGTTCATGTACAAAAAGGTGAATTATACACAGGTCTTTACTCTTGTACATCTTGATCTTGCTCATCATTTACTCATCAACAATGACGGTGAATTCAAATTTAAAATTTAATGTCCAACTCATTTGAAAGTTTATTTTTCCTTTTTCTATCATTTACATGCTTACCATGGAATAAATTATAATTCTACCTGTACATAATGTGGGTTTATAGTTTCAAATCTTTTCCTTTGATTAACCTCAGAGGCAGATCATTGAAGTGCAAAATCGGTAAAGCCAAAATCATGTAAGCAGTTGCAGAACTAGAATTCAAAGGTGTAGAATTGCTTAAAACTCTTCATCTTTGAATAGCAGAATATAACAAAATAGCTTTGGAAACATTCTCTAATGTGTCATTTAATATAATATTCAGAACATTAAATTATTTCTTTAATTCTTTTATGTCATGGAAAACTACCAATTAATTAAAGAGAGTGATAGTTCTGTGTATACAAAAATGCTAATAAAACATAATTGCCAAGAATTATATTTTACATTCTTAGGTAGCTGCTTTAAATACACTGTTTTTATTCATCCTGTATGGCAATTTAATCAGTTTCTTTAATTAGTTATAATTCTACAAGCTTGAAAATCATATTCTTTTCATTTTTCATCATGGTTTTATTGTTGTATAATACATAGGAGTCTTATTTCATATTACATTTTCATTTTAAAAATTCATCATTCTTTTAACTGGGGACAACATTCTCAAAAAATTCTGAATAAGGAATAGTATTGTAGCAATAGGTTCAGATGTAGATGCTGAATTATATGAAAATGCTAATCTTTCACTCTTCTGATTAATTATTTAGTGGGACAAAAGGGAAAAGTGAAACAACTAAAATATATTTTAACTTAAGGCACAATTAAAATCAATTATTAGATAAAGATTGTATTCCTTTTAACTGAGACAGAAATAAATGATTTTTATTTTTTAATATTGGACAAAATAAACTCTATAGACAATATATACCCACAAAATTAGCCTCCAATCTTCAAAGTAAACTGATCAGCCTCATAGAATTATAGAATATCCTGAGTTGGGAAAGACTTACATGCTTCTTATTTAGTGTAATTTTACTCTTAATTAAGAGAATTAGAAGATCAACTGAGTCATATGAAATAAATACTAGAGAAAGATTTAGATATTTTTATGAAGATTTTATTTGTTCCTCCGGAGACTTCCAGTAATATATCATATTCTCTTTTTTTAATCCATGACAATTTTTTGTAAATTAATCTTCTGACATAAAAAGTGCATCTTAAATATTACATGGTGAAAACCACAGAATTTTTTATATAGCTGACATGGTATAGATAGTGTGTTTTCAATTTATTTTCTATGTAAACTTCAGATTCCTCTTCAAATTTCAGAACACAGAGATAATGATGTAAATTGAACTTATACATAAGCAATTGATTAATATAAGTTTAAATAATTGGAGTTTTTAAGTGCATTAGGAATCTGACAGGACAGAAGAGAAATTGAGCCCTCCCATTGCAATTAATAACACAGAACTTTTAAACTTTTAAAAACTTGAAGAAAAAACACATCTCTGGTCCCAGTAGGAATTTTCTTCATTTGTCAGCACATGACTTCTTGCACTTTGGAATGGTTTCTTTATTCTTCCCTAAATTTCTTGCCTTCTTAATCCTAACACACTGAAAGAGTAAGGAATGAAAGGCAAAAAAGTAGAGATTAATTATTCCTCTTATGAGGGATGGAAAACTAATCTATCAGAAAAGACAAGAAGAATCCTGAAATGTTCATTAATTGTCAGAGAAAGTTTTTAGGGCTAGCAATGTTAAATATACAACTTTAGAAACTTTGAGCTATATTTCTCTTCTGAAGTGATAGCTGGAAATATATGTTTGGTTCAATTCTATCTGAGAGTGCTCAGGGACTTCAGTTTCAGAATCTGTTCTAGCTCATGAAAAAAACAACAACAAGAAGAAGAAAAAAAACCTTCAGGAAAAGAGTTTTTGAGGTATTAAAGATTTACAGTTCAATTAATTTTGTTTCATTGTTCTTGTTGCTCTTGGCTACCATTGGGCAATGTTACAGCCTTGCAGTTTGAAGTTGGGTCAGATGTTGGCTCTTTTAACCTAATTCTGAAGCACCTGTATCTCTTCATCAAGTGGGTGTGGAAACCTAGCACAATTCTTTAAGAACTAGATGTAAAAGTGAGAATTCTCAGTCCCCCTTACATAGGCCATTTTTGGGCTTTATCTTCAAGTTTTCACTGGAAGGTACAGTTGATCAAATAAAGCAGTCATGACACCACAGCTCTGCATAATAAATAGGTATTCAGACAGGTCCTTTTGCCTCACTCCCACTGAATTATCATCTTTGAAATATTTTGATTGAACCTAAGAGAACAATAATAAGCTTTACTGTCCTTGAGTGAATGAAAGATCCACAGTACTCAAAGGATCTGGGAAACACAGATATTCTTGAGTTTGCTGTATTGCTGACACTTGGTCTTTTTCTTTGTTCCTTTATATGAAGAAATTCTGTGATCTGAGAACAAATGTTCTCTGCTTTCATACACGACTGGTAAAACTGGATATTAACTGGTTACATCATAGAAGGCTCCTATTGCTGGTGGGGAAAGAAAAATACATTGATCAGTATATGTATGTTAAATTATTATATACACCAGAGCTCAAGCTCTAGTTCTGATGGCCTATTGGATGAGTTATGAATATTTTAAAATAGATGAGTGGCCTGAGAAGGCCCTCTTTTCTTTTTGCCAAATTAATGTGAATTTGTTTCTATTCAGTATTTCACATTTCTTCATCAATTCTTTCTTTAGTAATTCCAGTCCTGCTTGATTAAATTATAGAAGTTCAAGCAAATTTTCTAAAAGCAAAGAAGGCACTCCCAATTTATTGTTCTTCTCTATCTTAAATCAATTAAATTGCCCCAAGACTATACACAATTACTAGAGAAAATTAATTTACAGAGAGATGGAGGTAATTTTTTTAACTGAGATATTACTAGAGGTTGTGTATTAACAGGAAGGTTATCTGGGGTTAATTCAAGAAGCAATGTTTTCCTTTGTGGCACTCAGAAGCTGGAATTCAAATCTTCATTCCCCACATAACTCTATGTACAAGAAGAAGAAACTATAAATTAGAAATTGAACTGTATGAACAGGAAAGTATGAAGACCTGGAACTTGAGGGAACAAAAAGTACAGATCACAGAGCAGGGGATTTGAGCATGAGCAAGAGCAGCACAATAGCAATATAAGCACCTGGAAAT
Organism: Zonotrichia leucophrys gambelii; assembly: GCF_028769735.1. Taxonomy (NCBI): domain Eukaryota; kingdom Metazoa; phylum Chordata; class Aves; order Passeriformes; family Passerellidae; genus Zonotrichia; species Zonotrichia leucophrys. The sequence continues at coordinate 61,681,162 of NC_088173.1, forward strand.
GGAGGGGTGATCCCTTACCCCAGTGAGGAATGAAAATCACTCCCCTGTGTTATGAACCTCCCACAACTATGTGCAAATTACAGATTTCCTCAGGGTGCTTTGATGATGTAAAGCTTGACAAATTGATGTAAAGTTTGACAAACTGATGCACCTATTCAGAGGATTGAGAGCACCGGACAAAATGGCCAAGAGAAGTGAGAGCTGTCTGATAAAGTAAGGAGATAAACTGGGAGCTGAGCATGGTAGCAAGGTAGGAAGGAGCAACGGCTGCACCAACAAGAAGCAGGGATGCTGAGCAGCGGGTCTGGGTCGGGACCAGGTTCAGGAGCAGGGATCAGATCAGACACAGTCCAGTGTTCACCCAATAAGGCTGCAGTGAAGAGGCAAATCTGAAAGCAAGCCGGGAGGTTAAACCAGAGAGTCACAGTCACGGTCAGGGAGGCAAACCAGAAGCACGGTTTGGGACCAGGAGTACTATCCCAGCTTAAATGCAGCTCCCAAGGAAAGGAGAAGTTGGCCCTGGCTTCCAGCTCCCTTAACAGCAGCTCTTGTCAGTGGAGAAACTGACCTTGTTTTCATCCCGCAGAATTCCATGCCCTGTCTGCTGGAGGGAGTATATCCCCAAGATCCTTGAATGTTTTACAACACCCAGAAAATAGAATTAGTTTAAATAATAGCTTACATAGTTTAGTAACAGTCTAAATAATCAAGGAGTTGGATGTAGTTTTTTGTAAATTATTTAAACACAGTGAAAACAAACAAACCCAAACCTCAAAATGAGTACAGAAAACAAGTCATCAGAATGCAGATTACAAATCTCTTGATGAATGACATCCAGGCAATGTTTGGTGTATCCATTTCTAATATATGTTGTAGTGTGTTGTTAAATTTCTTGTGTTATTCCCCCAATTTATGTATTGTTCTCCCCTATTATGTGTAAAATGGTTTCGTTCCCCCAGTTTTTCCCGCCACTGCTAGCCTGCCAGCTAAGTTGCTATAGTAACCGCTATTCATAGTTGCCCATATGTAATTGCTTCTCCCCTGGTTTCCCTTATAAGTGAAAGTTGTTTCCTCCCTGAGTCCAGTCAATCACCCCCTTTCTCCTCCCAGGTTTCGAGAACCTTCTTCTCTCTGGGGGTTATGGTTGGCTGCCGCCCCGGGGCCCCTCCTTAGCTTAATATTAGTTGGTTATTTAGGTATGTCAATTATGTTTAGCACCTCCAAATATGTATTATTATTGGTTAGCTGAGTTTCCCTACCTTTTCCCCCCTTTTTCCCTTAAAACCCTGTCTCGCCCCCTGTTCGGGGCCATTTGCTGGTGGTCTCCATATTTATTTCTGTAATAAAACCGACAGCCTACCTCCAGCAAGTGGTCGCCTCCTAATTCGTCTCACACTCGCGCCGCTCCGAGCTATCACCCAGCTCAGCCCGAGGCCAAGACACCGAGGGGGGCTGGCTTCAGATGTGCAGGGGTGCTGGCCTTCGCCCCTCACTAACTAGCCAGATTCCAGGGCTCAGTACGCCCTCGCACAAATATATATTTACTACATTTGTATCATGACCTCAAATATAAGCCCAATTTTGATTAGTAGAAGTTGGTGAGCATCTTACACACAAAACATCAAAACTGAGACTGAGTCAATCTTCCATCAGCAAAAGTCAAGAAGTTACCATTGACTTCCTGTATTTAAGTGTGAAAGTGAAGATCATGAAAGTGAGAAGATATCAGTCTGGAATCTAAATTGTGATTTTACATAAGTAGAGAGGTTATAGGAGCATTTCAGTTCCCATTCCCAGTCATTCATCCAAAGTAGGGCATAACCTAAGGTGCCAGCATGGGTTCTCTCTTGGGAGTCAATGTCAGTTGAAATAAGAAGATAGCTGTGATTCTTTGCATACCTCTTTTCACTAGCCTGCATTTCATAACATGTAATGTCACTTAATCAAACATCCTGTTCATCACAAACTCAATTCAATTTACAAGCAGTTAAAAAGGTAAATAACCTAGATCTAAACCATAAGTAATATCTTAACATTATAACCACTTGTGTCTACCTTACTCTACTGTGCTAAAGCATTTGTGACCTTAGAACATTGTGTTAATACCTTAATAATTGTAATTGACAAGGCAATTTCCTGTCTAGTGTTGTGTAAAAAATACAGAGCACCAGCCACAAACTTTTAATTGCCATGTTAATTCTTCTAATTATAAGTGGCAGCATAATTAGAAGAATATTGCCCCACAAATGTGTCTTGTACTATTCTATTTTTTCCACCATGGTAAGAATTGGGTTTTTTCATTCCATTTAATAAGTAAAACATTCTACAAGTTTCTGACATTATGCAAGTTTTTTTTTTATTCACAGTGCCACATTTAAGCCTTTTTTATGGTAATCCAATATGATATGTAATCCAATACCAAAAATTCCCTATTGTTGTACTTTTGAAAACTGAAGAGTTTCAGAACTAAGAATCAGCTACCATAAGTATCCAAATTCATACCAGGTTTAGTAAAAGTGCTGTCTGGCTTAGCATTTATGCTAAATACTTTTTAACTCATTCCATCAATCAGAACAAGACATTGGAATTGATAAATTTAAGTATTTTAGATTTAGTTCTAAGGAGAGGTGCAAGTAAACTCTAATTAGCTTCAGTAATTAAAAATCCTTATTACTTTGCCTGAGTAACTTGTCTCTGTGATGTGGAGACAGGAGATTTACCCCTTAGGACAGTGATTGCTGAGAATTTTTCTGTTCCTAAAGCGCTAGCTTTAGATTTAGTAGTCTCCATAGTTACAATGTACCTGAAGAGTCCTTGTCTCTTTCCCAACCTCCTTTTCCTTCTGGAGTTTCATCATCCTTTATATCAGGATGAATCTCACTATAAATTCAGCCATGTATCTGCCAATATGTGAAATAATTTTAGCTCTTTTCCTTCATGAGAATCCAGAACAAAAATAAAAATATATTTATTATATTCTTAAGTTCTTGCTCAATTTTCTCTCATCCTTTACTCAGTCAATCTCAGTAGGTTTGTAATCACCCTAGGACTTGACCAAATGTGCAAATAATGTAAGCTGGTTTGATTCTTTTCTTCAAAGGTTTACCTATCTTGATTAAAAATTGATCATAGTATGACTTAGACTTTAGAAATCTCACTAAGAACAATATTTGAACTTCTAGGTCGGAAAAGTTTTGAAGCATGAAGGATTTTAATAAAAATTCTTTCTGAGTGAGGTTTAACAAGAAATTATTCCTGACATTTTAGTGGACTGACATATGAACTTAATTTCTGCCAAGATAAACAACTGTGATTTCAAAAAGAAAGTCACTTGCTATGATTTTTGGATGTGAACCTCATCCAGCAGCGTACCTGTTCCACCATGTATGGTGAAAGGAATTTATTGTTGTTTCTCAGTATCAAAAAAGAAAAAGTTCATGCTGTCACTGATTGGCCTTTAAAAACAAAAAATACAACTGGCTTATGAGTAAAAGACTTTCTTTTGTTCTCACCTTCTCCAGCATTGTTCACTGCATAGTTTCACAACCCTTATTAAAGTCTGCCAGCATAACTCAAACGTTCAGTTACAAGAGCCCGTTGATCTGACTGCATAAATCCTTGATTACAGTAATGCTTCATAACCTTTAAGTCCCAATGAAGTAGTCAATTAGTGCAGGTGGTATTCTACCAACAAAGGGCATTTTGTCTAAACGATTCCAGGAATGGCTGTAGCAGATAACAACAGCTGAGGTGAACTTCTTTCAATTATTTTTCTTTTCTTTTATTTTCCTTTTGTTAATCTCCAAATAAATCACCTACCACATTTCTGCCAAGTTGTCAGTAAATTCCTATTCTTTCATTTAAGAGAGAAGTACATTTACTAGAAAATAGATTGATTATCAGATTGCCTGAAAAAAATTAATTTATTTATAATTTCCAGTAGAAAGAAGATCACTTATTTGCATTGGACACCACTTTTTATTATTTCATCTTCCACTTGAAAGCAGTATCTTTTCTATTTAACATGTTTTTCTGAGTCATCTGTGATGATGTTTTTTATACTGAATTTCAACAAAATATTGCGTAGCATTTCATGCATAGCAATATTTCTTATAGTATTAGAGGAGTATAAATCAACTTGTCCTGAAGACAAGAGGTACTTTTTACAGAAACACAGAAAAATCAGAAACATCAGAAATCATTGAAATTCAACTTTTTGGGTGGAAAAACGCTGGAGGACAGGTTGATATGTTAAATTGTAATGGCAGTATATCTGCCCTTGCATTTAGCTAGAAATTGAGAAAATATTAAAACCACATGATTTAGAAACACTTTTCATGTTTTTTTAAAGGAAAAAAATCCTTATTTCTATAAAAATGCAAATAGTCTATTTCCATATATTTCTTGGCATGTATTGTGACCAAACTGGAAGCATTAGTGCAAAATTAATGGATGGACTGTTTTTTTTATTACATTAAAAAAAAAAAAGTATCAAATCTGCTAACTTGTTTAAATTAAATGGAAAACAATATTGGAACTGAATTTTGCAGAAAACAATGTCTTTAACATAAAAATGTATATTTCCAAAACAATACATAAATTACAATTGTATTTGCTGAGTGATTGGCAAATAGGCCAGAGGTCAACCAAAGTGAAAAGAGTTGTAGATAAATTTTGCAAATAAAAAAATATTCCCAATTTCTAACACAGAAAAACAGAAGTCTTAGAGAAAAGTTTTCTCTATCTACTAATTATATACTCCATTAAGCTTGCTGGGTTGTGAATTGCCTGTAGAGCTGAGCAGAGGAGATAAAGTCTGTTCTTATTATTTTATTTATTTATGTATGTGTGTGTGTTTATTTATTTATTTATATTTCCTAGGGACATAAAAACTTTTGGAAGGGATTTCCCATGGCTTGCAAGACTCCTCTTTTTTTTATAAACAAGAGAAGGGTCAGCCAGGTGACCTTTTCTACTTCCAAGATTTTTCTGTTTCTTCACAGAACTTGTAAACTAGATTTATTAACAAGGGAGATAGAATCTATGGTTCTAAATGACTCATCTATAATTTTAAGATAAACCCTGATAAAAATAATCTGATTAGAGTGTGAAGCTCTTTGTGCAGAATGTCATCTAAAATGTTTAGAGAAATAAACTATTTAGTATTCATTGTTTTCTTATGTTTTCTGACAGTTCAAATTTCACAATATGAACACTTGAAAAATTAAAGATGATACTTTTTATATTTGGAATTATTTTTTGTCCACATTGTAAGAAAAATTTTGCAGACTTTCAAAGGTATTGCTATCCAAAATATTTTAAAATAGACTAAAGCAACCTTTATGTGACTAAGCTGAAAAATATTTCCAAGTAGAAATTTTTTTTTTTGAAAGTAATTTTCCTATTTGTTTCATGAAATATTTTTATTTCTTTTTTTAGCTGCAAACTAAACCTGGAACTATGAAGGCAATCTAATTTTTCCTGCCACTGAAAAATTATTAGTAGTAATGATTAGTTGGGTTTTATTTCTGTACTCAGAACCACCTGTTCTGGTGCAGGTATCCTGCCTGCTATCATAATTTACTAGTCATTAATAAGAAAGCAAGTTAAGAATGGACCTTGAAATTTCCAAAATTTTTGTTTAAGCAATCAAGATCCAATAATTAATTTGAACAGTATAAGTAATCTGAGGAAGAACTCCAGTGATAAAAGATTAGTGAATATATTGAATCTGTTTCATGGCAGTTAGTAATTTATTTTTGCTGAAAATTGAGTTCAAATATATCTAAAAATATGTAATCTTATCAGGTAAATTGCAAAATGACTCCATGTCTCAAATAAAGATGATAGCATTTACAAGTAGAAAATAATAAGACTGTTGAAGATAATTGGAGGACTTTTTTAAATCAGAAGGAAATACCAAATTGCAGAGTGTTCAAAAAGACTTGACAGGAGAAAGAAAGTGCAGCTATGGCTATTTCCATGAAAGATGCTGAATTTTCAAATGTTTATCACACCCTCGAGTCCTTCTCAGCAGTGCTGCTCTCAGTGACTTCCTCTTACAGTCTCTGCTTATGTCTGGGATTGCCCCAATCCAGGTGCAGCATCCTGCACTTCAGCTTTTTTAACTTCATGAGGTTCTCATACACTCCCTTCTCAGGTTTGTCCACAAAAAAAACACATCCTCTGGATGGCATCCCTTCCTTCTGTTGTGTCAACTGCACTGCTCAGCTCGTGCCACCTGAAATCGGGCTGAGGCTCCCTTCCACCTCACTCTGCCAGTGATGAAGGCTCTGAAGAGCACCAGTCCCAAGAGAGAGCCCTGAGGACCCCACACGTTACTGGCCCCCAGCTGGACGCAGAGCCACTGACCACAACCTTTACAGGTCAGCTCTGGGGGTCAATTGCAGAGATCTAGGTGAAGTGAATGATGCTTCCATCAATGACCAAAATTATTCTATGAACTCCAGTGAGAGTTATTGTGAGCAACTCAGGTTTATCTCAATAAGTATATGTGTTTGGTGTAAAGATTAAGGTTCTGATGTGGAACAGCAGTTTATTCCAAGGGTAACTGTACTAAATCAATAGGAATTAGACACCTGCTTTCAACATAAGAAACTGACCTCTGCAATCCATCATCTACCACATTTTTTGTTTCCTCACTACACTGTCTCAGGCCTGGGTAAGTACTACATACATCATATCAGATTCTCGCTATGGAAATTAAACACCTGATTATGTACGTATTCTCAAGAATAGAATTAGTCCAATTGCTTACAAAAATTAATAATTGCATTTTTGTTCTATCAAATATTTTCCAGTGTTTGTCAACAATTTTTTGAACCTATTTGATTCTCCCATTCTAGTTCTGGAACTTAATTTAATTTTTTTCTGTCTGCACTTTCCCTGCAACTCTGGCTTTTGTTTTATTGTTTCTTCTGGCTCTGTTGATTTTATTTTGAAAAAAATAATATATCAGACTTACTGGGTATGCCTCTGAGTAAGGGAAGACACAAGTTGTGTACTGCCTAGGGCCTGTCAGATAACAAAAAATAAATAAAAAAGTCTCAAATGATAAGTGAGATAAGTGTGAAGGTATTGCAACATTTTAAAGTTTGTAGTAGATATTTTTGATGCTGATAGCAACTGTCATTTGAGTTTGGGAGTGTGACAGAAAAGTTCTTATGTTTTCTTTCTCTGCCATAGCAAGTAAAGAAGGAAAATGGTCTTTCCTTGAGCACATTCAAACTTGCTGTTTGACATGCAGATGTGTTTACATACAAATGAGTCAGGAGCCACCTTTGGATCTTTGGGTCAGAAAAGTTTGGTTCAGTCACTCGGGCAGGCTGTGACTTGGCTCCTCCAGACAGGGACAGATCACAAGCTGTGCCACAGTCACCTCAGCCCACAGCAGTCACTGCTGCTGTCTGTTTTATCTGTTCTGCTGGTGGAGCTGGCATTTCTCTTCTGATCTATTCTGATTGATGCTATTTTTAATTTCCTTAAGAAAAACAATATTGTAGTTCATGAGGTTTTTCTTATAAAGTACTGAATGCTTAAAAAATTAATTTATTAATTATTGTGTTATTAAATTGATTATAAAATTTAAATAATGGATTATAACATTAAAATAATTTAAAGTTCTTCTAAATTATGTGGAAAATGAAGTTATGTAAAAAGAGATCTACCATCTGTGTTTTGCATTGTAGCACTAATACTTACATCCATATAAAATATTGTTAATAACAAGAATAATTATTTTTCCATTATTTTTGCTACTGCTATTATTATAAGAAGTTTTCCAGGTCTTGAAACTGAGATGACAAAGTTAAACCACTCTGTGTGGTGAGACTACAAGATGTAGAACAACATCTGTTTCAAGGGTATCTAATTTCTTTGAATTCAGAACAATAAAATATTATAAAACTATCTGAGGATATTACTCTAGTGTAATCATTCAAAAAAATAAGCAAATTAAGGAATTGATGGATTCATCTCTAAATAGCTTCTCTGTTAATATATTATTCCAGGTTTTTTTATGGAGTTCTTATGCTAAAATAAGCCATTGCACTAGTTATTTTGTTCTATCCTTGCTTTGCTTAGGTTACTCTAAAATGAGCTGTAAAAAGGACTTGTAATTCATAATATAAATTATCTTCTACAATTTATATCACAGATCTTGTAGACAAATATATGTGATCAATTTCAATAATGAGTAGTATCTACAGGGGAAAAAATGTTATAGCTGTACAATAATTACTTTCTACATCCTTGCATCCATTCTATACATTCTATATCCAAAAACCAGTTTATTCCAAAACCATGTTATTGAGTTTACGTCAGGAATTTTCTTTTGTTCTTGTGCAAACTCACATGGTTGACACTTGCTCATATTCCTAAAGTCTCATATTTCAAAAGATTTTTGAAACAATTTTTTTCCCTAAATCATCATTATCAGGAATAAACAATGAACTTTTTTACCACATTCCTTTCAGTCGAACTGTTCTATTTCAAGTTTAAGCAGTGACCACATTAGCACAATTTCCCTACTCCTTTTTGCTCTTCCTAAAAAGAAAAAAACCTGTTTTCATTCAGTGAGCATTGCTGCAATGGTCAAACTGCAGATATTTACCTTATCTGGCAAAGCAAAGAGACCTGCAAAAATCTCTGCAGGGCTTGCACTCATCGAACCTTTCTTCATGCCAGACAGAATGGAAGAGGTCGAGCTGCTGTGGCAGCAGTGACTTATCCTACTTCTCCCAAGAGTAAACTGTCCAGCACTGAGGCTCTGGTCTCCTTTCTGCTCTTTGAATAATTGATTTGACAGAAGGAGAGGAGCACCTGCTGGTGGGGAGCTACCATCCCTGCAGGTGCAGACCTTGGCCTACTTGGCATAAATGGTTCTGTTTCAGCCTGATTTTGAGAATGCTTTTGGAAGAGCCCCATATATGAAAATTGGGAAGAATGTGACACAAAGAATAAAATATAAGCTTTTTCCTTTTCTTTTTTCTGTCTCTTATGAGTTTAGTAGTTAAATAGCAACTCTTTATGTTTAATAATTTAATTAGAAAAAATTAGGGTTCCATGCATGTGTTCAGGTTTGCAATAATTACTGTAAGAAGCAAAAGACCTTCATCTAAGTTTTTCAAAAAGAGTTTTTAATAAAAAATCCTTATGATGTCAGGCCATGACCGTGGACAGGAAAGCCAGCTGATCATAGTGGCTGTACATAAAGAGAGCAATGATTTGGATAATTTTATTGTTTACATTTCATAACTGTTTTGTAAATGGCCATGAAGCCTGAAATATGGCTTGAACCTAGTTTTCCTAATCACTGAAATTTTTACTGAAATTAATATTGGTAGTCATCTGCTAGCCACCTGAAAACTGAGGAAATTAAACATTTGCAGGCTTGCAGGCTTGCAAATGACCTTCAGAAGCTCTTTTGGGGCTTTGGAGAGTACCACCTTTTGTCTGTGGAGTTTGTGACTATATGAAGTGGTGGTCATGGAAGGCATGCACCTTTCAGGTCTGATTGTTGCTGAGGTGAGCAATATTATCCTCTAAGCCCTCTGGTCTTCCACAGTCTATAACTATAGTATTCCGTCTAGGCAGTAAAAAGTACGACACAAAGATATTAATTGGGGATTGTATTACTCTTTGATATTTAATTACTTCCCAACCACTGTTACTTCTGCTCAAAATCAAGAAAAAATCCCACCAGCTAAGCAACGCAAATAGCACAGGATGTTCCTCTGGAGAAACCTAGACTTTTCTTTGTGGGGAATATGGACAAGTAAGAAGTCTGTGCAAGCATTATTCCTAACTATGTTCATCACTTGAAGAGCAGAAACTGCTTGGTGCATTAATCAGGGTACACAGGCTTAAATCTTTCCCTTTTTCTTTCCCAGATCCCTTCCAACCATATAAACTATGTTCCTGTACCATGCTGGAGGCACATTCTAATATCAAGTACTTTGGGATTTTTTTTTTCCTTTCCAGTTTCTGATGGTTTGTGCTTCTAAGTATTTGCCTGAGTAATCCAAAATACTTATACACAATGTCAGCCCTGATCTTACAGGGGAAGGTCTCAAAGGGTTTATCTAGCTTCACCTAGAACACACAGCTATGGCAAATGGGGCTGTTGGCTGGCTCCTCTCTTCCAAGCACTTGCCTGTCACTTTACTTTTTTTCTTGCCCTTTTGCTTGAAATTTATGTCGCATCCCTTGCTATTCCATATTTTGCTACCTAAAAATCTAGAAAGTGTGTCAGTAAAGCACACATTTTACATAGATGTTTACCAGATCCAAGGTTTACTTCACTCATAGATCCTCAGACAACCAGATTTAACTTTGGAGGTTCTTGTAGTGACTAAAGTAAACCATATGGGCTTCAGGCACAGAATTTAAGGTTATGGAAGCTTCAGGTTATGCCTTTTGAAATGAGGAGAAATCCAGCATGGATTTTTTTCCTCATTTCTTCCACAGATGAATAGACACCCTAATTCCTTTTCTTTTGTTGCTGAGGAAAATATTCAGTTTGTCTTTGAGCAACACAAGAATGAAATAATATGGTGAAAATCTTGACTTGAGGACACTGATCCAAAGTATGAGTAGTTAATAATTTTCCATAATATTTTTTGTCTATGAATAACTGAGAATCCGTCTCCTTCTGCTTGACTTTAGAGAAAATAAACAGGTCCTTCTTTCCCTCAATCAAAGGATTCTGTAGATGCATAACAAAGATTGTCAGCATGTGCTCAAAACAGCTGATTCTGGAGGAACAAGGTAATTCAAACATTTTTCAGGGACAGTCCAAGACAACTGAGCTCAGCTGATTGGTTAATGATATTTATAACAAAAAAGGCAACAATCTGTATTTTCACTATCTGTAAAAAAGTCTTTGCAACAATGGCACCTGATGCTGAAAATTGAATACATCCATGTAGATATTTAGAAGTGCAGTACAGTAAAATGCGTGCACATTTCCAAGGCACATGTCTTTACCATAACTGTGTGAAAGACAAGCTGTACAGCCTCCGTCATCCCCTGGTTTGCACTTACTGAAGCTGAAAATACATTGACAGTCACTAATCATGACAGTTTTTAACAGGCTTCATTTCAGGTAGGCCAGTGAAGAGTATGATTAGATGGCTTTGATCTACAGGAGCTTGGTTTTATTAATGTTCTGGACACGCTTCTCAGTCCCACCCCAGCCTCCCCTGCCACTTTTTTCCCTATTTTTTTCAGATTGTTGGTGATATGGGCAGACTCTGCTATATTTATAAGCAAAAAAATATTTATGTTTGGACTCTATATTTTAATTTATGGAGAAAATCTCAGATCAACACCTACAATCCCCAGCTTTGAAGAAATAAGTGTAAATAAATATTAAAACTGGAATGAGACCAAACTCAGTTCCAGACTGCCAAAGAAATATTAGAAGGTAATAATATTTGGTCAATTAAAACTGTAAATCTACTTTACAGTAAGCTACATTAGCATGTAAGATTTAGATGTCTTTTGCATTTTGCATTTTGATACAGTATTACAGTATTCAATTTCAGTACCACACATTATTAAATATTGGGTTTTCTCAGTGCAAAAAAAATTCTTTTCCATAAAATACAATAAATATAAGAACCCAGAAGTCATTACAGCAAGATAAGCAAAACCATTATACTTAGCAGTGAATACAAGTGCCAAAAGGGAAATCACTATAATCTCCACAGCTATGGTCTTGATCCTTTCGAATGACAAAACCTCTTCTCACTTGAAGATGAACTGCAGGTCATTCAAAAGTACTTGTCCAAAACCAGTAGATACTTATTTTGTCAGGTTTGTGATGACAGTGTAAAAAAAAGCCACCCAATGTTGAATTTGAAGACTGATGCGTTGATAATCAAGGCATGGTAACATCACCTTTAGAAAGAAAACCCCACTCAATTCATTAAACTTTGATTCAAATAATGAAAACCTCTCCAAAGTTTATTGTAAGAAAGGACAGTAGAGTATTGCCTCTGTGGCAGTTTTGGCTGGGATTGAAATAATCCTCTTCAAAATTTCTGATATGGAGCTGTATTTTGGATTTGTACTGAAAACAGTATAGATAACTCAGGGATGTTTTAGCCATTGCTGAACTGTGCTTGAACAGATTTAAGGGCTTATTGCTTCTCACCCCATCCCACTGGAGAGTAGACTAAGGGTGCACAATAATCTGGGAGGGAGCTGACCCCAGCTGACCAAAGGGACCATATGACATTGTATTCATATATAAAACTGGGAAAAGAAACAAAAAGGTGGGGATGTTCAGAATGATAGCATTTGTCTTCCCAAATCACCGTTTTGCATGACAAAACCCTGCTTTTCTGGAGATGGCAGAACACCTGCCTGCCCATGGGAAGTGGTGAATGAATTCCTTGTTCTGCTTTGTTTCTGTACTTGGCTTTTTCTTTACCTGTTAAATTTTCCCAATCTCAAACCATGAATTCTCTCACTTTTAACCTTCCAGCTCTTTCCCTGTTCTCAGTGGGGGTGAAGTGATCAAGTGACTGCCTGGGCTTTAGAACTGGTCTGTGAAATCTCCTAGTTGCAGCTCGGTTATTGGTTGGGGTGAAACCATGGAAGCTCCTTATGGTGCAATGTAGATTTTCATGCAAAATAAAACCAATTCTGATTCACAGAATCACAGAATTAACTAGGTCGGAAAAGACCTTTTAGATCACCAAGTCCAACCCATGACTGTAATTAACATGTCCTCATCAACTAACCCATGGTGCTGAGTGCCACGCACAGCTTTTTCTTAAACACCTCCAGGGACAAAGACTCCACCAGTACTCTGGACAGATGATTCCAGTGCCCCATCACTCTTCCAGTGAAGATTATTTTTCCTGACATCTAACCAGAACTTCCCTTGGTTCAGCTTAAGACTGTAACTGTTTTACAATAACTGTGAATACCATACATGACATAGGGCCAAGTTTACTCTGTAGCAAGGACTTCAGATTTTACTCTGTACTCAGTTTCATCAGGAAAAATACAATTCAAGCTGCAATAATTTCTCTAGTCAGCCAGCACAGTACATTCTGAATCAGCTCAAACAGAGGCTTCAGTTTTAGAAATCATAAGAGATTATAAAGAGCACAGAAAGTGAATGGCCAATTGAGAAACATTACCTCTTAAATGAAAAATATCCACTAAGCCAAATATTTTTAGAGAGGAAGGCAGGTGCTAAATGTGAATTTTTTCTGTGAGGAACAATGCAGGGATTTTCAAGGAGCCTTACTAATCTACTTCTTCCATAAATATTCAGTACATTATAGTTGCTAGTAACATATTGGTGGTGTTAAACTTAACATTTGCTCAATTCTTTTATCCTCAATGCTTTAGCTTTCTCACTTCTCATTAAATAGTATTTGAATACCTCTCTTAGCATTTTCTTTTGCAAACAGCATGACACAATGTAGGGCTTTCTTGGCATTCTAATCAATGAGACACAGTGTATTTTACCAGCATGAAGAAAACCCACTTTAATTGAGAATTATTGTTAGCCTCTTCATCCTTGCTGTTGAACTATGCAGGCCCTTATCACATTAGTATTGCATGGCCTAGAAGAAGGGTAATTGCATCATCAGTCTCTCTTGGTTTCTGTCACAGACCTTTTAACGTGCTCATCCTTTCCACTGCTTCATGATTTCATTTAATATTCACCTGGGTTAGAATCATATCAGCAGCAAGAACTTTCTGAATTAACAGTTGCTGTATGCTCTGCTCTAGATTTCTTTCTCATGAATTAAGGGGAAATAGACTTTTTTTTTTTAATAAAGAGTGTCCTTTTGAATTTTTATGCCCCAATAGATGGATGCTGAATTTTTATTTTGGAGTTTGCATTTGAAACACAAACAAGTAACCTATGTCTGTCTTTAATTAAATTACAGAGCGTGACCTTCTAAATAGTATAGTCCTTTAGGTACTTACTGCACTTTCATTCCCTTCAGATAGTTAAAGCTGATTAAAGGCCCCAACATTGTGGCAATTGCATGTTATATTTTTTTCTGTTAAATTTTTTTGAGACAACAGTAATACAGTTTCTGAAAATAAGAAAAGCTGAATCTTGCTTCCAAATTTACATTGGCAATATGGGATCCTTGCATTTCATATTTTCAAGGGACACAGTAGACAGAAATGAACAGAAGCTTGTTATTAATAGATGCAAACCTTCCCTCTTTAATTATATATTTCAGGTATCTATTTTTGTCATAATAATAAAAAAAGATACATAAATAAAAGTGACAAAAATAACTATAAAAATTTCTTTTGACACCTGATAGAGATAGCCAGAGATTTGCCTTTTTCATCACAAATGTCTTTGATTTTCTAATGGTGTGTATGCACCTATAGACAGACATAGATATTACATAACATGTAAAAGCTCTCTCTATAGATACAAAGCCTTACACAGACACAGGCTCCTTGGTAATTATAGGCAAGAAAATGAACATCTGGATGTTAATGATACAAATAATATTTTCATTCAAGTCCTGTCAAAGGTCAAGATTCTGTCACTAATATTCATAAGTGTTTGAGAAGTCTTATTTTAATAATTGGACTACATAAAGAGTTGAATACTGTCTACAAGTGAGGGGAAAAAAAAGATCTAGCTAAAAGACACTTAAAATGTTTGCTGGTGGATGCCCTCATTTCAAGCCATTTGTCTGAACTTGGTGCTCAGGTGAGGTGAAACAGATTCCTAAAAGGCCTGAAAAATGTCCTAGGAAACAGTTCAGATTCTACTTTTTCTGCAATGTTACATATTTCTTTGGCTACTGTGATGCTGTTCTTCCATGTTATATCTAGTAGTTGCAGCATTATTTCTACAGAGAGTGATGGAGGGAGCAGGATGGAATTAGGAACCAGACACAGCCTGCTGCATGAGTCTTATGGGAGCATGCTACTTCAGGGAAGAATTTGGAAAGACCTAATGCTTCTGTAGCCAGCCTGACTTTTCTTCTTTAGCTTCAGAATTTGTCTTTTGGGAAAAAGAGCGAATACATAAAAGGAAGAAGTCAGACAATACTCTAGGGAGTTTTGTCACCAAGGAGAAAGCCAACGAAAGCATAAATATACGGTGAGTTGAGTCTGCTGGTAACTGATATCAATTACTGTCAAATCCATTTACTGATAACCTGAATATCTTTAAAAAGGAATGTACACTATAGTAGGGAAGAAAGATATATAGAACTGAACATTATACTCACGTTCACAAAGTAGTAATTTTTATTTTCGGAGAATGACTGTAAAGTAACCAATTTAATATCATTGCAGCTACTTTATGTTCACCTGAACATGTCTAAGAATACAAAAGATTCAGAATTTTTAAAATGCATTTTCATTGATTTTCTCAGCCATGTCTTTAACTTTACACTATTTCACTTGGATATATGGCTTGGCTTCCAGCCTTATTGTTTATTAAATGTGTAATTTTTAAATGGCTTGAAGACTACACAAAAAAGAGATCTCTTCAAAACAAAATTTAGATTATGCTCTGAACATGTCAAATTGTTGATTGAACTTAAATATTTTACTTTAGTAAGTCAAATCAACTTATATGTCACAAAACTTCCTTCCAGCGGTTCTACCAAGAAACATGGTAAAACTCTGAATTGTGTATCAAAGAGCAATGAAAGTAAATAATGCAAGAAACTGTATTAACTACAAGCTCCTATAATCACTTCAAAATTCATGATCAATTTAACAAGGTAAAATATTTAGATATGACCCAGCAATCTGCACTTGTAGGCCAGAAGCCAGTAGTATCCCAGGCTGCACAGAAAGAAGGGTGACCAGCAGATTGAGGGAGTTTATTTTCCCTTTTCCTTGCTCTTGTGAGACTCCAACTGGAGTACCATGTTTATCTGCAGTCCTCAGTACAGGAAAGGCATGGATCTCTTACAGTAGATAGAGAGAACAGCTACAGAATTTATCAGAAGGCTGTAGCACCTATCCTACGAAGATGGGCTGAGGAAACTGGTGTTGCTCATCCTGAAGAGAAAGCTCTGGGAAAAGCTTGTTGGTACAAGAAGGATAGAGGGACACTTTTTACAAAGGCTTGTAGTGATATGAAAAGGGGTAATGGCTTTAAAATAAAAGAGGAGAGATTTAGATTGTATGTAAGACATTATCTACTGTGAAGAGGATGAGACACTGCAATAGATTGCCTAGAGGAGTTGTGTAAGTGTTCAAATCCTTGTAAGTGTTCAAAATCAGATTGGACAGGGCTCTGAGCAATCTGGTCTAGTGGAAAGTGTCCCTACTTAAGGCAGACGAGTTGGAGCTAGATGATCTTTAATGGTCTAATCTAATCCAAACACTTCTATGTTTCTGTGATTACAGAATTATTATCTTTGGATTCCATGCTAGACAAGATAAACTTCAACCTTTATAGATCTTTAACTGCATTTCTTTGTCATTTTGTGAGGACAACAGAAATTAATGGAAGAGTTTTAAAAAAATTAATTTAAAAAGAGAATAATAAAACCTGATGAACACCTGTTATTCCATAATAATTTAAGCTCCAGGTGTCCATGTGATGGTGGGAAGTTTTGGCTTTTGGATACACTACAAGACAAAAAAGAGCCAACAGTATATGATCAACAAATATCACTGGGTCAGTCAGAACTGTTTTGAGATTTATGTTGTTTTATTTATTTTTTGCTTGGTAGTACCCTAACAAATTTATCAACATACCATAGCTTCTTGGAATAAACACTTAGGCTGATAAATTAACAAAATCACAGAACTGTTGGGATTGGGACCTCTGGAGATCATGTAGTCCAACTCCCCTGCTGAAGCAAGTTCACCTAGAAAAGATTGCAAAGGATTTCAGACAGGCAGGTTTTGAACATCTCCAGAGAAGGAGACTCCACAATCTTTCTAGGCAGCCTGTTCAATGCTCTGTCATCCCCAACATAAAGATTTTTTTTGTCATGTTCAGATGGAACTTCTTGTATTTCAGTTTTTGTCCCTTGCCTATTGTACTTTTGCTGGCCACCACTGAAAAGAGTCTAGCCCCATCCTCTTGACACCCATCCTTAGGATATTTATATGTATTCCTTATTTCAAAATACAGGAGAAACATGAAAAACATATTTGAGGCAATATTAAAAATAAAGAAATTACTAATGCAGTCCATTTTGAGTTTTATATTATTTTTCCTGTCCATTCTGACCGTTACATATTTGAAATATAATTTAAATTACTATCAATTAATTTTACATGCCAAGAGAGTAATAAGAAACTAATTTTCTTCATAAAGGAAAATAAATCAAATAAACCAAATAAATCAAATAAACAGCAGAAGTAAGTTCTCTTTTCATTATACCTTTCTACAGCAGAATTGCACTTAATAAATCATGGATGTATTGCTGATGTGAAATCCATTCCTTACTACCTATTATTTTGTTCAGTCTCTAATTCCCTTAAGTTATTATAAATAATTTCTCACCAATAACCTGTCTGTGGTTGTAGAAAACTGAAAATGTAATGCCATTTTTTCTTTTCCCCTTGAATAAACATCTGCCAACACTATATTAGGAACCATTGGTTTTGTCATCAAAAGAATATTACATTAGCAAACTTAAAAATCCCTCATTTTAATAATAATCAAAAAATCACAGTTTTTTGACAGGCCAAAAATAATATCTTTAACAACATCATTGTAATTTTCAGTGACATGTCCAAAAGTTAAAAGATATTCCAAATGCTGGAGGCTTTGAGTTTACCAAGACATGTGGTGCTATTAATTTAAGCTATGTGTGTTTCATCACCTGTTTTGACCATGAGAATTTGAAACTAAACTTGCATGGGGAGGAGAACCTCAATCCATCCCACTCCCAACAGTTTAATGTGTGGTGTTGTAGACGTGCTAGAAAGCAAGGGATGTCATTCAGAGGAACCTCGACAGACTTGAGATCTGGGCCTGTGTGAATGTCCTGAAGATAGCAAGGCCAAGTAAAAGGTCCTACATCTGGTTTGAAGCAGTCCCAATCAAAAATACAGGCTGGTTGTAGAATAGATTGACAGCAGCCCTGAGGAAAAGCCCTGACTTGGGTGTGTTGGTGTACTGGTTTGAAAGTGAACGAGAGGGAGAAATTAACCCTCACACAAATTCCTTGCAAGAGACTACAAGTTGGAATTACAATTTAATAGAAAGATTACAATAAATGCAATGATAGAGAAAAGCTAGCTTAAAACCACAAAGCCAGAGTACAACCTGGCCCCTGTTGGTCATGGTGATGGTCACAGTCTGACCAGGCAGTGGTTGCAGTGCGGTCAAATCGCGGCTGCAGCCAAAAGCAGTGGTCCTGTGGAAAGTCTGGGCCTCTTCTGGATGTCCAGTGGTAGTGGTGATGACCCTAAATCACAAAATATCCAGACTACATACAGGCAGGGATGTTCAGTACTTCGCCTAAGGCAGGGAGTTTCAAAGTGGGATGATGTAGTCCTATGAGCCATAGGATATTTTTGGGGTCCTTGATGATCACTGCAGCCAGTTATCCTGCTAGTACCTATTCAGCTCATTATGGCCCACTAGCAGAGATGACCCCCTCAGGATGGCTGTGACTGTTCTGCTGCTTCCCTGGAGAGAATCATGAGGGCTGAGTCATTGGTGGGAAGAAAAATAAACATTACCCTGCCTCACAGGTAATTTTTCCTTATCTCATGTAGCACTCAGTCTACCTGGGGGTTGTGGTGTGCACTGGGCAGCTGTTGCAAATGACCCACCACTAACTGTTCCTCAGGAATAATGCAGATGGTTGTAGGATACATAGTTTGGTTACACACAAATTGGAACTCTTCCTCCACAATGTTGTAACCACAATGGTTGGTTGACAAGAAACTCAGCACCTCTGGTAATGTGCTTTTTCAGCCCAGAATGCCAGCTGTACCCTGGGCAACATCCAAAGATTCATGACCAGAAGTTTAAGGGAAGTGTTTCTGTGCTACTACTCCGTTGTCAAGAGATCCTACATGAGGTACTGTGTTCCGTCCTGTGACTCCCAGCATAAGAAACACATGGAGACATTGCAGTGAGTCCTGAGGCAGGGTACAAAGATGATCAGGGGGCTGGAGCACCTCTCCTGTGAAAACAAACTGAGGGAGTTGTGATTGCTCAGCCTGGACTTCAGGGAGCTTATAGCAGCCTTCTGATAGCTAGCAGGGATCTCTAAGAAAGCTGGAGAGGGACTGTGTGCAGTGGCATGTACTGATAGGACAGGGGGTTTAAACTCAGGGATGTTTAGATTAGATATCTGAAATAAATTCTTTGTTGAGATGGATATAACACAGAAGAAGGTTGCCCAGAGATGATGTGGTTGCCCAATTCCTGGAAGTGTTCAAGAAAAGGCTGGATGGTTTCTGAGCAGCCTGGTCTATGATTTTGAAAATTGTAGCTTCCCAGAGGCTATAAAATCCTGCGACACTTGTACAAGACATAGGACCCCGTTTATCAATTTTTATGCAAGAAAAATCTTATTTAGTACAATTTTTCAGTAAATACTGGAAGATATAAAGCATTATTAAAAGCCCCATGGAGAATGTAAGCATTTTAACAGAAACCTGTTGATTTGCCAAGGGCACAGAACTGCCAGCAGAAGTCTGCACCTTTAAAAAAATCTCTCGGATACAGACATTTAAATATCAGAAAAACAGCTTTAAAATCTGAGGATCAGATCTCTTCAGTCAAGTAATAAATGCATGTCAGTACATGAGGCACAGATAAGCAGGTCTAGATGAAACACATATAGCTGAAATTGTCATGTGAGCAGGATTAAAAAAATTAAATCCCAAAGTATTTTTGGTCAGCAGAAAGTACAACTAGGAAAAAGCCAAATTTCAGAGCTTACATCCAAGCTAAGAATTCTGATAGAACAATCCCAATGATGTGATTGGGAGTAGCAAAACACACATTTTATAAGTACACAGTTAAGTGTACAGTACTGAGGGAAGTCTGTGTCAATCACAGTGGAAGAACACCAACATGAAACTGAAATTTGACATTGTGACTCTGAGTTAAGATGATGACACAGCAACAAAAGTACTTTTCTTGCTGTACTACATATGTTCTGTCAGATTTGTATTTACTTTTTTCTTTAAAAACTAAGGCTCTGTCATTGAAAAGGTACCTTGCAAACACAGAAAAAAAGCAAAAACAGATATCAGTCATCTTCTGTTGCTCATACAAATGGGAAGAACTGCTCTGATGTACTGTTGAGTATGTTGTATTTAAATTTATATTAGGTATTTCTGGGTTTACTATTTCTCATTGAGAACTATTCTTGAATTTGATGCTATGATGCAAAGATGACATATATTTTTATCCTTAATAATGATATTTTCACTTTACACATATTTACTCTATTTTCAGTAGTCTACCAAAAAAACCCCCAAGTTACAAAGGCAGTGTGTTAATTAAATTATTTTAATAGATGTATAGAATACATTTTTGTAGCATAGAATTTTAAAGTTTATACAATCTCATTTGTCATAATTACATTTGCTTGACATAGCAGATTAACTAACTTCAGCTTACTTGTGAAAAAACTTAGGTTGGGTTGGTGTCAACTGCACTGCTCAGTTTTGTGTCAAATGCAAATTTGTTGAGGGGGAACTCAATTGTTTTGTCTATATCATTGAAAAGCATGTCAAAGAGCACATCCCCAAGTGGAGCCCTGATGGGTACCACTCATCAGCAGCCTCCATCTGGACACAGAATCACTGACCAGAGCTCCCTGGATGTGCCACTCCAAACAATTCCTTATCCACTGAATGGTCTACCCTTCAAATCCATGTCTTCCCAGTTTGGAGATAAGGATGTCATATGGGAGCATGTCAAAGACCTTACAGAAATCTACATAGATAGCACTGACTGATCTTCCCTCATCAGCCATTGCAGTCACTCCATCATAGAAGGCAACCAAATTAGTGAGAAATTACTTGCCCTTGGTAAAATTGTGCTGAATGTCTCAACTCATCTCTTTGTCTTGCATGTTCCTGAACACTGCTTACATAAGGATCTGTTCTATGATCTTCCCAGGCACAAAGATGAGGCTCCCCACCCTATAGATCCCAGACCTTCCTTTTTCCACTTTTTAAAATAGGAGTGATATTTCCTGCTTTCCTGAGTTTGTTGGTGGCTGTCCAGTTCCTTCAGTTCTCAAACTTCCTCAATTACAGTGGGAGGGACTTTGCTCTCCCAACCCCTACCTAGAGGTTCAGGGACTTCAGAAACATGGGAAGCCTGACTGCCAGTGAAAACTGAAGTCAAGAACTTGTTAAATGTCTCAGCTCTCTTCATGTGTTTTCACCAGTTCTTCCTTATTTCACCAGTTCTCCCTTATTTGTACACTATTTTTGGCCTTTTTTTTCTGACTTAATTACTTAGAGAATCCCTTCCCATGACCCATGGCCATGAACCTTAGTCTGCCAGAGCTCAAGAAGGATTTGGACTATGCTCCCAGGCACATGGCATGATTCTTGGGGCTGTCCTGTGCAGGGCCTGGAGCTGGACATGATGATCCTTGTGGGTCCCTTCCAACTCAGGAAATTCTATGACTCCTTTTGTTATTTCTCGCACCCCTTACCAAGTCCCATTCCATCTGTACTGTAACTTTCCTGATCACAACCCTACACATCCACTGTACTCTTCCCAGGCCACATGTCCCTGCTTCCACTGGCTGTGCATTTCCTTCTTACTCATCAATTTGAGGAGCAGGTCCTTGCTTATCCATGCCAGTTTCCAGGCTGTACTGCTTCATGTCCTACAGACCAGGATGGAGAGCTCTTGTGCTCTCTAAGAGAACTGTCCTTAAATAACTGACATTTTCGGTCAGCTCCACTGCCCCTAAGGACAGTTTCCCAGGGTATCTCACCCATTAATTCTTTAAACAGCTGGAATTTCATTCTTCTAAAGTTCAGGGCCCTGACTTAGATTTTTGTCAGGCACATATTCCTAAAAACCACAAACAGGCCATGGTCACTACAGCTCATCCTGCTTCCAATCCTAACTCCTTTCATGAGTCCATTTGCTTTGGTGTGCACTAACAGATGTATAAGTAGATGTATACATATAAATATGTGCATGTGTAACATGCAAATTACATATCAAAAGTCCATTTTAACACAAAAAATTATGTGACATGGATCTATTTTCAATGTATGACCTAGCCTAGTAAAATTCAATCACAACACCATTATAGTCAAAGATAAGCATCTTGTTTTTCATTCTCTTGCCTTTCATATATTCTAAAATCCTAATATTATTACCTCCAGTACTGATATGATGTGAGAGGGAAAACTACAGAAAAACAGCAAAATTACTTCTGATTTCAAAAATATTTTTATATATTATATATAAAATATATCTTATTTTTTCAACATGAAATATTAAAAACTGTTTCTAATTCTAAAACAAATTAATACTGTAGCCATATCATTTCTCTTTTTTGTTTGAAAACAAACAAAAAATAATTTCAGAAAAGTTTGAAAGCATTGCATAAAGCAGAGTGACTTAGTGGGAGTATTATCAGTAGTACCAGGAATTGTTCTAGCTTTGTGCTTACAATATAAAAATATTTGCAGGAATAAAAATTATGGTTTTATTTAGTCTTTTGATTTTTTTTTCACTTCTTTCTAGTTGAATGTTTCATTTTCTGATCTCTTTAAAGAGGTCCAGGAGTCACAAGATAGTATCAGCTGATAAAGAATGTAAGTCTATTACTCTATGTATATCTATGTCTGCTAGCAACAAGATGACAAATGGACAGGAATTTAGTCTCTGGAAGTTCAATAAGCTGGTATTGTCCTGACATTGCAAACTGTTTACCACAAAAATCCTCTACATCTATCACCCAGACCCAGCCTTTGCCTGATTCTAATTCCACCGATGTTGAAATCTGAAGCCCTTTGTGACTCATTTATCACACTTATTAAAATGTTCCATTGTGGATTAGAATAGCAATTCACTATTACTTCAGAATGCTGCCCAAGGGCTATTCTTTGCAGGAAATTCTAATGCTTTATTGAAACAGTGGTTTGGTATTAATAAATGATTCTTTGCAAAGGCACTATGCTTTCAATTGTGAAAAATGATGCTGGCATTTCAAAGCTGCCATCACTGCCCAGTATTATGCAAATCCCCATACTTATTACTGCATTTAAATCTGGCCTAAATACTTCACAGTTAATATTTTAACAAGTATATGTCAATGGGATTATATAGAAAACTGTAAGTAAGGAATGGCTTTCTGCTTACTGTACTATAAAGACGAGTTCAGTCCTTTGGAACATAAGTGATACAAACTTAAATAGTATCCAAGGGGATACTATTTAACTTTCTCTATTAAAATGACATAATTAGAAAAAAAATCATTATTATTTTCGTAAAAAGTTTTATCTGTTTTTTTTTCCAAATCCAAAACCTCTGTGGGAGCAAATAAGCCTATGTAAAAAATTCTGAATCATGTGAATTGATTAACACTTTAAATGGTTAATTTACTCTACAAATACATTATGGTAACAGTTGATCTAAGGTCGACAAAATATTGCTATTTAGACATTTTTTTAATCTAAAATATACTGTATAGTCTGATCTTCATTTATGTACAAAATGTGTGTTCATTCAGAACATTTTTTTTATATACTTAACTGAATGACACCTGTTCCTTTTTGCCGACTGTCCTGGGGTGTCTTCATGATGCTGTATCCTACTTGTACTCCCATCCATCTATTTAGCCCAGAAATAAGTTCTGCACCTTTAAAACTAGATCTGAGAGCAAAGCAGGGGAGAGGCAAAAGTGGTGGAATGTCTGAGGTGGCTGTATTCAAAGCATAGAGATAAGAGCTTTAGGCTTTCCTTCTCATGGACTGCGCAGTCTGCAGCACAGACAGCAGGACAGAGCTCTCCTTTGCTTTTGGTTTGTTTTTTTAACTAGCTGAGGCAGGGAAATTCCCTGGAATGTGGCTTTCCTTTTTCTTGGAAATGATCAGCCTTGCTTTGGACCAAAAACCCGGAAAAAAACAGGAGCTGACACCTGTGGCCCACCAGAGCCCAGGACATGGCATTTTCCCCCCAGGAGGGACTGACAAGAGACTGAGCAAGCCAAGCTACTCCCCATGACAAGGACTTTCTGAAATTGCCATCTCTTCAGAACAGCAAGAGGTTTCACTGTTAAATAATATTAAATTTTTCATGTTTGTGAATATTTTGCTTGTTAAATAAATAGTTTTTTTTGCTTTTATCCAAGGAGATTATTCTCCCAAACTGGCTGGGGAGAGGCAGTTGAAATCTGCTTTTTCAGAGGAGATCACTTCAGAAGTTTCCTGCCAAAATTTGCCCTAAACCAGGACACAGACTTAAAGCCCCCTGATATTGTTTGCTGACTTTGACTCTTTGTTCACAAGACTTTGCTTGTGAAAGGTGTTCAGAAGAAGCTGTGACTCTTTAAAAGATTACTCTCATATATCTACTACTTTATTTGGAAAAATACTTCAGCAGTTAGGATATAAGATCCAGCCTTCAAACTCTGAAACAATTTTTTTTTTCTGCAGTCTTGTACCGCATACATGACTGAATCCTTTTTACAGAGATTTTCAAGACCACTTACATAACTTTCATGTTCCACATATCACCTTTCTGTCTCGCTCTTCGCATTTTTAAAATTATATCAGTAGCACTACTGTATCTCACAAGTACTTCAAGAATAAATATTGTAAGTGTTCAAACACTATATGTCTGAAGAATAAAAAATACCTAGGATCAATAGAATCATAGTAACTTAAATAAGATTGTAATAACTTAAACTCCTTCAAAAAAGTGTGAAAAATTATTTATCATAGCCCTCATTCATCACAAGTACTTTCAAAAAGTGAAGATCATGGAATATGCCACTGCAATGTGTTCTTTCAGATGAGTTACAACAAAATTTGTCTTGAGGAATTTTCATATGCAAATTAGAGCATTTCAATAACTGAAACACAGAAGTCAAATTGTCAAAATCTCAATACAGCCGTTCTGAACCATTATTTTAAACTAGAAATACAAATATTATATGTATATCTCATAAGCAAGATAACCTATGCATAAATATATCTGTTTTATGGGATTCACTTTTTACATCAAGCGACAAATACTATTTTTCTCAATCAGAAATACACATCTGAAATTAAAATATGTCATTACTAAAGGGCAAAGCTAGAATAAGAGAAAAACCCATTGGTTGCTAGATGATGGTTTTTATAGAATGATATGAGTTTAGAAATACAGATGTGTGAGGCGAGGAAAGTTAAAAAGATGAGTTAACTCTTATCAGCTCTTAAATTTATAAATAACATTATATTTAAAAGACAAAAATGAGATGCTAAGAAATCATTTGTAAGACTTTCACCTTCAATTATTACCCCTTACTGTGGCTATGTCTTTTTGAACTTTTAAGAAAACATATATAACTTGAAAAAATTTACCTTAAAAAATAGCTGAAGTTTTCTGCAGATCAAAAATATGATTCAGTTCCCATTGGAGCAAGTGGGGAGTTGTGTGTGCTGTCCTCAGCTTGCCTCCAGCCAGGGCTTGAACACTGGCATGGTGCACAAATGAATTGTGCCGCAGGATTTCGACTGGAACCAACCATGCAGCCTAGGTCATGGGCTAAGTATGGAGAAAAGCACTTCCTTTAACTGGCAATTACCTTGGGTATTGGAATCCTCTGGAAATGCCACAAAACCAAGAGAGACATTGAGTAATAAAAATCCAAAAAGCTGCACTACAACAGGGATATTTAAGAAAATGTGTTGTTATTTGGTACTCTATATATCAGCTGAGAGTGAATGCTGTATTTTGTTTATGCAAACTATGTTTCTCCAAGGACGTGATTGGGGCAGTGGGAGAATCTCTGCTGCCTTACTGTACTTGAACTGTTGTGTCAGATATGAGGAACTCTGAAACCACAGCGCAGAGAAAAGCCTTGTATCTAGCAGCTTTTTAAACCCAAACATTTGCCTTGGATTACACCATAATGGTATTAAATGGCAATCTTAGTAAATCTATTGTTGGAAACATTAAATATATTAATTTTGCATTTAGCTTTTAATATTTGTAGTCTTCATCTGATTTTCAATACTGCTTGAATTATTAATGGAGAAATAGATTTTATATTTATTCTGAACTTATTTTCTTTAATTGTGCTTTGAACTTAAACGCCAATTAGTGAGAAACCTCTATGATGTCCTATTGTGAATAAGTGAAGAATACGTTTTCCAGTTTTACCAACTAATAATTAACATGTAAGTTGCATAACGATAGAGTATAAAAACAGCATCATTGCGGATATATGATCAGAGTCAGATTTGGGTTGAATATACCCCGATTCCCAGAGCTCTTAATAAAAAGCACCGCATATAATCCCCCATGATTGTGTGTTTTTGAATGCTAACAGGAGTGTGACTGCCTGAGTCTTGTGAATGGCCAAACTGGGAAGTTTCCTTAACTGCAGTTTCCACAATTCGCAGCTATGCATGGAAAAAAAATATTTTACCTCTTCCAAAATGAGGGACCCAAAAACACTTCAGATAAGGAGCTTGGCTACAGGATAGAACGAAAATTCCAAGATGGTCAAGTTATGACTGCTACATGCAGAATTACTAGCTAGAATCACTAGCTTTGCTAAAATAATCTATTTTAGCTACCTGTCTTCATGTAGTTTTTATCTAATCTCATTTTTATTTTTTTGACTCATTCAGATATTCGATTTCAAGGTCAGAAACTGATATGCCTCTGATTAGAATACTTCACACTTATAGCTGTATATCACTGCTCTAGCTATGCAGAAAGACAGCATTTACCCTTTTAATACAAGCCTAGGGAGATTTTTTCCTTTTAAATTTAACTCTGGGTTATTTCTGACCTTGTTAGGGTTGTTGCATTTTATATTCACAGATCCTTTATACCTTTTTTACTTCTGGCTGTTCATAATTTGGTGCTCTTCTGTGAGGAAGCTTAACTGATTTCGATTTTTTCTTTTATTCATCTACTAGAAGATTAGCTTTTTTAATGCAAGCTAGTTATGGTTCCATTGGTAAGGTGAAGTGCTAAACTATTTCTTTGAATCTTTCAAAATAATGCTTTCAGAAAATAGGTGTTCACAGAAGTGCATAGAAAAATCTTGTCAGACACATTTTACTCTGGTAAAATGAAATTCTGGTAAAATCTAAATGCTTCACAGAACTGTACTGATTTTTCTATTACTTAAGTTTTGGAAGAAAACAAATCTAATGACAAAATACATCTGATGTTTACGGCTTTGAAATTAAACAGCTAAATTATCTCACTTTGAAATCATCTTTGTATTCATGGTAATACAGTTTTTATAATATTAAAA
The DNA here is from genome assembly GCF_028769735.1 of Zonotrichia leucophrys gambelii. Classification (NCBI taxonomy): domain Eukaryota; kingdom Metazoa; phylum Chordata; class Aves; order Passeriformes; family Passerellidae; genus Zonotrichia; species Zonotrichia leucophrys. The sequence continues at coordinate 61,708,593 of NC_088173.1, forward strand.
TGGAACATTTAAAAAGCATAAAGATGTCTTAGCTGGAGAAGGAAACTGATGATTATTTAGAATCCTGCAATAAGTCAGATATAATAAGTGTTAAAATCTTGAATTCCTTTAATTAAATGAAATTTATGTTGCATGTACAATTTTATTCCAGTCAAAATTACTGTACTTTTATCTTGCCCTCCATTACTTCCTCACATTTTCCCTTTTATCTGCTACCTGTCATCATACAATAGAGTTCCCAGCTCTGTTATGCCAGTGGTTTAATTTTATCTTCTGGTTTTCCTTGTAAATAAATGAATAATCATGGGTGTAAAGGACAACTATATGAACTTTACTATTATTTATCATCCACAGCAGTGCCATGGATCTGTATTGAAAGTGTCAATTTTTGGAAACGAAAACAGTAAAGAGGTTTGCAAGATGAAACTTTTTTCTATGCCTTATGCTTCCACCTCTTGCAGAGATCATTTTAGGCAGCAAATCTGTCTTTTCTCTGCTGTCTCTCATTGGTTTAACAGTTTATTTCAAAAATATAGCTTTCTGCTTTCTTCTCCCCATATAGTATAAGGGATCATTAAAACTGATTTTTTCTGTGTTTTTCTTGTAAGTATCACAATACAGTACTTTATTTAAATTGGAATGCGTACTTCTTTCTTCCTAGACTCCCTTCCAAGACTTCATACCATATAATGAATGATTTTTAAAGGGTAATCTTACCATTTTTAGTATCTAATAGGCCTACATTCTGAAACAAGTAAGATACTAAAATAACTTGCTTCCTAGCACACAGGGATGGCATACTCCAATACAAATCACTGTCACTTCTCTTCCATTCTCCCTCCTGTAGTATCGTTGCTCTTTATATTAAAAATATCTGCAGAAAGACCTCTCTTTCAGTGACAGTGTAAGGTAAATGAGATTAAAGAACACACCACACACACCCCTTTGATGGGGGGAGTAGACTGATTAGTCAATTTTAGCTTTGTATTTTCCTGTTTTCATTTTTATTCAAATATCCTTTCAAGTGTCCAACAATGTTGCAAGCATTCTATATATTGCAAGGTATAGCTGCCGATCTCTTGTGCCCTAAACCAAGGTCTAGTGGAATAATCATGAGCATATGATGTCACCTGAATCCAGATTCCTGTCCCCTTGGACAAGTTCAAGCTCACTCCTGTTCCCTTTTGTTTTTTCTTGTTCCCCTTTCCCCCAGTTAAAGAACTAACATTCTTATTTTCCTCTTATTCATTGAAAAGCATTGTCAAAATCACACCTTTAGGAATAAAAATTGTCATTACAAAAATTCACTTCAGAAAATCTGAAATTGTTCTTCAAGATATTGACTGAGCCATCCTTGCAATCATCAGTTTACTTTCAAAGAACACAGATTAAGACCACTATCTACTCCTTCCCTGGTACATATATTGTATCTAAAAAACAGTGGGCAGCTTTTACATAAGCAAGAGGAATCGTGCTTTGTTTCTACGCATAGGATTGGATAGTTCAGAAATGCTATAGAAGGCTTTTCTATTATATTCCAAACCTAGCTAATCAACTAACTTAAATTTCAAGTAATACAAGAACTGCTTCATTATTATTCCCCACTCTTGCTATCCACAACTGTGGAAATAAACTGGTTTGCCTTCCTTCTGTGTTGCTCCCTGAGAGACATTTACGAGATTATCTGTCTGAAACAGGGAATTTCTACCTCAGCACAGGAGAAAAAAGCATACATATTGCTGAGGCAAATGGATTTCTGTGAGGGAAGGAAAATCTGTTAGCTCGTAAGTTTAGGAAATAGGGACTACGAGTTAATAAGCTTAGGGGGTAAGAATATATCCTGGGAGCAAACAGATTTATGAACACCTGCCATGGAAGGATTTGTGAAAGCAGATGAAACACATTAAAAATGATGATGGATGAGGGGTGTGGTAGAAGCAGAACAATAGGGAAGAGCTTGAGTTTCTAACATCATATTTAAAGGTAAACCAAAATCAGATTCCTAAAGAAAGATGAGATGGATAAATATTACAATGATGTATACACATACATATCAATAAAATGCATATACATATACAGAATATTAATGTGGACAAAAGACAATATAAAAATTGAGAATACAATTTTCAACTTAATTAAAACTTTAGGAAACTGAACAGAAAATTTCGCATTTATCTCTAGTCCAGCTAAGGTAATATTTCCACTCAGCATCTGGCTAAAAGAGGAACTGCATTAATAAAACATTTATGTCGGTCAAGCAAACAAACCCCAAAACCGTTTATCCATTTCTCCTGGTGTTATTCTCTCTTACCAGTGTGGTTTTGGGTCCTAAAATCAGTGGTGCCAGTCCTCCCATGGGGAATGGGAAATAAGTGGACTACAAGAGGCATTGGCCAGGTCTGCAGAGAAGAGTGATGCTCATGGTGAATCTTTCTACGTCTCCAGGACTGGAATCCACTTTTTATTGGTTTTATATCTTCGCAAGTCATAATCTGTGTCCTTTGCATTTTTCCCAGCCACAGGCTGCAATTGCAAAATAGTGTCCCAAGACACAATATAAAAAAATGCTACACGTTGTTAAATGACAACTTTGATGAGTCAGAGGTGGCACTGATGATGTTTCAGCAGAAACAGTTGAAGCAGTGCTTAGTTGGCCACCAGTCAGCTGTTTTATTATTTTATTAAACAAATTAATTAATATATTTTATTATACAAATTAAAAGAAGTGTGGGCCAAGACAATCCCTTTTACCAGCAATGGCAAAAGTCCTGTTTATTGGGGTACATTATACATAATCACATATGATGTGTATATTTGCATAGAAAGGACATAAACTTAGAGTACAAAAAGATTGACAGCTCTGTAATATATTTTATTTAGATTGTGTGAATGACTGGGAAATACTGAAATGAGGTCGAGACAGCAAGAAAATCAAGTAGGTAAGCACAAACAGTTTTCAACATGGTTTGAGCTTAAAGCTTTAATGTGTTATCTGTGTTCTCCCATATTTACTATTTTTTCTTAATTGAAATTTTGGAAATTTCAATCTTAATCTTTTAGTTACATTAGTATATAAAAGAATATTATATTTCCTTATGGCAGCATAGCTTTATACAGAGGTATACCTCTGCAGACTTCTAGGCAGAGTAAATTGTATTTTATTAATTGTAAAAATCTTTTTTCAGTAATAACTTAATCAGGTATATAGGCAACATATTCCTTCAAGATGTTTTAATTTACAAATTAGGTCCACATTTTAAATAGATTTTATTAATCTCCCCATTTTATTTATAAATATATAAAAAAGCCAGAATATTATTGTGGTTCAATGGCCTAAGAAAAACGCTGGGCACCAAGGATTATTTGGAGTTTTAATAGCCCTGCCTGCTTCTGTGGTTCTGCAACATCATTTAAGAGGGCAAGTGAGAAGGAGCAAACCACCTGTATGATTTAAGAACCAGGCAGTGGTTGGGAACACAGGGCTTCTGTTGGTAAATAATGCAGCAGAAAAGCCTTGCACAAAGCCTCACGAACAAAATACGAAACGGCTGTGACCGTGTGACTTTCAAGGCCAACTTTGATGCTTAAGTTCAGTTCTGTCTCCTCGAGTCCATGTAGGCAAAGTCTAGGTGTCACTGAAAGGTGCCAGATGAGGGGCTCTCAGCTTTGGGTACCAATGCAAGGGGAACGAGCACTTGAGAAGGGAGCCTGATGTAACCTGCACGGGACATGACTGAAAGCGATGTCGAGCAGCTTCGAGCAATCTAAAAGGATGGTTAGAAACAGTTTTGGTTTTGAGAGAGAATCAGTTCTAAAACTTCTCAAAATCTCTGGAAGTAGTGGGAAATTGTTCCAAAATTACCCACAGGCTAATAATAATACCTTTTGTGGAGAAAGAGATTGTTATCTTTTCTCTTTTAAAATTTCTGTGCAAAGGTAATGTTTCAGTACCTAGCAGATGATTGTCTAGTGATTAGAAAATTGTTAGCAAACAGTAAGGCAGAAAGACAAATATAAAGTTGTTCTCAGCCTCTGGTGTTTAAAGTAGACTTTTTTTACTTGTCTGGCAATTTCTTTTTCTTAATTGTCCCATTTTTCTCATCTAGCCCATCTTTTTTTTTTTTTTTTTTCACTATCAAACTACATGATCACATAGAAGACAATCAAGACTTACTAACAAAAAAAAGGGAAAAGGAAAGCAAGATAAAGCCAGAATAAGAATGCAGTGAGCTGGTTAAGATGTTGAACCTGGAGGAAGTTTTCCAATTACAGTTCTTCAAATAATTTTCCTGCATTTGTATTAGATATTTTTGAATAAAAATGTAGGTCTGGGGCTATGACCTAGATACAGTGTCATAAAAATCTCCTTATCTGGCCATTGCCTATGTACTCTCTTATTTTCCTCTCAATTTATTTTTGTTCCCCACAGCACTATTTTAACAGGAATAGTGAATATCTCTCCATTTCCACACTGTTTCTAGCACTAAGTTTAGAATAATCACTTATAAATCATATTTTTACTGCAGACTAATTGCCAAAAGTCTTTGGCATGGTCATGAAGAGGTTGTAGCTATAGCTGTGTAAAATACAAATATAAAATTTTTATTGTAATCAAGAAGCATTTTTCATTATTATAAAATCAAATTAATTCCTATGCATGTTTCTTAAATTGATTTACACATACGATTGCAATCATACATTCATTTTCTCCCCTTTTTAAGGTACATGGAAACTTTTTCTCCATTATAAATGAAATGTGCTATGTTGAAATAAATTTTCCATAAAAAATCCAAGAGTTCACTTCCTCTTCGTCTATGACTTCCTGATGGAGCTTCAGGAAGAATGAAAAACATATAATACTCTAAAAGATGAAGATGCTGATATAATTTTCTAAACAGATGTTCCAAAATCACTGCTTGGCTAATGAAACCTTGATTATTATTCAAAATAACTTTCTTACACTTTAAAAGTATCTCCAGGTTTTAGAGCAGGATAGAACAAATTGTGAGATTTGAAAAAAATCAAATTTCATTTGAGTATCTATGGGTTTTAAGGATGAATTTTCACCCTTGGATAGAAATCTGTTTTTGAGACTTGTCTCACCTGTAGATTCCACTATTTTCACCACACCACCCCACAAATATATACTCATATATAGTGCTATAAAATATTGCATTTGAAGCATAATGAAGGCAATGTATCTAAAGCTATGGTAGAAAATTCTGTCTTCTTAACGAGCCCAGGAATGGCAACAGGTGCAGTGGTTGCCATTCAAAACCTCTTCAAAGTAGAAAATTTCACAAATTTATTTTTAATGACACTTAACATTTTGGGTTACTGCTGAGTACTCCTCTCTATGCATTTAAAATAGTACAAGGTTATCAATTCCCTTTAAAATTTTCTATTAAATTTTGCAGCATTTATCCTTTCTCAGTTCTCCACTGAAACATCAGCAACAAAACAGATGAAATACTATTTCTTTTCACCAAGTAAATTTGGACTTCTGTTTTTCAGGTTGATATACTTCTCAAGATATTGTGGCTTATTTGGTAGCAAAAATAATTCAAATGAAGATGGCTTGAAGAAATATATAATTTGAGCATAACAACCTTTCAAATATGCCTGAAGGAGTAAAAAAAAAGAATGGTAGATTTTAGTTCAATTTTGAATTGGAGGATAATGTCAAATCATGTAGCAGTTTATGCATTTGGTTCTCATGGATTTGCATAGTTAGGTGTGTAAAATCTTTGGTAACAAGAAAATGGGATATGGTATATAGTATATTTAGTATATATATAGTATATTTAGATGCCTGTTTGCAATAACCTCTTATCTGTTGTATGCAAAAGACTTTTTATTTTTGAAATTACTGCTATATCATATCTTGAAGAAATGTGTTGCTTATGAATATAAAAAAGAGCATGAAGTGTCACTAGCTTTCTTGCAAAGTTTATGCTTACTGCAATCTATGCATATTGAAGCACGTTATTACCATGTATTATTAAACACAATGCAAAAAGTCTAAACATAATTCTCAACTTTGCAATTCTTTTGTGCCAGTTTATAGAACCTAAGAGAAAATGTTACTACTCCAGTGCTCTGATCTGCAAAGCACTGACATGCACATAGTGAAAAGGATAACAGAAATTATTTTCTTACATACATTTAAATTGCATTTTCTCAAAACCTGACTCACTGAACCATTCCACTCATCTAAGCACAATTTATGCAACAAACAAAGCCCAAACAAATTGTTTTAAGTGCAACTGCATCTTTTATCAATTCTTCTGAGAAACAGAAATGAAAGTAGATATACATTCTGACCTGTTCTGAGAAAGAGCAAAAAGAGTTTTAGTAAAGAAATATACAATTTTTCATTGTAAAAACAAAACAAATTTTAAAAAAGGAGATCTATTTGTCTGGCATATAGAGGCTACCAAACTCAAGAATCTTGTTTCCTGAATAAATTTGGCAAAAGAAAAAGCTTTCTATCCTAGTGATACTTTTCACATATGGCAAGTATGATAATAGAGTATTCAAGAAGAGAAAAATTCATTATAAAAATCCAAGATAAGTGTGCAAACATTGTTCCCCTTTATAATTTACATACCTTCAATTATAAGTAAGAGAATTACCAGCTACTGCTCTAAATTTGGGCATCTTCCAGATTCTATTTATCCTCACTGAACCATTCAAACTACTTGGGAATGTTAATGCTGAATATAGATAATTTCGATTTGTAGTCAAAAATTCAGACAAGTTAAAACTAGAAGCAAGCAGCAGCTATATTTGGTAAAAAGTTCTGCATATGATTGCGACATGTATAGTTTGTTTAGCCAATAAAATCTTGCATTCATTCACTTCTCACCAACAATTTACAGATCTTTCTGGGCAAGGTAAAGGCAAAGGAAACAAACATCTTATCCAGCTTGCTTCCGGTGGAAATAATAAGAACAATGCCATATTTATAAATGTTCCAATTCAAATCTTCCAGCAGTACCTGTGAGCTTTTGCTATAGATCAAAATATTATTCTGGGTACTGTCCTGAGTAAGAAAATATGTTGAGTTTACGTGGCAAAATTTCCATGGCAGGGGCTGCAGGGATGGCTTGTGACAGGAGAAATCAGGAGAAAACCAAGCCAGACAGAGCCACTTCCAGTCAGCTCCAAGGCAGACCTTCTGCTGGCCAGCGCTGAGCCCATCAGTGGCACTGGTGGCACCTCTGCAATGATATATTTAATAAAGAACCACACAGTGGTGCAGGGCAAGAGCATGGGGAAGAAGGAGTGGCATGGACAAATTTTTATGACCTGACTGCAACCCCCATCCCCAATCCACCAAACTGCTTGAGGAGGAAATGTGGAAGAGTTGGGAGTGAAGTTGAGCCTGGAAAGGAGGAGATGTAGGGAAAAAGGTGGTTTTAGTTTTGTTTTTATTTCTCTTAATTAACTGCTGTTAATTGACAATAAAGGACACTAATTTCTTTAAGTCAAGTCTATTTTGCCCATGATGATATTAGAGAAGTGATCTCCTCTCTTTATCTTAATCCATGGGCCTTTTGTCACATTTTCTCTCCATGTTCTTTTGAGTAGGGGGAGTAACAAATCAGCTTGATGGGCACCTGGCAGTCAATTAAGCTTTCTACATGTATTTGTAATGGAACAGCATGTACTAGTGCTTAGATAGTAATAAACTTGTTAATTCTGATGTTCCTGTTCAGTACTGAGGCTGTGATGAGACCTTTGCTATTATGACTTGATGCCTGGGAAAAAAAATCTTTAATAAGCAACTTAAATAATATTTTAATTAGCATCTTTCACACTTCCACAGTGGTTCTAAATTAATTGAAAATTCTTATCATTAAGATACATGATCTATATATTATACATATCTATTACATTCTATTACATTGTATATAAGTGATATGATATTTTTATTTGTGAAAGGAGTACTAATTATTATTTTTATTTTCTTTATTCCAATCCAAAATGAAACATTTTTAAAACTTTTTTTTTGTTAATTTGAATTTGATTTCTTCATCTCTCTTGGAGCCAAGCTCATGCCTTGGGTTTCACCCAAACTGTAAAAAAGCCTTATGAATACTGAAGACATAGTCCCAATGCCTAGAGGAATTTAAAATTGTTGAAAATTTTCTGATAAGATCTTTTCTAACAAATTCATCAGTATCAAAATTTTTCATGTGAACATTTCATTTTCATGTGAACGTGTTCAGTCTGTTCAAAAACTCCTAGGCAAATGATTCCTTGAATGGCCCAATAATTTAGATAGATCAGTCCCTTTTGCTGTCACCTGCAGAACAAATGATTTGTTTTACACTTCTAAGGAAAGCTGGTGCCTGACCTATATAAATATTCTGATTCTTTTGATCTCCATTTTCTGAGGATATGAAAGCCATGACCATATGGGTCATATGGATCATGAGAGAAAAAAATTCTCAGAGAGCAGGATCTCACTCCATTAATACACAAAATTAATATGAAAACAGAGATCTTGAAACAGATTATGTGCCCATACTCTTGCCTCATGAAATTGCAAAACTTTGTGCTTTCAGTGCTAAAACCCATTCAAAACTCTGCTGCTAAGTGACATAATGTCATCTTTGCTACATTAGCCTTCATCCTTCATCTAGACTCCTTCTTTATCTTGAAATGATGACATAATTTTTAGAATAACTAGTTGTAATCATCACATGTAGGTATGATTAAAGTAGAAGAAATAACAGGAGAATCTGTATCTGAAGTGAAAACTAAGTATATGAGTTCCAATCAAAAATGCTGTGCTTGGACATCTTTGTGGCCCTTTTTTGAAATCTCTCCAGTGTCTCCATGTCTCTCTTGCACTGGAAAGTCAAGATGAACTTCAGATGTGTCTCACTGAACAGAAAGGCAGTAATCACTTTTCTTGACCAACTGACACACTCCTAATGCAGCCAGCAAAGCCCAAGCCTTTGCCTTGATAGGGAGCAGTGTTGGCTGATGCTGAGTTGGAGTCTTGTGGGATCCCCTCTTTTATATGAGGTACAGGTTTAATTTCTGCTGTTCAGACTTTTGCATGTGATAAATATCCCATTTTTCACATCAAAAACAAAAAAAGATGACATAGCTAAAATAACGCAGAAAAAAAAGGTCCAAATTAAAAGCTGAAGTTCAGAGCTATTCAATTTCAATGTCGCCAATATCCAACATCTAGAATTTCTGGAAGCAAATTGAATACAGACCTTTTGCATGACACAACATAACAAGTTTTGATATCAAGATGTGGAGTAGAGTGGTATTAGATTCTGAGATAATTCTGAGAGTGAAAAGAATATCTGTTGAAAGCTCAGCTAAAATGGTGAAAAAGCTTATACGTACAGGAGAATATATGAAAAGTAAGAAACAGAAGGATAAAGTAATGAAAAATATGAATGCGACAAAGCAGTAGAAAATACAGCAATAGACATGGAATCTGTATGAGAGGTGGCAAAGAAAGATGCATGAGGAAAAAACAATGAATACAAGCAAGTGTATATTTTTTTAGTAATAGATACTTTGTGCTTGTATTATTCCTTTCTGTCCAGCCACGTTTGTCTGTATATGACATTTTATGAAATAACATACCTATTTTCCTTTTCCCTGTTGGTTACCCTCCAGCTATTGCTGCTTCCTCCTCTATTCTGACTGTATCTTCTGAATTTTTAAGTTATAAATTTCTGTGATCTGTCCCCACCTAGAGAAGAAGTTTTCAGAAAGAGACATTAACAAAAGTTCACAGTTCTTCTGTCTCTAAAGTGAACAACATATTTTCTTTTTCCACTATAAAAAAATGAAGCAAAATCTTGCAAGCAGTTTATGAACAGCTCTAGAAATAAAACAGCTGTAGTTAGGAAATTAAATTTGGTTTTGAAGTAGAAAGCATTTGTGGATTCTGCTGAAAGCTGACCTTGATTCAGAGCAGTACATTGTGCTTGTCCATTTCATTTGGCATTATATTTTTCTAGTAAATTGCAACATGTGTTTCCAGAAAAAGGACATGAAGCAAATTTATAGCCTGATATGAAATTTAGGATAATAAAAAATATATATACTATGCAAGCATTAGACATCCTTGCAAATACTATAGTTCATAATTACCATCCTAATCTACCCCAGTTTTAGCTCCTGACAGGTATGAAAGAATCTGCTGCTTATATTGTGATTAGTAATTAATGAAACACATATGCTGGGATGTACTTTTTGAGAAATAGAATGCAATCAGCAGTTATGATAATTACAGAATACACATTTTATATGCTATATATTGGTACAAAATGATGATGATTTTTATTATTATTATTGTTATTAGTTTTTGTTATTATTATATTTTTCAGTGTCAGCTACATTGCACTGAAAAGAGGTTATAAAGCAGCATATTCATCTTCATGAAAATTACACAATATTCTGTCCTGTGTTCACTTTACTTATAGAGGCTAAGAAATCATTATTGCAAGAAGATAAAAAATATTTGCAATGCGAAGAGCACAGAAATGTCTGTGGCAATAGTTACCGTTTAATTAGGTATTTTAAGCATTGTAACTGTAGCTGAAATAAATCGATGAAAACATTTAATATAGCATAGTATGCAACTCACTCAGGATTGGAAGCACATTTAAATTGTGCAGGACTTCTCAAAATGTCTAAAAGAAAGGTAAGAGGAAGAACAAGCTTAACTGTATCAGTGCATTAAACATTTGTGGGATTGCATTCCAGTGGATATACATTAAAAACAAAAATTGTAACAACTTTTTAAGCTATTGTTATGTTTAAGGTATGATTACTTCATGCCACTGAAAAAGACAGGCTAGGAGCATAGGTCACACTGCTGTTTGAATATTAAGCTGTAATTCATTCACATGGTGGAATGCCAGCACAAATATTTGGCCATGAGAGGACAAACAATTATGATGAATTTTCTGCAGCAAATCTACTTTTATCCATTATTTTTTTTACAATTAGCTGAGAATGCAGAGCCTTCTCATATTAAAGAAGTGGCAATTGAGACACTAGCTCTTCAACTTTGATTTTTACCTTTGTCCTAGGCATGTCTTAAATATCTTAGTTTTCCATGCATCAAGCTGTTGTGGGCAGCTAGGGCAGTCCTTTAAGCTTCTATTCAAAGCTTAAGCAGATTCAAGTTAAGTTAAGCTGATCACTAATTCTATAGCTGAATAAATAACATGATTTATTTATCACCAAGAAAACATGCTTTGTTATTCCTTGTCAAAAGAAATCAAGCTGATAACTCTCATTGAAATATATGGGGTTTGGGTTTGTTTGTTTGCTTGCTTGAGGATTTTTTTAGACCTCAATATCTCTTTCACTGCATACAGAAATACACTCTCAGGCATTGCAAAGTTACCTAAAAATCTTACAAAAGACAGAAATATGTTTTTCTTCTTTTATATTTCTTCAGATAAATTTACATGGTTATAGACTTAAATGACTTTTAAGTCTATAACCATGTATCACCTAAGAAGCAGTACCTAATTGTGACAGTGTTCACAGGGGTCTTAGGATGAGGGAAGAGATGAGGATCTGACTCCCTGTTTCAGCAGGCTTGATTTATTATTTTATGATATATATTATATTAAAACTATACTAAAAGAATAGAAGAAAGGATTTCATCAGAAGGCTGGCTAAGAATAGAAAAAGAAGGAATGAAAACAAAGGTTTGTGTCTCGGACAGAGTCTGAGCCAGCTGGGCTGTGATTGGCCATTAATTAGAAACAACCAACATGGGCCAATCACAGATGCACCTGTTGCATCCCACAGCAGCAGATAACCATTGTTTACATTTTGTTCCTGAGGCCTCTCAGCTTCTCAGGAGGAAAAATCTTAAGGAAAAGATTTTTCATAAAATATGTCTGTGACACTTAATTAGTACTGCTCTTTCTAAATATGAGTAAGTTTAGTCTTTATTACATAAATATGGGTTTTCTTAGTGTTCAGTTACTAGTAGTTATTGCTAGATAAACCAAGATGACTTGGGAGGTGGAAGGAAAAATAAATGTTTTCTGGAGCTGGAAAAATAGTTGAACTTTTTCAAAAAGAAAATTAGCTTTTTAAAAACCAGCTATTACTAAAGGATGACTGAATTTATTAGTCACTTGCAAAGTCTACTATACTGACTTTTTGAACTCTTGTTATATAAGTCTTTGTAGAATTACTAATGTTTTATTTCATATACTCTTACAGGAACAACATTGTCCTCTCCTAGCAGTCCTCCTATGCTACATAAACAACATTTGAAGTCTCTCATGAAAACAGAATAAGAGAAACAGAACAGAAAACTGGGAATAAGTTCTGGAAATTGCTTCACAGTTGATTAGATAAATATTACTGCAAGTCTGGACAGCTGAATAATAGTTTTAAAAATTGATTAGATCCAGAAATTACTCATTAGTTTTCTATGGTCTACCATCTCACACTGAAATACGAAGATTAAATTATTGGTCAATGACCAACAACATCTAAAATTCCAAACATCAAAAAATTCTAAAATCACTGGGGTTTGAGAGGAATGTAAGTGGGTTTATTATGTTGTACTAGTGAATAAACAGCATGATATTTAAAATTTGTTACTTATGCATTTGGGAGAGAATCAGAGAAATATAAGGATAATTAGATTTTGTTCATTATTTTCTATGTAATGAGAACAAGACAAAAGCAGAAATAATGCCAATAGTCGGGCATTTTAAAAATACCCAAATTTTTATATGTTATTATATCTTAAGTACTTTATTTCATTAATTCAACAGAGATTCACAACAACTAGAAAGGCAAAAACAAATGGAAATAGAAAAAATAGAGTTCAATCTAAAAGGTAGTAACATCTCAGTCTCCTGATTAAAAGTGAAAATAATTACATCCAAGGAAATATTAGTTTGAGTAAATTAATTCAGTATAATTGCAGAAACACAGGTAGAGTATGATATAACTTTTATAGTATTTAATTTTTTGTTTTGCTTACATGCTTCTGGCAGTTACTATTAATTGTGTTCAAAAATGCAAGTCTCCTTTATGTTACTATCACACAGAGTTAACTCTGTATGTCGTGAACACAAATCTTATTAAGTTCTTGATAAATGTCCCAACAAGAATTTGAACACATAATTTCTTCTTTCCCATGCTCAGGTGTACCTGTTTACAAAATTATTTCCTTCTTTCTAATGGTTCATTTTCCTTAAAAACCAAATAAATTTCAATAAATACCCCAGTGAATTTATATTAACCATTGTTGCTTGAAAAGCTGCCAACTTTTCATCTCAGTCTATTCACATTTACAAATATGCTTTTCTGTAGGTTTATATGAAATATTCATTTTTCTTATGTTTGTATATGGCATGAATAGTTGCCATTACTTCTTTCTTTTATATCACCAATGATATGTGGCTTTTACCATGTTTACATCTATTATAATTCAAAATTTTACAGTAATACCCCAGATAATCTCTATTCACATTATATCCTTCTAAAATTAATTTTTTGTTTTTCCCATACAAACATACCTAGTTGGGTGAGTTACAGGCTTTCAGGCTTTACTCCTGTTTTATGATCAGGGTAGTGTTATGCTTTTGCAGAGGCATGTTGGTTTTATACAAATCACTCTGTATTTTGTCTAGAGTGCAAACTTTATAAAACAACAAACTTGAAGAAAAGAGAAGAATAGAGTATGAGTGATGGATGAATACAGGCAAATAAGGAACTGTCAATCATGTCATCATCAAGGCAAGTGGTTAATTAGCATCTAAAGAGATAGTCCTAACTAATTCATGTTGCCTGTCAGAAGACAGAGAAATACAAATCCATACTGAGAAGACAGCTAAAATGTGAACATGAGCAAAATAAGACTGAAGAATGAAGTCAGCGGAAGAAATAAAGTGCCATGGTGATTTGTAAAGAAGCATCATGGAATAAGTTTAAATAACAATGGGAGACAATAATCCTCTCAGAAAAAGCTTCTGTATAAACAGTTTTGATATTGTCAAATATTATGGTGACCTTAGATCTTTCAAGAGGAAAAAAGTGACAATTCAAAATTAAGAGGTAGACAAACTAGAAAGTTGTTGAAAGCCTTGAGAGATGAAGAAATTATTTCTTTGCTATTAATTTCCTCTTACTTCCTAAATTATGTTTGTTGTATTTGAGAAGGTCATGGTTGAGATGGGGACAATGCAAAGCAACACTCCATTTTCAGAAGGCTTCAAAACCATTTTTATGCTAGCATGCATGCTTTTTATACATTCTTAAAAACCTCCTAAGTTTACACTTTAATCATTTGTCAGAAGAGACAAACAAAGTGCTAATTGGAATAGAGAGTTGCAGGTTTCTCTTATTTATCCTCCTCTCTTTTCTTGGTTTCTATGCCAATGACCTTGGTAGGAAATTCTTTCAGGGGTAAACATGGATTCTCTTATTAAACTTCTCTCTAGCTCAGAGAAGTCAGTGTAAAATCTCTTCCACATATGTTGATTTAAATTAAATAAAATGGGCAAACAGGCAAATTTTAATTTCTGAATTGAAAATGAATGGTCTACAGTGCTTCAGGTTTTTTATCAAAATAATTTAAATTTTAAAAAGTGTAAATCTTGTCATATAAGAAGTTTTATTTTTAAAGCTATTTTTACTGTTATTTAAAGCAGGAAATATTGAAACTGTATATAGACCACTGGTAAGTGGGCATAGAAAAAAAAACACAGTAACCAACAGGAAACGCGGATTTGTTGTTAATTTGCAGTTTACCTGCCAGCATGTGTATGCAAAGTCTCTCAAGAACTATGAGGAGACCTTATTGTATCATCCTACTTCATTCGTTGTGTCTATGCTATTAAATTTAAAAGGTCAAGTTCATTTTCTCAGTGCTTGCTGTTAGTCTCCCTTAAAAGGCAGTTCATGTCTACATTTACACTGAACACAGTCATGGGAGACACCTATAACTATAGTGATCCTCTAGCCCTAATATTATTTTTTTAATATTTTGCTAATTCCAAAATGAATTAATTTTACCTAGTAGTTCAAGTTCCATTCTCATTTTTAATTATTTAGGAAAGCAGTGTAAACCTGGGTCTCTGATATCTCAAAGAGGAGTCCTAACTGAAGGTCTTCAGGCCATAAGGCAGCTGTTCCCAGTGATTTGTTTTGTTATGGTTTAAGTTGGTGTGCAAGTTCCATTATTAATCTTTGTTTTTATTAGAAAGTTTTCCTCAAATAAATAATCTGGAGTTTATTTAGCCACTTAAAAAAGCCCAGTTGTCATCATGTTCCCTTTTAAATTCAGTAATGTGTCTTTTCTTTTATTCTTTCCAAGAAATATGCTTCAGCAGTTTATCTGAGAAGGGATGAAAAAACTGTATCCAGATGGACCTTCACTCTGACTGGACCTGATTTTAAGCCTTTTCATGATTGCTCATAAAATAAAAAAGGTTAGGCAAAAATAGTAATTTTCTAATTCTACTACACTTATAACTCTTGGCATCCACTTTGCAGATTGTATAAACTTGTGTATCTCCCTTTCTTGAGTATGAGAAATCTGGAAAACTCCTGGGCTAAGATACAGACAGTTTAATAGGAAAAGCAAATGCCACACACACAAGCAAAGCAAAACAAGGAATTCATTCACTGCTTCCATGACAGACATGGTTGGTGTTCAGCCATCCCAGGAGAGCAAAGCCCCTTCATGTGTAACAGTTCCTTCTTGGAAGAAGACCAATGTCATCTCTCCAAATGTCCCCCTCTTCCTCCTTCTTCCCCCACTTTATACACTGAGCATGATGTCACAGGGTCTGGAATATCCCTGGGGTCAGTTGGGGTCACCTGTCCTGGCTGTGTCTCCTCCCAGCCTCCCGTGCCCACCAAACTTCCTTGCCAGCACGGCAGTATTAACAGCACAAAGACTTTGGCTCCGTGTAAAACCTGCTCAGTAATAACAAAATCATCTCCATGTGATCAGCCCTGTGTTCAGCCAAAATCCAAAACACAGCCACTGTGAATAATATTTACTGCCCCAGCCAAAACCAGCACAAAAATCTTAACATTGAAGTAGTGGTTTTGGAATCATTTCAGTTCTGCTAAAAAAGGGGTAAAGAAGACTACTGAAAAACATTTACCTAAACAAAATTAAAAATTGTTTTAATATCCAAAATTCTGAATTTCAAATTTAATTTTTAAATCATGAACAGTTGTACTATATTTGAAATTTATCCTGTACTAATGCAGATTTTATCTACTGCCATTTTAATCTGGCAGTATTCCATAGCCGTTTTACCCCCATTTGCCCCATACTTCACCACTCTAGACTAGATATCATTTATTTAGAAAACTATATCCTAAGGCAATGTAGTACAAGAACCTTTCATGTTTAAATGACAGCTATTGAAAGAACAAGACATGCTACAAAAATAATGCTAGTGAATAAGAGCTTCCATTACAAGAATACATTAAACTGATGCATTTCCAAATCTCTTTGATGTTCTGTATTATTTATCAACAACATTAAGAATATGAATGTATTATTCAGAATTATTGGTTTATTAAATCTGTTTAACATGTTTCACATAAAGTATTAAAATTAAAAAATAATAATTATATTTTGGAAGGAGTTTGGTATTTCAGTATACCAGAGTAAATATATTTCTTCTACATTAGCCTGTTGCTCAGTGTTAGTAGAATAAAGACTGGATTCCTAGAAGAAGATGTTTTCTCAAGCAGAATTAATAAAACCCAAATATATTTCAAGTGTATGAAAAAGGGAATGATTTTCCAGGTTTACATGAAATAATATATAATTAAGGAGTGAAGTATTCCAAAATAAGCAAACTGCAACTATTTAAAAACATTGGTGATCTCAAGTCTTAATGGGATCTAGCTCAATGCTTACTTTAATTACTCTTTCATATTTCTTCATATTCTTGTACTCCTACAACAGAAATAACTTACACATTGTCTCAGCAGCTGATTTTGCTAGATAAATTAATAGTTATAAAAGTTATTTCAAGTAAATAGTTATAAAGTTATTTCAAGGAAAGTTTCAAAAGTAGGCATTATGTTGTTCCCTTGACGTTTCAACGCAGAGCTTGGACACATAATTGTAGGCTATTATTCTGGACAAGCGATCTTAAAAGGTGAATCTTAGGGTTAATGCTAAAGATGAACTAGTAATGGTGCACACACAGTGACAGGGGAAGGCAAAACATCAGCTCCAGCTGCCTGAAAGGATAAAATAAGGAGTTACTCTCCAGAAGTCAATAGGAAAACACACATTTTGTCCCTTTTCACCTCCCAGACAGCTAAAAAGTGATGTTTTTAGCAGCAACCCTGCCATTTCCACCATCCTCCTCTCACCTGCATTGCCAGGACATCAAATAAGGCCCCAGTTGTGAAGCTTTTATGAACAGTGGCAATCTTTTGGGCTGATAGTCTAGTGTACAAAAACTGCTGCCATGAATAACAAATCTTAGAAACAGTCTAAATTTGTGGCACTATTTTCCAAATCCATTTTTTCTTATTTCAAAGTAATTTTTACTTGACTGAGATAAAAATAAATTTATCATGGGTAAACTATCTAGTCTTCTTGAATCATTATGCTTCTGTCTGATAAAGAGAAGCCGACAGCAACATTTTCTAGACTACGGTCTCATGAAAGAACAAAAATGGCTAGCAACTTTGGAAATCTTGGGACGAATTTGTGTGAGAGATTCTGTGTATCTGTATGCAAAACAGCTCATGACTGAGTAGCTGGAAATGCTGGGATGACAGTTGGCTATTTCAGCTGCTTATGTTATTAGAGATTGAAATGGATGTCCACAAGAAACACTATAATATGATTTTTCATTTACAATTTAAATGTATGACTATTCTGCTTCTGCTTTAGTAAAAGGCTTTTTTTATCAAAGAAAACTTTTCTAAGTCCTTCAGGGGCTTCAGTTTTTTTTTTTTATTTGCTTTTAATTAATAGAATTCAAATGCAACATGATTCTACACAGTCAGAAATCAAAAGATATTTGCTTGTAAATGCAATCCTAGCTTAGTAGTAGCAAAAGAATACTCTTTTGTTGAAGTCCTAATGCCTTCCATAAAGAATTTAATAAACAAGCAAAAAATTCCTCCAGGAATAATAGATGCTAAATTTATATTCACTGTAAACAATAGGATTCTCACTGGTATACCAAGCCCAAATGTGATGGGATGAAATGGAATACTGAAATAATAAACTTAGCTAGATAGTAGCATAATACCCACAGGTATGATTTTCTTACAGTTGCCTGTCAAAATACCATGATATTTGAAACTAAAGTATCAGTGTCCTCTGTTATGAAACTATATTGAAAAGAACCTTGGAGGTTTTTCTGCGACTTTAATGATATGACCAAACTAAAACTAACCTGCAGAAGCACAAATGAAATTGTGCATGCTGTCAATTTTATGTGAGGTAATCAATACAGACACTGAGGTTGAAAAAATGAGAGGAACTCATCTGTCTCCTAAATTGGAACCAACATAGTGGAACTCAGTATGGCAACAGTTCAAAACTGATACCACCCATGCTTCAGAGCTGACTGGGGTTTTTTTCCCCTTCTGCATCACACACTTCAAAGCAACAAATTTTTAACATTTTACTGTCCAATGTTCATTGACCATGCCACAGAAATGACACCATATTTAAAATTTGAAATGTATTTTAAAATGTACAGCTCAGAAAGATTAAATTTACAGGAAGAAGCCAATCACAATTTTATTTCTGAAGAACAACTGAGAAAAATCTTTCTGAAGGCTGTTGCTGCCTACCTGACACGAGAGTCTGAAAGAGAAGTTGAATGAAGGTGAAGTTGCTTTCTAAGTCTCTCTCTCTCCCTCTCCCCGCCAAAGCATTAAAAAGACTGTTTACTGAGTGTGTGACAGTATTGTCATGGCAGTGCATATTCTTAGAGGTACTCTGAGCTGTTCAAGATTCTGCCTCCTTGGGGTAAACTCTACCTAAACTCTGAGCTGCTGCTTAAATGTTTATTTTAAACCTAAAAACAGAATCCCAAAATTCTACACGACTTTTTATCTCTCACAAGATGCTCAGATTCTTTATACTAAATTTCACTTGACAAAAAACTGCTAATAAACAGCTGTTTTTAAGTCAGTGTGCTCTCAAGACTGTTGACAAGTACCTTTGGTAGAGTTTTTTATATTTCAAAGGGATATCATGAGGTATTGAACAGAAACTGTAATTCAAAAGCCAGAAAGTGATGAGTACACAAAATCAGTGATATCCAGTGTCTTAATTTTGTACCTGGAACCTCTGGTATCCTTATGTTTTATAAAATATAACAACCTTAATGGAAACTGGACTAAAAATGAAGATATATTGGTGCTAGATATATCATTTTAACTAGCTACAATGAAACAGCTTCTTTGGTTGGTTCCCCCACAAGAGAAGCACAGAGTAATTTCCATTTCTACCTCACAAATTCTTAGTGGAAAAGAGAAAGCAGCTTTTAATCATTAAAACTCCTCCAGCAGTGACAAGTAATTCAATGCCTACCTTGGCAACCTCACGGGGCCCTCTTATTAATATGAACTACATGCTTTCTTGGCAAAAGAAACATTGCTTCTGATTTCTACCATTTCTAAGAAAGATCTCTTTTCACCCAAACCTGGGAATTGGCTAGTGCAATCTGGTATCAAGCACACAGTGTGCAAATGTACAATACGTGGAGCACTGGAGAATCAGTCTCGAGTGGCCTGGGTTGAAGGGACCTGAAAACAGCCCCCCAGTGTGTGCCAGCTCTCTCACACAGCAAGGTAACTGCCCATCCACAGAACCTAAAGAAATTTTATATCAGTAAGCACCTCTCTAGCTGAGCTGTAGGAACAACCAAGACAATTAGGTACGATTTTGGGTGTCTAAATAATGCCAACTATGCCTGCAAATGTTGAAAAACGCAATGTTCACCTCAAAAAAAGATAGAGAACGTGTATTTATGTTGCACAGCTTATACGGAGTATGTGAATGAATCATGATTTCTGCACAATAAAAGGGAAGAAATAACATAGACTACCACAGACTGCAGAAGCATGTGGGCAGGAAAATTCATCATATAAGGTGTCTGAGAAAATCCAGGGGGAATTAATGATCTGCTCTATTCAAGAACATTTAAAAAACAATACCATCTGGCATTAAGTAGAATTCAGGCCAAGAGCTAGCAGCAAAATAGGTTTGACAACCTTGACATAAAAACTACTTACTCTCAGTGCCAATTATGGTCTCCTTGCCAGTTCAAAAGCATATCTTTCCAAGAATGGCATTTAGCCCCTACTGGCATCTGAAACACCACACAGTCTTTACACCAGAGATTAAAGTAAAAACACTTATGCAAAGCACCAAACAGAGATAACAGCATAATCTGGATAAACACACCAAATACTAAATCACTGTTCATTATGTTTAGAACTAATCAGAACTGACATCAAATAGTAAAAAGAAAGAGTGTTCATTTCTCTAGCTGGAAGCTTTGAAAATAAGTTTGCTTTACGTATCCTAATAATTTTTTAAGTCAAAATTCTTTCCAAGTTTTTCAAAAAGGGTCCTGCTTGATCATTGCTTTCCCTACAGGATGGGACTTGCTCAATTACCTATTTATTACCAAGTGCATTTTCTTGGGCTAGTGACAAATAGATAAAACTGAGACCATCTTCTTTATTTAAGATTTTTAAAATAATCTTCACTATTAAAAGCCAAAAATTAGCTCTATTCACATCCTATTTAACTATTTAACATGTTTTTCCCCTAGCTATTTCAGATAACTAAGGGAAAAACATGATCTTATTTTATATGTTATCAAATCTCAAAGTTTCTGTGGCTGTCCAAAACTGGTAGACATGGCCTCCCTTCCTTTAAGTCCAAGAACTCTGTTTCAATAACTGGCACTGAAGAATGGATGTGCCATCTTAATCCAAGGCTGAATTTAAGAAGCAATAACAGGATTTCTGGGAGATACCTTCCATGTTAATACAAAAAGAAATCTTGTATTTTAAATTCTCAGATATAACAACAACCAAGGGTTAAAATTTTTAGAAATATTACGGCAATTCTCAAACAATGGTGGTCCAGCCCTAAGATGTTCAATCTATTGTATAGGTACTACTTTTCTGATTGATTTAAATCTCTGCACTGAGTTCAGGAAGGTGTTATATTTTAAAGTGCACAGCATCAGTATATGCAAAATTTTATCAGCCTTTGATGTAACGCATCCTCTCCAAAGGAGAGCCATGAAACAAGAAGTATTTCTATCAGATTAATTGCCCTAAAGAAAGTGTAAGATGTGAAATCTACTAAGAAAGTATGTCTGACTTAGTAAGACTTTACTCATAATAAATTTGAAAACATATTTATGCATATTTATGAGAAGATTCAGTTTGTGCAACAAATATGTATAGTGATTGGTATTTTCATGTACATATGTAAATAAGATGCAAAATACTATCACTGCTACAAAGGAGCAAATATGTTAGATCAATGTCATGGATAATTTATGAGTAGTTCATTCTAACTCTATTACAATATTAGACTAATATCCAATTAGTATATTGGAATAATTTTTAAAAGTGTGTAAACATGTAAAAGTGCTAAGATTTTTAATTGCTGTAATTCCCAAACCCTTGTTTTCTTCCAAACACGGCATTGGGAATAATGTGTATGAAAAACATGAACTGCCCTAGTGATGATGAACAAACATATATTTTGCAAAGTTTTTAACTTTTCGGTGTTTTGTATTTCCACAAGCCAGATGAAATTGCATGTCATTTTACTCTTGCTCAGCAATGAGTTACACAAAGAGATTTTTCAAAAATACTCCGGTGGCACTCATGCTTAACAAAAGGTAATGTGTCATGCACAAAACCTTTTCTGTAATAAACCATTTTCTTAGCTACAGATTGTTCACCAGCATTCATTACTTATATAAAAAGGTGAAGAATAAAAACAGGAAAAAGAATATTTTAGACATTTTAGAAAAAAACCCACAATCATATTTACCACATAGTGGGCTTAGTCAAGACAAACGTCCCTAAATGTTGGCATGGTCCATAAAACTCTTTATCCTGATTAGAGTGTGTTCAGGGCCATATGAAAGGAGTGACAAGAAGGAAAAAACTCTCATGTCAGGTTTTTCTCCTTTACCTTCTTAAAATAATTCTCTATTCACAGTCAACAATTTTAACCTTTGTGATGGGACAAAAAAAATAACAAGATTACATCTTAAAACAGTTTAGGTCAAAGCATGAAGGCATTTTGAGACAAAACCAGCACTATTTTAGAAGGATTTTAACACAGAGCTTTTCTGAAAGCAATTGGATGACCAGACAATGAGCAGTAGTGATTTGTATATTTGAAGAAGCTCCTACCGTGTACAACTCCTGCCAGCATATTAAATATTAAAAATTCTTAAAAGCACCTAATAAAAATAAACAAACCTAGAAATTATTACAAGAATATACATGTTCAGAAAAGGACAGGGGAAAATCAGAGGCAAAGTGAGATAAATGTTTCACTGTTTGAATGTTTAGTGTCTCTGAAAACAATTTGACCTTCCAAACCAAAGACTCTCCCAGGTAGCTGGCACATGATACCTCTTTCATAAAATCTGTGAAAAATAATTGAAAGTATTTCCCTTCTGATTCTTAGGAAAATTTTTAAATATTCAAGAGTATGTGTTCATATGTCATAGTTAAGCAGTGAGAAGCCCATTAGTAGTAAAAAAAAAAAAAAAAAAAAAAAAAGCAAAGAAACAAGTTCCATACATCCTCAATCAATGTTTGTCCAACTCACAGCTTCACACTCTTCTCCAAAGGCTCAGCACCTTAAAAGCCACTGCAGAAACCATTTCACAAAACATGACACAAATTGAGGGTCTCAACAATATGAACTAGACAGAATTATCACTTGCTTCGCTAAGATTTTTCTTCCTCCATACTGTTTATTCTCTTATTTTACTTCTCCCCTACTTTGATTGGATGTAAGACTCAACTGAATTTACTCAAATAAACTGTGATTATTTCATAAATCTTTGAATTGTTTTAATGCTATAGTCTTGTGACTGAGGATGGTTTGTTATGAAAATCAGAATAAAGCCATTTTTGATTGGTTTATATTTCCTTTTTTTCTAAATACTAACTAGTATTAATTTGTTAAACCCTCACTGATTTCCTGAAAATTATAAAGTTTGTTTTTTACTTCAAATATAAAAGCAAAATATCTAAATTAAATAGTTAGTATTTAAAAACAAGTAATTAAAAGCGAATATATTGAGAGACTTTATATACAGCATTGATTTCTACATGAGAGAGAACACAAATTTATGGTTTATAAAATACCTTGGTAAATGATCACTCATTAGTTTACTTTCTGAACAATAAATTCAAAGTTTAGTCCAGGAAAAAAAGAGTATGATGTAAATGCCATGTTTGTGAGATATCATTAAGAAAATAAACAGTGTCTGACTTAAGCTTACTGTAAAGAAACTGAAATACAGCTTATTAAATTCTTGTGATTGTAGGTTTATGCCTCAGGCATGGAATGTTGGAATTATATTTCAATGTTATGTATTTAGCAAAAATAACTACAGCCAGCAAAGTCCACCTACTCTCTTCACATGTAGCACAAGATTAACATTTACAGTTAGAAGATGCATGCTGTGTAAAACAAGTTGCTACTTATTTATTCTTCCTCTTTAAACGAGGGAGCAATAGAACAATGAAGAAGCACTTACTAAGGCTGAAAAGTTGATGTTAGCCAAAGACATGGGAAAGAGAAGCAGATGGGAAGAGCTTCTATACAGACAAAAAGTTATATTGATATTTAAGTAAAAATATTCAAAATCTTATAAAGACGCACCTTACATGCTTTGCTTTTGTTTCACGTCACATCCTTGGCCAGATTTAAAGGTGGAAACTCTGGTTTTGCTGCAAGGCTGCATAGCAACAGGAGAGGAGGAAATGGCCTCAGACTGCACAAGGAGAGGCTGAAGTTTGACATTAGAAAAAATGTCTTTATTGGCATTGGAATGACATGGGAACAGACTGCTCGGGCAAGTGGTGGAGTGTTCAAGAAATGACTACACATGGCCCTCTCTGCTGCGGTTCAGCTGGCATGATGCTGTTCGTCCAAAGGTTGGTTTTCTTCTTCATTGTATTTTGGTACAAACTTCATTAGGACTATTACTGAAATTATTTAAATTTTCTTTCTTTGATCGCTCTCGGCAACTCACAGGAAATATGTGGTATGCCATCTTGAAACAAGGGTTCAGGGACATTATTTCCTTAACTTCAATGGAAAATTGTAAAAATTACTTGAAAAACTGTGAAATGAGTTGAATTCTACTGATTTTTTTTCTATCTTTGAGATAATGGTATCATGTCAATTGATAGTGATAATACATATATAAAAAAGAAAAAGTATTGTATTATAATTCCCTACTAAAAATTAAAACTGTGAAAATTACTGAGGAAAACAAAAGAATTTTCTTAGAATGCAATTTCAATGTTAAGTAGGGTCATAATTTATACTTTGCAATGAATGTAACTCTTTTTTGATGTTGTTGTTCTTCTCATCTAATTCCCTTCTACTTCTAAGGAACGTAAAATACCAGACTTTTCAGAGTACCCATATTGCAGCTAAATAAATAAAACAATAGAAAGAAATATCCATCCATTTCATTTATCTTTGTCAAGAAAACTTCAACTGACATCAATGCAAGGTAAAACTCTTGCATGTGCTTTTATTTCATTAGTATGTTAATTGAAGCTTTTTTTATAAGTTTCTTTTTTAAGGTCTGCTTTATATTTGAGGATGATTCCTACAAAAATCTTATTCAAGCATGAGGTGGAAACATTACTGACAATTTTCTTCTGCAATCTCCTGCACTTTTTAATCAGTAGATTAAAATTCAACATCTGCTCTAATGGAAATGTATGCTGTACCTTAAAAAAACTAACTAAAATATTCATTCAGCATTGAATCTTATCAGTGTTTCTGAAGATGCAGAGAATGGAACTGTTGTTTTCTTCATTCCTTGCATTTCTTCTTCGAAAAAAGGATGCATTTTCATTTCATTTCAAATAAGAAAATCATGGGGCAGGTTAAGATGACAAAACAGTCAATTGGTCTTGTGGCCAGACTCAAAACTAAAAGTAATCTCTAATATAATTACTTTCTTTGATAATTGTCAAAGAATTCTGATCTTATGTTTTTTGAGAAATTAAGAAAATATTGCTTGATGGGTTTCGGTTTTATTCTAATTTTGTGGTTTCCCCACTCCTTCTTTTTAAAACTATTTGTTAATTAATATTTTGGGAAGCAGTACGTTTTTTCCAAGGCAGATTAAAGTTAGCAAAAATGCAATAGTTTCACTGACCCTGGACTATTCAGGTTACTATTCAGGGTTATTTCCCTGAAGTTGAGATAATGTGAAAATGTAGGTAACCACAGAAAAATAGTCCAGTAAGATTTGTTCAATTTTTATAATGAATATTATGAATATAATACATTTTATTATGTATTTTTATGTATTTTAATACATTTTTATTATGTATTATATATAATACAATTTTTTAGGGAATTCAAAACATGGTTTTGTTCTCTCAAACATATAAAACACATAATAGACTGCTGTTAGCTGCTTAGAAAGAATATGTTTGGTTTTCTGTTGAATTTCATACTGATGTATTAATTACAAAAATTAGAAGCTGAAAAACACTTGACTACTTTAATTGAGAAAAACAAAACCAAACACTGTCAATGTTATTGGGGATTTGGCTAGAGCTGTTACTGAATCAGAAGGCAAAAAGTTATACAATCCTCAGTGATACATGATATTGCTAAGGCACACTTGTGCTGAATGTTTCTGGTTGTTTCTTTTTTTTTTTTTCAGAAACTGTTTATTCCTTACAAAAGAGGGAGCAGGAGAGGGTTTGCATTCTTTACCTTCCAAGAAGAACCACAGCAGGGAAAATATCCTGAGGTATCTGAACAGTTCATCCTCTACATGCATGTTTTAAAACTGCTGTTCTGTTCCCAGGCATGTTGTATTTATTTTGTGTGTGTTGTATTTCAATTATTTATGAATATTGCCCCTGCCTGTTCCAGGCCACAGGCAGTGTATTGAGATTGAAAGGCCTCAGGATGAAGATTTGCCAGGCTTGCTCTGTTTGAACTTGCCTGGACGTGCCTGGTGATGGGCCTTGTTTTTCTTGACCCCAGAAGGACTGGGGAAGGTTGAACCACAACACCAGATAAAGGCATAGACATTTTATAACATATTTTAGCTGTGGCATTATTGATGATATTTGTTCTGTAAGAGTGGTGTTCTTTCCTTTGGTTTGTTTTTCTTTCTTTTTTTTTTTTTTAACAGCTGCATCTCGGCTAATGATAATTCTACAATCATTAAGTTTTCATCATTAAGTTTTAATCATTAAGTTTTAATGGTTATAGAATAAATTCTTAAATCATTAAGTTTTCAAGATTATTAAATTCTTGTCTTTATATGTTTCTTTTTTCCTCCTTTATCCATAAGAAAATTTTGAGCATAAAACTGATGCCTAAACTTCTACAACGTCTTCTTTATCTGGTGAAATAACATCAGTTCAATCTCCCAATATTAGAATTCATACCACTCTCAGGGAATTCTTAAATGTTCAGACAGCCAGAAGGTGGTTCTGAACTAACTTGCCTCTGTACAATAACTTTGCCTCTATCGTGTCTGTACATGTTTCTTGCTGGGTAATAACAGAAGCTCCATTGCCACTTTCTCCTTAGTTTCTTTGCTTCCTTTTAAATTTTTTTCATAAGTATTTAAAATAAAAAAGTAAAAATGAAATTTCTTTCTGTTTTGCATGAATAAAAGATAAAATATGATAATTTATATCTTCACCTCTTCTCACTGGTTATGTAATTAATTAGTCAGTTGTATGCATGCAATTCCAAAAGTTCAAAAATGTTTACATAGCTTGCATATGTTTATCATAAAAAATGGGATGTATATTAGGAGAACAATAATTAATTAATTAAATAATTATTCTATAATAGATGTTTGACTGTGGTGTGACCAACGTTTTCAAAATACAAATTTACCTTAGAATAAGTTGTCTGTTAGTTCATCGATATTGCCAATCACCTTTATAAGAAAGTTCATCCCTCTCTTGGTGGTAAACATGTTGAGCTAACAGTGACTTCTGAAAAGGCAGGAACAATGTCATCAGAAAAAATCTGCCACTTTGGCATCCAGACTGTCAGAGAGAGAACAGCTAAGGTGGACTCAGACTGGGAGGTGAAAGCAGAATGCCCAGAATGAGGGAGGTATCTTACTCCAGGTGGAAAAGTGAATCTTGTGCACCTGACATTCACCACTCTTCTGTCTGGGTCTAAAACTTCCACAACTTCCATCCATAAACCTCTTAGCCAGCTCCATGCCATGGACCTTTCTGTCTGCCTTAATGCAAGTTAAGATTTTGAATATCAATGTCTTACAGTGGTGGAACAATATTGCTGGAAATTAGTCCTGGTTTGGACTGTGGGTAAACTGTTACCCAGGCTGATATTTTCTGAAACTGACTGAACAACAGAGCTAGCTGCAATGTGGAAACATTATTATTAGAAGAAAATAACTGGAAACTTGTGACTGGATGTTGTCTGGGAGCAGCCCAAACTGTGTGAGCATCCAGAAGCAGGTTGTTCTGTGGCAAGGATCTCTCAAGGATGCTGAGGACAGAATAAAGAAAGAACTCCAACATCCAAGTGCTGATGGAGCCACTGAAGCTCAAATCTCACATGAAGCACCAGGTGGAGACTCCACTGACACAGCTTTAATTTAATAGCTGTAATCATCACCCAAACTTTTAACAAGTAATGAACCTGACATGTAGGCAAAAATTCAGATATTTTATTGCAGACTGAGGACTTTTTAAGGCAAGAAACATTATTACAACTAATTTATTCTGTATATGTAGATAAATTTAGTTGTATTTATCAATATTCAGCATTTCCACCAGTTGTCTTCCTCATGTTTTAATTTCAATGGAGAGTCTTTGTAATTCTCTTCAAAATGACTGTCACAGGATACAGCTTAAGAAAATATCAGTTTTTCCCTAGCTAAGTGTTGTATAAAGTCTAGATTCAATAGGAGCTAAATGATCCTAAATTTTTTTAAAGAGAAAATCTATATGAAGAAAACACCATCACCTGAAGATCATTAAGATTCATGACAAATAAAATTTTAAAAGCAGTTGTAACTGTAGAAAACTGTCTATTGAGGAATTTCTGTAGCTAAAATATGTTAAGTATGAAGATTTTATCAGAGTTTCTTTTTGCTTCTCAGAGGCAAACTTGAAATAAGGCTCAATTTTCTCAATCTATTTTTTTCTCTCCCTTTATGTTTAGTGATAGACAATCTAAATGGCATGAGAAATATGCAGACACAACACATGTAACCGAATTACATAAGTTTTAGACTCTATAGGAGAAGCATTAAGAAATGGGAAGTTGAAGTATTGAAAATTGATGCGATCTTTTGGATTGTTTTTTTCAATGGTGCTTTTCTGTCAATCCATTCATCTATTAAAAAGATTTAGCTGACCTATTAGGTCTTGATAGCAACAGTATCTCTATTCCTATATAATATATTAATGCTTGCCTTTTGTACTACAAATGCACATAAACACTATGAACCAACATACAAATAATTATGTTTGTTTTACTTTATGTTAGCAAAGAACATTGCACAGATGGTTTATAAAGTTTAATTAATAAAATATGACAAAGTGTGAACTCTTATGTAACAACTCATGCTGGTGTGAATTGTTTGGGTTAGGACAGTTTTGTTTTTCAAAGACTTTCCTGAAGTCTTTTCTGCAATATCTGCACTTCTTTTAGCATGTGGTATCTGTTATAGCCAAGCAAATATAATTCTGACAGTGATGAGTTCTGTACTAGCAGATCCCTTCATACCTTTAACTTATAACTGAATTGGAGTTACATCTAGATAGTTAGGATTTGTCCAAAACCTGTGACTTTGTTATTGTTTTTTATATACTTAATAGCCTTTACCTGTTTTAGAATAAAACATTTCACTTCATATAAGAAAAGTTGTTGATTTGACTCATAATAGTCATCTTGCTACAGTAATAAATGGCCTTTATTTGTAATAAGTAAACTCCAAGAAGGTTCCTTTAGGTGTGCAAACTTCAAATGAACTAGGCTTTTTCCTTTTACCATAATACTTTGAAGCTTTTCATCTTGATCAATTTCCTTTTAAGATTTTCTGCATAAACTTTTGACCAAATGCCATTGTTGAAACATTCGTGCACAACCAGACTCTTTGATCTTCTGAAACATTCCAACTGTTTATTCACAGGGTTGTCAGAAAAAAAAATCAGAATATATGTAACTTATGTCCAAAATTTCTTTTAGGAAATTAAGGAAATCTTGGAATACTAAGAGAGGGTCAGATCCAGATTAAACAGCTGAATATCAAGATTTACAAATGAAAATTTCGTTTCTGAAAAGATTGGATTGCTGATATCACTCTAAGACACAGGAAGTAAAAACTACTCTTTCACTCCTCTGAATATGCTAATATTAAGTCAATTGCAGTACCTCCAAATAAAAGAAGCAGCTGCCAAATATTTCAAGTGGAAAGTGTCATGGAAAAGAAATATATATTCAAAAATATATTCCATCAGAAGCAAAGCATATGTGCACTGACATAAAAGAGGTTGCATTAAATGACTAGACATCCTAACACCAAGCCAGATTTAGTGCCAGGGACTCGGAAGACAGTACAAATCAAGAAAGGGTCTAAGGCAGGTACCAGCAAGGATCTTCTTTCAGTAGTGTGGTAATATATGATGACTTTAAAAAAGCTTGCACTGTGTGTTAAAAAAGCAGGATACCTTGGTTTGCGGTTTGATCGTCTTTCAAACTCAAATCATGTTGCATGGAGAGCTGTCTCAGGGAAATCTTACAGACAATGTGTCTGAGAAACAAATGGTTCTTCCCTTATGTAGTCACTTATGGCAAGAGCTAGAAAACACTTTAGCATCTGTTTAATGACAAGTATGTAAGCAAGCTACTTGACACAGTATGTTCAGGTTGTTTATTAGATTGTAGAAATTACTGTACAAAGTAAATAATTCTGCTGGGTGAATAGGACATGGTCATATAAAAAAACAGTACTAAAATGAGAAAAAATGTTCTGACATATCATATTATCTGAGTGTATGACCACCTGGAGAAAAGGCAACTCTGTCTGAGAGTCACTTTGGTTGAATGAAAACCCAATTTTCTAAGCCAACTAGAAAGAGATTGGTGAGCCAAACTTTCGCAGTTAAAAATTGGTGCTCATCTGAACCCAAACTTACATGAAATTGAAACAGTAAATTAATGAACTTTTGATGTCAGCAAAATTACATCAGTTAGCATTAAATTTCCAAATATTTTCAAACAAATTTGTTATGGGCACAGGGCATTTTACTGTTGGACTTCAGGCTCATAGATAAAAATCTGAAGTAAACATAAACAAAAGAATACTTGTAAACAGACAAGCTGTGGAAGTGTTTAAAATCCTAGATTCCTACTTTTTGTCTAGGCTTAGAGAATTGTAAGCATCTCTACTCAGTCATGCCCACATTTAAAACTGACATACTGATGGCTATTTGAGTGCTGTACAGTATGCTGCTATTCATGGGGACATAAATTTGACACTTCTCTGGCTTTAGTATCTACTTGGACAAATATTCCAACTATAGTAGAGTTGGAATAAAATGCGTAGCATTGGACTTCCATCATGATTTGAAAGCTAATTGAGAGTAGACTACAGTGCTGATTTATGGATGAATGCTCAGTTATGATAATTGAACTGAGATTAAAATGTTCTTTCAATAGAGAACTATTGTTCTGGTTTTTGTTTTTTGGTTTTGTTTTTTTTTTTTTACAGTGCTGTGAGTTTCTAGTTCCAATTTAGGCACTACTGTATCAAGCTTATAGACCTACCTGTGTGTTACATATTACAATTAATTCTTACCTTCTAGCCTATATACAAGTATAAGCATTGTAGAATAAACTCATGGACTAACTCTAGCAGGTAAAGCCAGGGACCTACTGAGACCAGAATAATGGTCAAAAGTGCATATCCACAGCAGAACAAGAACAGTAGAATTTTGCATGATGCTGCTTCACTTAATCGTATCTTGTTGATGAATTAATCGGTGCAGGGTCTACTTGAGATAGAATTATTTCTGCATTTTTCAGTAACTCTCTTCCATTTGATTTCTTACTCTTATCATAATCTTGTGTAGAATTCTAACTCTACTTAAAATAAACATCCTATATGTGGGATGAATGTTACCCTCTTTTTCTTTCCTAGTTTTTTAACTGACTCTTTTTTTATTAACTTGTTAAAAAAGATTCATTTGTCTGTTTTATCCCCAGCATTAAATAATAAATAAATTCTTAAGTAAATTCTCTAACGGCATTTGTTCTCACTGTAAACCAGAGTGATACAAATATGACCCTGTTTAATCTCTCCACAGTTTAGTTTCTATCCCAAAGCTAATATGTGGAAACAGGCTTTTAATGCAGAGTAGGACACCTTTATATAACAGATCTTTCAGATCAGATTTATTTCTCTTTTGGTCTGCTTAGAGTAGTTAAAAATATTTTCTCCTCTCTTAAGCTTATCACAAATACCAAAAGACTGAGAAAGAATGGGGGAAAATGAAGGTCTGTCGTGGCTCTTTTAGTTTACTGCAGAGATTTTTCGATGTCCAGCCCCTGCTGTAGCATGACCATTTATTCAGAGCATTCACACACACAACCCCCTTACATCTCACTGACCATTCTACTGACCCTGCCTGGGAATTTGCCACTACCCATTCTAGCAAAAAAAAAAATCTCCAAAAATGGTAACAGTGTCAACACATGGCCTGACACATCGCCTTGGGTAGTTTGTAATTATGTCAGGGTGTTTTGAATCCTGTTTCATGTAAAATAAATCTCTCAGGAATTATTTTGTTCCCTATGCCTTTCATTAAAGTAGTCAATCTATGATTGTTTAGTAATATTAAGAATGGCCATTACCATTTTGTAAAATGTTCATAGTATCTGCAATTTATGTGTGATATCAATGTAGAAAATATTAACATTCATAAAAGATTACTCAGTCATTTTCTGAATAAATTAAGTTCAACTGTGTTCCCACAAATTACAAGACATTATTTATTTTATACAAGTTTGTCAAATTTACTCTGAATAATTTACTCATAGTTCTCATAGTATTTTCTATATTTAGTATTTCATTAAGTATAAATCAATATGTACATTTATATCTAAAATTGGAGCAGAGCTTTTGCACACAGAACTATTTTGAATACTGCCTGCATGCATAATAGCAAGGAATAACAGCTCATTAAAATGCTGAACCTGTGGTTAAGCAAGGAATGTTCTCCATTCTTACAATGTAAAGTTTTCTCAGGAAAATATTTTCATAGAACCATAGAATGATTTGGGTTGGGAAGCAGATTAAAAGATCATCTAGTTCCAAACCACTGCCATGGAGAAGGGCACTTTCTACTAGACCAGTTTGTTCAAAGCCCCATCCAACCTGGTCTTACACACATCCATGAGTGGGGCAGACACATTTTCTGTAGCCAACCTGTTCCAGTACCTCACCACTCTTAACCCTTCTGTGAATCTGAGATACAGCAAGGGCTGAAAATAAATAAGAACAGAATAGCATTTTTCATAGAAGCTGATATGCAGTGTGGTTCATTATTATGAATACAGATTTTCCCATTATTTCCTCTAAGTGAGGACCTGATGAGACTAATTCATGTTTTTTGGGGATTTTTTGATCATTTCTATATAATTTAATTTCTTGTCTCGTGCCAGTGTCTGTCCCAATTCCTTTCTTTCACAGAGAACCTTCTGGTTAACTTCTCAATCACCTACATTTAATCAGCTGTTGTTTGCTTGAGGCTAAATTTCTTCTGATGGTATCTACACTAGATGTAGACATCTTTTTGCTATCTTGAGACACTTTTCATTTTAAGACATTTGCCATCTCCTGCTTTTGTCAATGTAAGTAGGTAAGGTCTCTCTTTATCTCCAGCACACCCTCTATTTAAAACCCCTTTTGTTAAATCACTTCTGCCTTTCAATGCAAAGCAGTCCTTATATTCTCCTAGATTGCTGGTTTTACTTCACACTTTATTTTTCTCTTAAAGTTCTAAGTTATTTTCTTAATTCCTCAGTGCCTGTATCCCTTCAGCTTACAGAATACAAAATAAGGTCACCATTTTGTTATGTTGCTAAGGCTAGTCTCTGAATACCTAGATCATCTGGTGTAACCACTATGACAACATTTCTGCTTGGAGATCACGTCTATGCATGCTGATCTGTGAAAGTCGTTCAAAGTACAGTTCCATGCCCAGTTACCAGAATCACTGCTGGCTTAGCATCATCAAATATCAAGCACTTGATTTAGGCATGGACCTTGCAGATGACACTCTGTATCCCAGTAGGCTTTTAGCCAGCTGCTTGCTTTTCCTGTGTAGCAATTCCTGGAAAACTACAGTTTAGGTTGAAGATCCTTGCTGCTCCTGTATTCTGCTTTCAAGGTAAATAGATTTCACAGAAAGTAGCTGTATCTGGTTTGCCTTCTATTTACACAGACATAGCAGTGATATTAGAATTTTATAGATGATATTTTGGGTTTAGCATAGGAAGTCTAGGAATAAACTATATTTTTGCTTTAATATTAATTTAGCTCATATGTCAGCAGTCTGCCCTTAGCTTGGATATAATATTTTTGTTGTCAGTCATTTTAATGGAATTTCCTAATGGTACTTGCTGCACTGCCAGATACATTGACTGACTGAAAGTTCTACAGGGTGACTTGGTTCATGAAAAGAACTAAAATGAGCAGCATATTGAAATTGTTGCAGAATTGAACTATTTCAGCCTAGAAAAAGTCTGTTTCTGTATATCTCTGATGAGATATTTCATGGTGTCATGTGCCACAAAATGAACATTTCTACTGTATCATTCTCAGATTCTCATTATGGGCAAAAGGAATATGACAAATGTACGGAGGGAAAGATTTACAATTAGCCTATTCTTAACAATCTAATCAAAACACAGCAGATACACTGTCTAGTTACAACAATACTAATACCAAAAAATAAGAAGAAAATCCTTGTTAATTGCCACTTAGAATGCCTATAAAAGAAGTTATTCAATCCACCTTCTATGGTATTATGTTATGGCTTCCAATGTTCCTCTGGATGACAAAGAGAATGATTTTTCTCAGGAAAAGAGTAACGAAGTATTCGATGACCTGAGCTGTTTGGTGGAAAAACCATGATGTTTATGTTTTCTTTCTCAACAACTGAGTCCATTTGGGTGTATTTTTGTATGTCCCAAGTGGACTGTAAGTCTGTTACTTTCCAACTGGTTCCCAGATTTTTGGTGGTTGCACAACAGCTCACCCTGAATGAATTGATATAAAGGACAATTCTTTGTTGTGTAGTGACTTCCTCACTTGGTCAGGCTTGACCACAGGATGCATTCACAGACCTTGTAGCTGAAGTGTGGCCGTGATCACCTGGACACCAGCCAGTTCTGAAAACAGGTGAAAATCAGCTCAGACCAAGGCAGGTATGGATGAAACAGAGACCCTACTCTGTCATGGCATAATAAAATTTAAGTCCTGTGTTAGTACTGGCAAAACACTATTTGCTAGAACACACGGCATCTTCTAAGTGTTGATTATAAAGTTAGTGGTAAGTGATCAGGTTGCATGCAACTACTTCCAGGAAATTAGAAACTATTAGAAAATTATAATAATGGCTTCAGACTATTCCAATACTGCTATCTTTTTCCTGATGTCCACTAAAGCATACCCAGCTCAGTGTATCTGGGAACTGTATCCAGGTATAGTATACATCCAGGGTATTCCAGCACATTTCCTCGAAAGTATTATTTTATAGATAGAGGTATTACTGCATTCACTCATGCTAACATATAGACTTTTCAAGGTCTAGTGGAGCAAGTCTTGCCCAAGATCAATAACTCCTTGAATTAACGGAATTCACAGAATCACAAAATATCCTCAGCTGAAAGATACCCACAAGGATCATCCAGTCTGATTCATGACTGAGCCTTGGACATCCCCAAGAGTCACACCACGTGTCTGACACATTGTTCAAACTCTTCTTGAACTCTGTCAGGCTGGTGCTGTGACCACTACCCTGGGGGAGCCTATTCCAGTGCCCAACCACCCTCTGGGCGAAAAACCTTTTCCTTATACCTAACCCAAACCTCCTCCAGCTCAGCTTCAGCCCATTCCCTTGGGTCCTGTCACTGTCACCACAGAGCAGAGACCAGTGCCTGCCCTCCTCTTCCCCTCATGAGGAAGCTGTAACTGCAATGGGAACTCCACTCTGTCTCCTCCAGGCTGAACAGGCCAAGGGACCTCAGCTGCTCCTCATACATCTTCCCCCCTGCAAGTCTCTGGCACAGCAGTTTGACAAAGCCAGGAGTAGTTTCTTTTCTGATTGCTTATAGATTTTATCAGGTACTCTCGGTATTCTTGAGCCAATAAGGTTGTTACTGTGTCTAATCAAACTACAGCCACAGTACACTTGTTCTAGCAGTTATCTCACCTAGAGCCATCCTATTAGATTCCCAATTTCTAGCTGTTAGCCTTTTCCATTGATAGCAGAATCTCCCATCTCCCTTGCTCAAAATCATTGGAAAGTCCTTCACGTTAAAACTCTCTGACCTACTACATCTGGAACTTTGATTTTTCTCTCTCTTACCATTCTCTTGGTTTATTTTTGTCTTTAAAAGCTTTAAAAGTGGCAGATCTTATCTTACTATATTATAATCTACATATATTAGATAGTTTAGATGTCACTTATTGGAAAAATGTCAATTATTTTGTTTAATCTTAAAAACAAAAAGGATAAAACTACACTTAAAATATCCAGAAATAGCTGTCAATAAATATTCAAATTCCGAAAAGATCACACTGATTCTAAGAACTTTAACAGTTTAGTCTCTATTTATCAATTAGAGATTTAAGTGTGAGTTGATGTCAGTCAAATTTATATAGTTCAATTTGTGGTCTCTTTTATTTGATTGACAATTATTTTTTAGGATATGAAAATGAGACAAATTCCCATTCAAAATAAGCATGCTACTAAAAATTAGCATAATTAAACATTCAAACAATCTGAGTAATAATGTGCTGTTTTCCACAATTTTTAATCTTCCGTTTCAGATTAGGTGAGCCTTGAGAGAATCATTATAATTCAATAAAAAATTCTAATCTTTTAGAAAATATATGACTAAAACCTTTATATTTTGTTAATTTTCATACCAGAGATCACACCAGATTATTTTTTCTTATGCTGATAGCTGAAAGTACTAAACCATGAACAAGAAATCATGAATGCTAATTCTTGTATCTGAAGTTTTTATCAGTTTAGACCTTCTATCTTATTAAATCTGATACTTTAAGCTCTCTATCTTAATGGTAGATTCCCCATCACCCTAAAATGTTAATATTTAATTTAATGTTCAACATTAATATATAATATTTCAGTATTAGAATATGAGCAATTTTATTTTATGTGATTCAGTATTTCAGCTTTCAGTAAATTTGAGGTTTTCATAAAGGAACAGATTGGTTTATATGTTTATAAAAGATGGAAATTAATTTATCAGAATTTCTTATTAAACTCTTTCAACAAGTATAAAGCTGGCTGATAGCTGCTAATGTGCACCACTCAGGAAGAAGACTTTTTAGAGTAAAAGATAATTAGACACATAAAATAAGTTGAAAATATGCATCTTTCTCCTGTCTTCAACCAGTTATAACACACAAAGAGAGATCTTAAATAATATCAACAGGTAAAATTATTCCACACATTTTATCTTGCATAAATCCCACTTGCATTAAACCATTTGCAAAACTTCCTTAATTCAAGAGACATCCCATTTTTTACTTCTTCAGTACCGCTTCCTCAATAGAGTTAACAGAAGAAAGAGGAAATGAAATTCAGAATAAAATATAAATGAAAATAAATTAAGAAAGTCTTAGTTATTCTAATGTTATAATATTTTTTCCCAGACAATAAACAAAACACAAACATGGACTCATCAAACTATAAATGATACTATATGCCATGGTTACAATGCTTTGCAACAATTCAATAGCATGCTTGTTTTGTTAATTTCTTTTGGTGGTCATACCTTAACTCTTTGTGTTTAGAATAAAAATTTGTAAGGTTGTTACAAATCATTCTTAGTTCCTAGAAGGGCTAAATTCTTTAACATATAAAGGAAATAATAGTTTATTTAATGTAGTTGAGAAGAACAACAAAAACAAAGACCAAACAATATATATTGTATTAACTAACTATATTCTGCTTAATAAGGCAATCTGTCCATGTTGCTACAGTATTATTTCTATGCAGATTCATGAACTCACTACCAGCCATTAATTATGTATTTATTGAAGCAATTAACCATGGAAGTGGCTTTACTGTCAGAGATATGATGTATAACCCAAGAGTCATCTGGTTAATGAGGAACAGGAAGTGCTTTCTAACCAGAACAGGTATTTTGTTGGCAGCATCACTAATCACCCTGATAGGTTTCCACATGAGGATTCTGCATCCAGAAATTTTGCTAGTTTCCCTTTCTCTCTAGCCACAAGAAAAATAAATCCTTATCTTTTTTTAATTGCCTGAACTATTTATGATAGAATCATAGAAAGATTTGAGTGGGAAGGGACATCAAAAAATCATTTAGTCCAATATCCCTGACATGGGAGGGGACATAACTGGATGATAACCTTGTTCAAAGACAGTGTATCTCAATTCAATGCTTCCCATGACAAAAAGATTCCTAATATTTACATTTTGGATAGTATTCTTTGATGTAGCAAGAATCACTTTGTTTGCTGCAAAAATCACTTTCGGTAAGGATAGGCCTAGTAGACTTAAAGAATGCATAGGACAGAAGAAAATTTACTATTCTTAAAGCTGGATGAGGACCAATTAAATTTTATTGTGTTGTCTTGCAGACGTAGCACAAATGAAATTAATGGACTAAGTATGTGCTTAAATACATAAAAGATCAAAGTCTAAATCTGTTTTATAGTCTGCCAGCAGTTATACAAGTCAAGTGCCTCTTATTCAAGTGTCAAGAGTCTATTATTCAAATGTTGGTCTAGACAAATATTGCTATTCTCTTTCTGTGAAAGTAGCAATAAGTGAATACATAAAAAAAGGTAAATGAATGTTTAAACATTATTGGCTTCTAAAGGAATAAAGGGATGCGTGGTTTAGTTTGGGGTTTTTTGAATGTCTTTTGCTTGATTGATTAGTTTTAGTTTTGGTTTTTTGTTGGTTTTGCTTTTGCGGGTGGGCAGATTTATTT
Source organism: Zonotrichia leucophrys gambelii (assembly GCF_028769735.1). Taxonomy (NCBI): domain Eukaryota; kingdom Metazoa; phylum Chordata; class Aves; order Passeriformes; family Passerellidae; genus Zonotrichia; species Zonotrichia leucophrys. Next base: position 61,747,114 of record NC_088173.1, read on the forward strand.
TTCAATTAATGAAAAAAGAGATCATTGACATGGAAAATTGAAAGTTTGATGCACCAAGAGTACTAATATTGCTGAATATCCATTCTATAATTGTACCATACAATACCATATTGCTTGAACATTATTAAATTTTCTATGATAGACTTAATTTGAGTTGAAGGATTCTAGTAGAGTGCAGAAGATAAGTATGTTATAATTCTATTTTTTGAATTCTAGGTTAGAATATCTATACCAGCCTTGTAAAATAGATCACATTTAATAAATTAGTGTCATAATAGTTCCATCAACAAGACTAAGACAGTTGACAGCACTCAAAACCACTATATTAATATCCAAGCCAGTTACAAAGAAAACATTGAGAATCACAAGCAAATATTTTTATAAAAATATCTAGTTCTATTAAATAACAAAACTTTCCATATTAAACTGGGTAAATTTGCATTATCCAATGTCTTAGGTTGCAAAAGGGGATGTGTGTTCTATTGCCTTCTGTTAGAGGTGGGTCAGCAATCTTCTGTTAATTGAGCCACCTGTTAAAACCAGGTGGGGCAGTTTTCTTTATCTCTTCCACCACTCATCCTCCCTCCAGGAAATCTGTTAATGGGCCACTGAGTGTCACTGCATGGCTGATAAAATTACATCATCCCATTGTGAGATGACAACCCAGGGGGAGGAGCCAAGCATTCCTGCCTGGATATAGTCTGAGCTTTGGAGCACCAGAGACAGCCTTTTCCCACTGGATTCCCAGAGGAAAACTCCACCCTTCTACAGGATCACTGCTCCAACAGAACCACATCTGTCACTCCAGGAGCATTGCAGCCACCATTTAATGGGACTGCTGACAACACCCCGACCCGCAGGGTGTCCAGTCATATTCTGACTCTGTCAGTGTTATTTTGTATTACTGCATTTTTATTTTATTTTTATTTTTCCCAAATAAAGAACTGTTATTCCTACTCCCATATCTTTCCATGAGCCCCTTAATGTCAAAATTATAATAAATTGGAGGGAGGGGGTTTGTATTTTCCATTTCAGGGGAGGCTTCTGCCTTCCTTAGCAGATACCTGTATTTTCAAACCAAGACATCCAATAATAGATACAGATAAAACACATTGACACCTACCCTTTTCATACTACTTCAATATTATCAGGAAATATATATATAACTGAAAACTACTGAAAACTATTTATTTATGAAAACAACTCAGCTAACAAAAAACAGAAATGCAGGCTTATACACAATGTATTTAAATAATATTCGAAGGTTTTGTGGGTTTTTTTGTGTTTGTTCTTTTTTTTTGCAAGACACCTGTGTATTATCACTGAAATACCGTTTTAGCAGAAATACTAAATTTAAAAATCTGTTCATTTAAAGTCAAAATACATATTCTGGAAATGTGTGTATGTGTACTTGAGTACACATACAAAGTTTTCTACAAATATTTGAACCTTCAGGCAAAGTATAGTGAGAGTACTTATACATTTTACAACTTAATAAGGCAGCAAATTAAATTTTTTTACCCCAGGATGACAAAAAATTGATTACTTTGTCGATGGCTATCACACACAGTATTGCCAGGAGTTGTTGACTGTTGAGGTTTAAAATAAGACACGATTCTATTTTTTTTAATTACACAATGTATCAGTATGAGAAAGTTCATAACATATTCACAAAGTTCCAGTACATTTAATATTAAACTTTCATATTTTTACTGATAAATGTTTTAACACTTTTTTTTTTTGAACTTGGAGTATATTTTCTGGCCTTGTAAAAATGAGAACTTTTCTTTTAACAAGGCAAAAGATTACCGAAGAAATGTGTCCAGGAACTCAGCCACTGTGCTATCATCTTTCCACACTCTTTCCTCAAAGCTCACCTAAGGCAGAATAACATATGTGCTTCCTGACGAGTATGCAGCACACAGAGCAAGATACACCTTTCCCACAGAGGTCATACTAGGCTATTCAATGTTGATTTCCTCATTAACCTAGTTTTTAACCAAGCTATGGTTCTTGCTTTAGGCATGTCCATAGTCCTTCTCCATGGATACTCTCAGCACCGTTAATTAATTCCTCATTTTTCAATTAGTTGCTCACAATTTAAATGGACTAGTATTCTGGGGATTTTGAAAAGCACTAAACTCTTATAATGACAATTCTATTTGTGTTTCTAAGTTTTATTTATTTTTATTTTAAAGGAATCAACTGAAGCACACATTAAAGTTATTGGAAAAGAAGTATAGTTGCCGTCAATGTTTTTATATAGCTGCAGCAATTTAATGTGGTGTATTATCCATCTGAACTTTGAACAGCATTTCTGGGAAAATACTGGTGATAGACCTCAGGTCTCCAATGTTCAGCAAAGGTGAGTCCAAGATCATCTGTGCTGTCAGCTCAACTTGCTATTTCACTCTTTTGCCTCCACCTATCTGTGCAATGACAGTTAGTTTTCAGAAACAAGAAAGCTTGGACAAGCAAACTGCTGTTAGTAAGGACAATGAAATAATTTTGTGGTGTCATCATAAAACAACACCCCAAATTTAAATATAACTATACTGTATATTTTTCCTCATTAAGCAAACTGGAAAATATATTATTTTTATACATTATTGACCTTTTTAACCCTTCAATTCTGTTTCAAAATGTTGTTATATTCCCAATTTTTTAGTTCTTCCCTAATAATTGTTAAAAATCATTATCCACTTTGAAATGTGGGGTCCCACCATTTTGAGTATGAGTTGTATGACAAATATCATTAAATGTCCCCTGAAACACACTGTGTGCCTGTCAAAATAAAGCACAGGGGGACTACTACAGCTACAGTTCCATTAATGACATATTGCAAAAAAAAAAAAATCATTAAATTAAGCTTCATTGGGCAAACAAATATATGTAAGTAATTTGTAGATGTTTAGCTTTGTGGTCTCCTTTTTGAAGATGGAAATTCAGATTATCATTTCTAATCTGTCATGTATTCTATATGATACATATAGAATGCAAAACAACAAAACCTCTAACAACTCAAAATTTAGTACATGTATATATCTGTATGCAAATACATAGATACAGTGATATTGGACAACCTGTGGTAATTTCCTGATTCTATGATTTTTCAAAAGCACCTAGTAACATTTATACCTTGTAGTTTAAATATCTTAATCTCCAGAAGAGAATAAATTCAGCAGAATCAATAAAGATTTTTGTGTGAGAGTTTTGTTTGATTGTTTATTCTTTCTTATAGACAAAGCACTCAAACAGTAGCTGCTTAAGCAGGAACCCTTCACACTGTACATATTAATAATTTTGACATTGTACAAGAACAGAAACATAAGAATTAATATTATTGCCAAACTCAGAGAAAGAAACATCACATAAATTTTATATTTTCTAGATTGTGAGGGCCATGTTGACCTAGCAGAACTGCCAGCAGGTACTTGTCTGGTTTTTTTTGGGTTAAGATGACTTAGCTGATTATTTGGACATAGTATTAAAGAGAATTAGTCCCTCTGAAAGCCTCCCTGATTATTTTTGGTTTAATGACTAGATTCTCAGCTTTATACTCTTCATGAGCTAAAGCTATGCAAAGTTTATGCAATGCCTTCAGCTAATGCTGTAGCAATGTTAAAATCACCCATCGTAATTGCAAAGAATGATATGTGAAGGAATAAATATATTGGATATTATTAATGTTCAGCTTAGGACTTAGCATATTCTTCATTTTCTAGACCTCATAATTTATTGCATACAATGTCTAGTACTATTGTTTCACTACAATCTGTATCTAACATTTAGTTTTGCTTAGGAGGACTTTAGTAATTAGTGGCATCAGAACAATGAGAAATTTTAGTAGTTATCAGATTGACTCATTAAGATGAAATATGAGTAAATTTTTGGTAGATCTGTGAAAAGAGTGAGCTAATAGAAAAGGTAAGCAAGGTAATATGTACTGCATCACTCACCAAAGCAAACCTTAACATAACAATGTATCTTCTAAGATCAGGAGATAAAAAGGAGCAAGGAGCTGCTGAAAATCTCAGTTTTAAGCTTTTCTAGTCTTTATGGTATTAAATTTCAAGAAAATTAATCATGCACATATAGCTTCATTAACCAAATGAACACCAAAAAACCCTCAAACCTAGTAAACATGCAAAAAAAAAAAAAAATAAAAGAAATATGAAGCTGCGGAGCATTAGGACAATTTACTGAAATTGTGCATAGATATATATGTTGACTTCCACATGAGAAACTGTAGCCAAGCAGCTTATACTTTCTTATACTTTATTCTAATTTTTGTTGATGTTTTATGGTAGCAACTTGTTATGCAGACACACTTGATACTACATAGGTAAAGACCTTTGACCTAGGCCAAATGATTTATTGTTAGTGTTTTATAAAGTGAAAATACTGGTAGGCATAATTTTTTCAGTATTAAGCAAAACATAATTGTTATTCCTACAAATAATTTTAATATTTTAATACCTTTTTACAAATTCTTTCTTTGATTTTATGTTTGCTTTAGAACATTTAATTTATGTCTGGAGCTCATAAGACTCAAATAAATTGGTGGCACAAAGTAACTTCCTTTGAAATCTACAGAATGGAAGCTATTTCTCTCAGGGATTACAGGAATTATGACTGAAAAATATAGCTACCTTCTCAGCTTCATCTGTGAACATTTTTCTGGGAATAAGTAAAATTAAGAATCTGTTCTTTGATAATAAATAGTTGAGAAAGACATTGAATATGTTCCTAATTACTTGTTGTATGGTATACAGTTAATAAATTTATTATAATAATTTATCTTTTTCACCTCAAGCTGATAAACTCATAGATTTTAGAATACCTGTCACTTTTGTATGAATACCTACTGATGATTTAGTAAGCACTTTAAAACACTTCAGTCATTGAATCTTATTTTTAAAAATACACATGCATTTGAACATTTAAAAGAAAGATGGATCAAAATGTAGTCAATTTTATTTGATCAAACTTGTTCTCATATGAGACATGACTCCTTAATGCTTCAACTGCATCTTAATTTATTCAATTATTTGCAAAATATTACATTAGAATTTCTAGAAGTTGCATAATTGGAGATTAGTGATGAAGATTAGAAAATGTGAAAATGGGAAAGTATGTGTGTGCTCATTTAGTTTGGAGTAGGGGCAATTTTCTTCAAGTAGCCAGCATGTGACGATGCTTTGCATTTGTTCTGAAAGCAGTGCTGATAACACAGGGATGTTTTTGTTACCACTGAGCAGTGCTGACACAGAGCCAAGGCTTTTCTGCTTCTCACCCCACCTCAGCAGCAAAAGGAGGCTGGGATACACAAGGACCTGGGAGGAGACACAGTCAGAGCAGCAGATCCAAACTGACCCCAGGGAAATTCCATGCCCTGTGACATCATGATCTGCACTAAAGGGCTGGGAGAGGAAGAGTGACGTGTTTAAGGTGTTTAGAGTGATGATGTTTCCTTCCCAAGCCATCGCTAAGCATAAGAGAGCCCTGCTTTCCTGGAGAGGACTGAGCATCTGCCTGTCCACAGAAAGCGGTGAATGAATTCCATATTTTGCTTTGCTTGCACTTGCAACTTTTGCTTTGCTTATTAAACTGTTTTTATCCCTATGCATAAGGTCTCTCTCTTATATTTTTCTGATTTTCTCACATATTTTGCTGTGGAAGAGGCAGCAAGCAGCTGCATGGTACTTGGTTGCTGGTTGGGATTAAACCATGACAGTCCTTTTTCACACCCAACATGGGACTCAAAGCGTTTGAGATAGTGACAGATTGGACTGGAAAATCCTAGACCAAATTCATAGCTGTTATTGCTGCTCAGCTATGAATTACCTGTTTTCTATGCTTGATGCTGAGCTTGCTTGCCTTGCTATTACTACGGTGCTTCTTTTATCCTCTGCTGCTATTCCTGTGTGCCTGTGGAGAGCAGGCTGGACCTTCAGTGTGAATTCAAGTTGAAGGGGCTGTGACCTATGGGTGACCTCGAGTGTGAGCAGGACACCCTAAAGCATCTGTGGCCTTGGATAAGTCCACACCAGGGCAGGTATATCTGAAAGCACCTGAGCTGTGGTCAATATGTGCCACAGAGGGTGTATGTCTTTTATCCTGTGGCCCAAGGATAAATCCATACTGCAGCAGAAGAAGGTACATCACAAAGCGTCTGTAGCTGTGGAGAAGTCCAGGATGCAGCAAGTTCACCTTGAAGCACCTGTGGTTGAGAATGAGGTCATGCTGGAACACCTCAAAGCGTGAGACAATAAATAAACCCAAGACAGAGCAGGAACACCTGCAGAGGGATTCCAGCCATGGGTAGAGATGTGTTGGAGCAGGGTCACAGCTTAAGGAACTGCTGCTGTGGGTAGGGCCATGCAGGAGCAGGTGTATCCCTGAAGGTGGTGTGGCCCATGGCATCCCAGTGAAGCTGTGGCTGTGGACCAGTGTGTGCTGCAGCAGGTATAGCCCCAAAATGCCTGGCTCATATGTAGGTCTCATATGGAGCTGGTACACTGCTCAATAAATCCAATTCACAGCAGGAGCGAGGGAAGGAGTTCATTGCAATGTTTAAGTTCAGATTCAAAAGGACCAGTGATGCAGGTTATTATGGAAATTCCTTGATCATGTAAGCTGGGATTTGAACTGCATATTTTATGAATGACTATAGCAGGAACCCCTTGTTTGCTAGCCAGATTAGGAGGAAGGGGAGGAGTTCATTTGTTAATTCTTATCATCTGACCTAAACACACTAGGAGTGGAGATTGGAGCATATAGAAAATTACCTCTATGCCATTCAAAACCAGCACAGGACACACTCAACATCACTACACTGATCATATTATAGAGACAGCTAATATGGACTATATATCACTATGGAGACATGACTATAGAGAGCTAATATGAACCACATTGGAAATCTGATTGAACTGTGTATTGCAATTGCTGTAGTTTACAAAAAAAAAAAAAAAACCTCTCATATTTGCATTGCATTATGTAGAATACTTTTTATTACTGCTAAATCAGAAATCTCCTGTAAAAACAACTATCTTTAACAAGTAAATTTGATATTAAGTATTATATCCTCCATGCATGGAATATAAAAACCTAGTCAGCGAGTATTAAACTGTCAGAAGGCAAGGAAAAGTAGATGGTAATATTAAAAAGGAGAATAGGCCAGCATTTTTTGAGATATTCTATATAATAAAATTATTAAACTACATTGTATATACTGGAAGAAAATTTTGTTCCAGTATTTTTTCAGGTTGTTGCACAGTAACAGGAGGAAAGTCTCAGAATGAACAAAATCACATTAAAATTATGAATTTAATATTTCAATACAGTTTAATTATAGGAAATTAATATTAAAATTATTTATGATAGTTTAATGGGCAGCCAGCAAGAATTCTAGCTATATTTTGTTTTCTTTCCTTATTTTGTTTACTCTTATTTATCCTAGTAAAACCAGATCATCTTTTATTGAGTAATAAATAAAATAATCATAAGCATTGTATGGAAACCATACAGGTGTAACAAAGTCCTCTCAGAGAGTACAGGAATATCTACTAAAGACAATTTTTCAAATGTTATAGCTCACAATACCTCATAAGTTCTTCAGTTTTAAGTCAATTCATTATCACCAGATAAAGTTTATGAAGCTCTCTTGTACTCAGATCTATCAGAAAGACTGTCTAGGGATTAATAAGCAGTGACCCCCAATGACATGTTATTGATTTCAAATTGAAACCTAATTCCTAACTCTACAAAAGAACTGTAGTCCTGTCTACCACTACTGTGTCTAAAAAGAAGTGTGAGTCCTGTAAATAAATTTATTTTCTTGGCTATTACACTTGATGAGCGGAAAAGTCCTTTGGACATCTTCAGGTTTGTCAGTATCAAATTTTGAAAAAGGTAACTCAAGATTCCCTTGAACTGCAAAGCAGAAATTAAGGGAATTAATTTATTTTTTTCTATGATACATACTCATTGCTATATTGTCATTTAGATATAAAAAAATTGGAATTAGGCAAATTCAAGTAATGTTTAAGAAGTTAGAACACATTTAGGCCTGAAGTGGGTACAAATCAAAAAAACTCCACTGTATATTCTGCCAACATTTTTCAATGCCTTCAAAGATTTATTTTCTCTTTTAATTGTTCCAGACATAATCCTATGCTGAGTGTTCATAAGTCCCTTCTGCTTCAGGAGAGTTTGAAGGTGAAGATGTTGAACCTCTGTCAGGATATGTCTCTCTAAGGTCTGGCAAACAGAGGAAGTTCTGCAGTTACAGGCATTTGATAAGGCTGAAGGAAGCAAATGCAGATATCAGTCAAACATCTTCCATACTACATACCTATGGAAAAGAACTCTCTACTGAAACTGTTGAATAATTTCTCTGATCTAAAGAAATCAAGATTTCAACTGTAGGACCAGAATTTCCTTCATCAAAACAAATCACAAATAAATCTCCCTATTTTTGTCATCTATTAACAAGCAAAATCCAGTTCAAGCAATCTGGAAATGGAACATGTATGCAGTGATTTCACAAAATCAAGTGTCAGTGGTGTTTTAAAAGACACAAGCAATAACTGCTATATGGACAGAGAGGAGAAAAACTCCATTCTCAGTAATGAACTTTTTCTAGGAATATGTTACTGAGCCAGGTGTAAGATAATATTTAAAAAAATACAAATTAAGATAATCAATGTCAATGTCTGAATAATGCTGTTCAAGACACTAGACAGTGCAAGAACAAATACTAGAACAACTGCAAGAAGAACACTAGAACAGGTAGTGAAATATCATAGCAACTTCATCACTAGGAAAAAATAGCCAAGACACTTGAGGATGCAGCACTGGCATCTAAAAGTTGTAGGAAGTATGTAAATATTGTTAAATGAATCTGAGGCTTTTGGAAAAAGAATATTACTGCAAAAAAGGTATGATCTAAAAATTGCTGAAATTAAATGCCTGAGAGTCCTGATCTGAAAAACCAGGAATCTTTCCCCAACTTTGTGCAGAGTTCACCTGTCATCTGCAGTTTATTCCCAAGTGGACTGAAATTACCTATTCCATACCTGTTCTTATCATGAGTATCAGCTGCTGCACACTCTTGTGCCTGTGCTAAAAGACAGATTAATGCAGTTATTTCCCTTCTAGAGTCTCTGAATGTATATGCTTCAGGGTTTCTAAGCAGAGAATTGGTTAGCAGAGAGCAGTTAAATATCTGGAAGAGCAGTAAGAGAACAGTATTTTTGTCATCTTGGTCCAGAAAAACCTGTCTTCAGGTACTGGTACACTAGATGAAGAGCCAACAAAGGTTCTTTAATACTAGTTTCTCAGCATAGTAAGGCAGATAAAAGTTGATCTATACATAAGTTGTAAAATCTGTAGAGAGTAAAGTATATAGCATGAAGAATCCAATGAAGGAAAAATTGGAATAGTGGTAAATACTCACAATGTTATTCAAAGAAGATAAAGTCTTGAACAAGGATCAAACCAAAAGCCACAGCAGGATTTTCAAATTTCTTTATTTAAATTTTTTTACCTTCTTTCAGAAAGCAAGTCTAAGGAATTTCATTGCTGACCATTCATTCCACTGAAAATGCAAAAAGAACAAATGATTACATAGCACTGTGTTAACAAATTTAATGAAATTCTTCTTTACCTGTTTTATAATTGCTGACCTATGATGCAATTTATTAATAACTAATTTTTTTTAATTTATTAATCACTAAAATTTTAATGTATCTGCTGTATTTAGCTTTTGATCAATACCATATCTTGTAACAGCCTTGACACAGGAAGACAGAGAAATTGCTCTGCAAACAACCTCTTAGCTAAGTCTCTGATAAGATTTATTTATTAAAAGTAGAAACTTCTGTCACAGTTGTCATTATTAATTATCAGATCTTGTTAGATAGTCTGTGCTATCATTTGGGACTCACCTTTGCTGATTTTACTTGTCTTGAATGATACTTGATTCATTGATCATTCCTTGCATTGTTTAAACATGTTCTAATTTGATCCCTTTATAATTATTATTACAGTCTCATCTCAGCCTCTTTTCTACATTCTCTCTCAGTACATGCACTCATTAACAGTCATTATGACAAGTTTTGGTCTCTGGTAACATTTTCAAACTGGCAACACATCATTTTATAGTTTAGTTTTGGGATTTTTGTTTTTCATTTTCCTTTACTTCCTTTTCCCACTTTGACTCTGAGAACAGCTGTTCGATGTGTAAAACTAATGAATGCTAATATTTTGATCTGCAATGTTTCCCAAAGAGATCTCACAGGTGTTGACACTGACATGACTGATGTCTGAAATCAAATGTCATCCCTAATGCTGAGGTGATGACACGTGGCTTTGCCCCACGAAAAACACCTTTCTTCAGTATTGCTCAAGGAAAGAGCTGATTCTTGGAGCTGACTAGTGAGCAGAATGTTTTCTTTTTTTATGATCAGGATATTTCACCAATCTTCTACAAAAAAACCAAACCATTAGAAGTATGCTCATATATATGCTCACCTGATATCCTTTTCAGCATTTTCACTTTCTAGAAAAAAATTCAATTTGATAATAATATAATCATTATTTGAATATTTTAATAAATTTGTATTATTAGTAGTAAAAAATAGCAGCATTTCATTTGAAATGGACTAGTAAAGTGAAGTAAGCAAAAAATATCTCTTTAGGGACAGAACTTGAAAAAAAAAAAAACTTATATTCACACAGGACGAATTGAAAACAAAGGCATGTAAAGGAACATATTTTGGAAACCATAAGGAACCACAGCCAGGTGACTCTTTTATTCTTATCAGAATAACATATAGACTTATTGTTCTAATTACTGGAGTAATACATGAAAATGTTCTGTCTCAAAGAGTTCTGACCCAGACATTATTGGTTTTGAACATCTTTTATCCCAATTTCACCATAATTTCCAGGCTTTTACAGACTGATGGCCTAAACATCTGTATCAACAGTCTTGATATAGTAGGATGTTTTGTAGCATTAATGTCAAACAGATGAAGGATATGAATGCATCCTGGACAGTGCCCAATATTCTTTAATTATCAGTAACAGACATTGCAGTGACATCTTCTGTTGGACATAGTGAGAATACAAAGACTTCAGAGTGACAAATATGGGAGCAATCATATAAATCAAGAAAAGGTAAAATCCCTCTTCCATCTACCTTTTTCATCTCCAAACACTCACATATTTGTGTCTCTTCAATGCTGTTGCTGCTTTATTGGCTGTTGGGATAACCCAAACACCAAGTGCCCCTGGCAGTTCGCTGGAGGAGCGGCATCACTCACGATCCTCAGCTGTCAGGGACTGAGCTGCCATATGGGAATGTTGCTGCTCATGTTTCCTACTGCCTCAATTCAACTTGGGTCTATAAGAGAGTGTCAGACATACTGTCATTACTATTTGCACCAGACCACCTCAGATCATATTTTTTTGGTGCTATTTCTCTCATCTGCTGTCATTGTGAACATTTGCCATTCAATTTCATTTGTGTCTCCATACTCAGAAAAACTGTAGTTTACACATCTTTCCCTTTTTTTACTGAAATGACTCACAACTTTTGAGAGTTTAGACTTTGAGTTCAGTGGTTTTGAAGCTGCAAACTAAAAAATGCAAAATCAATGAAAAGGACAAATTTAACACTGAGACGTAAAACTGAAGCAGTGTCTCTTGTGAATCACAACTAGAAAAAGAAAACAAACAACTAGATGAAAAAACTTAACAACTAACTAAACCATTCATGATAGCAAAAGGAATTAAATAAATACGTCAGTCCTGGTGAAATTGAAAGAGAGAATTAGACATAAAAGAATGAAAGAGATTTTTCAGAACACTGCAATAGCAGCAACTATATAAAATAAATGCAAGAGAAAACAAGTGAATTTATCCCTTTTTGACTCCCAAGTAGACTGCATTAAAAAAAACAAAACAAAACAAAACAAAAACCCAAAACCCCAAGAAAATTACTTTATTGCACCGTAATTCAAAGTTAGACTGAATCATCACATTACTTTTTGTCAAATTACAAAAACCAATTCAAACTTAATAAAGCCCATTTCTTGTATTAGAAGAACATATTGACTCATTCACCTTCTTTTCTTAAAACTTTTTTTTACAGAGTATTATTATAACCCTCCTCTCCCGAATTCTCATATGGAGAGATGTTCTTCCTGTGGAAATATGCTCCAGGTCTTCCATTGAGAGGACTGGCACAATTCGCATAGCAGCCATATGCTTCTTGTAACTTTTACAGGCAATTAAGTCTCCATCCTTCTTTTTTATCTTCTTCTTCTCTTTATACAAAGAATGACATGGCTTGTTTTGCTAAATTATAGCTTGTCAGCATGCTTTGTAACAGCAAAGAATGCTTGAAGAGACAGACAAAATACACAGGCCTAGCTTTTCTTATCAGATTCAAGTCACCTTTTTTATTATATATAAAATATATATATATAATATATATATATGTAATATATATATATAATATATAATATATAATATATAATATATAATATATAATATATAATATATAATATATAATATATATTATATAATTATACTTTTACTTATTTTATTATATATTGCTATAAATTTATATATTATATATTTTATAAATTTTATATATATTTATATATAACTTATTAATTAAATAAATATATGATTATTTTTAAAATTAACTGATACTTTGGTTGAATATATTCTTGGTACAAAATGCAGTCAAAGAACAGTGATTTGAATTGAGAGATTTTTTCAGAACCATTGTTGAGTACACTCTGCTCTTAATATTTTTGCTTTTCAGTTCTAATATATTATAATTTGTGTTAAAATATTTTATGTCATAAATATAGAGTTATTATATACTATTGTTTTCCCGGTGTTTCTAAAAAATATTTATATAATGTACTTTGTGCCTTGCAGCAAAGAGATATTGATTTTAAACAGATGGAAAACTCCAGAAAGGCTGATTCTCAATGTTTTCTTAACTTCTGTTTGCATAAAAAATGACAGAAAGATCAATAAGTAAATTAAAGTACAGCAGTTTTCAAGGTGGATGTCTCAATTTTTCCAGGGGAATCTGACTGGTATGCTTCACCAATATTCTGTGTTCTGTTCAGATTAATCAGATCATAATAAAACAATGGCAGCTCTTTAAAAGCAGTCTGATTTTTTGATAAGAGTTTTAGTATATTTTTGGAATTTAGGGAAGATAAAATTAGAATTAGTGTACCTAGAAATACGGGAATAACTGTCTTCATGCTCTAGAGTTAGGAATATGAAAGACAGAATATTTGTTTGTTTTTACCTTTAGAGTGGCTGGCTTTTGATATTATGCTGTTGGCAGCCACTTCAGATAATTTAGCATTTCCCGATGTTGAGAAGAATTTTAAGTGCCATCTGAGAATAATATGTGAAGTTTCTTTTACAGCACTTTTTGATTCTATTAATATTTTTGTAACAAAACTTCAACCAATTGATTTTTATATTTAAATCGTGGTTTGTCACTAGATGCAGTTTCATCTATAAACTGTTCTATTAATTTGAGATCAATCCCTGATATTTGAGTTTACTCTAATTTTAGACTTTATTCAATTTTGCCAAAATTTTCAAGTTTCCATTTGAAAACAATGTTTCTGGATTCTGACCATTAAAAAAAAGCCATTTTTTTTTGAGTTATGAGCAGAATAATCTTTCTGTTCACAGAAGTCCAGCAATCAAAAAAAAGAGAAAAAAACTGTTTTTTTGTTTTGTTCTGAAACAGAAGCAGATTCTTAAGTTCTTTTAAAAGATAGGTACAATTCTATCAATGAAAAGTCTCTACACTCTGTTGCCATGCACTTCCTACTCCTTTAGGTGCTTGCTCTGGTACTGTATACTTGGGACAAAAAAGAATGAGGTTATTTTGTAATAAAAACCCCAAACTGTAAAAGATCCTTAAATTTCAAAGCATCAGTTCTAGAACAAACTCTTTCTGACTCTCAGCAAAAGACCAGATGATGAGTGGATGGATGAGAAGGAAGAAAGCAAAGACCTGTGGGTGGAATCTGTTACTGAAATAATTAAAAAATCTCCCTAGGTACTTCCAAGACATTGTGACAATTGCCAAGTATTTTCTTTCATTAATCAATTGGTAATTCTGTAATTTCTCTGAATGTTTTTCTCACCCTAGTATAACCAGGACTTCATTTCACCACAATGGAAGAATATTAGTGGGTTTTTATAATGTAAACTTTCAATATCTACAGGTCATCCCCTCTCCCATTCTCATGTTAATTTGTTTTCTGTACACTGTCCAATTTTTTTAACTTTTTCTGAAATACAGACTCCAGAGGTATTCTATCTAGATCACCCAGTCTAAGTCATGTAACTAATGTGCATGACATCAGTAGATTGTATGTTCAGGATTTCCTTTCTCTTTACGTATTGATGAGAGATGAAACTACTGATTATTTTCTGCTTAACAGTAAGTGTGCATACAGATCCACATAAGAAATATATGACTGAAATCGTAATTAATTTACCCATATAAGACAAAAACTAATTGTTTACAAAACAATAAGGCATAAATATTTCACTACAAGTGAAATTCTTTCTTAGAAAATTTTTGTCTCATGACACATAGTAGAAAATGGTTATGTTTTTCTCTCAACCCATTATAAGTATAGTGTAAATGAGCTGTTTTCAAGATCTGCGCACTAGACTTATGATAGTGAAACAACGAGAATTTTGTGATTTTGCATTTCAAAAGTTACAAATTTTGCAAAATTCAAACCATATTTGGTAGCTGCAATTCATTTAGAGGAATATTAATGCTAGTGAAAAGTCAATATTAAACCAGTCATTACTATCTCTCATAGAACCCTTCTGGAAAAAATGTCCAGCACACAGCTGGATAAAATGGGTGAGCAACTGGCTCACAGGTGAGGCACAAAGGGTTACAGTGAATGAGGTGACATCAGGGTGGTGACCTGTCACTAGTGGGGTTCCACAGGGCTCCATCCTTGGCCCTGTGCTCTTCAACAGCTTCATAAATGCCTTGGGCATAGGACTGGGAAGGACTGAGAAAGTTTGCAGACAATACAAAAATGAGACGAGTTGTTGACTCCTTTAAAGTCAGGGAGGCCTTGCAAGGAGTCCTCAAAAGATCAGGGGGCTGAGCAATCACCAGCAATATGAAGATCAACAAGGAAAAGTGCTGGATTCTGCACTGAGGATGGGACAGCCCTGGACGTACAGACTGGGGAATGAGATAGCGGAAAGCAGTGCCACAGAAAGAGACCTGGGGGTCCTGGTCAGTGGAAAGTTGAATGTGCATCAGCAGTGTCCTGGCAGCCAGAATGACCAACTCTGCCTGCAGGGCATCAGCATCACCAGCTGGGCAAGGGAGGGGATTGTCCTGCTCTGCTGTGTGCTGGGGCAGCATCCCCTTGAGTCCTGGGGTCAGTTTTGGGCATCACAATATAAAAAACATATAAACCTCTTGTATATCTAAAGGAGACCAATGAAAATGATGAAGGACCTTGAGGGGAAATCATATGAGGAGCAGCTGAGGTCGCTCAGGAAGAGGAGATTGAAGGGAGTTCTCATTGCAGTTACAATTTCCTCATGAGGGGAAGAGGAGGAGCAGGCAGTGATCTCTGCTGTGTGGTTACCAGTGACAGGACCCGAGGGAATGGGCTGAAGCTGTGTCAGGGGAGGTTTGGGTTGGATATTAGCAAAAGGTTCTTCACCAGAGGGATATTGGGAACTGGAACAGGCTCCCCAGGGAAGTGGTCACAACATCACTGACAGTTCAAGAAATATTTGGACAACACTCTTGGTCAATGTTGGTGTGAGGATGGTAAAATAGAGGGACAGGAGTTGGACCTGATGATCCTTGTGGGTCCCCTCCAACCCAGAATATTCTGTGATTCTGTCAGACCCACTTGAATTTTAAATCCGTTCATAATATCAAGCCCAAGAAAGCATAAAAATAGATCCTTTCCCTGTAAGTAATAGCGGAAAATGCTGGTGAGTTTTGAGTGAGCAGATTAGAACACACAACTGCAGAATAGAACAACTTCATGTTTACTGAGGATCTCATGCAGTAAAGTTACCATTAAGATTATAGTAGAATTCTATATAACATCATATTCTTGTATGATTTAAAAAAATTCTTTCTTCCTACCTTCTGTGGTGCACATAATCAGAAAAATTGTTTTCTGTTATGTAAAACATTCAGGTGGTAATTTCTGAAGGGACTGAAGGGAATAGTGCAGAAAAACCCCAATACAGCCATGATTCTGAATCTACCAGCTCTTTCAAAACTGTACAGATGAAAAACCAGAGAGGTGTTTGTGCTTTCATAACAAAGAATGTGTACTTCATCCTCAAAGTGTAAGGATAGAAGGTTTTACTATTTAGAGAAACTTTCAGGGACTTCTCTAAGCCCAGTTTGTGTTCTCAGTCTTGGTTCAGCAGGTAAAAAGTATCACTTTAAAGAAAAACTTTTAAATGCAATCCTAGAACATCTTTGGAAATGTCAACTTAAGACTTTAACCTCATGACTTCAAAACTCAAAGCGAGTAGGTACTGAACTGTCACTAAGAGTGTAAATACAGGAGAGAAGACACTAAAAATCCAGGATAAGAACCCTTGCCAACCACATGCTTCCTTGAATTATACATTAAAACAGCTTAGACTATAAGAGTATCATCTTGTGAGTAGCAAGGTTGAAAAAACTACAGAGCAAAGCACATCACTTCTGACACCTAAGTTGCAAATGAGATGACAGTCATAAATTGATTTCAGAAAAAAAGGACTAAAGTTACTATCTGTTCACTCGTTAAAATTCCCTCCACTTTAATAATCAGGATTACCTGATATTCTGAGACCTGCAAGAGGTAACACCCTTTGGAAAAGTGCATCAGAAATGTAGGCAAATCTAACATGCACAGTGAAAGCAATGATGTGTAATTAGAGTATGAAGTTAAAATTTTGTCTCTTCTTAACTTTTCTCAAAATATGAAATATATTAATTTTCTTCGAGGTTAGTAAGGCATTGCACAAATTCAATAGCTCTTACAATTACTCCAAGGGAGTATACTAATTAGCAATTTCTAGGAGAAATATATCCTGAATCAATTTTACTCCTTTAATAAATTTCCAAACAAAAGACTCCACATTTTAACATCATTCTTAATAGAAAAGGATAGTTGGAACCGTTAGTCTTCCCTTTCCAGGGACTGTTTCTGTAATGGAATTTCTCTGCCTGCTTTTTCTTTTCTGCACACACACTGCACACAAATATTATACAAAAAAGAAGATAATGATTTTGAACAGAAAAACATTATTATTGCACTTTATTGTTTATTGGGGTTGTGATAGACAAAAATGGTGTATGTGGTTTGCAAATACAAATGATAAAAAGCTGGAAATATTTAGCAGGATGATTTTTAATATTTAGACAGAAAAGTAAGTGTTGCCCCTGTGTTCAAAAATCTGGTAAAATGAATAAACAAAACTAAGTAATTCTATATATAAGTTTGTTAATCAGAACAAACTCACGTTATTTTACAAAATTTTGCTGATTATACATATCTTATGCTATCATTGCTAACAGCGTAAGAGTAATCATGCTTTTAAATATATTAATTTCCTTGAATTATTTTACTTTTTTGGATAATTATATGGGATTTTAAAAATAATAATAAACCATATAACTCAACTTTTGAATTTATAGCTGTCCACAAGATACATGCGAGTAAAATTAACTACAATTATCAGAGTGGCTGGAAAGATGCCTGTTGGAAAAGGAGCTGGGGGTGCTGATCCACAGCCTGTTGACTATGAGCCAGTGTGTGCCCAGGTGGCCAAGAAGGCCAATGGCATCTGGCCTGCATCAAAAATAACGTGCCCAGCAGGACCAGGGCAGTGGTTGTCCCGCTGTACTTGGCACTGTTGAGGCCACACCCTAAATCCCGTGTTCAGGAATTTGGGCTCCTCAGCGCAAGAAAGACATTGAGGGGCTGGAGAGGATCCAGAGAAGGGAGCTGGGGAAAGGTCGGAGCACCAAGCTTACAGCTGAGGGAGCTGAGGGTGCTCAGCCTGAAGAAAAGGAGGCTCAGGGGGACTTTATCTCCTCTACAACACCAGAAAGTAAGGTCTGGTGAGGCGGCGATTGGTGCCTTCTCCCCAGGAGCAAGAGATAGGACAAGAGAGAGAAGCCTCGAGTTGGGCCAAGAGAGGGAAAATTTCCTTACTGAAGGGGCAGTCAAGCATTGGAACAGGCTGTCCAGGGAACTGGCTGAGTGCTGAAGGTATTTAAAAATGTGCAGATTTTTAAATGGCACTTAAGGACATGGTTAGTGGCAGGCTTGGCAGTGCTTTTCTAATGGTTGGACCTGATGATCTTACATGGAAAAAATAGTAAAATGTTTCCATCATGACTGTCCTGAGATAGTGAGAAAAATAAAGTAGATTTTATCAGATGCTATTGGATTAAAAAGGATGAAATTCACATGTAATACCACTATCTTTTGTTGTCTTTAAAACACAAAACAAAGTTTTCATGTTTACATCTAAATTAACCTGGCATTTGCTGGGTGGCTGTTTTTGGTATTGAAAAATGCCTCATTGTTTTCCTAGGATTGATATCAGCTATTTCTTGGTCTAATATAAGCAGTAAAACCTGTAAGTATGGGATTTTTCTAAGGACATTTTCATCTCATTTGCTTTGCAGATAGTCCAGAGCTTTTGAAGACAAAACAGATTTAACTTACTTAGGTTAGCATTGATTTTAAAACCACTCCTGCATCAAACTATTGTCTCATGTATTGTTGTTGCTGTAGAAAAGCAATAAATGTATTCAGCAGTTATGTTTATTATAGTTGTTATATTTATCATTTAAAATTACTAATTTTTTTTTTCCTCCTACAAAATACTGTGGGATTATTTTAATGCTACAAAGTTCTGACAAATATTAGCAGGTTAAGATACTCTTAGCACCTGTCATACCGGTATTTCAATTCACAGAAATATACCAAAGGAATATAACTTGTTTGTTTCAGCAGAATAAGTTTTTTCAAATGTTAAGACTTTCCAGGTTTACATTTTAATGGTTAAAACTAAACTTTCAACACAGGCTTGGTGAAATTAGTGAACAATATAAATTAATCTTTTGTAGTAGGCTAAATTACTTGAGAAAAATGTGATATACCTGCAAACCTGACCTGCAACTCTTCATATCTTCTAGAAATTGCATAGTTTCCCAGGCCACAGAGCGCCCTACAAATTAATTTTGATTTTGATAGTAGTTTACACAAAGTATTTAGACACATAGTTATCAAGAGACTAAAGTAATGTCATGGTGAGCGATCTTGAAATAATCTGAACTGTAGAGCTAAAGAAAATGAAAGAAACATGGGGGGTTGGGGAGATCTTAAGGAGTTATCACTCAGAAAGGAAATTTTGAAATTACTGTAGGCAAACCATCTGAAAACATCTCTCAAAGTTACTACTCCATATAATAGATGCATTATAACGGGTCTCATAATAGGATTCTGAGAAAGTCAAGGAAGTGTGATAAGAAATATGGAATTGTTTTGAAGCAAATGAGACTGAAATAGTAGGACAAAGTAGTAGATGATGGCTACTAGAGAAGTGAATAAACAAGGAGTAATCTGCTATAAGTGAATAGATTTTGACTATTTATAATTTTCTGCAGCAGTTGAATTAGACCGTATTCAGTGAAATAAATATTTCAAACAGGAAGCTTCAAAGCTTGCAAGACAAGCACTTCTCATGCTCATAAATTGTAGAAGTCTATCACTATAGTCTCTCACTATATTATCTATAGGATGCTGTACAGACCAGAAGTATAAATGTGTTCCAGACAGTATATTCAATTAACCCAAACTAATATAATCTGCAGAATGAAACTGTTTTTTTCAGATATTATCTCAATTTCAGCATTCTGTTGAAACACATGACATCATCCAAATACGCTTTCTCAAGAAACAGGTGCCCCCTAAAATAACAGAGATAGCATCTGAACAAGAGGGACTTCTGTTTTAACTAGTATTAAGTTCTTCCTAATCACTAAATTAGACAACAAGGCGATTTTTGTCATGTAAGTATGGAAAGTTATTGCACAGCTGCAAGAAAGTGTTTGGTTATTACTTACTATTGACACTTAATGGAGACTTTTTTCCTCTCAGAATAAAAACAGCTTTGTTCAGAAATGTTGTCATCAGCCGCATCCAATATAGGAACTTAGGGGGCTGGGCTCATGTAGGAAAGTTGTAAAGACAGGGAGGAGTGCAAGGACGGGACGGTGGCGCAGGGCAGGCAGGGCTGTGCTGCCCTGAGAGAGAAGCAGAGCGGAGCAGGACGGCCACAGCCGCCACAATCAGCACTGGACAGAGGGAGGTGATGAGCGAGGTCAGGGAACGTCTGGGGAGCAGAGCAAACATCAGGGGGGCAGAGCAGGGCTGAGCCAGGGGACACCACGGCAGGGCTCAGGCAGGGATGTGACATTCACATCTGAGCTTAACTCCAGCCTCTGAACACTGGGACAGGTAGGGATATGTGTAAGGGGGAGAGTGTTCCTCCTAGAAAGGGGTCAGGGGAGACTGACTGGGGCCATTTCCCAGTTACTCCTAGTTACTCTGTGTGGATAAAGAGTATTTATTATTTTTATATAATTTATACCATTTATACATCCAATTTTGCCATCAGCAAGTTGCAAGTTTCAAGTTTCTGAGTCGTCATAGTTCTTGTGACTGATAACATTTTTCTGGAAGAAATTTTTTCACTTAAATGTATGTATTATGTAAAGGAAACACATTTAGCAATTTTTCCTTTAGTCTTCTGATTTTCCCTATCCTTTTATGTCAGTAACTTCATTTCATAAAGAACTATTTATTTTTAAGATACCAATGAAGAAAAACACAGTAGGTGAAGCCATCATATGGGCAATATCTGTAAGAGTTCTGGCATACACTGTGCACTTCTATGCACTCATGGAAGCCAGATATAATTAATATTAATCAAATAATTAATTCAGCCTTCATTCTCTTGTCATAAGATCCCACGACCTGTCATGAACATTAGAATAATCAGTTAATTCTGTTAAGATGTGCTGAAATTTTACTTTAGGAGCACACCACGTCCCTTGCTTAGTTAATTCTTTCGCTCAGCTCTTCATAACCCCTACATGCTGAATTAGCTTAGTTTTCTATGGTAAGACTTGTCTTTTTCTGCAGTTCTACCTCTGAAGTTGCTAAAAGGTCACCTAATGATTCTCACAGCACAGAAGCACAATATCTTATATGAAAAAAAAAATGAAATCATAGCTGGATTTTTTTTTTTTTGCTTGTATTTCATCACTTCTCAGGAAATCCTTTTTGTCACTGCAGCAACAGTTTTTAAGTTCCACATTGTGAAGACAAACTATGCCCATGAGAAGTTTCCCAGAATGTGCCACTGTTTGCTGCTGGGCCAACATCTCAGAGCCTGTTTCTCAGCGTGGCTGGTGAGCAGTAGCTGGGGGCATTCCTGTCCTGCTGGCAGCCACCGGCACAGGCTCCCAGGCAATCTGCAATGGCCACCACAGCCAGGGCCAAACCCCTGCCCATGGGGTTTGTCCTACTTTTTGTGGAGATGTTGGCCCTTGTTTCCTCCCAGAAAATGTGTTATTTGCAATGCAGGCTCAGCCTTACCTGGAGGGCATGGAGCTGTGGCAGCCTTGTCTCTGCTGGATGCTTTCTGTTGGCCAATTTAACAAGTGCCTCTAAAAGAGACTTCTCAGCCTGTGATGAAAAACGCTTTAAAAATATGCTGAAGGGATCATACACTAAATTTTAACTAGTTTATGTAACATTATACACACACAGAAACTAGAACTCTTTGATTTCTTTTTGATTGATTGTTGCTAGAGAAGGTATTTTGCAGTTCTCCCATTTTAACTTTCTCAGATTCACCCTCTAGTGCCTTTCCTATGGTGGCTAACATTGGAGCTTCTGATGACCACATTTGAATGAAAAATGTTATCCATAGAACAAATATTGTGCAAGGAGTACCAACAATCTTGGATTCAGTTGTATGTACTAGGAGAGAAGAGTTTACTCCTATATACCATATGCTATCTCAATAGTTGCTCCTCTCACACTTTTGAGACTGTGTAATTTAAAGGCTTTGTTCAGAGAGGTCTGGCTCCCTGTTTTTGTGGTCTGACACTGCTCTTTCTGATAGCAGTGAGAACCTCTCTTATATTTTAAATATATTTCTTTCTCTCACTTTGCACTATTTTATTTTCTTAGGAATGGAATACAGCTTTCTCTAAGCTTGACCTTTGGATTAAAACAAAAGTTTTGGAAAAGTATTTTCAGTTACAGTATTAGACTGTACATACCTGAACTATCTACTATATACTGTAGATATTTGAACTATCTTAAATGTATTTAGGCTAGGCATTTGTACTGTATTCATCTGGTAATTTAATTATTTGATGTCTAAATGATACCAGTTGTACTATGACCAAAATGTTAAAAGGTTGCATTCAGACAGCCAGCTGGTGATGCCTTAGCTTTTATCTTCATTCTGTTGATAAAAAAACCCTGTAGTTATATGACTTATGCAAAGAATCCCAGAATCATCATAGAATCACAGAACCATAGAATCATTTGAGTTGGAAGAGACCTTAAAGAGCAAATAGTTCCAATCTCGTGCCATAGGCAGGAGCACCTTCCACTAGACCAGGTTACTCTAAGCCTCACCCAGTCTGGCTTGAACTCTTCCAGGGCTGGATGCAGCATCCATCATTTCTCTGGGAAACTTGTTCCATTGCCTCACCACCCTGAGACTGAAGAATTTCTTCATAATATCACACCTCAACACCTCAACAAAGCCTCTTCCAGTTTACAGCCATTCCCTCTTGTCCTATCACTACATCCTTCTGTAAAAAAACCCTCTCCAGCTTTCTTGTAGCTCCTTTTACTACTGGAAGGTGCTACTAGGATTCCCTGGAGCCTCCTCTTCTCCAGGATGGACAATCTGAATGCTCTCAGCCTGTCTTGATAGGAGAGATCCTCCAGCCTTCTGAGCAAATACATCTCAATTACTATAATTAGTAGTAGTAGTAGGAAGAGAATAACGTAAAAATGGCTTTCAGAATTAATGATACTAAAAATACTGCTTAATAAATTTCATTGAGATTTAATGAGTATAAACTTCATTGAGATTTATATGAATTTATATTTCTTTTTCAAGGTGATACTTTTTCTTTGTAGAGAGGATAAAAATAAAATAATGACACACAGTTTATCCCATCCACGGGAATTCCATTCCAACTGTTGCAAACAAATAGCTTTTTACATAACTGATCAAAGTAATTTTAAAATGACCAAGCAGGATTTGTTTTCCAAAGGGTTTATAGCCCCAAACATGAAATAAAATTTAGTACAAGGAAATAAAGCACAACCTAACTGACATCAAGACATAACTGGAAAGAAGAATTTTCTCATCAGTTTCTCTTTTGGGGATTTTTAATTCCACCACATATTCTGTATGTGTGTGCATTGATTGTAATTATTTTTGTCTTCTGTCTTGATTACCCTTTTCCTACTTTTATTGATATTTTCATGTTGCTGGTTGATGAAACTTCTTTTAATCTGAAGCTACCCTGGATGGCAACTGGAAGAGGAGTACAAGGTAAGGAGGAAGAAGAAAGGGCAGGAGTGCATTGGAAAGGAAGATGTAGATCATTCAAAATTGCATATATATCTATAAAAGCCAAAAAATTGGCAGAGTCTGACTTCTAGAAATAGTAGACTGATTGTTGACTCATTAGAAAGGAAATATTCCATGGTATTTCATTACTTTCTTCTTGTTATTTTACTGTGCTTTCCTTCCAAATAATTCTCTTTATGTTTTCTGCCTGAGACCAGTATTCCTGTCAATACTAATGGTCTTACTGAATTGTTTCTTTCAAGATAGAGTTTAATCATATGCATCCATAAATTTTGGCTGCAGTTCTGTCAATTTACAAAGGATCTAAAAATGCTTTTTTTCTGATCCTGTAAAAGGGCAAACAATGAGAGGCAATTTAATTTTCTCATTCAGAAGCTGAAACATGATTTCAGCCAGTTCTTACACCCCCACAAAAAAACAAACAAACAAACAAACGAAAAAAAAACCCCAAAAAACCTAAAACCTCTTGGCTTTCTACCAAAGCTGCAGTCCTGGTACTTTTTGGGATGTCCTCTGCCTTTCTGTTCAGGTGCTTTTCTGGTGCCCTTCACAGATGGTAACAATACCAGTCTGGGATGGAAATACACCTCTGTAAAAATTATTGGCCTATCTTTACTGAGCAAATTCAATACCTTCTGCAGTTTATTCTTTGTTAGAACTATATATTACATCAGAGAGTGTGATTTCTCACTATCAAAGCCTTTCCCATCAAGAGGAAAGCCCCATGCAGCCAATGGCTCAATAGTTAGTATTTTAGCCCTCCAGCTGCTTTGTCTCATTCGAAGGGCTTTTTTTGGAAAGAAGCACGATGATCCACATTTCCTGTTAGTGTCCTAACATTCAAGTAGAAGGTGCAACTTTTCATTTTTTCTTTTACTTAAATAGGTGTTAATTCAATGTGTCACAGAGGAAAAAAGTATTCTTAGAACACATTATCCTGTTGTAGGAAGACCTGCAGAATTCAGTCAATCAGTCCCCATAATCTAAGGAGACATGAAATGAAAAAAATGCATATTCACAAAAGTATTATTTTGAGTGATTGGTATTTTTCAAAAGAACAAAAAAAAAAGTAGAGCATTCAAGTGCAGCTTTATCTTAGATTGTTTTCCCACTTGCCATAAACTGTATAAAGATGCCCTTCCTTGAACTTTAATTTGCAGAATTTTGTATATATGAATATATATCTTGTAAGCAAAGAGTGCAAGACATAGCCACTAGTGAACTCATATAAATATGTAGCCAGATTAATGTTAATGACTTCTCTGTTGTGTATGCATTTGGATAACAATTTGCATAGTTAATCTTATGTAGATAAAGTATGGGCTTGCAGTTTTATTATTTCCATAATATGCTTCTTTAAAAAGTCTAAGTAAGAGCTGTAACCATCACTGAATAAGTAATTTCTAAGGTTACAAGAGTATCTACTATTAATAACATGCCATGAAAGGTCTGCAAGGAAAGCAGATAATTCAGATGATTTTTAGATTCAATTGAACAGCCATTTGTAAGAGGTTTGTTTTCTTCTGTTGTATTGTTATTCAATTTTTCCATAGCTGTCAGATAAAGTTTCTTGTTCCATTGTGCTGATATGCGTTAATGAGTTTACAGGTGTAGAGATTTCAGCTTCGCCTTATAATAACATTTAATTTTAAAAGTGTTCTGGATTTTTTCGGATTAATATTTCATATATTCTCCAGTATCTGCCCTATGGATTTATTTGTTACCACAAATGTAACTAAAAATGTATTTGAACATGTACGTTGACATAATAAAGAATTTTCTAGCATAATTTCCATGCCATCCTGGTAAAAACAGCTGACATAGAAAAACATTTATAAACTAATTAGTCCTTTACTTCCAATTCCTCTGAATTTTTCTGGTTTTAATAGATGTAGGAGGAAAGCAAGAAGCTCAAGAAACAGTTGTATTTTCTGATTTGATCTGCTTGTGTTTGGTTTTGGTGTATTTGAATAATACAGTTAGTTTCTTCTAATTAGCATCTGATTGTGACACAACTCTGTTGTGTCACAGTAACACCATTGTAGCTGTGGTGTAATGAACTTCTAATAAAATTATGTGTCTTCCTAGTACAACTTTACTCCAAAAAATGCGTGCAGACTGCAATATTTTTTCTTGCCCACAGTCATTGTGAGGATGGTTGTACCTCATTTCAGAAGGAAGGTCTCAGATTTAGGTGCAGTAATTTCACAATAGCCTTCTCAGATCTAGAATCTTACAATCAGAGAATCATCAATCATTTTAATAAATATCTTAGTAGATGGATATGTATATAGAAATCACATCAAAACTTATAAAAATAATTAGTACAGAAGTCTTAAAAATATTTGGCAAATGTTAATTTGACAGTTTATGATATATGCACTTAAGCAGATTGAAATGTCCACAGAAGTCAGAAATCCTCTGATCACTATATATATGTATAAATAAAATCACTTCTTTCCTTCATACAGTAGCTTTTTGATGTTTAATCTGTTATCCCCAAACTGATTTCAAGAATTTGTGTTTCAGTAAAGAACTACTTCCAGAAAGAATGTCAATCTTCATTTCAAGGCCCTGGAAAACAGAAGATAAAACACCTTGTTTAATTTGTTCTGGTGTTGTATGCAGTGGTAAGGTCTGAATCCTTCATGACATGAGTACTACCCTTGAATACTCATACACAAGAGATCTCTGATATCTCACTGTGAAGAATCACTTTTTCTAACAGCAGAGCTGTAAATCCCACAGGGAGTTGTAAAAGGAGTCTGTCATTCATTCTGAACATGAATGCTTTATTCAGTGGAGAGGCTGGTCATTTCCTGCCTTTTTGAACATAGATGTTTAAATCAACCAAAGATTTTTTGAAAACTCAAATTTCTTCCCCAGATGCACAAGTGAGGTAGCTACGTAATGGCAGCTGGAAGATTACAGAAGGTACATGACACCAGCAACCAGAGCAAAGCGTGAAAGGTTAAACTACCCAGCAACTTTTAATGCATAAATCTGTGTGGAAATCAAAAGGACTATTCCAATCAGACTGTGTATTTCTTACTCTGTATTTCTGAACTTATTCACCTTCTATTTCACAGCTTCCCTGTCACACAGGCATGTTTTATAAGCCTAGAAGAAGAAGAAGGGATGAATAAAGCAGATGCATTTTTTTACTTCAGAGAGAGACAAATATCCCATCTGTTTCATAGAAGGCTAAGTAGATTTTTTTTCTGAAAACTACCTACTAGGCAAATGTCTGCTTCACTTTTATTTTCGCTCTTGACTACATATCCACTTCAAATTCAGAATGCTTTTCTTTCAACTTATTTTCCCTTAAGGTGTTGAAAGGTGTGAATATGTAATCAATGCCAGTAATTATGTAGAACATTCTTTTCACAGAATTTTTGTGAAGAAGCAGCAAAACTGTGTTTCCAAAAAGTGCAAGTGCATACAATAGCATTAACTTTATTTTACTCAGTTATTTCTTCCCAAACTTGTCACATATCCAATAAACAAAAAGTGCCTAAGTGCTGATGAGTTGTTTTCTTTTACTGAGAAGGAAAACAAAACAAAACAGAACCCAGAGCTACTATAAAACATTCCCAGCACACAAGCAGTTCCTGAATTGGGTCGAATATTTCAAGCACAATAAAGTGGTTGAATGCTTACTATTTACAGCTGCAAAGGGCTACTACAGAACCTCCAGAAATCGCTTCTACTTCAGAGAACTAACCTTAGAGGAATTTGCAAAAGGATTTGGAAGTGCCAGTTCACATAAGATACCAGGTACAAGGAGGATTGACTTTCTCCACATTATTTTGCATGGCTCCATGGTATCCAAACCCTTTTTTGCATTCTAACATATTTAGAATTTTTTTTTTTTTAATTTGATGACGATAGAATTACTGAAAACTTGGAAAGAGCATTTTTAAGTCTCTGGAGCATACTATCTGGAGTTTACCTTTCTGGGCTTTACTTCTGCCACAGAGTCTTTCGGGAAAAGACACGCGTTTACAAATTGTCTCATTCTCTCTGTTTAAAAGTAAGGTTGGTGGTTATCTACTTTTTTTAAAATACATAATTAGTTTCTTTAAATAAATAAAAACACCCCATTTTTCTTTCAAAGTAGAATTACAGAAACATTGGCTAAGCCCAGAACCCCCTGACCAAATAATTAAAAGAATTATTAAGAATCAAAATGGATTGTAAAAGCAAAATGACCACACTTCTCCAATCAATATATTCCTGACACAAATTATGAAACAAACTTTCATTTAGGGACATTTTTATCACTCTCTTCCACTTCCTGAAGGGTGGCTGTGGTGAGCTGGGGGTCAGTCTCTTTCTCCAGGCAACAACAGACAGAACAAGAGGACACAGTCTCAAGCTGCGCCAAGGGAGATACAGGCTAGAATTAAGGAGGAAGTACTTTACAGAAAGAGTGGTCAAATACTGGAATCATCTACCCAGGGAGGTGGCAGAGTCACCATCCCTGGATGTGTTTAAAAAAGACTGGATGTGGCACTTAGTGCCATGATCTAGTTGAGGTGTTAGAACATGGGTTGGACTCGATGATCTTAAAGGTCTCTTCCAACCTAGAATTTCTGTGATTCTGTGATTCATTTAAGTAACTATTATTATCTGTATTTCCTGTTAAACTTTCTTAAAAGTTCTGAAATTCTTTTCTCTTTTTTATAACATACACCACAAAAAACCTATTTATTTATGAGCTTACTGATCCTGACATATTTTGCAGAACAGAGAGTTTTATATTGTTTTTTGGTGGCATTTTCAATTTTTCATAGCAATCAAATAATTTTTTTGCTGCATATCATTATGGTCCATCACTTTAGGGAGAGCATGAAAACATTTTCCAACATCAAAAGTTAGGCATTATTAGGAAAAGTCATCAAATTAGCTCTATATTTCAAAAGAGCAATGTGAACATCTGAAATTTTGCTCTAACTTTCCTGTTAGGTGACGATTTTGTTCCTTTTAAACCATACTGCAAGCCATCTGGGGCCAATGGAGGCCTTTTATTTGACTTTAACCTGTCTAAGATGAGGATTTGAAAGAGGTAAATAAGGTACATAACAGTTAAGGTAAAATTTCTCAGAGATACTCTGGAAATATAAAAATGCATGAGAGAAAAATAACGGAAGAAAATTGTTCCCTTCTGGTAGTGAGCAAACCACTGACATTTGCATGCTTCCTTGTGCACTCTTTAATATTGCCATGGCAGTTTCAGTATTCAGTTTCATAAGGTTTTTGCTTTCATATAAGAATTTCAATGCCTTTATAAAAGAGTGTACTGACCATTCTGTACTGAGAAGTAGCTCATCCATATAATTGGAAACTTCAAGCAGTTTTATTAAAGAAAATGTTCTTACTGAAGAAGACCAATGCACTAGAGTTAAATTCAACTCCTATGACTTAGGAAGCAAATTTTTAAGATCTTGGCTCTCTGCTGTCCCTTCAAGTGTAACTACATAGAACTTCCTATGCATACATAAAAGATGATCACGCTGAGACAAACTAAAGATTTATCTGGCACAGCAACCTGTCCATGCAGTGGCCAACAAAAAATGCTTAGGGAAAAACTTTTCAAGATAAGCAAATATGGATTCTCATTTTCTGGGAGCTAGAGGTTTTAGAAGTGTATTTAATACCCTTTTTAATTCTCAGTTCTGTCCCCTAAATATAAAAAATTAAGATTATTTTTCCTGTTATAAACTTCTTTCATGACAAAACAGAGATATCCTGATGCATACAACCAATCAATTTCAATACTGGTGTGCATATATTAGCATTTGGAAGTATTCATGCAGGTGTTTTTATGTGGAAACTGGGGCCAACTCTCCACTGGTAACCAGGACCTAGAAGTGTATTCCTAAGTGACTACTCACTTATAAATTCAGGTATAAATGAAAAAGAGAAGATTTATTAGCAGTCTCATTATGTGCCTGTCATGCAAAAATTGACTGAAATGGTGATGATACCTAGGGAAGTGACAGAAATACTCATAGCTATTTTTTTACTAAATATATGGGTGTTACTCCAGTTTTGTTAGTGAGAATTGTGTGTGCATATTGAGAACAAAATAAATCAGCCTGCAAAGTAAAGTGTGCAGGTGTTCCCACTTTTTTTTTCCTCATTAAACTCCTCATTTGTAATTTCCTCATGCATTCATATCCCCTAGAACTTCAGCCTAACATTTTTTCCACATTAAATTCTCACAAACGTTTATAAAAACTCGATTCTCTGGTAAATAGTGGGTATCCCTTCAGTAAAAGAAAGAAAAAACCAAGACAACAATGTGTAACAATTTAAAGAACAAATGATAGTTCGTAGCAATTTCAGTATTAAAATCTGCAACAATTAATGACAAAGTATCCTCTGTGCATATAGACTACCTAATTTCTTTACTCTAACAGAATATCTAGAAACTGAAATGTGACTCGTCTGTTATTCATTTATTCAGAATATTTGATATTGCTCAGCCTTCATTTAACCCCTGAAATTTAGTCTCAATTTTTCAGATTTTTTCTGCATGACATTTTTAGTGACTGGAACCTTCCAATCCCTCTGTGCAATGAAAATATATTCATACCACCTCATATTCTTTCCAGTCATCTAGAGGAAATATGGAAGAGGATCTATCTAGTTTATTTCAGAAAGGCTGTGCCCTTCAGAAATATAATCTTTTCCTGTTTACATCTAAAGAAAATTCTGAAAAGATAATTTTTTTTAACTCAAAGACTTCCAAACACGGTAGTCATACCAGTGGGGTGGACATGACTTGCTTCAATCTGGTTTGCAGCAGAAATCTCTGCCTCTTGGTACCAGGTGCTAAGTGTTGTGCCAAATTACTCCAAATTACAGGGAGCTGCTTCTGAACCGTGGTTATGTGCAAGCTCTGCTCCTGTGCAGTGGTGCAGGAATGCAGCTCTGCTCCTGTGCAGTGGTGGCAGGAATGCAGCTCTGCTCCTGTGCAGTGGTGCAGGAATGCAGCTCTGCTCCTGTGCAGTGGTGCAGGAATGCAGCTCTGCTCCTGTGCAGCGATGCAGGAATGCAGCAGGCTCCCTGGTCTGGCACCCATGCAGTGCCTCACACAGGAACCCGACGGTGTCAATGTGAGCAGACTGCAGAGCAGGAATGGAGGAGATCACTTGAGCTAGGTGAGAGGATGGAGTTGTACCTGAAATATGCTCGACCACAAGAAGGGAGAATGAGACATGCCCAGAAATGCCTGTTCTGCTCAGAACACAGACTTTTGGAGACTCTTCCATCAGCTACTATTGGTCTCACCTGCACCTTTCTGTACCAGTGGTACCATTCTGAAATGAGGTAACAATTGTTCTAACTTGCCAAATGTTGATATTGGCTTTTTAATCACTATCTCAGGCAGCAGATGTGCAGAAGCTTCGTGTCTTAATTTAAAAAACACCTTCAAAGATGCTCATCTTTCCTTTAGAATTAGATAATTATTTGATTTCCATATCACAGGCCTCTGACCTTCCAAATGTTACATGTTGACTGAATTTTCTGACAAGTGTGCTGATAGCCAGTCCTTAGCACTGCAAGCATATTTTGCACCTCACACTTTTGCCCATATTTGAGTTAACAGGAGAAATGTCACATCATAAGTCTTAGGCATATGGCAGAATTCCCATCTCTTTCTGTTCAAATTAAGCTTGAAAGTACTGCATAAAGATATGATTTCTTACAAGCAGAAATTTTATTCCATTTGCATTTGAGGTGAAGCGGTTCATAACTGTAGACCTTTAATTGTTAATTTAGCAATACTTTATTGGGACGTAAGTTTATTAATGTAATTTTTGAGAGGTAAAGTATTAATATTCACATGAAAATCCTATTTATTCTTCTTGAAATTTGCTTATATTAGCTTATGACACTAATATTGCACTTAAAAAGAAGTAAAATCTGACAGCAAGATTGGATAAAAATGGATTATATATTTTAAAACAGAATCATATTGGGCTTACATGTTTAAAGCATATACTGAATTTTTTTCACATTTCTACTAAATTATTAAATATGCCAACTAATTCCACATGCAAAAAAAGTATTCTGTTGTATTGCTATACTGTTTACTTAAAACTGTGTGTTCTCTGCAAACTGCTACATAGGTAAGTGGCAAAAATCCTCCTTCAAGAAACAGAATGTTATGATAGCACTGAATCTTAGAATATCAGTATTAGATTTATAAGTTAAGGAATGGAGAACAAATTGTATTATCTCTTTTAATGTAAAACACAGATTATTTTAGTGTCACCAACTAGATTTTAGATAATTCTTACACACAATAATTGTTATCTACATTAGTATTTATGATATTCCATGGTTTCAAAATTTGTCTAGTTTGTAATAAAATTTACCTTGCTAATCTATTTTGGAAAAAAAAGTAAAGACAAGAGCAATTTTAAAAAAAAAGTACAGAAATCCCTTTAACCTAGGCTGACAATTTTCTGTTAAAACCAACAATATCTTCAGGATATTTTGTGATATTACTTTGGTTGATAGGATGGTGAAATTAGAATATACTGAAGAATATAAGGGGACAATTGCAGCCAATTATCTAGAAAAGCAAAGTAGACCAATGATAGAATAAAGTAATGCTTTTATAATTTCAGCCTATGTCCTTATTTCAATGACAATTATATCCTTCCTCCATATTCCGTATTTGTACAACCAAAAGATGGCAGTGCTTCATCAACAATTCCCACAAAGTTTAAGTTTATCCTTAGGTCATCATTTACAATACAGGAAAGCTTTAAGAAAATGCACAGTTTTACAAGATACTTAGTCTCCCTCCCTAAGCAAATTTCAAAGGGAATAAAAGGGTTCCAATTTCTTTTTAAGGTGTTTTGGTTCTCTGACGCCTTACAAAGCTTACTTGATTAATATTTTCTGTCTCACCAAACAAGATTTCGCAGACTCCTTAGTAAATAGGAATAATTTACTTCAATTTCTCCTATTCTAAGCACCTAAAAATTTAGGTGATTCTGTATCATCTTCATAGGTTTATAATCTTTCCTCAAGCTTCTGATGTTAAAACTGATACCAAATCATTAACAATTTTAAATAGAAACCAAAGACAGTAGTTTAAAATTTTGTTTGAACCCAGCAATGTAATTTTAGGTGGTTTTTCTCTCTGTTTAAAACACAGGAGGTGATGGGGTTTTTTTTCATAACAAAACCCATCATGTGCATGTTTCTGCCTATTCTTTTTCCATATTTATTTTCCTTGCAACATTTTTTTCTTTCAAAAAATTTTTCACAGCAGCTCAGTATCTTAAATATTTTGGCAGAGTTTATGCCAGTGTTGCTCAGCGTGTCTGGGTCATAAGCACGAAACAGATCTATACAGTTTACCATGGCCCTAGATTTGCTTTATTTTATGATGCTTCTCAGAGATATGTTCTCTTTCATGTAAAACCTCTTCCTGTAAATAAGAAAATAATGACATACCAACAGATATATACACATTAATGAATAGTCATGTTAGAATTTATGAAATCATTATCTTCTAGTTCATTAATCTTTTTTAATTCATTATATCTACCTTTGTTCAATAATGTTTCCTGATCTGACAATTTGGTTAAAAGATTAAGCGCTGTATGTTCTTGAAATGAGGATACAGATTCTACTATTTCATAAATAATTTTTGAATTATACTGTTAAGTTAGAAATATAAACACACACACATAAATATAAAGATATGAAAGTCACAGGATCACAGAATTTGGGTTGGGTTGGAGAAGACTTGTCATGTAGTTCCAATCCCTCTGCCGTGGGCTTGGGATGTAGTGACTGTCACTAGAAAGAGCTACATCTCATGAGCAGTGTTTTATATATTTCAACATCAGTAACATATTTGTTGTGCTCTCAAATCTAAATTTTATGAAGGAGTAATCTAGCCTGATACTTGTCATCTGCTAATATCCCTACATATAATGTATAAACGCAGAATAAGTAGACTTCTTATTGTTTAAAGATGAAGGTGCATAGTTTTCTGAAACTGATAGCCCAGAAATGCTCAGCAAACTGAACATCAGAACATTATGTACTTATTCCTTACTATAAATTCAATTTCTTGAATAGAAACACACCTCATTTTTTTTTGCTGATGTGACTTTATGCGCAAGAGGATATATGTGTCTTGAGATATCTATAATGCAGTTTATTAAAAGTATTAAAATTATCTTTTGAAGAAAAATTAGTTTTCTGCCAGCTCACCTGCTAGTTTCTGGCAGCTCACTTGGTTGGCTCACAGACAAGCAGATTTTGGTTATGTTGATTGAATATCAGCATTTATATTTGCTCATCAGTCCATTTTCACAGAAGGGTCTATTTTGCATGATGCAAATCCCTGGGCTCTTTGCCTCTTGTGCTTTAAACACACTATGCACATAGAACTTCATTTTAACAAAACTTTATCTATTCAGTATAAAGTAGCTTGTTCCCAAGTAGAGCTTGTCTCTAGACGTGCTGCAGTTTTCATATGAAAAGTTTTTTTCCATCAGATGGTGGTAACCTGGGGAAAAATTATTTCTATTAACAGTCATCTGAGGGGAAAAGCAATTAAAAAGAGAAAAAATAAATGTAAGGGTAGATTTGCAATCTTGCAATCATGAGAAAGTGAAGAAGCAAAAATGCCTGCTTCTTCAACACCAGGCATTTAAAATGTTGCAGACTAATTAAAAAGTTATTTTTTTAGCCTGGTAAAATTTCAGTCCGTGCTCTTCTTCACCATACATCTGCTGTAGATAAGACGAAACCAAACTGTTTGAGTTTACTTTAGTGACTTAAACTATCTTTTAACAATGCTCCTCACCTGAAAGAGCCTTCTAATTTTAGATCAAATTTGGAATGTAACACTATGGAAACAAAATTCTTCATATAAAAGACATAATTTTCCAGTTTCTGATGGCAACAGATTTCCTCCTACACTAATTATTTTACCTCTTAACCTGCACATGATCTATGACACTTTTTCCCTGAGCAGGTTCTTTTTTAAGATAATGATATTCAGTAACTCTCAAGCCTTCTTATCCTGAATTAGATAAATGCCACAAAATTCTAGATATCTGTGAGTCCACCATTTGCAATCAAAATTAACTTTCTTCCTTATCTTAACAAAGTGTGTCCTTTGGCTATTTTGGATGTCACTTGGATAATGTTAGCATTTAGACATAACTGGAACACAAATTTACCCTGCATAATAAAACATTACAAAGCATATTAAGAAACCTTACATTGAGATGAAAATTACTATTTAACTAGGTTTGTGTTAAACATAACACAGCAAGCATATAGCGATGTACCACATGGTAAAGGTTTGCATTTTTATTTTATATTTATACAGACATGCAAGGATAGATTCAGAAAAAAAAATGATTCATATCTCATCTCCTTGATGTTTGTGTGTACAAATCAGCTCCTGTTCAAATTCCCACTGTCTCACACCTCAGCACGCCATACTGTTCTTTTGATTTGGTAAGTGCAAACTCTTGGGATATTTTCATGTAAAATATCCTTTTTCTTGGTCTCTGCATTCACCATGTCCTCCTTTCCCATGTTTTTTGTTCTGTAAGACCAAACACCACCTGGTTGCCTTGTACAACCCACATTAATGACTTATCCTATTATGCCTAGCACTGACTCATCAGTGCTACTTTCAATATGCCCCTCGTGGCAATCTCTACTGCAGAGGCTGAATTTCCTGTCAAGTATCTTCATGCTTTGGCTCACACATGGCAATGGTAAACTGATACATTGTGAATAAAAATAGCACAAGTGAAAGTTAATAATAGTAATAAAATTATTTATGTCCTTTCACTTGTTGTGAGGGATATTGTTAAAAAGTTATGTGCCATCATCAGTGCTCAGGATGTTTTACTATAATCCATGGAATTAGGGTGAATAATTTTTCATAAGAAATAAAATGTTTTCTTTACCTAACCAATCATTTTCAGAGTTATTAGAATGCTATGTGTAATGGGAATATCTAGACTCTGTAAATACAAACACACAGTCTACACACCAGGAAGCAGAGCTCAGAAGTATCCAGGCTAATATTGTGCAAAGCCAATTTGACACGGTAGAGTTTGTGAGCCTGGGACCTGGATGATTTTGCATAAACGATTTCTGGACTTCAGTTGATTCTTGAGAAAATATAGCTGCTTTTACACAATGCCATGAATGGGTTACGAAGTCCCCTGGTTTCAGCCTAGATTCACCATGTTCAGCCATCTACGTCATGACATGAGTATTTCTCCCAATTCCTGTGGATAGGTAATAAACTTCTGATTCTATATTGACCCTTTGGTTGTGGTGCAGTCTAGTAACATAATTTTTTTCCACTTTCAATTTTTGTTTCTTATTTAAGATTTGAAGACTGGCAGATCACATATGGGCCCTTGAACATTTTTGTACTTTTTTCCTTGCTCAGGGAAATACATTTAGTATTGGCTGCACACTTCATAAGTAGATGAAGATGTAAATCAATATTACTAAGAATTACTGAATTGCTATGGAAACATACCTCATCAGAACACTGTAAATAAAGGAGGGTTAGGCAGGATAAATCCAGCCTAAAGACACCATCAAACCATGTCCTTTTTGTGCTCACATCTTAGTAATATGACAGTGGAGAATCTAAATTAGCTGACTTAGAGCATCTTGGAATAACCACAAGTATATCCAACCAAACTGCAGCATTTGTCCACTCCTTCACTTACTGCCCTCCATCAAGATTAGATGCTACCACTATGATTTTTAGTTACTTTTGTTATTTTGTCTTACTTTTTAATCTCTTCCCTTTCTTTTTTCCTGCTCTGCACAAATCAGCATTGTTACTCCAGCTGTGAGAATAATCCTGCCTACCATACAATGTTATGATTATAGTCTGTGCTCTGAACTATCAATCAGCTTATCAAGAACATTATAAGCATGAAATAGAGATATTTAATATATTTTTTGAGTCTTTAAAATTTCCTGTTGTATCTATTCTTGAGAAGATGAGAAATTCTTGTCTGAGAACCAGAATAGAAATATTTTGAAATGTCTCATTTTTGAAAAATTTTAAATCAAGGAAGATAAAATATGAACAGTTATACTACTAAGGTTAGGAGCAAATTTTAATTGAGGATCCTTCTCAATATGTCTTCAGTTTTACTTCATTGAATAATTTGAATTCCATGTTGCTACAAAATTTCCTTATTCTTAGATTTGTCCTTTCTAGGACAAAAAAGGAAAAAAAAGTATCAAATGTTGATATGCTTGGCATTCAGTTTGCTTTGAGATTTGTTTCAAGTTGTTTTCATTCACCTGCATCAGTTGAATGAGCTGAATTAAAGTGACTTTAATAAGGGATTAGCTCTATAATCTCTATGAAAAGTTACTCTTTCTTACTTACACACTGGAATGCAAATATCTCTTTCCATTTAATTGTACTTGAGCTTTCAGATGGGTATTATTGTTGAAATTAAAACCATGACCCAGTTGCTAAGGTATATTCTACAAGCAGGAAGAAATGAAACCCTTCTCATTATTGGCCCTAATTTTAAGAAAGACACACACTAAGCAAAACCCAGGTACTGGTAATATCTTTAGTAAGAATATCTCTTGTCCAATTACATATACTGTTTCAAGAGGAGACCTACAGCTTTCAAGCAAGCTAAAGCACTTTTATATACATAATCTTTAGGCTGATCTGTCCACAGGTCAGAGTCTTTCCTAAAGTAAGTATTTTAAATCAATGGAGTCATACCGGTAAACACAAAATGCATATGACTGAGTCACAGAAACACAGAATATTCTGAGCTGGAAGGGACCCACAAGGACCATTGACTCCAAAGTGAGTGGCCTGTAAAAGGCTTGAACCTGGGACTTGGGCTTTAGCACCATGGTCTGATCAACTGAGCTAATCTCAAATTCTGAAATCATTATAGTACTGTTCAATACATTATTAAATAAATTAAATTAGTGTTCTCTTAAAAATGAGACTTTCAAATGTTGTAGCTATAAGCAATATCAGAAACCCATTAAGTTATATATTCATTAGTGTTGTCACAAGAGGGTTCATAACAACAGAAAGTATACTATTACATCCAGGAACACAAAAAATTACACATGCACAGTCAAACACCTCTTTCATGTATCTTTATTTATTGATGCAGTCCTTTATAAACACTCATTTTAGAACCTACTCCAATCCACAGCAGAGGTATTATCACTACTGCTTGCATTAATGATGCAGATTCTGAGATGGAATTTTCACAGATTTGGGGAATTTTTGGATGACTATTTTCTGTTCTGTTAAGAGCATACACCTAAAAAGAAAAAAAATCAAATAATAATGAAAATATTCTATCCATGAATTAAAGGTAAATAAAAGTAAATTTGATAAAAATTACATAACGATATAAAGATTTGCTATTTAGGGTCCGAGTATGTTGTTTGCTGGGCATTTTTTGTTACAGTGAGGGTTGCTATTAAAAGCTATCAACTCCACTAAATATATACTACTTAGTAGGTTTTCAAAATTGTGATTTAAATATAGATTCATAGAGCATGTGAAAAAGTAACTCCATGAGTCAGCTCTTAAATTTCTGTAAATCACTTTACTCCCATTTACCTAACTCAAGATCTGATTTTGAAGATAAAACATGGGAATATGGCTCATTGTAGATGTGACCAGAAAAACTAAATTATTTTTTAAAAAAAATTTGTGCTCTTTTCACTTTGTCAGATGGCTGTGCTGAGGAGAAATGGTATAAGCCACAGTGACATCTGAGAAATTCTAAGTAGCCAGGGATTTACTAATCCTCTTTTAAGCATACTGAAAAATGTGGAATAGGGAAATGAAAATGAAGAATAGCATTTTTATGTGCATCCAGCTCTGTCTCTCTAGATAGAAGTGTGAAGTGAAGATTGCTTAAATGGGATGGAAGAATGTGATGAAAAGCAGGATGAAATCTATCCACCATGTGACCAAGGCAAAACACATTACAGAGCTAAAATAGAAAGGCTTAAACAGTAAATATTTCCCAAAACATAAAAAGAATTTGCCAAAAATCTTGATAGGTCAAAAAAGAACCACTGAGGCATATTAAAATTTATTATATTTTATTTGATACATTGTCTGTATTACCTGTTTCCAAACACTCAGTGCTTTTAAGGAAAAGACCAGAGAATCTTAGGTTCCTTTCTGTTTCTCCTCATCAATATGCTAATGTATTTTCTGTTCTATTTTCCCCTGGAATTTTCCAATTCAGTTTGAAATTTCATCCTTCAGGATGAGTGAATCCTGAAAAAAAAAAAAAAAAAAAAAAAAACCACCAAAACCCAAAACAAAACAACAAAAACAAACAATTTTTCTTTTCCAATTCAAAACTCAAAAGGCAGAACTAAGCTTTGCTGAGAGTTAATTTAGCAAGATCTAAATTGCAGTGCTGCAGGATGTCTCCCCGGGGCCAGTGGGGCTGTGAGCATGGGGATTCTCCCAGGCTGGCAGCCAGGGCAGGTCCCACACCCCAGCAGGAAGCAATACACTGGTAACTAAATACACACTTTCATGCTGAGGGAAAAGTCAAACACATTGAAAGTTATTTTTTTCAATTTCTTAACAAAGCTGACAACTCTGAATATAAAAACTGCCTGTGTACAATGAGATACTGTCATGTTTAGTAAAAATATTCTCAAAACTTTGTGGGAACGGTTATCTTTACTACAGGGAGCTAAAATGCCTTTATTTGGATAGATAAATGAAAACAGTATCTTTTGGATTTCTGGTTTTGTGCTGTCAGTTAAAGTACCAGTAAATGAACTTCTACTAAAATACAGAATAGCAGCCACTTCTGGTTGAGTGGCATAACTGGATGAAGGCATCTTCTCATAAAAGGGCACAGCTCTTCTATCTCAAATTGTGTGTTACCTTTATCAAGCTTTTAACTGGATCAATTTTTTGGGAAAAGTATGTTTACAGATAGAAAAAAAAAAGTATTTACTAACAAATATGCAAAATTTTTTTTGTCCATTTTGCAGATGTTTACAAAAATTTTACTGAAAACAAGGAAGATAGGAAAATATTTAAGAATATCTTTCAGATTATCTGCCACTTTACCACTGAAAATAAAAATTCTTGCTATATGTGTTGGCAGCTTCAGCTGCATGGACTCAGGAGGAACACATCACACAAGCAGGTGAAGTGATGGTGGCTGGGCATTTGTGACATTGGAACAGTGCAATGCAAACTTTAGCAGGCTATTTCAGTCACTTTTTTATTCTTGCTAATTTCTTATACAACATAAAACACAAATTTTCTCTCACTGAAATATTTTATAGCCAATTTTGTATTAACCTACTGTATATAACATCGCCATCACTGACTTAGCCATAAATCACCATGTAGAAGACTGTCATGCTGTTTCAATTGTTTTTATAAAGATATCTTGTAATGAGAAGTTTTAACTTTTACAGTCACAATGTCTTAATAATAATAATTTCAAGTGCCTTATATAAAAGTTTTGAAGGCTGAAAATAACTTCTAAATATAGTGTTGGTCTCTTTTGTTCAGCAAAGTGTTCTGTTTTTAAGATGCTAGTCAGTTACAGAAATAATACATTTCTTCTTTATGAAACAATCCAGACAAAGAACTTTCCTAGTCAGAAGAGCCTGAAATCTAAGAAATTATTTACAGGAGAATTATCAATTGAACTTGATGAGGTATTCAAGGCAGGAGTGGGTGGTGGGGTGGTGATGGAAAGGATGTTGCTCTACTCTATAATTTGATGATTTGAAACCAGAGCATAAGGACAATTTTTACTTAATTTTCTTTCTTGAATATTTACTTTTAATTACAATTCCAAGCTGAATCCAAAACTCTAAAAATGTTTAATCTGATTTTAGATGTGAAAATCTAACTCATGTTCTGACTATAAATGTCATTTTTATTAAAGTTCTCAACCCCGACTTGAACACGGAAGTCTGGAGAAACCAACTATTTTTATATAAACCTACTTGTGGCAAAGTAGTGTTTGATAGAGATGTCATAGCAGAAGTCAATGAGATAGTCTGGAATACAGTGCTTCATCTAATGATTCTTTAATTCACCATGACACAAAATTTCTGTTTGAGGAGTTTAATGTCTGGAGTTCCTAACTGGCAAAAGGCATGTAGATCTCAAAATGAGGATATTGTCTCAGCATACTGTATCAATCAACATGAGTATGCTTATATTAGGAATTTCTATATCTCAAAAATGGTTCTGCATTGTACTCTGGAGGTGAGGTACCTAGAAGTTATGAATTTCAATGTTTTATTTGCATATGCCAAAGTCCTTTGGGTAAAGCATTGTCTTCCTTGTAAAGCACACAGATCTATGGCTAAGAGCAGTGAAAAAAATGTGCAGGAAAAAAGGTGGTGTGTTATTATTTTACATATATCTGCTTCAAGTATTCTATTTATGGGTACTTTTGCCAGCCTTCATTAGACATTCAATGTTTAAATGGTGTAAACAACTTAAATGCTTAAATTGCACAGACCTTTTTTATTGCAAATGAGATGCAATAAGGTAAAAAATAATCACAGGCCTTTAATATATTGATATATAAGCACTGATATATAGGCAGAGAGATTTTCTAATGATTGGTTTTCTAACATTTTAAGAAATGTATCATGAAAACTTATTTTAAGAGTTCTATTTAAATAATGCATTTTTCTTATGGTACTTTTGGGGCAGTAGAAAAAACAGGAGATGAGAGGAAAAGTCTAGATAGGATGGTAAAATAAATATGCAGAGACAACTTTCAGGGCAGAACTTTACTACCTACATCATTTTTTTTCAAAGTTTTACAGCTTTTAAAGCATGAGTTTTGAATAAGAGATGTTTTTTCAGCCAATAACATAGTAATAGTAACTAACAGGAATTATAATTTTTCTAGTTGCATTTTTCTACTGTGTCTGTGTAAATAGAACACAAAACTATAATTTTTTTCACATTTTTGCATCATTGAGCTATGCTTTGTTTATCAGTATCCACAAGCACATTGTCTAGAAATTTATTGTATGATCAGAGTGTTTTTTATGATTCTTTTGTGAGGTTAAGTATTATTTTTTACTGATATTAAAAATACTATAGAACTTTAAAATAATCAAAATACTTATTTCACCTTTGTTCTGTTGTTTACCTGTTCTTGGTTTTCTTTTTGCTACCTCATTGAAAAACTTCAACACATGCTGGACTGTTAGTCTTATAAATTGCAAATCCATCCTGTCATCTATGTTTCCAATGAGAAAGGATGACCTGGAAGTGGTCCTGGGCGTCAGTGAAGTTTACAAATCCATGATAGAAGTGTCAAAATTGCAAGCAAGGTAACTAGCTACTGCCACTTAAAGAAAAGATAAAGCAGCTAAAGATGTCCTGTGACCTGGATTGCCCAGCTCATCTCAGCCAGAAAAGACTGAGTGTTCCTTGGTCAGTATCTTTCAGCATCAAGACAGTGAGACAAAACTAATGACTGATCTTGTTTCAGATATTCATGCTGCAGGTTTTTCTCATTTTCTTTTTTCAACCTTTCCATTTCAAAGATAGCAAACTGCTTCAGTTTCCAACATTTAGAAAGATATTATTAGACATCGTCTGTGTAGTTTGTCACAATAATGATCATTATTTACATGTACACCAGTCATGTGAATCCAGAGCTCTGCACTGAAGTTTTACTGCTACTCTGAGCAATTATTTTTAGGTGCACCTGACCTCTCCAATACTTAGAGATATAAAAACTATGTATAGACAATATACATTTCAATCTATATTTCATGCTTTTACAGCAATTTTTAGAGCACCCATGTGTCTTATGTAGATCTGGATTCTTACATATTAACGAACTATTAGCCAAAAAACTGAAAACATCTGTCCATCAAACCACAAACCAAAACAAGACCCAATAAGCTCAGCTATCCAAGAGGCAAGAGGCAGTCAGAAGTAAATTGCGCCAACATGCAAGGTTTCCATGCCTGATAGCACCGCTGATTTCCATGATCATTCTGTT
This sequence comes from Zonotrichia leucophrys gambelii, assembly GCF_028769735.1. Classification (NCBI taxonomy): domain Eukaryota; kingdom Metazoa; phylum Chordata; class Aves; order Passeriformes; family Passerellidae; genus Zonotrichia; species Zonotrichia leucophrys. The sequence continues at coordinate 61,789,956 of NC_088173.1, forward strand.
ATCTTTATGCCATAGTCTAAAACTAATTAGCCTCACCAGTTCTGAAGGAGTATTGGTTCCATGGGGACATAATTTTTGTAAAAGATCAGAGAGGAGCATAACCCAGGAGTCTGTGGGCCCTGGGCTAAGATACGTGTGAAGGACACAGAATGTTGAAATTATAACAGTGGTCTAAATAAGAACATTATTAAGATTAACAGTGGTCTAAATCTGAACATTAAATCAAAACTAAATTATAACATCTCAAGTGAGATTCCTAGTGTTTCACCATTCCTGTGTCTCTTTCTCCATTAAAAACACTGGAAATATCTTTGAAATGTCTTAGCTTGATAGAGATGGCAGTAAGGATTTTTCCACTTTGATTTACAGGTATTTTTCAAACAGGAAAATTGATCTTATTCAGGTTTAGTGCTACATTCTGCCAAAATAATTGCATGAAATCTCCAAATTCTATTGTAATACAAATAAGGTACAATAAAGATAACAATGGATTGTATTCTTTTTATGCACAGAAACATGGTAATTCTTCCTTGCCTTTAACACATTTCCAAATTTAATATTCATTGTAAATTTAAAAATCTCTATTTATTTCTAGTATCAAAGTCTATTCAGAAATTATTTCAAAATCAAATAGATGCCTATGTCAGCCATCTACAAGTTAATAACAATTTTTATTTTAGATCAACGTCCTGATATCAATCTTTGTTATAGCGATTGTAAAATATATTTTCTTTTGCTTTCAGAGTATTTTTTCCTTTTTAATAAAAGGCAGGCTGGATACTGAATAGGAGCAGTTAATTCAGAATTTAAAAATGGAAAAAAAGTATGACTTGGAGAACTTGAGGCCAGTCAGTGTCACTTCAGTGGCCACCAAGATTATGGAGCAGATCCTTCTGGAAACTGTGCTAAGAGACGTGGAAAATGAGGAAATGATTGGTGATAGTCAGAAGAACTTCAGTTGTGGCTTTCTGCTATACAGTAACACCATTGGCGGATAAAGGAAGAGTAACTGCAGTTACCCACCTGGACTTGTGCAAAGCATTTGACACGATTCTACATGACATCCTTGTCCTTAGACTGGAGTGATATAGGTTTTGTGGATGGATGATCTGGGAGACAAGGAATGGGCTGGATGGTTGAGTTGTGGTCAATGGAGACGAGTGATGAGTGGCATTCCTTAGGGGCTGGTGTTGGGACTAGTGCTCCTTAACATCTTTGTCAGCAGCACAGATGGACTGTGGGATGGATGGATGGAGTGCACCCCCAGCACGTTTGCCAGCACCAAACTGTGCGGTGCAGCCTACACTCTGCAGGGAAAGGGTGACATCCAAAGGGACCTTGACAGGCGTGGGAGGTGGGTCTGTGCAATCCTCATGAAGTTCTGCAAAGCCAAGTGCAAGGTCCTGCAGCTGGGCCAGGGCAAAAGTAAAGTAATATTAAGACAGAAATATAAGCTGGCCAGAGAATAGATTGAGAGCAGCCCTGAGGAAAAGGACTTGGGGGTTGACATGGCACAACAAAGTGAGCTTGTTCCTTTCAACCCAAATTATTCTATGATTCTATGATAATAGGAGTAAGTGAAGAATAAAATTTTTCTAATATGTTTCTAATGCCAATAGGGAAAAAAAAGTGTATTGGAATTGGCTTTATTTAATCTTACACATCATTTCTTCCTTCACTCTACATGTACTTTAGGAATATACTGATGATGAAGACATAAGAACTTTTCCACATATTCTCCCTATGTTACCTTACCAATCAGTTACTAGAGAGGATAAAAATTTTATTCTCTGAGATTGATGAAGGCAGGAGTAATTTGGCCACTGAAACTCTTCTTTTTTATTCATGCTTTTTCTCTCTCCTTATCTTACTTATCACGAATGATTTTTGACACAAGAGATAATGAATCCATTCCTGCTGCATTATTAATTTTGAATTAGATATTAAGCAACAGTTCTTCTGAAGGAAGAGGAGCATATAATTCATACTAGGGGATTGCATTAATTCTTATTATGTATATCTTTAAAAATAGATGGACTTTATCAGCTCCAGTATTGATATGATATGCTTACACATGCTCGCATCCCTATGGCTCCCATTGCTAGAGAAACCTTTAGGTAATAATCTTGTTTCAGCAGTTTCCATAAACTTTTCTGTCTCCTCAGTCCAAATTGCTGGCCTAGCAATTCAGTTTAATGATTTTTATTTCAAACTTTTGGTGCCCCAAATATTTGACATAAATTAGAGTCAAGCTAGTACAGATCAATAACCAAAGCTGGGTAAAAAATATACATTTTAAAATATGCCCTCTCTTAACATCTGCTTTTGGCTATAGGGAGTCAATAAGCCTTATGATAAGTTTTCTAAGCCTTTCACTTTTTAAAGTGTTCATTAATTTATTCAATAACAACAAAATGCGACTGCAGTCTGCATAGTACACCTCAAAGCAAATTGCTGCAAGTTTTATTAGATAAATTTATGACTTTCTCACAGATATGACTGATAAATGGATCATCTCTTCAAAAAGAAGTAACTTCAAAAGCTGAAAAGAATAGCACATGAAAAAAAGGTCGTTTCATTTGACTTCTCTCTGCAGAAAAACAACCTGTAATGTTTGCTTGAAGCAGTTCATTACAATTACCTTTGAAACACAGAACAAGAGTATAAATGCATAGATTAACTTAGCTACTACGCCCCAAGCCCCTTCACTCCAATTTAAAGATTTTAAAAGGTGTTTAAAGTGTGCAAGAACAATTTTTTTCACTTTGATAGGCTGGCAGTATTTTCCTAGAATCCAAAACGTGACAGCTAAGATCACCTGGGAGTAGAGTTTTTCTCCTTTAGAAACACATTGTGACGGAGATGTACACTAGCAATTGTTTGTGTGGACCACAGGGTTTCCCCTTAGGATAATACAGAGGAGACATGTGAGACAGGTACTGACATCTCACTTGGTTATGTGGTACTCAGATGTGCAGAGGATTCTGACCCCTTTCTGTAAGTGCCACATGATTTTCATACCTGCTCCCCTTACCTCCAGACCTGTCCTCGTGCTTCTCCCACTCACTCGCACGTTGCCCTCCCCAGTGCATTTCTACTGCAGCTCTTCAGAGAGACAGTTTTGTCACAAACAAGATGAACCTCTGCCCCTTTGAAGACCCTCAACTATAAGTCCACTCCTTAAATTACTGACAGAAACAAAAATAATTCCATCTCAATATTCTTCATATTGTTAAAGTCAGTGGGATTAAATGTGAATGTTTATTAGCTTACTACTTTGTGGTCTAAGCAACTGCACTTTTAATTTTTTTTGTGAGTTTTTTTTTATCTGTTTGTTGGGATTTTTTTTTGGGGGGGGGTAATATTCTGATTTGATTTGAATTTTCTGAAGTTTTTTGTATGTTTGTTTGTTTCTCTTAAAATTTTAATTGCAATTTTTATATAATAATTTAATTGCAATTTATTAATTAATATTTTAATTGCAATTTTTTATATAATAATTTTTTATATAATTTAAAGTTGTAGTTTTAATTTTTTTTCCATTTTCTCAAAAATGGTAAACAATTGCTTCTAAAGGATATTAATAGCATGAAATTTCTGCAGGGTCAGAACTCCAGACTCAAGGAGTTAGGAAGGGGGGGGTTTCAATGCCATGAAATTTAAGTGATTTAGCCCACCACACTTCATAGAAGATACCTGCAAAGCTTAGTGGACTTTGTGCTTCCACATCAAAAATGGACATCTTTAGACTTTACTATCAGCTGTAAGTGATTTTCCTCTTTTTACTTCTGCTGACTTGGAGTCCTAAGAAGACACTAATTAATTCATTACTAAATATTCTTATTACTAATTCCTTATGGAGATAGAAGCAGACACTTTCCTTTCTCTGCTGTAGCCTGCTTACATTTTAGATCTCACAAATTATGTAAGGATATTATGGACCATTAAGCTGACTTAAACCAGCCCTGGTGTAACTTTGTGCAAATGGTGGTAAACAGCATGATCCCTTTATTTATGTTTGCTGCTAGAATTCAGCTGATGAATTCAGCTGAAGAAAATGGGAAAATTTTGAAATGTATACCAAAATTAATTAACTTCCCCATATAATTCTGTAGTTAATCCATGTCATGGGTTTTTTTCGGTTTTCTTCTCAGAATCAACAGAGTAAGGAGAGAAGAAAAAAATATTGCCCAAAAGGAAGATTTAGGATTTTCAGTTTACAGTTTTATATTACCAACCCTGAGCTTCTCTCCGATAATTTACATTAGATCAAGGTATGCGAGACTGGGCTGGCACAATCTCATAAATCATCTCTCATTTATATTAACAACCAGGGTTTTTTTCTTATATAATTAATGTTTTATAATTATATAAATTTAACAGTTGATGGGTTAAAATGAGTAAACTCCTAGCAGCTATGGCACACTATTTTCAGCAGAGAAACACAATAAAATTATAGTTCAAGACTGACTGTAAGTAGTTATTCCATTAATAACTTTTCGAACAGGTACTGATTAACAAATTGAATACTACATCAAAAGAAGATACATTATTTTTTAAACTGCCACTACACAGTTCTGAAAAGCTGATAAGTCATGTTGGATTTATTTCACTAATATTCAAAAGATTCTCTAAAGCCATAAGCTAACACACAGACCAAAGCCATAAGCTGATACATATGTAGTGCAATCCATCATGATCAGATGTGTACTACATAATGTAAACTCACACATTCCAGAAGCGTTTTGTGGATGGTTATGCAATACAGCCACTGCTTTAAGAAATGATACACAATAAATTAGTAAGGTCTTGCAAGAATGTTAGACAACCCTCTGGGTTCAAGTACATTTCTGTTTCTCTGGTTGCATAGAGGAATTCATCCTGGTCACTTCTAATTACTAGAACAGAGTTTTTAATTTTCTGACTTTTGTCATTGCAGCCCTTCACTTGGTCCAGACAGTCTCTGTCTGGAGAACACTTTATTCCCTCTTTTGACAGCTGTCATTGGCTGATGTATCCAATTTCTCACTGTGTGCATTTTTTAGTGTCTTCAGTTAAGAAAACCTTGTTGGCATTTACAAAGTCATCCTGAGCTGAAGACAGCTTAGAATTTAGGAAAAATAAGCGTTCATTCATAGCAGCCAACACAAATCACTATGTTGTTTGCTTGTTTTAATAAAAGATACAGTTGAAGAAATAAAAGTAAAGCAGTATTAAAACAGAATTGTCAAAAGTCACCAATTCCTCTGTCCGTCAGACCGATTTTGTATATTAGATATTATCACAACAGGATTTTTGTCTTTCTACATTCCTCCTTTCTGAGGTTACATCTCAAGGGAGAACTTTTGTATTGTAGCATCTAGATTTTACATAAATTGCATTTGAGTACCTCAGAGGGTCTGGACAGTTTAAATCCTTCTGAACTAGATTCTTTTTCACTGGAAGATATACAGTGGCAACTATTAATATCTGTGAAGATGGAATTGTCTCTTTTTTAATACTAGATATCAATCCTTGGACCTGAATGGCCACTTTATAACTATTTAACTCAAGACAGGGAAAAAACCAAAGTCTGTCTTTACTGGCTCAGACACAATTACACACCCCAGCTGTTTGACCCTTTGGGGCCTGCACAGCTCAGTTATTAGTGCTAGCTGCAGCACTCCTAAACATTCAGAGGAATGTTTTGTTCAGCTCTTCTGGCTGAAAATGAATCCCTTTCCTTATAGGACTGTTTTCAGGCAACTCAGCTATCTCCCAACTAAACTGCTACACATGTGTAGAAATCAGGGAGGGACAAATGTATTCACTGTGACTGCAATAAATACAAGTGTTGAAGAGGAGCAAGGGAACTCTGATTAGCTTTGGTTGAAGATGGAAAAGCATATCCTCATAAAGCTTCTGTCAGTATGAAGCACCTCCTTTAACAAATCTTGCCTTCTATATTAGTTTGTATGTTTCCTTTTTAATAAAAAGTTGGGTAAAATACATTTTGATCACAAATCAGCCTTATTTGATTGAGATTTACACCACTGAAATTTGGCAAGGCGCTTGCTGATAATTTTTACTGCCTTCCTTTTAAGGGTACTGCATACAACACAAAGCAGGTCACTTGTAGAGAGAAATCAAAGCAAAGACCTTGCCCTTATAGAGATTTTATTAATTTAATTTCAATCCTTCCTTAATGCAGAATTAATAGAGAAATATATAGTCTAGGGCTTGTGTCCAAGGACTCAACATGACATTTACTGGCAGCTCGATCCTTTACTAAGTTTAGTGACTAGAGTTAGAGATTTAGTCATCAGTCTTGTTGATCAGATCATTCTGACAGTCAGGCTCATCTCTCAAGGCTGTAATGTCTGAACTGTTGGGTGTGTTGGCACCTTTTTGTGAGCATTTTATCTTGCTTGTTTTAACATATAGGTAAATCTTGTCTCAACAGATTCAATAATTTCTGAGATCATTTTAAGAATAAAAAAAAAATTTAAGAACCTAAAAACTATAAAGGATACATGAACAAACAGTTTAAATGTCTGCATGATTAAAAATGACTGATTGTCCTTCAAAATTTTGCCAGAATGAAAAATTTATTCTCGAATGGTTTCTAATTCTATTTGTAAATAAGGACAGAAAATGAAGAGTTTGAACAAAAATAGATGTGGGATTTTTGGTTTGGAGTTTTGAGGTATTTTTGGTAAAGGACAGGATCATAAAGAGACTGAACAAGACATTAAATATAGTAGGACTAACACAAGAAAGATAAACCAGTAAATTCACTGAATAGACATGCAAGAGATCAGAGATCCATGGGTCAATTCAGATTTTTCTTACTAACTCTGGACATATTCCTCACCCCCTATTTTTTCAGTGTTTAAATTCTGGGAATAAAACTTAGAATAAGGATATACAATATACAATTTCCTGTCATTGCTACCAGTTTCCCTAGGGATTGTGAGCAAGACCATCATCTGTAGGCCTCAGCTCATATTCTGTAATCAGGCATTTTGACATAGCACTTCTCACTGGCAGCATCATAAGATATTGTAAGCATAATAAATATTCCAGAAAGAGTAACTAAATTCAGAAATACCAGCAAAGACATTTGAAATTATTTGAGAGTTTATAAAATAACAAATTTGCAGTTATTTAGCCACTATATGATACTGTCCTCCCCATACATGAACTGTAACTGCTTTCTTTTGGTAAAAACAGCTCAAAAGAAAGTCCTGTAATTCTACTCATTGCAAAAAAAATAGCCAGTCCCCATCTGCTGACTGTGTCTGATTCCTTACTACAATCTATTTGCAATATTTTAATAAAATTTTAGGAATTTTATTGCCATTTAAATCACCAGTTTTTTGTGGGGTTTTGTTTTGCACTTTTTTCCCAGAATGGCAGCCTAAAGTCTACAGGGCCTGAGAGGTACAACAATCTCTCACTGTTGAATACTATTCAATGTATGATTGAAATAATCTGCTATGCATGAGAAATACATGTAAAAGACAAAGGAAAGTGAATGAGTGGAAAAAAGGAAAATAGTATGAACAGATACAGAGGTCATGCCAGAAAAAGAATCAAGGGTTAGTCAGGAAAAAATCTGCACAGATTAGGGAATTAGAATAAGTGAAGAAGAATTGATGTCCTAGTGAGTACCAGCAGAAGTGAAACAATCACAGTGAAAGGGGGTTTGTGTGTACAGGCCAAACATAGTCCCATGTTGTACTCCACTTGATCCCAGACAGACACTCAATGTATTCTGACAGTAATATTTCTGATATTTGAAAAGCCAAAGAGAAAAGTCAAGTTCAAACATTCTTTTCTCAACAGAAAATTTGGCCTACTATGGTGAATCTTCTAATATATTTAAATTTCATTAAAATTTGATGCCTGTTTTGTGGATAGACTAGGAGTTGAGTGGAAAGCTAGAGATACAATTCAGTTAAGCACTGTCATTGTGGTGTTTAATTTTTTTAAAGCTTACTCCTAGTGGTCATTACACACCTTTACTTTGGTATGAATTTACTCTTAACTCCTCCAATTCATATTAAGTCTCTTCATAAGTCAGTCTATTAGCCCAGAGGTTTTATGTGCAAATGTGCATTTTATATTTAGATTATGGCCTTTCTTTTCTTTTTTTTTTTTTTTTTTTTTTTTTTGGTGGGGGGGTGTGGACATGGAGGGTGGGGTGTTGGGGCAGGACAGCAGACCTATAAAAAGAAATTAAAGTACTTTCTCTACAAAGCTTGAATTTTCCAGGGCCTATATGTTTGATATTCACTAGTACAGTAGTTTTCAAGTGTGCAATATTACCCCTTCTTAAGATCAAAGTAACATTCCATAATACACATGATGAGGTTCTTTCAATGAACACAAATTCATAAATGTAAGGCGAGCATTGCAATTTCCAGAACAAGCAATTCTGGCCACAAAAGATGACATGATTTATCCTTCACAAGCACTGATTATAAATAATTACATATATAAATGTTAATAGTACAGTTGATATTTATTTTAACTCATTAATCCAAACTAGAGAGGGAGATTCTAAAAAAGTTGCAAAAGTACCAACCCTTGAACTACTTACTACCAGGGAACTTCTTCCTCCTTATTCTCTCATAACTGACAAATTGCACTTTTAACATAAGTAAGAGATCTGTGCTACATTCATGTCTAAGTTAAGCATAACCTCTGAGTTTCATGAATTTGGAAATAAAATCAAAAACTGTTGCAAACAGTCAGTTTGAAGAACTCTGTGTCATATTTACGTCCTGGTATGCGCATCTTCTATTTTCACTATTTCCATAGTTAGTTTATATATTTATTTATTACCGTACCATATTGAAACTGAACCGAATCAGCAGGGGGAGCTTTAAGACCCCTGTGCAAAATTGTGTTTTTGTTCAGCCACTAAACACTTAATATGCCTGAGGGGTTCAGTGTTAAACATATTGCTCTGCTCAATGAATAGTGGCACAGAGATTTCTACAAATGTGAGTTTGTTTCCAAAGCACTTGTAGGGTGCCTATAATCACCTTATCCTTTGTAACATTGATTTTTAATATATATGACCAGGCCAGGATATTTTATAACCCAAATGAAAAGCTCCTGGAAGCAAATAGCACAAAGTACTGAAAGTGTATAGTTTATATATCCAGAAATAGAAAATCATTTGTTTAAACAAACTCAAGCTGAGCAGAGTAATTGATGGCTTCTTTACCCCCTGAAGTGCCATGAAATGTGTGTGCCCTTATATAGTAATTAAAATGTGCCAACAACCATTTTATTGTCTCCAATGGAATTGTCAAGCATTGTTCCAAAAAACAAACCAGAGGCAAAGCTGCTAAACATGGTATTATCTGCCCTTGTAGTGTGTTGGCTTGGTATTAAAAAAGACCAACTGTCACATCATACACATGCCTCTATTAATACTGAAGATCCTGAGAATCTCCATTCCTTTCTTACATCTTAAGCAAAAGGTAGATGGCTTCTTTTTCTTAAATTAAAAAAAAAAACTTCTGCTATATTATTCTTCTTTAAATCTACAATATATAAAAGAGCCAGCATCTTTGTATTCTGTGGGCAATGTTTTATTTATTGAAAAGGAAATTTATAACCCAAATTTAAATCAGTGTTCTGGTTCAATCTTGTTTTGAAAAGAAAGGTTTAGGCACTAGAGTAAAGGAAAAAAAATGTGTTAGATCACTTAGGTGATAATTCCCTTTCTTTTTTCCTCCCTACAAAATATCAGTCCTATTTTAATTAGATGTCTGGATTGAAAAATTATCATATTCTTTGAAAGAGAATTTATTTCCCTGCATTGTTTCCACGCTAAATTGTCTTGTTTATATTACGTTTGTACCACAACACCAACAACCCAATTACAGTTATATATGCTGAGGATTTTTGTCACATTTGTTAACTTTAAGCCATCTGCAGTCCAATGGAACATCCACTCTTGCTTGTGGTGTGAGTGATCCATGTCACCGTGTTGTAGCTAAACACAGATAAGTACAAAAAAGGGATATTGAAACTCTTGTTACTCCACTCTCACCTGACATATCCTCAGAGTTCAGAGAACTCAGCAAAAAAGTCATGAGAAACCACTTGGAGCCAAAATCTGAAATCTATTTTGAGAGCCTGTTAAGTAACTCAAGACACATACTGAAAACAGAACTGAAGCATGACATTCTCAAAAGTGAAGATTTTTCTAATCAAAACCCTATTGATTTGAACACAGCAGAGAGAAGGATTATTTTCTCTTATTGCAGTTAATTATATTGCAGCCTCATTAACTTCTTATAATTATATATATCCAAGCATAATTCAGCCAGTATGAGCCAAACTTGTCTTAATAAACACTCTCTCAGGAAAGCTAAGTTCACAAACAATTTGCCTTTATGCCACCCTGCAGCAATCCTGCCTCACTGAGGCTGAACACGGGGAATGGGAGTCTGCCCTCCTAACTGCATGTGCCAAAATTCTTGGCCTCTCTTATTCTTTATTTCTGTTTCATTTTAATTGGGATGTACAAATTCTTCTAAAGTATTTGGTAGATGTTCATAAAGTTGAAACAGTGTGAAAGTGCAGTCATACATCTGTGTGGGTCTCTCAGTCCCACATTTGTGTCACTTGTGGGAGAAGAAAGAAACTTCCCCCATTGCTTTGCATCATTTTGTATCTAAAATAGCTTGTAATAATCAGGAATGAGGAACTGAAATAATTTTGAAAGCAAGCCTACTTCAGCAACAGAACAAGTCTTTTTCACCCTTTAGAAGAACAGGACCAATGAACAAAGTAACAGCAGCTCTATTATCACAGCTGCCTTTCCCATCTCTGCCTAAACTGATGTATAACAGCTTCCCTATCAGACACTTAGGAAAAAAAAAAAAAAGATAAAGAGCTAAATTCAACTGTGACAATTGTCATTTTGCTAAATGGCTTCCTGAGATGTGAGATTTTTCACCTTCCTTTTGTCTTTTCTGCAAGACTGCTTGCTGTAGCACCAAGTCCCAGCTCTTGTAAGCAGCACTAACATGGCCAGGGCCAGCGTGCCCAACATGTGCTGTAGCCTTTGCCCAAGGGTAGCAAAAACCTCCCTTTGCCTTCTCTTCTGCAATATATCTCAACTCAACCTGTCATTATATTTCAATTTAATTTTTAATTTCATTTCTAATTGCTACCCCCACTGGTTTTCTGAAGTTTCCAAAAATAACTGAAAACCAAAACTTTCCTTGTGCTTTCCTTTCTTTTTCTGCTTTCCTTTTCCTCTTTGCTACTTTTCTCTCTTTGTCTACATTCTGTTTATTTCAAAAGTGTTAATGTAAGTTGTCCAAGAGCTCTTTATACTGCTTACTGTTTCTGCATTGAGTGTAAGTGGTGGGTGGCAGGGAGGATGCTGTTGGTGTGCTGAGTGTTGCAGGGCAGCCTCTTTGAGGAGAGGCCAGGGATTGCCCTGGTTCCAGCAACTTCCAGCCAGCTCCAGCAAACCCATGCAAGGTGCAGCTGAGCCCCTCATGTAAGGTGCAGCTGAGCCCCTCATGTTTAAGGAAGGCCAAAAAATGCCAGAACCTGGTGGAAGAGAAAGAAGGGCATGCAGCAGAGGCTACACCTCAGTCAGAGAAGAAGGAGGGGGAGGAGGTGCTCCAGGAGCCTGAGCAGGTATTCTCCCCAAAGTCCTTGAAGAAGAGCACATTAAAGGGAGCTTCTGCTGCAGCAGTTCATGCTCCTTACATGATCAGATGTAAATATATTTTCTGCCATGCAGGGGCATCTCCAGCAACACTGAAGTCACACAAATGGATATCCTGCTCTGACTGAAATGTAACCTGCGGGGCAGCCACAAGCATCTGCTGGAGACAAGTGAACAGAAGCAGAGTTGTGAGTAGTCCTGGGAAGGTCCAAGAGAAATACTTTTCTCCAAGTGAAAGTGGAGGGTCCCACACTGGGACAGAGAGATGTGCCCTGAAGGAAGCTGCAGGCCATGGAGAGCTCACATGCTTTTGCAGGCACTGGAGCCTGGGGAGGACCTGTGCTAAAGCAGTCTGTTTCCAATGCACTATGGAAAAACCCACACGGGAGCAGTACTGAAGGAACTGCTGTACCCATGGGAGAGTGCCTGAAATGCAGCAGGCAAAGAGTGTGAGAAGGACGAGCAGCAGTAGCAAAGATTAATTATTATGCAGTGGTTACAAATTCCCCACACCCCTGAACCATCTGGGAGGAAGGAGGTAGAAGACACAGGAATGAAGTTCAGCCTGGGAAGAAGGCAGGGAGAGGGAAACATGCTTTTGGTTTTGTCTTTTGCTTCTCATCAATCAAGTTTGGTTTTAATTGGCAATAAAGTAGACCAGTCTTCCCATAATTTAGTCTTTAGATTGATTTGCAATTTTTTCTGTCTTATTTTCCCCCCTGTCCATTTGAGGAACAGGAGAAACAACTGGGTGGGTAACTGGCAGCCTGTCAAGGTCAGCCCACTACATATACTGCTGTGATTCTGTATCTAAAAGTGCAGAGGGAAAAAAGTGTTTAAGAGCCTGACATTAGTACATCTATTCTGTCTCAGAGTCGCTGCTATTACAATGCACATTGCTCCTGTTCCCAGGAGCAAAGGTCTAAGCAAGAACTACTACCACTGGCAAAAGATTGTGTTATTGCTGTGCTTTTCTCATTTTTTGTATGGCTTTTTAACGTGTTCTTATGTGTTGACTTCCAGAAGAACCTGGTCAGACCTATCAAAAAACAAGTGACTGGTATCACTTACACCTAATTGTTTGTTTGTTTTCTTGTTTTTAATTTAAACATTGTGTTGCACAGCTTAAAATCTGTCATGGATACAAAAGATAAAGAATATTCTTATTCTGAAAAAAATATTTGAAGCATTTAGAGCATTGAAAATGCTGAATATTTGATATATACAGTTATTAAATAACTGTTTTTGCACCCCTCTTTCTTAAAGGAAACAGTATCCTGAACACCTGACTGAATGTATTGAAATTAACAAAGCATAAAAAGGGGAAAATTGAAAGAAACATGAAAATATTTTGTTATTGTGATGCGTGCAACACATAGTCATTGGAGTAAAATTACTCTAAAAATACACTAGAAATGAGTAAAATCCTTGATTACCTGTACTATAAATAAACTAGCCAAAGGTACACTTAAAGACATCTAGAAGATGTGTGCTGCAGTATGTTAGTGAAAATTAATTTCTCTAAGATACAGAAAAATGGAATTAGTATGGTTATATGCTGGAATATAGTGTTTTCCATATTTGTTCCTAAAACCTGTAATGCCATGCCAGCTCTCATGAACAATGCTGCACCTGGTGCTGGAGTTAGAACAGTCTATGCTGGCTTAAATATCACTGTATTTCTCTACATTGCACTTTTTTTTTCTTTACTAAAGAATTTAGACTATTTCAAGAACAAACCCAGCAGAAAATAGAGTTATAGAGTGCAAAAAAATGTGCAGGTCATTTATCTGATTGAGAAAATAATACCAAAGCAATTAAAGTTTATCTTCTTGGAGATAGTAATTGCAAGAATGCATGCAAATTATCCCCCTTTTGAGCCAGTTTACCTTCCATTATTATGGTGTAGGATTGAGTCCAGGGATGTGTATAGATCCATTCACACTCTGGCTCAAGCCTGATTCAGAAAATCACTTTGATTAAATCCTTGAACCAAAGCAAGGAGTCCTTTAATCCCAGGTCTGAAGTTCTCCAGAGTCCTCAGGGTCAGGCTGAAGAGAACTTTATTTTGGATCAGCATGAATGAATTGGGTTTAAACTTCTGCATTTCCTTGACTGGCTTTTTCCCAAGGTTAGTCGAAACTGAAAGTGCCCCTTCACCTGCATGAATGAAATATATTGTTTTAGTAAAATAGTGATTTCAAGGTTACAATGACCTTGATATTATATGCAAAAGATCAGTAACATTTGTGAAGTACCTTTCTTCCGTGGAACTAACACACTCTAAACTACATATTAACATCACAGACAAATGAAAAAAAGTTGGTACAGACTCCAAGAAAAAGTTTTGGAATGTAATTTGAAACACACTACTTGAGTTTAAACTCTAGATCAAGTGCTATATATCAGTCCTTTTGCTTAGGATTAGCTGAACTCTGTGCAGGTCAGAAGAACATTTAAATATGCTGCTTAAAAGTGGTTTTAGAGTAGAAAAGTTTGATTTATCTGCATTTATCTACATTTTATTTACCTGCTATCAGAAGAGAAAAATGGACCCATTCCTATGACACTTCAGTGATAATGATAGGACTCTCTTCTGATGGTCTTAACTTGCTGCATTAGATATGAATCGGTGACAACTCTAAATGAACTTTTGTTCTACAGATAGAAACTCTGTTGGCACATTTATCTGACACAAATCTTTGAGGGTTCATACCACTTCATAGTCCCCAGGCACTAAAAACTGTCTGCATATAAGTCAGTCAATGTTTCTCCATAAAGAACAGAATAACTTCACTTCCAGATGAAACTCACATTGAAAGACTAAGAATTTTTTTCTTTCTTCTCTTTCTTAGTACTAGGCAAGACAGCTGAATTTGGTTTGGGGTCTACAAAACATCTCTATAGTAAGAAAGGAAAATTCCATTCTTCACAGTCAAAATCTTGATTAAAAACCTGTACATGAATGCTGTATGGGTTTTTTTTTGTGATGCTACAGATTTTGCCAGCTAAGCACAATGATGGAAACAAGAGACAAGCATTACATTCTTCTTCCTCAGGGACAAACAGCCCAGTTCATACTACAGAAATGACTGAATAGTGCTCGTGTCTGACATCATGAACAGTCCTGAATGAAAAAAACCATTTTTATTATACTGGTAGTAAAATATATTAAAGCAGATATACAAGTTTCTCAGTGTGTGGACCACAATTAATATCCTCATGAACTTTTAATCCTAACTATGTCAATAAACAACATGGATATTTACCAAATAAAGATTTGCTATCCATAATAAACTGAAAACCCAAGATATAAATGTTTAAAGATATTCCAGATTGACAGCAGATGTGAAGGTCTCATGCTCATAAGGAGAAGTACGAGATTATTCTCTGAGCTGTTTTTCTTTTGTAGCACAAGGGAGTATTGTTCTATTGCCTATGGGAAACAATGAAAATTAGGAACCTGAATGCAAAAATGTTGAAGAATATCTATGTTATAGTAAAAAGCACAAAGGCCTTTTATGGATAAAAAAAAAAATAGTCAGGCAGTCAGACTCCCTTTCTAAATACAAAAGGCAGAGGCTGCAGAAACCTGGTAAAATTCAAGTGACTGGAAAATTACTGCTCCTTACATGATCAGATGTAAATATATTTTCTGCCATGCAGGGGCATCTCCAGCAACACTGAAGTCAACAAATGGATATTCTGCTCTGACTGAAATGTAACCTGCAGGGCAGCCACAAGCATCTGCTGGAGACAAGTGAACAGAAGCAGAGTTGTGCGTAGTCCTGGGGATCCAAGAGAAATACTTTTCTCCAAGTGAAAGGGTGGTGGAGTGAGTGAGCAGCTGTACAGGGCTTGGTCGCCAGCTGGGGTTAAACCATGGCAGCAGCCAAATTACTCCGTACTGCTTTTGAAATGGTAGTTAACTGTTTCAGTGGCAAAGCAGAAAATAGCATACGTGGAAAATGAAAAAAAGAACAAAAAAAGGAAAAGCATAGGGCTGTAAATAAATCCTTTGGCCATGGCTGAGGTGATACCATGAATGGCACTGTTCAATCGCTGCATCACTGAAAAACAGGCAAACCACACAATATTTTGTGGCCGCTAATGCATTTCAAAATTCTACATCTTGGAAACTTAGAATACTATGATATGCTGTATGTTCTGTTGATCTAAAATGTGTTAAAAATTACTGTTAAAGCAGAAACATAATATGATAGCTCTGTAGAGCTTTCTTATGCAGCTTTATTGATTCTTTTGTCCATTTAATAGTTTGTTTAAAGATAAGCTTGCTCACATTTGTGTTCTTTATTATTCAACAATTGTATCTATTTCCCTGTTTTGTTGTTATTTAATGTGAATTTATGTTCCTGTATGTATTACCCCATTCAAAATACCAAGAATAAGGACAAAATCTCTGATTGATTTCAAGGACTTTCAAGGAATCAGGTCTGTCTTTTGTACTTACTTATGTATTTCTCAACAATAGTTCAGAAAAAAAGTGTATTTTTGCATTAAAATCTTTCCATTCTTTGGAGACAATACAGAAACTTTCCTTATGCAATTAGATGGAAACAGAAATTATCAAAAAGAAAAGGCTGACCCTCGTGTTTGCAATGAAAGAATTCCCAATAGCTCAGCAAGGTCTTCCATTTTTCAGAGCTGAAGTTTGCAGTTTACCTCTTTTCCAGCCTAGTTAACAAAAGGTAAGTAATATTGATGAAGACAGATTGGCCATAGTAATTCAAGTGTGTCAAAATGCAGTTCTTACAAACAGAATTATTCTGGAAAAGATAAAAGCTATTCTTTTAATTGCTGAATTTTTGTTTCATGTATTTGTACATTTAAGTACATAATAATGAGGTCTTTAATGAGATCTGATGTATTGTAGGAAGATAAAATGTTTGCTAAAATGAGACAGAATTAACTCTGATCATACTGTGAGAGGGAACATTAAATTAGATTTTTATTTTACTTCCTTTATTTCAGTAGTATGTACTCTGCTTCACTGATTATCAGATTAGTGTGAAAGGAAATATTTCTTTATTAAAAAAGTTGATTTTCTACAAACACATAATGATGTTGGAAGATATTCTAGTTATAAAATTTTGAAAAAGAAGCAGTTGTATGGAACAGTAGATATTTTCTAAAAGGGTAAGCAAGGCACTCATAAAAATTTAATAAGCCATATGTTTCAATCTAAAGAAGTAAAAAGAGTTTTGGACAAGACATATTTGTTCTTTTTATCTCATAGGATTTCTTTTTTTTCTCTGAACATGTGAATTAAAAAAACTTAAATTATTTAAACATATCCAAATTCATTTAAATGGGAGGATAATTTGTATATCATTTGGACAAACTTCAGGAAAAGTCCATAATGCACTTCCATATAAAGATATTTGCACATATATCAAATGCATAGCAGGGGAAATAATAGACATTTTTATTAATGCAAGTTATTTTGCATTAACAGAAGTTTGAGAAGTGCAAAATAAACTGATTTGTCAAAAAAAGAATACTTCACTGGTCTCAAATGCAGAAAAATCACAAAATTTATGTGAATTAGAGGGAATATTTTGGAGCAAGGATTTTGCCATGGTTGCACAGATACACATATACTTCAATGCAAACGCACATGCCAACAAGATCCTGCTTACAATGAGGATACTGAGGTGCAAATTTTCATAGATGTGGTAGTTATGACAGGAGTAATGCCTTGGAGCAGCAAGGGATATTGTAAATGTTTTACAGAATTTTCTTACTTAATCATAAAACTGCAGATCAAAATTAAGCTTTTAAAGCTGTACTGGCAACTAATGTGACTGATACATAGATGAGAAGAATAAACTAAAAATCACACTATGTATTTTGTTCCTGTGGAAGTACTAAAAATAGAATCACCAGGGAGGGTACTTTTTAGTCTCTAATTTTGTCTCCAGCATCTTAAAACTACAAACTAATGTCTAAAGTGTTTATTATGCAGAGAGTAGCATTAACCTTCCAGCAAAAATCAATCCTGTGTGAATGAAGTCCAATGCAGCCAGTTTCACATTATTTTCTCCATCAGTTTTTCTAAAACAACAAAAAGATGGTCTCATAGGTGCTGTTACAAAGCCTTCTTATGGAAGCTCTTCCACACAAGAGAGATTCTACAGGCATAAGTAGTTTATTAAAAGCTACTTTATGCTAGTAAAGTTATCTGAATGTTCTTGAACACCAGAAACCATTACTGCAAAATCTGCACTTGGACATTCTCAGTTCATGCTGTAGCTAAAATGCTGAAAGATCAGTCGAGGTAGAAAGGTTATTTGTTTGCTTGATTTTTAAACCCAGAAGTGTCAAGTGTTAAGCAGAAAGAATCCAGGAATGGAAAAGCAGAAACAGGGAACTGCAACAAATATGTAACTGACTACAAGGAATTGTCAGAATAGGATTCCTTGATATCAAAAAGGGTGCGACCTGAACTTTTGTTCCCTTCTCACCCATGAAATTAATTATGTTCCCCTTATGTTAGCATTAATGATCATGAGGATGTGCAGGGGATGAGTTCAGTGTAATAATCTTATTTATTCCTTTTCCTCCAATTAATTTTTAGCAGAATCATCAAACTTCATGTATACCATATGACTTAATAATTACTAGTTTATACACAGAAGGAATATGTGAAAATCTGTGCCATGTCTTTAAATGGTTTAGAATTAATTCTGAAAATTCACCTGCAGGATTTTTCTTCCCCTTAAAAGAGTTAACTAATTAAAACCAGTAGGTTGACTAGTCATGTCATCTGTGTAGCCCATTTTAAATGCCATCTTTTCTGATGGTTTAAATTGCATTTCAGCTCAATACAAATAATAATGGGACACTATTAAAAAGAGCTGACACACTTCTAAGTTTTTCTTGGCAGATAAAACTTTTGATGACAGAAATGGATCTTCTCCATATAGCAAACTAATGCAAGAGAAATTAATAAGTGTGTGAGAATATTGAGTGAAAGAAGGAAAACTGTTGTCAAAAATACCAGAAACTAATAACAGTTTGGATTCGAGACGACCTGTAAATGTATATGTAATTTAAAAAATATATATAATCAAGGAGCATCATTCAAAAAGACAAGCAAACTGTACCTCAGGGGAATTTGCTTGAACTCATAATTTTTCCATATCAATAGAATAAATAAAAGTTACCATATTATCTGTTTAGAATGAGTCCTAATTGAGTCAGATATTAAAATATTTCACATTTGTTCCAGGTGTTTAGATTAAGACCTGATAAAGACAGCTGCCTAAATTTTAGCAACATTTTTCCCCAGTGGTCCCATGTGTTGCATATCCATTGAGCCAACTCTTTCCAGAAAAAAAAAAATGTTCTTCAGATAACTGAATTCAGTATTTTGTTAAAATGTGGTGTTTCCATAGCTCAAAAGTTTCTCCTTGAGTCTGTCAAACACTTTATAGGAGTATGCTGAAAGCTATGGAGAACCTAATGAACTATCACCTAAAGATATAATATGCAAATATTTTGGCCATTGGTGTTTGATCTTTCCACTGCTCAGAAGCTCAGCATCTACTGAATTGTGCATGTTTAAAAAGCTCATGTTTGTTGGCTTCATGGTGCAAAGAAGCAGTTACCATAAAATTACTGGAATGCTGACCTTCTCAGGTTGATCTTACAGCAGGAAACATTGTTAATCATTATTAATATTGAGGTGGGATTTTTCTTATTTTTTTGCATTTTTTGTTTTCTATACTAACATTTGGAGACTGACTGCTGTATTCCTTCATTTGGGACAGATGGTGGGTTTGCTCATAGCTTTAAATAAGAGGTGATGCAGATTCATATCTCTACACTAGAGAGGCGTTTAGTTAAAGTATGCAAGATAATGTGAAAATGATTTCTATATTAGGCAACATAATTCTCCAAGAGATGGGGAATAGGAAAACCATTGCATAATTAACCCAGGTTTGACTTCACTGGCTTACTGACTACTGTCTCAGAGTCAAACTTGTGAGGTTTCAGACACAATGAGGCAGAAAGCATTAGCAAGTTGCTGAGTTTGTCTTGGAGATATGATTACTGGTGAATATCCCTCTGCTGTGGTAAGGAGAAAAATCCAGGCTAGTCTCTAGTTTCATCTGACATTCCTAAGGATCTCTCAGCCATCCATACTGAATATTTAAGTTCTGCAGGGTTGGCTTTGGATATCTAGGAGGAGGACATCTACAGTAGTCCAGGTTAGAAACTGAAACTCTGTGCTGCATAGGTTTTCAATCAGATGAACTGTGAACGAACAGTTTTTGTGGCAAATACCTCCCAAACTAGCTGGCAGATAGTATTGCTAGGAAAACTTTATGTCAATATTTACTGCTGGCTAGTTTTCTGTACACAACAAAGCATCTAATGTCCATTTCTCTTACTTATTTCTTCATTATGACTGTGACAATTGCAAATACAAATGATAGTTGCCCAGAGAATTGTTGGTGTTTCTGTAAGGTAAACATGTATCACACTTTAAATTAATCAATATTAATATTGTATGGAGAGATTAGCAGTTCATAGGGAAAGGGATTCTCGACCTACCACAGATCAAGCTTAGACAAGAAGAAACGTAGAAATAGAGAGATTTTGGAGCAAACTGAAGAAACTTGCTCAATTTCATAGTTTGCATTTTTCAGAAAATTACCTATGAATCATTAATCATCAAATGGCCATAATGGGCCAGGGCAAAGGCCCATTTAGCTAAATGCTCTGTGGCTAGCAATGAGTGTTAGGTGCTTGCAAAAAGGGTGTGAGAGACAACAAGCTTAGGATATGCCTTGTGGAGTATGGCTTCTCTGCCCGAGGCAATCATCAGATTAGGAAATCTAAAGGTGTGGTATAGGATTAGGGCTATACACCAATCTTAAGTTTTATAAGTGTGTTTTTGGACAAGACATTGCATTTTTTCATATTTTTCACCCCTCTTGTTCTTCAGCCCTAGCTTATTCTTTTAAAAAGTGCATTTGTACAATCACCTAGCAAAATATAGTCTTGATAATAGTGGGGGTCTGTAAATATCATTGTGATTTAGTCAAATCTCTTCAGTACTAGCTCAAGATCTAGTTTTATTATTTTGTAGAAAGCATACAGAAGTGTACATTTAAAATTGTTAGCAAAGCACATTAAAATTATCAGTGGCTACTTAATATACATAATTCTGCTTTCTTTCAGTTCAGATTTAAGTGGTCCTTGCACAGGCTCTAAATCACATAAGTAGCAAAAACTGTGAGAAGTCTTTTGTAACTTCTGTGGGTGTTACTTGAATGGATGCCACTCCATATTCTTCTCAAATCGAAAAACCTCTAAGATAAGAACAAGCAGAAAATATTACATATGGAGTCAGAAAAGAAATGACCTCTTGTGTTGTAAAGATGAAAATCAGACACTTCAAGGTATGATTGAGACCTAGAGTCAATTGTGATAAAAAAATCTGGATTACCCAAGACATTAAATAGCTATTCAGCTCAGTAATGTTTCTTTCTGAAGCTGACTGTAATGCTGCAGTGTAACATGCTAAAGGAGATGTGTATCCCTAAAAATTTAAAATCTTCATATGAATAATGCATTAAGAATGCTGCAGGCTGAACCATTCTTCGATGGTACAGCTCATATAGATAATTTACAGGCAATCTGTAGAATATTTATGTCTGAAGATCAGAGGTAAAATCTTTTTCTTCTGTCTCTTTCAATTAAAAAAAAAAAGACTGTCACAGAAAGAATTTTTCAATTAGTTTCCTGGAATTATTTGCCAAATTTAATCATTATTTCTGCAGGATTAGAATGGGTCTGCTGTTCCTTAAAATCTTCTGGGCAGTGTATCTTGACATTAATCTCAGTATATTTTAAAGGAAGGAGTCAAATTCAGAAAGTGGAAATGTCACTGATTTTGCCCTAATACTCAAAGGTGTTACACTGTTGAATGGCATGAAAGTTGAGTTCTAAGATACTTAGGCCTAATCAATTATTGAATTGAAGACGCCAGAAAGTTTGAAACTGAGTAAGAAGAAGGAAAGAGGAGTTTTGGAATGGTGTGCTGAGTTATGATGTGATATTCCAGCCATTTTTTGTTACCTCTGCATTAATTTCCTCCTTGTGTGTGGTGTTTCCATAAATTGGTGGGGCATGAAATGGCCTATTTCCTACCAATTAAAGAAGATACGACTTTAGTGTGGCTTGCATCTGAGAGATATCAATGTACATGTATAACCATTAGATCTAAATGAACAAAAATTCACAACAATGGCGAGAATAATGTTATTAATATTTTTGTTGAATTTGTTGTGCAGATTCTCTCTAAGAAGGCAAGAAACTTAAAAAACTTTGAAACTAAAATTCTATTAATTTACAATAAATAATTCAATAAGTATGCAGTGCCTGCTATACCAGGTTCTTTTTAAAATTAAAATGGTCTGGCAAAGATTTGTTTTTTTCCTCTTGAAATTGGTATAATTGTCCTAGTTCTTCAATATACCATACTTTGATATACTAAGATGATTATGCAGATCCCTCCATCCTACTATCTGAACACCTCCCACATGAATGAAGCAAATTAAAATTATGATGTTCATTTTACATCAAATCTATTTCATTATTAGACTTTCCCTTTTTTGGCATCAATAATAAAATATTTTGATCAGGGAATGCAATAACAAATTCTCAATAGAGCATGCTTGTCCAGAATTATAGAACTATATAAGTTTATTATATAATTTAACTTCCAAATTTATAATCCTTAAGGGCGGAAAACTTCTTTTAAACTAAGGAAACTAAATCTTTTTACATATCATTAATGCTGTTGCAACTGTTTAGAGAGATATGCTTAATACTGAAAAATATTTATTATGACCTTCTTTTACTTTCTCATAACTACCTCATATATTCATGTCTGTGACTGGCATATTCTTAACTTGATTTCTGTTTGAAAATAGACTTCATTGAGTTTTTAAATAAAAGCTCTTTTTAAGGTGTTTTGGTTTTTTTTTTTTTTGTTTAAAATAGGTCTCTTTACATATGTATGTAAGCAATTACTTTCAGGAATGTTAGACAAAACCCCCACCTTTTTTTCACAAAAAATCCTGACTTTGTTTACCAAGTGAGAGCCAAAAAATTGATGATAATATAGCTGGCGCAGAATGTAATTACCTGGAACGTAAAACACAGATTTTCATTAAATCACAACATGATGGCCAACAAAGACATATAAATTCAGAACAAGAATGCTTTTAAAACTTGAACCTGTT
Source organism: Zonotrichia leucophrys gambelii (assembly GCF_028769735.1). Taxonomy (NCBI): domain Eukaryota; kingdom Metazoa; phylum Chordata; class Aves; order Passeriformes; family Passerellidae; genus Zonotrichia; species Zonotrichia leucophrys. Next base: position 61,812,924 of record NC_088173.1, read on the forward strand.
TGTTAGCCACCCTATTCATTGAAAATGCTTTTTGGCATAAGGTTTTTAATTTAAATATTAATTTAAAACATTTACTGTTTCACAAGTTTTAGACATGCCAGTAGTTCATGTCAATTTAAAGGCAATAACTCCATGTGTGCACAATCTCAGTCCATCATATGGCAGCAAGTTTGTTTAGCAGAACACTGTTCCCTATCTGTTTCTGAACCCTATTCCCTGTCTAGTTTAGTTTCTGATGTTCTTATTTGACCTTTAATATCATATCTCCTGCTATGCTTTAAAAATTGAATGCAATATCTATTGCATCTGACCATTTATTCAGTTCAGGTTTGATGGTTCTGCTTGTGAGACAGCAAGATTTTAAATCACACTCTTTTATAGTTTAGCCTAACCAGTCTGGCAAGGGGAGAACTGAGAGAGAGAGGCAAAACCAAGTTCTACTATTCCTGACTTCTGATCATCTTGAAAGCTAATGCTCACTCATTCCAGACTTAAAAATATGTTTGACATTTCCAGGTCATTCCCAGTCTCTACTGGTTAGAATATAGTAACATAGTTTGAAAAATATTCTTGGAAACAACATATGCAAAAATTCTTAGTCGCATGAATATGCAATAGGATGTTGTAAGAAAACCAACTTTAAAAAACATAGTTCATAAAGAAAGACTGGACAGAGAAAATGAAAGTGAAAAAAAATTGTCACTAATCTCCCTTTCATACAATTCTTTTTTTCTGATTAAGGAAAATTTATTCATGCACAGAAGCATTTGGAATTACATTTGGAATTACTTTTGGACAGATTTTGTTTGATCAAAACACACTATGTAGTTAAGGAACACTTAAAGCACATTACTTATGGTAATGGTATTTAAAGTAAGCTATCTTATTTATCTGGACTCCATTACATAAGGTAATGGGAGAAGAATAAAATAATCTGAAAATTATAAAACAAACAAAAAAAAAGCTACTAAACTGCTTCATTTTACATTAAAATTTTGGATTGCATTTTATTACTATTTTAAGAGATTCCTGACTCAAATCCATGATGTTACTTGTTCACTGTCCTGTGAGTTTTTCCCGTCTTGGAGAGTAGCCACAAAATCAACAGATGTTACATCTCGCAGATGACAGTACAGAAACCTTCTGGACATGTGCTAGAAGGAGTGGGCAGTGAGAGAAGAGACAGCGGAGAAGTCCTAAATTTCATCTTCAACTAAGAAACCAAACTTTTCTAGCATCTCCATGCCCCTTCTGAGGAGCTTATGTGGTGTGCAAAGACTGACCCTGTATTTCCATGGCTGCACCCTTCCTGAGGCTACAGAAAGCATTTGCTGGAGGACAAGATGTTGCAATTATGCCTAGTAACTCCTGTTTCCTTGTGAAAAAACATTTTCTGAGGGGACTAAAGGGCTTAAATGACATGGAGGAAAGTTAAAAGTGATCAACTAGAGGGGCTTTTAGCAATCCAAGGCACTATGATTACATGCAGATGGTGATATGAACTGTAGGTTGTTGGTTTATATACCTGTTCAGATAAACAACTTAAACGCTAAGTTAATCCATTCTGTGCAGTATAAATAAGATTAATAATGACTTTTAGTTATTATACTAGATTAATAATGAGTTATACTTACTATGTATAGTAAGGTTGTTAAGAACAGCTCTATCTTTGAGTATATGGTATTTTACTTCTATTATTTGTCAAAATGCTTATTTTTATTAATAGCGTCCTTTTTTTACTTGTTGAATTGTTGAAGTGTAAAATTGTACATATTATTACTTTTATCATTTTCTCAAGTATTTCAAAACTTCTAGGGGCGGTATAGACACTGTGATATCTCCATATTATTTGACAATGCTGTATAACATCTGATAAAAACATTCTGTCTAGAAGAACTGTAAAGGGAAAATTCAGGAACAATTGTTTTTTCTTTTTTCTCCTATTCATATTTTTAGGGGTCCTGAAGAAACTATTTTGCTTAAATTCATATAAAAATGGATCTTTATCATCTCTGTCTCACAGGAACATTGAAAACTATTTTATTCACGCCTTCAAGACTTTTTAAAATAGCAAATTATTGTAGGTTTTGTGATGCCACAATGTCCTGGAATTTAAAGAGGAATTCTTAGTGAAAGGTTTTAAAATAAAAGACAGTATTTCTAATGAGAAAGTTTAAGCCTTGCAATATCAATTGTAAAACACCTCAGTTTTTGAGTAATTCAGCTGTTTTATTAATCATGTCCTGAAGTAATGTCCAAGGTTATCACCTTTTGAACTTCCTTTAAAACTCCAGTTAATATTTTTTAGGAATAATATTATCTTGAGTCTGTTATGAATGTTAATGGGAGTTGCTGCATCAGGTTAACTAGGAAAAGATTCTTAAAACAGATAGTATTTATATGATATTATTTGCCATAATTTTTCTGTACCTTTACTTTAAGTAATTTTAAATACTAGAATCATCACATGCAAAAATAAACATGGTCCTGTCTTTACTGCTAGGGGTTTTGGGGGCATTGAAGTGTGGAGGGTTTCTATGAACAAAATATTTTTTATTTGTGCCCACTGCCCAACTTGTCTTAGTGCCTTCATTTCAGAAGCATGATAGCTGTCCAAGTCTACTGCAGGTAACACTCACAAGTCTAGTCCACCACTGATACAGTTCTCAGTTTTCTTCCTTTACCTCTTTGGATCCTCTGCTGAGATGAGGTGAGTCGAGTTTCTCAGATTAAGAGGTCAAGCTTTTGAAGCATTGAGGTATGAGATTCCAGATCTCTGAAGCTTCCTAAGAAAGAGACAACTTGACTGAAGCGATTGAAGGTGATTAATGTTTGGCAGTGCAGAAAAATGTCTCTTCATGTCTCCTCATCAAACTGGCTAGTTTTTTCTCTCTTCCTGTAAGTATTGAAAGAGAAGTTCTCTTTCTGTGGACTGTACTGAGGCAAGGATTTTTCTTACTGTCGTTACCTAAGTGCCTGGATGTTCCTTTGGCCAAATTGCTTTATTCATAAAATGTATCTTTTGAGCTTACCCAAAGCACTTGCCTATACACAGAATAACATATTTTTTAAAATGCTTACATGGGGTTTTTTTGGATTGTTTGTTTGTTTGTGCAGTTGTTTGGGTTTGGGGTTTGTTTTGGTTTTTTTTTTTTTTCCTTTGGGAAGTGGTTAAATCTTGCCTTGTAAAGTCTAAGGTTTCTTATTTTCTACAAAGAATTCTTGGATGAAAATTAGAGTTCAATAAAGGCAAGGTGCACATTTAAAATGGAATAGCATTCTGTTCAGGGAAGACTTTGAGAAGTACTACTTGACTTTAAAGCATTGAATTACACGCCACCTCCTTGGCATTCTTTGTTCTAATATTATTATTTGCATTTATATTAGAGAAGTGCCTAGCAGCCCAAAGTAAACACAAGTTTGCTATATATTGCACCTTTTAGATAAACAGCAAGGAGATGACTCTATTCAAACAGCTTAAAAAGTAAACAGGAAAGACACACTAACAGCAGAAAGTTTTGAAAAGCTTTTTGTTCCAAGTCTTGCAGGCAGAAATGTGGAAATAAGGTGGTCTGTGCTTGAGATCTTTGGTGAAGTGTTTTGATTAGTCCTTAAAGAAGCTGCCGAATTCTGCTTAGAAACTTCACCAGAGAATCTTGCCTCCAAGGCAAACAACTGCTTCATTTCATTCAAAAATTGAAAAGGAACAATTTTTGATATTGAAACATGGACACAGAATCTTTTACCAATATGTAAGAACAGATTACATTTAAGGGAGTTCTCAGAGGAAGGGGTGGGTCTCCATATGTGTACATGTCAATACATGTATGCAAGACAAAGAACAGCTAGTTCATAATAAATATAATTAAACAGGAGGATAGAGTCCGGTGCTGCAATTCCTGAAAATTGGGAAAATATGCAAATAATTCTGGATAGCTGAATGCAAAGGAATTAATTTAACCTTTTATTGCAACCATGCATAAATGGAGCCATCTTCTCCTCTATATTTTAAACAATAGCCATGGTAATGGTGTGTTTTTGCACAGAACAATAGATCTGGCTGAATATCAGCATGCTAGATAAATGTGATTTGATTAAATTTCTCAAAATTTAGGTGAAAAGTATTTTTCATCTAGAATCTATCTGGGCTTAGAAATGAGAATAATAATAAACAGATATTAAATAACACAAACAGAAGAGAATTTTATTATGTTAAGCCATTTAAGTCACAAACAAGTTCTATACCCTTTCACAAAGTTTTTCAGGATCAGTCTTGTGATTAAATATCTGGGCTGAAATTTAGTTGCTTAATCTTAAATTCTTAATGACATTTGCGATGCCACTATCTGAGACATCTACATTTTATTTTTTTCTGAGACATCTACAAAACCAATGACACAGGAACCATGAGATGTCCCATCTAGAGGACATTTGTGTGATTTTAGGACACCAGACTGGCTGATTAAGATGGCCATCTACTGACTATTTACATGCCTAATATATGTCTTAGATCCCCAAAAAACTTACCTTGTCTTTTGAATTTTAAGTCTAAGGCCAGACACAAATCCTATGAAAAACCAGTTGAATATCAGAGCTTCACTTTTTGAATGCTGCTCAGAGAGTTTTATCATAAGGAAGGTTTTCTTGCTTTTAATTTTTTGTTCTTGATTTTTGGCTACATGTGTGCCATTTTTTAGGCATGGCAAAACTGACTTTGAGAAAAACCAGGTAAATGTAATATTTAATAAAAAAGGAAAAGTTATAAACAAATTTATTATTTATTGCTATTTTACGTTTGGACAAGACAAAGGGGAGGAACGATTGTTCCTACTTAAAGTGCTACAAATATGTAACAATAAAATTGTTTATACTTGTTTTACAATTTCACTAAAAAGTCCAACTGTGTTTATGAAACTCCATTTCATAAAGCCGGCATTTTCCAGTTAACATTGCTACTAATTGCAAATTAATCAAAAAAGACTACTCTATTTGTCAGAGGAAAGGAAGGGGAGAAACCAATCAAAAAAACCCTGAAGCCCAATTGTCATTAATTGCCACTACCAAGCATTGCTTATCTGGAGTTCCTCCACATGTCAGTGCACATTAACATTATGCAACAGAATATAAAATGCTGATATATATATATATTTAGGGCCTAAGCAGTGAAAGTCTTGCTTTCTCTGAGGCAAATTATCTTGGTGTATACTGGATCTACTGAACACAAAAATATTAAATTGTCTACAGACTCTTTTTATTAGGTCTGCAGTAATTAATTAAGCACAGATGTCTCACCAGAAGATGAAATGGAATGTATTCGGGGAAGAAAGGAAGAGGATAAAGAATAATGAGTTCCTGAAATACAATACATCAAATGAAGAGAATAATGTAAATTAGGGCCTAATCACATTTTGCATTACACAGATGCTCTGGGAGACTATGTGGACCTTCAAGGCAAGTTGTGCATCTAGTATTCAAATCTGTACAATGCTGCTCTGCAGATGCTCCACAGCCTCTAAGGAGAGCACATTCAGCTGATGTGGGCAAATTTTCTGTAATAAGAGGTACAACATGCGCAGGCTGGAAGCACTTAGGATTTTTCACTTTTCTTAGCTGGTAAGAACTTCCCAGTGGCTTCAGAGGAGGAAGACCTACAATGCTTTAAAGGAACATTTGGATATCCATTTCTTATAGTGCCACCATGTTTCTTTGACTGTAGGAAGCCAAACAGCAGGCCAGTGCTAATCAGACTGTACCTTTACCACTGACTGCATAGTGGGCAATGCAGAACATGAGCTGCTATTTGCTCAGCTCTGAATCTTCACAATCCTACCTGCTGCAGAATTCATAACAGAATTTAGATGTAGAAATATGCTTTCTTATTTGCCTTTAATGAATCATGGTTGAATTCCAAATGTTAGCCTGACAAATGGTAATTTTTTTATGCCAGAGAAGTTATAAATTCAGCATGCTTCTAGTATACTTAGGATTAAATGAAGTCTAGTGAAAGATTGTTAGTGAAATGAAGTTGGAGAAGGATTCCAAACCAATTATGACCTCCACCAGAGCATATAGGAGTTACAGAGATATTTCTTTCTGCCATATGAGCACAGAGCTAGAAATGGTGGACACTGCATATTGTATCACTAAGGACTGATTAAGAGTCTAATTATGTACACTACAGCTTTATAATACTGATAAAAGTGTTTCTGGTAGACTGCTACCAGAAATACAGCGAGCAGCTGGAAACAGAACACTAGTCATCACTTTCCATGTAGTTGGGGGTTTTGGTTTTAGTTTCAGAGGGAACTTTATTAATTTGTGATTGCAACTTTTTTGTGCATATTCATCAGAAAATGTTGGGTTTTATTCAAATTTTCACTCTATTTTCCTATTTCTAAGGAAATAGGCATCCTTGTGTACATGAAGTTTCAAATATGGCTTTATATAAAGGTGTAAAGAAACAATAGTAAAATGTTTCATTTTAAGTGTTTTATAGATTTACAAAATTTAAATTAAAAACACCAATTCATTTGGTGATTTGATTATAATTATTTTAATGTTTAATCACCATTTGTTCAAGGAAATTCTCTCACATAAATATGAAGATTGAATATGCAAATTTCCCTCACAATAGCAGCAGCAATGTCAGGGAAAAGAAGATATTCTACATGAAGAGTACTGTTTGTTCCTGTAATTACTGCTTTTACTGGCCCAGTTCTCACATCACAGTCTAGCTGACTATTTGAGCTTGCTTAACTATCAGGTTTCCTCGGCCAAAGGCAGAAAGCATTGAAAGTCTGTAACTGAAGTTATTGGTGGGAGTTTTACTGATTATAATATGTGTAAGAAACTAGTAGACCTACCATGGGCTTAAAAATAATGAAACTGATATTACAAAGAGAATTCACAGTGGCAGTTTTGTACTTTTTAGCTCTGCCATTGTTAAAATAAGTGGTATATGGTCTGTGAACCAAAAAGCAATATCAACACGTCATTATTTGCAAATAGTTTACCCAATACATACATTATGTTGGTGAATTTGAAAATATTTATTAACTTACACCACTTAGCATGTGAAGAAATTTCAGTTTTTAAAATCTGCACTTCAGAAAAAGTACTGAAATGTGAAACAAGTAGATAATAAATATTTTGTTATAAACTGAATTTTAAATGGAAACAAGAGCCATATATGTATGCATAACAAATGACTACAGAGTATATTATTCTGTAAATAATAAATGCAAAATTTGTAAATTCCATGTTGCACTGAAAACTGTAGATTTATGACAAGGTCTACCCTATGTAAAGTGCTTATAATATTTCAGAAAAGTTAACCTGCTCTTAAAAATGTTTCCTATACTTCCAGGAAGCTGCTCGTCATGCAAATGAGAACAAAAATATATTATGTTGAAACTTGAACTGTTTTGAACTTGAACTGGAAACTAAAAACCTCTCCATTGGAAAACAAAATTTCACTATTCACTTTTGATTCCAGTAATATTTTGATTTAGAAAATAATCAGAATAATCTCAAAAAAGAGAATGACTTTGCAATTAATAAATGTAAATTGTTGGTTTTTTTCCTTCATTTCTGTGGTATTTTCAGGGTCCCTGTGGTAGGCAGGAAATGATGATTTTGACTCCATGTTCTTAGAAAGCTAATTCATTATATTGCATTGTATTGCATTGCATTGTATTATATTATATTATATTATATTATATTATATTATATTATATTATATTATATTATATTATATTATATTATGCTATACTAAAACTATACTAAAGAACAGAGAAAGGATACTTACATAACAAGATACTAATAAAAGATACTAATTAAAGATACTAATTAAAAACTCGTGACTCTTCAGAGCCTCGACACAGCTGGCTGTGATTGGTCATTAAGTAAAAACAATTCACATGTTGGATAAACCATCTCCAACCACATCCCAAAGCAGCAAAATGGGAGAAGGGGATCAGATAAGTGCTGTTTCCATTTTTCTCTGAGGCTTCTCAGCTTCCCAGGAGAAGAAATACTTGCAAAGGAAGAATCCTGGCAAAGGGATTTTTCCAGAAAATATGACAGTGACACACTTTGATCTAGAAGTAAAGGTATTAGGACTTTTGAATTTTAGCCACTATAGGTGGAAAGGGGTAAAGAACACACAAGGAAAACTGTTAGTTAATAAACCTCTACTTTATAATTGGATGAGAGAGGAGTGGAAGGAGCAAAAAACAGAACTGAGAAGAGCAAAATAAAAAGTGGACTAAATATTCCAGTACTTGTGACTGAAGCCATATTTGGTCCTTGGCTTTGAAGCAGGTGGTGACATGCAGTAAGGCCAGAGGGTGTCTTGGAGATGTTCTTGGTCTCATGGCCTCAATCAACCTGCAGCTCTGCTGGGGCATGCATGGTAGGGCAGCACCTCAGGTCTGACAGTGCTTCTCTAATATTTCCTGCTTCATGATCCCGACTTCCCACCTCTAACAGAGTTTTTTCCCCATCATGATGCTTCAAATTTTAGCTTTCATATTTTTTAGATTCTATACTGCTTTAGTGTGTGCTTCTGAGCTTTCAGGGGATAGTATATCAGGGGACAGTAACTCTCTTCACAGAGTAGGTAGACAAAACAATTTTCTTTCTAGCTGAGGACCAAGGAAAAATGACCCAAATCTCAGGCCCGAGAGCACAAACAACGTGGACTGAAGAGAGAAAACAAGAAGGATGGGAGTTCATAAACTAAACCTATAATTGGACAATTAACTACAATATGCAAATGGACCAAAACACAAAAGTGTGGAGCCCATGACCGGTTGTCCATTTTGTGACCATTTTGGATTCATCTTAGGTGTAACCCTGGCTGGGCTCTTGTACTACCCAAGGTGTATCCATTGAGGCCTTCTAATAAATACCTACTTTATTCTTTAACTCTGTCTAATCTCTAAGTCAACCTTCACAAGGCATCAATCACCCTGACAGTTCACAGGTTTGTAACTTTAGAATGGGGCTGGAATTACATATGGGACAATTTTCTTCCAGACAAAGAACAAAGAAGATTAAATAAAAAAAAAACAACTATACTTTTTTCTTTTTGTATTACTGACAAAAGTGAGACCATAGGAGAATATTTATTTTTAATTATATTTCCTGGGAAAATGAAACAAGAGTCTGTTCTTATATGTCTAAGATATACCCTCATTGTCAAAGAGTTTCAACCATATAGAGGGCAAAGGTCTTAAAAAAAGGAAATTTCTACAAGTTGTGTAACAAAGAGAAACTGTTTGAAGAAGATATATTGAAATGGGTGATCCTTGGGGAGAGACAGTTTCAGGAATAATTTAGCTCCCTTCTGAATCAGAGCAGCCAGTTATTGTGAACATATTGGCAAGGGTTCAGCATAATCCCCTTTGTCACAAACATAGCCAAACAAGTTGAATTATATTATTATGTTAAAAAAAAGACAGATGAGTTTGGTCAATAGTTACAGCCCAAACAAAATCTCAATACTGCTCAGCCAGCTTTTGTGTTCCTTGTTTTTATCAAGACATTAATCTGGATGAAAATTTCTTCTTTCTGTGGACATATATACAAACTCTTCATGCCTTCATGTCTGCCTGATTAAAACATAGATGTGTTTTTGTGATGCTCAGAATGTAATGTCATTCAATACTTGGAGACCACAGTGTGGACACATCCCAGTGCTTAAAGGGTCTAGAATAACTGAATTATGATATGTGCCACCTAATCCTATTTTGAACTATGGGAGGGAAGTAAAGCAGGTGAATAAAAAGCCACACAGAACCCGTTGGACCCTTTCCCCTTTACTCACACCAATAAATACATTATCTGCTTTATTACATTCATACCTTTAGTTCATATTCAGCTTTGGAATGCAATTTGCAGCAGTTGCCTCATGAGATGAGGATGTTGTTTTGGCCTTACAGAATCATGGGCAAATGGTTCCAGAGAACATATGCACAGCTGGACTCTGCCTGCTGTGGGGAGGGAGAGATATATGGGGGGGTGGAGAAATGGAAAGTCAGATCATATTCAGTAGACAAGAAGTGAGAGCAGCAATGCAGTGTTGCTTTTATGGGAATACTACAAACGTAATTATAGATGCTGAGATCTATATTAATGTCTTCACATTTCATATACTTCAAAGAGCAGATTCAGAAGAGCTAGAAGGAGATAGAGAGACTCCATTTTCTTCATTGTTCTTTTGTTCTGTTTTGCTAATAAGGCCAGTTCACAGCTGTGTAATCACAGCCCTGGTTTCAACCTTTCTGATTCTGGTAAGTCACACAAATTGATATCACTCACTTCTGTCTCATCAGTGATCTCACAATCAAAGTAGCCAAATTAGCCCTAGAGACAACCTCTCTCAATAAAAAAGACATAGACAATGTGGCTGGACAAGCTACTGCATAACGTGGTTTCAAATGAAATTGTACCAAAATGAACAACATAAATGAGTTGACATGAGATACTCTTTTATATTTTTGATGGATTCTATTTTGTCACTAAACTTCACATCAGTTTTTACATTTCTCTTAACATACGGAATTTTCATTAATCATTTTGATTGAGGTTAAACTAAATTTTTCAGAGAAATTTTTTCAGCAGAAATATCTATACCTAAAAGGTATAACAATTTGTTTCTAATGGTTTACAAAGTTATTTTAAAAATAATTATTAAATATTGAAATATCACATTGCTTGAAGTTTGAAATTTGTTAACAACAGCAGAATTTTTCAGCATGCATAAATAAAACACAGATCTGGTTCTCATATAACTTGATTTTACAAATTGTACAACCCAATAAATATTATAGATAAAAATTCACTGGCTTAACAGAGGCTAAAAGCTGGTCTACAGGGTTTCCTTTCTATTGGTTTCTTAAGAATTAATCCATTACCAGCTGCTGATTGCTGGATATGGAAAGTAACATTACAGGTATATAATGCTGATTACATGGAAGTAATTGATTACAAATTTCTTTTTAATACATTATTCGGTGCAGCTGCTACCGAGCTGGCTACTATGACTTAGTACAATGATATTGCCCATAATCAAGGCATGGTGAGATTGCCACTAAAAGTAAGAGGGAGTAATTAGGGCTGCATTTTCACTTGAGAAGTGCACAGATAACATCTTAGAAAAGCATTTTAAAAAAAATTATTTCACTTACTCTTCTCTATTCTGTGAAATCTCCTGCAAGCAGCAGTCTGCCTTCCTCACCTCTACTATTCCGGTGCTTTAGAAGAATTGCTGATATAAATTTAAGCAATTTAGGTATCCCATTAGACAAGCATATCTCATGTATTCATCCTTTTTCATCTGCTCTTACTTGGACAGTCATTTCAGTTATTTTTATCTTTCAGGACTATCATTTGTCAATCCCACAGGACTGTGTCTAGCCGTATTGAAGACAGGAGATGTGTGATCTGACACAGGGCACCTTCTCTCCTGTGAAATGCTGTGGACCCTTACATAGCGCTGGTTAGCAAATCACAGCTTCCTGAACCATCTCACTGTTATTAGTTCTTCCCTACCCCTTCAAATGTCAAATTTTTCCTCCCCAACATGCATTAGTAGATGTTTCTACAAATGTGTGATGCCTGATCTAAGAAAAATCTTTTGTGGCCAGATCTTGCTCCAAATGAACAAAATATGTCCAGATCTTAATTTATGTGAATGATCACAAAAAGTTATGAATAAAGATTTTCCACACCAACTGATTTTTTAATAAAATTGCTTACTGAAAAAGACAAGTCAGGCATCCCAAGGGCCAATTGCACTGAATTTTGCCTTGCTGACTTGAAAATGATACGTTTCTATCACTCAGACGGAATTCTTTCTTCTAATGCAGCACATAAAGAGAACAGATCACAATATAAGAATATTAAGACTTTAATGAACAGACCAAACTATGTAACTTTGCTCTGCATAAGCTGAGTCTATATTGTATACAGCTCAAGAGAAGAGCCTTAAAGTTTATTTTATATATATATGCTTCAAGAAGCTTTTTCTCTGATTCAGTTCAACAGCAGCAATTCACCAGCATCTCAATATAAACTTTATTCTTTTTCCAGAATTTTAGCAGAGCCATTTGGATTTTGTTTCTTTTGTTGCTTATTTGTTTGATTGTTTGTTTTTGGTTTGGTTTGGTTTCGTTGTTCTGGGTTTTCTTCCTCCAAAAGAATGAATAATCCCATGCTGGAAAAACTATACAGGTCAAAAAATTCACCCTCTCCCCCTGCCCCTGGAGGTATTTGTCTCCTGTATGTCCAACACTCCAGGTGGGAACCAGCCACAATCAGTATGTTCACTAGGAGTGTAACATAAGGTGTGTAAGTCTGCTTCACATCTGACTGGGCTGGTGAAAAGTATATTATAGAGTGTATTATATAATAATATATTTATATTGCTGACTTTGGGCTTAGTGTAGAACGTATTTCCAGAATAATGCAGACAACTTTTTAAGGTTATTCTTTCATTGAAAAGAAACACAATTTAACTGCTTATATTTCACCTAACAAATGAAGCAAAATGAAGTTCCTAACAATAAGGTCAGTGCTTTAGAAAATAAGGAACACAGAAATAAAGACTAAAGCTTTTTGAATATGGTATTTCGGCATTTCTGAAGTAAAGAAGTGGGAGGAATTCATTCTTACTTTTTAGACTGCTAAAAGACTATCTTTGTTAATACAAAATAACAGTTTTTCAGTACAATAAAAGCTAGCAATGTCCTCTTTCCTTGGTACTTCATATATTTGTTTATTTTTTACCATTTGAATTATTTTTAAAAAGATTTATTTATAAAGACTCGGGAATTGTGTAAGTAAATTCAACTTCGGCAAATGGTTAATGTATCCTTTTTAACAATGAAAGTACTTGAAAAGAAGCTGTTATTGCATCTTACATGATGCAGAATAAGCTTTCTTTTTTTAATAGGCACGTTCATTTTAAAATATTTAGCTGGATTGCATTTTCCTTCAGTGCATATAAAGCATACATGGTAACAGAAATTGGCAAGACAGCATATTTTTCTTGATGTTAACTATGAAGTGGTGGCAAATTCATGCAGTAAAAAATTTTCTTCAGACTTCATCCTAGGTAATACTCTATAAAGAAATGTCTGTGATTGTGTTGTTCACTTCACATTTTATTCTTCATAATAGATTCAGCTGAGGTCTGCTATTATAAAAAAAATGTCAATAACATAGTTTGCCACAGAACATAAGGACTGCTAGAGAAAACAAGAAATGTGCCCATGGTACAGATAATAGAGACTGTAATAGGTACAGAGCTTGGACACAGAAAATTACTAATAGTTTTGACATTGTTTTCACTAATCACTGAAAGAAAAACCAGCTCCTTACTGAAGTGAGATACATAAAGATAGGTGTTATAAATTTCAATTTATTTAGGAATACAAATTTAGTGAAGGATAGTCAAAGTTAGTATGGATATTACATACAAGCAGTAAGATATTAAGCAGGTAATAATGTCCACAAGATGCAGCACCTGATGGATAAGAATCAACAGGTTCTTTTGTGAAAATTACCTCAGAAAGGGGAATGAAATTCTATGGAGCTAAAGCAGAGGTTACTAATTATGTGGCTAAGGGCAAGTGCAGTGGCAGCCAACATGTCAGCCTGGAACATAAAGGTGATAACTTCTTCAAAGTGACACTGTTTTTATGATCAGATTAGTGAGAGTTGCTTCTGCCCGAATTATGGTGCAGATGAGAACATATGCTGAAATCAAAAATACAGATTTTCTTTTAAGAGTAAATGCGAGGTAGAGAGATAGAAACAAGTAGAAAAGGGGCAGGGGGGACAGGAAGCGAGTGAGATGAAGCAGAAGATAGTAAACACCTCTGGATCCACTGGCAGCCCACTGCTCCTTCACCCTGGACTTCCCAGTGGTGGGGGTGTCAGATTTGTTCTGCTGGGGGTACCCCTTTTATACAATCCTATGTTAGCTGTGAGTATGCAACAATGTGTAAAGCTAGTCCTTTATAAAATCGCAGCTATCAGGCTAGTCAGTTTACAGAGCTTGTCGATAAGAGAAGACAGAAAAGCAGTAGTTGGATTTTTTTCTCTCACCAAGGTCCTCAAATCTGGTATCTTTTCCTTTTGTAAGACAGTCATGCTTCTAGAGAATTGCTAACCCATGGCCTCCCCTCCCTCTAGACTTTGCACTCTGCAGCACGGAGGCAGGATTGTTTTCCCAGGACATGGCATGCAACTGCTTTGCTCTTTTTAAACTTTGCTCAGCTGCTGCCCCTTTTCTTAAAGCAAAACCTGTCTTCACCCAGCTCTCAAGGCCATGTTTTCTCAGTGATCAGTAATCAACTGCCAGTGAATTTTTATTGTTCTGGGGCTTCTGCTTTCAACCCATGCTCATATCTTCAAGACCTTTGTTGTTATCCTCAGATAAAATTGTGCATCATCAGAAAAGGCAGCAGATACCAAACTCCCCTTCACACTGTGAGCTCTCAGAAGCAGTTGATAACAATTTTAACAGGTCATAAGTAAGGCCTTGCAGAAAAGATTCAGTTAGCATGAACCTTCTGTTATGTAAAAAAAGAATGGAAATTCTACTTTTACAGGGCCACTGGGCAAAGAAAAAAAAGCTTAGAGAATTATAATAGACTGTTATTCTTAATGTTGAAGTTCAAAACAAGCTGGTGTTAAAAGCTGCTTAAAGTAATTCTATTTTTCCAGATGCAGGTGACCTCTGCTATATCAACACATATTTCTATTTTCCAAATGCTATTTACTAATGGCAATGTCTGTGGCAGTTACTTGAGAAGCACAGTCTAAATCCTTTGTTGGGACACATGATAGAATCAAAAGATGTTTGGGATCTTTGGATACCTAAATACATGGCTGTGACTCAAAATATCTATTCTGCAGTCATCCAATCCAGTAGCTTTTGGCCAGGGTATTCCCTGAACACCTGTAATTATTTGTGGTGCTCATGCCTAGAATTGTTCTCTGCAGGAATTAGAGATCTAGGTCCTGCATGAACCAGAACAGTGCTTGAACAGTAGTCAGACTCACACGTTCAAAGGCCAGATCCATTGGAAGTGCACATTTACTGATGATTTGGTAGAGTCCTCTTTGAAACCATGGACCTTAACTATTGCATTTATATTAGCTCAAATCTATTATCTCTTCTGGAATAAACTGAAAAATATAACCTGTTTAATATCTGAGTGCATGAGTGTATTGTGATTTCCATAAAAATTGAGCAGGAAATGTGCCTGATAGGTGTGTTTTAATACTTATTTGAACATGCAGTATTGCATTCACAGGATTTCTTTACATACAGGGTTATATCATGTGTTCTAGGCACAGTCTGAAGTCACTGAACCTCTTATGATAAGGAGACTGACTATCCTATTTCTTATGGAAGAAGAATTTTAGTTTCACCAAGTGCAATATATTCAAGCAATAGACATTTAACATAAATCTCTCTAGCAAAAGACTGCCTATTATCCAAGGGGACTTTTATTTCCAATACTAGCTTAACCATAAACTGAAAGTAAGCATAATTCATTACTCTCTGAATTATGTCAGTATTCTAAATTTTGCTATTTACAGGGAAAAATAAACAGGTAAAGAAAAGCATCAGCTACAGGAGAAAGCATTCCAGAAGCAAATGTCATACAGAATTGCTGTACAATAATGAAAGCACTTTGTAAAATGTATCACCACAGGAACAAGAAAATAGCTTCCATGTTTACAGTGTTTATGTATTTCTGCTTGCACCTAGTCTCCAGTAATATATTTCTCCAAAGCCTCAGTTTATATGCCCTTTTTTATCTGGTGACAAACTGTATGCTTTTTCAAAATCCTGTCTCGCTTATGGAGATTTGACATCTGTAGGAGACCATGTAACAGCAACCTGAAGAGTTTGCTACAAAATATGTTCTTTTTCCATAAATGAAAAGAATGCATTTCTTTCAGGTTTAGTTTACTAATTTTAATTTATTTCCTGCATTTGCTTTCACAGATTACTCATATTACTGATTAACACTTAAAGCTGAATAAAGTCCACATGCAACCTCAAAAAAAAATCTTACATTTTAGATTAAAAGCAACCTAGATTTCCCTCATTCTTGAGGCTAATCCTTCATGTCACTATGTGCAACTGGGGAACTTTATAGAGAAACTCAAGACATGAAACAACAAATTGTAACATTACAATATCTCTCTTAGTAGTTTAGTGAGTAACTGAAGTAACGAAACCTGTCTTAATAAAGAAATATAACTCAGAACTGATTTCTTACTCTGATACTTTAAAACCTACTAAATTATGAGTCCATTCAGAGCTTTCCCCCATGGAGGGATGCCATGACCAATTTACTTCCCTGTTCTGGGTTATTCTGCAACTTAATAATATTTTTCTCCTCAAATGTGGCAACCTGCTTTAAAATAAAAATGATAATATAATATTCTTGAAACTTCTGGTCCTCTGTCCCTTAGGACAAAAGGTATTTAACAAGTTGATTAATCATATTATATTCCATCAGATCTATGTCAGCATGGATTTAATTCAATGCAGATACTCCATTTTTGCACTGGCTAAGGACGTAACTTGGTCTTCCATAAGACCCTGCATTCAATATTGTGCAAACACACCATTTGATAATAGAATCATAGAATCATTTTGGTTGGAAATGACCTCTAAGGTCATTGTGTCCAACTATTAATCCAGCATTGACAAGCCTAACACTAAAACGTGTCCCTAAGTACCACATCTACACATCTTTTAAACACCCTCAGGCATGACTGCACCACTTCCCTGGGCAGCCCTTCCAACGTCTGATGACCCTTTCAGTGAGGAAAAGGGTCCTTGGATTTTTTCTTAGTGTCCAATTTAAACATTGCTTGAGGCCATTTCCTCTAGTCCTATGAACTCTTATTTGGGAGAACAGACCACAGCCACCTCCCTGCTGCCTCCTTTCAGATTGTTGTAGAAGGTGATAAGGTCTTCCCTCAGCCTCCTATGCTCCAGGCAGGACAACTCCTGTTCACTCAGGCATTTTTTCATAAATTTGTGCTCCAGACTTCGTTTCTCTTCTTTGGATATATACACAGGTGAGTATTTAGAACTGGAAGTAGTGTTTTTACTAGAGTATAATCTGAAAAGCTGATTAAATGCTAGGCCACACTGTTCCAATGTTATACTTTCATTCAACAAATCAGCATTTTCCTCCCTGTTATGCCTCTAACTTTACTGTGCCCTTGTAAGAGTCATTTATGTTGTAAAACTGGAGCACAGATCTCTTCCATGAACTAGTTCAAACTAACACCTTTCTCCTCCCTCTCCCCTCACAATGAACTCATCTTCTAAGCTGATGAGTTAACCAGTAATGGTATAAAGAAGAGAAGGAAAATGTACTGTCAGAACTAGGGCAAGAGAAAGGAAGGAGGAGGAGTAGAAGGTAAGATAACATAGGGATCAAAACTGCTTCTTTGATAGAAGACTGACTCAACAATCCTTGTTACTTCAGCCTCAGGCTGAAGAACAAAAACTAATCCACAACTCGGTATTGTTTAATAAAGAAAAAAAAATTTGATTACATTCCCATTTAGTGAATTTTCATTTACAGATGCACATTAAAATAACTGTTAACCTCCAACACAACCTGGTATACAAAACTGACATGAAGCACTCTCACAGATGAAACAGAAAACGCTCCTTTGTATTTGTCACTGAACTAATCTGTGGATTTTATATTACCCATCTGCTGTTGCTGTTTGGGGTACAACACCAAAGGTACTATTTGAAAATGACCCAAGTATTTTTGGCATTTGAGGTGTCTCCTTATTACAGATTGGGTTAAATTTCTTATCCAGCTTAATATCTCTGAGTATATAGGCATTTTAATTAAGAATTATGAAGAACAATACACAAATATTCCTATTTTTAAACATGGATAGGGACACACTCCACTAGACAAAGTTGCTCAGAGCTCCATCTGACCTGGCCTTGAACATTTCTGGTGATGGAGCATTCACTTCCTTGGGCAACCTGTTCCACTGCCTAACCACCCTCAACAGTAATGAGTAATTTTTTCCCTAATATCTAATCTAAACCTATTCTCTTTCAATTTGAACCAATTCCCTCTTGCCCTGTCACTACATGCTCTGGTAAATAGTCTTGTCTCATATTTTCTGGAAGTTCCTTTCAGGTATGGAAAGGCCACACTTAGGTTCCCTGTAAGCCTTCTTTTTTCTAGACTGAACAAACCCAATTCTCATCCTTTCCTCATAGGAGTGGTGCTCCATTCTGTGTACTCCTTAACAGTTTTTAAAACATAATTTTAGTGCACTAGTCCAGAGTACTTCAGTTGTAAAGCAGTTGAAATGTCCCATGTGATCTCATGAACCTGCGGTTTAGTGATCAATTGGTAAGCTCTTGATTAGCAGTGACTGAAGTTTTTAAAAGTCTATCATTTCCCAGAAGCCTCTGACTGGCTTTCCAGGTCCTTGAAGACAAATGAGAATCTCAAACTAATCAACAGCAATAAATCACTGGACTTTCTGCTGATCAGGAATCATGTCTTCTACTTTTCAGGTTGGTTGTCAGCTAATATCCTGTTTAAACATCTAATGTCTCTCAAGGGGGCTTCTATAAAGTCATTGAGAAAAAAATTGGTCAGCTCAGGAAAAAAAAAGATATTCATGGTAAGAAATCAGTAAAAGAATTATATTTTATGCTTACACATGTCTATGACCAAATTAAAATAATTTTACCTAGTTTGCTAATACTAATTAATTGAATTACAGCTACTAATTGAAATGAAAGTTATTTATTTTATATTAAAATAGATTTCAGGCTTTTATGTGGCCAGACACTATGTAATCTACTGAAGTGAATGTAAGTTAAAGGCCCAGACATAACATAACATTTCAGTATTTAAATATGTATGAAAGATTAGGTGCAGCTTTTAAGGATTTCCTGGTATTACTCAAATTCCAGACAGGGTCTGACTGCTGAGTTTACCTTGTGCAATAAACCTATAGTATTGACAGCAAACTAAAAAGCAATGTGTTACAAAACAAGTGTTAATCTTTAGCAGAAGATATGGATAAGGCAGATATGCTTTGCTGTTAATGAATAATGTATTATTAAACAATGTTTTTTCAAATGTCTATTATTTTAAATATATTAATTAAATCTTCAGATGTAAAGGAATATCTATAAAGAACATGAATATAAATTAATGCATAATTATTTCATATATTGAAAGTACAAAAAGGACTGAGTTTTCTTAGACTATCTATCCAGATCTGTACTGCTCAGATGCTGAATCCTACATCATGTAACACAGTATAAAATGTGACCTGTGACCTTCTCTCCTCACTTCTCTCTTACACAGAGTGCTATTCTTCTCTGCCTGGATGTGCCTCTCATCTCAAAGGAAGCAGGGGCACACAATATTCTAAAAGAAAGGTGCAATTTGCAGGTTGAAAATATTTTTTAATAAAAACAGGCCACAAAACACATTAAAAATAATGATGTTGAAGATAAGTAGGCAAAAGAAGTAGAGAACATCATAATGTTTTACATCATAACAGTTTTAACTGTTACATAGACATAGTTTAGCTGTTACACAATTAGAATCTAAGAGTGATGATGTTATACATGACCCTATTCTCTTGATCTTTCACCCTACTTCTGCAGCTCCACTCATTATATACATACTTTCCTTAAATTAAAAGAATAAGAATGAAAAGAAAAAGCACTAAATAAGCAAACAGACATACTGCAACTGTGAACATCACGAGGGAAATTATAAACTTACATGACATATGTGTTTTTCTTCAAAGCCAAAAACCTTCAGTCTTTCTTTTAACTTTAAATGACCTTTAAGGGTCTACATCAAACTCTTTCACATCAACTTGCTCTAAAATTAAAGCTTTCACTGATTAAAATTTTTCTATAACTGCTTCAGAGTACTTAATTCTGTGGTGCATTTTATTTCATAATGTTGCTTTTCTGAGGTAAAATTGCAAAGATTCCATGGGAAAGAACAAATTGGCACAAATTCTTAGAAAAAAAAAGGTCTCAAATTCAAAAGTTTTATATAAAACTAGGTATAAAACTACTTATTGGTTCTTTCTTTTCCAGGTATTTTTTATTATCACTATGATTATGACTATTACAATTATTACTTATGATGGGTATGTGTGCTGCATTCAATGTTCATTTTCAGGTCTCTACTGACCTGAATTTTGTTTCTAATTGCACATGGGCATGGTCTCAGAGACTTTTTTTCTCCATTCTGTCTCTTTTACCATTTTTTAATCTCCATAAAGAGAACAGGTTATCCTTCTTTGCCCTATTTCCATCAAACACTTTATATTTCCTTTTAATTGGTAAAGTATCTTTAGGTTGGCAGCTTTTTATGTTTTTTATGGGGTTTCTAACTTGCAAGTGGCATTGTTACTGCATATTTTACCTCTGAGATAATAAACTATCTGTTGACCTTTTTATTTGGATTTTTTTTAGAGACCTGTATAATATCAGAGGACACAATGAGGGTTATCATAAAATAACCAAAAGACCTAGAAATCCTAAATACTTATTTTTTCCTTTGAGCAGAATGCATTTCTTTCACCTCAAATTGTTGAGTTACTAGCAAGCAGTGGTCACAAAGAGGAAAGACTTCTCCACTGACATAATAAAGTGTCATCAGAGGAGATCCAAAATGTCAGGAACATTATACACGGTTTAATAGAGCTGTTAATTGACATGTGGTTCCTCTACTATAAATCAAGTCATTTTCTCTGAAAAACTTGTTTAGACGTATCCTTTCTTTTCCTAGCGTGTTTGAGACATTTTATTTTATTTATCAAGCTCCTCTTTTGCCTAATTATAGTTGTGGTTTTATGAAGTTATCTGGCTGGGGTGATGTTTTTACAAGGAACATAGAGCTTCTATCAGTATTCAGATACTTCATATACAGTGAGTAGTTACTCCTTAATAGTGAAAGGATTCTCTAAAATAAAAATTTATGATATATATTTACAGTTGAATTCTAATTTGCTTTTAAATGAAAGTGTCAAAAAATGCATAAAAGTGGGACATTATTTAGAAATAACAGATCTTTATTCATTTGAAAAACATAATAGAAATTCAAAAGTATCTGCATAAATACATATTAAGCTACATAACTGATTAAAAAAAACCAAATAAAATACAAAGTAGACAAAATATTGTAATTTTACTGGAAGGTTATGATTTACAATAGTAAAGAAATTATATGGGAATCAGGAAGTTGTTCCTTTTAATCCCAGATCCTGCAAACTTGCAAGAAAATGTGGAACTGAAGAAGTTTTTCCAGATATTACGTACAGAATGTCATCAATCACAAGTTTAAACAAGATGTAGTTAGTGATTGTACATCAGGTTCTTATGCATACATTTTCTTCTACCAAGTACATTAAAAGAAAGCCATAACACACACGGATACACAAAGGCACACAGAAATGCTGTCCATAATATCTGACTTCAAAATTTTTCACTGTCTTATTTTTTTTTTTTTGTCCTTCAAAATCATGGTAATAGAGCAAAGTACTTAGAATGTTTCAAGAACAAAAAGAAAAGAAAACATGGACTCTCCTAAAAAACTCCCATAAAAAAGTCCTCCAAACCAAACACATTCACAATATTACTCATTCAGTTTTGAGAAAGTCCACTTGGGTTTTTTTTTAATCATGAGTGAATAGCCCTGACAAAAGTATTTCTGCCAGAAACAAAAGTGAGAGAAAATATATGTACACACTGTTACTCTATTAACTGTATGGAAAATAAAAATCTAAAACACTGGATCTTCTTGTAAGACTGAGAAAAGCCATTCATGTAAGCATGCTGCAGTACAAGCTGATGAACTATTACTAGACAAGAAATACCCATTATGCTTAAATGCACCTAATAAATGTACCTCTAATGCTACAGTGCTTATGTCCATAAATCAGATATAATGAAAGAATTTTATTCAGAGCAATTGAGTTTTATTACAACCAGAAATTCTGACACTATGGACAAGGAGACACTCTTCTTTTTTAAATTTATAATGTATGTAAATTCAGTGAACTTGAAATATACTTCAAAGAAAATGGCAAGCAAAATAAAGGCTTCAAGAGATTGCCAGAGAGCTCTGTTTCAATATAACATGAATTGCAGGTATAGTATATTAGAAGGACTGTTAAGCACCTCAGTTATTTTCTCTTGTCAGAAGGAGTTCTAGATGGGATGAAATTGCAAATACTGAGTCCTGTCTTATTACACCAGAAGTTAATAGCTACAGCTTCAAAGTCATATGCACAGTAATATGTGTGATCTATAAGGATTAAAAGGGTTGGATAACTTAGGTGATGAGGTAAGCCTCTATCTGCCACAAAAATATCAACATCTACTTTTAGTCACATCTTTGCAATTTCTGGAAGAAGAAGGAAGGAGAAAAAGAGACTTTGTCATTTTAGTGCCAATATTAAAGTTCACCTTGTGTAGAAGGGTCGTGCAAATACTTTTCTGTCTCAATTCTCAAGATGGAGAAAAGAGGAGATAAATGTTAAGCAGCAAAATGGTAGGAACACCTACCATTGGAAATATTACCTTGCTGAATTCCTTCCCAAACTGTTTTTGATATTTGAATTTTACCTCAGATATCTTTATATTATTTTTTTATTTTAGAGAATCCTTTCATTAATAAAGAGTAATTAATCAATGTATACAAAGTATCTTTATACTGGTAAGAGCAAATGTTCCTTGTAAAAACATCACCTCAGCCAGATAACTTCATAAAAACACATGCTAAGCATCTTAACTTTGGAAAGATTATACAAAACCCAAAGATTTTTGAGTTTTATTCATCCCTAATTAGAGGATGAAGATTCTACATCATCTGGTTTAGGCTGGTTCTGTAGAAAGTTTCATTTCAGTAAAACAGTGAAAAAGCAGGGAGTACTGAAGTCAATCTATACAAAAGTATTTTTTCTAAAGAATAACATAATTGAGCAAATTAAAACAACAATTAACCACTTCAACAATTTAATCTGCTTATTAACAACTGTCTGAAATGTGAGACATGGCAAATATTGTTATGCAAAGAGAACCAGCTGACAGTCCTTATAAAATCTTAGCAACCATGGAAAGTGACATATATATTTATGTATATATGATCATAATATATATACATGTGCAATATAAATAAAAGCTCCTCTTCCCTGCCCCCCCAGAGGAATCATGCAGTCTTGCTTCAGACTGCCATACCCTGCTGCTCATGCAGGTTCTGAATCATCTGCCATCTACACTTCCAAGAGATCTTCACACACAGAAAGGTCAGTGGCGTTCATACCACTCAGAAAGACAATATGTGTATATTCACCCTTCTGGTTCTCAGATAAACTTGGACGTGAGAAACATCAAAAACAAGAAAGAAAAGTAAAACAAATATTTTGTGAAATTTGGATTCCAGTCTTCATAGGCTCAAATGTTTTTGAACTGCACTCAAACCTCAAACTTTGGAGAATTAACACACTGGTCTTTTTAATAAAACAAGATTTGTAACATCCTCCCTTCTCTAGATGCAGCAGTGTAAGAGCACATAACTGGAACCTCCTGGAATATGAAGTTGAATTTCTTTCTCTCTTTTTATCTTATTCATTCAAACCCTAGTTTACAACTGCTTAATGATGTACTCCATCTTCGCCCACTCTAGCCCTGTTTAATTGGTGTGTTATTTCTTATTGCTGAGGCCAGCAGGTAAGATCCTGGAAAAGATGAAAACATATTGGGAGACACAGTATAATCCACTGGAATCTGTGCATTCTCAGTGAATGGAGAAGCAAAGTCTAATTATGTCTTCCTTATTTTTGGACAGAAAAGACAAGTAAGACCATAGCAGACAGAAGAAAAAAGCAAACTGAAAAGTGTAAAACGGAACTAGTAGAAAATGTCATTAAAATCAAGGAAAAATGATCAAATGCTCATTAAATTCATTGGTCTCTATAGCATTAAGCTTGTAATAAAGTAGAGTACATAGCAACAAAAGCAATCCTCTTCCAATATAATTCTTAGAACTCTAAAGAATGAGTTGGAATTTTTCTTCAAAATGTGGGGGTTTTTAAAATGAAAAGTTACTTCTAAAATGCATCTCTATTTTCCCTTTTTAATAATAAATTCTAAAAAAAATTAACATATGTTGAAAGGTTGATTTTTATTAGAGTTTATTTTCATTTTTTTGTTATTTCTTTTCAAGATACCAGAAATTTCCACACTATAGAAAGAACTTCTAAAAAATAGTAAAATCCAAAGTGAAGGTAACTTCGAGCTTGCCTGAATTCTATGTTGCAAATGCCAACTGTTTCTTTTTAATATTACCAAAGATTATTAGGAATATTCCAGACACAATTTTGTCCCTTAGTTTCACAATTTTGAAAAAGGCTTTTGATACTGTCTTAGTCGTGCAGTGATGAGTTTCCAACTTTGGCCATGATATTTAAAGATCCTGCACATCTTCAGTAAAAAACTCATGGAAAACTTTTGACTACAATGTTTAATTGCAAAATTAGAGCTTTAATTAAAAAAATAAATAGGGATTGACCTTTATTTGGAAGGTTTTTTTTATAATATTATGGCAAAGTGCCTCAAAATATAATTTGAAACTACTCATATTTTGTTTATTTCATTTTCATATTCCTATCTACCTAGATCAATTTTAGATTTTTTTTAAAAAAGTGAAATGTTATTTATTTGATCTTAGAATTTCTTATTTAAGCTTCAGGGAAAAAAAAGCCAACCTCATTTTCCTGAGAAAAATAACTCTGAGAAGCAGCCAATTCAATCTCTTGCTTTCAGCTGTAACAGTGTTTGAGATTTTTGAAGAAAAGTTTTTAATGTCTCAGTTTGAAAGATGCCTGATAATCAAAGATCATCAAGTATGTGTGGCCCACAATTTCATGGCCTTAACTGAAGATAAAATTATCTCCATAGTAGTAATTTATTTATATGCAAACAAATAACTCTTTTTAGATTGTAAGATTATTTATCTCCAACAATTGCTTATGTAAAATGCACCCATATTCTTCCAGCCTTTATCTTCTTAATTCAAGAAATCCATTTGAGTGTAATTTTTTACTTCAAAATTCCTCATCCTTTGCTAATTTTGCTTCAGCTGCAGAAAGGTGTTCCTTGCTTTGCTTTGCTCTCTAAGTTATGCCTTTCAGAGTCAGCCTGTATGGGCTTCACTGACATTTCTTTTACAGCAAGGTCATTGGCAATCTTTTATATTAAGCTTTTTAAGAAAGTTTTATATTCTAATATGACTTTTCTTTATCTAGCTGTCACCAGAACCTATGTCTTCACCTTCCTCAAAACCAATTACCCAGTGCTTAAGAGGAGAGGACTAAATAGTTTTGAGTGTGTAATTACAGAAAAGTGCCCTTTGTAATCCTTAAGCATTTGTATGTTTATGTGTGTGCTTTTGCGTGAGTATAATTTCTTTAAAGAACTTGGTTTTCCCCCTAAATGTTAAAACAGTCTTGTTTTAGAGAGCTAAAGATCAATCACAATGTGAGACTTTATTTAAAGTTCTTGATGACAAATCTAGTTTTCAGAGGGTTCTTCATTTAAAGAAATATGATTAGAAAAATATAAGTAGATAAAACAAAAGACAAGTATTTCAGTTTACCTTTTTAAATAACAAAATAAAATAAAGACAATTATTACTTTGTAATTAATTAAAATTTAAATCAATTTAACAAAATAATTAACCAGTCTCATTTCATTATTAGTACCGGATAATAGTAATATTAATCAGACATCTAGAAAATGTGTTTTATGAAATGTCAACAACTTTTGTTGTAAAATTCAATTAAAGATTTTTACTGTTGATCTTCTCTAACTCAGTCAAATATAGTTACACTTATCACAACAAAAAGAAAGTTGTCTAATGATTTACTGGTGGCATATGAATATTTTCCTCTATTCAACTGCTAATTACTAAACAATATATAAGTATAAACAGTTATAATAATTTCACACATGGTTTGATCCACTGTTAAGCACTTGGTCTCAATTTATATTTCATCATTTTTGTGAGTACAAAAGAAGCTTCTCTGAAAGCACATGGGTTGTTTATTTTAACCAACTATAAAGCCTTTTTTTATCTTTTTTCCAGGCAACTCAGAGAAGCATACTATCAGATTATAGTTTCTTAAAAAGTTCTCAGTATCATAGCTAGTAATGGGCAAAAAAGTTGGAATTATCCACTGAAACTAGGCAATGTATTTCACCAGCAGAACTAGCAGTTTTCTTTTGGGAATTATCTGATTTCGAGCAGCTTCATAAAACACCTAAATGCATGCATTCAGCAAAAGAGTGATTATTTCCTGGCCATTAGCCACATACATTCTGTTATGTGTCATGAATAAAATATGACTATCAAACAAATATCCATCATGCTCCCTTAACATTCACTCACTAAGACTTGCAGCAACTAATAAGACTGCTCAGTATCTAAAGGATTAAAAATCCAGTTTAAATTGAATGGAGAAGTTTGCATTTCACAGATGGATTTTACTGAAAATGCCTCAGCTTGCTTTAGATTTCAGGATCAACTCAATCAAGTATGTCCTGGCCAAATTTTGTTGCAATCAACAGAAGGGCAAAAACGCTGTGATAAAAAAGCTTGGATGCTTTTAGCCACTAGAAGATATTGCCTTTCTTTAAAAACCTATTTGTAAAGAAGACTTCTGCATACATGTTTTTATGTGGATGCTAATATCACCTATCCATATGAGTATTTATTATACTCAGGAAAAATTGTCTTAAGCTGGCTTTAAAGAATGTGCATCTAAGAGCCAGCACAAAACTCTATAGCACTGCTCTCTGCCCAGTTCCTCATCCAGATTGTCCACACAAATTACTCACATATTAACTTGATTGGTCTCATGGAAATAATTTTTACTGCTACAGCTCTTTAGAGTACTTTAATAAAGAAATAATGTAGCAATAATAAGAACAATAATATATAATCTCAGTCTCTTGTTAAATCTCTATTTTAAATTCCATTCCATTGGATGCTTTTCCCCTCCATTACAACACAAAGGAAAACAGTTTTGTGTCATAAAACGGCAATACACAGGCTTGTGCCACTCAACAAAATACTGAAGAAAAGTATTCCATTGCACTGTCTTCTCACAGAGCCCTTAATATTCATTGTCTTTAAATGTACAGCAGGATTTGATGATCTTGAAGGTCTTTTCCAACCTAAGTGATTCTATAATTCTGTCATTTCATTTAGCGGTTGCTTTTTTAATCTAGACATAATCATGCTCAGCTGGAGCTATTGCAATCAGCCAGAAAGGTGGAAATATAGAATATTCTTCGTGTTTTGACTGACACTTTTTCAAGCATATTAATTAATTTATCTGATCTAATAATAGTTCAGATATTTAAGGCTTCTTAGATAAGCAGGAGGGCTACAACTAATTTTAGTGAGAACTTAGTTTTGATTTAATGAGTCAAATTAATCTCTGAGAGTAACTCGATTGAAATTAATGAAGCTGTCAGTGAGGAGATGTCTCTCTGGTATATATTTGGTCATCCACATTTGGCAGTTGATTTACAAAATAGAGTCTGTTTTATGGAGCAAAACAAAAATCCTTTACCAAAAGAAACTGTCCTGCGATCAACTCTGCTGGCTTATACCATACTAAAAGATCTTTCTTTTTTGTTAAGTCTTCATAGTGCAAAGTGAGGCTGCAGAAATGTATCCTGCCTGTCTCAAGAGAAGCAAGCAAGCATATGAGAGGGAAAGCAGTGTGTTAGACAAAGAGAATATTGTAAAAACACAGAAATTCTGCTACATATATCAGCATATCTGGCATGGAACAGCACTGAGCAGGGTGAACATACCACTGGTACATTAACATAATGAATTTCAGTTTCTATCCTTAATGTACTCATGCTCAGATATACTCTGACTTGAATAGTTGAATCCAATTAATTTTAAGACACAAACCTACATACTCACCTAAGAACATGTAATTCCACTCATTGTTTCAGTAGATCTGGATTTCTGCACTGATTATAAAAGGAAAGCCTCTCTTCGTTCTTGGTTTCCTCTAAACTCTCTTGCAGATATAGATGGTAGGTATTTTTAATTGTGAAATCTAATCTTAGCATGTACTGGTAAACCCAGTCTTTTCATTTCTATGCAAGGATGTAGGAAGTCTGAATCTGCCTACTCTATTATAATATGCAGAGTGCAATGGAGCTTTTACAGATCAGGTCACAAAAGAAATATTATGCAGGGGAGTTAAATGATTCTAAACTTTCCATACCATTCTTTTCATGATTGAGTATTAAAAGATAAATTCAATCATGAAAATGAAAACTTGTATAATTCTACGCAAACAACAAATAAATATGTAATAGTTCCCTAGATATTTTTTCTTTTTTATAAGGTGCACATGGATTTACAGTAGTTGTACTTGGGGCTCTATAATTCTAATGCTGTCCTCAAAAGAAATTTCAATCCTTACATTTTGTAGTTCAATAGCTCTTTTGCTTGCAGGGTAAGTGACACAGATAGAACTACAGACATTAACACACACCCTCTAACTACTAAATCTGTGCTATTGATTTTAGCTTTTATTAACGGCAAATATTTCTTCAGAGGTTTTATTTATGGCCTCATTTTATGTCTGCACAACCTAACAGATCCGTGTTACTCCAAAGTGTCTCAATCACTCAGTCACAAGTGTATATGCCCTAATGTATTTTATCTTTGTGAAGTGATGCTGCCTGATTGCACTTTTAGATGTAGGCTAAGCTTTACTGCATTGCAAATGTCCCTTTTAATTTGAACTTGAGTATACTCTAATTTTTACAGAATAAAATCAAAATGGAATCCCCAGTTCTTCAGAATATGATCAATTTAGAGAATTAATCAAGTTAACATTGGTTTCCGAAATCACACCACATATGTGACCAAGCAAGGCTGTACTTATCTTGGAAATATACACTCTGATGCTATGAAGAAAGAAAGGGAGAAACCAGATCTCAACAGCAAAGCCAAATTTATTATAACTCATTGCTGGGCAACTTCCACCATAAGCCAATTTTCTTAAAAGCTGCTAGGCAATATTTTTATTTCAGGGCAATCCTCAATAAACTTTTCAAGACTTTTCAGAGCAAAAATAGGCTAATTGGCTTCACTTTCATACTTATAAAAAAGAGAATAACAATACCTTCTAGAGGTAATGAGAATTTTTATAGGCATATCTGTTAGTATGAATGCAGTACTTAATTACTAAAAAGTATCCCAAGGACGTACAAACAATTACACTGCTTAAGCCTTCCTTTCCTTTTATGGCTCACACACACAGAGGTGCACATGATTCCATATAAAAAAGTAATAGTTTTAAATTTACTTCACGTCTTCAAGTGAATGCTCACAATAAGTGAGTGTTGAGCAAAAATACCAGCAAGAACATTTTAATTGTATGGAAATAATTTATCACTCACACAAAGTGGTCATATGACTTTATTTTGATTTTTTGACTTGTTTTACTATCTGACTCTTCTGCTAGTCAGATAAATTTAATAAAATAAACAGAGAAAGTAAAGCAAAGCAAAGACCTATGGATTATGTTAAACCTTCACATGATGTTAAGAAGCTGTCCCAGTTATATTCATCAAAACACAGATCTTGACAGTTCCAGAAAAGTCACCCGGTAGGAGCTGTTCCTTGCAACAGACCTATCACATTTTTTATACAATATGGCAAGTCAGTATTAAATCCTAGGGGAAAACAGCTTTTAAGGAGTTTCTATCTCTGTGTTCACCCCATTTAAGCTTACATTTCAGTAACTTTTTTGGTGGATTTCTTCTCAGTCCTTCAATCTAGTAGTTTAAATTCTTTTAACAAGTTTTTTGAAAATTACTGTCTGGTCAGTAGAAACTTTAAAATGTCAAGCCTCCCCCACCATCACCACCTAGAAATACTTTAGAATATTCACTCTCATAGGAATAACTCGTTTTTAAAAATGCTAAGATCTTTGGAGCTATAAAAAATTTGTCAGGGCAAAAAAGTCAGAATCCTCTAAAGGTTGCATTTGTGGTAAGGTTTTATGTACAACATATTCACTGCAGAGGAGAAAATGCCTTGTTTCCTGTATGGTCATAGAATGAATCAAGCTCATTTTATTTTACACACTACTGAAGTTTCAATTATTTGCTATCTTGCTGAGCTACACTAACTGCAATAGTAATCATCATCCCCATACTAATGTTGGTTCTGTAATAACAGATTTCTTCAGAAGGTCAAATGCACAATAAGTGATTTTAAAGGGGATGAAAGGAATTCTTTTTTACATTAACTCATAAATTTTAGCATATGGAAATCTCAGTTCATTTAAAGACCCTTTGTGAATAACACCCCAAAAAAACCTGTCATTATTATTATTTTGATAATATTTAAATAATTGATTTACAAACTTTTTCTGACTACGCAAAAAAGAGAGAAATCTTTCAAGAGAAGTAATTAGATTTAGTCTTTTTTTTTTCAAAAACTGTTATAACTAGAGAGAAAATTTAAAATACTAGTACAATAATGTGAGGACAAGTATCACTGAAAAAATGTGCTTTTAATATTTTCAATTTTTTTTCATTAAAATGCTTAATGTTTTTCATAATATTTGTACTTTTTTTTTTTTCTGTTGCAGTCTTTGGGCTATTTAGGAGCTAGTACTGTGTTTTTCTCAAGAGTAAGTGACACAGCTGAAGTGCAGACCTCTCACAGACTATCTTTTCTGTTTCTCTTTTTGAATCTCCAGAACAATTTGTTGAAAGACAAAAATAATCCTTTGGTGCAGATATCGCAGCCAAGCTGTTAACTTCCATATGGGAGTAGTAGTAGACAACAGACTGATTCTCCTCCACCTTGCTCCCCATTCCTCTCGCCCCACAGTTACACAGTTGCTGGCTCCAGAGATAGAAGTAGCCCCAGACTGAATAAATCCTAAGAACTTTATCATCATAAGTGACATGGGAGAGAGTAATTATCATGGGAGATTAATTCCTTAGTGCTGTGGTGATTAAGTTTACCCAGGTCTTCTTTGACATTTGCCTAAACATTATCAACTCTGCAAAAGATGAAGGAATCACCACTGGTTTTATTTGTCTTGCTTTACTAGTGAAAAAAGCAATAAGGTTCAAATAGCTACTAGTGACATGCAGGCACAAAACAACTGTAAATTTGCTAAAAGCATAAAGATCTTGCTTGCCTTACTCCTGAATAGTCACAGGAAATAATGAATTAGTGCACACCTAGAACTGAGCTCAGGTATCTGGGAGATCCTTTCTAAGGAATTCATTGAGTATTTCTTAGCTATCTGCCTAAGATACCTGTTGGGAAGAGTTTTCATTTACTATACTTCATTTTAAGTCCTTCTCTGAACAAAGATAAAGTTGCACAAAATTCAACCAACATCTTTTAAATATTTTTAAATTAAGAACAAGATTCTCTATTCATTATTATCAATAAAAGAGATTCAATTTCTGTATGTATTCACATCTGCTTGTTTTAAAATACAAAAATATCTCATATTAAAAATGGAAAACGTTTTCTAATCATGTAAAAATACAAAAATATTTCTTTAGGAAAATAAAAATGCCCTGTAATCAATATTTTTTTCATAATGGCATATTCTTCATATTTTACCTCAGTTGAGTATTCATCATAAAGAAATCATTATTGCTGGTTATACTGTGATCTATGTATGTCTAATAGCTTGATTTGTTTTTATTTCTCCAAAATCAACTAAAAGATGAAACTCACAGACTGGTAACTCCAAGTGTCCAACATTACATAAAACTCTAGTATTTATCCTGTTTCCCTTTTATTCTGGTTTTTTTGGTGGTTTCTGTTGAGGTTTTTTTGGGTTTTCTTTGGGGTGTTTTTTTGTTTTTTTGTTTTTTTGTTTGTTTTTTTTCTTCTATGACTATTTATTTTCTTAGACTATTACGTGCAATATCATGTTTCAGTGATTTGAGGGGGTACATGAAACTTCTTTTCCATATGACTTTCATCGTTTCTTTGCAATACACATTCCCTGAAAACAAATTTTTTTTTAAAAAAATCAATACGTCAAGATTGAAATCAAATCAATGGTTGGTCATTCAGATTTTATTAACATACCCCTATGAGGGGGACCAATCTGATTTTCCTTTATTCCCCAGCATGTGTAACCCATGAAGTGCAGGATGGCTGCAGGGGCTGTGCCCGTGCTGGGAGCGCTGTCCCCAGAGGCTCCGCCTGGCAGCCGAGCGGGGCAGATCCCTGTGCCGGGGGAACATGCCCAGGAAATCGGGCTGTGGGACGAGTTTAGCTCATAAAATCAGTGAATGCACCGCCACATCCCCGGATCATTTTGTTTGGGTTCTTGGAGGGAAGCGGGGGCACGCCCGGAAGCTCAGCTCGGTCCCCTCCTCCCCTCTGACCTTTTTCTCCCTGCGCTCCTGCTTCTTCCCTGCCTGCCCTCCCTATCCGGCCCTGCTGACCTCTTCCCCGGGGCAGCTCGGCCCCGCGGCCCCGCAGCGCTCCGCTATTTTCCTACGGAGCCGGCGCCCCGGCCCTGGGAGCCGCAGCTGCTCCAGGAGCGCGCCCGTGGCCACGGCAGCCCGTTCTGCGCCGGCAGCAGGGACACACAGCCGCTGCTGCTCCCACATCGCGCCCGTGGCCACGGCAGCCCGTTCTGGGCCGGCAGCAGGGACACGCAGCCGCTGCTGCTCCCACATCGCGCCCGTGGCCACGGCAGCCCGTTCTGGGCCGGCAGCAGGGACACACAGCCGCGGCCGCTCGGAAATGGCGCCCGGCCCGCCCCGGCACCGCGCAGGCTCCGCCCGCCGATCTGCCGCCAATAGCGCGCCTGAGGTACCGCGGGGTGCTGACGTTCTGTTTGTCTCTCTCTTTTCTCGTCTTAACTCCCTTTTCTATCCGCCCTTGGTAGGAATACTTATCTTCCTTTTCAATAAACTGTTCTCAGATAAAAT
The DNA here is from genome assembly GCF_028769735.1 of Zonotrichia leucophrys gambelii. Lineage (NCBI taxonomy): Eukaryota > Metazoa > Chordata > Aves > Passeriformes > Passerellidae > Zonotrichia > Zonotrichia leucophrys. Next base: position 61,846,018 of record NC_088173.1, read on the forward strand.
ATTGCTGCGTTTGTGCTTTATCTGTCTGAGAAATCTAGAAGAAGGAATCCTCTCCGACTCCCCTTCTACAGTGGACACCCCAGAACTGTCAGGTTCCTGGTAATATTGTGTTTCTTTTTTGTAAGTAAGTTAATAGAGACATAGCTGTTATATTGATTAAAACCATTGCAATGTAATGATGCCCATCTTGCTTTATTCATAAAAGCTGATCTCTGTGCAGGTGACAATCACAGATTGGGAAAGATTGGAGGGGATCAATGGAAGGCATCTAATTTAACCTTCCTGCTCAAACACATCTGTACACTTGAACCAGGAGGAAGTGGTCCTGAAATACTGACCAGCTCTCTTGGACCCCTCACCCCTAGGATGTGTTCCCGTGCTGTCCTTCTGTGTAGGTCTCTGAAGAGGTCACAGTTAGATCTTCTGGAGTCCGAGGCCTCTGACTTCAAATTGTTTTATAGCAAAACTAGCTTCCAGAAAAATCTGAGTTATTATTTTCCCAAACAAATCTGCATTACCCCATGTTCTGGTTTTGACTGGAGTAATTTTCTTCATAGTGACTGGTATGAGGCTGTGTTTTGTATTTGTTCTGAACATAGGGTTGATAAATATAGTGATAATTCTGTTCTTGCTGAGTAGAGAGCCAAAGCCTTTTTTTGCTGTCCACACTGCTGTCTGCACTTGTGCTGGCAAGGAAGTTGGGTGTGCACAGGAGGTTGGGACAGGTGACCCAAACTGACCCAAGGGATATTCCAGACCATGAGACATCCATCCTCAGTGTATAAAGGGAGAGGAAGAAGGAGAAAGAGGGGGACATTTGGAGTGATGGCATTTGGAGTTACACACAAGTGTAAGAGTGATGACATTTGGAGTTACACACAAGTAACCATTGTGGTGGTGGGGCCCTGTTTTCCTGGGAGTAGTTGGACATCTGTCTACCCATGGGAAGCTACTAAACTGTCTTTCTCTCAATCCACGAGTTCCCTAGCTTTTACCCTTCCAGTTTTTTTCCTCAGTCTTTTTGGTGGGGAAGCCAGCAAGCAGCTGTGTTGTGCTTGATTACTGGCTCGGGATAAAGCATGAAACCCCCCATAATAATGCCATCAATATATTGCAGGTGTTCAGGACCTTCATCCTGGTCCTGTGTGCTCTGTATCAGTCCATAGCAATTGTTGGGGCTCTGTTACCAGCCCTAGGGCAATTGATTGCAGATGTACCAGGCACCCCACAAAGGGGTCTGCACTCTTTGTTATTAACACTCTTCTGGTCTCAAACCCTAAACGTAGCCCCATAAAAACCACAGTGAAGAAATGTACCTCCTTCCTAGCCAAAACCAGAACAGTAGCTAAACGCTTTTCTTTTAAATGACAAATTTTATCACTTTTTTTTTCTTTTTTCCCTGGATGCTAGTAATTTACCATGTTGTCTTTTTTCCTTATTATCCCAAACTTCTTTCCTCAATAACATACCATTGTTACATACATTTATTGAGAAAATCTCACTCAGTGCCATTGCAGAATATCGATCACAATGCATCACAGATAAGCTGAGAAACAACATACTTACATTGCTTAAATTAATAAAATATCTAGAACACTTAATCTTTCTACTATAGTACCAGTACTTTATTTCATCAACATCTAGTGAGAAACAGTCAGTGTAAGAGATGCTTCTGTAGAAAAGGTTTTACTGAAAAATGCTAAGCATTGATAGTTGAGTATTGCATTGCAGAATTTGCAATTAACACAATGGTTCTTAGTCTTTGACTAGAAAGCATGACAATAGTATAGTAATGGTCTCTGCTGCAGTTTGAGTTCTGTGTTTTTCTTATGCAAAAATACTTTATTTTAGAATTTTTTATGTCATTTCTTCTTTAGCCACAGAGAAGTAGTCCTAAAACAGGGTGGTTAAGAGTGTTTGCTTCGCTGCATTACAACTAGCTTGTTGGCATTAATCAGAAAGTACTATATGATTCATTAGCTGTGAAAGGCTTTAAATAATTGATTTGCAGCATGGGGGATTAACATGGAATCTCATTAACCAAGAAAGTTTGCTATAGTTTTCATTTAAGTAGAACTTACGCTTTGGAGATTGCTTGATAGGGGGAAAAAGCCATAGCTGTCTCACAGAAACTCAGTATTGCCAACATTACAAAACTTCCATCATATTATGCACCTTTTTATTTAATAGTTGAACATATGTCTGATATTATAGCAAGCCTGTGATGCACACTGGACACATTGATTGAAATATCTGGTTGATGGTTTTAATTATATTTTGTTTGTTTATTTGTTTTGCTAAAGATTATATGGGTTAGATGAAACTTGATGTAGATTGATTACAAACCAAAATCAGAATTTTTTAGTACCAGTGGGGAGTTCAAGTCTCATGGACTAAACTACTCAGAGGTCCTGGATATTTTACTAACAAATGAGAGCAGGAAGTGGGTTACTGAGTGTAGATGTTTTCAAAGGCATGTTCCTCTGTTTTACATCTACATCTTTCTACTTAATAGCTGCTTTTTCAGTGTTGCAGATCAGTTTCCTGAGAAGAAGCCCATTGCTTGTATGCTGTGTCTGCTCTAGGGGTTTTTTCTTCTGTTGAGTTCTGACACCAGTGACCTGGAAAAGAGTTAGTTGAACGTGATTTTCTGTATCTTTACCTGACCCACATCAGAGATATTCTAGAAAATAATTATTCTGATTCTTGCACAATCTCTTTTTTATCATTAAATAAATGTATTTACCAAAGTTGCTACTACTGTGTTAAAGCATCCCTCTAGGGTGAAATAGAAGAATAAAAAAATATATATTTTTAATGACTAATATTTTTACATTAATTTATGTATCAAAAAGTGCTTTCAATTTTATCAACATTGTCTATCTAAAAATTAAATAGGGTTCCACAATGTCGGATCAGTTTTGTCCAGCCTTCCTGGTTTTTTTTTGATATCTGCCATTTTTCAGTCCTTATAAAAAACCATAAAATAATCTGAAGAAGAACTGTCTTCCTCCAAGTACTTAATGACTGTACATGCACTGAAGCATAAGTGTTTCTATGTCTCCTAGACTTTTCACACATCAAGTGCACATGAACCATCTCTACCCATCTAACCTTTTTTCTACTAGTTATTACTACATTATTAAATCAAATTTCTCCTGCTCTCCAGGTCCACAGCAAACTTTGCCTTCTTTCCCTAATGAAACAACCTGTAATATTGGTGATTGTTATCTTTTTTTTTTAAATGGTGTGGATCAAACTGTATACACTTCTTTATACAGACATTTTTCAAATTCCATACAAACTTGTATGTGCAGTTCTACTGCACCACCTTTACGCTTTTCTATGCTCTTTACTTATTCTTTAAAGCCTAACTCAGGAATATTTTATTGGGATTCTTAGCTCACCTGAACCCAGTGGTGGTCTACAATGACCTACCTCTTTTATTTATTTTTTCGTCCCTTAAATGATGGATGTTTACTAGAAAGGGGAGAGAGTAGGAGGAAGAGTTTTGTGTTTGCCCAGGTGTATATTGATTTAATCGTGTGTTTGACCTCTTCATTTAGGTTTCTTTCCTCTGTCTGGTTTCATAACCTAAACCATTCCTGCTCCTTTTCTGGAGCTAGCAGAGTAGTAGAACTTTGGTTTGAGATGCTGACAATCTACTAGCTGTTGGATAAAGCAGAAACTCTTAAGTCTTCAACGCATTGTAAATTTTATAATCTTTTCTTGATACTATTTCTGTATGATTCAATGAAATTCTGGAGTTTTTATGCCTGCCCATATTTGCATAAGAAAAGAGAAACATTTTAGAAAAATACCATGACAATTTCTTCATTTCTAATTTCTATATTTTCTCTGTGAATCTCACAGTATATCTTAAATTTTGGCACTAAGGTATATTATGAAATTCTTAGTGTAGTGTAATTCTGTAGTGTCTGTTTTTATAAGCATCATATTAAAGAGTTTGGATAGAAGTGTTAGCTATGATTTTTTTCATTATTCACGCTATCAGCTCACATACAATTCCAGCATTGAATTTCATGGTGCTTTTTATCGTTTTATGGGAGGACCACAGGTCCCCAATAGGCAGTTTTGATCCTCTGCCCTCCTAATATGTAGCATTACAATTTTCACAGCAGAGATGATTTAGAACAATGATCAGCAGGCTAAAAAAAAAAATAAAATAAAGAACAATATAAAAAGGCCCTAAATAGGAATGGTTATGAACATAAAATGATCTCACTTCACTGAGCAATCTCCAGTAGAGGTGAGGTTCCTTAGAACAGAAGAGTCAAGGATTTGACACTTCTGCCACATAATATGTGCTTCTATTGCCATTAGTCTGACAGTTCTTGTAAGCAGAAATTCTATTCCATATCTCAAAAAGGTCACCATTGAAAATTCAGATACAAAAATTAAATAATCCACAAACATGTAGGAATGTGTAACTCGCTTCTTTCTTTATGAACTTCAGAAAAATAATTATCTTCAACAGCTTGTTCCAAGTAAATGATTGTGATTTTAACATTGTGGTGCTAAAGAACAGCTTGTGTTGTAGCTACATTTAAAGAGGATAAAATATGAAGAATTAAACATGTGGGTCATACCTGTGTCTGTACTATCTGGTCCTGTAAGACAGAAAAATAGACAAATAAAATTAATAAAATAAATCCAGTTGTTTTCTGAAATGTTCTAAAGGTTTAAGAAATATTTCTCCCTACTAAACTAGATTCAATATAACTAAACCTTTTAAATTTAATTAAAATTTATTTTAATTATATTATATTATATAATATGCTTAATTATATTAAGCATATTTTTTTCTCTGTTCTATTACAGAATGAACCTTATAGAATCTTACTAGAATCAGGTCCAAAACATCTTCCATTCTGTGAAAGCTGAATAAGGGTAAGAATAGCATTGCATCTTACGCCTGTTTTCAAGTTAGGAGCAAAACTATCTGATGTTAGCCTCAGGAACTAGCATATGCATTTACTTCAATAAATAGGTTCAAAACTTGCTTTATTATTTATTCTTTGGGCTTAATTCTTTAACATAGCCTTGAAATTATAATTTTATGTGCAGAGCAATAGTATAATTATGCTGTTATGACATCCCATTGTGACATAGCATGATTTAATTTTTACTTTTTGATTATCTCTTGCATCTCTTTCTTTCTAACAGATTGAATATATTTAAAAAAAGGAAAAAAAATAAGGAATTTGGAATGGACATAAAGAGCCCCCTTGCCAGGAAGAAACTAAGACATAGAAATGGAATCTGTGATTTTTTTTCCTGTTTTGCTTTTGTGGTAGTCTCTCACTGGAAAAGTTATTGATTGTGCATTTGATGAAGCGGCTTTTAAACTTAATAATTCTTCTGTGCCATTTCTCTTTTCCTAATATGAAAGCTACCTCAGAAACTGAACATTCAATAAATAAACCAAATATGTTTATTTTGTCTTGGGGTAAGGAAGAAACATTATTAATGTTGATCCTTTGTTAATGTTCTTAAAGCCGCCACTACCTAAAACAATGCTGGTGTTCTCTTCCCTCATATGTTAAATTCTGTAATTTAAATTGTTTAATGAGAACTAACAAAACTGTAGCCCATATAGAAATATATGCTTATGAATTTCCAAAGTGATTGATGTGCAAGGAGAAACACCACACTCATTGGTATTACATGGCGTCATAAAAAAATCAGAAACTTAAAGTAGCTATTGACTGGTTTTCAGATGGAAAATTGAATGTCAAAATGCATATAAATTACATTTTGTTCCCAGCACAAATTCACAAATAGTGCTTTTGTCTAAAAAATAACTGCAATACTGAAAAGACTTACTTTCATATTACATGCTCTCAGTGTTATGCTTACATGCATTCTCTACAGATATACCTGAATATTTAAGAGAGAGAAAAATGAAACATATATATTGTAAACAACATAAGTGTATTGTATAAGACTTTGGTTTGCATTAATAAGAATAGAAAGATGTAAAAGAAATTTATAAAAATAAAAGAGAAATATTAAGGCTTTTGGAAGTATACATAAAGGACAAAACCAGGGATTATAGATAATTCAAAATATTCCTTCCTAGAAACAATACAGCATCAATTTGATGCCAAGCCTTAGTCATTCATTTCTTATTTGATCATAGTGTTTGTCTTTAAAAAAATTATAGATCTTTCTTGATAATATTCTTTGATTTCTCACTCTCCTTTTTGTTGTTGAAGAGTCTCAAGTCCAAATTTAATAAAATATTTTTCTCTGTCTTCACCCACTTTATGCATATAAAAAGTATATTTGTGTAATTTGAAAAACTGTGAATAGCAAGGAGATTAGCATGAAAACTTTTTCCAATTTAATCTCCTGTTCTGGCATCATACAGCATAGGAAATATTACTTTTCTCAGTAATAGCAAAAGGCTATTGACTTTTTATTGGTCTGACCTGACTTCGATAGCTGTGATAACATTTGTCCAGCAGACAAAGTAACTATTGCCTAAAATTGTTTTAGTTAAACTTTAGTTTATAGTAATGACAAGAAAAATGTATATACTGAACTGTTGATGATTCCTAAATAAAAACTGTTGTAGTAGGGTAGACACAGAATGATACCTGAGGCCCAGGATGAAACCTTGTGAATCAGGCAGAAATGCACTTACATGTATTTGTATTTGTATTTACCATCAAATTTATTTTCACCTAGAAGTGCCAACAACAGTGGTAATGAGAAAACAGCACAGTGATAAAACTCTTCATTATATGAGCATCACAGACTGCCTCCCTAGATCTCAGCTGGGAAGCAACAGAATCTAGGAAATTTAGATCTCAAAGTAACACATTTCAGTCAGAATTTTAAGAAATAAAGATCCTGCTTAAAACTGTAATCACACAATAATATAGGGAAGAACAAGACAGTCAAAATAAGAACTGAAAGAAAACTGTGTTAATACAATATTTAATATTATTGGGGGAAAAAAAGAAGCAACAGCAAAAAATACCACAAAAAAAGTCCTGTGTCTAAATTTATATTTTACTTCAAAGTACATTACTAAATCTGCTAGAAATAAAATCTTACTCATCAAACTTAAGCTGAGAGGCAGTGAGAGATGGAGTTTAAAAGGAAAAGGATGCAAATCCTGAAATGAACACAAGTTCTCTACTGGAATGAGTTTAAACTCTTTTAACCTTATTTGTACATTTTATTCACAAATGCTTTTCAAAATTATTTTCAAAACTTTTTAAATTATCTTGAAATGTATAGATATGCATACTACAGATAGATATAGATCTAAATATAGGTAATACAGATAATATAGATATAGATATAGATATAGATATAGATATAGATATAGATATAGATATAGATATAGATAATACAGATATGTAGATTGATATCTGTTGCAAGTACAAATTTATACTTAAGTTGACAAATATATTGTCCATTCTTCGTAGTAGCTATCTCCTTTTTCTTCATAAGAGGAACCTAGCCTATTTACTTTTTTCCAAATTGTTTGCAATTTTTATGTTTGATGGTCATCCAAGTTACTTTGAGTAGGATAAAATCTGGGTAGGATGTATTATGTTATTGTCAGTCATGTTCCCTAAATTTTACTGATATAATTTTCTCTCGTGGTAATTTTGAACCATTTCTTGTGTCAAGTAACAGACATAGGCATAGTGAAGGAGTTAAAATCATGTTTTTGTTGCCCAGTAATGCCAGAATTCACTAGTTTCAGACTTCTGAGTACAGAGAAGTCACGTCTCTCAAATTAAAACTACTTCAGTGAAGCACGCACAGCACACAAGAAGAACAAGTTTTCAGTCTTGGCTTTATGAAGACATTGGATATATTGCAAAGCTATTATTGCCTTCTTCCCAGTCACTTCATCTAAACAGAACTGATTGTTTCTCAGAGATCATGTGTTATAATTGTCTTACCGTTTGTAATATTGTCTCTGAATGATTTATTTTGCCAGAAGACCAAGTGGCATTTTCTGCAGATTAGGAATATGCTCAAGGTGCTGGCAAAACTGCAGATTTTAATTAGATTACATTATGTACAACTATGCATGACATAGAAACATTTTTGTTAGTACGTGGAATGACAGATAAATTAAACTGTCCTTTCTGTTTATATAAATACCATATCAGAATCTGATGGGAGTCATTATATTACAGAAACATATTGAGATGATAAATATATTATAATATCTAACACTGCTTGGCACAAAGATGCAAGTTGCACTCCTGAAATCTTAGTGTTCCTTACTTCAGAGGTTTGGGGTCTTTAGGATCTCTTCTTATTCTTTAGTTATTTGTGCAGTTTTCTCTTTCTAGACAGAAAAAGAATCAGAAGCCAAGAAGAGTCAAACTGCCAAGTCTCTGCAGACCATATCTGAGCCCTGCATTTGCTGATGCATCAGCCATTCCAAAGGCTCCTGCAGAGCAGCCAGTGCAGGGTGCTCAATGCCTGTATTACATCCCAGACTTTCTTGTCCCGTGTTTCCTCATGAGTTTCTGCTTTTGTTGCTGTTGATTGTGCTGTTGAGTGCCTAAAAACCATCATTCTAAAGGAAGCCTAACCAGAGATACAGCAGTGTCAGGGGCAAACAGGAAACATAACATCTGAGGTGTGAATGTTTTAAAGTTTGTGATCACTGATTGGGGTGTTTGGTTGTTCAAGTACTGCAAGGGCTACAGGGATAAGTCAAATCCTCAGCTGGAGTGATTTGAATAACACCATAACAATCACAGCCATTTGACAACTTTTTATGTTTGACTCCAAGAACCAGACCCATTGTGTCTTTTTTTTTTATTATTTTTTTAATTGCCAGATGGAATTTAGTCATTCAATGCAGAGAAAAGAGAGGAAAACAATAGTTTTAAATTAATCACACATTTTTACTACAGTGTCTGAGACCATTGTAATCTACACAATGGTCTCTCATCTGGGAGACCTCATCTGGGATTTAGCAATCAAATTCTGTCTTCTGTTTTAATACTAACAAAAGAATTAGTAGTTTTTCTGTTTAGTGAAATATTCATTGTCACCCCTTTTCTTTAATGGGTTTAATCTGTTTTTCACCAATTCACTGATATTTTCAAATGCATTATTATGAAACTAAATAAAACAGTTGATTAGTAATGTTTAGATAGATGCATAAATAGATAGATCTACATGCTTTAATGATATTTTTTGCTTACACAAGAAAGAAGTTTCACACAAGGCAGTAAATTCTTTAAATATAGACAATTCCCTCAATTACTATTATTATTTTGAAGAAAGGTTGTCTCATATATTCTGTATCAAATGTATATAACTTTTTATTCAGTCTACATTATTTTGTCTCTAACTTTCTGAATCCTTACAAAATAATAAAAAATATCAGTGACCTAAGGAAGTCCTCATAAAAAAAGATTCTACAAATTTGTATTGTAACATTTTGTTGTATAAACTTAGACAATTGCTGAGGAATATATTCAACTTTTTTTTTCCTCTGGTCTATGTTTTTGTTTTATAATCTTTATTAGAGTATCTATATAATTATACATTTTGTGCCTAGGCAATACATAGTCCTTATTTTGCTTCTTGTGAAACTCAGTAAACAGTAATTTATTAATTTAGTCTTTGCAATCCATGTTTATGTGGACAATCACATTTGTAAATGTTCTCATGTGAATAAGACCAACATCTGGATTTCCCAGCCCAGCATGAGCTTTGATAACCATGACAGTTATTGTATTCTGCCTATTGCAACTATTAATTTGCCATTGGAGCATCCTAATAATTTTCACTGTCCTGCTTTAACTAATGATTAATTGAACAATAAATTTAAACTTTATGGTCAAAACCCTCAAAGAATAAATAGAGCTTGAGAAGATAACAACCAGAATTTGTATCAATACAGATTTAATAAATAGATTTATGAAACTATAAACAGGACAATCAAGATCTTATTATCTTCAGTTTAAAATTAAGATAATTGCTATTGAAACATGAGAGACAATGCATATTGTAAATGCAGATTTAGGAATTTTGTTTTAGGAATACCAGAGGAATGATTTAAAGCATATAGTTACATATAAGCCTGCAGTTTAGATGGTAAATAAACTACTTAGAGAACCTCAGAAAACAAGAAAGTTAGTATTTAGAATAAAACCATTCTAGTTTCAAAACTTACATTGTGTACACTAATAAAAATATCCTGGTTTCAGATGGGACCAAGTTCATTGTCTTCTTAGTAGCTGGTGCAGGGCCATGATTTGGGTTCAGTATGAGGATAATGTAGACAACACAATGATGGTTTAGCTGTTGCTGAGCAGTGCTCAGTGTCTGCCAGTGAGGAGGTGCACAAAACATTATGTCAGTGTGGTATAATGTTTAGCTGCTGTTAAATAGTGCTGAGTGCCAGTGAGGAGGTGCACAAAAGGCTGGGAGGAGCAGGGCCAGGGCGGCTGACCTGAGCTGACCAAAGGGGAGCTCCACAACACAGAGTGTCATCCCCAGTCCATAAACCGAGGGTGTTCCCTGGAAGGAGGATTGATCCCTATTGGGGATGGGCACTCTGTGGATAGTGAACAATTGCACTCTGCATCACTCATTTCTCTTGGGTCTTGTTAGTAGTAACTTACTTTTTTTTTCCCCAGTTAATAAATTGTCTCAATCCATGAGGTTTACCTTTCATTTCTGATTCTCCTCCTCAATGACAGGGAGGAAGTGAGTGGCTGCATAGTACTTCATTGCTGCCTCAGGTTAAATAATGATAAAAAAAATAAATTAAATTTCTCTTGTTTAATGAAAATAATAGTAAAAATATTAGACTTAGATGTACGAAATCTTTTCAACTTCATTCTTCCTAACTAATGTACCTAATTTCAGAAAAAAGTGCTATCATTGAGCATTAAAAAGTTTATTGTTTCTTTATCTCTCAGCTAATTATATGCATTTCCATTTAAAACAGGTAATCTTTACAGGAAGTAAAAGCATACAATTACCATGTCTCACTTGGTTTTTTTTTATAAAGTTCTTCTTATGGAAAATGCAAACCAATTCTTTTCTTTCAAAATTTCCAAATCCTAAAATCTGCTCACCTCTCAATTGAAGAAACAATAGAACTTCTTTCCAGGCCTCAAACCTGTAAGAACCTAGGAGAGCAATCCCAACTATATATGCAGTTTCACATCAAAGAACTTTATCATAGACACCTTCACTTACTTCTTCATGGCTCCACAGGACATTGAAGCCCTTGCTAATGTTGCATTAACTTCCTCAAATTTAAGCTCCAATGTTGAATAGTCTGAGAATCTTTTAATAACTTTCTGCAGAGTTTGAACTTGCATACATAATAAGAGGATGGATTTTAAAAAAATGAATAAAAATCATTTATGTAGATCCATCACTATTCCTGATATTCCATTCTCCTGGCTGCAGCTCTTGTATCTCAGACATTGCTACTCACAAACCTCTGAAAAGTAGGTATAAAAAGGAAATGATCATCAGTATTTCTCTGCATCATTAAACATAAAGAACATTAACTAAGAAAATCAGTGTAGAACCCAATGAATTACAAGAGAAGGAATAGAAGGGAAGCAAAAAATTTTTCAAATGTGCTCAATAGCCTCATCTCAAGCATTTGTTTATGCACCTCAAAAAGCAAGCAAAGCTATGTAGTCTGTAATACAAATGTGAATGAAATAGAACTATTAATTAGGTAACATCTGTCTTTGGAAAGTTTTTTTCCTGAGAGTTTAGTTTGATATTAATATCATCCATTCACTTTAAATGATTACATCAGTTAGTGGGGAAAAAATCCATTGAGGAAAAATCCACAAAAAAGCACCATGCAGAAATACATGTCCAGACAGATCCATGGATTTTTTGTGGTTGTGCTCTATAACAATATATTCTAACTTGTTTGCATGTTACATATTGAAGTAAATTTAATGGAATTTTTAATGTATATTTGAAATGTGTGTGAAAATTTTATTTAAAATCAAATCATCTTCACAGATTTTTTTCACATAATCATTGAAGTTTCATTTCATTTGTCTAAAGGAGCAATCTAAGTTCTAGCTCATTAGATTTAAATGTAACCTTTCCGTCCAATCCAGAGAAAATAAATTACTTATCTTTGAGATCTTATCTTTGAGAAATGCCTATTTCTCCTCATGAGTGATGCAGAAAAAAGGATGAAATGAAACCATTTAAATTTCCTCATCAAAAATTGGATGAGATCAAATGACTTCCAGTAGCTTTATTAACATACACTGAGATGTATTTAAAAGTCATCTTAGTAGACAATTGTTGAGAAAGAAAGAAAGTGCTAAGTGAAAACAGGAAGAAAAATTGTTAACACAAACTATGAAAATGTGACTATCACCATTATTGACAAGCTAAAAGCAATAAAGATATCTTACTAATATAAAATATAGCCCTATCCAAGTTAAAAACACAGTAAAATTGTTGTTAAGTCAGTTGAATAGTTTTATGATTCAGACATGAAGAGCGAGGACAAAATTTTATGCATTTTTGTAGGTTTACAGCAAGATTACAATCACCATGGTAACACTTCTCATATTAAAAATGTAGAATAATAGATTTTGACTAGTTACTCATCTGCATCTTAATTTTCTGAGACAAAAAAGATACTGTTTCAATTTGTTGATGATTACAGGATCACACTTTTGTCTTTATTAATAATTAATGAATTAATATATTTTGCATAAATATATGGGACCTTGAAGATTAAAATTTTACAACTGGTGTGACTGAAGTGCACTATAAAACAACAGAAATAAACAAAGTCCTAACAGCTTTTTCTGTTATCCAAACACTTCTTAAACTTCATTAATGAACATGTTGATCCTTAAACTCCATTAATGAACATGTTGTTTTTGGGTTTTTTTGCCAACAACTAATATTATTTACAAACAAATCATGCCTACTGTTCATCTATTCTATTTTGAACAATTTTCTTATGTGGAGTACTGTTACATTGACTTCAGAGGAAATCACTTGCTGAGCCTTGTAATCAAGGCCATCAGAATATTCATATTTACCACTTTGTGAATTCATGTTTAATTACCAGTGCATTGCCCATTGTATTCTCATGACTGAGGCATCGAATGATTCCTGCTAGTCCTACTGGCTCTGTTCCTTTCCTTGCCTTTGTTTTGGTCCTGAAATTTGGTCATTCAAATGACCAAAACATCATCTTTCTTCCAGCTGGTTGCTGCTTATGTGATGACAGTTATCCCCATAATTATCCTAGTTATTTCATACTGTATAACATGCTTTTGTTCCCTGGTATTAGCATTTACATTGCATTTATTTAAATATTTTTCTATATAATTTGTGCTTTAAAATGAACCTCTGTGGTTGTCATTCAGAAAACAATAACGTTTTTTCGAAAATCCATTTTATAAATTAGCAGCTTTAAGTAAAAAGCTTGAATATGCTTCCAGATTTCATGTGAATTATGGACAATTACTTTTTAGAATTCAAGCCTACACATCATTTTTTTCCTGGCATTAATATGTTTCCCTTTTATGTGAATCAAAACTAAGCAATGGAACTTTGCCAAAGTCCTGTTGAAACCTAGGTATGGTCATGGAACCATAGGATTAGTTTGGATTGGGAAAGACCTTAAAGATCATCTAGTTCCAGCATTCTGCCATGGGCAGGGCAGCTTTCACTAGACCAGATTGCTTAGAGCTCCATTCAATGTGGCCTTGAACTCCTCCAGGGACGGGGCAGCCACTTTCTCTGGGCCACCTGTTCCAGTGCCTCGCCACCCTCAGGGTAAAGAACTTTTTCCTAATATCTAATCTAAATTCTCTCTTAGTTTGAACCCATTCCCCCTTGTCTTGGTACTACATGCTCTTGTAAAAAGTCTTTCCCCATCTCTCTTGAAAGTTCCCTTCAGATACTGAAAGGCTACATTTAGGTCACCCTGAAGCCTTTTCTTTTCCACAGTGAGTAATCCAAATTCTTTTAGCTTTTCCTCATAGGAGAAGTGCACCATCCCTCTGATCAACTTGGTGGCTTTCTTCTGGACTTACTCCAACAGGTCCATGTCCTTCCTGTGCTGGATGCAGCGCTTCAGGTGGTTTTTCCTGAAAGCAGAGTAGAGGGTACTTTGCAATAACTTCTTGTTCCACAATCTTCCCAATCACAGAGGTAAGGCTGACAGGTCAATAGTTCTCAGGATCATCATTTCTTCCCTTTTTAAAAATAGGTAATATGTTTCCTTTTTTTTTTTTTTGTTTGCATTCACTTAGGGCTTCCTCTTACTGCTATGATTTTTCAGATATCTTGGAGAATGGCAAGGTAACTTTTCAATTACATCAGCCAATTCCATCAGGACTCGGATGCCTCTCATGGGGTCTGACAGACCTATGCACATTCAGGTCCATTAGGTGGTTGTGAACCTGATTTTACCTGCTTCCCATTTTGCTTCCTCAGGCCCCATCCTGCTGCCCATCCACTCAAGACATGTGGGAAGAGTGGTTGCCATGGAAGAATGAGGCAAGAAAGTCTGTGAGTACACCAGCCTTCTCCTCATCCATGTCTCATCATTGTTTACTGGGGGGTAACCACACTTTATACACATGCCTTGTAATCTCCCTCTGACTGATGCATAACAAGAGCCATCCTCATGTACCTGTCATTCTTGGAGTGTGTTTCCGGCACTGTGTTCAGTGTTTGACTACGAGACAAGTTACTGGTTGTGTATCAACAAAGGAATGGGTTCAGATAAATGGTGACAATGTGGTGTCCCAGATCATTAACTAATTACAACATTAAGAGCCAAGGGGACTTATGAGATATTAAAATTATTTCTATCGTTAATCCTAACAAATACCAGACACAGGATAAGAGGATTCACCAGAGAATGAATGCATTCATGACTTACTCTGCCTAATGTCAAAATAATTTTTCTTTTTTTTTCCTAACTTATGGTAGGGTCAGGTCTGATTGTAGGTGATTGATTGACACATCAATCAGTTCAAGGGACAAATGCGTTTGAAAAAAGCTTTTTTTAAGTGCAGCATCAAAAAAATTATTATTTAGAATAGAAATCTTCCACAATGAGATGTTTTTCGCTGTTTTAGAAAGAGTGAAGGGAGACCAGCAGCATACCACTGGATCCACAGTGGTGACTCTCTTCAGCTTGACGTCTCCCTTCTCTCTTTCTTTCTGGCTCTCTGCCTCACATTTACCTGTAAATAAATAAAATCTATGTTGTTGACTTCCACATATGGTCTTATTTGCACCTTGATTTGGGCAGAGGCATCTCTTACTAATAGGATCCTAACCATCTGTAACTCAGTTTTGGTTAGACATTTTTTCTGATCTTCTTTGTCTCTGTTCACGTGTATAGAGTTGAAAAATACCTAAAAAAAATTTCCTATTTAGTTTGCATCACTCCATGAAAGTCCCATTCTTATTGCAAGAGTGCCAAAGAAAATACAAAACTAAATGTCTGGTTTTGATTCTGAGAAAACAAAGGATAGATGAATAATATTATGAAATTCAATACATCAAATAAAATTGTTACTAACATTGAAAATTTGGAACATTTTGTAAAAAATAAAATGTTTTTCATGACCTCTTGTAAGTTGTGTGAAATAATATCTAGGAAACTGTGGGTAGGAAACAGTTATAGCAGTGATATAGTGACAATGGTTCTTCTTAATGAAGAATAAGAAAAATATTTCTGTCATAACAGAACCAGTTACTTACTGAGGTAAGTGTTGGTAGAAACATTAAAGTAAAAGTAATAAAATCCTAACTAATTAGAACATGCGAAAAAATCCTTTAAAATTGGAAACAGATGGTATGAAGGAGAAGGAAATCAGAAGGAAGAAAAAATTAGGGGTTCAGTAAGGTTGAAAAAATATAAACACATATAGTGGTCCTCATCTTTTTCAATTTTATAAAGGTGACTGCTGTTTTTAAACCATCACAAATTCACAATTAAACAGGGCACAAATGTGTAGGCAATGGGTTGAAAATAACTCACTTCTCTATACGATTCAGCCATACACCTACAGTAGCAAAGTTCTAAGATGGATGTCTGAAAGTAAGAAGGGAAGTGGGTGGTGAGAAAATAGAAAAGGAAGAGCTGATGCTGAGCAAGATCAGGATGCATGATTCTTGGTAAAAGTAGTATCAGTGAGAAAAGTGAAGTTTGCTGGAGGGTGATTTTAATAGTTTCTTATGGAGCTAAAGAAAATTGACAGATCGGCACGGCTGAAAACTTACATGGAGCTATGTAGCCTGAGATGCTTTATATGTTCTAATACACACAGAAATATTTGTGTTGTGAAATATATTACTGCCTCAAATAATCTGTGCTGAAATATTTCCAGGTTATTTGTCAGAGCTGTGTAATCATTTTGGCAAATAGCAGAGCTCAGTCTCTAATGATGACAGCAATCTGTCATCATTAGGATTTCACAGTGTGGAAGAACATACTTTACAATCTGTTTTTCTCAATCGCTACATATTCTCTATTTTACTGTACAGAACTTCCCTTGGCACCACCCATTTACAGTTAAGAACCGTGTAAAAAATAAAATAAAACTGTTCCTGTTAAAAAGTTAATTACAGCACTTCAAAAGCAGACATAAAATGAAAAAAAGCCAGCAAAAATGAAACCTCTGCCCATTCACATTCCTTCATACTCAGAATTAGCAGTTTTCAAACAAAAGATTTATTGAAAATCTAATAACAATTGTTTGTGAAAATTATTGGGATATTCTAATTGCAGCTGAAGCAATCTCATTGTTACTCTGATTTTATCCTGTTTTGACTGTTACTTTTGATCACATATTTACAGATACTTGCAGAATTCCAAAAGCTAGAGGGAAAAATAAGTGACATAAGATCCATTTTAAGAGTATTGTGGTCAAAAATTCTTCTGCAAGCTTTGTAAGAGAATAAATGAAACAAAAAGAAAATTATAATGAAAATTAAAATCTGATTTATTCTCTTCTAAGGTGTGGTAGTTTCTGTGTACAATTCTTTTTACCTTTGTAGTTTTTTATGTGTAATTATAAATTTGTCAGGGGAGACCTATTTGCAGTCTTCAACATGCACTTGAGGGGCAGGCACTGATCTCTTCCCTCTCATGATCAGTGGCAGCACCCAGGGGAATGGGCTGAAGCTGAGTCAGGGGAGGTTTAGGATATCAGGGAGAGGTTTTTCACTCAAAGAGTGGCTGAGCGCCAGGACAGGGTCCCCAGGGCAGTGGTGACAGCACCAGCCTGAGCACAGGGTTCCAGGAGCGTTTGGACAATGCTCTCAGGCACGGGCTGTGATCTTTGGGGTGTCCTGTGCAGGCACAGGAGTCAAACTCGATCCTGATCCTGAGCTGGGTCCCTTCCAACTCAGCATATTCTCTGATCCTATGGCTGTTCTTATTAATGCTATATTTAAGCAGGTAGGTGTTGAATCTGAAATGTGTAGTGACGCTTATATGGATTGTAGGATTTTTCAGTCTCTGTTCCACTTTATTTTAATTGATTATACAAAAGTATAATCAAATAATTGTCTTCATATCTTCAATGAAACTTCTGGAAATAGTAAGATGAATCCCTGTTTCTTCTAACTCTGTCATAACAAGCAGGGAGAACTACTTTATCACAGTACTTCTTAGTAAGCTTGGTGAGAAACAAACCCAAAATGCAACCTTGTATTGAAATAGATTTTAAGATTTTTAATATTCCCTGTGTAAGCAAGTTGGCAACTGCAGGATTATCTCCTTCCTCACAATTTTCTTTACAAGCTTACAGTGAAAATCTTACACAATGGAATTTTCTCTTCAAAATACTTCCAAACAGCGGGCAAGACTTGAATTGAGCTTGAAAGGCTAAAATATATATGCAAGCATATCTTTACATTTGCATGCCTTTACAAAAGTTATGGTTTCAGTATTCTCAGAAGGTAAATGCTCTAGGGAGCACCTTTTGCACAGGGAGTATGCGTGTTCTTTGACATGGTTAGAATTTTCCTGTAAAATGAGATATTTTGGGCTAATCAGCTCCTCGTAAACCAAATCCTCAGGAAGAAACAAATTTTAACCCAGGTAAGTGTTTTAACCACAGAACAGATTCTGTTTTCTTGTTCCCTTTCTCTAAAGGAATGCCTAAAAATTAGTCCAGTGAATATAGCAATGAATGCAGGCTGCTCATTTCCACTGGTTCTGAGTTAAACAACCAGGAGAATCTTAGTATTTAGCAGTTCTCAAATCTTGTTTCAGAAAACATATCTGTACACTAACTTGTTTATAGTTCATCTAAAATAATCTGCTTTTTGAAGCAAGGTGTTTGCTATATTTTCCTGTAGGAAAAAATAAAGACACTGTTTTTTGTTCAACTCTCTTCTTTATATTCTTACTTGGTAAAGTACTATCAACAATGAATCATTCAGTCTACATTTCAAGAAGCCCTATTTAGTCATCCTGAAAGCCCTTCTCCATTAAGGAAGAAAAAAGTGTTTCATGAAAGAAGTGTAGCTTGTCTTATCAGGTTTTCATTAATTAGGAGACTGCCAGGAGATGTAAGTTTATTTTCTCTGTGTCTAAAAATATCCAGCTCATAATTTATCTCCCAAAACACTGGTCTAGCTATCTAGTTAACTAGTTTAAAGACTACTTTCCACAAATTAGTGAACTATTTCACTAGTCATACTGAAAGGGGAAGGTATAAAACAGTTGGTTAGGGTGCTTGTTAAGGGAGAAAAGTCCTGAGATTAGTCACTGTTATTAATTTTATAAACTATGGGAATAGTTCAGGCAACACTTTCAGCATGGAGATAAGAGAAGCTTTAATCCAAAAGACCTCTCCTGTAGTCTGAAAACTTATGTATGGGATGAGATAAATACCTTATGGCAAGAAAAAAGAAGTAATTTTTCATCTCTTAATGTCATGAGAAGGAACCTAAATTGCCTGTAAGTGGGAGATATGATGGCCAGCAATGATTGCAGGCATCTGTCTTCAAGCTATATACTAATGATTCTGTTACTCTGAGAAAAACCATGCGAATTCTTATTTCATGCAACATGTTCTCATCTGCCATATTAACTAGCCATATGCATGTTTTTGGTGTTTGATTCACAGCACCTAGAGACTTAATTCTCTGCTTACAGCTAGTGTTTAATTATGGGTGGGGTTGACCCTGGCTGTATGCCAGGTGCCCACCAAAGCTGCTCTGTCACTTCCCAGATGGACGTGGGAGAGAAGATATAATGAAAGGCTTGTGGGTTGAGGTAAGGATAGGGAGAGATCACCCACTGATTACCATTATGGGCAAAACAAATTCAGCTTGTGGAAATTCGTTCAATTTATTAAGGATAAAATTGAAGTCAGATAACATTAAATTTGTTATACCAGTAGCACTACCTCCATCACTGATGGGCTTTGCCTAGGCCAGCTGTAGGTCTATCCTGGAGTTGTCTGGCATTGGCTCTGTTGTTCATGGTATAAGAATATGGCATTTTTGCAGAAAACACACCCTGTAGCCACCCTCTGCACACCACTACCAAAATCTTGCCATGCAAACCCAACACAAACTAACCAATCAGTAAACACAATCTATCCCAATCAGTAAAAAACAAAAACAATCAATCAAAAACCAACACAAAACAAACAAACATCAATAAAACCTTTTAAAAATTGGTAAAATTAGATTTCTTAGGGATTGCAAGCATGTTAGCTTGCAATTCATTCAGTTATCTTATCCTCAAAATCAGGAGTTCTGAGATTTATTGATGGAATACCTTCTTTATCAATTGTTATTGGGCCTAGGAATGAGCAAAATGTCAGACTGGACAACCCCCAGAACCATATGGAACACAGCCACAAGAATCTAAAACCAGATAGTCGAGTTCTCAAATTTAAGCATGCCTTAATTCAGAACTTCTCTTTGGACTGCAGTATTATAGTAAGTTGTGGAAGTTCTGATAACAGCCTGGTACCAGCAGTACCTGGGAGTTCAGTGTTTCCATCAGAGAGAGGAGAGCCAGCAAAATGCTTAGGCTTGTTGACCAGAGGGACTGCATTGAAATAACTATGATCTACTCCTGATGCAAAAGATTGCACAAGTACTTGTAGCCTATTTATACTGCATATCAGTCATATGATAGAAACCCAAGCAGCATCATAAGGTGCTCAGAAAATGGGATTCAAACGAGTGACAAATGCTCTCACATGTGTCAGATGGGGCCAGGGAGGACTGAGAGCATGAGTGAATAAGTCAGTAGCTACAGGTGGTTGCCACTGAGAATTAATTTCCCTCTTCATTAAGCTCCTTATACACAGAGCCAAGGGAACTAAGATGGCATGATCCTCAATGAAGCAGGAAATTGAGTAATCCTAGTCAGTCTTCTTCTAAATAAACCTTTCTGTTGGGAACTGGCTGCATAAGTAAAGTGACTAGTTCACTTTCCTCTTGCCTCAGCCTTTTTCTGCTTAATACCCTTGAGAATAGAGGTTAATGTCTTGTAAACAAAATTTTTAAAAAGAGGATTATGATAATATAACATCAATGAAAGAGATGTCAAAAGCCTCCACAAAATGGCTCAATTAAAAAAATGTTCAGACTAGGGTGATAGATATCTTACTCTTCAAGGTGATATTTAAAGGTCCTATCAGAAAGACATTCTGGCAATAGTACTCCTACAAGAGGACAGTTCTCTACTGGGGAAAGTAACTCATAGAAAAAAGTTTTCAAGAAGGAGATGGAACTTACAGTGGGTACTACTTTAGTCTGTTATTACACTGCTTCAGTATTAGCATGTTGCAGTGTTCCTTTATGTCTGGCAAACCTAATATTGCTTAGTTTTTAACTGAAATTTTTCTTGAAATTTATAAATATTTTTGAAAGGACAAGATGTTCAGCTAATAACACCAATGAAGGCTATCAAAATAAAAGCTGCCCCTTCAAAAAAGACAATCAAAACCAATGCTTCTGAGTGCTAAGAAAATATTCTAGTCAGAGTACTTCACACTAAAGGATGTGGAAGTACACTATTTAAAAAACCCCAAACCTTTAAGAAATGGCCAGTTTCTGATTGACCTCAGTTCACTCAATTACCCAGAGAGCTAAGAAAATTCCTCAAAGTGTATAAAGAATCTTGAGAATTAGGTACCAAAGATTTGTATTGTCTCTGACAATCTGAACTTTTGCACAGCAAACTTCAGCTGACATTACTATTGATTTCAGTGTCCCGGAGACGCGGTGGGGACCTTTGGAGCGCTGGGAATGGGTCAGCATAGATCTGCAGTGAAACATACTTGACCATCTGGTCTACCTTCTGGAAATCTCTTCCCTCAGCCTGGCATGGGCTGAATAAATATCTTCATTTATAATAATTTCTGTAATGACTTAGAATGTTGACAGTGATTACTCATTATATTTCCCTCTATATGACCCAGCTAACACAACCGCCCAAGAGCATATACGGTTCCACTTTTCTTTTTTCATTTTTCTCTTAAATAATGTCCCTGTAATTGGCAGCAATCACTTTTGGGTTTAATTATTTAATATTTTTAGAGTGCTAACTACCCACTCTGGCCAACATGCTCCAGATTATATATATCTGAGCTTCAATACAAGTTATAAATAAGGTCCAAATATGTGAACCAAAAAAGTTCCCATTTGTCACTCTGTTGATACAACTTCAGCTGCAGACCTAAGTAATTTTTTAAAAAATTCTGTAAATTGTGCCCCTCCTTAAAAACCACCGCAATACCACCAAACAGAAGAGTCCTCACTTTTATAATCCCTATTTTCTTGATACAGTATCATAAGGTTGTGAAGCAAAAAAAAAAAAAATATCACTTTTTTTGCTTATTTTTCACAAGGTAAATTAAAAACTCCCCTCAATATTCTGAGCTTAGACCCTTAACTGAAAAAAACAGATGTCTATATTGTGATTTAGGAATGTTATTTTTCAATTCAGTACTCTCACTGAATCAAGTGCTGCTTTCTCACTCCCTCCTCTCCCTGTCCCTCTCCCTGGAGAGGAGAAATTGGAGACACAAAAAGGAAAGATCACAGGGTGAGACAGAACAATTTACTGGAAAGAGCAATGAGATAAGAAAACAAGCAGTAGCAGCAACAATACTAATGACACAGGCTGTAAGAAAGAGGCAAATGATTCGCACACAAACAACAATACCCAAGGCTTCCCATGCCACCCTCCTAGAAATTGGAAGGGACTCCCTTCCCCTGCTCCAGGAAATGCTGTGAAGTAGTTTGCTAGCAACTGCAAAAATTAATCCTCTTCTGGCCAGAACCAGGACACTAAAAAAGAATTTCACAGCTGAGTTTTCCTGATGTCAAAAGAGAAAAAAAATTGCTTAAATCATACGTTTCTGCGCAAGATTTTAAGATATGTCTTCATATTTAAGAAATTGAAATAACATTATTGACTGAACTCAGTAATACCCTTTATTTATTGTACTTCTACAGCAAAATTAAGCATAAGTATTCTAATAAGAATAACTTCTTACCTCATAGATATTTGAATGTCTGTCACATGTTACCAAAACAGGTAAAATAACACTCCTTAACAGCAGTGTAGATTAAAAAGCAGACATTCTCATTCTGTGCTGGAGGTACAGGGAATATTTTCAAGCCTGTCATGCATACCAAGTACAGAAAAGGTCATGTTTCTGTACTATATTTTATATACATATTCACTGTTTTTTCCTGGAAAACACACACAGATGGTAATCATTTCCCCAAAATCATTGACATGTTTTCCCTCCCACTGATGAATGCAACCTTTCTCCTGGGCGTCCCTTGCGTGGTCCTTGATTGTCGACCCCAAAGTTTTACCTGATAACTTGATGAACTCAGTGTTACTTCCCAAATGTGGAAGTGAGTTGACATCACTGGACTGGTTGATTATTTTGCTTCCTCTTCTTGGTTGATGTTGGATGCAGTTTTGCAGAATGAGCATTGTGCGGTTCCATAGGCATGTGGTTTATCGGAATAAGCATTGTATCTTTCCACCAGCTGCATAAAATAGTTCATCTGGCAACAACAAAAGTTGTTTTCCTCAGCAAAGTGGAGATTCTGAGTACTGTATAGGAATAGCTGTTGTAAATTCCATAAATTCATGATGAAGGTTGCAGTATTATGATTGCCATCAAGCATAGTAGTTACTGTTTCTTGCCTAGACATAAAGCACAGATGAAATATAGAAAAATTAGAAAAACAATATAATCCAATTCAAGTATTTTTAACTATTAACTATTTCTTATTACACTCAATTTAAAAAAAAATCTATTTTTAGTTTTAGGAAATTGTTTTTCTTTGCTACATTATGTAATAATATGATAATATATAATGCAGAAAGCTGACCACAATTTGCAGAAAAATTAAAAATCCTGTAAGAAAACCCCATCAGCAGTAAAAGTTAAATCTAGGTCATATGATTTTGCTTTTTTAATTGCTGCCTACAATTTTAATAACATCAAGATGCACGTCTAGATGCACACAAACATATATGCATACACATAGGCATGCACATGTGTATATATTTTTCAATACTGGAGAGTTTAATTTTTCAGAAAAAATCCTCTTTATTTAGTTGGTTGTTAGTTTCAAAAATATGTAAAACATTTTTCCTTCCTGCTCTCATCCAGAAACTGTAAACTTTTAACAGGACTTTTATTATCTTGTAGGGTAAATTTTGGACTGGATTTCCCGACTCTGAATTCATCAACACAAATCAAACGTTGTCATTACTGTCCAATAAATGTACTCTCTTTATGTGGTAAGTGCAAAATAAACAGTTTATGTTATGTGCATGATTCAAATAAGGTTGACAAATAGAGTTTTATTTTAACTGTATGACCAATTTCCATATTTTTGATCTCTCCTCAATGGAAACCTGCATGTCTGACTACACAAATTGAAGTCAATTGAAAGATTTTCAGCTATTTCAATTTATACTAAAACCAGTATTTTGAATCCACGGTAAATAAAGGCATTTAATGTTTATATGCAATGAAAATTGGAAAAAGCTATGTACTTGAGCATATTTAAAACATGTAGAAAAGGTATTTGTGCCTTCAAAAGTGACTAAAATCTCTGTCTCACTGTGCAGTATCCAAAGGGCTTTCTCTTCTGATAGCTGATACTGATGTTCAGTGCGATACATTTGTTAATTAGAATTTCTTTGAAACCAGAATCCTGGATGGCCTGTACACAATACAGACATTTTTAAGCACAGGTTTTACTTAGATCACTCTGAAAGTAGGCTCACAGGACATTATACATCCTCATTGGTTTAGGCAAGTTAAGATTTGGTTTTTATGTAAGCACTTTACTGAGGAATCAAAATATAAAGTTGGCAATCTTTAATTTTTTTTTCTCAGATTTTTAAAATATACTCATTAACAAAAATGATCCTTTGGATGTAAAGAATATTTAGGTGATACCAAAAAATCTATATCTTATTCATTGTGACATCAATTTAGTGCCGACTAACAGAATTAATGTGTTCTTGAATATTGTGATCTCTCATTAGAATGACCAACTTACTCATTTAAACATCACATCCTCCCCAAAAACTGGTTTGAAAAGTAAAAACCAGTTTAAATCTATATATCAAATGACTGCAGATAACTCCAGAGGAAGAAGTATGTTTAGACAATAACTTCTGGCACAAATGTAGGAGGATAAGTTTCATATGATATCTTTAACTATTCAAAAACTGAAATAAATTCAGTTTTTTGCTGTTAATCTGTATAATAAAATATTCCAGTTTTAGACAGGCACTCTCACATATCTTTCTGCCTTGCAGCAACTAACTTCTCAGCTGTCTTACTGCTTACAAAACTAATGCTCTTATTCAAGATCACATTCATGGTTTCATAGTTCTCTTCAAGACACTTCCAGAATAAAAATTAATGTCACCTAGTGTCTCTCATTTTTACTCAAACTCACAGAAACCCTTATGTGTTTTATTAACAGCAGACTTGAGTAGAGAGTTAAAGAAAGAAAGAAGTGATAAAGTATTTTAAATCAAGTGTAAAGTTCTGGTCATACTGACATTCAAAAATGAGAATTTAGTTACATAGCCTGGGTGACACATTCACAGCATTATGGAACAGTTCATAGCAAGCTAATCTTATTTCTGTAGTTTAAAATATGAACAAACTGGCTCTTTCACAACTAAACTGACGTGATTGATTGCTACACGGTTTAGAATTTGGGTACATCCCAAGCTATGCTTAATCTAATGCCATACCATTTTAGGGGTTTTGAGGAAGATAAACAGGAGTCCTCTTGTTTTTTTCTTTTCCTTTATTTTAGAAAGCAGAAAGAAATTCAGCAGAACAGAGACATACAAGTAGAACCCAAAATGTTCAAAACAGATGAAGAAATGTTGCAGATCTAGAGAGAAAAGGCCTTGCTGAAATTAACCAGTGATATGAACTACGGCAAAAACCAGGAGGATGTTCCTATATATTACAGAACATTTATATGAGATATATGTCAATCTGCTTAAATAAAGCAAAATGTTAAACCTCATCCTCTGCTAGGTTGTTAACTATATTTAAATTTCTCAATTTAAAAGCAAAAAAAATTTAACCAAATTAAAAATGAAAGCACTGGAAAAGCTTGTTTGCAGTTTTACTGGGAAGGAACTATTGTTTCTGATCTATCACCATTCATATTTCTGACCAACCATGTAGATTTGAAAGTTCAATCTCAAATAAAAACACCTCACAATTCCCTACAAAATGTCCATTTAAGTGCAATACAGAAAACATCACAAAATAAATTTGAAACTTTTTTCCTGCCTTTCAGAACAAAGTAGTTAGGAAATTTTGTATATTTAGTCTTTTGTTAATTGCCTAAATGCAGAATTTCATCATAATGGTAAGATTTTTATTTCTGCACATGCTTATAGCCATGCAACATCTGATATGCTACTACAGATATTTTCTTAATCTTTGTAGCTGATCTCTTCAGGGCTTGAGAAGAATGTCAGGCTGTTCATTCTTTTACAGATCATTCAGATGCTAGAAATAACTTGGCAATCTAGAAGCAGAAGTAATACTTTTATATCCAGACAATATTTGATTAACTGATAGTTCTCTGCTAGTGAAGCAGAAGTCTTTAAACTTTATATATTATTATACAGATCTCTTAGACATCGTACAAAAAGTCTTGCAAAACAATTTGTGCATACTTCTTGTAGCAATCTTTTCCAAGTTAATTCAGAAAATTCAAGTAAATAACATAAGAAAATATCATCATATTTTTATCACTGGTAAGAATCACAGTTAAAAGTAGCACAATAACAAATAAAGACAATTAACTGTAGGATATATATTGCTTTAGGTGACAATAGCTTTTCTTGTGCATCTATTAAACACTCTTGTGGACTACACACTTTAATTGTTGAGAATTCTGGAATATGTAAGATTGTGTATCCAAATATCTGTGGATCATTTGAATCTGTTAGTAGTTGGAGTATCATAATTTCCAGTGATAATTCTTTGGCATGTCATTTGAAGGAACAGAAGGGAAACTACCAGCTTATGAGAGAGAATCAGAAATATATAAACTGAAAAATAGACCCCAATATTTTGACAAAAAGAAAGACATTTCAGAGGAATGATCAATGGCCATAATAATGGTTTCTCTTATTGTTTCTTAGATATGGGGGAAAATTAACGTCCTTTTACCCATGCAATTATGCAAATGACATAATTGTATTGTATTTTGAAGTTCAACATCTGAATGTAAAAATATGATAAGACAGATGTGAATAAATGCTGTGTGAAAAGTTCTGATAAGTGGTTTATATGATTTTAGTTGCATGCTGTAAGTGGTATGAAGGAAAAAAAAAAAGAATTAAACTGTGAGTAGTAATAAATAAGAGTACTTACATTGGATTATGTTGTGACTAAATATACCATAAATCTGTTGCTTACATTGATTGAGCCATGAATGTCTGTTATCATAAATGAGCCCATAAAAAATAATTCACACATTAAGAGTACATTACTCACTGATTAAACAGTTGCCACACTTTCGGCACCATTTCCTTCACTTAATTCAAATATTTCACAAATACAAATCTGCCATCAGTTTTAGAAGACAAAATTACTTTATCCATTGAGTTAGCTGTGCAAAGAATTTGTTGTGGCATATAATTTAGCTTGGATCCCATTGAAAAATGTGTATAAGTAGGAATGTTGTTCTTTCTCATATCAAACCCCAACTCTTTGTGCTTACAGAAGGCATAGTATTTAATTAAAAATACATGGTAGTCTCTGAAAATGAAACAAATAGTTTAAGAACAATTCTTGTGCCTTAAGTTTTTAATGGCATTCAGCAAAAACTCAGCAGTAATACCTGAACATAGAATCACAGAATGGTTTGGGTTGAAAAGGACTTCTGAAGGCCATTTCGTCCAAGCCCATGCTCAGGGAGAATTAAATAATGAATGGTCAATGGTGGTTAATGCCTTCCCCAGTCAAGGATTGAATACCTCAAGAATGGGGAATTTCATAACTCAGTTATTGAGAAAGAAAGGTTGATATCCTTCCTTCAGTATGTTTGTATTTTTAACTAAATGAGCTCAAAATAGTCTCCTACGTTTAATTTTCACTGAAATTTAAAATATATCTATTCTGATATACTGTAAAAGCAAACTCCTATGATACAAGACTACATGGTGACTTCTGGGTTCTCAAAGAAGTTTCAGGCAGAAAAAGCTAAATTTCCAAGTCTAGGATGCATGCAGTAGATTATGCTAGATTACTGTCAGTGAAGAACAAAGCTGATGTCAGGTAAATATAGCACTAAGAAAGAGCCGGATTAAAATTTTCCCCTTAGGTGTCTTGGATCCAGTGCCTTCTCCTGGCTGACAAGATAATGCATTCAAGGAGGGAAATTATTGCATTTTTATGACAAAGTGCAACTAAAACTCATTTCTTTGATAACTGTCCAGTTACATATATTACTGATATGCATATGCATAACTCTCCAAAGTTAGGAGCAGCATATTTAATAGAATCATGGTTTTGGCAAAACACATGAGGCACCATTTATCTTGGGGAGCTCCCCATTAGCAGTCTGACAGCTTTATAGTTCTGTTGGGAAATGAAGTATAACATCAGGTTACTAAGCAACTCCACAGCTTTTTAAAAGTACTTCTTGGAACTCACTTGTTTCTCCTAATTGATTCAGTCCACATCATTTTGAACATAAATGGGACATCATGTTTAGAAATATGCTGCATAACTACTTTTAGCTAACATGTCTTGCTACCTCTGCATATCTAAATCAAGCTCTGGCATATAAATGTCATATTGAAAGCAAATTTTATCTTCTTCCTGAGTTTCATTGACATTTAATATATATAAATTATTTTGACAGTTCAAGCTAGTCTCTGAAGTTGTCTGCCGACTGTCAGAAAATAACATAAAAGGCTAAATAGCAATGTCATTGTTCAAGTTTTACATAGAATAAAGTTTTAATTAGTCAATCTGACTTCTTTAGTGAATTTGTGTGCTATAATACATCAGAATTAATAGGAAATATATCTCTGTAATTGTAATCACATTGATATTTTCTTGAGTTGCTAAACTTTGAGCAAGATACCATCCCACATCATCTCTGAATGTTGGTGAAAAATGTACTGTCATATCACAACTGATGAAGAGTAAACTAGGCTTTATAATTCCTGACTTTTCTTCCCATTTTGGTGGAGGTAAATAACAAATAATGAAGGACTATGTAAAAAGGCTGACTTTAGGGTTCTTTCCTCAACTTAACATGCTTCTTTCTTTTTATACTTCCTTATTTTTCAAAAATTTTAATACTTTTAAAATGAGTAAATACATTATTGGAAAAAAAAAATCACAGACTGATGATCGACTACCAACATGTGTTGTCTCCTGGTATTTTAAAGCCTCCTTTTCATATATTGCTTAGTTTTTTGTTGATTGGTTCCCTTTTTTGCCTTCTGCCTCCCAGTCTGTCATTTCTTGAAAGGTGTCTTTATTAATTAATTTATTTATTTTCAGTTTTGATTTTCATTAATTTCTGTGGGAGACAGCTTTCCTGCAACCGTGACTGGAAAAAAAATTCTTATGTCTTGATCATCACTTAGACTTGCACTCTTTTTATTGCGCTCTATCAGTTGTAATGTTGTTGAAGGCTTAAATGTAAGATGAGCCTTTAATGATTTGATTCAGTAACTAACATCTTTCAAGGTCAAAGGTTTAAGTCATGATTAAAAACATAGAACATATTTTAAACTGCTGAAATTACTTCCTTCCCCTCTCAATGACAGGTGAATTACACTTACAAGAAATGTTTTTTACTTACTGCAACCTATACAAGTTCCTGTCTTGTGGAAGTCATACATGTATCTTATATAAATTTATGTATGCACCAGGTTGTGAGATAATGCCTGTAATGGGATAGATCTTTTCGCATGTCTCCTATATGGACAATTTATTAGTCCACTCTTATGTTACTTCCAACCTGAGTTGCAGCATTGTAGTACTCTGGTTTTGCATGAGTCCTGCTTCAATGCTTTGCTGAGGAAGACTACTCACAGTGCCCCTGCTGCTCCTGAGACCATTTACTTGATCCCTAGTTGGGGAACCTCCCAGTTTGTAGCCTGTGAATCCACCATTTCTCTCTTGGAAAGGATGATGCCAGAATTGTGACAGAAAAGGAAGAAGGGATCATATAAGCTAATTTCATAGTGTGTGAGACAGTGTATGGGACTTACTTTCAGTGAATCCTCTCTTTCTTCCCTGCATCTTTTTGCATAAGGAACCTTCCCCTATATTTCTCCTTTCTTCCAAAATTTTCTAATCACTGTCTCTGCTGGCAGAGGGTTGTTATATTCATTGTGCTTTGTGTATTATTATTTTGCATGTGCTCAGTAATAATCCTGGTAATGATTTATTGGGCATACATAAAGTATGTGTGGATGGAAATGGAACATATGGCAGAAGAGGATGAGAAATTGTCCTGTGGAGATACTCCAAAAACGCCCCAGCACTTAGGTGAGCTTTGTGCCTCCAAACTGCATTGGACCCAGGAATATTTATCTGTATCTGTATCATCTATATCTATAATCTCTATACATCTGTATCTATCTATATTTAGTGAACCAGCTTTCCTATTTCTCAAAAAAACCCATAATATTCATTAATCCGTATCATGCAAGTTTGTATTGAATTCAACCAGAACTAAAAAACTGAATTGCTAAATCAAATTATTTGTGAGTCTGTGCTCATGAAAATTCCTAATGAACACCAGATTTATTGAGCCGAAATTGTTATAATCAGAAATTAAGCCCAGTTGCACCCAGCCACTCTAATTTCTAAGAACCAACTGGAATGCAAGAGGATTTATTTTTCTGCCAAATTTCTATACCCTTAGTGCAACAAGGGGGAAGGTTCAAGATCTTGTCTACTACAGGATGGAAAGACACCAAGGACCTGATGCTGCCATTTTCCTTGTATGGCACCATGAAAAATTATGGACCTTGGTTTTTATGAATACTTTTCTAACTTATCAATATGCAATACTACAAGTTGATACCATATCATTGGCACTGATGACTGCAGCCCTTAGTGATTTTTAGTCATTAAGGTCTCAGTGTTCAGACTTAAAAACTGTTTGGTGAGAGGTGTCAAAGCCAAAGTGGGTTTGTCTTGTTTCTTCTCCAATTCCCCTTGTTTATATCTAATGTTTGTATGCTATTGTCTTTGATCCCAAATGGGAGTGGGAGATGATGTCTCATCTGCTCCCAATACTGCTTATCTTGTTCTTCTTTTCCCTTGGTAGAAAGAATGACTATTCTTGCATATTCATTAGGATGTCCCTGCCTATTTGTAGTTCCTTGTGCTTATCTTGTTCTTAGTATGGCAACTTATGTTTACTTTGGAGCCTCCTGTATAAAATTACACCTCTCTGACATTTGGGTGGTCACATCAGTCACTATTCACATAGTAAATATATGTCTGGCTATAAAATCACAGTGTTACAAGGAGTTTCTATGTTGTTTGTTACACTATTTCAATACATTTGAATTCAAGATCAAGGCAAGATAATATTCATGATATCCTGAATAGTACATTTAGGGTCTACAGTTGTCAGAAGCCTCTGCTTTGGCTACAAAGTTACTGGCAGAGGAATGCTGGTAGCCAGAAGAAAATTTATATTTCTTTTAACATGTGTCCTTGTTAGAAAAGAATGCTAGTTGAAGTCATTTTGCCAGTTTACTCAGAGATATCTTCTCTGAGTAACATATTCTACAAGGATATAGGAGGACCTTACATCCCAGTATTAGTAATGGCAATGAATTATTTCAGAAAACCTGCAATGTTTTGTTCGTGCAAAAATATCTCCAAAAACTATCTTTCCCCTCAAAAAAAAAATTAGTCCTATCAGCAACACTGAATACTTGTATGTTAACAATATTTTTGTTCCAGTACTGTTTACCTAATCCAGACAGGTGGAAACAGTAGAAAATCAAGTTTGAGTCATGTTTAAAACATGGCAGTATTTCAACTGGAGTACATAAGCCATAAAATGATTCTATTTTAATGGAAAAGAACTGACAGAATCGTTTGTTTAGCCTTTAATAGATATTAAATCTATAGCATGCAGAGACAGTATAACATGAAATTTAATTCCACTTTGCTTAAACATCTGTAATAAAAAGTCATCAGCACCTCTCATATAGTTAAATGTGACTGGTATTCCCTAGGTTTATATTCAGAGAAATTCATTAGTAATATTTTGCTGGACATGGGAAAGATGTGTCTTTGGCTTATAATAACTGATAAGTGTTTCAAGTATCGATTTTTTGATATAGATATTCCAGTGTGTTTGTAGGATTTATCAGAATTTTGAATTTGCAAGTTTTCAGATGAGTCTCAGGATTGCTCATGTTTTCTTGAGCATCGAAGCTTAAGTCAGTGAAGACTTCACACAGGAGCTTTCTGAGTTTATCACAAACTCTTGACCATCAGAAATTCTTGATACAAAGGGAGATGATTGATATTGCATGAGGCTTGGATAGAGAAAGCAGAAGCAATGCAAGAAGAAAAACCTTTGAGGATCTGGATAATTGTCTGGTGAAGCTGTCACTTCATACACTTCTCCATTATCCCAGAGGAAAGAATTGTACAGCATAATTTCCTTCCTAACCAAGAGAAAAATCAGGCTCCAAAGCATTTTGAGGTAAAACCATCTCCAAATCAAGAGAAACGAGGCCTTGAAACTGAATCATTGCAATAACCTTCCTGGATATTAGCAGTGAGCTTGTCTTCCACTTGGCTCTCGGAGTCCATCCACGGTTATCTTTATACAATTTAACACACCTTGCTTGCATGCTCTTTCTTTTCACCAGTTCACAGTCATTCAATTTTCTGCTTTTCTTTGTTATCACTATTCCAATTTCACCTCATTCACAGGTCTGCCTTCACTGTATCATGCTGTGTCTGCACTCCTCCATGTCACTTTTTATTCTAGAGCTGCAGACAATTGAGTCTGATTCTACTATTATGTAATTCCTATTAACAAAACCTTAATTAGCATAAGACAGTGTTTATTTAGCCACTACACAATTTTAACTGCAGCTGAAACAAGTGAAAATAAGCTTAGTACAAGACAATCATAGCACTGTATTGTAAATATAAAATCAGTGGGGTTTTACTAGCGATGAAAAAGTGTTCTGGTCTAAAATGGTGTGTTGGGTTTGCACAGCCTGGTTTTGTCAGCTGGAGGGTACAGGGGTGGCTTCTTAAGAAGCTGTCAGAATATCTTCCCCCATATCTGACAGAGCCAAAGGCAGCCAGCTCCAAGATGGACATGCTACTGACCAAACTACAGGCTGGGCAGATTAGAGATGGTGGCAACATATGACAACATATTTAAAATATGACAACATATTTTACAAAAAACAAAGTTAGTACACAGATGTAATTGTGGCCAGAGCAAAGCAGAGTAAGAACATGTAGAGGAACAGCTCTGCAGACACTGAGACCAGTGGAGAAGGAGGGGAAGGAGGTGTTTCAGGCACCAGAGCCAGTGGTGCTGACCGTGGTGAGGCAGCTGTGCTGCTGCAGCACATGGAGCTCTATGGGAGTGAAGAGATCCACCTTGGATCTCCATGGAGGGGGCTTACTGGAGCAGGAACTGTGTTCCTGAGAGGAGCTGTGAACCCATGTGAAGCCCATGGTGAGCAAGCTCCTGGCAGGGCCCTGCACACCCGTGGGGAGAGGAGCCCACACTGGAGCAGTCTGTCCTTGCAATCTGCACCCCGTGGAAGGGTGACCCACATTGCAGAAGTTCATGAGGTACTGTTGCCCATGTGATGGACTAATGCTGGAGAAGTTCATGGAGAATTGTATTCCTATGGGAAGGACCCCACATTGGGACAGGGGAAGGACTCCTCTCCCTGAACAGCGGCAGGAACAGTGTGTGATGAACTGGCCGTAACCCTCATTCCCTGTCTCCCTGCACCACTGAGGGGAGGAGGTATTGCTGGGAAGGAGGGGTTGAGGAAAGGTGTTTTTAGGATCTTGATTTACTTTTTATTGTCCTGTTCTGCCTTTTTTTTTTTTTTTTTACTAATAAATTCAGTTAATATCCCTAAATCTAGCTTGTTCTGCTTGCAACGATTTGCTGAGTGATCTCTCTCCATCCTTATCTTGACTCATGAACCCTCATATACACTGTGAAGGGGAGCAATGGAGTGGCTTTGGTGGCTGCCTGGAATCCAACTAGCATCAACCCACTTCAAATGGGCATTTTGTTTAAAGACTCCAGAAACAGACTTCTCCAGCCAACGGAGGAGACCAAGTCAGAGCAGATATCCACCCAGCAGCACCTGGAGAGCCCCATGTCAGTGTTGTGCCTTGTAGAATCTTTGACTCGTGGAGAGAGCCCCACACAGGAGAGTTTTCTGGCAGGGGCTGCAGGCCATGGAGGACAGACAGTGGAACATGTTTATTGTTAAGGACTGCAGCCCATGGGAAGAAAGCACACTGGAACAAGCAGAAAATGTAAAGAGGAAGGAGTGCCACTGGCAGCTCCCCTCATTCCCCATCTTCTGTGAGCTGTAGGTAGGGGAAGTAGAAAAGTCAGGCATGAAGTTGGGCTTGGGAAGCAAGGACAACTGAGGGGAAAGTGTTAAAGTTTAGATCTTTGTTTCTCACCATCCCACTCCATTTAATTGACAATAAATTAAATATTTCTTTCTCAAGTTGAGTCTGTTTCACCTGTCACAGTAACTAATGAGCGATCTCCATGTCTTTATGTCACCCTGGGCACTTTTTCATCTAATTTTCTCCTCCTGTCCTGTTGAGGAGGAGAAGTGAAAATGTGGGCATCCAGCAGCTGGCCAGGGTCAAACCTCCACAAATATTAAGCATTATTCAGCACTGAAGAGAAAAAATAGCATGAAAAAAACCCCACCTATTTTTTAGATTTCTATAGCATTTATATTATCTGCAAGATATTCTAAAATTATCTTATAGATAATTATATTATTTACAAGATAATGTGTTACAGTCTTTATTAAAGACACATGACTCTGTTTTATTTATTTTAAAAACACAATTTATTAGGGTACAATAATCTTATTTTCCCCATCTCATTAATTTATAAACGTATTTTAAAATAAACAAATTCCAAATTTTAAACAATTCAGAAATTTTTCTTAGATGTTCTTTTTGTAGAAAATATTATTCTAAGACTAAAATTGCCATGATCTAATTCAGTTTCCCAAATCTTTTGACATTTCAGTGGCCACAAACCCAGAAGATTTTTTCTCTTTCCATTTCTCTTTTGTAATGATAAGTAACTGTCATTGATCCAGAGACAAAGTGAAAAAGATAAAAAAAAGATTCTAGCAATTTTCAGGCTATATGAGATATTATTGTCATCTTCACTAGAAACTTTGACAAGTAAAAACCACATCAGTCTTCCAAACACTTGAAGAGCAAGATGAAAGTGGTATTTTCACTTCCATTTAGCATGAGCTTGTGGGTAATATTTTTTTCTTGTTTTGTTTTGGCTTTACTTTTCTTCTAAGATGATATTTTTTTCCCACTTCAAAGTCTTAAATGCGTTCTGGATAGAATCAGGCAGGGGAATGCTTGGTTTTTGAACACTGAATTTTATTTTTTCCTGATCTTCACTGACATTTATAACCCTTACTAAAACCTAAAGCACATATGTGGCACTTCTCTGTCGTAGTGTAGATAAGGTTTTTTAAGGGTATCCCAAGGAAAAATGGACTGTACTTGTTTTGCTTTACTGTTAAAAGTTGTAGGGAAAAGCTGCCATTTAAAAAAAAATAATAGTTAGGATAGTTTATTAAATTTTGACTTTTCTTTTATTGTTGGATTCTTATACACTGTGCAAATCCTTTGTATTATGCTATCCTGAACCCAGCATAATACATTTCCAGGCACTAGTCCAGAAGTTTATTTTTATGGGTTCAGGTTCTTTTTTCCTCCTATTTTTTTTCCTCTATAGTGTCTTGCCCTCTGTCTTTTCATCCTTTAGCCATTTTTTTTTAATTAATATGCCAGATTCTCTCCTCTTCAACGATTTTGAACCTTACACAACCTCTGATACTAAAAAGCTTCCTGAGAAGCCATTAAGTGTGATGTCTACGCTGCAATTCCTTTCTCTACTTTGGCAATCATAACTCCATAGAACTAAGAAATTAGTAAGGCATAACCCTCCTATTCCAACCTTCATTTAATCAAGTTGTGCTTTTCTAAGCATTTTCCAATCTGGTGGTTTAAAGTAGTTCCTAATAGTTTCCTGCAAATTGAACTTAAACTATTTGGTCTTTAATTTCCTGCTATGTCCCAAAGCTTTTTCTTAAATAAGGGTATTCTATTGGCTTCTCTGATTTCTGTTCCCATTCCCAATAGCAGCTCTTGGGAGATAATTGCTTCTGGAGCCTTGATCAATGTTCAGAGTTTTGCATACTTAGTAAATTCAAAGTTTTACTTGTCCTTTTCTTAATATATTATAATTTATCTCCCCTTAATCTGATTTCTCTGCAAGTAAAACAAATTTCAAGGCTAAATATTTTGCAGACACCCTTAAAATTTCTGTTTTGTTTTAATTTTTATTTTATTCCCTTTATTTGTATTTGGAATATATCAGATTTCCTTAATAATTTTGAAGTTTATTATATTTTAAAAATAACTAATTAGAATGAAAGTGCTTGTCAGAATATATTCTGATGAGTTTTTTTTCTTTGCATACATTTTAACTTAATTCTAGTGTCATTTGTAATATTTTTCTAACCTTTCTCTTTCTAAATTAAAAGCAAAATATCAAGTCTTCTGTTTCTTTATTAATTACCTGTCTTGCAATTACCGAACTCAGTCTTTATTTGAAACTATAAATAACTGACCTAATCTATGTCATTCTCACATTACAATTTCTAATATAAAAAATAGAAAGTTTCATTGTTATAAGGAAGAACACAAAAGTTATTCTGCTATAAAATGCTACCAATGACAGCCATGTGACTGAAGTCTGAATGCCATCACATCCACACATGGACACATTACATATAAATATGTATATCTGTATCTTTTGTACTTTCCATCTATGATTTCAAAAAACCTATGAAGAGATATTTTTTCTTGTGCATCTTAAAAAGTCTAAACAAAATAGAATTTTTTACTATAAACAAGGAAGATTCTCATATAAACAAGTATTTCTTCTTTTCTAATCTTCCCTCACTCCCTTTTCTTATGTTCATGCCAAAAACTGTTCCAAATGGTTTTATGTCTAGCTTGCCAACATTTTTCCACAAAGCAAAGTAAAATGCTTTTGGATGCAAAATTAAGTTTTTTTCTCTGACTCCCTGGCTTCAGTGAATTACTAAAAAAGTGTCACTGGGCTTTTTGTGAGGCTAAACCATGGTCTGTTAAACTTTCTAAACAGTCAATACTTAGTCAGAAATGGAAAGTAGAAGGACCTCCCATCTCATGTTTGTGAATTTATCTTGGAAAAAGAAAAACAAAAAATGGAAAAGAGGGCACCTCTTGCATGAAACTATTTAAACAGCAGAAGTCAAGGAAGCAGTTCAAGAAAGTGTAAGAAACTAAGTGTTGGTCTTAGTATGAGCATCTGTTTTGTTTATTGATGTTATTTCTTCTTATCCCTGCTGTTTCTTCTAGCTACACAAAATGGTATGTGCGAAGGTCATTACAACAAATGTTCAGCTTTGTCTCCTTTGGACATGCAAACATACATACCATGGTTTAAAAACACATTTATTTTATACAGAGGCCATAGCATGTCACAAATCACTTGTAGTTTATTGGCAAACATCTACCCAGTCATACTATAATCCAGTGTCTTTTAATTTAGAATAGAATACATAATAATGGAAAATATGAAGATGTACTGGAAGACATGTGTCTCTTGATGGGAGGTTTGAGGAGTTTTTCAGGAACTCTAAGGCATGACTTGCTTATGATTTTCTTGTTGGTTTGGTTTTTCATATCTGATGCCGTAATGAACGGTAGTGAGGTGTGTGCCTTATTTACTGGTAAAGAATCTTTGTTTTGATAGTGGCTAAGTAGGTTCTACACTTTTTTAAAGAAATCTCTAAGGGAGCAGAGGAAAATCTCAGAAAGCCTCCAGACATATAGAGAAAACTAGAGAAATAAAGCTGAAAAGAGGTTGGACTATGAAGACATGGACCTTATAGCCATCAGTCTTCTTGTATTCAGAAACAGACCATACACCTTAAAACTCAAGAAACAATATCTAATGGAATGTTTCTGTTTATTACCTTCAGATAAGTTATTATCAAGTTTGATATTACAATGTTACTCTAAGTTTTATTTAACTCTCTACTTGGGTATTGGGTCAAGGAATACTCAAGGATTCTAAATTCTCACATAAGCATAATTAATTAACATGATTAAAATTTTCTCTGTATGCTTTGCCAGAAGATGTACCATGCACATAATGTAAACCCTTAAAACTTATTGTACTTACCCAGTCATACCATGGCACATGCATAATACACAGGCACTTCCAAGATGTGCCAGGCTGTTGCTCTCTTCAACAGGAGTTTTGTTATTTTTCACAGAATAAAGGAATTCAACACAATATTTACAAGAGTAAAATACTATTATGTAGCAGTACAAGAATTTACAAAGAGAAATGGAAATCCTCATTCTTTTTTTAGACAGCATTTTTCATTTTTCGGAGGTTTTTTGTTTAATGCAAATATTATTTTTCCTTCTGTAATTGCAATACTAGAGTGAAAACCCTTACAAATTCAGATTTTGCATCCATCCTTTTAGAAAGTGAGCTACTGGTGGCTTTTTCTATGCTTTTTGCTCCCTGTCAATTTCCTTTCCCCTCAAGACAATTGATACAATTCATCTGGATATGTTATCTTTCATGTCCTAAATCTAAGGAAAACTTAAAAATCAAATATTTCCTTTCCTGGTGACAGCTTTGAAAATTTAAAGAGAAGGCTTTTAATTCAGAATTTAAGTTTTAGAAAAACTCTATGGATCTTACTGAATTACTGTGAAAAGCATATTTATAGGAGACTTCCATTGGAAGAAAATTGTAGGATTTAGGTCAATGTGTATGGAGAAGCTTTACAGAGGATCTTACTTCTTTTTTTTAAGCACACCATATGTAAGTGATATTTCTTACAAGTTCATTGTAAGTGTCTTGTCAATTAAAGTGTGGTGGTTTTGTTTATCTTTGTTTCAAATCACCCATCTTAGGTTTCTACTTATTTGGAGTGCCTTAATGCATAGTTCTTTTGGGAGCTAGGTTCCTCAAAGTAGGTCTTTCACTGAATATGATCTCCAATGTGCTCCTTGCAAGAATTTTTTTAGAATCTAAGCATTAACATTAAGATACATCTTCATTAATAGAATAAACCAATATTTTCTTTTCCTTTTTACATATTTCCAAATAATCATTCAACGCTGAACCCTATTACCAAATTCCTTACAAAGGAAGATGGTTCTACAAACACTCAGTAATTTCAAAACAGAAGAATAATCAAAACAACAATTCACTTCCATATTAATTTCCTAAGCTATTTGATAATATCAGGGTTTGGATACACACCTTGCTATTAAACCAGCATAATCACTGTTCATGCAATATTCAGTGACATTTTGAGTACAAATACCAAGATTATTATCTTTTAATATTAAACATTATATGAGTGTTTAAAGTGCCTGTGAAGCATATTCATATTAAATATTATTGCTGACATTTGAAAAAGGTCAAAAGGGATGGCCTTATGTAAAAAAATCATATTAGCAGCAAGACAGAAATATTACAATTATTAACAATAATAATTTTATTAGGAAAAGATTACAGTTGAGAATCTTGTATTTTTGCAAGTTAACACAACTACCTATTTAAATTTGGTTAAAATTGCAATCTCTTGAACACACTAATATCAACATCAGGTTTTTCTGTCAGTTCTATTAAGCATACTTTTCCTAGCCAGCCACAAATTGAAAGTATAGAGCCACAGAATGGAGGATATCACTTTTTCCCTTACACAGCAGATATAATTACTAAGCTCCCATTGCATCTAGCAGAGGTGAGTAGGTGAAGCCAAGAAAGATGTTTGTTTACTAAACTCTGCAGCAGAAAAAGCTAATGTTCTATAACTAATCTAATTCTCTGTTTGAACAGAGGGCTGGATCCTCTGCAGTCATCAGCCTTTTTCCCTAGACAGTCAAACTCTTGTCTGTAATCTGAAACTTTGTTTTGCTTAGAAACTTTATTAGCACTAAACTCATTTTAAATTAAGGTAATAAAAGAACTGGAGAGGAAACTCCAGATACATTAGCTGCAGCTGTCTTCCTTCTTCATCCCTTCCAAATTTTTCCAAGACAGACAAGCATTTATCTTAATTTTCTGACTCAATTTCTTCTCATCAAGAATTAGATTTTCTTTTAGTTGTGCATGTTCTGTTTCTGTGTATTTTAAGACTACATAATTCTCTCTCATTTGGAGTTTCATACCCCATGTTCATAAGTCAAAGTACAGTATAGTTTTATAGTTTCTAATCTGGAGGTAGGAGTAGGTTATTTGGCTTTGAGACACTGAAAGAAGTAAATGCAATCTACAAACATAAATCAGAAGCCAAGTAACTTGCCTTTTATCTATGCCCACAACAGATCATTAATAGTGATCTACTATAGCTCTAGCCAGCTGATTAGACAGACCCATTAGCAGCCTCTCCTTCTCTCAAAAAAGGTATATTTTACATCTGCTTTATCTCCCACTGAGTAGAATTTTGATTTCATGTCTGATATCACATATATGGCACTTTAAATTGTCATTCATGATATCAATTTGCAAAGAATAATCTAATAGGGTAGTTCAAGAATTAATATTAGACATATCACTAATGTTCATTTATCAGTGCTCTAGATTGAAAATCTAAATATCTTTGATAACAAAATTTGCTCAGGACAAGGACTGAGGGAAAGCAAGTAAGAGGGCAGGATACTGCTATCATAATCTTAATATCTTGGCTAAATGGATTGAATAAAAAATAAAAGCATATGAGAAGTGAGAAGGAAGGCTATGTATGTAAGCTGCACTGGGAAATTTTAGGGACTAGTAATGTAGATGGTATTATGGTATTGTGTAAGAGGGTATTGTTTCTGAAATTCCATAGTAACTGTGTAACACAGAACTGATTGTATTGATTATGTCAGACATGTAAAACCAGATGGAAGCAGAGAAAGTTCTCTGTGTGTTTGTACAGCATTGCTATGGCCACTGCTGTGCTACCCCCTTACAAAGAGGGCAGAAATATTTGCAACCTTTCCTGAGCACTTAAGATAATAAATGGCTGGGACCGGAATCTTTATCAACATAATTTTGTTGATGAAGGTGATGATGCAAGAGGTCATGTATGCTAAGGAGAAGAGGAAAATATGTATATCTCCTCCACAACTTGAAAAAAAGGGCAAGTGTTAATAGAAAAAGGGTAAGATTGCAGTATCTGAAAGGAAGATTTTGATCATTCACTCTATTCCCAGATATCCCAAAGATGTAAAAAACCAAATAACTTGTGGCAAGAAGTAGTAATTTCACATTTCCATGGAGTTAACGTCTTGTTTTCTTATGATGCTAAGGATGTCTGAATATTGATATGCAGCAGCCAAAATCATGGGACAGAATCAAAGTAGAATTTAAAGTTTGAGGAACTATAGTATCTAACTGAAATATGTGAACTCTTACATGTGCATGTATACAAAAATATGAGAACCTTTTTTCATTCTTTAAGTGTAGAACTTCTAGGGCTTGGGACTTTGACAAATTTGAACTGTATAAAATATTCCTTCCCTTGTGAAATCTGTTAACAATATTCTTATCTATGCAGCCACATTTTAAAAGAAACTGTAGGAGTTTAATATGTTGGTTATATCGCCTTCATTGTTTTATTTGCTTGAATTTAGTCTGAAGGCCTCAAAATTACCAGAGATAAGGAGGAAGCAGACAGCCAAATCAACCTACCTTTGCCTTTTTAGGGAACAAACTTGGAAAACTCTCATGTATGTTAACTGCAAATCCCATTGCCAGGTATTCTTTTGCCGCTGTGAGTAGCCATATGTGATCTTCTATGATATCTTAAGATGCCTATTGCTATTTTCAGTGTTATTTTTATAAGAATTTTTTTCAATCTCTTCTAAATTGAATAAGATTTGCATGCCTTTTTCGGAGGGAAATTTTAAAAAAACAAATTATAAAGAGACAAGTAAATCTCTGTCTAAGGAGGGGACTGCTTATTTATTTCCTTCATCCTAGGTAGAGGTCTGGAGAAGCCTTCTTCAGAATTGTACCTCAAAGCTGCAGAGCAGCAGAAAGCTCACAATAATGATGAGAAATTCAATAATATTATGCACTAGTTGATATTAAGCTTTCCAAAGCAAATTTTTTGTATGGTTAATAAAACACAAGCAAGGACATGAATTGTTAACCACCTGTGAATTTATTAGGAAGAACTGTAGAAATGTCCCTAATAATAGAGAGAGATTGCTTTAGGCAAGCAGCTTGTCACACCTGCACTAAAGCATAAACAAGTAAAAATGCTACTAAATATGAAATTGTTCTAAATTTCCACAGCAGACACAACAGAAACTTCTTAATTGATTGTCAGGCACACCACAGCAAAACCAGCAATCCTAAGTAAATGTGAAAATCCCTTTTCATTTTTTTCTAATGATGTTAATAAGACTTTCCAGGCAGCACTTTTTAATATCATTAATCAAGTTTTTGAGACGTTCCAGTCACTTTTCCTTTAGTCTTCTGCCATAGAAGAATTCACCTGAGGCATTTTATAATCATCAAGAAATGTGCTGTCTATTGTATCTTAGGATGAATTAGGAAATGGACAGGAATAATTTAACTAGCTCATGAGATGACAAAAATTGTGAGAATGAAGTTCACCCAGCAGAAATGCTCATCAGGAACCCTCATTTCAGAGCATGTTTTCATCCATTAGAGTTCTACACTACACATTGGGTTCTTTATTCATAACATAGTGAGTAAGTAACTTTTTGCAAACTTTTAAGCTTAATTAAAGTATAGTTAAAGGGAGTTCAAAGTTGGACTGTGTTAGGAAATTTTTGATGTAACTTTTTTCTGATAAATGTTCAAGAAAACCAAAATAGTTTTAAGAAGTACTTATTTTCTATTTCTTCTTTCAAAATGATCAGAAAATAAGCTCTAAAGTTTTCATTTGCTTTGAAACTGTGGAACTCAATAACTACATGTTTGGGTTGAAATATTTAATAGTATTTATCTCTTATATAACATTTGCCTCTCACCTTACAGTCAAC
Organism: Zonotrichia leucophrys gambelii; assembly: GCF_028769735.1. Classification (NCBI taxonomy): domain Eukaryota; kingdom Metazoa; phylum Chordata; class Aves; order Passeriformes; family Passerellidae; genus Zonotrichia; species Zonotrichia leucophrys. The sequence continues at coordinate 61,888,932 of NC_088173.1, forward strand.
AAGGTTTGCTTTAAAATGAAAAAAATAAAAATAACTTAGACTGGATCTAAATTTGTGTATGGTTTGTCCCTATACTAACAAAATCTCAAGATGCATACTTTCTGGGTTTTTTCCTTATATTGATTTTTTTACAAGGAGATAAAAAACTTTTTAAAGAATTTCTCATCACAGTCATAACATAATGGCTTAAATTGATGATGGGTCTACAGAAAAGTAGTTTAGAAAGCCACATTCTAAAGAACACAAAATAACTTATAGTCCCTTTAGGATTCAGGCAGAAGGGAAGTATTGATACTCTTACCAATGTCTCCTCTTCAGTGAAACTGGTGTTTTTAGCATGACAAAGAAAAATCTTGGTTTGTTTAATTCATAATAAACATCGTTTGAAAGCTGTCAGTACCTCCCACTTTTCTTTGAGGGGTTGAAGCATCTAAACTATAAGCCTATACTTGGTTTTCATGACTATAAATGAAAACTTTCACACAAATAAAAGAATTTGAAAGTGATTATCAAAAGTTTAACTGATAGAAGAGATGCAATTACCTTTCTAGGTGCTTTTTTCAACCAGTGATGTGTACTTTACATACTTTATGTGAGTAATATCTACCAGGTTAGAACACAAAGCAAGGAATGGTATTTTAAGATTTTTGTTTGTTCTGTCTCACTACACCTGGAATCCACATAAAAGAAAAATCCTTAGATGTCAACTGGGAAAAAAGACTATTGGAAAAGAATAAAATGGAAATCAGAAATCCTTCTCAGCAAAATAATCCCCAGAATATATCCTGGATTTGAAACAGGCAATGAGTCATTTTCTTTTTGTATCAAATATGTTGCAGGATTTGTTTCAGAAGGGTTTACATAGATTATTTTTTGTATCATTTTATCAGTTTGTATAGAATTCTTGGTTTTTTACAAGTTTTCAATCTTTATCTTGCAGCTTTAGCTATAAGAATCAGTAAAAGTGGACAATTTATCTCTGCACATCTCATGCTTATGAAGTAGAGGACATTGTTGGAAAGGTAATATGTTAAATTATTTAGTTTAAAAATTTTGGCTTTGTTTAATTTTTCATTTTTAAAACCTGAAAACATCTTAAATACCCCATGAAATTAGTCTTTGACTGTGTAAACAAGCTTATTTTTTCAATGTTTTTCCTTTGGAAATTGTAAGTACATTTGTATTATTACTTGTGAAACACTTTGCACTGATAAAGTATTAAAGCACTGTCTGCTAGTTTCATCAAGGACTGTTCATGGTTATAGTTTTACTAATATGTTGATGATGTACAACTCATTGATCTTGTGATCTTTTTGACCCTTTCTAATATATACATGTACTTTCTTGGATGGTTTCAGGTTCATTACTTTATTTACCTGTCAGCTTTGTCCAGCATGAATCAATTTGCTTTAAGCGATGTGCTAGATGTTTTTTTCCTTAACTAGAAATTGTTAAAGGAAGTAAGGGCTTTCATGGCAAAAAAATCCCACACTTGCGTAGCATAAAGGATTTCTTTATATTTAATGAATGAAAACTTTCAACTTGTGCCTAGGAAGTGGAAATTTATAACCTGGTAAAAGGCAAAATACTGGGCTGTCCATATTGCCTATCTCTGTGTTACATGAGAAACAAGACAGAAGTAAATAGTATTTTTCACTCACATTTAAATTTAAATCATTTAGTACTGTAGTTGTACTAATATTGGCTATATCTGTTTATTGCAATTTCAGGTATCAGAGGCTTGGAGTACCTCTCCAATTAAGACAGGACAGGAGTTGGAGTTTTTCAGCCTGGAGAAGAGAATGTTCCAGGGAAATCCTATAGCAGCCTTCCAGTACCTAAAGCAGAAAAAGCCTAGAAAAAAGCTGGAGAGGGAATTTCTACAAGGGCATGCAGTGACCAAACCAGGGGGAATGGCTTCAAACTGAAACTGAGTAGCTTTATATTAGATATTAGGGAAAAAGTCTTTTCTCTGAGGTTGGTGAGGCACAGGAACAGGTTGCCCAGAGAAGCTGGGGATGTTTCACACCTGGAAGCATTCAAGGCAAGGGTGGATGGGACTTTGAGCCACCTGGTCTAGTGGAAGCTGTCCCTGCCCATGGCACAGGGGTTGGAACTTGATGATTATTCTTTCAACTCAAACCAATACATGATTTTATGAAATGTATTTCTAGGTAACCCCCTAAATTACTTCACAAAGTGAAGAAGTCCTAAATTAGCTCCAGAGAACACTCAGTCAATATTATATAATCAGCATTTTTGTTGATTGAATTGTATACAGAATCATATATCAGAAGCTAATGTGCATTAGCTTAAATATACATAGATATTGGCTTGATATCTCTCCATAAACTATACATACAACTACCTCATCAAGTACAGTTTGTGTTTGTGATATCTCTGGCCATGGTTCAAATAGGTACTTTCTTGAAGTCTGCTGTGTGCAGAATTCAGTGTTTTGAGGAAACTTCCCTGTCTGACCATCTTGGAGTGACTGCAGCACACAAGCTGGTGCTTAAGTGCCTCTGCAGGGACTTGTCTTTTGTGCTGCACCTAAAAGAAATTTACAGAATGTATAGCTGTTTCTTAGTAAAAACTAAGAAGTAAAACCATTTCATCTTTTTTTTTTCCTGAATATTCTTCTAGATGACATAATATACATATTTTTAAATCTGAAATAGTAAAAGTATTTATGTCCAGTTTTCTGTGATCAGATAGATCTTTCAGTCAATAATTTTACCTTAGAGGAGTTCTACAAGTTCTTTTTCTTCAGCAAATGATATTTCTCTAGATTTTTAATTGTTTCTATGATGCTGAGTATAGGTTTAAATTTCTTTACAAAAATAAATTTTAAAATGAAAGAAAACAAAAATCTCAACAAAAACATATTTTCCCAGACGGAGAAGCTTCAGAACCTCTACCACAGGTAATTTTTCTCTTCAGTCTGTGCTGACATGGGTAGTAACTGCAGCAACTAGACGTGAGAAAAGTGTATCTTTATTTGTAATGTAAATGGTGTCATGTTTTCAGTAAGGCTTTGAATTGGGTTACACTGCTCGAGCAACTCAGCCTCTTGTGTGTATTGAATGTCCAGGTGTTTTTAGGTTCTTCTTCATTCACCCAAAAGAATGCACCCAAACTTATGCACTGTGTTTTAATGGTTATTGGGTTTTATAACAGAAGTTCAGCTGATTCCATTGAATGAAAAATGGCACAATTTTATTTATTTTAAATTTCTTCCCTAGGAAGATTTAATAATCTTAGATCTCTTGAAAATGGCAGACTCTTTTCTCATTTACAGAGATTTTTTCTGTCTTAAGAGCAAGGACTGAGATACCACAGGTTTTCAGATTGAACAGGTAAAATTAAACATTCAGGCTGGAAAGTGCCTGAAGTCAAAAATAAATTTCCAGGAAGGGACCATCAGAGTATATATATACTTAAAACACTATAACAATTGATCAAAAAATCGGAGTGAGTGTATCTAGGAAAAAAAAATAAAATTGTTTTAATCACTGAGGTCTGAGAGATATGAAGTGCTGCTTGCAAAACCAAATGGACATATTTTCTAGGTCATTTGGGGAAAATCAAGAATTAGCATTGTACAGCATGATTTTTTTTCACATCATGAGAAGGTTAATAAGTCAATTGCAAGGAGTAGATTTTATGAAAACATAATGATTCAAACGCTTTTCATTCTGACCTCAGAAGAAACAGCACTCTGCCATAAGTGAAAATTAAGCCCCATCAAAATCAGTGGTATCAACCATGTCCCTGATTTTAACAGATTTGTGAATTTTGTTGCTATTTAAATCATAGTGAGAAATGCATCCTTTTTCTATTTTTTCCTATATAAGGTCTTCAGAAATCATGAACAATTTAAGTTAATAAGCTGCTAGATCCATTGCCATTAAATTTTGAGTTATGTGATCAGTTGCAGTTTATTGAATTACTACAGCTGGAAAAAAGTGATGAGTTCTTGACTTTTAACACTAGAGGAGTACTACACAAACTCAGTACACACCTGTATATGTTCAAACATACATAAACTTTTCAGGTAATTTTACTATATATTTTATTCCCAATTTCTTGATGAGCATTTTTAGAAGAAAAAAATCAACTTCCCCATTTTTGGTGAAAAATAGGGCTTTTTCCTTTAATGAATAAGAAATAAAATTCATTCTCTCTCAAAAATTAAAATACAAAAATATGAAATCAGACAGAAGATGAAGCCCAATTGTTTTTTAAAAAAAGGTTTTCTAGCTAAACCAAATCAGCTTATGTGTACAACACCCAAGCACTCATATTTTCTCCTATTTTATAAGTGGAAATGAGAAAGTTCTGATAGCGTCTTGCTTATCAGATTTTATTTGTGGAGGCCTACATTTTTTATTGAATATTTTATGAATAGAAATATTTGCATGCTTGCACTTAATGTGAAAACCCCGTGATTCTAACTACTTTTAGCAATCCTAAGGATTACTGTCAATTGAATCAAGTCTCTTTCTTCCACATGAAAACATTCACTTCCTTTCTTCATAATCACAATCAGAATCTGAAAGGCACAACTTAGCTAGCTGTGTTGTTCTCAAAAACAAAGAAAGAGAAAAAGAGCACATCAGTAGGGAATTTTGGAAGTAACTTTTTGACCTAAATAATACTATACTCCCAGCCACCACCATGCAGTTCTCTGATTCAGCTTTTCTGTGACAGCTAGACAGGATTTCTGGTCATTGTTTTCTTTCTGTTTTCAATGGATTCATGATTAGGGCGCCAGGGAGCAGGAGCAGGGGCAGGACTGAGCACAGGCTCTCCTGTGGTACCAATGGGATCTGCCAAAATGGAGTTTTGGGCCCGTGGGCAGGGTGGAGAGGCTGGGCACAGCCAGGACTGGTGGGGCCCTCAGGGCTCTGAAAGGCAAGAGCACCACTGCCACATATTTTCTCTGTGGATTGCTATGTGTCTATATATGGGTAGTAATTTCCTAAATATCTCTTATTTACCCCTGCCAGAAGCAAGATACTAGTTTAGGTATAACAGCTTAGGGCTCCCACAGTCAGCGCCCGACCTGATCTTCAGAACAGAAAAGACTATTTACATTTCACAGTGTTTTACACTCCTTATAGTGAAGCAGTTAATCACTATATCCCTATTTTTAAAATCACAGTTCACTTTATCAGAAAGCTACATTATATAAATCAATACTATAGTAATTATCTAGTATTAAGTATAGATATTGTTATACTACATTATATATGCCACCACATGATCATATTTTGTAAATCAGTAATTTAATTGTACATAATTATTTATTTTAAAAAAATTACATTATTCTCTGTGAATAAAGAAATTAAAAAACCAGGAGGCATCGATGCAGACAATAATATTTCCAGTTGTTCTCCTTAACCTTTCAAACTTTTTAGTATCAAATGGAATCACACTGCAGTTCACTGTACTTTGGAGTAGAATGCTGCAACTGAATATATAAATTCAGATATCAGAGAATCAGAAATTGCTGTAATGGGTGTACTTAGAAGACAAATTGAGGTAGTTATAAAATATTTTTAAAGATTAAAAAAAAAAAACCAGAACCAAGAGAAAAAGACCAAACTCTACTCCTTAACAGCATTTTTCATGTAAAGGTTAGTTCTTGCACAATATTAATACAGAAAGCTGTTAGCTTTTACTATTTATATCCTAAGCCAGCTATAAGTGTAGATATCATGGTGCTACTACTGTACAGTTGGTGACCACAGCTGTGGTTCCTTGTGCCCTTACTCATGTGGGCTGAAATGATCACATTTGTAACCTCCCTGTGAGAAGCTGGACCCAAAGCAAGTTGGTCTTCTTGCACCATCTTGCCCGTTTGTGTTTGACATTTTTATGTTATTTACTCTCTTCACACCTTTTTGCAGCTCATCTGCTCCCAACACTGTTTATTGGAGTTTTTTGGCATTTGTCTTCCTTATATACTTCTCAGGGTGTCCAGTTTTCTCCGGTTCTTTATACTTATCTTGTTCTTGCCCAGGTGCTTTTTTTTATACTTGTATGCCTACAATCTAGTACACAACTTATTTCTCTCTTGTTGGTCACATTGATCACATACTCACAGAAAAAGCTTATGCATTGTGTCTGGCACACCATCACAGCATTACAAAATGCTTACATATGTTCATTGCTGGCATTATTTCAACATGCTCAGATTTGAGTTTTAGGAAAGCTAATATAAATTATTTAGTGATTAATGCACTTTGATGTAGAGGCATCAAAGGCTTCTACTTTGACTAAGATGGTTTAATATCTAAGTGACTTAAAATGTAGTATTACATATTATTAAAATATTTGATATTCTCCTATAATCTTATTTTTAAGGATACAAATATGTATATAGTATTATTTTAATGATTCATATATTAGTTATGCTCTTTTTTCCAAATTAGTTTAATAAATTATGATTTCAGAACAAAATAGTTCATATACAGCCAAATTATTTTACATAATTATTTTACAATGAAAAATATAAGTAAAATTAAACCCTTTATTGATATATCAGAGTAAATCTCTTTGGGATACCTACTTTTTGCATTGCGTGCCAAAACCATCATAGATTTGCAAAATTCTGATTAGTGACATTTTCATACATAGTATATTCATTTAAGCAAATTAATGTATCAATTCCTTGAGACTCAAAAACTAGCTATTGAAAATAAATACCACTTTTTCTGTTTATGCTGCTGCATTGCTTTAAACACTTCGACAAACTGCATAGTGATGGATTTAGTGTCAGCAATGAATATCATAATCCCCAAATCAAATGTGGTAAAACAGTTTAGAATAGCGATATACGGATTTTTTATTTTTTAATGCAGAATACACACACAGACTGTAGCCTGTTTAAGACTCTTTGTATCTGGTTGAGATGCAGTATGCACAGCCCAGTACTATGACACCTGCTGTGACTCTGCATTATGTTTGAAAATAATAGGTTCTTCAAGAGGAGCGGATGCCTTCTAGTATAGTAATTGATTTCAAGCATCAATACAGCAGCTGCTTTTGTGCACTCAGGAATAACTTTATTTTAGGATTGTTGCTTTTTTAATAGCTTTATGTTTTTTATAGCGACTCCCATTATTCTTTAGTGGTATTATTTCAGAGGCTTCTGCTAACAGTAGGGGAGGAGCTATAAAAGTGAAAAGATGGAACCATTTTTTTTAGTGAATGTGTCCTATTCAACTTGTTAAATTTGACATCTCATTTCCTGTATAGATATAGATACCTGCCATTAGCTAAACTGTGGTGTAGGGACAGCAATTGCTCAACAGCAGAAAACTGCTTCTGCAATTTTCATTGTGGACAGCATAAAATGCAATACATAATTAAAATCTAAAAGACATGTATATTAAGTAAGAATGTACATCTTCAGTCATAGCACTTAAAGAGCACTCAGGAACCAAGAAAGAATGTTGGCACTTCTGTGAACTGCCTAAGCATTGCTTGATCTCATTTTTTTTCACATTACCCTGAGAAACCTCAAACTTGTATTTCATATCCTCAGGGACTTAAAACAAGTGTGGCAGAGACACTCACATATGCATCATATTATTGAGTACCAAACTTTCCCGTATCACAATTTGGGATTTTCTGAAATGCTTTATGAACTAATTGTCTGACCATCACCTTATCATAGAACATAATTTCTCATGAGGAGAAAATAAATTTTTTAATTCTCATTTGACACCTTTTACTCTTTTTGTTTTTTAGATGTTTCTAGCATCTTTATTTGTATAAGAGCTCTTTAGCCGCCATCCTGATATTGGAATTTACCCAATGTGAATGAGGTCAGTCCATCTTGTGTCTCTCTAGACAGATATTATACAAGGTGAAAGGAGAATTACCCAATACAAAAAGAGAGAACAAAATAAAAACCAAAAAAACCCCACAAACAGTTAAACAAACCAACAGAAGCCCTGAAACAAATCATATGCAAAACAAACAAAAAACCAATCAAAGAAATCAAAAAACAACACTCTTCCCTTAAACACAAGCAGTCATGATGGGCAGGGGTTAAATTTTCCATTTACTGAGACAGACCTACACTGATATCTATCCTCTTAGAAATTAAAGTCTTTTACTTACTGTGGCAACAATCTCACTTGGGTCATTTCACATAAATAAAAGAACAACTAGACCTTTGAGTAGGGAGGAAATAGGAGGCAACAAGAGTTTCACCTTAGACTATTCTTTTAAAGGAAGCCCAGGGCATTACTGCTTTATTTATGAGAAATTCTATCTGATAAGGAGCATCAAAAGAGAAAGAGTTGTGTTTTCTAAGCAAGGGAGATTATTACACTCACAATGACTCCTACAGTTTGTACTCTCACATCAGTGGGACAGCCATAGCTAGAGGGTGGAAGCTGCCTCTCACCTTCTTCCCTTATCCAAACTCCACTGGGAAAATCCTGCAAGCTGATCAGGTTTGGGTATTACTACATCCCAAGCTGAATAGCCCAGGGCAGGACTGAAGCACTTGTAGTCAAATTCAAAACAGGAGCTTAAGGTGCTATGAAAATTTAATACAGAAATTTCACCTTCCTACAACATCTAAGGGCATACAGAATACCTAGGTTTCCCCTGGAGATGGAAGTTTTAAAGATCTATGTTTTGAACTGAGGCACTGCTTTCCAAAATTTCATTTGAATGCATTTGTTGTCTATTGTCCTTCATTTGTTGTCTGTCTACTGTTCTTCACAGATCATTTCTGCAGCTTTACTTTCTGATCATGAAGTACAAAATATCTAAAACCTTTTCCCCCTTTGTGTCTGGGCCATTCAGGAGAGACAAGGAGGAAGAAATCCATAGAAGGACTTTCTGCTCTTCCTCACCTTGAAACTAGACAAACCTTTAATAAATGTAAGGACAAAAAACTATCTATATTTTAAAGAAGAAGGAAATAAATATTTTCTGTGAGCTATAAAGCATAGATAACAGAACATAAAAAGACATAATTAGAGGGTAGGGTTTAAACAGATTTATACTTTTCTGCCCATATTCTGAGTATGCTTGATATGAGCAAATTTTGTAGGAAGCTAAATAGCTGCTTTTATACGGTCAAACCAATAGGTCATTTCTCTTAATATTGTGTGAATTGCTCATGTCTTGCTTCTAGATGTAGATAAACTGTTCACAGCACCACACTAACCCAGATATATGTCTTTCATGCTTCAACGAGTGTGGATCCAGCCCACTTAGAAAGCTCAAAGGATCTTATCTCTCTGTAGAGACATGGTAAGGGATGAAAATTAAAGCACATAATTTATTTTACTAGCCTTACTTGCACTGATATATTCCACTCTCGACAAACTGATTGAATAATAATTTGAACAAGCTAGGACTGTAACAATTTTAGCGGTTCAACATCATATGTGATGGTATGGATAGCCAGTTGTATGCTAGAAACATATTCCAGAGAAAGGTTAAAAAAAGCCATAGTCTTTTTATTTTCATTCCCAGATTATCTGTTGTATTGTCACAGGTAGTGTGTGAGAGTATATAAAATGAAATGCTTTCTTGAGGTTAGAGGAAAAACAAACAAACAAACAAAAAAAACCCCTAATATTTGAGTTATCTCAATTTTATGTCCTTTGGGACTTGCCAGGACTCCGGGGTCCATAATTCTGAGACAGTGAGGTCTTATTTGGGAAAACTAAGTGATTTAATTAGTCTTTGGAACCCAAAATTCATCACTCCTAGCCAACCAGGGCTGGTTGGAAGTCTGTACAGTTGGAAGTATTCACAGCTTGTGAAGTTGTACAGTCACAAAAGCTGGTAGGCCTGGGATGGCTTTAAAAGATTAATGGCTCTGATGAGATTTCGTAACTGCAGACCCTGAATTGATGCTCAGTGAAATTAATATTTTTGTAAGATTCATGATGGGTAGGCAGCTGAGACACAAAATATTTTAAATATTAAATGCATATATAGATATATATACATATATATCTATAGATATTAGATTTTTAATATTTTATAATTAAATATAATATAATTAAAATATATTTGAAATATATTACAATTAAAAAAACTGTATCTACAGAAGCAGTGTCACATAATGAAATGTCAATACATATCTAGTATTATACATTTGCATGCTTTAGGGGGCATATTTGGAAAACTTGCATTTTGATCAGCTTTCCTCAGAAGATTATAATCTACTTGCATTTCTTCAAAAAACTTTCATATATGACATTCAGAAAGCCATTGATTTTTGTTCCTAATTTACAAGAGGAGGAATCAGCTTCTATTTTTCCTTTGCCTTCAATTTTCATTACAGATGCCGTGCATGAGGTCTTTTACATATCTGCACAATAGACACTAAAGTACAACAGATCCTTAATCTCAGCTGGAACATCCATACTTTAATATGATAAAATAGTGAAAATAACATATATTCATTCAATGAATTCTTTTCAAAGTGTAGAACTTAAAAAAAAAAGTAACAGAAAGCATTGATGAAGCAGATAGAGTCAGGGAGATATTTAAGACTGAAGGACAGTTGTTACAAGAAATTTTGTATTGGATATTTCCTATCTCTTACATCTGTCTTTATCAGTGGTTTAAAAAATGAACTTCTAATGAGAATGCTATTTAACTATAAACACTTTCTTCTTTATTAGCATAGGTCTGCCATTAAGAGCCACCTAGTCCTCCATGACAGCTTCAAGAACAACTGGTGAACTTTGGCTTTGCAGGAACATTTAATAGTAGTGGCTTCCAAACAAATTGAATTGCATTGCTGTCAAAAGCTGTTGCTGCTATATGTATTTGAATATTCAGCAAAGTGCTTTAGCTAGGCTAAGCAAACAACAAAAATTATTCACAACTTTGCTTAATTTCTGTTATCATCCTGACTTTCAAGATGCAAAAGAGAAGTATAAAGAAAATTCACAGAATTATTTCAAATACAGAAAAAACTCTCACAAATTAATTTTTTTCTACTATTGACTGCATTTTTTATTGGATTTTTTGCTTGGTTTGAAGTCTGTGAGTTTCCTTTTTATGGTGATAGAAGTAGGAGAAAGTCGTTAGCTAGCTATAGTGAAAATCAAGAATGATCAGGAATAGAATGGCTGAATTTTGAAATAAGCATGACATTTTCAAGAGTCTATCTCAGCAATAATGGAAATGGCAAGATATTGACTTATTAATTTTTCATTTGCTAAGCGGAAGAAAAACTTTTTTCATTACAACAAAGTCTAAACTGCAAAATCTGTACAAATGAAATCATATTCTAAAGCAAACTGACAAAGAAGGAAGTTGAAAATTTTCACAGTTTTATAAATTATTTTTATTTTTCTTCTGACTAACGTGATGAGATTAATTTCTTCAGTTTTGAACTATCAGTTTGTATTTAGACAATTTCTGTCTTCATTTACTATCAGCCATGATTGGACGTTTGCTTGCTCCTGGAACTAAAATTAAAAAAAAATCCTCATTAAGTGAACTCAGAAATATATGATAGTGCAATAATATATTGTATTGTTGTATGACACAGCAACACCACTTATTGAAGATAGAAATTTCTGTGCATTAGAGCTTAAACTTATTCCCTCTTCAAATGGGAAACTCATTGAATCCATTAAGTCTGGTGGTTAAAACTGAGGAATGCAGGCATCGAGAAATCAAAGAGTTCTTCTAGATGTCAAATTAATGCTCATAAGGTGTGCTGCTCTTTAATGACTTTCCAGGCAAACTGGTTCTGACTTGTGCTCCAGACCCTTTACCAGATTCATCGTCCACTCCAGCACCTCAATAACTTTCTTGTAGTGAGGGGCCCAGAACTAGGCACAGCACTCAAGGTGCAACACAGTATTTGAGGATCATTGAATACTGAATATGCTGTTTGTGAGTCCATGTGGTATGGAATAGCCCTTTGATCACTGAGCCTCAGCTGCTCCAGCTGTGCTGCCTCCCAGCTCCTTGTGGACTCCCAGCCTCCTCCTGATGGGGCAGCGTGAGAGGCAGAAAAGGCCTTAAATCTTTGTCAGCACGGGGCAAGAATAACATAAAATATCCCTTTGTTATCAACACTGTTTTCATCGCAAATCCAAAACACAGCCCTGTATTAGCTACTATGAAGAAATTTAACTCTATGCCAGACAAAACCACCACACGTTAAGATGCTGTTTAAAAGCCAAAAGATACAATGCCTGGTGCTAAATTTGTCTCAGATATGCATTCTTCAAATGGGCAACAATTAACAAAACCATATAAACCTAAACTAATGAAATACTGTGCTTACATCTGTCTGTTGACATTTGCAGGGACAAGATTAAATTCCCATATTTCTTCCCTCTCATACACATATTTCTTTCAAAAACAATTATTCTGTCTTCTCATTCTCCAGTTTCAGACATTGACAGAATAAAATGTTATCTGTATTATTGCTGTCAATGAGTAGTCTTACATTTTCCAGTTACTCATTTCCAGTTCTTATTTCTTGATTGTGCTTAACATGTAACATTTATTCTTAAGGAAGACGAGATTCAGATTGTGTTGTAGATCTCTTGGCCCACTCTGGAATCTGCATTTGATTTTTCCCCCAGATAATATGGCTATTACATGGGTCTGAAGGAATTGCCCACTTGGGTTCACACTTATTCTTCAAAAATAGTGGGAGTGACCATGGATTTTCTCGTATAAGATCACCTGTGTCTTTCAAAGAGGACTTCTTGCCATCTAAAATAATCCCTGTTATGGACTACTACCATTAAGAGACTAGAGACTTGGATGAAGCAATTGTTAAAAAGCAGAAATGATATATTCTTTCAAAATTTGAGGTTTTTTTTTTACTGACGCTGATAAGATTTCCCCCTTCAGTGTTCGCCAACTGTCCTGAAGTCAGCTTTTCATTTTAGTAGATTTTCCATTGCACAGTACCATTAAATGCATAAGACTGGCTATATTCACTCTAGAACTATAAGACTGAAATGCACTTAGTGTTTGAGAACCTCTACTTAATTATTTAAATAATAATTTTTGTTCAGTACAAGTTTTATCATATTTTTCTATCTTTGGTTATGTCTACATTGTTCAGTGGACCATGGCATAAAAGTCACTAAATGGCCACTAACTTAAGCCAATAGAGTAACACAGCAAAATGTCACCCTGAAGTTGATAAGGATTGGCTGCAGCACCTCGTGGATGTGGCTATATTTCTTGTCAAATCATTTGTGAGTCTTTTCCTTGTGTTATGGAAAAAGCATAGACTCAATACTTGTGTATTGGCTAAGCTCCTCCTAGGATACTGCTGTGTTTGCCACAGCAGCTGGTACTCATATAGATATACATATATATATAATTGCCTTGTAGGAGATGAAAGATTGGGTAATTAACTGAAGATATTCTATGAACCTACCCCCAAAATGCCAGTGTGGGATGCTTTCTGCATAGCTGTATTCCAGCATTGATTTGTGTCCAACCATTACACTCTGGGCAGACTCCAGTGCATCCCCTTAGCTGTATGTGTATATGTGAGTAAAGCTGCTGTTATCAATACTTGTATTGACTGCAGTGTCAGGGTACTAGGGGGATCTCTTTCTAGAGCAGCAGCAGTTGTGACACATAGCACAATATGTGAGATAAGTTATTCCCTTAATGTTATTCTTTTCTTTCTCTCCACATTTTTGTCTACAGATTAAATATGTAGAGCCGCAAGTAATCCATGACAAAAAAAAAAAATTGTTTACTGCAATATATAGTGAACTGAGCTCAGGAAGCCCAGTTCATTAATTTTTTAGGCACTTCCAGTTAAAAAAGGAATTAATGAATTTACTCTGAGCTCTGACCTGAAACCCCCTAGCTCTCTTATTGCCTCTAAACCTCAAAGCTATTGCATGCAAATTTTACAAGAACCATGGTGTCTCTTAGTGATGCGCAGCCCCCCAAAAAGTGAATAAAGAATATAAGGCTATCCACTTACAGTGCTTCTGAATTGTAAAGATAAACACTTTGAAACAGGAACAGTAACACAAGGGAAATAAAAAACAAAGCTAAGAATTTCCAGGGGTACAAGTGAAAAGAAAAAAGTTTAAAGGACATTTTTGCCTACTTTTCCGGGCTCAGCAGAAAGTGAATGCCTTCTACAACAAATTAAGTTTCACAAAGTGCAAGCAGGCATATTGGATTAATCTATATGTCAATGAAAGGATGAACAGATTCAAACTAGGAGCTTTGAAGTCAGGTGCCCTGCTGTCACTGAAATGTCCACTTACAATTTTCAGACCATTTTATATTAGTTTAATTCTACAGTTCCTCATTACCCTCACAGATGCTGGCAATAGACCAAGTAACTTACTTGCCCTTTAAATAAAAATAGCAAAAAATTTAAAGTACCAAGAGCAGAGGCATAGGCTGTATGTGCTGTGCTGTGTGCAGGCTAAGTCAGGCTACATTAATATGTATATTCTAGAAGACAATAATATTCTTAGTTTGTAAAGTGCATTTGGCAAATGGAGTATAAACTTACTACTCAATTTAACAAAATACTAAAGGAGCTTGCTACAGCATCAGGCTAATTATTATTTAAAATGATTTTGTTGCTCCTTGTTCAGTACTAACATTACTCAGGATGAATTATTTTATTTTTATGTGATGTGCATGGAATTGCATGGGGACCACAGCACAATTTAGCATTCCTTTTTGTTCATAATTTTAGCAGAGTGGCTTTTTAAAAAATAATGTTGCTTCACATAATAGTCTTCCTTACATGCTGTAAGATTCTATTCATTCTGCAACTACAAGGGTAGTTTTCGTTGTCTTGCTTCAAGGAAATATATTCAGGCTGACAAATTTTCACATCGTCCAGTCACTTATGTGCTCTGGGGTAATTTTTCTTCTGGCTCACTCTCTTCTACTGGAGTTTTTTCAATCTGAATTGAATGCTTACTGAGCCAAACAGTGTAAGCTTGAACCCTAGCTGTCTACACACCACCTGTACTTGTTCTTGGCATTTTCCTCATCTGTTTATTCTAGTTTGCTTCCTTTCTTCCAACCTTTGCAGCATATACGCAATGAGGTCTGTGATCCAATGCCCAGGGACAGCCTTTGTAGTGACATCAGTGGCTATAGCAGAACATCCTTGTTAAATATGTCTATCATTTTTCCCAAAATACTTGTCATTCTGGAAAGTAGTATGGGCCTAAATATGAGACATCCTGGCAAGCAAGAATATAATAAAAATAATACATTTCTTCTTCTATAGCAGATGTTCTCTAAAGTGATCTATAGAATATTACTTGCCCTTCTTAAAAGAATCCATAGATCTAGTAAAATTCATTATGCTCAGCAGTATTTATAGTGAACTGGATTTTTTCCCATTCAAAATTAAAGTTTAATTTCGATTTTTTTTTAATATAACTATCATTATGTACTATTTTAAAACACACTGAATAACACAACTATTATACTGCTATTAAAAATAGATGTTAATAACAAGTAGTTATCAAGGCATTAAATCTATACATGTCTTCTAATGGGTTATTGTTTTGCAAAGTGAACAATCGATGACCCTAAAACAAGAATGTACATGTCACTACATTGTGCTAAGAAAAAAATAGTGATGTTTAAAAGAAATCCACAGTTCAAAGGCTGTTGAAGAAAAACAGTCACTAGCAAGTTAACTGTTAAGTACAATTGCAAAATGGGATCAGAAAGGCTGAAAATGCAGCTGAAGAAATATAAAAGAGGCACCAGGGATAAAAAAAATAACAATTACCAATGGTCAGCAACTGGTCATTAAAGGGATAAAAAACTGGTAAATAGCTAAAACTGATCACTGAGAGAAAAAAGTGGTCAAAGCTGATCAAAGAGAGGAAAAAGAAGTAGTTCTGTATAGAAAGAATTTAACATATACAGTAAAACTTGGATATAACTTATTAGAAGTTAGTTTAATGAATAAAGAGCTAGGAAGCTGACAGTATTAGAAAATGTACAAAAATAGACCTGGCAGACTTAAGCGTAAAGAGAATGTAAGAATTCCCTTCAGCACCATATACATTTTGCTGAAGAGGTGGGATCAGGGGTGTTGATGACTTGCTGCTATCCCCCTATGCCCTTTTCCATTCAGAAATGTCATGGTCCTGAGGACTGCCAATCCTGAGTATCCCTGCCCAGCCCTCCCTGGAGCTGCCCCCCTCCTTGCCCAGGCCCCAGTACCCAACTGCCCACCCTCACTTTCAACAGACCCTTGGCTCTGCACCAAAGCAGTTTTTCCTTATGCCACATAAGGAAAAAACATCTTCAGTCTTTGCTGCAGCTTGACTTCTGCATGCCAGGTGCTGTACACACCTAGCCTGATGCAAACCACCATCAATTTGTGGTGGCTCACTAATGACCAATGTCTCCAGTGCTTCCCACCTTCATCTGAACCTATATCGTCCCTAGAAAGATTTTGAATAAAGTCAAGAGGACGTATTGTTTCACCTTTTCCTACTATCAGCCACTGGAATTGCTGTACTAGAAAGAGTATACGTAAGATGTCATGCTGTGCTCTGTGTTTTGGTGGGGAGGGATAGAATATAAGAGAATAGTGCAGAAGGTAGTCTCACACCTGAGGAGTTGCAGCTGTACTAATCACAAAAAATTAGGAACAGGCCTGCCCTTAATAGGCCACAGCTGTGTCCAAGAAGGAGACAAGTGCTACAAAAGAGTGGGTTGGCTGGGTGAAAAGAGAGATAGAGTTTCTTGGTTGTGCTGTGCGGAGAGACAGAGTCAGTCCTGCAAGAAGCTGCCCATGAGAAAGCACCAAGAAGGTATGGAACTTTTGAAATAAGATGACAGCATTTTGGTAAATGAAATAGACCAGGACCATTTTTTTTCTTTATTTCTGGCTTTGAAATACAAAATTCCTATAATAGAACTCCTACTTCCTGGGCTAAACTCACTGCCCTTTGCAAATCCAGGCAGACAAACAGAAAGGACAGGCAGATCACATTTGTTTTACCATCTGAGGTTGGTTTTCATGATTGCATTGAAAGAACCTACTCTGCACAAATGATGTTCTAGCTTTTCCTATTCTAGCAACAGGGCTCATGAGGGGGAGCAAGCAGGTGCACCTTCTTTGACTAACATACCTGTAGAAGCCCTTTTTATTCTTTGTGTCCTTTACCAAGTTCAGTTCTAATTTTGCCTTGGCCTTCCTTTCCCCACTCCTATATAAGCAAACTTCTCTACACAGTTCCAGGTCACCTCTCCTTGTTTCCACTTGTGGAATGTGTTTCAAGAATTTACTTTCCTTTTAGTTTGACCAGCAGATCCCTATTCATACCAGTCTCAACTTCCTTGCCTGATTTCTTGCACCTGGGGTTTGTTAGCTCTTGTGCTCCATGGACTTCCTTAAAGATCTGCTGGGTTTGTTCTGCTCTCTTGTTCCTGAGGACAGTTTCACAGGGACTCTCATGACTATCTCCTTGAAGACGTGGAGGTATATGTGTAGGATATACATACTGACTCCAGTGATGCCACTTGAGTCTCAAGAAAATTTAAATGTTTGGAATCACCTGACAACTTAGCTCCTGAATGAACACAGAAAATAGGGTTTCCAGAGTGAAATCTCACTCACAATATACAGCCATTATGAGAATTTGTTGGCAGGGAGTATGGCTTGTGGAAATAAATTAAGATTTTCACTTATCGTTATTTTCCTGTGTGAAATGTGAGTTCATTCTCATTAATTGCTTTTCTCATCTGAAAATAAATAATTTCTGGAAGAAGCTTTTTTTCTAATATATTGTGTTATTCAGTTGTACAGGTAAATACTTTAATTGTATCTTCAAGTAAAACATATATGCAGCTTCATGAATATTCGTATCAAGTGACCACTCAGTTTTCAAGTTGTCATAATTTAGAGGGTTATAAAAACAATGCTGTCAATTTTTGAAGGCCTGTATTAACTAATTACAATTCACAAGAGGTGTTGTCTGAAAATATTCACAGACATTCATGTATAATGTAACAACACCCAGAAAACCTTTACAGGCCTGTTTCAATAAGCAAGCATTGTGACTCATAAAACATTCTGTTGTTCTGATCTACAGTGTCTTTTTTTAAATTTAAGTAAAATAATTAATATTTAAAATAATGTTTTTCCATGGATATTTTATAATATATGGGCTTGTTTTTCTGGTAGTAGCATCACTGACATTTTGTTCTGTACAAACAGATTTTTCTCATTGAGAAGACAATTTTCCTGTAACTGCAGGAGGGGATTCCATATCCCTACTGTACTTTCCTACATCATCATCACAAAATGAAGCATTACCAAGGCAGGTATTACCCTGTGATGGAACCTGTAAAGGTGCAAGTCCAGACCAAGAAATATCTTAATTGCTTGGCAGCATCATCTTATTAGCATTCTATCGTACATTATAGTTCCTATACAAACACTGCATGTTTTTTATAAAAGTAAGAAAATTGTCCTTTTGCCTGATTTTCAGTTTTCCTTTACTGGGTAACAGTCACAAACCTACAAATGCCTCAATTTTCTCATCAGATATGCTCCCAGTATACCTACAATTTCATTAGAATTCCTGAAAGAAGGGATTCTCTAGTGGTCCTTATGAAAAAAAAAAGAAAAAAAACCCACAAACCAAAACACATAGGTAAATATATTAATTATATATATAGCAAAACATTTAGGTTTTGTGAACAAAGGAACAAAGTATGGTATGACCTGGATGGTGGTGAAGAGCTATGTTTTTTCCACAGAACAGAATAGAACAGAAAGCTATTTCCTATCCATCTGCCTTCTTACATACTGTCCAGGTTAAAAATAGCCAGGAAAATCAGACAACTCTTTATGCTGTTCTGACGGTTTTGTTCTCAGGTCTCACAAAACTATGCTGTGACTGCCATAGCTAGCCACACTAGCGACTGAGTCAGAACCTTGCACGTCTGTAAGAGCTGAGTGCAGGGATACACAGGGAGAAGTTTGTCCAATTCTAAGAAAACGAAATGAATGCATAAAGGAAGGTGTGGCTGGCTAAATACAGTTAGAGGCAGACAAAGGCGTTGTCTTCCACTACCAGGATTGTCAAGGAAAAACTTCAGTAGAGAAACTGATAGGCCTAATTCTGCTTATGAGGTCTGCCCAAGTGTGAAAGTAAACAGATGTAAGTTTGACCTTTCTGTTTTAATTAGAGAAGACATAGCATTTTTATTGTGTGTCTCCAGGGTTAGGAATTTTTGCATAGAAGTGTCTGAATGTCTGGGGTCAGTGTTATTTTACAGGTTGGCAGCTGCATCTCTTTGCAAGTCAGAGAATGATTCATGTGATGAACTAGCTATAAAAACTGTCTGAACTGATGCAGATTTTCAAACTGCAATTCAGTAGCAAGCCCCAATTTTCTGTATTTTTGTTGTTTGGGGGGGAATATGGTTGTGGGGGTCTGTAAACTTATAATTTGTGTGATATTCATTCTTTTCATTTAAACATGTTTCTTCTTCTTTAATGTCTTTCTAAATAATGTAACTGACATGCTAGAATTCTTATGGCATTTAGATTATCACATTCTTCCATATAGTTTATTGTCTTAATCCAGGTCATCTTAATCTTGTCACAGATTTCATACATTCATTCAAGAGAACATCCATCAGCAACAGGAAATCATCTCTTAATCTACACTGCTTTGTTCACCTTCTTATATCTGTGCAACAAGCTATTCATTAGTGTCATTTCTCTAGTGAGTAGGATAAAGACTTTAAGACTCAGAATCTGTTTTCTATTTCCTGCTTTGCCACTAACTTGCCACATTATTTTACAAAGCTTTCTTAACTCTTGGTATTTTTAGTTATTTTTTTTGTTTTAATTTTTTTGTCTTGCCTATTAAGACTGTAGATTCTTAGTTAAAAAGCTGTTACTAGAACAAAGTCTTGCTCTCTAGGCATTTTTTCCAATGTAGAAATAATATCATCAAGTAACATTAGTTCTGAATGGAAGTTCACTGAAATGGGTGAGGGTTTATGGTTATTTAAATGCATGTGATCATGCTTAATGGAATGATTGTACTGCTCCAATCAATTAAATACTGAAAACATATCTGAAAGTAGTTTTATGCTACTTAATATCAGAACTGAGGAATATTTCTTATTTTTCACCGTTTTACCAGTAAGCATGATTTGCGTGACTTTTTTTCCACTGAGGGTATAATCCAAGAAAAGATTTTAAGTGTCTTTAAATTAGGTGATGTAATTTTTTTCTGTAGTGGATCTCAAAAAGAAATAAAATTGCAGTGCTGGTTTTCTAGATTCCTTTAAAACATTTGCTGTGGAAACACATTTAAAGAATTTGAATGGGAAAATTCTAATAGTTCATTAGTGAAATACTAAGCACATTTGTGAAGTCCAATCTTCCTCTGATCCTCCTGCTGGAATGTGGGCTCTCAACATAGGGCTGTGGGTGCATTTGGGATCTAAAACCTAGAATTTATGCTCAGAATGAAAGAATGATCATTAGAAATTATTACTTGGAAAGTGAAGTTGCCTTTAAATATAAAGTTTAGTTCAGCCCTTGTATTTTTGAAGGAAAGCTTCAAAATTTACTTACCGACCACGCTTTGATAGATATTGTGGAACAGTCTCAGAGGGTAGAAACTGAATTCCTTTTAGATGAAAGTTCATTCCTTTCAGATAAAACTAAATATAGGCTCTCAGAGCTTACCTAATGCACTCATTTCTAGCTGACATTCAGTCCTGTATCACAGACCGCTACTCCCAAGCATGGATTTCCTGAAAGCACATGTTAAGCACCATCTGCTCAGCATACTCTGATTGTATCTGTGAAATGTGTCCTTTAGGAGAAACATACTGTTCTGCCTTTTTCTGAGCTCCAGAAACTCTTAACCAGAAGCTATGCAATGCCTTGGCCCTGCCTGAATTCTAAACGTGCATGGAATCACGGTTGCAGGTCTCAGAGAAACATTCACACTGAAAGGAAAATCAGCACCTGAGTGTGTCAGCAAGGGAGAGAGAAAATTATCTGGTTTCATTTTTGCAGTAGAACGTTCTTCAGGATACACAGCAACTCTTTTATATACGAGGTCGCATTTCCTATCTTTTTCATGGATGCAGGGGTAAAACTTCCTTTTACCCCTGCATCCATGGCTAAGCTACCAGATATATAGAACATGGAAGGGAGAAAGGGACAAAACCAGGCTTGCAAATGACAAATAAGGGTACAGCAAGAATTGAAGAACTGAGCACTAGTGGGATCCCTCAATCTACCTCATGAAGTGTCAGCTACAATAAACCACACCTGAAATGTTTCCACACCAATTCACAAAGCATGAGGAGCCAACAGTGACTTCAAAGCTTTATACCAGTCCTAGAGATTTGACATCAGTGGTGTAAGTTAAACATGGTGGGATGAGTCCTGTGGCTGAAGTGCAATGTTGGACAATTACAACTTCTTCAGGATGGATAGACAGGGCGGGCAAGGCCAGGAGTTGGTGTTGTGTGCTGTTGAGGGCCAGGAATGTTGCTTACATTCGGTGATGGCATGGTTGAGAGCCTTTGGGTGAGGATTAAGGGACAAATAAATAATGCAGATGTCCTTGTAGGAGTTTACTATGGACTACCTTGCCAGGATGAAAACACTGATAAATTATTCTTCAAGGAACAAAGGGAGATCTCCAAATCAACTGCCCTTGTCCTTATAGAAGACTTTACTTGCTGGATGTTAACTAGGAGCACCATGCAGCTGGAACAACGGTTCCAGAAGACTCCTAAAACACCTGGATGATAACTTCATGGTGCAGGTAGTAGGGGAGTTGACTAAGAAAGATGTCCTTGTTGATTCATTGCATGGTGAGAGAGAGAGTCTCACAGGTGAACTGGTGGCCATCTTGGCTGAAGTGATCACAAAGCAGTCAGGATTAAAAACTCTGTTATCAGGAGGAAAAGGTCTAGGAAAACTTCAACCCTGCACATGAGGAGACCAGACTTCAGGCAGCTCAGGGAGCTTGTGAGCAAGGTCCCCTGGTAAATGCATTGGTAAAATGCAAATGGTAAAATGCATTTGAATGTGCTGGGGTCCTCAAATGCTGGTCATGTTTTAAGCACCATCTCATAAAACACAGGAGCAGGCAATTCCTAAATGTCAGAAGTCAAGCAGCTGAGGCAGAAGACCAGCTTGTCTTTACAGAAATGTTCCTTTGGAGATAAGACAAAAAAAGGAAGGTGTGTGCCCAGTGGAAGCAATATGAAGATTCTGTTTGCCACCGTAGGGAGAAAATTAATGTGGAATTGAAGTTGACCAGAACTATGGAGTTTATTTAAAATAAGTTAATAGCAAAAAGCAGTGCAGAAATTACATGGGTCTGTGCCAGGATCAGGATGGTCACCTCACAAACAGGAACACACATGAGGCAGAGATGTTTAACATATCCTTTACCTCTGTCTTCAGCACTGATGACAGGTGAAGGGGATCCCAGTGCTCTAAGCCAGGGAACCATGGCTGTCATAATGATAAACTGGCAGTTCACTCTGAAGTTGTGACAGATCTGCTGCTCCAGCTGGATCCCTATAAATTTATGGAGTCTGATGGGATTGATCCAAGAATACTAAAAGAACTAGATGATGTTATTGCAAAGCCTCTCTTGATGATTTTTGAGTGGTCTTGGGAATCTGCAGAGGTCCTAGTTAACAGGAAGCTAGCGACCATTGTCCCAGTTTTCAAGATGGGAAAGAAAGATCACTTTGGAACTTGAGATTGAGACTTCTCAATCTCACTTCAGTGCCTGGTAAAGCTATGGAGAAGATTATTCTAGGAGGTATTGAGAAACACCTGAAGGACAATACAGTGATTGGTTACAGCCAGCATGGCTTCTTGGTCAGAAAACTCTGCTTCTCAAACCTAATTCCTTTTTATGACAAGATAATCCACCTAGTTGGTCAGGAGAAGTCAATTGATGTAATGTTTCTGGATTTCAATAAAGCTTTTGATACTGTCTCTCAAGTATCCTTCTGGATAAAATGTCCAGCACGTGGCTGGATAAGCACATCACAAGATGGGAGAGCAGCTGGCTCATGGGACAGGCATAAAGGATCATAGTCAATGGGGTGACATCAGGCTGGTGGCCTGTCACTAGTGGGGTCCTGCAGGGCTTCATCTTAGGCCTTGTGCTCTTCAACACCTTCA
Source organism: Zonotrichia leucophrys gambelii (assembly GCF_028769735.1). Lineage (NCBI taxonomy): Eukaryota > Metazoa > Chordata > Aves > Passeriformes > Passerellidae > Zonotrichia > Zonotrichia leucophrys. Next base: position 61,912,123 of record NC_088173.1, read on the forward strand.
TAATTGACTTGGATATAGGAGTGGAAGGGTAACTAAGTTTGCTGATTATACTGATATGAGAGGAGCTGCTGATTTCCTCAGAGATGGAGATGCTCTATAAAGAGATTTGACTAATTAGAGGGCTAGGCAATCACCAATTTCGTGTTAAATGTAGTGCCAGATTCTGCATCTAGAACTAGGGAGTGATAGGCTGGAAATAAATGCAGTGGAAAGGCACCTGGAGGTCCTGGTTGAGGTCAATTCAAATATGAGTCAGCCAAGAGTCAACTGTACCCTGGGTTGCGTCAGGCACAGCATCGCCAGCTGGGCAAGGGCAGGGATTGTCCCACTCTGCTCTACACTAGGGCAGAGAATTGAATATTGTCTACAGTTTTGGGCATCACAGTATAATAAAGATATAAATCTCTTACAGAGTGTCAAAAAGAGGCCTATGAAGACGATGAGGAGCCTTGAGGGGAAGTTGTATGTCGTGTGGCTGTGGTCACTGGGTCTGTTCAGCCTGGAGAACAAGAGGCTGATGGGAAGCCTCATTGCAGCCTACAATTTCCTCTCAAGGGGTAGCAGAGAGGAGACACTGATCTCTTCTCTCTTGTGCCAGTGACAGGACCCAAGAGAATGGGATGAAGCTGTGTCAGAGGAGATTTATGTTCGATATTTAGGAAATCTTCTGGTCACTGAAACAGTGCCCAAAACCAAGGTGGCTGGGCATTGAAACAAGCTCCCCAGAAAAGTGGTCACAGCACCAAGCCTGACAAAGCTGAAAAAGGTTTTGAAGAATGCTTTAGGCAAATGGGGCAATTCTTGTGGCTGTCCTGTGCATAATTTTTTCCACATTTCTCAATACTTTGTATTTCATTTCTCTTTATTTAAAAGGCTATTTAGGCTGTGAAAATACTTTGCCACCCATAATTTTCTCCTTCTGATTTCTATCCCCCACTCCCCATTACATGTTTTTTCCTCTTCTACCCACTCATTTATTGTTTGTCTGCTCCTTTGCTTTTGTGCTCTATTGTACTGCAATTTGTGTGTGGGCAACAAGGTAAAGTGACAAAATTTCTGATTTCTAAAGAGCCACTTTCACTTTTCCACCTCCACACAGAAAAAGAGAAATATGAGCCAGCAACACAACAACCAAAATGACAACCTGCCTGCACATCATATCTTCACATTCTGACCTTCTTTGAACTCCATATAGGCAACTTTGGACTCCTCCAGTTACTGCAAGTACAAGATGGCAATAAAGTTAGGGCCAGCTTTTAAGATGGGAGAAATATGCCATTGAGCTCAATGGCAAGAGATACAGGAAGAGACACATACATATTGTATTTGTCCCTGCTCATTGCCAATAGGAAAATGAAGAAAAATTATAGGAAAAGAGCTAACACTCAGATGCACCAAACAGTCTGTAGTAGCCATTGGTAAGCTTTTTCTCACTATGGTCAGGATTATAGTACCAATTTATTCATAAACCCTCCTGTCTGACCATCCAGGAGCCACTGTGACTGTCACACTGGCACCACCTGAGATGGGACAGAGCTCCTTTTTCAGCAAGTGGCTCCAATGAGCCAACAGCTGCTCCCCTTGACTCCTGTACATACCACTCACACAAAGCTTCCTTACCAGCTCAACCCTAGGTTTCCCACTGCAGTCTCAGTTGTCTGGATGCTTAAACAAATTTAATCATGGTGCAAGAACAGCATAATAGCTTGAACTGCGCGCCTCCAAGGAGTGTCCCCAAACAAAGGAAACCCTGGACTTTTATACCCTTACAATCTAAACTGTGATAGTCTTCTAGCTAAGTCTTCAGTTTCTGACATATCTCTGAGTGTCCAGTCCCCTGGTCAGGTGTCACAGGTTCCTGTGCCCTTAGTTACGTTCTAGTCTCTTGCCTCAGGCTCCCACCCAGAGCTCAACCTGCAGCTTGCTCTGCAACTGCACACCATGCTACCAGCACTCAGTGTATTCTGCTGAAAATTGACCAAAGAGCTTAAATTTTAATATTGCCCACCCACCTTATACCCACCCTCCTCCTCCCCTACCCAAAAAAAAAGAAAGTCTGAAGAGGGAAGAAAAAGTTCTTTCTTTCCCTCAGTGGAAGTGTGCCGCAGAAAGCATGAAGAATCTTGTAGAATTGTGAGTGTCTGACCTCCTGCGATCTGCTCGTTTCAGTTGTCATTTATAAGTAGCATACAGCCCCCACAGCTTTCATCATCACAGACACAACCACACATTCATATTTGTCTCTAAATATGTTCTATAACTGTGTAATCAGCACATAAGTGTAAAGTGCAACTATTATAAATGAGGTAGTAAGCTCTTCCTTTGTCTCGTCTATTCGGTCTAACCACTTCTAATTCTTGGCAAACATATATGCTTCGATGTGCTTATTTAAAAATCCTTTCCTAAAGGCCCTTCTGTTCTTCTTAGCTAGGACCAGACTGACATGCAGGGAGGAAAAACATGACACCACATTCTCCGCCAACAATGCAAACAGAAGCCAAAAAGTATCTTGCATTAGCACTTAAAGGAGAGACATCTATTTAAAACTGTTGAAACTGGTAAAAGTGTTATTTTATTCAAGTTCCACTTCATAAGGGCCCTGTTTCTTCAAGATCTTGTGTCTGCACTGTAAAAGTCTCTACCTCCTCTACCCCACCATGTGTCTCATCTACTTCAGCTTAGTACACTATGCAGGATAACATCATTTCTGAATGTGTTATACTCAAAAACTTATGGGCAGAAATGAAATACACATCAAGTGTAAAGTCAAACATTTATTTTAATTCAAATTAAAATCTTATTAATAATTAAAGAAATTAAATACTAATTAAAGAAATAGTTCTGACCAGATTTATTAGAGAATAAAGGGGGAAAATGAAATAAATTCCTACTATAAAGAAAGACTTAATCAAAATAATATTAAAATTATTATAGACTTGTTTCCTAATTTCTACCTTTTTTTCCTGTTATGATGCTTACCTTTAACTGTCTCTCACAGTGCTAATATTGATGAGTTTTGTCTGATGGAAAGCAGTATAGTTAGAGAATTGTTAGTATTCCAAGTTCTTTGAGAGGACTCTGATGTTGAATGGCTTCTTTTTTCTTTTTCTTTTTCTTTTTCTTTTTCTTTTTCTTTTTCTTTTTCTTTTTCTTTTTTTTCTTCTTTTTCTTTTTTCTTCTTTTTCTTCTTTTTCTTTTTTTCTTCTTCTTTCTCTTCTTCTTCTTCTTTTTCTTTTTTCTTATTTTTACTCTTTTTCTCTTTTTTTCCTCATTTTTTAGCAGAAAAAGGATTCGTTACAGCCTAGTTGAATTTTCAAGGGTAAGACATTATATAATCCCTTTTTTTATGGCATAGTTAAGTTTCTCTCATGTCTCAAAGAATAGGTACTAGTATATTTTGCAGTCAACCTTCATAGTGTGTTCCTGTGCCCAGCTGTCCTCTCACTCAGCAGTATGAGACAAGGTTTTTGAGTTTTTATTTTGGGTATCTACAGAAAATTTAGGGAGCTAGGGTAATTTTTTTTTTTTTTTTTTTTTTTTTTGCTCACATACCTCCTCTTGTTAACATACATCAGGGAATATAGCTATTTTAATCTAAAGTACATTATACTGTTTGCATCATAACTGAGAGGTCCTTTCTGGCCAAAACAGAGACCTAAATATTGTTGTATTGTTGTTCCTAGAATTTCTCAGTGAGGACTTTTTGGATAAAGAAGACATTCAAAGTAAAAAGAGAAGTTTTCTAGTAGGAGTTGTAGAACAAAGAAAAAGAGCAAAAATACATACGAATCAAATAAAATGTCCCATACTGTTTATAAAATCACAGGAACAGGTGCTGGACTGTCTTCACTCTCACCCAAATGGAGTAAAGCCTGAAGAAAGGACAGCATATAACAATATGCAACAAAAGAGACTGAGAAAAATACCTCCTGCTCATGCACCTAGGTCAGAGACAATGGTACTGAGGTTACATTCACACTGCAGGAATTAAGTCCCTAGGTTGACACCACTCTGAGTAAAATTCACCCAAAGGTCTGAACAACTGGATGTAACTTCAAAGACACATTCAGCTTTGAAGCTGGTTCTGCCTTGAGTGAGGGTTCCCCTCTCCAAACTAAATTATTCTGTGTTCCATCAAACCTAAATTTATTTTATGATTCTGTGAAGATAAAAACACCCTGCTGAGATACTTTCAGGACCAATTTAGTAGATGTACAGTGCCACACTTTGATGTGTCCAATATATTCAGCTAAGGTCATAGCTGCTTAAGGGTCTGTCTTACCATGCACGCTGTGGACACATCCCTTCATTTGTCCAAATGCAGCTATCTTCTCTGCTTCTTTCAAACTGCATCACTTCATACCTGTGTTAAGCTGCTTATCCAGGTCTCTTCTTTTTAATCTAGCCTCATGTCATTCAAGTGCAGACTTCTTGTTAAAATGGTGGCTTCCAGACTATTTCCCCTTGGTAATGGATTAATATCCATCATAGTTTAGTAGAGTCTGTGAATCTGTCTCAAAATATAAATTATTTGTTTTAGCATGGCCTAATCCAGCCTTATCTGCAGACTAGACTGCAAAATTTCTAAACAAATATCAAGGTAAACCAGAACTGTTTTCACTCAGTTGTAGCAAAATGTTTATAAATTATTCCAAAATGACAGAGAGAACCAAAAAAAAAAAAAAAAACCAAAAAACCCCAAACCAAATACAGATTAAAAGTCCTCATTAAAAAGGTCTTCAAAGATCACCAAAAATACCTATAAAAGTGAAGAAAAATTTCTCTTGAAATCCAGGATCCTTTCTTCACAGAGAAAGACATGTCTACCACATAAGTAAACAGATCTTACCTTTTGCAAAGAAGGTTGGTACAGCATAGCTGCCATACACATGGATTGCATCACGTGGCAAGAAGCACAGGGTTGCTCTCTACAGTGAAGCTAAAAGTGTGAAGTAGGAGGCAGCAAATTAACTAATTCCAGAATCACAACCACATACCTCTGTCAAATATAATTCTACCTCGAGGCTAATTAACCAACCCAAGAAATAATATTAATTAGCCCAAATACTTCACAACACTGAATCTCATTCCACAGCTACATACATGGCATTTTGCTTTATCTGCTTTCAGGCGTACTAGTCAACTGGCATCTGCCTCATGGGCATTTAGCACTGTGTTCAGTGGACATGCATGCATAACTCAGGAGTTTTACTCAGGAATCCTTACTGTCTGTTCAAAATAGAACTATTGAATTTAAATTCTTCTGTGTTGTCTAAAGCAACCTTTTCCTAACTCAGTTCTGTGTTCATATGATACTGTCCAAAGTATTAGAGCCCATAGATGCACACTGTCACTTTTATATCCCTTATCACTTGCGGCCTTACTTTTATTTTCAACTTTAAAAAGTAAAGAACTAGTAGTTTTATCCAAAACAATAAAATAGAAACCATCAACTATCTCTAAACCTTCCCAATAACAGGAAGAGATTCTGGGAGGGGAATAGCATTCTAAAATTGGGAAAAAGCAATGTTTTAATCACTGCCATGAATGTCCCTAATGTATAAAAACTAAAGACTTGATTTCCAATTTTCCTAGCTCCTGTGCAAGGTAAGACATATTTTTCTTAGGCTGGAATTCTTCATTGCAGTATTCTTGGAAAATTTCTAGTTACAATTAAAGAAATTAAATGAGCCTTTGGGTTTCAACCCCATAAAATAGAAAGAAAGATAGAGTGGAAGGTCTCCTTCTGAGGTTTGTGTTTAGATTATTTCCCAAGCTAATTATTCTGGAGAAAAATGGGGAGCACACAGGGGGAATTGCAACAATTTACACAGAAAAGAAGCAGTCAGTCAGTCAAAAGCAGGTGGAAGACTTTAATAAAAAGGTTCTTCCTAGCATTAAAGTCCCATCAAGTGGACAAGCTTAGGAATAATTACCTGTATTTATAGCAGAAGTAAGTTTCTGAATGTCTCACTCTTTTCTTCATTGTCCTTGTCACAAGACACAAAACTTGGCTATGTCTGGCAAAGTCAAACTCATTTCATACAGGCTGGCTCACCGTCCTTCCAAATCAAGTCAGATAAATAGTACACATTAGGGTATTATATTTATTTACCTAGATTTATATAATTTTTAGATTATATTCTACTTTTTCAGCTTTCTCTTCAGGTTTCTAATCCTGGACATTGAGTCTTGAAGTCTTCTGTTGTTCACTGGTCTGCTATTATGCAAAAGCCTACTTTTCAAAACCTGTTTATATGAAGACTTTAATAGTTGATAGTCAAACTGAATGTAAAAATGAAGAAATCAAGACCAAAATAGTGAATATAAACAATGAACAAAGGTTTTTAAGCGAGCAATTGCACATTGCAGACAAACTATTTGGCATTCACAAAATTTGCTGTTTAGAATTAACACCTTTTTCTATGCATTAACTTCATACAACATTGTCTCCCACATGCAGGTATTACCAATATGACTTTTATTATATTAATTATTTAGTCTAACACAGACATCACAGTGATTTCAACAACATATTCTCAATCAATATGTTCCAGTCTGTTGAAAACCACTTTGGTCATTTGATCTTTTTATTTTTTAACATTAAAATAAAATAAAGTGTCATACTAAATGCAGTCTACATCTGTTGACTTAAAAGTACCTTTAATACAGGATGAGATTATATGTAAACCTTTAGATTGAATAGACAAATAATTTATGAAAATTTATTTTTGCAGTATTTGTGGCAAAAAAAAAGCTTTCCTCAGCAATTTATCTGTAAATTATATTCCCTGCACCTATATTGGCATATTAAGATTTCTTAGATTCATGACATTTAATCACATAGCTTTTTTAGTTATGGTACTGATGAGTACATGAAAATTATAATTTCAAAACAGTTCAAACATTTCTCCATGCATTATCTTCTTCCTTTGTTAATTTTATCAAAATATTTACCCATGAAAAATTTCACTGTCCTACTTACCTTGTTGGACAGTGAAAAAAAAGGTAAAACAAAAGCAATATTTCTTTGTTTTCTTCATCAAACTTTAGAAATTTACTCTAACTGTTCAGTTTCATTTCCACATGGGCATGTAATTTGCAAAGAGGGCAATGAAAAGCACATTTAATCTTTTTGTTAAGTACACAAGCACAAAACCTTTTTCAAGTTCACTCTTTAGAAATTTTGTAGTTTAAATAGCCCTATGTCCAGTGAAACATTGGACAGTCAATGATCTGTGTTCGAGCTAGTCTGTGCTTCACAGGAGAAAGAATAGCAAATGTATCTTAGCTGATTTCCTTCGGGAAAATCTTCTATAAGGAGGTTTGTGATCTTCCCTGTTCTCTGTGTTGTCAAATGTCCCAGCTTCACCTCAATATGTCCTTTTGCTCCAGTGTTTCAGGTCCCAGTGTTTTCCCACAGTGACCAGCAAGAGCTGGAATAGAGGCTGCTACCAAGTTTGCAAGCTCCAGGTAAAACAGGGATATTTTAAGACCCATTTGAGACAGTTAAGACCCATGTAAGATAGTTAAGTAGAGGGTTAGGCTCAGTGTGTTCTAACTTGAAAAATGGCAGAATGGTTGAGATTGGAGATCATCTGGTCTAACCCTCATGCTCAAGCAGGGCCACCTAGTTCTCATGGCTTTTGGATCCCATGGCTTTTAGATGCCATGGCTTTTGGATATCACCTCAGATAGACCCTCTACAACCTGTGCCAATGCTCAGTTGCACTCAGTAAAAAAGAGTTTCCTTCAGATGGAGCTTTCTGTGTTTGCTCCCATTGCCTCTGGTCCTGTCACTGGGCACCACTGGAAAGAGTTCAGCTTTTTTGGCTAATATCAAGTTAACTAACTCCAGTGTGCATGTCTTCTGATATATGCGGGTTTAGAGTTGTCCCATCAAAAGGTCTGAGCTTTTCCCTGTTCTAAGGTCAGACATGTCAATTTGTATTTCAGCCTCGCATATCCTGTGTCTTCACTATGCGCAGAAAATTTCTACTTCCCTTTTCTGATTAATTTTTAGAAAATAAAAAGCTAAATATGTAGAAAATATTTTAAAATTATAAGCACTCCAAGAAATTGGAGCAAGTAGTACTTCAATGCTCTGAAATGGCATTATTTGCAGTATCATTCATCATTTGCATTATTTCATCGTTGCATGAATGAACTTTGGCTTAAAAGTGTTCTGAAAAGGGAGCTAACACTATTTATGAAATTTAGACTGTCTATCAAAGTAACAGAGAAGCAACAGCTGTTAGTCTGATCATCTCTCATCTTCAGGAGGTTAAACACTTGCAAATAGCATTTCCCTCTATCCCTCCCTTTTTTTTTTTTTTAATTATTCTCCTTTAACTAAGGTGTTCATACAAAATACTTTCCTTCCTCTGGATCTTGTTCCTATGTTAATACCACTTTCCTTCATTTCTTTCCCCCCCTTTTGAAGAAGGAAGCAAAATTAAAATAGTTAACAGAGTTCTAGAAAAACTAAAAGCAAAGATGTATACATGGGACTTTTGAGAGGAATTGCTAGACTATGTCAGACATGTCAGTGAACTTGTCTTACTGTAAGCTTCATACATTCATCATCTTTTACCTTTTCTAGGGCTTGACTGATGGCTTCTTTTATGTCTACACAGAGGGAAAGTCATGACTCAAGCTGTGACCCAAAGTTTGTTAGTAAGTAGAAGTAGCAGCCCTGTCTTCAAATTTTAAGCAAGCCAAAGCCATTTTTTTGTAGAGATAAATAATGTCAAAAGTTTAGAAACTGAGCACTAGTTAAGTAATAAATTTTCAGTCAGGAAGAATAGATTTTTCCCCCAATCTTTGGCTCATGAGATCTCCTTCATATTAAAAAATTTTACCATGACCAGGAACAAAAATCAAAATTGTAGATATTTCTTCAGTGAGAAAGAAGTATATAAATGAGCCTTCTGGAATATTGTGTTTTAGTTAAATTATTTTAAATTGGCCTTTTAAATAAACCAACTAAGATATAATAGAAATGAAGATGCTTATTAATGAAAATTCAATGGAATGCAAGAACATTTTATAACATGGTCATGTGGGCCTTCTTCTATTTGGAAAAATCAAATCTTGTTCCCTACAAAAAACCCCAAAAACAAAAACCAAAAAAACAATTAAAAAAAATCCAAAACCCTGGATTCTGAAAACAAAAACCAATATATTTTATTTGCAAATTTCTAGTTCATTTTAGTAAATATGCATGACTTTTGAGAGTATTCCAGACATTTTGACAAACTCTGTGTGTGACAAAATATTGATAAGGAGGAATATTTAACTGCATATATTACAATTTTTTTAATCAACAACTCTGCAACTTTAGACACTGGGGAGACAGTGTTTACTTCTGAGGGTTTATGGTCTACAGTTAAATCAGATAAAATGTATAAAGTATATGTACAAAAAGGATCAAATGAAACGTGTAGATTGACATATATTTCATGTTTTATGAAACTGGGTTTTCAAACAAGCTAAATGCTGAGACTATCCTAAAAAGTTGTACGAAATTCAAATACATAATAGTGCAACAATAAACTCATTCTTGTCTGATTTTTACCATTATTTTTTCTTCCTTAAATATACATGTACATATAGAACTTATTTCTGTTTTCCTCCAAATTAAAAAATTTGATATCACACCAAAATCGTGAAAAAAATTATCAGTACCTTTCAGCAGTACCTTTTTTCTCTCTTGTTTTTAAATTTTGTTTTCTTATGGCATCTAGTATCAAATATTCTCTAAAACCACCAGCTTTCTTTATGTAAGTTACCATCAGTATCCATCTCTTTACTTACTTACTTTCAATTATGTACTTATATTTCAGCAAAACAATCAGAAAAAGATGCTCAGAAACAACTACAAGACAAATTTCTTAGAAAAGTTGGAGTTTCAGATAAATGCAGAGCCTTCAATTAAGTCCTTAGTCATCCTTTCATGGTTTCTAGGTGCCACAGATTCCTAGATATTTCACAAGATAGTTGGAAGAAGTGTTACCAAGCAGTACTCAAAATCAACCTGCTTTTATTTGAGTACTTAAAGATTTAGACATTTGATAGTAAATATCTATTATATTGGATCTACTGTGTTGGATTACTAGCTGTATTAAACCCTCCTACTTCATTTTGGAAGAGTCAGTATGTGTTAACGTAGATGTATAAGACAGCTTACACACATTCTGCTTCAGCAGTGCATTACATTTTGTCATAAACATATCTCTGAGAGCTGAAAACCATGTTTCTTCTAAAGGTAAGAGCTATACATGACAGCTGCAATATATGACAGGAAAAATAAGTTACCTTTATTATTCTATAGAAAAACAAATTACCTAAATAAATAGGTAATTTTTATATTTTTTATATTTAAAAATAATTACATTTAAATTTTATATTTAAATTTTATATTCAAATTTTAGATTTTAAAAATTTACATTTTTTATATTTAAGAAATAAAACATTGTCCATGGTTTACCTGCAGTTAAAACCCAGAAAAATCAGAAAAAAAACCCAAACCAAACAAACAACCAAACAGAAAAAACAAAAGAAAAATAATCCCAAACCAAAAAACAAAAACCAAAATGGACTAAATTTAGTTGTTTGTGGGGAGCCAATTTAATCTTGATTTCTATCTCAACATTGTTTGAAATTAGCAGAGGTTTGTGGGGGAGAGGCTGCACAAGTGCTGCTGGCAGGAGGCAGCTTGGAGAAGATGGAGGAGAGCTCTGTCTCCAGGGAGACTTCTCCTGGCAGCCATTTCACATAACAGGCAGTCAGGGGGAGAGCACTGAGGATGTTGTGCCCTTTGGAAAGGTTCTACAACCAGGTGGCAAAACATCTGCACAAATGGACTAAAGTTGGACATTTGGCTGTGCCAATGGTCTCCTGTGAGCAAGCAGACCTTGGAAGGAACCGAGGGGTATAAAAAGTATATAAACTTTTTATACCAAACTACGAGCATCTAGCTTGCTTTTCACTTTTACCCTCGCTGGAAGTTGGTTTTGCTTGCCCCTGCTCTCTCATTTGTTCTCCCTCTTGCTCTCTGGACACCTGCTGACCACCTGGCTTGTGTCCTGCCCTACCACTTCATCCCCTCGCCTGCTCCAGCCGTTGCCTTTCCTGCCTCCCTGTGCTTGTCTCTGATGCCCTACCTGCTTCGTCCCTGCCTTCCTCATTCCTGCCTGAGCCATCTGCGTTCCAGCCTGCCACAGTGATCCCTGTCCAGGGCCCTGCACATCCTGCCCAGGAGCTCGCCCACCCTGTGTGTGGCCGCCCAGCACGGTGGGAGCCGTGCACACACGCCCTGCCACTCGGACATCAATCCCCACCCTTCTGGTGGTAATGCCTGCTCTCCTCTCTGTCTCCTCTCTCTCTCCCCCCCACCCCACTCTTTTCCCTTTTCCTTTCTCCTTTTCTGCCTTTCCAGTTCTTTTTTAGTAGGCCACTGCCCTTTTCATTACCACTAAATGGCTCTCAGATATTATATTTTCCTCGTTTGGCTTAATTCTATCTTAGATAATCCATTTTAAAAGACCCCACTGCAGTTCCCCGGAGTGGAATGAGGTACTATTTAAGTCAGTTTCAGTTGAAAAAGGATAGTGGTGACATTGAAAAGGGTTTATAAACCTGAAGTCCCTTAACTTATTATTTTGCTGGCTTCTGACCCTTCTGAATTCTTTAGAGATTTTCCAAACCAGCAATTTAATCAGAATAGAAGTTGCTTCAATCACCATGTCACTTGTCAGTTAGAATCAGCGAATATGATCTAACTGTCCTTATAGCTTTCATGACCAGTGGACACATTTCTGAAAGAAGTGTTTTTATAAAACTATAAGCTCTGAGACTACTTAAAATCTTCAAGCAGAATTACCTTCATTCCAAGGCTTGCAACACAGCACTCTACTGTGCTCCGGATAACAGTCTGTGTAATTTCTTTCTTAAAAAATGAAAAAAATAAAACTGAATGGAAACAAATGATAAATACAGTTTCTAATGTGCTGTAGTAACTACCTGTGATATTTACTGTTAACCCTAAAAATTTTTCGACCTTGATAGAATTTAACGTCTCTTCCCTAATTCACAGAATTGCAGTTGCCTTGACTGCAAGGGATTTCAGGAGGTCATCTAGTCAGATGCCCTGTTGAATTAAGGTCACATAGAGCAGGTTGCCCAGGACCATATCCTCGTGGTGGATCATCCTCAGAGGTGGCTTTTGAAAGTCTTCAAGAGGGAAACTTCACAGAGTCTCTGGGGAACATTTTCCAGCATTCTCAATAGAAGGGTGCTTTTTCCTGTTCAAAGTGAATTCCTTCTATTTTGGTTTGTGGCCATGGTCTCTTATGTTATTAAATGTCACTGAAAAGTCTAGTTCCATATTCTTTAATCTCTTGTTTCTATTTTTGAAAATGTGTATTAGAAATAAAAGTTATAGATCAGAATAATTTCTAAGAACAGTAACAGTTCACATAATAGATACTATCAAACCTCTTTACATACAGACTGGATGAGAGGACAGCAAGGTGGAATGAGAACTGACTGAATGGCAGATCCCAGAGGGTCATAGTTAGTGGCATGTTCTCTACTTGGAGGCCTGTCCTGAATGGTGTCCCCCAAGGTTCAATACGGGCCCAGAACTGTTTAATTTGTTCATCAGTGACTTGGATGAAGGTCCAGATGCCTCCTCAGCAAGCTCATGGACGACACAAAGCTGGGAGGAGCTTTGATGCCCCTGAGTGCTGGGCAGCCCTTCAGAAGGACCTGGGCAGGTTGGAGAGATGGGCAGAGCAGAAGTTTTTACCTTTGCAATTCAACAAAGGCAAATGCAGGATCCTGCACCTGGGGAAGAGTAACCCCACGCCCCAGTATGGGCTGGGGGCTGACCTTCTGGAAAGCAGCTTTGTGGAAAAAGACCTGGGGGTCCTGGTGGAAAACAAGCTGTACATGAGCCAGCAGTGCCCTTGTGGCCAAGAGGGCCAATTGTTCCCTGGGGTGCATCTGAAAGAGCATTGCCAGCAGGGCAAGGGAGGTAATCTCTTTCAAGTGCAAAATTCTATTTCAAAAACAATTAAAGAGAAAGGAGAGAAACTGCAATATTTTGGCATTTCAAACTGCTATCCAGTGTTTTCTATTGTGCAAAAGATGTGTTTTTCAAGAAGGAATTGTCTTAAAATTCTGTTTTATTTATTCAATTCTACTGGTAAGATAACAGAAATATCAGGACACTGATAAAGTTAGAAAAATAAAAATTCTGCTTTGTTTTCACAGCATGTTAATCCCTAGCTTCTAGTTTTGTCTAAAGAAAGAGAAACTGAATATATGACTACGCAAATAGAAAATATTAACTAAATTTCATTGAACTCTAAGGAAAACCTACAATGCTCACACTGCTTATCCTAAATGTTTCCATTATGTTTACTTATGACAATGTAATCTTATCTGTATTGAGGAAAATATACATTTGATCTTCAGTCAAAAACTATAAAAGATGAAGTGGACCTTGCCTTTGTCTTTGAGTCAGAAAGCTATCCTGCACTAAGCAGTTAATCTGTTAATTAAAACTGTTAATCCTAAACCAAAGACAAAGGCTAAAATAAACCAATTTAAGATGTTTCTGGATGTTTTTGTGTGTGTGTGTTTCTGAAAAAAAAATCAAACACTGAACAAAATGTAAGGTACATTTTTATGTTAAAATAATTTTGATGAATCAAAATGCTACGTAAGAAAATGAAACCTGCAATATTTTAAAAATTAAACAAAAAAAAAGGTGGAAAATAAATGACAAGACAATATAGTGATACCACAAGGGATAATGACTTTAAACTGAAAGAGGGCAGGTTTAGATATTAAGACAAAATTCTTCACTGTGAGGGTGGTGATGCACTGGAACAAGTTATCCATTCCTGGAAATGATTAAGGCCAGCTTGGGTGGGGCTTTGAGCAGCCTGGTATAGTGGTGGATGCTCCTACCTAGGGCAGGAGGGTTGGAGCTAGATGACTTTCATGGTTCTAACCAGGTCAGCTGTCTTAGCTATGCCTCCTGCCAGCTTTTTGTGTCCTTCCTTAGTGGCAGAACGTGGAAAAATGCCAAATCTTTGACTTAGGTTAAGCACTAGTTAGCAACAACCAAAACATCAGTGTGCTATCAAAATTATCCTCACATTGAATATAAAGCACAGCAGTGTACCAGCTGCTAAGAGTATGAACTCTATCCCAGACTAAACCAGGCCACAGGGACCTAAAAAATCCTGTCAGTATCAAAAAGAGATCCACCCTACTGGCTCTATTCTTAGTCTTTGCTTGTACCACTGATTACAATTGCAGAATATATGTCTCTTCAACTACATATTTTCTCCATATTTCTGTTGAGTTTCACCACTGGTAAGACCATTACATTTTCCCATTCACAGAATTCTCTTTATTATATTTCTTTTTTCCTGTTTTCCAATAATCAGTTTGAGCCAGGGTGTCTCACAGAGATCAAGTTCCGAGCTCAGAGTGGTCAGCAGGCATTGTAAGATCCTTACAACATATAGGGCACAACAAAATAGTCCCAGTTGGCCTCTGTGAACCCAGATCAAATGCTGACGCAGAAAAAGTCTCTTCAGCCTCAATTAAAGATTATTGGAAGCTCAATGCAAGGCAACTGACATTGAAAGGAAAAGATTTTCCTGAGAAGTCTCTCAGCTCAGATGAAAAGACAAAGAAATTGAGATGCATGTGGGAAACAGGGAACAAGAACCTTGGAAAGAGAATTTGAGACTGGAAGAAATAATTGGAGGAAAAGACTGATACGTTAGGTAAAAAATATAAGTGAGGAAGAAATCAATCATTAAATGGCAGAAGAGCAGATAAATGGGAGACAACTTTATATGGATGACAAGCATTTTGGGATGAAATATAAAGGAGCATCTACTGCATTCACTTTTAGGATGGGATTTTGGGTTGCATGCATTTTCTGCAATAAGAACGATGTGTTTCAGTGTTGTGAGATATGCTGTCAGAACATTTAGTACCATATTAGTTGCCAAGGGAACAGCATCTTTTTGTGAAGCACATTCTGAGTCTGGCTTTCCCTTTTGGAGTTATACCCCTGTGGCGCACAAGTAAATGTGACCAAGTTATGCATGAGGAGTCTGAATTTGATGAACCATAGCAAACATTAAATTGCCCACATTTTGTTCTTCTGTAGTATAATTTCCAGAAGTCTATTGTCACAATGATTAGTTTTTCGTGACTACGGTTCAAAAAATTGTAATTAGACATAGAAACTCAAATGTTCTCATAGCTAGGAGGGTCTGTTACCACTTCTTCATATCTGAAAGCTAAATGAGGGTGCAACTAAATCGTTTGCTGTTCATATAACCAGGATAACTGGAATATTCAAGAGGAGCAAACATGCATTCTAATATAAATATGGTGCACTGCAAGAGCTCACTGGTACACATATGTGCTATAGCATATATGTTAAAACCTGACAGACGAATATGACACAGCCTTATGCCGTGTGTTAGCTGGTTGTTAACCCTCTCACTGACTACTGAGCTACAGAGTCCCTGAACTCTTTCACTTCTCCCTCATTCTTTGGTTCTCCTTAATTGTTGCCTTTCTTTGTATTCATGCTTCTGCTTGTCTTATTTATCATTTATGTTGTCGTCTTTTCTTTTGGGTGTTTCTTTTCACTAGACATTTTCATATAGTTTCATAGATTTTAACTCTAACCCATCTGGGGTACAGATAATGCTCCCATCTAAAGGTGCAATAGCAAAAGGTGATGGGTGTTACACAATTAGTAGCAAGGAAAACACACATAACTGCTACTCAGTGGAATTAATTTAATTTAGAAGAATTAAATAAGTGTGAACCTTACACTCAATGCCCTGTTTCCAGCAAACGACAAGTGCTCTCTTTTCAGCAGAGAACATGCCACAAAATCCTATGATCCTCAAGCTCTTAAATGAAAAAGAAAGGTAAACACTAATATAATTCTGCAAAAGAAAACAAATTGTGCCATTTTGATGATTGGGCCAAATTTAATAGTAGATTCTAGCAGAATTTCTGCTAAGAAAATAATAATTTTTATTTGTTAAGGAGATACAACTGGAAAACATATCCTTCTCTCAGTTTTCAAATCTTGGATGCTTCCTTAGAAAAGATTTGAAGCAGGGCAGCATAAACTGAGAACTTTTTGTTTCTTTTTGACAAATATTAGCAGATAATTTTCCAATCTTGTCTATGAGGAAAGTCACAGGAAATTCTTCTTTTCTGTCCTTGAAAAGAAATCAAGGTGGTATTGTTATAGCTCATTAACATTTAACAAGTCCACAATAACTGCAAATCACACCAAATTACTATGTGTTTATAATGATTGAGACACTAAGTTTATTTATGATTGCTTTTTATCACAGATGATGCTTAGTTACATTACTCAGTATGTTATTTGGTGCAAATGACAAAATTATTAAACTGAGGAAAACAGAGAGTCTGGTTTGATTTGTTTTGGTTTTGGTTTTTTTTCTTTTTTTTAATGAAAAGAATGGCTATTTGTATTAAAATTAGTGACAGAGTCAAGCTATTCCAAAAGAGAAATTGTCTGCTTCTCATACTCAGAAATTCGGTTGTTAAATCTAACCAAATGAATTATGCTATGCATGTTATTCTAGGTAGGATCATCAACAGCTCAGAAAAATAAATTATTGTCATTCCCTATAGCAACCTATACAGTGTACTCCTACAAAGATCATATCAAAAAATAAACACTATCTAGCAGTAACTATTTTAAATCTGTGTCTTCAACAGGGTCTCCTTACTAACAGCTCTACCCTATTTGGTGGCAATTGCCAGTGTGGGGTCATTTTATATCATAATTTAATGGTGAGAGAAATCCTCCCTGCACAACAATTCATATTTCAATTCAGGAACTGGGAGAAATACAAGTCTATAGATAAAATAGTGCAGAGACAAGTAGCATTGTAAATCAGATTATACCTTTTTTGGGCACTAGATAATTTAATTTAGATTTGCAGAAATCATAATTTCAGTGTCTGATGTGTGAGCATCCTAAGGGGAAATATGAAGGTGCAGTATAGTCATGAAATAAATTTCAAGCTACACAGTAGTTTTATGATTAGGATTTTCATATATGCACAAAAACAGAAGCAAAAATGCATGATGATGCCCACAAAGGAAAAAGTAGATAGTATGGAGCTTGACTACATCTCAAATAAAATGGTAATTGGGATAATTTTCTGGAATATAACTTTGAATTTTATCCATTTTCTTCTTTAGTTATATAAAACCTGAATATGTCTTTAAAAAATAATCCCAAAATATACTACTTCTAACACATTGGCATTTTAACTTTGACCTCATTGTGATGCCAAGAGGATTTTTTGCCTTTTCTTTTATAAAACTTATGTACCGTCAATGTTCTTAGCATGCATAGTTGTAATTCCTTAAGTCTGATGTCTTAGCATAGTTCTAGCTTTCTGTTAGGCCAGGAGACCAAGCATCCTAAAGGCCTCGTAGTAGGAGACTGGAAAACCCTACACTGTCTTGGGAAACCAAGGTCTTCTCTAGACATATCCTATAAACCAGATTTGGCCCATCCAGGGGGGAATTCCTTGGACAGGGAAATACCACACCATTCATCCAGGCCTCCCACGGGGGCATCCCTGTTGAATATGCTAGTTGGTGAGGTCTATAAATTGTACACACGATTTATCGTGTGTGCGCATTGTGGCGCATCCCACCTTGGGAAGTGGTGCGCCAAAAAGGGTCCTCATTAAAATACTGAGGTAAAACCCCTTATCCCTTAACTGTGCCTGGCTCTCAATTTTTTTAAGACCAGGAAAGACATCAGTTGAAGCTCTAAGTTTGCAGCAAATCAGATTTTCTGAAGTTTTGTTACACATCTTAACCTGATATTATTTTAAATTTTTGTTCATGTGGTGAAAAATGTAACATATAATTTAATATTAAATACGTATATCAGAAGGACAACATATGATAGGTATGGTCTTCTTTTCTGTTCAGACAAAAAGATTTTCCATGACTTTGATGGAATCTTCCCAATTTGATGCATAATTATGAACACCTCTGCAGATGAAAGTTTTATTTTTTGAAAACTAATTTTTTTCATCATCCATGTGTTAGTTCTGCATGCAAAAAGCAATGTGCTTCTACATACACACTTTATAATGCCTGGAGAAAAGCAAGGCAAGTCAAAATAAAAGAATAAACAAAAAGTTAGAATCTGGTAGATGCATTTGTGACTAGATTGTGGTTACATAATTTTCATTTTGCTTCTCTTTAATAATAATTATAATATTATATAGAAGACCAGTAATTTGTGTGTTTATTGCAATTTTAAGGGACAATGAAAAGCAAGTTAATTTTCAGATTAGCACTTTATTGCAATTATTTTTCAATTAGTTTTTAGGAGCATTTTACCCAAAGAGTTTTATTCTTTATCTTAATGGACTCTTTATTATCAAATTTGTAGTTTTTCCAGATAGTAGACTTAAAATAAAGACCTGGAAGGTAAAAGAATAGAAAGGAATATGACAGCTACCAAATTTGTTAGAGGGTTTGGAAATAAGTTTAACACATAATGCTTCATTTTAGTGTATACCTTTGAGATTAGAAGTAATCTAATGTGTGTATAAACACATACACATGCACATGAACATATCTTTATAACTACAATTATTGAAGAAATGTAAAGTCTGCTATCATCTTTAAACATGTTTAAAACACCAAGCATATTAATAGTATTTTTAAAATATGGTACTTTTTGGTGCAAACATTCAATTATCATTGTCTGAAAAGGCAGTGGAAACATTTGTCTTTTAACGAAAACAAAACCACACATTTCAAAATTTCTACATAGTTACACAGAGAAAATGTAAAATACCCCAAAGCGAAATGAGAGAATCTCTATTTCCTTTTCTGTGAGAGAATAATACTCTCACAGAAAAGGAAATAGAGATTGCCTTGTGCAATACAATAACCTAGCAGTAAGACATTATCAAAGAGACAGAATAGTGAGCATAAGAATGTGATCATTATTGTAGAAATGTTAATGTGTCTTGATAATGTATTTTTTATGATTTAAACAGTGGCCTGGTAACAATGGCTGAAGAAAAAATTTGTTCCAGGGGGTATCTGGGGAAACTTCTCAGGCTTGTGCTATTGCACTACCCGAGTTAATAAGAATTTTGATACCTTAGTGCTGTTTTGAAATCACAGCAAATGCCTTTCCATTCCTACACTACCAAACAAAGTTCAAGTTGCCACCCTTTCCCCATCTCATACAATCTAAATAGATATGCCAGTAAATAAAATGCTGCTGGAACTCAGAACCTTCTCAGTCTTGTCTTGGTCAAAGAAAACAAACAAAACCCCATGAACTATTATACTACATTGATGCCTTAGGTTTTAGCTTTCATATTTTTCCGATTCTGTACTGATTTAGTATAACTCTGAACTTCATATAAAGTGTTAGCAAGTTCTCCTCTCAGTTTAGTTAGGCAGAACAATCCTTTTCCAGTCTGAGAACCAAGGACACCATTGCAGCTTCAGGCCCAAAAAGTGTAAACAACGGCAAATTGAAGTTAGCAATTTGGAAGGATGAGAATGCACAACCAGAAACTGTAATTGAACAATTAACCCCAATATGTAAATGGAGTGAAACTTATAAAAGTGGGAAAACTCATGACTGGTGGTCCATCCAGGGTAGAGCCACAGCCAGGCTCTTGTATTGCCCAAGGTGTACCCTTTGAAGGCCTTTTAATAAATACCTACTTTATTCCTTTAACTCTGTCTAGCCTCTGTTCTAGACAGCCTCTCAAGGCATCAACATAACAGTCAAAAAGATTACATAAAGAGAAAAAAGACTAGGTGGCATGAATAGCTATGGACTTACACCATAAATCCCAATCCTGTGTAACCATAATGTATATGACAATAATGGATGTTCATAATGCTAAAACTGACTATTCTGGTTTTGGGGGATTATTTTTCCTTGTCAAATTGTTCATCAGCTATCAAAGCTATATTTAGCATGTACATTGTAAACTTCATGTGCACACAGACCTAAGGTGCCCTTAAAATCTGTGATAAAAAAAGTTGAAAACAAACAAAAAAAAATCTTATAGCCTTTTTATAAACTTGCCCTTGATATACCCCTGTGGGACTGAAAAGTACTATAGTACATTCTAAAGGATATGAAGCTGAAGGACAGAAAACCAGACTTCTTTCTCAACAGGAAGAAATTGCCATAGAATCTTCTCTAGAGTAGCTCTTTGTGTCTCTCTCTCTGTTAATACTCTTTTGCAAGTGAACACAAAATGCTTTACCTTGAGGCATCGTTGTCATAATATTCTCAGTCTAGTACACACTTGCTGCTTCACTCCTGAAAGCTGCCCATAAGACCAGAAACTAGTTCTGGGAGAGTGCAAGCCCATAAGACTGAAACTTTCAGTGCAAACAAAAATATGCCCTGAGCACCTGTTTTAGTATAACCTCCAGAATGCTTGAAATGTAGGTAGGTCAAGAAATGAAGGACTTTTCTTAACTTGGGACTGTGTTTGTTTCCAATTCCTTCTGATCATTTTTGCATAAATTAATGAAGTGTCTGTCATGCTAAAATGAATAGAATTAATGTCTGAGACATACTTTTAGCAAACAAGTATTGAGGTCTAGCTAATAGGTCTTGGAATATTTTCTTTTTTTTTTTTTTTTAACTCAGACTAAAAGGGTCCACTGTTATAGAATATTTGTTTGTTTGTTCTAGTAAATATGAAGTTCAACACTGACAATTAGAATTTTCTTATTACCCCCTGGTTTGGTTATTTTTTGGTTGTTTTAAAATTTTTTTATGTTTGATTTAGTTTGCCTTCTTTTATTTTGATTTGATTGACCTTCTTTTATTTCACTTTCATTATTATCATTATTCTATTGATCCATCTGAGATATGATCTTCTGTAATACATTATTCTTTAGAATGCAGGTGCCATATAACTGCAGAGCTGTGGTTCTTAAACAGCCACTGAATTATCAGTGTCTCTCCCGTCTAACTCAGAGTTGGTGAAAACTGTTGAAAATGTTTTACATTGTAGAAATTTTTGTAACTAGATCTCAAGATAAATCTGATGGTAAGCTTCCCTTACAGTTACAAGAGTTTTCTTTTTCACCTTGTGTTTCATTAAGTTTTTTATTAATTGAATGTTTATTATTGTTATGACCTTTCATCTGTACTATGATTATACTGAGATACTTGCAGTTCTTCACAATAATTCAAGAACAGCTTTGCCCTTCATCTCTTCATAAAAGTAGATGTAACACACCAGAGTCTACAGAGCACGAAGCTTTCAAGATTTTGTGGAGTGTTATCCACAGGCTACAGCTTCCATCTCACCTACTCAAGGCCCTCTGCTGTCACACCAGGTCTGAATTTATCTGTAATATGTCACTGTGCTGGAGCCAAATACCTTATTGTGCACAGACTGTTTGTTAGGGCTATTTATATAGAACTGCTACATACATACATGCATGTACACACACATATATATATTTATTTTTTTTTTGGCACACAAAAGTATTAAATAGGATTTATTCTCTACGGCAAAAACTGCGAAAGGAGTCTCCACGTAGATTTTTTAAATGTCTCACTTTTCTATAGAAAGACAACTCTGTCTTTTATCTGATACAAATGTAAGACTTAAACCAAAATTCTTCCCCCTGAGTAAGATTTCTCTTGTTATCATTATACTAATTAGCAGTGCTCTACTTACCTTGTTTCCACTAGGTCAGCAGTAGTAATTAGAACAGATTGAATACAATGAATTAAGTCCTGAAGGATACTATGCTCAAAACCTTATTTATAGACAAAAAAGGAAGCACATCTTGGCTATAAATAAAATCAATAATTTATTGTTACTATAACTGAAATCTTGAGAGTCTAATCATTATTAGTCCAGGTCTAATAGTTATATTAAAACTATAATGATGAAACTAAAACTGTTCTACACTAAGTTCTCAGTTTCTACCCCTTTCCCTGGTATTCTGCTCATGCTTCCCCTGTTCCTCTGGCCCTAAGACCTGTAGTTTCACACAGCAGGGATGCTGATGATGAATTGTCAGCATCTGGAATCCTTCACCAGGTGGAATTTGATGTTCATGTTATTCCTCCAGCCCTCAAGGGTCAGCTTGGGATTATTTTATGTGTTTGTTAACACACTTTCACACTTTCTCATTGGCCTACAGCTCCAGGTAACAACAAATTTCACATTTATTGTGACCTTTATGCATGTTAGATGCTATCTCCTCATTTCTTGTGGTTAGCCTTAAGGCCAGCTCCAGGTATACAGCCCACCTATAGGTGCAGAATTACCTAAAGCATGATTGTTCAACATAACTTCAAATATTTATACTCTTTTAAGCAATGAAAATATTTCAGTGCACTAAAATATAAGCAGGAAAATTTGCATATGAGGGTAACAAAGAAAAAGTATTGCAAGGTGTACACAAACCTCTCTGAACACAAGAATTAAGTACTGACAAAATAATCTTCTGGAGCAGAGATGTTGAAGAATGGTCACACAGACAGCTATAGGCAAAGTACCATTTCAATGACAGATGCAGGATTAAAGCATTTAGCTCCAGCTCACCTGCTACTGGATTAAATTTTAGTAAAAAATTACATATGTTGTTGCCTTGCAGCAGTAAATGACTACAGCCTTTCAGTATATGAGCACAGCATCTGCTAAAAAGCCTACTGAAATCAAAAGAATTCCATGAATAATTAAAAATATACGTTAAGATTTTAAGTATCAGTGCCTTTTGTATCTCTTTCTCATGAAAGTAATCACAGGGATACAAGACCTATTTCATAAATCTTAAGCCCAAATTTAGTAGTGATTTTCCATTAAATGAAAAAAGATTTGCTGACAACATGATATTGTCTCTGAAAAGTGAATGTTTCTCCTGGGGCAAAAAAAAGCTATTTCCTGTAAAAAATTGATTTGGAAGTGAAGGCATAAGAGTGTTCTTTCTTTTGTTCATCAGAAGATAACAAAATATATTATGTTTAGAGCATTACACGTAATTAACTAAAAGAAAAAATGAACAGTGTAAAAGGTAATACTATATTTGGAGAAGTCACTAAACAATGTGACTATTTTACTGCCATGCATGGAAATAAGTAATCATTTTTAAAGAATGTGTAAGTTGTGTGCTTTGTTTTGGTTTTGGGTTTTTTTTGGGAAATTTTGGGTTGAGTTTTTTTCTGTTGTTGGTTTTCTCTTTTGTGGTGGTTGTTTTTCTCCATTGTTCGATCTCTCTTGGATATTTTTTAAGTGTGTACATGAATGTTTGGCAAACGAGCGATGTGATGCCAGCACAACTGTTTGGACAATTAATTGTTCAGCAGATTTTGAGGAGGTAAAAGAGTTTCTTTTTTTTTGCCTTTCCTTATAACAAGGTGAAACTCAAACCATACAAGTCTCACACCTGCAGCTAAAGGAAATAAAATTATTCTGAAAAATTGCTGCTGCACGCTGCCCAACAGATTATAAGTGGTGTATATCTTACATTTATTTCTCAATTTTCTGAACTGCTTAGTCAACACGTTGGTCAGTTTTGGGAAAAGTTTTATTACTTTGAGTCAAAATCAGTTCTATGTTCTGGTATGCCTCCTTTTCATTGCATATTTAAAAAACGTAATGCAAAAGACTGAGCAAGACTTTTCCAGTAATTTATTAGAAAGTGTTTGACTTCTATGCAGGAACAAAATTAAAACACTTTACTTTTGCACCTTTATATATAAAATAGGACCAGGTATAGAGAGACATATCCTTTCGTACTGGTAAAATGTCTCTATGAATATTTATATGTAGAAGTTAATCCAGGGAAATACACATTATCAGGAATCAGATGCTCTACTATCCAATAATTTTCAAAAATAGCTTGTAAAATGGTTTAAATATTGTCACTCTAAAACAATATCAGTTCAAACTGGTTTAATTTCTTACCCTAAGTCCAATTAGGTTGACTCATAGACAGAAGCATGAAATAGAGCAATACATATTTTGATTTTTGTGTCAGACAGTCATCTGGTGAAATACTGTATTTCAATAATGTCATATGTGTTCAGTGACATCAATTTTATGGGGGTACGTAAAATTTCATAATAATTGGCATTGTTAATGTCCTCTTTCAAAATACAGAGATCCAGAAGTATAGGAGTTTTTTTGCCAAGGAATTGCTTTCCAAAGGAAGCAATGATACCACTAGAATCAAATATACCTCACCTAACAAAAGTTAATTAGCTCATCAGCAAAGTCTGTTTTTTTAAATGCAACTTTCTGGTTTATATCCCCTTTTGTTGTTAAAAATACAACAGGAATCTTATCTTTGCTAGGTTGAATTATTGGTGAACATTTTAAGTAAAGCAGTGCAATAAATATCATAGACTCTCAAAACACTGATAGCTATGCATTTTTTATCCATTCAGCTGTGCCAGGGACTCTCTTATTCATGATAGCTAGTCCACTATCCTCTTTTGCACATTCAACCATTTATGACTTCTTATTTTTTCATTTTCTATTTTCTGCTCCTTCCTGGACTGTCATAAATCCTGTGAAAATTGTTTCATAATAATCTTTTGCTATCTGCTGAGTTCTTTGCTAGGTTTGAACCATGCCAGGATTTAGTTTTAGTTACCATTTACATGGTTTTTTAAAGTATAAACTCCCTATCCCTCTATTTGATTTTCCAATAGAAACAGCGATTGTTCTCCATAAGAAAATACCAAGAATCCATTCTTCTTTTCTAAATCAAGCTGAATTTATTTCTATTTATCATAATATTTATTTAGGACTTTTCAATTTTCTTTGTTTCGTTTCCTCTGGAATTGTAGGAAAGCAGTTTGATTTTCATTTGACTATTTTATACTCATTTAATAAGTAAATTTTATATTTGTACCAAAAAATCACCATTCTTCCTATTTTGACACCTTGGATTTTCTTATTATGACAAAAACATGTGAATAAGTGTTTGTCCTGCAGAGTTGAACAAGTCGTAGACTTGAAGGGAATAAATTATTTTGGTTTTGTGAATTACCAACAAAAGTAGCAGGTTTAGTCCTGGTCAGGAATCTTTAATTGGCAAAATACCCCAATTTAATTAGAATATGCACAATAACATTAATCTATATGTATCCTGCTCTTTAGCTTATTTTTGTAGAAACAGGATCCTCTTCTTTATCTTTGTCTCAGTAGTTTCTCTGCTGCTAAGTAGTTTTATTACTAATGTTCAATCCATCTAAAATTCTCTGAGCATTATTGCTTACTGGCTTGTTACAAATTTTTTCTGCAGCATTATTCTACTACGTGTGCTAAAACAGAGGAAGAGATGACTTGGATGATATCTGTCAACTTTATTATGTAAGATTCCATTTTAGATAGCTTTTAAAGCAAGCAACAATAGCATGCAGCAATTTGCAGTGATTTTTGAGATGTTGATCTTTGCTCTAAAATCCTAGGGAGAAAGAAAGATAAAACTTAAAAAAACTTGTGCATGATGGAAATGAAAAGAATCTCATTCTCTTTCATTTTGAAAAGAATAAAAGTGGGAAGTAAGAATATCTGAACCTACAAGACCCATAACTCTTGTAATATGTTTAAAAGGGAACCAAAATGAAAATAAAATAAATGAAATCCAATCTTAAGAATAAACCCAAACCAAACAACTTTTCTGGACAAGATTCTAATCTTCTGGAAGGGTAAATTAGTACATGGGGTACTACAATTGCAGAATTGCACTGCATATCTAGTCCACTGTTCCATAAATTTGTGCTTGTCCCAAGGAGACAATAAATAAAGTCTATTGCAAAACCAGTTATATTCCTCATAACTCTCATGCTTTATTTGGGTCTCACAGAGAAACTGAGAGTAATGAAAGACAGAAATAGAGTGCCTTACAGGAAGTATGAATGCAGCTTCTGTAATGAAGAGAATAGTCTTGTACAGTTACTGTAAATAATACAGTAAACATGTCTGCTTAAAAAAAGGATCAGAAGGAAAAAGGTAAAAAGACAAAGAAAAAGTAAAAAAGAAAAAAGACAAAGAGAAAATATTAATAAAATTGAAATAGCAGATAATGCTAAGGTAAATAC
This sequence comes from Zonotrichia leucophrys gambelii, assembly GCF_028769735.1. Taxonomy (NCBI): domain Eukaryota; kingdom Metazoa; phylum Chordata; class Aves; order Passeriformes; family Passerellidae; genus Zonotrichia; species Zonotrichia leucophrys. The sequence continues at coordinate 61,938,311 of NC_088173.1, forward strand.
ATTCCTAATACTACGCAATGCATTCAGACAAATTAATTATGAGGTAGTCCTCAAAGAAATAAAACCAAAAGAAGCCTGCCAAACTGGGAGGGAGCACAGCCAGGACAGGTGACCCGAACCAGCCAAAGGGCCATTCCACATCACAAAACGTCAGGTCTAGCTGTTGAAACTAGGGGGGCTACCCAGAAAGGAAGCTGGTCTGTGTTTGGTTAGGGGGTTCTGGCACATGTCAGCAAAAGTGATGAGCAATTGCATTGTGCAGCACTTAGGACTTTTCTTTTATAGTGATGACAATGATGACAATACCATTATTATTTTACTTTATTTTCAATTATAAACTATTCTTATCTCAAGTTTTCCTTTGATTCTCCTCCCAGTTTCACCTGGGTGTGGGGGAGGAGTGTAGGAGTTGAGCTAGTGCTTGTGTGGTGTTTCATCCCTGTCTGGGCTAAAAACCATGACACATCTGTAATAAAAAAAAAAAAAAAAAAGATAAAAAAATCTTAATAAACAAACAAACAAACAGTCCCTATGGGTTTTACTTGATTGATTTATTGGGAAAATTGGTACACATTTACAAAGTTCAAACTTCATCAGGCACAGATCTTTCAACCAGAATTCCAGATGTTATTGTCTGACAGTGACAGATGAAATCTGATCTCTATTCTATACCAGCTCTGCCTTGTTACAGACCATATTTGAATGCACAGTTAGTAGTTTAGTTACTGCATTTCATTTTTTTTCTGTGGATTGTACTTTCAGGGTGGGAATGTTTGAAGATTCTTAATTGCAGGGGGGAATATAAGACTGGAAATACATTTGTGCATCAATAAATTGAAACAAGCTCTGTTGAGAGGCTGAGGGTTCTGGGCTTGTTCCCTAGAAAAGGGAAAACTTTGAGAGGAGTTTGTCACCAAGCTAGCAGGGTTAGGCTTTTCCCAGAGCTGCCTGGAGGGAGGATGAGAATGAAAAGCCATAGATTGAAGCAAGACTGGCTCAGACTGGCAACAAAAATAATTTCGCTGAGAAAAAAATGAGAATTTTTTCTACTGTGTCCTGTACTGGGGGCTTGCAGCTCCCTGGAGATGCAGAGGAGCCCCAGGGGGGCATCAGGACAAGGCTGGGCTGAGACAGCCTTTCCCACTGCCCTGGCTGGAGAGCAGGGAGGGACACAGGGCACGGGGACACAGGGACACTGGGACAGAGGGACACAGGGCACAGGGACACAGGGCACAGGGACACAGGGACACAGGGCACAGGGACACAGGGACACAGGGACACAGGAACCCAGGGACACAGGGCACAGGGACACAGGACACAGGGACATAGCGCACAGGGACACAGGGACATGGGACACAGGGACACAGGGATACAGGGATACAGGGACATGGGGCACAGGGACACAGGGACAGAGGGACAGAGGCACAGGGACACAGGGCATAGGGACACAGGGACACAGGGATACAGGGCACAGGGACAGAGGGACAGAGGGACACAGGCACAGGGACACAGGGATACAGGGATACAGGGACATGGGGCACAGGGACAAAGGGATACAGGGACACAGGGACAGAGGGACAGAGGGACACAGGCACAGGGACACAGGGCACAGGGACACAGGGATACAGGGCACAGGGATACAGGGCACAGGGACATGGGGCACAGGGACACAGGGCACAGAGATACAGGAGCATGGGGTGCAGAGAGACAGGGACATAGCACACAGGGACACAGGGCACAGGGACACGGGGCACAGGGCACAGAGACACAGGGACATAGCACACAGGGACACAGGGCACAGGGACACGGGGCACAGGGCACAGAGACACAGGGACATAGCACACAGGGACACAGGGCACAGGGACACGGGGCACAGGGACATGGGGCACAGGGCACAGAGACACAGGCCCTGTGCTGGGCATTGGGCACTATAATAATCCACAGCCTTTCATCAGTTGCATATTTTTCTATAGCAGGATCTTAAGCAGCACTGGCCCAATGGATATCAGATTTTTCTGAGGCAGAAATAAATGGGAAAGGTAGAGGGTGTGAAATAATGTATTCATTATATTTAGTATGTCCATGAGGTTGCAAATATCTTGGTTCACTAACTAATGCAGCAACTGAAATTATTGGCATAAGCATGATCCTGACAACTTTTCAGCAAAAAATGTTTTCACATAAAATGTGAATATATTATCTCAGATAATACCATGTGGGTTGACTTTCCATTTATAAGAATGTCCCTCACAGCATAGCTGCCATCAATTTTATTAATAACTGATTTATGTTGTTTCAAATATGGTTACAGTTTAGTTTGCAATTTTGTATTGAAGTAGACATTAGCCAGATAACAGCAATCAACCACTCGATTTATGAAATCTCAGAATTGTTTATAAAATTTAAAGTGTTAAAGTTACTAGAGTGCAAAAGACATTCAGAAAGAAGACCTTTTTTAAGAAAACCATGTATTTGACATATGTCCAGTAGCAAGAACTGAAATTCCTCCAAATTATGCATAATCAAACACAGAAAAATATTGACAAAATTAGCACAGGTCATATAAAAGGAAGTAGTACATATTTGTGAGGAATCCCAATGAAACTTATCAGGCCTTAGTTAACACTTTCTGTGTCCCTCTGCTTGCTATTAGAGGAAATTCTTGTGTAAAAATAAAAAGCCTCATTTTCCAAGACATCCGAACCATGGCATACATGGTAGGTTTTTAATTCTATACAATTTAGAGGTTTAAGACAAGAACTGAGATTTCTCTACACAATTGGTCAGGAAAAGTATTAAATATCTGTATTAGCAGGAGAAACAAGTTCAATTTTTGTCAAAGAGCATACCAAAAATATTAGGAATAATTTACAGTTCAAATTTACTATTGAGGCAACTTAAACCAAAGGTGTGAATTTACTAAGTACTCTCTTCCAGGAATGTATCAAGGAATAACACAGGCTTTGTGCTTTCATTAAAAGTGATTTTGAGAATATGACAAAGACCTCAAATTAATTTTTGTTAGTTGCTAATCGGAAATTATTGTTTTCACTTAGATTTACAGTTATACCAGTCAAGATTGAAATCAAGCTTGAACTTCAAGGTCATCAGGAGAACAATCTTCATCACTATGGATTTATCTGAAAAATAAAGAAGAGGTTATATGCAAGGAATATGTGGGAACATAAAGCAAACAATTTATCAATCACATACAAATCATGTCAGTAGAAATTAGAGGAGAAAATAGGTGCAGAAATGTGGCTTTGAAGTAGTTTAATAGACTAAAATAGTATCCAAAGCTTAAAAACTATTTAAATTGTTTAAGAGCCATGCAGTTTCATATAAAACTTTTATTATATCCATAATGTATGCACAATTAGGCAATCATATCCTCTGTCTTGCCTGTGCAGAGATTGTAAATGAAGACTAGAGCTCTCCAGTCCTTCTCAGCCACAGGTGTTGTAAATTTTGCTTGACTTTTTGAGGGAGAAGGGAATGAGTCTATGTGACTACTAACAGCTTTAACAATGAAGATGGTGTTAGAAAGGCGTTGCTCATTTTCATAAATAGTGCATGATTATGAGATGCAGGAAGAATCCCTTCAGCATTTGAGTGCAAAAAAACCTCAAAAAAACAAACAGAAAACCAGAAACTTATAAACTTGTAGTTTTACTGGGGAAAGAGAGGGTTCATCAGAAGCAAACAAGAAGAAATAAATTTTTTCAGTGGATTGGATGTTATCAAGGCATATCTAATTTTCATTCTGACTTTTTGTATAAATCTACAAGCTATAGCCTTTAACAGCAGAGTTTCATGCTCAGTATGGGTAACTGAAGTCCTCATTAGTTCACTTTTTAGAAGGCAACATTCATTGGGCTATTTAGGCATTACAGTCTTAATACTAGGAAAAGAAAATGCCAAAATCATAAGAAAATACCATGTTTTACCATATTTTTTAGAAATGTGGCATTATTTAATACATTTACTAAATATGTCCCAAAGGAAATCTAAGTTTATCTGAATTTGGAAGCCTGTACATGGATAGGCGTAAAAAATCTGATTGAGGTTTTTGTAGCAAGGATTTGGTATATGTTTGGATTCTCAGTAGGAGAGGAATAGAAAACTTTTTTTACTGGAATTGCAGTTCCTTTTGTTACAAAAGTTGTTCCAGCATGGACCAAAAGTGATTTTTCTTGCTATGTTACTGATGTTGGTTTATTGCACAAGGCTTTTTTATTTCTGTCACTGACTGTTTTTCAAATGAACTTCTAACACAGCAGAGAACAACAGGAATTAAATGTAGAATGCTGTATAATCTTAGCAATAGAAAGTATAAAAAAATTCCATTCCGGATCTGTAAGAAGCTAAATATCTAATTTTTCTGTCTGTTAGCACAGTCATGACAATGGAGTGCATTAAGTGTATACATCTGAATGCCTTGATGTATACACTTCATGACCACAGTGGAAATAAGAAAGGTTTTCCCAGTGCTTTCCTTTGTAATTGTATTTTGTGTATATTACCTTCCAACTTGGAAAAATGTAGCCCCTGAAGATACATTATTAATATAGTCTGGATGGAATTATTTGAAAAAAATACTTTAAGAAAAAAATTTATTACTTAAATTTAGTAGTTAATTACAAGTCTTGGAATGGACAAGTTATTGGAATCCAATATGATTCTGTACTTAGCCCCATTTCTCAGGATTTTCCTTTCATTGAAACTATTGGATTTGGCCATCTATAATTCTAAAATAGAGATAAAAGCTTTAAAATACTTACCTATAGTACTTATTACATCTAGCAGTTATAGTTTTTCACTGGCATAAGAACAGTGTTCTTATTGTAGCTATCACAATATTACAAAGGAGAAAGAATGTTTTATCAGAATTTAGTGGCATTACATGCATTTACACCAATAACTGATGGAAAAGGAGGGGTTTTGCTATATTCTTTGTCTTATTAAGCAGAAGAAAACAAGGGGAAAACCCCAACCAAACAAACCCACTAGCCCAAACCAGAGAACTCTTGTCCTTTTCAAGTCACTTTTATATGTATTCAACATCTCTAACTAGGGTAAAATTTATTCTTCAAGTTTTCAATACGAGAATATTTGCAACATTATCATAAGCAATGTTTCTGAGAGAAAAAAAGACCCTTAAACACAGAACATCTCATTACACTAAAGTTAATGGTAAAATTCTCTATTTTAATTCATCTCACATAGCATTATGTACCTCTGTGAGTGACTCTAACTCAGAGCTTGTCTTACTGAATTCTATTGAAGTTAATGGAGGGGGAAAGAAACTCTTAGTTTAAGTGTCTTCCTGCATAAGTCTATTTTTTCCACTGACTGTGAATGTATCTCAACTCAGAAAACATATTTGCATTTGCTTAGATCAGTCTCAGCGAGAAGTTCAGTGCAGCCAAGATGCTGACATCCCAAGGTAATAAATACATCACTCTAATACCCTTAAATCGTAACTCCTTCTTTCTGTGTAAACAATCTTAGTGAATAGTAGACATGGAATCGTTGCAAAGCAATTGTGTATGTTTAGTAGCTTGAATTTTGAAAAGAAAGAAAATCTTAATTATGTTTAAGTCTGGTCATCATATTGTTTTTAGCAGTGGTAAAAAATACTACAAAAATAATGTAATTCTATTTCCTTGTGTCTCACTTTCTCTACTTTTAAATTGTGTTCTTGCCTGTCTGTTTGCTAATTGTGCTTATATTTTTCTCTCTTCAGCTAAAAATGATTAGATCAAGCAGACATCAGTGTGAGGCAATGGTCCAAAGCTGATGTGCAAGGGAAGCTGTTAGAGATGAGCTTGATATTTCACCTTCAATAAAAATAGCCCTGACAGATGAACTTAGATTTCCTTCTGCATATTTAGTAAATTTATTAAATAATGCCACATTTCTATAGTAAAACATGGCATTTTCTTATGATTTTAGCATTTTCTTTTCCTAGTATTAAGACTGTAATGCCCTAAATAGCCCAATGAATGTTGCTTTCTAAAAAGTGAACTAATGGGGACTTCAGTTTGCCATAGTGAGCATGAAGCTCTGCTGTTAAAGGCTGTAGCTTGTAGATTTATACAAAAAGTCAGAATGAAAATTAGATATGCCTTGATAGCATCCAACCCACTGAAAAAAATTATTTCTTCTGGTTGCCTGCAGGGCCACAGGTCCCTGTGCCCTTTGTTCACAGCAGCTCAAGTCCTTTTTCCTTCCAGTCCAGCCCCCCAGAGCTCGATGCGCTGCTCCCCCTGCAGCTGCACGCTGAGCTGTCAGCACTCAATGCAATCCTCAGTATCTTAATGTGTGCTTCCTCTTGCAAAAAGGCTTTCCTATAAAATTTCCTTGCTCTAATAATGGGTGTGTTATTAAATTTTAGGAAATGTTTTTGAATTTTTAAATTCTAAGATAAGGCCAAACCACATGATGACAACAACAGAACAACTGCTGTCTTCTATTAAAAAGTTCAAGCTTTCAAAAATGCAGTTTTTAGTCTTGTTCTACATATTACACAAAGCACATATTTCACTCAGGAAGGACCAAAGGCCGGGGGATTTTTATAATCTATTATTTCAGCCATCTCAAAGTGATTTTGAGAGGTCATACGGGCCATCATCCCCCACTGATGAAATATCAACTATTTCAGATGTCAACTTCTTCCATTTTTCTGCAAAACTCCATATTGTATTCAAAATGGCTGCCATTAACTGGCCATTAATTAGAAATACAAATTAATTTTCCTTGTGATTATTCTCAATTGTAATTCATGGAAGTGCAATAGAAAATATGAGACTATATGACCTGGGTGCCTACTCATTAATGCAAAATTAAATTTAAACCACAAAAATATAAAATTAAACTGTTACATTGCATTTTTCTTAATTTCTAACAGGTGAGTGCAATTATTTGAATTCTGCTTAGGTTTTATAATATTTATTCCAATTTTATTCAGAGAAAAAAATAAAGCATTGTTGGAGTTGACCCTGAAGGTCATTAGTTCCAAGCTCTCTGCAGGGAGTTGGGACAAGTTCCACTAAACCAGGTTTCTCAAATCTCCATCCAGCAAAATCTTGAACACTTCCAGGTATGGGGCATTCACAACTTTCCTGGGCAACCTGTTCCAGTGCCTCACCATCCTCACAGTAAAGAATGGCTTCATTATATTCAATCTTAATCTATCTTCTTTCAGTTCAAAGCTATTACCCTCTGTCCTGCCCCTATAGGCCCTGGTAAGAAGCCTCTTTTCATCTTGCTTTTAAGAATAAAAGGCCACAGTACAGTCTCCTTGGAGCCTTTTGTTTTCCTTGCTGAATCTCAACTCCCTTAGCCTGTCTTCATAGAGAATTGCTTCATGGCCCTCCTGATCAGTTTATATGTTCTTGACTACCGTGAGAGACTGAAATGGTTTATGGCTTAAACACTGCTAAAATCATCAAAAGATTTTGGTTCACTGCAGCAAACTGCAAAGAAACAGTTATCCATCTGCAACCTCCTGTTTTGTAGACAGCAGGTAGGGACTCCTCCCTTATCTTAGATACATGTGACAGAAAGAAGCAGCGTCTCTAGCTGCAGTTCGGGTGTGAAAACTTAGCATTAACATGAAATGTAGTGGATAGTAGCACAAAAATATTAGAACAAAACTATTAGAACTTTGTGGCTTTAAGAGAACATTTTAGAGACAAAAAGAGAATGCAGAAATCAAAAACAAACGTTCAATCTGAGCAGAGGTCAGTTAAGGCTGTGCAAGCTTTCGATAGATTGTGAGGGAAAATTTATCATACCAATAAAAAAGAAGTACACTTTTCTATCTTTTTAAATTTATGTTCACCTTTAAGAACTTTCAATGGATTAGCTCTGGCTAACAATCAAACTCCCACCAAATTACTTGCTCACTCTTCCCTTAGCAGAATGAATGAGGAAATAAGTACAGGAATAAGAAATTTTGTGGGCCAAGATGAAGACAGGGACATTGCTTATCATCGCATTAGCTTGTGGAAGGTTACCTGGATATATTGTCAGTTAATATTAAAATGTAGTTACTAATTCAGGCAGTGGAAAACAGAAGGAAAAACATTAGTGCAACACCTTTCTTCCTCTCCTTTTCCAGGCTCCTTCGCTCCTCTGTCCTCCCTAAGCAGTGCAGAGGAGATTGGCGCAGGGCAGGTGCAGTCAGTACCTTGTGGTCTCTCTCTGCCACTCCTTCCTCTCATGCTTTTCCCTGCTCCAATGTAGAAGGCCCACAAGTTGCAGTGGAAAATCGAGTTTTCAGTGTGTCTCCATCTCTTTTACTTCTCAGCCTTTTTGATCTCTCCTCTCTGTAGCAATTTCAGCTCTTTCTTAGGTGCACTTTCCCAGAGGCGCCACATTCATAGCAAACAGGCTGAGCTGTGTCTTGCAGCAGGTCCTTTAGAGCCAGCTGGAACCAACTGGAAGAGGCTGGCACGTGCAAATGGCTTCCTCCAGGGGCCACCCCTTCCACCTTGATACCTATACCCAGTGCAGAATTTAACAGAGTTCACAAACATAAGTGAAATTGTAAATACCACTGTCGAAGTTCTGTCATAGAACCATGAATGGTTTGATTTGGAAGGGATCTTAAAGATCACCTAGTTTCAACCCACCTGCCATAGAGTGGAACACCTTCCACTAGACCAGGTCATGCCATGATAAGAATGAAAAAATTGCTCTAAAAGAGTGAAATAGAATCCCAAAGGCTGATTTCTATTTATATTTTGGGGATTAATTATTGAGTGGTCTTATTAGATGCTAGTTATCTATGTGGATGTCAGAGATTCTCTGTTTTGGCATGGTGTGTAGCCGTTGCAAGAGCTCTCAGAAGGCCTTTACAATATGAGCTCTTCTTTAGTGAAGACAGGTTAAATAGGAGCATTGTCACAGGCTGTCAGCTTTTTTTAGCTCTGCTTCTGTTGTTGAGCAGAATTGATTGCAACTGAAAAAAAAAAAAATATGTGTAGCCTACAAGTTAATCTGTAGCAGTAATGGATTAAATATAGCTGATATTCATAAATGCTTGATAAAATGGATTTTAGAAAGAAATGGTTTCCAGAATATATCAAAAAATGTTTCTGTGCATTCTGGTTTTCAAGTGGTTTATAATGGTAACTAAAAGAATATTTGCTGTAAGTTTTAAAATAATGGTGATTCCCTTGGCAGGTTTGTGGAAGTGTCACACAGTCAATCAGTCAGGCCTCCCCGTATCTGTATTTCAGCCGTCACCCTCCATAGCAAAGAGGTTGTCTGTATTTTTCAGTTCAAGTATATGGCCTCAGGTGCTCTGTATCCCTGACTCCAGAAGCCATGGGGTCGACCTCAAATCTCCCCTGGTGCTTTTTGCCCGAGCCTCCAGGACAGGTCACTGTCTCCAACTGCACTCTAGAGCACGTTTTAACCTTTTGCTCTGTCCAGGCTGGCCCAAGGGCTACTGCATGAACTATCTCATGCTGATTTGTTTAATGGCTTGTCATTGCTCAGGGCCTCTCTTGAAACCATTTTTCTTCCTGATCACCTGACAGAGAGGGCTGACAATCAGACTGTAATTTGGAATATGCGTTTTCCAAAAAAATACAACATCCGAGAATGGTTGGCTTTCCTTTTTGTTAGTTGGTGGAGACATTGCTGCTATTTTATTGATCACATCCATTGGGATCTGATTACATACACCTTGCTATTTTATTCCTAAAGACTGGATGTTCTGTTTAGGTCCCTTGAGCTTACTTTGCTTAGCAGCAAAACTGCCTTCAGAAGGATTTGAACTATTTTGTTTTTCCTTTTGTCAGAAAATGCTGCCCCTCACAATGACATCATCAATGTATTACAGGTGTTCCAGAGACCCTCCCTGTTCCATTTCACTGTGAAATATATATATTAAATATATCTTTTATACTAATTTATTTTTGTGAAACTATTCCCAAAGTCTTTGTTTCTTCATTTTTCTTGCTAAACCTAAAGTGAAAATTGAGTGTGCCCATTCTATTTTACATGTACATTACTTAGGTAGCTGAGACACTACTATTTTTCAAAATTATATGATAGAATATTCTGAGTAGAACAAATCAATTTTCACATTATATAATCCTCACATAGGTTTCTAGCATTTCCAAATTGGAATTAGAATGAAAATTCTTCAAGAATATGTATGGTAAATTTATATGGTATTATAGTTATTGACTCAGGGACACAGTAGGAAGCTGAGACAACCTGTAAATAATGTGCTATTATCCCCTAAAATTTTGACATGCTTCTCACAACAAATCAGTGAATAACTTTAAGAATTCACTTCATAGACAGACTACATACCATCTCACAATATTCGGAATCTATGTGATGGCTTTTGTAATATGAAACGCATTGCATCGCATTCTTTTTCAAAGTAAAAATATATTGTTTATGAAATACTCATGAAGTTTATATAAAAAATATTCCTCAAATATGATACACAATCATTGCAGTCACTCTGGTGGCCTGAGGTTTGTTTCTACTTTAAAATGAATCTGCAGCAAATCACATCTTTCCATCAATGTTATACAGCACAATTAAAGTCATTACGTTAGAACATGTTTAATTGACATTAATGGTGAATTTTTGGGGCTTTGTCCTGTGTGTTGATTGTAAGCAACAACAGAGATAGATTTAATAGAAGATGCTTAGGGATCCTACAGGAGTCTCTGAAGGGTTATTTATTTTGCTTGACAAATAAATAGCAGAGATAGGCTGATATTCCTTTAGATATGCCTGTCTTCCACCAGTAATGGTGTAGGCAGCTTAGATGTTGCTGTACTTTATTGACATTAGGAAGACTGAGGCAGACAGCAAGAATTCTTGAGCTTGCTGTGACATCTCTTGAATTCATATTAAAAATGTTAATTATTGTAGCACTTACTAATATCCAGTAAAATAAATCACAGCGTCACATAAAATATTATGTCTATTAAGCTATATCCCACTTATTTATCCACTATTCTAGGAAATATTACCTTTTTCCAAGAAGATAGCATAGGGAACTTGTGTTGATGCTGTATGATATTTTATTTATTAGAAAGTTTAGCACACTTTGCTGGGAGTATTTACTCTATATTAATTTTTGCTACCTCTGTAAAGATGGGGTTTTTTTTGTATTTCCTAATAGCAGTTAATTGGCAGTTTATCAAATACTGAAGACTTGTCTAAATTTTGACACACTAGAATCTTAGGAAACCTTATACTACCATAAATTAAGCAAATGAACAGGCCGCTGTTAACGGCCTGCCACACCTATAAAACTCAAGCACTTCATATCCCTTTCAAATATTTTACTGTAGATCACAATTCACGAAAGTCTGGCTTGACAGACAATGCAAGGCACTGGCTGACAGACAGGGAAAATAAATCCCTATTATACAGATATAGTGCCCTAATGAGCTACATAGTCTGCATGCTTACTTCCCAGCCATCAAAAGTTGTGAGCTAGACACCAGCAGGCTTTGTGCAGATAGCTAGGCTTTACACTTTCACTTCATAGTTTATTTATTCACTACTTGGATCCCAGCAAATTTACAAAAGCCAAGGCTTAAATACAAATTAGTAGTTCACTTTAGACTTTTCATACAGAAAATAATTAGATATGTCTCTTTTTATAAGATAGCAATGTGATCTGTTTGTATCTTTGGCAACCTACATATACATCTGTAGAACATCAAGATATGGCAAATGAAAAAACACATGATAAATTGATTACATCTGCCACAGAATCACAGACTGGTTGAAGCTGGAAGGCAGCCCTGAGGGTCATCTGGTCCACCTTACCAAATCCAGCCCAGTTGCTCAGGATCCTATCCAAAAGGGACTTTGAATGTCTCTAGGGATGGAGACTCCTTAGTCTCCCTGTGCAAGACTTGCCCGTGCTCAAACACATATTAAAGTGATTGTCTGTGTACACACAGAGCCTCCAGTGCTTCAGTTTGTGCTTATTGCCTCTTGTCTTGTCGGTGAACAGGACCTATCTTCCTTGCACCTTCCCTTCAAACTTTTATACACATTGGGAAGGTTCCCCTCTGCTTTCTCTTCTGCAGGATAAACACACGCATTTTTCTCAGCATCTCTTCTTGTCCTTAATGCATCTGGAAATGGTTTCCAGGATTAGTTGCTTCATTACTTTTCCAAATATCAAGATGAGGCTGACCAGCCTGGTTTGCTCTTTCCCTTTTTGAAGATACTTACCAGTATTGTCTCAGAGACACTCTGCTCTGGAGCTTCAGAAAGAAACAAAAATAGTTTTCTTGGGAACACAAGGAGTTAATAGTTCTAGATGACACTATACATGCAGTAAAAGCTAAACAGGGTTTATTTGTTGTCTGAAAGTGCTATCGATTTTTTTTTTTTAATTTGCTGACACAATCTCCTGTAGAAGACGGAAATATCTTCATTGAAACTATTGTCACCACCTTAAAGTGTGTCTTGCTGAACTAATTTCCAAATTGTTACCTTTGTTTTGTTATCTCCAATTATTGTTTCAACTTGAATTACTGCTGAGACAAATGTTCTGTTAGGAGAATTCTAGAAGATATTTTTATTAGAGTAACAGAGCCTAACTTTAATGAGTTCCAAAGGTTCTTACAGAGTTTAATGTCATCACGAAGTTCAAGTGCTGCCCTTTCTTCTGACAGTATTTTTCTGATGATGATACCACCATTACATCTGCTCGGAGCATTATGAGATGTCCGAGGCCTGTCATTGACTTCCCAGCAGGCAAAAAAAATCAATGAAACAGAGTACATGCTCTTAGAGTTATTTCCTTTAAAGATGACAATTACAAGACTTTCACAAACAGAAACAGCTCAGAACTTTCTCCTATCTGCAGAAGACTGAAATACAATCAAGCAAAGTAAATGTTCTGGACAGGATTATTCCTTTGCATGAACACTTGTACTTAAATGGTAGAGATATGACAAGTGTAAAAATATATAAGAATGTTACTGATTTTGATAAAAAATAATAGACATTATTCTGGACACAAAAAAAAAAAAAGGATTGTAGTTAAAATTGTAATATATTTCAAGCTGGATGATGTATAAATTAATCAGAATCTGTTTTCTTTATATTCTCTTTTAACAGCGTAGAAGTTCTTCGTGTAGAAGAATTTCTATGAAGTTCTATGAACTTCTATGAAATGATAGATTTCAGCAAGTGATTTTGTTCAGAGACATCAAGGAACCACAGTTAAAACACCTCTTTCAGTAAATATTATCTTGTTTATTTCTGTAACACTGCAGTCGAATTTTGGCTTTAAATATTTGCCTCAGAGAAGAAAGTGGAGTCTCTGTTATCTACCAAGTTCATAATATTGGAAATCTATCTATATTTCATCTTAAAATAAGCACACTCTAGAGCTCAGCATTTATAAAAATGTGAAAAACAATTAAGTTGTGCAGTTCTGTCACAGCACAACCTAATCTAAAGGAAACACGTTGCAGCTCAGAAACCAGCTGAGCTTCCATTTGTTTCCTTGTGGATTTTATTAATCCATAAACCTCTATTTTGACTAGTATATGAATGTGTGTATGTGTATATATATATGTATATATATGCTTCCATAATTTGGTTTTAATATATAAATATGCAATTTTTGAATAGGCAGGGTAGTTATCTTCCCTTTTTCCCTCACAGCTAAATTTCTTCTTTTTATGCCTCTTCTCCTCTAATTCCTCTTTCTTGCTGTAGCTGAAACTCCAGACCCGTTGAAATCAATTGGATTTTTACCATTGATTTGAAATGAGTCAAGATGTCACTCATGAAGTTCATACACTGCAAATAGCTACAGAAGGTAAGCATTCACTCTTCTCACTATCCTTAAACTTCCACCCACCAGGATTACTCAGCCAGCTTTACAGTTTGCATTGAGCAGTTCTTTACTAGTTTGCAAAAACAACATAGTCTCCTTTCCTCTTGTAATGTTGCGTGTCTTTTTCACTTGTTTTAAACCCCAGATTTTACAAAAGTAAAATTCAAACAACCATTTTCTGCTTTAAAAAATAGTTAATTTAACTATTTACTTGAGCATTCTATTGAACAAAATATGAAACATGGGAAAATATTTATTTATTTATTTATTTGTTTGTTTATTTATTTATTTATTTATTTTTAGTACCTGGGAACATTAATGTGTTGCTTCTTAGCCTCATCCACATAAATTGGGATTCAGAAAATGGCTGTTCGGGGGAGCATGGACTGGTTTTGAGACTACAGACTGGTAGGGATTCAGAGGGTATTTCTGACTATTCGTTACCTCAGAGGAGCATCAAGCTTCTTTTAATAGAAGGCTGCATTTCCTACATGTTATACAGCTACCTTGTGGCAATTCCAAATACAAACCAAGTCTTAAAACATCAAACTGCAATAATGTGTTTATTTATTAACAAAAGAAGAAACTAGTAAACAAATTCAGTTATTTGTCATAGCTGGATTTGAGGTCAATTTTAAGAGAGTCATACATTTAAAAGATCAGTCTGAGATCTACAGTTCCCTGATGCTACCATTTCCTATTATATATTTTTTCTCTCTTTTCTACCAATGTGGAAAGCAGGTATACAGTAGCTGCCAACTGGCTTTTCATGGGAAAGAGTAGAGTATAATGTAAAACATTAAATCCCTAATTCCTCTGGGTGCATGATGTATAGTACATAGAATTTACTATCTGGCAAAAGACCTAACTTAAAAAAACAAAAACTAAAAACCAGAAATGAAACCAGATATTCTTTTGGGGTTTTTTTAGAGGTGTTAGAAGTTTGTTGAGGAGAAAACGTTCCAAAGGATCAGATTAGGATCATAATGGGGTACTATCAGCATGATTGAAAAAAAAATTATCAAAACTTGAACATATTTTCACTTTAAGTTTGGGAATTTAATAGATATCTCTCATTTGGGAATTTAATAGATATCTCTCAACGGAAAGAGAGTGTAGAAAACATAGTACATTGCCACTTGTAAATGAAAGGGTGAAAATTATTATTCTAAGAATATGATAAGTAGTGTTTTTATTTCTGTTTACATTTCCTTTTTGTGCAAAATGAGAAACAACATCTAATATCAGATACGCTGCATGAAATTATAATAATGGGCAAGTAAATGTAAACAGGCATGTCTAGCCTTTGCTTTTCTGGAATAAAAGGCCTCAGATTAAAACAATGCATTTGTAATGAGTGGGAAACAGCTCCGATGCTTTTTTAAATTAAATTTGAATTTCCAGGTTTGTTTTTTTTTAATTCCTAATTTATTACAAATCCTATATTAAGCAATTTAATGATTTTGTTTTTCCTTCATTATTTAACCACAAATGTGTGCTTTTTAGTACATTTCATAAGAATTAAAGTTATTTCCTTTCATAAGTGTTAACCTAATGAACAAAATAATGCATGGAAGCCGCGTAGATTATGTATTTAACCTCTATTAATGACTTTTTAGTCATTAACGTTGACTTTTAGTTGATTTTTGGTTTGGTTTGGTGACCTTGGAAGAAAAGACTGCAAGATTGCCTTAAAACAATGCATAGGATCGTTCTCTTATGTTTCCTCTTTCCATATAGACCACAGTTGTACTAGACGTTGTGCATATGAAGGATGTTAAATTTATGTAAATAGAGAGGATGGTAAACCTTTTCTGAGTGGCTCCACTGTCTGCAATCCAATGTCTCTTTCTCACACAGTCCATGTGTATGCTTGGATCAAACTTCTGAGGAAATGGATAAATTGTGAGAAGAAACTCTGAAAAAGTGCACAGGAAAGAGCCATAATGATCACAAATGTAAAAATGCAGGAAGTAGGATAATTGACATAGGACAGGCAACAACTAAGGGATTATAGATGGAAAACTGATGTAAAATATAAAAAAATCTCAAATACATGATTATGATTTAACATCAATGACCAGATCATTGGAGAAGCAAGAGGGCCACCATTCTTCATCTGATGAGTGACTGTCTGAATCAGCACAGACACATGACATGTCTCATCTCAAATAGCAAACATGTTAATTGTTAATCTGGAATAAATTAGTTTTGGTCATTTATTAAATATATTTACAGTAAAAAATAATTACATTGTAACCTTAAATTATGAGAAATCTTCCTGAAATCTGTTTGCAACTTGGAAAAGTTACGTGTACTGTGTCTGAGAAACAAAATGCTACAGGATCATCTAAGATGATGTCCTAAATATTCAAAATACAATGCAAAATATGCAATTTTGCATCTCCAAAAATTGAAAGATGGCATTGTTAGAAAATTTTAATCCATTAAACAATCTAGAGTTCTTCAATGACAGATTAAGCAATTTGTGTGATTTATTGACAAACTCCATCAATTTGACAGTGTCTGTCTTAAATCTTTGGAGGCATAGTAAATTTTTTTTTCATTCAAGGTTAAACAGTAAATTAATTTATGGCAAATGAATTGTCTGCCTTTTTTAATATATAGATTAAAATGCAATAGTTTTTAATTATGTACTTGCCATTGGTAACTTATTACAAATAAAATCAATCTTTGATCGTAGCATTCTTCACATGCTGCATCACGTCAAGAAATATAAATGTTCCATCACTATTTTTATGTTATTTTATAGCTGTGGAAGGACTAACAATTTATTAGCCCTTTTCCACTGCCATCATTATCATGTATTTCACATACTGAATAAATGATGAACTGTGGTCACAGAAAGTATTTTATTATTAAAAAAACCCACTACCCTGTCAGAAAGTGTGAAAAGCCATAGCTCTGCTTTTACCAAATCCTAGAACAAGGAAAAATGAGTTCCTTTGTGCTTCTGGCACCATTCAGAGAATGCTGCCACTGTGAACTACAGTTCAGCTTGCTCTGAAAACCAAATGTATGAGGCTATGTATTTGAGGTTCTGCAGTCTCTTATTTCCCTGAATCACATACAGTGTTTGAGGAGCAAGAGCATAATTTCTAAATAAAAAATTTTTAATGGTAAAAAAAGAAAAAAAAGAAAACTTAGGAATCACAAATGTCACTGATCTTGATATTAAACAGGAATGATGATAAAATTTGCTAGGAGAAGTATTTTCAGATTTTCCCTATTTTACAAATTGAAAAGTATATTTCTTCTCCTATGAATGTGAATATTAAATGAGGTACAGGAGTTTATGATCATGGTAAATTAATTTTCCTATCTGAAAACAGATGTAGTAACAAGCCAGAACAGATTGCAAGTTGAGGGAGGGAGGGAAGGAAGGAGGGAAGGAGGGAAGGAGGGAAGGAGGGAAGGAGGGAAGGAAGGAAGGAGGGAAGGAAGGAAGGAAGGAAGGAAGGGGAAGGAAGGGAAGGAAGAAGGAAGGAAGGAAGGAAGGAAGGAAGAAGAAGGAAGGAAGGAAGGAAGGAAGGAAGGAAGGAAGGAAGGAAGGGAAGGAAGGAAGGAAGGAAGGAAGGAAGGAAGGAAGGAAGGAAGGAAGGAAGGAAGGAAGGAAGGAAGGAAGGAAGGAAGGAAGGAAGGAAGGAAGGAAGGAAGGAAGGAAGGAAGGAAGGAGCAGACAGGCAAAAGTTTGATATACACAACTTCATATTGGCAGGTGCTTATATTACACTAGCACACTATTTCTAGATCCATGGAAAAGTGCATATTTTCTCTTGAAAGGAAATTGCGTGCCAGGAGCATAATGCTCATCCTCTCAGACACAACATAAATAAAAATGGTCAATGATTAACCTGTTATTAGTATGCACACCGCAGCAGTACGTCAAGAAGATGAAGGTGATGATTTCCAATTTCTTTTATCAAGATTAGATTATTAATTCATAAAATGGAAGGCATAAATCTCCATGAATCAGCTCAGCCAGTCAGTGGCCAAGTATCCGAATTATAGCAAGAGTTTATGTGTTAATCAACAAATATTCACAATTATTGTTGATATGTTCACAGAGAAAATTTTCAACTACCTCTTCTATGCAGCCCACTGCATGAAAATACATGAGTAAAATGTAAAGTTATGAATGTTGATTGGTAAAAAAATATATATTCTGAATCTGCAGGTAGAAATAATTAAGGAGTGGGTTGTATCAACTGCTCAGAAATGCTAGAGAGAGAGAGATCAGAATTATTTTATTATTATGGTAATTATTTAAAAACTGACTAGATGAGATGCCATCATAACACTGATTGATATATGGCTATTATGTTGAAAAGGCACAGGCTTCATAAATAATCATGAAGGCCAATGACAAGGGTTATGATCAGACATACCTTTTGTCTCTCTATTAGCTCTATCTTATCAAATATCAATTACTAAGAGATGTTCTTGATGCAGAGGTTAAGGGAGGATTAGAAGAGGAAGTTAAAGATCATGATTTTTAAAAAACATGAACTTTGCATTACATGATCTGCAATCAATTAATTGTATACAGATTTTTCTAAAACTTATGATTAAAGATACACTCTTCTAGACCTTCTGACAAAATAATCATAAAAAACCAAATATTTGTGTCAGAAAAATGTACTGTATCAGCATTTCATGTGAATTACTTATTATTAAACCTTCTGTAAGACAGGAGAAGGTCAAGTCTAATACCATAATTCTGCAGATATTATCACTTATTAGTTTATATACAAATATCATATATGCACTTAGCAATTTAAGCATCTCCTTGCTGTTAATTATCTTTAAAGTGTTGCGTGAAAATGCAATTCTAGTATATAAAATTCTAGGAGATGGTCAAATATTCGATTAGATCTCTGTGAATTCTCCCTAAATTTTTGTAATTTCTAACTGTTGTACTCTTACTACTCATTTATTCCAGATATAGAAAGGTTGCTATTAGATTAATCCTCAATATGCCAGCTTTTTTTTTTTTCCTTACAAAAATGCTAATTCATAAAACATTTTTGGTTTTAGTAGAAGCATTCAGATTTTGAATGTTGCTTTGATGATAAGAGATTTCCTAATTCTTTGTCCCTGCACATCCACACCAAAATCACCAAATCACATATCTAAGTCATGCATTGTAATAACTTAGAAAATCAGTCTTTCAGGGTTTGAAAATATTTTCTGACATTTTTCTGTTCAGCTTAAGTTCCTCCTATCCTTGACTTTCACTTAAAACTCCATGCTTTTTATTGCATATAAATAACTGGATTTAACAAGAGCTAGGAGGCATATTGAAGTGCACCAAAAGGCAAAAAATGTTTTTGAACAACCATTTGCAAGCAGTACACAGACAGACAAAGTGATTTTTCTATTTCAAGCGCTTTGAAGCAGAATGAGTGGCTCCTAGAATGAAAGTTCACCTGTGGGTACCCTCTGAGTCAGGAGCACCACCCTTTGGCATATTGATGGTTGATGGTTGTTCTTTGAATAGAACACTAAAGCCAAAAGCCAAGGAGCAGCCAAAGTCTAGAAACAGGAGTGATGGGTTATGCCTCCAGAGAACTGAAAAACAGAAAGGATGAAGAACGCAAATAATAAATAATTCCATAGAACTAAAAGGAATAAAAGCTATTGTATTTAGTTAGGGTGGGAGGAGGAGGGAACACCCCTCTTGGATTGTGTCCTAGGGACTACACACGTACATCCCTAACTCCTTTGAAATATTTCTTCTGTGGTACTCTTCAAGAGAAGAGTTTTTCTTAAGCAATGAAGATATGCTAGCCAAAGCCTCTTGTCAATTCATAGGAAAGAGCACAAAATATGTGGGGAGAGCAGTCGTAAGTAAACATGCATGTCCAAAAGGGATTGCCTGATCCTAAGGGAACTGATTTGGAAGAGGGTATGAAGATATTTCTTACTCTCTCTTAAACCAAATGTAAACCAATAGCAAATGACTTAGATTTGTTCAAATACCTGTTCCTTAAGAGAAAAGTTCCAGAAAAGGGACTGTAATAAGTTAATTTAAAATATCCTTCCAGCATTGCTGATGCAGCTGCTCAACTGACTTCAACACCCTCCCACACCGTCCAAACTCACAGCTGGAGGTTCATTGGTTAGACAACTCATAAAATACACAAGGAAGAATAATAATACAGCTCAGATACTGAGGTGATGGGGGTACTAATATTGTTATCTGAGAAAGATAAAAGAACTATATCGTTCTTCATACAAGAGTCCAGTGTTGGGGTAGGAAAAGTTTATGAGGAATCTTTTCTTTATAACGCTGTGAACCGTCTGTGAAGTAGAGGTATTTGACACCAGGTGAAGGGTATCTCACTCTCTAAAGCTCCCCAGTCCCCACCCCACTCCAAAACAACCCAGCCAACCAAACAGACCACCCAGCCCAGGGGCATTGTAGTTTGTGCACCAACTTCCTCAATCTATTGATTCAAAAATATTTTACTTTGCTGATTTGTTGAAACAACAATTATCAAGTGTGTAATATCCAAACATCAGAAAAAACATTGAAGTTAGACATTGTCAACACTTAGCATTAAAAAGCTGAGACTTCATATCAGTGAAAATATTTATTATGTAAATCTAAGACCCCTATGATACAGTCAGCAGGATCTATCAAACAAAAAAGTGACTTCAACAAAACAATGAATGCACAAGGTGGTGCTGACTAAATTGCCATCACATTGTTTTCAGCTATTGACTGTGAAAACTGACAGTGCTTGAATAGTGTCAGATTTTTAAAGCCTGAAATTCTAAGCAGGAGAGGAATTGACCAGTTATGACACTCCTTAAGGCTTTGAGATCTCAAAATTCCACTGACTGAAACCGTCATGTTTATTTCAGCACTTTGGTATGTGTGATATAATAAAACCATGTTATGTTTTCCTGATATAATGTTATTAATTTTGAAAATATTTTATCCAATAATATTTAAATGTGGAATTTAATGAAATATTTAGAATAATTACTCTAGGATACAATTACAATAAATATTTATTACATGTTTGCAAAAAATTATGTTTTGGCTTCATTAACAAAATACTCTTTTTTGGAGTGAAATATTTATAGAATTTTTTACATAACAAGGCAGATGGATTACTCTGAAAACTTAACAGGTACATGCTATTTGGAGTCTCTTAGAAGACAAGTCTTGATTACTGTGACTAAAATGGCAGATGTTACTCTTCATTTCCAAAATCAATCTCAGATATTGCTTGCCTTCTCATTCAAATGTTTTCTTGACAGATATGTCCAATTAGCTTTCTATTTGGCTTTGAAAATTAATCCTATGAGTCTTTTTGCAAGCATATTTATTTTTTAAGACAAAAGGAACTAGGTGAATATTGATATATTTCATGAGCTGTTCTGTATTTGATAGAAAAAATTTTACATAACTCCCACTAATGTCTGCAAGATTCTCTTCTTTGGTAACTATATATGTTAAAGCAGCTGTCTTGTACTAAAGAAGTATAGGTGTAATATTTCACAGTTTTTCAGGTGTCTAGGGACTGATATTAATAATATGCCCATCCTTGACTTATTTTCAATTTCCTTTCATTTGGATTTTATTTTCTTGTAGTTAGGCAATTTTATGAGAAATTACCCTTTTCCCCATTTTTGAATAATTGTCATTGTAAAGAGTGTTTGAATTGTATGCAAAAAATGGGTAAACAGGCAACTGTTCCATGACAGCTCATTTCATGCTCTTTGATGTCCTTTGTTCAACTTTACTGAACCTCACCATAAACCAACATTGATTTGTGTGGCTGTTTCAGCATTTAAGAAATATAGACTAAAACTAATGTAACTTATGCTACATTAAGCATTGCAGAAACATCGAAGAACAAGGTTTAGCATCTGGGTAATAATTACATATAGATAAAATTCAGAGAACAAGGAAACTACGTAGCTCAACAGTCAGGTACAGCCTGGTGACTGCAGATTAATTTGGAAACATTAGAGTAATTTTGGAAATATTCTCATGCAACTCACCTATAACTAAACTGACATTCAAATGAGGTTGGCAGAGTTTTTCTGTCCATGTTGTACACACTATGGACAGTTTGTTTGAAAGCAAGAGAGCAAGCATAGTTGATTTCTTTGGTCCCTTGAATATGTAACTTCACATGAGGAATGCCTAAATAAAAGACTGTTAGTAACTGCCCAGATGGAAATGAGGTTTCTGTTGCAAGATTCCATAACAGACAATTTATCAGGATTGGGTCTGACTCTCCTGCTGAAGTCTCATGATGCAGCTGGCCCATAGTCTTATGTGACCAACTCAGCTCATGTATGGTCCACTGCCATAGATTTTCTGAATCCACATGTAAGGCACCTCCTGACTTTCTGATGTACAAAAGACTGTCCTATGCATCCATTTCTGCATTGGCAGAAAGTTTTTATTGCTTAATTATAAATCTTTTACCTATGCACAATTTGATCAGATTTTAGCGAACCATTTAGGGGAGTCTCTGGAAAGATGAGCCAGATCCTTCACAAAGGACATTAATTAACATACCTAAGGACACAATTTTTTCCTTCCAGAGAAGGAGAAGCTCGGAGGAAGTTTCCAGGACAGTCTGAAATTTCCACTTAGAGGGGCCCTTCACCTATTAAATTGTGGGTGCTGCTGAGGGTTCAGTGAGTTACTCAGTACCAACTTGCACCTTTGTCTCAAACCTGTCCATTATCCCATAAATGAAGATCCCTGGCTGGACAGCTCCTGAACCACCCAGAGAACAAATTTTCTTTGGGAATATTCAGGTTTTTGTTATAAATTGTTCATTTTGAATAACATCCTTTGACTATTTTTAAAAATAGATTACATATTCTATAGTTATAAGTTCCACACAGAAGAAATATTATTCCCTCATCCGAGAATGATTTTATGGCTGAGGTATGTCTATCCCTGACAACCTAGAGAGCCTAGTGAATTTCAGAGTATTTTCAGATTAATATTTAAAGGTAATGTAACTATTTTTATTGTGAAAGTTACATTTTTTCATTGGAATACTGGGTTTTCAGTATGTACATTACCAATTTCTTTTTTCCCCCTACTCTAAGCTATGCAGGTATCTGATACCGATGTCTCATTGACTCTTCTAGCAAAAAAATAAGATAAAAATATTAATTATATGAAGAAAATAAGTGTGGCATTGTCCTGGTTTCAGCTAGGGAAGAGTTAATTTCTTAGTAGCTTTTACAGGGCTGTATTTTGGATTGGGAATGAGAATGTTGTTGATAATAAACTAATGTTTTGGTTTTTTGTTAAGATGTGTATATACCAAGTAAAGGACCTAATATCCTTAATATCCTAAGTTAAGGACCTTTTCCTTGTCTCATCTTCTGCCAGTGAGGAGGTACACAAAAAGAAATGGGGGTGAGCATTGCTGGGACAGGTGACCTAAACTAACCAAATGGATATTTCAGGCCATAAATTGGCACACCCAGAATATAAACTGGAGGAAACTACCTTAAAAGGCAGCTGATATGGTTTTGGGAAGAGGGGTCTAGCATTGGTCAGTGGGCAGTTATCAATTGTATTGTGCATCACTTAGTATTCCCTTTAACTGCCATTATTATTAATACAATAATTTATTGCTGCATTTATTTTCAATTACTAAACTGTTTTAACCCCAACATATAAGTTTTACTTTGATTCTCATCCCTATTCCACCAGGGTGGGAAGGAGAGGAGAAGGATTAAGCAAGCTGCTGCATGGTGTTTAATTTCCAGCTGGGCTCAAACCACAGCAGACAGGCTGACATGAAATAAAGTTTGTATCAAATACCACAGAAGAAACAAGAACAGAATAATAACATCCAAAACTCAAGACACAAAGGATGCTAAAAATTCCTAGCACTTATATACACGTATGTGCTAAACTTTGCGCTGCTCTCACATTCTACCAGGTTATACCAATGATGTCTTCTTAAGATAGCTATAAATGACATTGTAGGTAAACACTTCCATCTTTCAATAACATTATTTTCCACTTACATGAACTTTTACTTACTAAACTGCTAAAATACTTGGATTTTTTTATTGTTTGATTACTCATACATGGTACTCTAAAAGTGTTTATGTTTACGGATTTGTATATATATAGAGACAGGGAGAGAAAATTGTGTTTATGTATTAAATTAACTTTTCCTTTAAATTTAAATATTTCCTTAATTTTAGATTGGATTAAGATTAAAATCTTTGTATTTATTTTCTATTTTTCTTAATAATAGGAAACTTGTTTACAAATTTCCTATTCAATTAATAAGCTGCATAGAAAAGCTGTGAATATTTTAGTCTGCCATTAACTGACTTTTCCACAAATTATTTGCCTTTTGAAAAGTCCTTGGAGATAAAAATAATTAGATTTTTTTTTCCCAAATAAAGCAACCATAAATTTACACAGCTACTTTTTTTTTTTTTAATACATGTACAGAGAAAATAATGGAGTTTGCAATGAGAGCTAACAGAAATAAGTAATAAACAATGGATATCCTTAAAATATTGATGCAAAAAAATTTTTTGAGCATTTACATTAAATAATTTGGTGCCGTTTCCCCTCCCACTACACTTTTGTTTCAAAGAAACCTTCCTTTCCAATATCAGCTGATAATCTATTCTGCCACATCCCAACTTGCAGGGAAGAGCTTTATCATATTCCTTTGTCTCTGGCGCAGGCTCAGTTATTCTGAAGCACATTTTTACTGTTTGCTATCCTATTTTGACATTGACTGAAGCAGTAACCCTGCAGGGCAGAGGTTAACTTCAAGTGGATGTTGGGAGTCAAAAGCAATACAATATAGGTGTTTCCTGGGCTGTTGAGAGCAGGAGTAATGTAGAAATCTGTTTTCATCTGCCTGAAGAGTCACCTACAAGAGAATGACAGAGGGCAAAAGTGCCAGCAGCTCCATCTTGACTCCTGTTCGGAAAGTTCTGATGCCACATCACTGCACATCCTGCATGTGTTTTCAGTCTCTCTTTTTTTGCCCTTGGCCCCTCTGACCTTGCTGCAATATGAGCCAGTGGAAATGCCCAGGGCAGCTGACGATGTAGCAATCTCACCGAGAAATGTGAAAATCATTCACAACATGAGAAATTTTATACTTACTTCAAACTGGAGATCTTACTTCAAACTGAAGATCTTACTTCAAACTGAAGTTTTTAAGGTCTCTTAGGAAAATGGTTGTTGTTTTAGAGGAAAGTTTATAACTGTGGGGGAAAAAAGGGTCAGTATCAGTCAACTCTGCTGCAGGGTAGATTTCAGACCACGATCTGTGTGTGCCACAGATTCATACCAGTTATTCTTATGCAGCTTAATTCTGTATCATTTTGTTCTAGGGGAAAAAAACCCCAGACTAACCAAATACCAGAAACAGGGAAGCAGAAAGCTGTAGGAACCTGTTGAAGTTTTCTAGCGTTAAAACAATTTAAAACTCTCAGCTGGAAAATTGGATAACAAAAACTATAAAAAATATAATAAAAAAATATAATAAAAAAATATAATAAAAAATTCTCAACTTCTATAAAAAAAAAATTTAAAACTTTGAAAAGTAATAACAATTCATTCCAAACAAGAGATTCAAATCTACAGCACCATGTACAAAGTCTAATCCATGGAGCCTCTCTGTGCCCTGTAGTCCTACAGAAATAATGAAAACACAGGCGGAAAATGCAAAGAGAAAATTTCTAGATTTTGTTTGCCTTGTATTTCTCTGGGCAGTCAGTCTCTGAAGTACAACCATTCAATTCTTGTGTTAACCTAAAAGCACAACCTTTAGATATAGACAAAATAATTTTGAATATTACTTTTCTTTCTTTTTCCTTTTTTCCTTTTTTCCTTTTTTTAAATACCCTTGAATAATCCCTACGGAAAGCTGTATTAGCATAAGGATTTTCTGTGGTTCTCATCAGCTGAGTATCAGTATGCCTATTGTCACAGATCAGTGTATATCCCAAATATGAAAGTTCTCGGCTTGGGATAGAAGTGTCATTGCAAAGGAAAATCAGAGTGCTTTAGGGAAGACTTTGTTCAATAATCACTGTTTCTGACTGCAATCTGTGAAATGTCTTTTTTCAAGGTTTTTTTTATAAACCTTGCAGAATAAAGCCAAGCACAGATATTTCTCCTTATTCTTCTATTTTTTTTCCCAGTACCTTTTCTTTTTTTAATCTTTGTTGCCTGTACCCCCATAAAAAAAAAATTCTGAAAGGCTTTTAGTAATCATTCATGGAAGAATGAAAGAAAAATTATTTACACAAGCCTGTTAATTACTTGGATCAATTAAAAAAAATGTGATAAGAAAGGACAGTCAGTATGAAGAAATTCTGCATATGCAAATTTGGAATACCAATATCTAAATAATTCCACCATTCCTAAAGATAATTACATGGACAAGGCAGAGGTGTTTAGTGCACTCTTTGCCTCTGTCTTCAACAGAGATGATGGACCCAGGGAATGTCAGTGGCCAGAGCTGGAGGACCATGCCTCTGAGAATGATTAACTCCAGCCGAGCCTGAAATTCTGTGGGATCAGTGCCTGGATCCTTACATGGAGAAAATAGCATTCACCAAAAAGTACTTTAATCTAAAATAGAAAATATGCAAGACACCAGGGTCTTTCAACTAAATTGGACAAGTCAAAAGTAGAAGCAGGTACATTTTTAACAGTGAGGTTAAAGAAAAATGAGAAATTCTATGCATCTTTGACTTTTCATATCAGAACACAGATTTAGATTAATATATGTTGCTAGACTAAAATCAGGAAAAATATTGTCAGTACTATACAGATCAAACTATACTGTCTAATACATTCTTCTAAAATTAAAATTATTTGTTTCAGACTATCAGTGAATGAAGTGACAAAAATAATTGACATTAATAAAGTAACAATCTAATCTAGATTGCAAATTTCCAAGTATTTTCTAAGTAAAAACAAATTAATCCTTGCATATTACACTGTATTAATTAATTGATATTTTAAAAGAGAATGGAACTCTCAAATGACGAAAGAATAATTGGAGATAGTGACTGAACAAATAGAGTCCTTTTTCTAAGCCATACCTTGTTTTTAAAACTGAACCACAATCCAAACACTTTATGTAAGAAAACAAGAACAGAGAATTACAGTAGCTGGGACTTGGCTAAATTTTTAAAGAGAGAAGAAAAATAATAAGCAAAAAAATGTTCCGAATTTCAGAACATGCATATTTTTTTGCTTTCATGTTTTTCAAATATTCAATTAAAGTCACCACTATTTCACAAAGAGAAAATCTTCTTTACTTGTCAAAAAAAAAAAGGCATTGCTACTTTTTCCCCCCCTTTCCCCTCTTTTCTTATTTCTTCATCTGGATATAGGAAAGTATTCTTGAATAAAATTATGTTTGTTTTACTAAGTCGTTCAATATGTTCTATTTCAGGAGTTTGTCTGTAGTGCTACTCCATTCCAGTATCAAATAGGTTAAAACACAACAGCAAAAAATTCAAGTTCATATTTCACATTCACTCTGTTTCATTTAGAAGACATGAAAGATTTCTTTGCTCATCTTTAGAACAGCAGGAATGTTGTGGGTTGGATTTTCTGACTTTTTTTTCTTTTTTTGCACCTTTTTGTTGTTTTTTTACTATTAGAGCAAACAAAAGGCATGAATTTTTTGTCTAACTACACAAATATAGTGTAGACAAATTCTGTTGGCTTCAGATATTTTTAAAATTTTCATTTTTAACTGTCCATACCTTAACAGTCTGACAAAATAGTAAACATCCTCAAGAGAAGAAGAGAAGACACCGACAAGCCTGTTTAGTTTTATTTTATTGACTGACATTTCTTGTGCATATATGTCTTCTTTAACCTTTGGAAAACCACTTAATTTGTTCATGGAATAATATTTTTTAGTGCTGTGCTTTTGACTGCTGTGAACCTGTAAAATAGCTCACACTGCAGACATATCAGCTGAAATCAGTCTAAGAGTAATGTCTTTACTGATTATATTTGTCCTCAGCAAACCATGTGCCTGTGCCAACACTGGTTTTGCCTGTATGTTTAAAAATTAATTGGAAAAGGTGCATCAAATATTATATAATGAGTGAATATGTCTTATGTGGAGGAACTGGATCATTTATATTACAAATTTGCAATCAGTTTTCTACCTGGAATGATTTCACAGTGAAATAGAAGTTGCACTTTGTGGCTGTAAACTGATAAATTTACTATCTACATTTAAGAATAAGAGGAGAGGAAAAGTGATCTGAAAAAGCAGAGTTCCAATTATCTGACTTCTATGCTTTATGGGCAAAAAAAGTAAAAAATAATTTAAAAAGAATGAGTGCCTCTTAATTTGCCCCATCCTTCTATGATAGAACTCTCCAAATTTATAGGAATTCCAGATTGAAAAATTAATTATAATACTACTTGTTGAAAGAGAAATGGTTTTTACAATCGTTGTTTCTTGTTTGATGATTTTCCCAATACTTTTTTCAGGGCCATTGTTCTGATGATTACAGCTACATTTAGAGATCTCAGAATATCCACTCGTACAGAGAAGGAATATGGAAGCATTTAAAGTACAATTCTAAGCAGACTAGGTTCCCAGCAGTGCAGATTTGGAAAGTGCATCTTAAATACCCCTTGTTAGAATTATTAAAGACCTGAGTTCTGTACTTCGATTTCCGATTTCAAAACTTCCTGGTTTATCTGCCAGAACAACTATTTTTAAAGCAGCTTAAAATTCTTTTATTTCAGTAGAATTTCTTGAATGGCTTTTGTATAAAAGCAGGAAGATTATTTTGAAATTCAGTCAATGCAGACTAGAGTTTCCAGGGAGGTGGGTTGTGGAGTAGGGCACATCCCAGTTTCTCAGAACTTGCCCTGTCTCTCCCACTCCACACACACACACTTCAGTTGTTTTGAGCCAGTAACAATTTTCTGCTGTCTCTCACACAGCATGCTCATTTCTTAAATGTGTTTCAATATTTTGTTGAATTGCGTTCCAAGGGTCACATACAAAATTAATGTGATTTTGAATACAGCTTAATGAGGGAAAACACAATTCAGGTGGAATTTAGGTGTCTTATTCCAAAGTTGTCATCCATAAAAATCTATCCAATGGCTTTAATTTGTTATAGAAAACCAGCCTATACCTAAAACCACCTGAGATACAAAAAAACTGACAGTTTGACAGAAAGATGATGTTCTGAACATTTGTCTGAATGGTTCTAACGTGCAGCAAATCAGCAATTATTTTGGCAGAACTTACAGAAGCCTCTGCAACAGAATAGTTTTGCTGTTAAATTCCTTGCAAGGCTTCTAAGAATTGCTCTAATAACTTGTCGGGAAACTGAGCAACATGAAGTATCAAGTCTTTACTTTTTTAAATGTCTATTCAAATAACTCAACCATATTTTTATGTTTTTATGAATCTGGCAAGAATTTTTCATATGAATGTGACACTTGCCATGCAGTTTTCCTGTTTCAGCTCTCTTTATGAAAACAAAATAATCACAAAACAGGTAAGAAAGAGTTTTGTTATGTTTTATTTTGTGGAATAAGTCCAAAGAAACTGATGAAACAAATATTATCTTTGTCCTAATTTGTCGATTTGAATATGGCTGTAAGTGTCTATTAAAATGAAAACAACACTGCTGCATTTGTCTTTCTCATGAGATTTAAATATAATTTTTTACCTCATACTTCTGTCTAACAGAAAAAACTTCTTTTGTAAATATTCTTTGCATCTGACGAAGTGAAAGGTTTTTCCAACTCACCTCTTAAAATATTGTCTGATGATTGATCGTTTAGACACCTTAGAAGTACTCTTTGTTCATCTAATTTCCAAGAAAATGATAGAAATGTTTTTACAATAAACGATGCTCTTCCCATGCATCTGCAGTCATTCATAAAGTGTCCACAGCAAGAGGAAAGTTATCACAGTGTGTGTATATCAAAAGGAGACAGGAAAAAACATTTGTGATAAAGGCCAGATTTATAACATATTGGAAAACTTAATTAAGATTACAAATATATTTTTATTTTATTTTTTGGACAATATTCTTTTTGCCATACTGCAATGGATTGCAATAGATAAACTATTCAATCTGCAAATCTACTTAAGGCTTATATGTAAATTTTTGTGCATATTCTGAATATTCCCATTAGATCTTTTTTTACAAACTTCTCAATAAATAATAATGTATTGGTCAAGCACACTTAATGGATTTATGTAAAAGTGGAATGGAAAGCATGGATAAAACATCTTCCACTACAAAACAAAATTACCTCTTTTAGTGCATCGAAAGGTGAATAATTAAAGTCTTAAGAATTTTCAAGATTTACATAATCTCATGTCTTTATGTTCTTGTACGCAATTTACAATATTCTTTTTTCATTTACCCTTTTTAAGAGCTATGATACTGTAAGAGATGAAATATTGTTTCCTAGATACAAAAAGAACAACAGCCATGTCAGAAACATTTTGACTATGTCTTATAACCTTTTCATTTCATATTTGATTCTTTTTCTATTCCAGATTTTATATTTTTCAAGTCAAACTGCATAAATTTAATTATTTATGTAATGCATTATATAATTTATATAATGAATGATAATTTCAGGAGACAACCCCTAGCTAGCATCAATCTGACCGTTTGCATCCCACTGTGATATGTCGTAAGAAAACTCAGCTCCCAAAAGCAGGATAGTCATTGGAGGGTGACACTGTGCCTGGACTAATCAGCTCTATTTCTCAAAATGCTTAATTAAAACAGACATATTCTAAAAATCATACAGATACTCTGCTACATATGTGGAAGTGATATTTCTATAACATACTCCACTGTACAATGTAAGCGTGATCTTCTTTTAATGTAATACAGGACGTGCATAGCCTTTGTGTACCTCAGCCTGAAACTTATTCACCTGCTGTGTGAGCTTCAAATTGCTTCAGAATTATGGCAATTTGTAGCCTAAAATTGTCCATAGGGACTGAAGTATATATTCAAAAGTTGTTTCAGTTTTATAAATTTGAGTTATATCACTACTGATGAAGCATGGGTCTGAAAAGACTGCAATCCTACATTCAAAATCCCCAATTAGGTGTTTTAAAAATGTGTTTAAATTTGTAGCAGCAGTGGACACTTTCCCAAATATATTGAAATTCACATAGCTGCATACAGTTTGTAGAAATGGTTTGTTATTGACTAGAGTGGCCCTCAATTACCTCTGGTTCTTCATCAGGATGCCCTACTCATTTGTGCAGCATGGTTAACAATCATGGCATAATGCAGTATAGGAAATTATTATATTTGCAGCTTTCTGAAGGAAATGTGATATTCACCAAAAGTCTCACCCAAAGCAAGGTAGGAATAGGAAAAAGTCTATCCTTTAAGTTCAGTGTGATTTTTGAGATGATTAAACTGAACTAAATATTATCCTAAGTAAAACACACGGAGTCAGTCCCTCACGTGAGTAACAAAAAGTGGTAGAACGCAAGGGCTTGTCATGGTCCCACACACCAAGGACATCTCAAAGGCAGAGAAGGCTGGAGCATTGCTAATGGTACTGGTTAGTTTGCTCTTCTTAAAAACAGTGTAAAGAAAACAAAGCCATCTTCTGAATTAGCATAGCACCAGTTTCACCATGAAATAAAAAAGAGAACATTTTGTTTTAGTCCAGTCAGGTCTTCCCTGAAAATTTTAGTTGCCTTAAAAAAACTCAAAACACTGTTTTTGCTAGGATTTCTGCTTTTTATGTTGGTTTGTTTCTTGCTGAAACTCAACTATCACTTGACAATTTCAAACAGTCTCTGCAACATTTTCTTTCCTTTTTGTCTTAAAATGGAAATTGTGCTAGATCTTGAGCATTCACCTTGGGAAATAGGAAGAGGACAAGTTTATTTAGATCCCAATTTTTTGTTTTTTTTTTTGCTCTTTTCCACATAGATGGGGAAAAAACCCCAAACCCGTCTTTTTAACAGGCATCTTTTTGTATTTAATATGACTCTTCTATTTAACAAACTCAAGCCCTTTAGCCCTTGCCTTTTCTTATCCAACCCCCCACACATAAAGAACAAATTTTTATTATACACAGTATGACTCTTTCAAGAAAAGGTTTT